>NC_064615.1:1044301890-1045551890 GCF_023898315.1 Schistocerca nitens | reverse complement strand
CAGGGGCAACAGTCTGGCTGATTGATTGATCTGGCCTAGTAACACTAACCAAACCGGCCTTGATGTGCTGGTACTGCGAACGGCTGAAAGCAAGGGGAAACTACAGCCGTAATTTTTCCTGAGGGCATGCAGCTTTAGTGTATGGTTAAATGAAGATGGCTTCCTCTTGTGTAAAATATTCCGGAGGTAAAATACTCCCCCATTCGGATCTCTGGGCGGGGACTACTCAAGAGGACGTCTTTATCAGAAGAAAGAAAACTGGCGTTCTACGGATCGGAGCGTGGAATGTCAGATCCCTTAATCGGGCAGGTAGGTTGGAAAATTTAAAATGGGAAATGGATAGGTTAAAGTTAGATATAGTGGGAATTAGTGAAGTTCGTTGGCAGGAAGAACAAGACTTTTAGTTAGGTGAACACAGTGTTATAAATACAAAATCAAATAGGGGTAATGCAGGAGTAGGTTTAATAATGAATAAAAAAATAGGAGTGCGGGTAAGCTACTACAAACAGCATAGTGAACGCGTTATTGTGGCCAAGATAGACACGAAGCCCTCTCCTATTACAGTAGTACAAGTTTATATGCCAACTAGCACTACTTCAGATAGTGAAGGGAGACGAAAATTTAATAGTCATGGGTGACTGGAATTCGATAGTAGGAAAAGCAAGAGAAGGAAACGTAGTAGGTGAATATGGATTGGGGGGAAGAAATGAAAGAGGAAGCCGCCTGGTAGAATTTTGCACAGAGCATAACTTAATCATAGCTAACACTTAGTTCAACAATCATAAAAGAAGATTGTATACATGGAAGAAGCCTGGAGATACTGACAGGTTTCAGATAGATTATATAATGGTAAAACAGAAATTTAGGAACCGGGTCTTAAATTGTAAGACATTTCCAGGGGCAGATGTGGACTCTGACCACAATCAATTGGTTGTGAACTGTAGATTAAAACGGAAGAAACCGCAAAAAGGTGGGAATTTAAGGAGATGGGACCTGGATAAACTGACTAAACCAGAGGTTTACAGAGTTTCAGGGAGAGCATAAGGGAACAATTGACAAGAACGGGGGAAAGAAATACAGTAGAAGAAGAATGGGTAGCTTTGAGGGATGAAGTAGTCAAGGCAGCAGAGAATCAAGTAGGTAAAGAGACGAGGGCTAGTAGACATCCTTGGATGACAGAATAAATATTGAATTTAATTGATGAAAGAAGAAAGAAAATATAAAAATGCAGTAAATGAAGCAGGCAAAAAGGAATACAAAGTCTCAAAAATGATCGACAGGAAGTGCAAAATGGCTAAGCAGGCATGGCTAGAGGACAAATGTAAGGATGTAGAGGCTTATCTCACTAGGGGTAAGATAGATACTGCCTATAGGAAAATTAAAGAGACCTTTGGAGAAAAGAGAACCACATTCATGAATATCAAGAGCTCAGATGAAAACCTAGTTCTAAGCAAAGAAGGAAAAGCAGAAAGGTGGAAGGAGTATATAGAGTGTCTACACAAGGGCGATGTACTTCAGGGCAACATTTTGGAAATGGAAGAGGATGTAGATGAAGATGAAATGGGAGATATGATACTGCGTGAAGGGTTTGACAGAGCACTGAAAGACCTGAGTCGAAACAAGGGCCCGGGAGTAGACAACATTCCATTAGAACTACTGACAGCCTTGGGAGAGCCAGTCCTGACAAAACTCTAACATCTAGTGAGCAAGATGTATCAGACAGTCGAAATACCCTCAGACTTCAAGAAGAATGTAATAATTCCAATCCCAAAGAAAGCAAGTGTTGACAGATGTGAAAATTACCGAACTATCAGTTTAATAAGTCACGGCTGCAAAATACTAACGCGAATTCTTTACAGACGAATGGAAAAACTAGTAGAAGCCGACCTCAGGGAAGATCAGTTTGGATTCCGTAGAAATACTGGAACACGTGAGGCAATACTGACCCTACTACTTATCTTAGAAGCTAGATTAAGAAAAGGCAAACCTACCTTTATAGCATTTGTAGACTTAGAGAAAGCTTTTGACAATATCGACTGAAATACTCTCTTTCAAGTTCTGAAGGTGGCAGGGGTAAAATACAGGGAGCGAAAGACTATTTACAATTTGTACAGAAACCAGATGGCAGTTATAAGAGTCGAGGGGCACGAAAGGGAAGCAGTGCTTGGGAAGGGAGTGAGACAGGGTTGTAGCCTCTCCCTGATGCTATTCAATCTGTATATTGAGCGAGCAGTAAAGGAAACAAAAGAAAAATTCGGAGTAGGTATTAAAATCCATGGAGAAGAAATAAAAACTTTGACGTTCGTCGATGACATTGTAATTCTGTCAGAGACAGCAAAGGACTTGGAAGAGCAGTTGAATGGAATGGACAGTGTCTTGAAAGGAGGATATAAGATGAACATCAACAAAAGCAAAACGAGGATAATGGAATGTAGTTGAATTAAATCGGGTGATGCTGAGGGAATTAAGATTAGGAAATGAGACACTTAAAGTAGTAAAGGAGTTTTGCTATTTGGGGAGCAAAATAATTGATGATGGTGGGAGTAGAGAGGATATAAAATGTAGACTAGCAATGGCAAGCAAGGAAAGCGTTTCTGAAGAAGAGAAATTTGTTAACATCGAGTATTGATTTAAGTGTCAGGAAGTCGTTTCTGAAAGTATTTGTATGGAGTGTAGCCATGTATGGAAGTGAAACATGGACGATAATTAGTTTGGACAAGAAGATAATAAAAGCTTTCGAATTGTGGTGCTACAGAAGAATGCTGAAGATTAGATGGGTAGATCACATATCTAATGAGGAGCTATTGAATAGAATTGGGGAGAAGAGGAGTTTGTGGCACAACTTGACTAGAAGAAGGGATCGGTTGGCAGGACATGTTCTGAGGCATCAAGGGATCACCAATTTTGTATTGGAGGGCAGCGTGGAGGGTAAAAGTCGTAGAGGGAGACCTAGAGACGAATACGCTAAGCAGATTCAGAAGGATGTAGGTTGCAGTACGTACTGGGAGATGAAGCAGCTTGCACAGGATAGAGTAGCATGGATAGCTGCATCAAATCAGTCTCATGACTGAAGACCACAACAACAACAACAACTTAGTCTACTTCCTGATCCTCAATTGTGATATTAAGTTTGTTGCTGTTCTCATTTCGGCTACTTCTCATTACTTTCGTCTTTCTTCGATTCACTCTCAATCTATATTCTGTACTCATTTGACTGTTCATTCGATTTAATACATCCTGTAATTCTTCTTCACTGAAACTCAGAACAGCAAGGTCATCAGCGAATGCATCACTCATGTTCTTTCAACTTGAATTTTAACTCCACTGCTGAACTTTCCCTTTATTTCCATCATTGAACAGTAGAAGCGAAAGACTACATCCGTGCCCTACACCCTTTTTAATCCTAACACTCCTTTCTTGGTCTTCCTGTCTTGTTCCTCTTGGTCCTTGCACATATTGTGTATTATCCCTCTTTCTCTATGCTTACCCTTATTTTTCTCAGAATTTCGAAAATCTTGCACCGTTTTATATTTTTCTAACGCTTTTTACAGATCGGCAAATCCTATCAGCGTCTCTAGATATTTACTTTAGTCTTGTTTCCATTACCATTTTGCAACGACAGAACTGCCTCTCATGTGTCTTTGACTTTCCTGAAACCAAACTGATTGTCATCTAACACATCCTCAATCTTCTTTTCCATTTTTGTATATATCGCCCTCGTCAACAACTTGGATGCATGAACAGTTAAGATGATTGCGGGATATTTCTAGAGCTTATCGGCTCTTGCTATCTTCGGAAAGGTGTGGTTGATGTTTCTTTTTCGAAAGTGAGATGGTATTGACCAGCCTCATACATTCTACACACCAATGTGACAATGTGAATTGTCATTTTGTTGCCATTCACCTCCAAGGTTTTAGAAATTATGGTTTATTTTTTATTTAATCTTACGTCTTCCACAGCTCCATTAAAATGTGATTCCAATACTAGATCCGCTGTCTCTTCTCAGTCGACGTATGTTTCTTATTCTGTCATCAGACAAGTCTACCTCCTCGTAGAGGACTTCAATGTAATTTTTTCACCTACTCCGCTCTCTCCTCTGCATTTAACAGTGGAATTCCCGTTACATTCTTAATGTTACCGCCCTTGCTTTTAGTTTCATAGTAGGCTGTTTTGACATTTCTGTGTGCTGAGTCCGACCTTCGGACAATCTTTCCTTTTCAGATTTCTTCACATTTTCCATGCAGATATTTTGCCTTAGCTTCTCTACACATCCCACATATTTCGATCCTAAATGACTTGTATTTCTCTATTCCTACATTTCCCTGGACAGTTTTGAACTTCCTTCTTTCGTCGATCAGATGCAGTATTTCACTAGTTACCTATGGTTTCTTCGCAGTTGCCATCCTTGTAACTACGATTTTCGTTCCAGCTTCTGTGGTTGCCCTTTTGAGATAGGTCCATTCTTCTTCAAATGAACTCTTTACTGAGCTATTCTTTATCTCAGTATGTTATCCTCAGAGAACTTCAAACGTGTCTCTTCATTGCTTAGTACTCATGAATTCCACTTCTTTGCACTTGGATTCTTCCCGACTAGTCTCATAGGCTTCAGCCTTTTCTTCATCATTACTAAATTGTGATCTGAGTCTATGTCTGCTATTGAGAGCACCTCATAATGTAATATCTGAGTTCTGGATCTCTGCCTGACCACGATGTAATCTAAGTGAAATATTCCCATATTGTCTGACCTTTTCCAGGTATACCTCCTCCTCTTGTGATTACTGAACAGAGTATTGGCTATTACTAACTGATATTTACGAACTTGTAACTGCAGATGAAAAACAGGTTCGCCACTTGTCTCATAGTTGAAGTAAATGGTTGTAGCACCGTCATAAGCGGCATTGAGAAGTACCTTTTTTTTCTTTTTCGTGACTAGTTTCGGATACCCATGTCATTTTCAAATCATCCGTAAGTGTGTCAAATATAAGCGATAGCCCACGTACAAAAACTTCCCTTGGAGCTATAAGCAAAAATAAATTACACTCCACCGTCCTATGTGGTGTATTTTACTGTTGTGGAGTCGGCCATAATGCCGCTTCGATCACTGCGGGGGCCGTTTTCGTACGTGGCCTATCGCCTGTATTTGTCACTCTTACGGATGGTTTGAAAATGGAAATGCGTGTCCGAAACTAGTCACTATTTAAAAAAAGAAGGAAACAAACAAACAAACAAAAAAAACTTGTCAATGCAACTTACGACGGAGCTGCAACCTTTTATTTCAGTAACTGATATTATTGCAGAACTAAATTAGCCTTCCTCCTCTCTCATTCATAATTCTAATCCCATATTCTCCCATAACGCTTTCTTCTACTCTTTTCCCTACAGCCGTATACCAATCGCTCATTACTGTTAGCTTTTCATCTCTCTTTACGTACTGAATTATTCGTTCAGTATCCTCATATACTTTCTTTATCCTCTGCTAGCGACGTCTTCATGTATACCTGAACTACTGCTGTCGGTGTTGGTCTGCTGTCGATTCTGATGAGAACAACCCTATCACTGAACTATTCGCAATAACTCACTCTATGCCCAACCTTCCTATTCATGAAGAGTGCTACTCCATTATAAAATTGTCTGCTGCTGTTGATAATACCCTAAACTAATATGCCCAGAAATCCTTGTGTTATTTCCACTTCACTTCACTGACCCTCACTACATCTAGATCGAGCCTTAGCATTTTACTTTTCAGATTTTCTATATTCCCTACCACATTCGAACATCCGACATTCCACGCCCCAACACGTAGAACGTTATCCTTTCGTTGGTTATACAGCCTTTTTCTCGTGGTGACCTCCTCATTAGCAATCCCCTACAGGAAATACGAATAGGGGACTAGTCCAGAATCTTTCGCGAATTGAGGGATCACCATCGTACTCTTTCAGCTACGGGCCACATGTTCCTTGGTTATACATTATGTGTCTTTAACGCAATGGTTTCCATTGCCTTCTGCATCCTCATGACGATGATCACTGCTAATTCTTCCACCTAGTAAGAGCAGTATCCCACCCCTAAGGCAAAACACTGCCCTGAAAGTCTGACCGCACCTTCGCCCTCTCTGACAAGGCCGATGGTAGAACGAGAGTGAATTCTTATTGCGGAAGTCATCGGCCGCCATTGCTGCTGATTTTTATTCAAAACATAAGCATTAACAAAATTGGAATTGAGACCCCGGACGTTTTGGGTATAGTATAGGACTCTACCCCTAGACCACGGGTCTGTGATTACATCTGAGTTAATAAATTTAATGAAAGCGCCTCCGCGGCGGAGGACGTGTATAGAGTGGAAATATCGATGTGACGCTATTGCCACTCGATGTTGTGTCTCCAACCACCAACTAGCTTATGGTTGGAGACGCAACATCATTGTTACAGGTAGTCTGCGAAAGCCGGCTGTTGTGGCCAAGCGGTTCTAGGCGCTTCAGTCCGGAAACGCGCGACTGCTTCGGTCGCAGGTTCGAATCCTGCCTCGGGCATGGATGTGTGTCATGTCCTTAGGTTAGTTAGGTTTAAGTAGTTCTAAGTTCTAGAGGACTGATGACCTCAGATGTTGAGTCACATAGCTCTCAGAGCCATTTGAGCAATAGTTTGCGGAAACCAGTTCATACTCGTAGATTTTGGCCGCTGATGAATCGTGTATAAGATTGGAGTTAACCCCCTCAGCATCAATTAAGGCCTGAAGATGGTGCACTGAAGCACTAAATCTGATAGCCATATAATAAATAACATCGTAATGTCGGTTGTAGGTTTTCCATTTCATTACGTAAGTGAACGGCCGAAGTTCCTCACACCGCCAAACAGAAGGATGGACACACAAAACGTTCTGCAAGTGGTTCATTCAACAATGTGTAACTTTAGGGCAAATGTGCTGTTCACAGATGAGGCTTCGTGAATGTGTTGAATAGCTGGAGGCAATGAGCTCTCACATGGAAATGATGCGACTCGGACCAATGCCCATATGACAAAATTTCCTCCTCTACATGCGGGGAATGTTTCCTGAAAGTTTGACCATACCTTCTTGTTACAGAATGTACACGTCTCTCAGCAGACGTCGTCTCGAACTGACTACGGTCACCAGAACGTGGATACTATCTGAAAATCGTGACGTGACATCAGGTCACATCACGTCCTCTCAAAATCTGGCGTCATATCACTCGAGAAGCTACAAAAAGGAGGGCCCCACGCATCAGCAAAGTTTAAAGCATCATTCGTGCGAAACTCAACTTGCTCTTTTCTAACGTGATATACTGCGAACTATGGGTCAAGGGTAAAGGCAGATTTCATATTTCTAGATTTCCGAAAATCATTTGACACGGTGCTCCACTGCAAACGGTTAACGAAGGTACGAGCATACGGAAAAGGTTCCCAGATATGTTAATGGCTCGAAGACTTCTTAAGTAATGGAACTCAGTATAATTTTTTCATAATGCTGGGTCACAGTCATAATATATTTCTTTAAAGTCAGTACCGCCATTAGACTGTTGTTTATTTCCAGTGTTACGTTTACACTTACACAATCATGATTTCGGCTTAAAAGTGCCACTGTCAAGTGTTTTAAGTGTTACAAATTGCCTAAGATGGCATACTGTCGTATTAAAATGCACTATTAGACACACTGTCTAAGAGTCGATATTTCTGGCAGAGCCTACCGCTTTGTGTCATTACTGAGTACAACATCTGGACTCTGCCAGAAATATGGGCTCTTAGACAATGTGTCTAATAGTGTATTTTAATACGACAGTATGCCATCTTAGGCAATTTGTAACACTTAAAACACTTGACAGTGGCACATTTAAGCCGAAATCATGATTGTGTAAGTGTAAATGTAACACTAATGGCGGTACTGACTTTAAAGAAAGAACTCAGTATGTCGTTCTGTACGGTGAGTGTTCGTTACAGACAAGTGCAGCTCCAAGAGTGCCCCACACAAGTGTAATAGGACCGGTATTATTTTCTGTACCCATAACGATCTGACAGACAGGATGGGTAGCAATCTGCAGTTGTTTACTGATGATGCCGTGGTGTACGGTAAGGTGCGAAGTTGAGTGACTCTGGGACGTTAGAGAACGATTTACACAAAATTCCTAGATAGAACGATGAACTGCACCTAGCTCTCACTGTAGAAAAATGTAAGTTAATGCGGATGAGTATGTAAAACCAACGAGTAATATTCGGATTCAGGACAATTAGCGTCTTGTTAGAGTCTCTCAGGTCGTTTAAATATCTGTGCGTAACGGTTTAAAGCGATCTGAAATGGAACGAGCACGTTAGGATTGTGCTAGGGAAGGCGGTTGGTCGATTTCAGTTTACTGGGAGAATTTTAGGGAAGTACCGTTCATCTGTAAAGGAGCCCATATATAAAATATCAGTGTGACCCATTCTTGAGAACCGCACGAATGTTTGGGATCCGCACCGGGTCGGATTAAAGGGAGACGTCGAAGCAGTTCAGACGCGGGATGCTGGATTTGTTGCCGTTACGCATATATTACAGGTGATCCTCTGAGTGCTCTAATGGGAATTCCTGGAGGGAATGCGACGTTATTTTCGACGAACAGTGTTGAGAAAATGTAGAGAACCGGCTTTTGAACCTTTTTGTAAAACGATTCTCTGGCCGCCAAACATACATTTCGCATAAAGAACAGGAAGATAAGATTGGAGAAATTAGGGCTCATAAGGAGGCATATAGACAGCTGTTTCTCCGTCGCTCTATTTGCGAGTGGAACAGGAAAGGAAATGACAGGTAGTGGTACTCTCCGCCATGCACCGTACGGTGGTATACGGAGTATGTAGGAAGATGTAGATGCAGATGTTGCGTCAATCCAAAGAAAAGAACACTACTTCACGCAGTGAAATCTCTTTTGTTAACTTGAAGATGCTGTCATGGACATTCTAACAGCCCTACCACAACAAAGGTCAATATTTTAATAACGATTGTGGTGTTGCTCACGCTGCTAAATACTGCATTTTCGGGAAACATCAGTCATATTATGTGGCAGGTGTCATTAGAGCACAGTTAATAGTCATTTCATGTAATAATGAAAAAACTAGGCACTCATCTTTTTGTGTTTCCCACGCTGATCTCGTATTATCATGGCTCAATCGTTGAAAATCTAGGTGGTTATGATTCCAAGCTCGGATGCAAAGATGCCTAGGTTTTATCCTGCTATATTCAAAAGTTTTGTAGATGCGCTTCTCAAACCATTCTTGGAGATTAAACCTTTCAAAGTTAGCACAATAGTGATGTAAAAAAAATAATCAGCACTCCGAATTTAAGTTACACTTCCTTTTAATTGCTTTTATTGCAATACCACGTAACACACAAAACATCACTTCACAATACAAAACATACTTGAAAACATCTTCCTCACAGTCACTGTTAAAGTTCACATTTTTTAAGCTGACGACAATATTCGTCTTTCCAACATGACGTCCACGACTTGACTTT
This sequence comes from Schistocerca nitens, assembly GCF_023898315.1. Taxonomy (NCBI): domain Eukaryota; kingdom Metazoa; phylum Arthropoda; class Insecta; order Orthoptera; family Acrididae; genus Schistocerca; species Schistocerca nitens. Next base: position 1,045,542,392 of record NC_064615.1, on the reverse strand, counting down.
CTCAAGGTCCGACTCTCTAACAAGTTAACAACTAACTAACAATCGCTTACGCGCCCAAAGCGACAAGTACGTCAAAGATCATAGTGACAAAAGAAAGAATACACATAAGAATAATATCATTGCAATATAAACATATCGATGCATCAAAAGTGAAATCAAATCTGAATGTTGTCTCAGAAATATGTTAAGTAGTTAACAGAAATACAGTAGAATATTTATTACTGGTATCGAGAGGTTCAAGTGAGGTACCATAATGGTTACGTAATTCAAGTACCATTACAACATCAAAGTTGTCACACGCTACAAAAAAGATTCAAAACTAATTTCACATTTGTTTTCGAAGCAATGGAATTGGTGGATATGTAGACGGGTGCACTATCATCATTAGGACTTTGAAAACACAAGCGATTTACGAGAGTGATCCCTCATAGTTTGTCTGTGCACCCGATGCAGTAGGTGATATTGAAAGAATAATAAGCGCGAAAGACTATTTGTACGATGTGTTCAGATCCGCTGAACAATTGCTACAAAGGCGCGTTCCGAGGACATGAATTATTTTCGAGAGGACAGCGCGGAGGCGAACTGCGCCATCCGCCCCGCTGTGTGAAACTGTCTGTGAAGCCCTTTTCCTCGCCGTCCTCCTTTGATGGTTGTTACGGGCGGCGACTTAGCTACGCGGGTCAGGCGCTGTGCCCTAACGAGCGCGGCTGTCCTACAGAGGGGGGGAGGGGGGCGAACGGGGGAGAAACAGGCAGGGGGGGGGGGGGGGAGGGAAGGGCCAGCCGTAATCCTTAGCGGCGCTGGCCGGCTGCCCTCTCCGCTATGGCCCCTGCAGCAGACCCTAACAACATAATCTCCTTCGGACGGCAAGGAGAGCCAAGTGCCAACAATACAAAATAAATTTCCGTCCGGTTACTGCCGGACGGGAGTCCCCTTCCGTGCGTTCGCCGGCTTCCTTCCCCTCGCCGGCGGCGGTGTTTGTTTCTATCACTTTGCCAGAAAGCAAGAGTAACATGAGGTGGCGAAGAAATATGAGAAAACTTGTTTGCCAGACACTAAAACGCTAGTGAACCAGATACGTTATACTGACGACTGGGAAGTGTTTATGCCACGTAATACCTCATTACGACGACGCAAAATCCACTAACTGCGCCGATATGAATGTAGTATCTGTGTCACCACAGTAGTATCCTCATCGCCACTGTATTATTCCATCTTCGTCGCCACTGTAGATTCTTGTACCATAGGGAGGCAAGGAAGAGGATGTTATGGCTGGCTAGTATCCTCTTTCCACAATACAAATACACACGTGGATTAATAGGTCCTTTATTCACACGAACAGGAAGCTACTTATCTTCAGTAGAGTCCATGTTTTGTGGTTCAAGCTCCTCCGTAATAGTCCTCTGGCACACAATATACACTCCTGGAAATGGAAAAAAGAACACATTGACACCGGTGTGTCAGACCCACCATACTTGCTCCCGACACTGCGAGAGGGCTGTACAAGCAACGATCACACGCACGGCACAGCGGACACACCAGGAACCGCGGTGTTGGCCGTCGAATGGCGCTAGCTGCGCAGCATTTGTGCACCGCCGCCGTCAGTGTCAGCCAGTTTGCCGTGGCATACGGAGCTCCATCGCAGTCTTTAACACTGGTAGCATGCCGCGACAGCGTGGGCGTGAACCGTATGTGCAGTTGACGGACTTTGAGCGAGGGCGTATAGTGGGCATGCGGGAGGCCGGGTGGACGTACCGCCGAATTGCTCAACACGTGGGGCGTGAGGTCTCCACAGTACATCGATGTTGTCGCCAGTGGTCGGCGGAAGGTGCACGTGCCCGTCGACCTGGGACCGGACCGCAGCGACGCACGGATGCACGCCAAGACCGTAGGATCCTACGCAGTGCCGTAGGGGACCGCACTGCCACTTCCCAGCAAATTAGGGACACTGTTGCTCCTGGGGTATCGGCGAGGACCATTCGCAACCGTCTCCATGAAGCTGGGCTACGGTCCCGCACACCGTTAGGTCGTCTTTCGCTCACGCCCCAACATCGTGCAGCCCGCCTCCAGTGGTGTCGCGACAGGCGTGAATGGAGGGACGAATGGAGACGTGTCGTCTTCAGCGATGAGAGTCGCTTCTGCCTTGGTGCCAATGATGGTCGTATGCGTGTTTGGCGCCGTGCAGGTGAGCGCCACAATCAGGACTGCATACGACCGAGGCACACAGGGCCAACACCCGGCATCATGGTGTGGGGAGCGATCTCCTACACTGGCCGTACACCACTGGTGATCGTCGAGGGGACACTGAATAGTGCACGGTACATCCAAACCGTCATCGAACCCATCGTTCTACCATTCCTAGACCGGCAAGGGAACTTGCTGTTTCAACAGGACAATGCACGTCCGCAGGTATCCCGTGCCACCCAACGTGCTCTAGAAGGTGTAAGTCAACTACCCTGGCCAGCAAGATCTCCGGATCTGTTCCCCATTGAGCATGTTTGGGACTGGATGAAGCGTCGTCTCACGCGGTCTGCACGTCCAGCACGAACGCTGGTCCAACTGAGGCGCCAGGTGGAAATGGCATGGCAAGCCGTTCCACAGGACTACATCCAGCATCTCTACGATCGTCTCCATGGGAGAATAGCAGCCTGCATTGCTGCGAAAGGTGGATATACACTGTACTAGTGCCGACATTGTGCATGCTCTGTTGCCTGTGTGTATGTGCCTGTGGTTCTGTCAGTGTGATCATGTGATGTATCTGACCCCAGGAATGTGTCAATAAAGTTTCCCCTTCGTGGGACAATGAATTCACGGTGCTCTTATTTCAATTTCCAGGAGTGTAGATTACTCTGATCTGATCCCGTTACTTACTGTCGTAGCCTAAGCTGAACTATGCCGCTCCGCGATTGAATGACAGACGCCAACCTGGAATAGTGAGTCGAGTCAGTGACTCAGTGAGACCCTACAGTCAGCGACGGCGGCCTAAATACATGCTGTCGAGACACAATTGGCAGCGTGTTGCTTGCGAATTTGTCTCTGGCCTCTCTCTCGTGATAGGCGCGCTTCATTGAGCGCCTGCTGTCGATTTTCGCGCTGCATCTTTGCAGACCGGTTTCTACTTAAACTTAACTAACCCAAGACATCACACACATCCATGCCTGAGGCAGGATTCGAACCTGCGACCGTAGCGGTCGCGCCTAGAACCGCTCGGCCACAACGGCTGGCGCCGACCGGTTTGCTGGCGAAAGCTTACGCCGGCACAATGAACACTCAAGCTTCTAAATATCATTCGTTACAGTTCACCTAGTTTATTCTTCTGCCGATGTGGGTTTCCCCTGTTTGTCAATCGCATTCCGTGGATATACTCGGCCATCTCTTGGGTGGTCGTCTGGGCAATCGTTTCTCTTGTGGTCGTCCATGTTTACAAATTTCAACTATGCTTGTGGGGGTCTATCCTTTCCAAATGATGCCTCAAAACTTTTTTCTTGTCTTCAAATGTTTCTTTCTATCATGTATTCTACTCTGAATCGTTATCAACAAACTTGTTCTTTAAACTATGAATGTGAACCATCACACACATGTCTTCACAAAAATTTATTTCCAACGAGTAGTTTCGGTGCAACACTTACACCATCTTCATTTCAACTATAAACCAAAAGCGTTTTCTTTATTTATATCAGCCGTTATCCTACATCCACGAGTAAGATGGACTTCCACATGGTTATTCCTTGGATTTGTCACAGTAATTTATTTTCCATTGCATTTACTTCTTTAATTTTTATTTTTCTCTCTATATACTGCTGCTTATCTCGTAACAGAACACGCCATTGTTTTAGATATTTTTATTTTCGCCTCATTTTTCATAAATTTGTTTCACCATAGAGTATTTTGAAACCATCCAGCTAACCTTACTGCTTTTGCCACTTTGTTTTCCACTTCCATGGTGAGGTCTTTATAGCTGGTGATAACAGTCCCTAGATAATTGAAGTTCATCGTTTGTTCTCTTGACACATCTTGTTATGTAATGGAGGCAAGTACACGACCTACACGACCTGAGTCTTCAGCGGCCATCTGGCAGATTTCATCTCTCCTTTGTCACAAATCCAATGACGGATGTTCAGTCTGCTTCACATCCTTTATTTACCTGCAAGGTAAACGAAACCGATTATTCTATCTGTAAGGGATGTTCAAAAGGTACTAAAAGGTACGAAACATCGTGTAAAACAAACTAGTTGAAATCTGCGTATGCCGCTTTCGGATAACGCAGAGAGAGATCTATGGACGCGGAAGTGGTGTCTGGTGTGACTGTCACCTCCCCTTAAAATTCAAAACTGCGTCCTCAGAAGGCGACGTGATGCTCACCGTCTTTTTCGACGTCCGAGGCTCGAATACCTCTAGCACGGAAAAACTATCAACAGTGACTTGCACTATGGGAAACTCCGTAGCTCCCCCAAGTCCATCAAGAGCTAATGACCTCGATGCTCACAGAGGGAGTGATTCTTCTTCGTTAAGCGACCGTCCGCAGCTCGTGTTCGTGCGGTAGCGTTCTCGCTTCCCGCGCCTGGGTTCCCGGGTTCGATTCCCGGCGGGGTCAGGGATTTTCTCTGCCTCGTGATGACTGGGTGTTGTGTGATGTCCTTAGGTTAGTTAGGTTTAAGTAGTTCTAAGTTCTAGGGGACTGATGACCATAGATGTTAAGTCCCATAGTGCTCAGAACCATTTGAACCTTAAGCGACCAATGAAACGAGCTATCTTTTTAAAATTATGACATAATGGCATGGGCAGTAACAGTAACAAAAAATATAAGGGACACTGCATAGCTAGAACGCACGAGTAGACCCAGAAGAAGGCCGCTGCAACCGTGGGCGAAACTTTGGTTCTTATCCAGCAGAAAACTTTTATGTCGACAGACTCTGGCCGCGGAAGCCCACGCAATTGTACTTCAATAAATGACTTAAAAAATGAAAAACAGTAAGTGTAGTTAAATTGTATAATGTTTTCAAATCAAGCAAACGGAGGACACGAGCCATTTGCCATTAAGATACACTGATACATCAAATGGAAGTTCCAGCAATCACAAAGACACAAATAGTATGGATGACTACAAGAAAAGCATAGAATAAACTAAATTTAAGGGGAAGAGTGACAATATGAAGTGCATAGTGCTTCGAACTGATTGGCCACAACACGATTCTGTAACAAGCTTCAAGATTACTGAAAACAAAAAGATTCGAAAACTGTAACACTACGCGGCTGAATATCAACATACCTTTGCAAATCGTAGCAATTTTAACACGCGAGATTAGTGAAAATAAGGCGTATGATACAGACACCATAGGAATGAAATTACTGCAGAGATTTACCTATGAGCATCCACTTAGAATTAATGAAACGTTGTCACCAGTAACACGCCACGCTGCATCTGACCTCTGGCCGTCGACCACCCGGGACAAAAGTGTTTCAAATCAGTCTGTTAGAGAGCACTTTCAACAGCCATCGCGCTGTTTTCTAGAAAGCGCCCAGAACCCTCAAAGATGACCATGCTTCCTTTGCATTATCTCAGAGAGAGACACGTACTGTGCACAGTATATATCGATACTAAGGAAAATTTTACGTGAACACGGGCAACCGAGACATCTTATATCAGCAATGAAGAGCCTATGTTTGTACACACCGATAGGTCTGTGGAAAGGAAGAAAGTAGCAGTTCTTAATTAGAAAGCAAGGATAAGACAGGACTGTAGTCTTTCTCCGACACTGTTTAATATATATTTAGAGTACACCACTAGTATGGGTTAAAGTATACTTTCAACACAATTATTAACTAGGACAAAGCGAATTTATTATTACGCTTCCATTAGCTGACGACCTGCTACTTATACGTAAAACAGAAGATAGCTGCAAACAGAATTACGCAAGTTGCATATGTGCAGAGATAATGCCTTTTGTAGCAAGAAACCTCCTAAGAGCCAAAATAATGATCAACAATCAAATAATGGAAGAACTCTCTAACTTCAGCAACCTTAGGTACACTATATCTTTTAATGGCAATAGAGCTATAGACATTAAATTAAGCTCCAAATGATATGTGGCGGCATAAGAAGAACGTTAACAAACGAAATTCGGAAAGATACCTATGTCAGCTTATACAGGCTGTCCCAGCTAATTTTGTCACTTCAAACATTTCCGAAACTAAACAGAATGTGAAAAATGCAGTTGAGTATGAATGTACCTATGTCAGGGTCTCACACAAATGGCAGCAATGCAAAATCCCTACAATGACACAAACATCACTTTCAACACAAAGTTACGTTTTTTTTCCCACATATGTTTTTCTATCGAAATGAAAACGACAGGTAGAATTGGTGATGGCAGACTTGATATCACTGCTCTAAACCTTATACATTCTGGAATGCTTACATTAGACTTTAAATAACGGAAACCTTGCCACTGTTTTTGTTGTAGTGCGGGTTGCCTGAAATATCCTGAAGCCTGTTGTAGGTAACCCTTGCTCCGTGCATTACGGTATAAATCTGTAGCGCCGCTGCCATCCTTAAAGAATGAGGTTTAGAATAGAACAAGACAAGCGAGTCTGCCGGTACTGTTTGTACCTCTAGTGTCCAGTTCCGTAGAAGAAAACATATTTGTGAAAGAAAAAGAACTTAGTGTTGAAAGTGATATTTGTGTACATGGATTGTGAATTTCTGCCCATTGTATGGGCCTCTGACATAGATTTTTCCCTGGCCAATTGCATTTTTCATATTTTGTTTCGTTTCGGAAATCTTTAAGTTGGCAAAGTTAGGCGGGACACCATAACAAACTGCACAATGTAATGGCGGTTCCTATGCTGCTTTGTGGTAGAATGTCACGGTTAATCACAGACATAAGAAATGCGTATTAACAGTGGAAATGAGATTTATGAGGTATGTAAAAGGATGTTTTAATCGAGATGGATTTAGAAATGAAGATACTGGAGACGAGTTGCAAATATATAACCTAAACGATAAAATACAACTCCGTAAGAAATGCGAAGACTACAAGAAGGTATGAGTGAAACAAGACTAAAAACACAGGAACTAGATACAAGGCAGTCAGCAGAATAAATGTGGAAAGAGAATATAAAAGATGAGATGAATCCAATGAAGCCAAAACAGGTCATAATGCCTAATCCTTCTTGGAAAGATGAAGGAGAAGAAAAGGAGATGATACGTCGACACTGATTACAGAGCATATTTGCAAAGTATCAGCAAAGACCAGTCGTGAGTTACTGAAAGGAAATTATTGAAACCTTGGAAGTGTACATCTAACACGCAACTTTCATGCTGAAGTGCTAATCGTTTCCATATCAAAGCATGTAGTACACTTCATGCAAATTTGACATTTGATACGAGTTGTTGCAATTTTAATGGCCACCAGTGTTCTTCACTTTGCAAATAAACTGTGTCAAAATTTGTTTTATGTTCGTGGCGCTTGAAGGAGTCATATGGTGGGATTAGCTGAGTGATTGAGAGACCCAGAGAGAAGATTGCCTATCACAATGGAAAGGATTTCTTGCATCGAGAACGCGAGTATCGTGCCTTCTCGACGGGAGGTGTTAAATGTAATCGTGCTGTGACGAACGATGGTGTTGTAAACAGTAGCTGTTGCTGATAGGATAAAGAATGGTAGAAGTAGCAGGCAATGGCAAACTCCTCGCAATCAGCACCAAATAAGCAGCACATCTTGATGTCGCCATTCTGCGGGCACACCGCTATGAACAATGTCGTAGGTCTATACGTAAGAAGGTACTTTGTGTAGGTTTGAGATGTACACGGAGGTGAAAAAAGTCATGAGATACCTCCTAAAATCGTGTCGGACCTCAATTGCCAGGAGTAGAGCAACAGCATGGACTCAACAAGTCTTTGGAAGTCCCCTGGAGAAATTTTTTTTTTTGGTCATCAGTCTACTGACTGGTTTGATGCGGCCCGCCACGAATTCCTTTCCTGTGCTAACCTCTTCATCTCAGAGTAGCTCTTACAACCAACGCCCTCAATTATTTGCTTCCAATCTCTGTCTTCCTCTACAGTTTTTGCCCTCTACAGCTCCCTCTAGTACCATGGAAGTCATTCCCTCATGTATTAGCAGATGTCCTATCATCCTGTCCCTTCTCCTTATCAGTGTTTTCCACATATTCCTTTCCTCTCCGATTCTGCCTAGAACCTCCTCATTCCTTACCTTATCAGTCCACCTAACTTTAAACATTCGTCTATAGCACCACATCTCAAATGCTTCGATTCTCTTCTGTTCCGGTTTTCCCACAGTCCATGTTTCACTACCATACAATGCTGTACTCCAGACGTACATCCTCAGAAATTTCTTCCTCAAATTAAGGCCGGTATTTGATATTAGTAGACTTCTCTTGGCCAGAAATGCCTTTTTTGCCATAGCGAGTCTGCTTTTGATGTCCTCCTTGCTCCGTCCGTCATTGGTTATTTTACTGCCTAGGTAGCAGAATTCCTTAACTTCATTGACTTCGTGACCATCAATCCTGATGATAAGTTTCTCGCTGTTCTCATTTCTACTACTTCTCATTACCTTCGTCTTTCTCCGATTTACTCTCAAACCATACTGTGTACTCATTAGACTGTTCATTCCGTTCAGCAGATCATTTAATTCTTCACTTTCACTCACAAGGGAACCTCCCCATCGCACCCCCCTCAGATTTAGTTATAAGTAGGCACAGTGGATAGGCCTTGAAAAACTGAACACAGATCAATCGAGAAAACAGGAAGAAGTTGTGTGGAACCATGAAAAAAATAAGCAAAATATACAAACTGAGTAGTCTATGTGCAAGATAAGCAACACAAGGACAGTGTGAGATCAGGAGCACCATGGTCCCGTGGTTAGCGTGAGCAGCTGTGGAACGAGAGGTCCTTGGTTCAAGTCTTCCCTCGAGTGAAAAGTTTTCTTTCTTTATTTTCGCAGTTATGATCTATCCGTTCGTTCATTGACGTCTCTGTTCACTGTAATAAGTTTAGTGTCTGTGTTTTGCGAGCGCACCGCAAAACCGTGAGATTAGTAGACGAAAGGAAGTGCCTCTCCAATGGGAACCGAAAACATTTTATCGCACGGTCATAGGTCAACCGATTCCTCCACGGGAAAACACGTCTGATATATTCTATACGACACTGGTGACGGCATGTGCGTCACATGACAGGAATATGTTGTTGACCCACCTAACTTGTACACTTGGCGAACGGGTAACAAGATTCTTCTACCTTGCCCGATTTAGGTTTTCTTGTGGATGTGATAATCACTCCCAAAAAGTGATGAAAACATAAGAGATTGTCACATAAACTGCAACAACTGAATGCAACAGTTTCACAGTCGCACAGTTTTCCCTGTGCTCTGTCAAAACATATGTTTTTAACTTTTTCAAATTTTTCCGTGTGTAGACCGTCAAATCCTGCATATGTTCAACAAATCTGAACATGTCCTGGAATTTTGGAGAGCAAAGTTGATTGTGTGTGAGTGCCTGAACTTTGATAATTGTCTGAAAATAAAAAATTAAAATCATCACTCGAGGGAAGACTTGAACCCAGGACCTCTCGTTCCGCAGCTGCTCACGCTAACCACGGGACCACGGCGCTCCTCAGCTCACACTCTCGTTGAAGTTGCATATCTTGCCATGGACTACTCAGTTTGTATATTTTGCTTATTTTTTTCATAGTTCCACAGAATTTCTTCCTGTTTTCTCGATTGATCTGTGTTCAGTTTTTCAAGGCCTATCCACTGTGCCAACTTATAACTAAATCTGAGGGGGGTGCAATGGGGAGGTTCCCTTGTCAGGATAGGAATGTCATCAGCGGAACGTACCATTGATATCCTTTCATCTTGTATTTTAATTCCACTCCTGAAACTTTCTTTTATTTTCATCATTGCTTCCTCGATGTACAGATTGAAAAGTAGGGGCGAAAGGCTACAGCCTTGTCTTACACCCTTCTTAATACGAGCACTTCGTTCTTGATCGTCCACTCTTATTATTCCCTCTTGGTTGTCAAATGGCTCTGAGCACTATGGGACTCAACTGCTGAGGTCATTAGTCCCCTAGAACTTAGAACTAGTTAAACCTAACTAACCTAAGGACATCACAAACATCCATGCCCGAGGCAGGATTCGAACCTGCGACCGTAGCGGTTCCAGACTGCAGCGCCTTTAACCGCACGGCCACTTCGGCCGGCCCTCTTGGTTGTTGTACATATTGTATATGACCCGTCTCTCCCTATAGCTTACCCCTACTTTTTTCAGAATCTCGAACAGCTTGCACCATTTTATATTATCGAACGCTTTTTCCAGGTCGACAAATCCTATGAAAGTGTCTTGATTTTTCTTTAGCCTTGCTTCCATTATTAGCCGTAACGTCAGAATTGCCTCTCTCGTCCCTTTACTTTTCCTAAAGCCAAACTGATCGTCACCTAGCGCATTCTCAATTTTCTTTTCCATTCTTCTGTATATTATTCTTGTAAGCAGCTTCGATGCATGAGCTGTTAAGCTGATTGTGCGATAATTCTCGCACTTGCCGCCTTCGGAATTGTGTGGATGATGCTTTTCCGAAAGTCAAATGGTATGTCGCCAGACTCATATATTCTACACACCAACGTGAATAGTCGTTTTGTTGCCACTTCCCCAATGATTTTAGAAATTCTGATGGAATGTTATCTATCCCTTCTGCCTTATTTGACCGTAAGTCCTCCAAAGCACTTTTAAATTCCGATTCTAATACTGGATCCCCTATCTCTTCTAAATCGACTCCTGTTTCTTCTTCTATCACATCAGACAAATCTTCACCCTCATAGAGGCTTTCAATGTATTCTTTCCACCTATCTGCTCTCTCCTCTGCATTTAACAGTGGAATTCCCGTTGCACTCTTAATGGTACCACCGTTGCTTTTAATGTCACCAAACGTTGTTTTGACTTTTCTGTATGCTGAGTCGGTCCTTCCGACAATCATATCTTTTTCGATGTCTTCACATTTTTCCTGCAGCCATTTCGTCTTAGCCTCCCTGCACTTCCTATTTATTTCATTCCTCAGCGACTTGTATTCCTGATTTTCCCGGAACATGTTTGTACTTCCTCCTTTCATCAATCAACTGAAGTATTTCTTCTGTTACCCATGGTTTCTTCGCAGCTACCTTCTTTGTACCTATGTTTTCCTTCCCAACTTCTGTGATGACCCTTTTTAGAGATGTCCATTCCTCTTCAAATGTACTGCCTACTGCGCTATTCCTTATTGCTGTATCTATAGCGTTAGAGAACTTCAAACGTATCTCGTCATTCCTTAGTACTTCCGTATCCCACTTCTTTGCGTGTTGATTCTTCCTGACTAATGTCTTGAACTTCAGCCTACTCTTCATCACTACTATATTGTGATCTGAGTCTATATCTGCTCCTGGGTACGCCTTACAATCCAGTATCTGATTTCGGAATCTCTGTCTGACCATGATGTAATCTAATTGAAATCTTCCCGTATCTCCCGGCCTTTTCCAAGTATACCTCCTCCTCTTGTGATTCTTGAACTAGCTGAAACTTGTTACAGAACTCAATTAGTCTTTCTCCTCTTTCATTCCTCGTCCCAAGCCCATATTCTCCTGTAACCTTTTCTTCTACTCCTTCCCCTACAACTGCATTCCAGTCGCCCATGACTATTAGATTTTCGTCCCCCTTTACATACTGCATTACCCTTTCAATATCCTCATACACTTTCTATATCTGTCCATCTTCAGCTTGCGACGTTGGCATTTATACCTGAACTATCGCTGTCGGTGTTGGTCTGCTGTCGATTCTGATTAGAACAACCTGGTCACTGAACTGTTCACAGTAACACACCCTCTTCCCTACCTTCCTATTCATAACGAATCCTACACCTGTTATACCATTTTCTGCTGCTGTTGATATTACCCGATAGTCATCTGACCAGAAATCCTTGTCTTCCTTCCACTTCACTTCACTGACTCCTACTATATCTAGATTGAGCCTTTGCATTTCCCTTCTCAGATTTTCTAGTTTCCCTACCACGTTGAAGCTGCTGACATTCCACGCCCCGACTCGTAGAACGTTATCCTTTCGTTGATTATTCAACCTTTTTCTCATGGTAACGTCCCCCTTGGCAGTCCCCTCCCGGAGATCCGAATGGGGGACTATTCCGGAATCTTTTGCCAATGGAGAGATCATCATGACACTTATTTAATTAAGGCCACATGTCCTGTGGATACACGTTACAGCAGTGGTTTCCATTGCCTTCTGCATCCTCATGTCGTTGATCATTGTTGATTCTTCCGCCTTTAGGGGCAATTTTCCACCCCTAGGACAAGAGAGTGCCCTGAACCTCTCTCCGCTCCTCCGCCCTCTTTGACAAGGCCGTTGGCAGAATGAGGCTGACTTCTTATGCCGGAAGTCTTCGGCCGCCAATGCTGATTATTTATCAAAATTTAGGCAGTGGCGGGGATCGAACCCGGGACCGAAGGCGTTTCGATTATGAATCAAAGACGCTACCCCAAGACTACCTGCAGAAATGGTGAGCCTCTATAGCCGTCCATAATTGCGGCAGTGTTGCCGGTGCAGAATTTTGTCTGCGAACTGATCTCTGGATTGTGCCCCATAAATTTTCAATGTGATTCATATCGGGAGATATGAGAGGCCATATCATTCCCTCGAACTGTCCAGAATGTTCTTCTAACCAATCACGAACAGTTGTGGCCCGCTGACGTGTCATAGCTATTTGGGAGTATGGGGTCCATAAATGGCTGCAATGGGAGGGGGAAGAAATAAGTTTTTAACGTCCCGTCGATAACGAGTTCATTACAGACGGAAGACTAGCTCTGGTTAGGCAAGGAACTATCCCGGAATTTGCCTTAAGCAATTTAGGGAAATCACGGAAACTTAAATCAGGATGGCTAGACTCGGGTTTGAACCAGCATCCTCCAGAATGCGAGTCCAATGTGCTAACCGCTGTGCTACCTCATTCAGTGGCTGCAAATGGCCTCCATGTGGCCGAATATAACAATTTCCAGTCAAAGATCGGTTCATCTGGACCAGAGGATCCAGCCCATTCCATGTTCGTTGTAACATTGTTTGTTATATGTTGTGCTAGTTACTTGGGCCTCATAATATAAGAGGCAGTCAGAAGAGAACCAAACACACCACGCGGCAACGAGACCATGGAATGGTTCCATTCAAAAGTAATCACCACATGCATTAAGACATTAATCCATTGGGGGACCAGATGATCGATTCCGTAGAACACGGTTGGCCTCTGACGGATACACTACAGCAGACTCTCTCGTAGTTCCTCGTCTGAAGTTTTTCCCAAACAAAACGTTGAGGACCGGCCGCGGTGGCCAAGCGGTTCTAGGCGCTTCAGTCCGGAACCCCGCGACTGCTGCGGTTGCAGGTTCGAATCTGGCCTCGGGCATGGATGTGTGTGATGTCCTTAGGTTAGTTGGGTTTAAGCAGTTCTCAGTTCTAGGGGACTGATGACCTCAGATCTTAAGTCCCATAGTGCTCAGAGCCAGCCAAAACGCTGGGGCACAGCCGTTGTCCGACTGGTAGTACGGGGGCGGGTGTTATCGTGCAGCGGGATGACTGTGTCCAACAACATTCCTGGGTGTTTTGGCCTTATGCTGCGTTGCAGTTTCTGCAAAGTTTCTTCGTAGCGCTAAAAAGTTAACACGTCCAGAAATGCTGATGGGCGGATCATCCTATTGCATGATAACGCGGACCCCCACTTTCCTAACTGTACGAAGGCTACACTTCAATTAATTGGTTGGGAAACGTTTTCTTATGTAGGTTGTCGACAGTGGATGGACCATACCCCTAGCATGCAAAGGACCAAACTCTCATGGCAAAGAATTGAGCAATCACGTGAAAAGATCACGAAAATTAATTTAAAACAGACGTGTAATTTGAATGAATTTTAACAGGTGTGGCCCATTTACGCACGAACTAGATATGAATGGGAAAAATGGTCACTGCAACAAGTAGATTTATTGTCTTTAAAGGTGAGAATTGCCCATCTATACTTATAAAGAACTATTGATAAGCGGATAAGGGACTATGACGCTAAATTGTAACTTTGGCACAGGTGGGTGGGGAGGATAAAACACAGTTACGTTAACAATTCGCGGAAACGATTAGTGACTGCATAAGTTGTTAATTAAAAGTGGTAAGTACACGAAAAGATGAATGCGAACACTATCAGACTGCCAAAATCAATGAGAGCAACAGGCTGGAACAAATTTAAGATTACGTACTCGGCTACTCAAGGGACGATTTGACTTTGCGTCTGAAAGACGATCTCACGTGTGACAATAGCCCGCCTTGCCAAAACACGCGAAGCATCAATAAAGTAGCTGGCGGCAACAGCGGCTGGAGAATATGATTTCCGCTCTCTCTTTGTACTCGGCGCTTAAGCACAAACGTCCTTCCAGTGGCAGCAAGGCTCGTCTTAGCAGTTACCTCTCCTAAAGGCTTAGCTCTGAAGTGTACTCTTCCTACAGTGAAGTCATTACTTTACGAAGAGCTAAAACAAAGTGTTTTCTCTTCAAAAGCCTAAAGCTAAATATTCCCCTTTTGGCTGCTCTGAAACTTCGTTGCTTTTCGCCAGAGCAGGAACTCGCTGACCAATGTCACCAAAGGTTCTGACTGACGACCAGTAAAACTCAACTGAAGATATTAAACAATCTCCTACTCTCGTATATTTTCTCTAAGCTGAACCAATAGGGCTATTAGGTCTGGAAGAAGGCGGAAAACTTCTACCACTACATGGTAAAATACTGAAAAAAAGCCAATCGGTTGCTGTGCAAATGGGCACAGCGAACAAGAGCAGGCTCTCTCGTAAATGACAGTGTGACCCTATCAGAAGTCTGTATTCTGAAAGTTTAAATCGAACCTTACTCCGAGACGTCGTAACGAACATTCACACGCCCAGAGGGACGCCATACATGTCTAGAGATCTCTTATCTAGCTGAAAATCTGCTGCGAATAATTCCATGTTTATTTCGACAAAAAAAAAAAAAAAAAAAAAAAAAAAAAGACAGCACCGCTGCCCAGAGCTTAACTGTTTTATAGCAGCAAATTCCTTTTAAGAGGACTCTTATCTAGCGCATCCACCTCGCAAGCTTTCAGGCCTTCGAAACCTCCACAAACTACATAGGAAAAGTAGGAAAATAAACAGTGAAGCAAAACAGCCATTGTCGATGCTAATGCAAATCTGCAGTTACAGAGCTGTGTAAGTGAACGACCACGTGATCATGGGAATTTGTACATCGTCCTCTAAAACACACTGATAAGACAGAACGTTTCGATCATTGCCCACCGTGACGTTTGAATGAAGCCTGGTGGCTTTGAGGGCACGAGAACCGGTAACAAAAGTATCACCCCAGCGAAGATATGGGTTGCAAATGGGGAAATCTATTGAGATAAGCGACTTTGGGAAAGGGCATATTATTATTACGTACAGCCTGTGAACGAATATCTTTAAAACGTCAATGCTGGTAGAATGTTCACGTGCTACTGTCGTGGGAATGCGCAGGGCGCCTGGACGCAGTCTGATGGGAGCAATATTATGCTACGGGAGACATACTCCTGCGCTTTCATGGGACCTACGGAAGTAATCGAAGACACATTGACAGCTGCTAAGCACCTGCATCACTGCATGCTAGATGACTTCCACGAACGGCGATGTCATCTTTCAGCAATATAATTGTCTGTGTCTTGGAGCCAGAACCGTCCTACAGTGGCTTGAGGAGCATTATAGTGAAATCACGTCGATGTTTCACGTCTCGGTGAACAAATTCGCCTGATGTAAATCCTATGGACCCATCTCGGTCGCTATCGGGCTCCATCACCACTTACGTGAATCAGCAGCCCGTCTTTTAAGCAAGTTACATGACATGTGTGTAGACATGTAATGCCACATACCTCCACAAACCTACCAATAAACTATCGGATCCCAGATTCACAGAATCAGTCATGTATTTCGTTCCAAAGACGGACAAACGAGCTGTTAAGCAGGTGGTCATAATGTTTTGGCTAATTAGTGTACGTTAGTGGACAATTTCAGAGAAAAATGGCCACGCTACAACTGCAGCTTTCTCTGTATAGCCCGGATCTTTCACCGATTCATTTTCACATCGTTGCGACCTGAAGTAAGACACGTGTGGAAGTCGGCTTCAGTTGGACGAGGAACTGCATGTCTGGGTACGGTTATGGCCGACCACCTTCAACGATACAGGAATTGATCGTCTAGTTTCCCAGTGGGATAAATGTCTTAACGTGTGTCATGGTCAGTTTTGAATGGAACCATTCCATGGTCCCATTGTGGCGGGTGCTCGGTTTACATTAGACTGCTCCTCATACTTCCGCTTTTAGGCAACGGCATTGCCTCTGTGGAAACACCGATTCCCTTAAGATCACCGAAGTTAAGCGCTGTCGGGCGTTGCCGGCAATTGGATGGGTGACCGTTCGGGCCGCCATGCGCTGTTACCATTTTTCCGGGGTGCACTCAGCCTCGCGATGCCAATTGAGGAGCTTCTCGACAGTATAGTAGCGGCTCCGGTCAAAGAAAACCATCATAACGACCGGGAGACCGGTGTGCTGACCACACGCCCCTCCTATCCGCATCCTCAGCTGAGAATGACACGGCGGTCGGAAAGTCCCGACGGGCCAGTTGCGGCCTGAAGATGGAGTTCATACTTTTGCTTTTACTTCTGCATACATACTCCACAAGACATCGTAGAGTGTGAGGCGGAGGGTACCTTTTATCTCTACTAGTCTTTTCCTTTCCTGCTCCACTTGAAGATACTGCGAGGGAGAAGTGACTCGTGGACCTTAAGCGAAATGTATGTTCGCGGCAGTAGTATCGTTCTGCAATAAGCTTCAAATGACGATTCTCTAACTAGAACTTTAGTGTATTGTTGGGCTGTGTGCCACTGTACGCCACCAGCTCTTTTCACTTGCAGTTCATAGTATGAGTGTGAAACTTTGGTACCATTAAGATTCGAACTGTCTAGCGAGTCCCCACCAGTAACCGTGAGACACTGTGAGCTGTCAACCGCGATAACAAGTCTTCTGGTTGTAATCTGCATTGGTAGGACCGAAGGAGAGACAGAGCGCTGCCCGTGAATGCAGACACGGATGCGAATCCAAGGGCTGGCCTCCAGCATCCCCTGCTCGGCCCCTGCTCCTCCCTCCCCCCTTCCCCCACCCACTAACGTGAGGCCCATCCAAGGCTCAAGACTCCTTCAGTTTCATATAGCACAACAAATACTGGTCATGTAATTAATATTTAAGATATACATTAGGGGGTCTATATTTTCAATCCACGATATCACTCAAATTGTCAACATATTCATCAATCAGTAGAAACATGATACGGACTACAATAAAGTTGATCGACAGCAGTGATATATGAGTCATGTCAGCCCACCATTTGGCTGACGCGTTTCACCGCCTTGGCTGCAGATGTGCGTTCTAAACATCGAAGTTCCCTAACTGACTTTCTCTAAGAATCTGATAGCAAAAATAAATCTGCTCACAATTTTATCTTCTGGATTACAGATATGTTATTGAGAAAGAATCTTTGACTCAGCAGTGCAGTGTAAGCAGTTCTGAAACTTTATGATAGATCAAACGTTCGTGCAGCTTCGGGACTCGAACGAGGAACGTGGCCAAGGCTCAGAGTTCTCTTTTCAGTCTGACACACAATTTTAATGTCAAGAAGTTTCACATGTATTATTACACTTCACATATCTCACTGTTTGTGGCATGAAGACTGAAGATAAAACGATTTTTAATTCCGATAATTCCACTTTTTAAATTACTATACTTACTCTAAAAGAGTTCTCAGTGATAACCACATCAATTCTCATGCAATTCGAAGTTCAAGCTAGATCTTAAAACATAGAGCACTTTGTTCTAGGCACTAATTCGACAGATGACCGTATCAGTACTACCATATGAAATTGTCGTGTGTGATGAATAATATTTTTCACGTATTTTGATAACAAAGCTTGGTATACAGTTTGACCTTCCAATGTTTATTCGAAAATAGCTTGATAACAATATAATCACAGCGTTACTTGTAGTTCTTACAGTTCCTTCATCTACATTGACCCTTTGTTATAAAAAATTGTAGCATCCGTACACTTTAACTCCTAGCAGAGCGACGAGACAAAGCTTTGCACAAACAGTGTAAACAGGAATTTCCAGACAGATTTTGTATTCTTTAAGTCGTAAACTGCCAATTCTTCATCATATTGGTATAATTTTTAACGTAGATGTTCTCCAGATTTCTCCACATTGTCATCCTCAAGTGGAAATCATACTACAATTTTTTCTGTTGGTTTAAAAAATCGGTCTCCAGGGTCCTGCTCGTTTTCACTGATTTGCTATTCCCATATTCTCAGAACGGCACGAATAAGTAAAAGAGAGAATAATGCAGAATGCGCAGAGCTGGATGACCTACTGAATTCGTGGTATATTCTTTGTTTGCCAAACATTATTTCATTGTTCTGGTTCGCTAAAAGTACAGTGCTAACAACGAAATGCTTTGCAAATACCTCTCGACGCTTGACTCTTTTAGTTCTGCTGTTTCAGGGACCGATGGACGTCGTTCTTTTGCAGGCAGCCAACGTGCACTACGAGTGTTTTGTATTTTCGCGACACCGTCCTCTGGATTGAATAGACAGACAGTAAATCGAATTACCGTTCAGTGCGCTTGTTCAATTTCCTTCGTCAAATCTATTTTACATAGGAGCCACGCACTTCACCCGTCCGTGACAACGACTTTGCAGTCATAGTCTGCAACGCTGTACACATTCCCCAAAAGTTTCAAGGAAGTCAGTATCTGTTGTTCATCTTATCTCAAAATAACAACTAAAAGGAGAGAAGGGTTGCAAAGTACTTGCACGGATTTGGAACATGTACCGAATATTCTGTATGTTATTTTTACGGTGGAATTCGACTGTAATAAAAAGTCTTGCGGAGGAAACTTATAATATTTGTTTGAGAAGATGTTGAACAACACGTCTGAGGTAGTAACACAGTTTATTTGTAAAGGTCCTTCTCTATCACATAATTTTTACAATTGACAGTTACCGTTTCGATGTGATTAAGACGGACCTTCAAATATAAAGTGTCTTACGGTGATCGCGAACTCGTCTACAGGCTTTATGTCTTCAAGTGTTAATAATGCACGATTGGAGAGGAAAACGCAAATGGCCACAACGTCTTGTCAAAAATAGGTAGCTTTCAAGCCAATGAGAGTCAATCATCAGATATAGAAGTATTTCATTAACCACTTGTAAATACATCGCAGCACATCGGTCTTAATAAGGATACACATGATCCGAAGCTTGCCTTGAATGGACAAAAGGCGATTGTCATGTGCTTCTTAGACATCAGCAAAGCCATTGAACTTTCGATTTCGGCATTATACTTGCCAAACCTAGCAGCCTAAATTTATCTTCAAGCGCAGTGCAAAGTTTTTGCCCTTACCTGACGTCTCACCAGTAATATGTCATGTCCGACACCATTAATTCACAGTGGAGACGGGTAATGTCAGGTGTCGCCCAAGGTCCGGTATTAGGTCCTACACTCTTTTCATTGTACGTAAATGATGGGTTATCAGTTCTGTCTTACTGAAAATGCTTGTATGCTGATGACCTACAGTTATATTTATCTGCAAAACCAACAAACCTGGAGACAGCTATCGACATTCTCAATATCGACCTGTGTGAACTATCGAAATGAGCGCAGTATATAGCGCTAAAGCCCAACCCATCCAAGACCAAGGCGGTACTGGTTGGTCATTCTAGGCTCATTAGCCCGAAATATCGGGAATCCCTGCCATTCTGCCATTTTAACCCTAAATTGGACAAATATCATCTTCCGTTCTTCAGCAAAGACTCTAGGAGTTATAATAGATGAGTATCTAAATTGGACTGAGCACATAACCGTAATGTCCAAGAAGGTGTCACAATCTCTCAGTGCCCTACAAAAATATGAAGAGCTATTTCCTATTGACTTGAAAGAGAAACTTGCACATACACCTGCACTTCCAGTTATTGGTTACAACGAAGCTACCTTTCAAGGCCTTTATGAAGAAAGTTCTCAACACCTGGAACTGGTTAAGAATGCCTATGTCCGACTCTTCGATCGTTTTTCACCATCATATGCACAACTATCTTGGTTGTGTCCAAACGAGTGGATTGATTTCCATAACCGCTGCCTTCTTTACCGTCTTGTCTACGAAAACTATCCCTCATATCGTTCCTCGACCTTAACGCCCTTATCTGAACAACATGGCAGAAACAGCCGTTCCCATCTGTGCGAAACCCTTTCTGTCTCACTTCATAGTTCAGCCATTTTCTCGATGTCTTCCTCAGTAGCTGAACCAGACTTTAGAATAACCCTCTGAATTATACAGTATTAGAGAAATGAATAACGTCTCCGACTTGAGAAGACAATTAATGACAAATCTAATAAATCAACAGTAAGGATTTCCATTGTCCATGAATGCACTTGTTAGCCTCGTACATCCTTCAACTCAAACAGATCTTCTTTTCACAGAATTCTTAGCTTATGTAATCTCCTTAAATTTACTTTCCTCAGAGCTCGCTGTATCAGAACACATGTATCGTGTACACCCATTAATTCTTTCTGTATACACCACTACCATTATTGTTATTATTGTCATTATTGTTATTATTATTATTATTATTGTTGTTGTTGTTATCACTATTAGTAGTAGCAGTTGCAACAGTACAAGTACTGCCAGCATTAGCTTTATTAGTTTATATTCAATATTATTTACTCACATTGCCACTTCAAACTCTCAAGTAATTTTAATACGACCTGTCATCTTAAAACTGTTATTTCTCAGGAAACTACGCTGTGAAAAAGATACTATATGTGTGAAACCCTAATCCGACATAAGACGGGGCCTGATGGGCCTAATCGGATCAGGTTAAAAAATTAATGTAAATAAATAAATAAAAGTTGCAGCTGTGGTTGACTTAATTAAATGTAGAAGGAAATCTAGTATAAGGACAGAAATATTTGGTCAGCGTGGTTATTATAATTACCATCGCGCCATTCATCTTCTGCATATTATTATTTTTACTTTGTGGCCGAGAAGGGAGAAAGCTGGGTGAAATTGTCTGATAGCTCGAGTATCCCAGAACTTCGCACAGAATGCAGTGGAATCATGGTCATAATCCTAACGATAATCATTCATTTATGAATTTTCATTACGATGTACACTATCTGTTCAAAACTATCCGGACACCGTAAGTAAACTGAAATTGACCACCAGGTGTCACTAGAGGCGGATCCACCGGTATAAACGGAGTTGGGAAGTATTGTGTGTCAGTAGAGAGGCAGTAACACCAGACTGTATGGATGTATCGGTGAGAAGTGCTCAGTGACTTCCAACTTGGACATGTCGTTCGATGTCACCTGGGTAACAGGTATATCAGGGGCAATTCACCCCTTCTAAAGCTGCCCAAGTCGACTATTGGTAAAGTGATTGTGGAGTGGAACGCAAAGGAAAATCAAGACGAGGCATACATATATTAAAGGGTAGAGCTGTGGAGCATAGCGGAAAGTGCTTATAAAAATTGCATATAACCAGTATAACGAAATTTTGCGACAAATACATGTAGAATTTCTGATATCTGTGCAACGGTGGCCGATGGAAAATGTTAACAATGCTAGTTTATTGCCAAAATCAATGTAATGACGCTGTAAAGGTAATTTTCAGTGGAACAGAAGATGCCATCAGACTGATTTAACAGAGACAAAGTGCTTTAAGAGATTGTTTTGTTCGCCAGGATTTCCAGAATAAATAACGAGGAAATATGAAGTTCAGATTGATTCGGGACTGAAATGTTTCCATTGCCAGTAAGATTAAAATAAATTAATTTTATTAAAAGCTGTTGATATTTTCAGAACGAAAAAAAATCGGCGCAGAAGCAAATTAGTCGCATTGCAGGAGTTATTCATTTCATTTTAAGCTTCGTGAGCCACAGTGAGGCAGGACACTCATTTGGTGAAAGTCTTACGCTCGACGAGAAACTTAGATTTTCGTTGTGAACAAATATTTCTGCGACCAAAACATACGAGCCGTAACGTTACAACCAATAACTACTTTTGTGAAGTCTCTCTTCTCTGATAAAAAACAATGCGCTATCATTTAGATGGGACTGTTCAGAAAAACTAATGGCAAATTTCGGAAATATTAAAGTTTACACCATGCTGGGGCGATTAATAGAGGAAGGGGAAATAAACCTCAAGTGATCACGTGCCACAGGATTCCGAAGTCAACAGTCCTGTTGTCGGTACATACCAAATACAGAAGATGGCCAATAGGTACAATTTATTTGACGCTGAAAGTCATTCGCATACATAGTTGAATTTAATATTTCCGAAATTATATGTATATGTATTTGTGGGGATCCAAAGCCTCCAGATTCGTAATAAATGTAAACATGGTCCGTACTAGACTGTAATACGATGTTTTTTTAATCGTGTGATTAGTTAATTTCGACTAAGGGCCATTGTCAAGCACATTTTTAACATCTGTATTTCATGTCACTTTCAAATCACTCTTAATTACAAGTAAAAAGCCATATTCCATCATTTTAGGAAAGGATCCACACTACAGTGACACCTTTTAAGATCGTATTCTGAACTTTGGTCTATGTACAACAACATGGTTTTAAAGTGTATAAAAATACCGATTCTACGTTTACGTTACGTTCAGTATCTTTTAAACATAAAGAAGAGAAGAATGTTATCTTGATTTCCAGTTTACGCTATGCTGGAGCGGTTAATGAAGGAAGGGGAAATAAACCTCAAGTGATCACGTGCCACAAAATTCCGACGTCGACAGTGCTATTGTAGGTACATACCAAATACAGAAGATGGCCAATAGTTACAATTTATTTGACGCTGAATGTCATTGGCATAAATAGTTGAATTATACATAGTTTGGAAATAAAAAAAGATTTCACAAGATATCGAAATTTCGTGAAACTCTGTGATGAATACCGGTTGGAGACCACTTGTAGGGGAGGAAAATTTCTAATCTAAATTCTTTTACCTCTTCAGTTGTCGTATTTGGGTCAGACCGATGAACGCCCAGGTTATCAGCGCCCGATTAAATGATGTTTGGACGGATAAGTTTAGAACGTGTATAATCTGTGAGGGAATGACACTAATGCTAGGAGAAGTCATTATATTTACAAAAATTATAAAAAAGTAACGATTCAATGAAATATCAAAACGTATGTAATGAGAGTGAACCACTCACTATGATAAGTTAAAACGTTTGGATGCGAGACTGATATTACACTCCCACTCCGCCCCACGGTCTCCCTTCTTTACTACGTATCTAGCATGTCTTGTGTGTCACACACCCTTGCACACTGGTTGTCACCTAGTGCACTTTAGAATCTTAGTGCTGTGCTTGCCTTACTCTTTTTTAATCATGTTTAATGTACTTTTACTTTTTATCGTTAGGTTAGTACACGCCCACGCTGATTTATTCGTTTTCCCGGAGAAAATTTTTCACTATTCTCATTCATGTTTTTTTTATTAATAACTATAACCAGGTTACCCAACCTTCATGTTGAATTTAATCCTGCAAGTTATAACTTTTGGTGAGCTGTTTCTATTTGATCTTATATTACAACTTGCTACTTAACTACAAAATTTTCGCGTGATTTCGTCAGTTGTCCGCCTATAATGCTGAGTGGTTCAGTCTGGCTTTAGCAACAGTATGGACAGGACGTGCTGTACTTCCACCTGCGGATGCAGAGCGTGTTTGTTCACATTGCGACTCATCCTGCTCGCGGGCTTAGTACACTGAGTTCATGGCAAATATTTTCAAGAAATCTGCATTAAATTTCAACTTTTGTCCGGAATATGCATGACCGAAAGCTGTAGATGTGGAGCGTTTTCTCTGTAAGGAGGCGAAGATACCACTATCGGAACTTCTGAATATCCAACTCACGATTTTCAGTGACACCGTTTACGTTGAAATGATCAATAATGCTGCTCGGGAACTCTTTTTAAAAGCGGCCAACAGGGACTCCGCTTGCGCCACGTTGACAGTAACGTCGGTGTGGTCAAAGCCGAACGTGCGGGATAGGCATTAGAACTATTCGCGTGTTTGAACTGCCGTTCGAAGTACCTGCAGAGGAAGTCATAGCGGATTTCCGGCCGTACCGTGCTGTTCATGATCATTAGGCAGACAGCTGCGCTCGCTTCCGCACGTACCCTATTCTGAATGGGGTGCATCTGATCACAATTGATCTGCGTAGCCATGTTCCGTCTTGTCTGACGATCAACCGGTGTCAAGTCGTAATCATGTAAGGCGGACAGGAGCGTACTTGTTCTGGCTGTGGAAAAGAGGACCACATCAGGTCAATGTCTGCAGCGACGGATAACGCAGCTACCAATCGGAGGAGTGGTACCTCCCTCGTCGTCTACGATACTTTCTGTCACATATGTAACGGCGCTGAAGTCGCCGTCGGCCGGCCGGCGGTACTCGGAATCACGTGAACAATTGACGGACAGTGTTCCGATGCATCGTGAACCGGTTGTTGCTCCGCCGACTCCTTGATTAACTCTCTGGCTGTCCCCACTGCGGCCTTTCTGCCTGACCGGCGCGACCCCCTCCCATCTTTGGACACGGAAGGACAATTGCGTAAACAATGTTTCCATAAACGACGCACAAGGAGGTGCCGTACGACGTCGGAATGGGACTCTTCTCCCTACCCATATGACACACTACTTGTTGAGCAAATCAGTGTCTGAGATCTTTGACAGCAGCTTTCAGTGACTCTCGCTTCGACGGAACGGAATGTCCCTGCCCCTGAAGTCCCGACTTCACGTTTTACACGAGCCATTCGGCTAGTCGGATAAACCGCATTTATGTCTCCTGCGGGCTGGTTGGTACGATGCACGATGTACAGCACTAGCTTTTGGCGTTCTCTGACCACTGTGCGTACATGTGTACACTGCTACTTCAGCGCCTGGAGGAAACCATGGAAACTGAACAATCGGGGTCTGGAGGATCCTGATTGTTACCAACGTATAACTGAGACGTGGACAAAGTGAGAACGGTGTCTCCGATCCTACACTTTGGTGGTGCACTGGTGGTTGGAATGTGCCAAACCGACACTGCGCCGCAGATTCGTCACTTACAGCAAGGAGATGGCCGCTTGACACACACACACACACACACACACACACACACACACACACACTAGAGACATCTACTTAAGCACCCTCTGCGCCACTGATGGCCAGCCATCTTCACCGGAAGTGCACACTGTACACAGCACGATTAAGGGGAAGCTACTGGCGATTATCAGCTGGAAACTACAGAGGCTGCGGTGCGTGCCCGCATAATTAATTGGGGTGGCGGGAAAATCCCTCCGTACATCATGTTGTACACGATCGCACACACTGCAGACAAAACTTAGTCATGGAACTCGTAGGTCACCGTGCGCACCGGGTCACCTGCCACGTGGACATGGTCGATAGCTTTGTCGAACGTTATCGCCGAGCCTACCGTACCTATGATGAGGCCATCCTGGACTTCGAACCCATCCCCGTGGACGTTCCACATAAGCTCACGCTTGAGGAGGAGGTTACGTTAATGGAGACTTTCACCTCCGAGGAGGTCACAACCGCTACCTTCATCGCTGCACTGTGCAAGTCACCAGGCATCGACAGACTCCCTATTGAATTCTACCGTACATTTTGTGGTCTCGTGTCCACACGACTGACGGAGATGTATAATGAACTGATCACGTCTGCAGCTGCGATTTCGCAAGCTTTTGTCGAGGACATTATTGTTACCGACACCTGGAATTACTACAGCCCACTCCCGCCCTATCACCTTATTAAATACTGGTTACAGGTATTTTGCGCTATTACCGGTGGTATGCTGCAGACCCCTCTTACCACGTGTCCTCTCCACCGAGTAAACTACGCCAGGTGACAGAGGCGTGCGGACTTCGCGCGGCGATCCTAGATGTAGATTTTTGACAGCTTGCGCAATGTATTTCTATATTCTACATCTACATCTACATCGTTACTCTGAAATTCACACTTAAGTGCCTGGCTGAGGGTTCATCGAACCATTTTCATACTACTTCTCTATCATTCGACTCTCGAATGGCGCGAGGGAAAAAGGAGCTCCTAAATCTTTCCGTTCCAGCTCTGATTCCTCTTATTTTATTATGATGATCATTTCTCTCTGCGTATGTGGGTGTCAAGAAAATATTTTCGCATTCGGAAGAGAAAGCTGGTTATTGAAATTTCTTAAATATATCTCGCAGCAAAGAAAACCGTCTTTGTTTCAGGGACTGCCACCCCAACTCGCGTATCATATCAGTGACACTCATTCCTATTGCGTGATAACACGAAACGGGCAACACTTCCTTGCACTTTTTCGATGTCCTCCGTCAATCCTACCTGGTAAGGATCCCACACCGCGCAGCAATATTCAAGCAGATGACGGAAAAGTGTAATGTAGGCTGTCTCTTTAATGGGTTTGTCGCATCTGATAAGTGTTCTGCCAACAAAGCGCATCTTTGTTTCGCCTTCCCCACAATATTATCTATGCGTTCTTTCCAATTTAAGTTGCTCGTAATTGTAATTCCTAGGTATTTAGTCGAATTGACAGCCCTTAGATTTGTGCAATTTATAGTATACCCAAAATTTATCGGATTTCTTTTAGTACCCATGTGGATGACCTCGCACTTTTCTTTGTTTAGTGCCAATTGATACTTTTCGCACCATACATAAATTCTCTCTAGATCATTTTGTAATTGGAATTGATAGTCTAGGGGTATGCCGGCACGGTAGCTCAGCGTGTTTGGTCAAAGGGTTAGCTGCCCTCTGTAATAAAAAAACTGAGTGAATGGATCAATAACGAACTTCAACGGGCGTCAGGTGACGTCCGCCACGAACAATTGAAACGAACACTAACGAACAAAATGAGATTAAAAAAAAGGGTAGCGTCTTTGATTCGTAATCAAAACGTCTTCGGTCCCGGGTTCGATCTTCGCCACTGCCTAAATTTTGATAAATAATCAGCATTGGCGGCCGAAGACTTCAGGCACAAGAAGTCAGCCTCATTCTGCCAACGGCCTTGTCAAAGAGGGCGGAGGGGCGGATAGAGGTTCAGGGCACTCTCTTGAAGAATCAGCAATGATCAACTACATGAGGATGCAGAAGGCAATGGAAACCACTGCATTAAAGACACGTAACGTGTATCCACAGGACATGTGGCCTGTAATTGAAGAAGTGTCATGATGATCTCTCCATTGGCAAAAGATTCCGGAATAGTCCCCCATTCGGATCTCCGGGAGGGGACTGCCAAGGGGGAGGTTACCATGAGAAAAAGGTTGAATAATCAACGAAAGGATAACGTTCTACGAGTCGGGGCGTGGAATGTCAGAAGCTTGAACGTGGTAGGGAAACTAGAAAATCTGAAAAGGGAAATGCAAAGGCTCAATCTAGATATAGTAGGGGTCAGTGAAGTGAAGTGGAAGGAGGACAAGGATTTCTGGTCAGATAAGTATCGGGTAATATCAACAGCAGCAGAAAATGGTATAACAGGTGTAGGATTCGTTATGAATAGGAAGGTAGGGCAGAGGGTGTGTTACTGTGAACAGTTCAGTGACCAGGTTGTTCTAATTAGAAGCGACAGCAGACCAACACCGACAACGATAGTTCAGGTATACATGCCGACGTCGCAAGCTGAAGATGAACAGATAGAGAAAGTGTATGAGGATATTGAAAGGGTAATGCAGTATGTAAAGGGGGACGAAAATCTAATAGTCATGGGCGACTGGAATGCAGTTGTAGGGGAAGGAGTAGAAGAAAAGGTTACAGGAGAATGTGGGCTTGGGACAAGGAATGAAAGAGGAGAAAGACTAATTGAGTTCTGTAACAAGTTTCAGCTAGTTCAAGAATCACAAGAGGAGGAGGTATACTTGGAAAAGGCCGGGAGATACGGGAAGATTTCAATTAGATTACATCATGGTCAGACAGAGATTCCGAAATCAGATACTGGATTGTAAGGCGTACCGAGGAGCAGATGTAGACTCAGATCACAATATAGTAGTGATGAAGAGTAGGCTGAAGTTCAAGACATTAGTCAGGAAGAATCAATACGCAAAGAAGTGGGATACGGAAGTACTAAGGAATGACGAGATACGTTTGAAGTTCTCTAACGCTATAGATACAGCAATAAGGAATAGCGCAGTAGGCAGTACAGTTGAAGAGGAATGGACATCTCTAAAAAGGGCCATCGCAGAAGTTGGGAAGGAAAACATAGGTACAAAGAAGGTAGCTGCGAAGAAACCATTTGTAACAGAAGAAATACTGCAGTTGATTGATGAAAGGAGGAAGTACAAACATGTTCCGGGAAAATCAGGAATACAAGTCGCTGAGGAATGAAATAAATAGGAAGTGCAGGGAGGCTAAGACGAAATGGCTGCAGGAAAAATGTGAAGACATCGAAAAAGATATGATTGTCGGAAGGACCGACTCAGCATACAGAAAAGTCAAAACAACGTTTGGTGACATTAAAAGCAACGGTGGTAACATTAAGAGTGCAACGGGAATTCCACTGTTAAATGCAGAGGAGAGAGCAGATAGGTGGAAAGAATGCATTGAAAGCCTCTATGAGGGTGAAGATTTGTCTGATGTGATAGAAGAAGAAACAGGAGTCGATTTAGAAGAAATAGGGGATCCAGTATTAGAATCGGAATTTAAAAGTGCTTTGGAGGACTTACGGCCAAATAAGGCAGAAGGGATAGATAACATTCCATCAGAATTTCTAAAATCATTGGGGGAAGTGCCAACAAAACGACTATTCACGTTGGTGTGTAGAATATATGAGTCTGGCGACATACCATTTGACTTTCGGAAAAGCATCATCCACACAATTCCGAAGACGGCAAGTGCGAGAATTATCGCACAATCAGCTTAACAGCTCATGCATCGAAGCTGCTTACAAGAATAATATACAGAAGAATGGAAAAGAACATTGAGAATGCGCTAGGTGACGATCAGTTTGGCTTCAGGAAAAGTAAAGGGACGAGAGAGGCAATTCTGACGTTACGGCTAATAATGGAAGCAAGGCTAAAGAAAAATCAAGACACTTTCATATGATTTGTCGACCTGGAAAAAGCGTTCGACAATATAAAATGGTGCAAGCTGTTCGAGATTCTGAAAAAAGTAGGGGTAAGCTATAGGGAGAGGGAATAATAAGAGTGGACGATCAAGAACGAAGTGCTCGTATTAAGAAGGGTGTAAGACAAGGCTGTAGCCTTTCGCCCCTACTCTTCAATCTGTACATCGAGGAAGCAATAATGCAAATAAAAGAAAGGTTCAGGAGTGGAATTAAAATACAAGGTGAAAGGATATCAATGATACGATTCGCTGATGACATTGCTATCGTGAGTGAAAGTGAAGAAGAATTAAATGATCTGCTGAACGGAATGAACAGTCTAATGAGTACACAGTATGGTTTGAGAGTAAATCGGAGAAAGACGAAGGTAATGAGAAGTAGTAGAAATGAGAACAGCGAGAAACTTAACATCAGGATTGATGGTCACGAAGTAAATGAAGTTAAGGAATTCTGCTACCTAGGCAGTAAAATAACCAATGACGGACGGAGCAAGGAGGACATCAAAAGCAGACTCGCTATGGCAAAAAAGGCATTTCTGGCCAAGAGAAGTCTACTAATATCAAATACCGGCTTTAATTTGAGGAAGAAATTTCTGAGGATGTACGTCTGGAGTACATCATTGTATGGTAGTGAAACATGGACTGTGGGAAAACCGGAACAGAAGAGAATCGAAGCATTTGAGATGTGGTGGTATAGACGAATGTTTAAAATTAGGTGGACTGATAAGGTAAGGAATGAGGAGGTTCTAGGCAGAATCGGAGAGGAAAGGAATATGTGGAAAACACTGATAAGGAGAAGGGACAGGATGATAGGACATCTGCTAAGACATGAGGGAATGACTTCCATGGTACTAGAGGGAGCTGTAGAGGGCAAAAGCTGTAGAGGAAGACAGAGATTGGAATACGTCAAGCAAATAATTGAGGACGTAGGTTGCAAGTGCTACTCTGAGATGAAGAGGTTAGCACAGGAAAGGAATTCGTGGCGGGCCGCATCAAACCAGTCAGTAGACTGATGAAAAAAAAAGTCTGATTATTTTACTAGACGGTAAATTACAGCATCATCTGCAAACAATCTAAGGGGGCTGCTCAGATTATCACCTAGATCATTTATGTAAATCAGGAACACCAGAGGGCCTATGACACTACCTTGCGGAACGCCAGATATCACTTCTGTTCTAGTTGATGATTTACCGTCTATCACTATCTGTCTTAGAGCGGATGGACTTCGGTTCATCAGCATCCTTCAGCGGTTCTTCAGCAACTCACATTCGTTGGTCCAGGTCAAGGGACTTGGAACGGGTCCGATACCGATCTAGCGGTCGGTCAGAAAAGGCTACTCCCTATCCTGTACCTTTATGCAGTGGCACTAGAGCCGCTCATAGCCTTACTGTGGGCGCAGTGGTCTAGACCTTTCGATTTTCTGCACATACAGATGACCTCCTGCTACTGGTTCGCACAAATTCTCGACACCATTGCGACTCATGGCAGGACGGCTGGAAGTGTGACGAATGTTCGCAAATCCACGGTGCTGTCTGTCGGTCGCGAGCTACCGCGGAAATATCTGGCGCCTCTGCCCTGTGTCAAACATCTCCGCTGTCTTGGGATCACCAACGCGCCGTACAGTGGCGGTCAACATTCTTCAGGTTTTGAGAATCACGGCGCCTCGATCCTATGCAAAGTGTTGCCTACCTGAATGCCTATGTGGCACCCAGAATGGTTCACATTGCCGATTACGATAGGACTTTGTATCGAAGCGGCTTTCGGATAGTTTCCGATTGTAGTGGGTATTTTCAAAGAACGCTGTGTCACACTTTGAAAGTTTTTTATTTGTTGTATCTGTGAAATGAGCAAAACTTATTTTGACATCGAAATATATAAATCTCAGTGAGGGGCAACAGAACTGTGTGAAAATTTAATTTCTTAACGGAAATATGTGGAGCTCACGCCACACGATACGAAATCCAGACTAACTGGTACAACAAAAAATTCGTCTGCGAAAAAGCAAACAGTTTTAACGAAATTTACGTATGCCATCTGACTGCAAAACAAAATGACTCAGATTAAACGGTTCACATGGCGCTGAGTACTTTGGGACTTAACATCTGAGGTCATCAGTCCCCTAGAACTTAGAACTACTTAAACCTAACTAACCTAAGGACATCACACACATCCATACCCGAGGCAGGATTAGAACCTGCGACTCAGATTAGAATTCGGCCCTGAATATTGCTAATTTTTATCTTTCATTATGCAAACAACCACTGCATCAAAACTTGTATTGTAATTACACAGAAAATGTACATAAAAATTAATGCCAAGAAACTCGCAAGTAGCAGCTTACTGAAATCTTGTACTGATGTTACGCCTCTGGTCAGATATGATGTTATTTACACAAATACACTCTGCAATCACTGTGCTTAACAGTGGGCATGAACTTTGAAAGTAATTAAACTTATTGGCCTACCTGTGCACATGGAACGTTTAATATAGTCTCATTTGCTCAATAACTTTCCTCAAAATATATTGTTCAAAATCCTTTTTAAATAATGCTGCCTCCACTACACAGCAGACCAGCTTCCATCCTTTTCAAACCAAGTGGATTGTCAGACTGCCCAACACACATTGACTGCCATTCCATTCAAGAAAAGGTAACCCCGCTGACCAACATCTCTGGTCTCAAACACAGTCTTAAAAAGAATGTGCATATATCGATGAAATGCCTGGGCTAGCAGGACAGAGCGGATTAGGTTGTGGAAATGGGCCAGAATATGGTTGCTGTCAGTTGCACTCAAGATACAAACTTTATTTGTCCACACACACACATAATATTACAACAGGGATGGAAAACACACAAAGTTTTAATCGACCTCCTTGGATTAACTTTAGATCGGCTGAAGGCCACACTAAAAATCCAAGATGGATGGCCTCAGTAAGAAATTGACATAGAAGGTTTGTCTGGAGGTGTGACCCAAAAATATTTTCTAAATCTTCAAACTAAACAGGCTGAAGTCCTTAATACTTTAATTTTTATGGAACTCGGCTGGAGGCCCCATATTAAGCAATTGGTAGGACATGTTCTGAGGCATCAAGGAATCACCAATTTAGTACTCGAGGGCAGCGTGGAGGGTAAAAATCGTAGAGGGAGGCCAAGAGATAAATACACTAAGTAGATTCAGAAGGATGTAGGCTGCAGTAGGTACTGGCAGATGAAGAAGCTTGCACAGGATAAAGTAGCATGGAGAGCTGCGTCAAACCAGTCTCAGGACTGAAGACCACAACAACAACAACATATAAATTTCATATAAGGCTTGTTAGTAAAGTTATGGTGTCATTAAACAAGTCATAAAACTTGGATCCAGTTTCGTAAGTTACATGTATTTAAATGTCTGGCCTGAATGGTAACTACCACATATCTCAAGTACAATGACGTCAGGAATAAATACAGTGATCACCAAAATAGCTAATTATTGTATACACACTCTCAGAATAGAAAATATTATTATAGTACAATTAATGTCAGATGTCCATCAGCCAACATCTAATACTGTTGGAGAAAAATATTAGGTGCAACATCATCTTAGCATTTGTCAAACTCACTGATATCATTTCGACTAGAAAACTGTTGTCATTACTGGAGATAAAAAGAGTAACATATTAATCATATTTTCATTTATAAGCTGCAAGATTCTGAAAATTTAAAGATCAGTTGTCAATCACAAAGTAGCTCTATTATTTGTTGAGTAAACTCTCTTAAATGTATTCTGATTCTTGCTTCCATTGATACACAGTGTGCCTGTAAAATTAGTATTAAACCACATGCAACATCATCAGTGGCACAAAAATCTTCCTTTACTCCTCATTGGCTACCTGAAATAATAATCCATAAAACCATCCACATACATATCACTACTGAAATAACATCATCTGTTCCACACTGGCTTCCCTAAATACTTACTCTCAAAACCATATCTTCACATTGATACATAATTGTCACAATTCAATATGTATTACTCCTTCTTACTGCTCAGCATAAATACCATTTACATTACTGCATAATATCAACATATTATTTCATCGTACAAATACAGCTACAGCATAAGTGCATCATTTCTTACCTTTTGTTCTCGTATCTTTTACATAAACGTCATACTATACCGTTTCTCTGTCATTCTTTACACTGTGTCCAGTTTATTTTCAATCATCTCAAAATGGCATCAATACAATAGAACTCTGGGACATCGTTCCCCAATTGCCAAAAGTTCATAGCAAATTACGTCTATCACCAGTTAGGAAAATAATTTCTTAAGAGAGAGTTAATTACACTTATCAACTAAATATAAAAGTAGAAGAAGTGGTGTGCACCATGGAATAAGAGAAGAAGCAGTAACAGCCAGGTCGAGGAGGCCTCAGTCGTCAGCTTATGTAACCATCAAAGGGAGATGAATTTTCTACCTACTTTCCTCATTTTTCAACAACATGAAGTGGACTGTTGTAAGAACTCATGGCAGGTTCAATGACACCTTGAGATAACATGGACTGGATTTCATTCTTTATTATCTCCCTGTATACCAATGGAACAGCATTAGGTGGAACAAAAAAATTTGTGTGTTCCTTGACGTTAAATTAATAAAGAAAGTTTCGTATGGTACCAGGTTTGTTGACAAAGACTTCAGAATGTGACTGTAAGATATCGCATTACTCTTGCCTACCTACTTCAGAAACATCCTCTATACGGTCTACCTTCTCGCGTATAATTTCAGAGGTAGCAAAAGACTGTTCAATTCGTTTCTGACCCCTGTAGTTTTACCAGTAGCCTCACCCTTAATTTTGGTTCGCTGCAATGAAAATGTTGGACAAACATTTAATTCCTGACATACTGAAAGCTGCCTCAATGACAACCAAAATACAATACTGCTGATAAAGAAATTTTTACAACAGAAACTGACACTATAGGATGGATTAAGATGTTCTGATTGTGTACTTTCTCTTCCAACAAGGCGTTTCAAGTATAATCAAAGTCGACAAAGTTTATTCGTATTTCCTCTGAGTGCAATCACAAGATGTGTTTCCTAAGAGAGTGTCATCAAAAGTCAGTACCATATTATTAGTTATGTTCCCTACTGCTTGTGGCTGTAATTAGTTACCCACTCAAAAACATTAATTTCTTTCAAGATCGATACTTTGACCTCATCAGTCCCCGTATTTCCAAAATTATGCTATGTTTTATCTGAGATCTCTCTCTCATTTCTAGTATTAATAGTACAAAATTTATAGTATGAGGACAAAGACTCCCTGTGTCGACAGACGAGTCGTTTGCCGTGTGTGCTATGTGGCGTTTTTGTAATGCCCCATCACCCCTGGCATTGATTGTCACGTGGATTAGGTGGTCTACTCTCAATTACTTCAGCACATTGTTCAAGACCAAAATTTCCACGATTTTGTCTCTCCTGATTATTTCTTTCGTAATAACTGTTACTGTCATGCGAACTATCTCGATTTTGATTAAAGTTTCGTCTTTCAGACCAATTACTGTTATTTCTTTTATTATACTTATTTATGTTGGGATACCCACTATTACCGTAATTTCATTGGTTCCTAAAACCACAATTTCTGATCCTGCCTCCGCAGTTGCTATGATTGTTAGACTGTTCTGCAGGGTGTCAATTGTATGAAACATTATGATTGCGACAGTGTTAGGGCCACTCCTGTTCCTTATTTATAGAAATGATATGCCCTCTAGTATTACGGGTAACTCTACAATATTTGCCCGCATCTCGTGGTCGTGCGGTAGTGTTCTCGCTTCCCACGCCCGGGTTCCCGGGTTCGATTCCCGGCGGGGTCAGGGATTTTCTCTGCCTCGTGATGGCTGGGTGTTGTGTGCTGTCCTTAGGTTAGTTAGGTTTAAGTAGTTCTACGTTCTAGGGGACTGATGACCATAGATGTTATGTCCCATACTGCTCAGAGCCATTTGAACCATTTTGTCTACAATATTTATGTTTGCTGATGACACTAGCTTGGTAGTAAGGGATGTTGTGTGCAACATTGGCTCGGTTTCAAATAGTGCAGTTCATGACCTAAGTTCATGGGTTGTAGAAAATAAACTAACGCTAAATCACAGTAAGACTCAGTTTTACAGTTTCTAACGCGGAATTCAACGAAACCTGACTTTTTCACAAAATGGGCATATCATTAGTGAAACTGAACAGTTAAAATTTCTAGGTGTTCAGTTAGATAGTAAATTGTCGTGGAAAGCCCACGTTCAGAATCTTGTTCAAGGACCTTATGCTGCCATTTTTGCCATTCGAACGGTATCTGAAGTGAGTGATCGTTCGACACGAAAATTAGTCTACTTTGCTTATGTTCATTAGTTTATGTCGTATCGTATTATATTTTGGGCTAACTCTTCCCATTCTAAAAGGATATTTTTGGCTCAGAAACGGGCGGTCCTGGCAATGAGTGGTGTAAGTTCGCGAACCTCTTGTTGACCTCTGTTCACGAGCCTGGATATTTTGGCATTGGCCTCTCAATATATATATTCATTGCTGTCATTTCTTGTTAACAATATTAGCTTATTCCCAAGAATAAGCAGCTTTCATGCAGTTAATACTCGGCAGAAATCAAACCTGCATTTGGATCGGATTTCCTTAACTCTTGTGCGGAAAGTTGTGCAGTAAAATGCTGCATCCATTTTCATTAAGCTACCAATCGAACTCAAAAATCTTAGCAGTAATCCACGAACTTTCAGTTCGAAACTGAAGAGTTTCCTCATGGGTCGCTCCTTCTATTCTGTCGAGGAGTTCCTTGAAACATTAGGCTGATTCTTGTTGTATTATTCAAAAATGTTCAAATGTGTGTGAAATCTTATGGGACTTTACTGCTAAGGTCATCAGTCCCTAAGCTTACACACCACTTAACCTAAATTATCCTAAGGACAAACACACACACACCCATGCCAGAGGGAGGACTCGAACCTCCGCCGGGACCAACCGCACAGCCCATGACTGCAGCGCCTCAGACCGCTCGACTAATCCCACGCGTTGTATTGTTGATTGCGTTTACTTAAACTTATGAACTGACTTTTTTCTGGTACATAAACATTTTATTTTTATCTGTTATTACATATGTGTTGTAATTTCATGTACTGACACGTTCCATGACCTTGGAGATTTGCTCCTCAATTTGGTCCTACGGAACTTGACGTGTAAATAGAAATAAAAATAATCCAGAATGTCCAACATAGACTGACTGCTACTCTTTTCAAAAAAAGTAACCATTCTGACCAACATATCTCATCTCAAACACAGTCTCACAATGAATATGACTACTGTATAATAGGCAATTCAAAAATGGTTCAAATGGCTCTGAGCACTATGGGACTCAACTTCTTAGGTCATGTCCCCTAGAACTTAGAACTACTTAAACCTAACTAACCTAAGGACATCACACACACCCATGCCCGAGGCAGGATTCGAACCTGCGACCGTAGCAGTCCCGCGGTTCCGGACTGCAGCGCCAGAACCGCTAGACCACCGCGGCCGGCAATAGGCAATTCAAGCGGGAATTTCTGCTAGTCATATTTCCCCATTAACAACCTCATTCTATTGCCGAATTGTGTCGTGTAAATTGATGTTAAAACGTATGGGTGAAATACTGCGTCTTTGTCTAACTGCTTACTTTGTACATATACGTTGTGTTAAAGTACAATTTATATCTAAAATTACAGTCGTTAGGTGTTGTGAATATCTTCTTTCCCTCACAATTCTGCAGTTTCTTTCTATAAGCTTCATCGAATGCCTTAAACGATCAGTGAATCCTAAATGGTTCCCGATTTACTGTCTCTGTTTTTGGATTTTTTGTTTAGTTAGAAGTACTGCATCTTTTGTCGACCTGCAACTCCGAAATCTCCATTTGTTGTTCGCCTACTAAACTCTCAGCTACAACCGTCGATGTCTTGTTTACTTTTCTTGCATTCTAATATGTTGCAATAAGACGGTATTCTTTGTTGAGGACAACCAGGAGGGCCGGCCGCGGTGGTCTAGCGGTTCTAGGCGCGCAGTCCGGAACCGCGCGACTGCTACGGTCGCAGGTTCGAATCCTACCTCGGGCATGGATGTGTGTGATGTCCTTAGGTTAGTTAGGTTTACGTAGTTCTAAGTTCTAGGGGACTGATGACCACAGATGTTAAGTCCCATAGTGCTCAGAACCATTTGAACCATTTGAACAACCAGGAGGAAAGAAAGTAAAGTTTGCTCTGGAGAAGCTGGGGAAAATGTAGAGAGGTAACATCAGAAGTCCTATTACGCTTCCTTGGGACAGACTCGCTGTTGGTTCCTTTTCTGTGCATATTGACCGTCTAGTACAGTATACTGTTTTCTGTTAGTCAATATTTCTCTATCCAACCACATATTTTCAAAATACCTTATTACGGTATCTTGGTTAGTAATTGACGATATGGTACAACGCCGAACCAATTTTGGAAATATAGGAAGGCAGAATCCATCTGTTCATCTGCACCTAGGTTTGTCAGATATTGTTCAAGTAGTTCTCTAGGGTTTTCCCGAAACGTTACATGCAAAATTATAAAAATGGA
Organism: Schistocerca nitens; assembly: GCF_023898315.1. Taxonomy (NCBI): domain Eukaryota; kingdom Metazoa; phylum Arthropoda; class Insecta; order Orthoptera; family Acrididae; genus Schistocerca; species Schistocerca nitens. Next base: position 1,045,504,550 of record NC_064615.1, on the reverse strand, counting down.
TGTATGTATGTGTGTTTCCCATCTCCTGCTAAATAGTTTTATCGATTTAAACCAAAATAGGTTCACATATCATTTACTATTGGAAAGGACCACTTTTCGGCAAATACCACCTACTTGTCAAACGGACGGGGGTGAGGACAGAAAAAAAAGCGTAGCTCACGACGCACAACTAGCCATATTATATTTATTCAGTATTTAAGAAGGAGAACAGTTATCCCCCCACCCCTAAGCGATGAAAGAAAAAAAGTCTATCGCTTACTACATTTTCGCTGCTCAGGTAATCAAACTGTCGCATTAGGTATGACCTTTTAATTTACTACTTCTTTACTACTAACTCTATTTGCAACGTATTTTACAGACAGTTTTCGCATACAGCACTGAATGCATCTGCAAAATATATCACTGTAAGTCACGTGTTTCAGGAAATATGGCGTCACAAACACCGAAATCTGGGAACAATTGTCGCATCACGACTTCCTTTCTTACTCTTTACTACTAACAGTATTCACAATAAATTTTGCAGATAGTATTCACATATGCTACTGAATATATTTGCAAAAATATATCACTGTACGACATGTTGTTCAGGAGACATGACTTCATAAACATTGAGCTGCGTGAAAACGAAACTGAACGGCGAAATTCATTATAGATACAGGTGAAATATGTGTTCAAATGTGTGTTTGATATATTAAATATTGCTAAAATATACGAAATATCTACATCTACATCTACATTCATACTCCGCAAACTATCTGACGGTGTGTGGTGGAGGGTACTTTGAGTACCTCTATCGGTTCTCCCTTCTATTCCAGTCTCGTATTGTTCGTGGAAAGACAGATTGCCGGTATGTCTCCGTGTGGGCTCTAATCTCTCTGATTTTATCCGCATGGTCTCTTCACGAGACATACGTAGGAGGGAGCAATATACTGCTTGACTCCTCGGTGAAGGTATGTTCTCGAAACTTCAACAAAAGCCCTTACCGAGCTACTGAGCGTCTCTCTTGCAGAGTCTTCCACTGGAGTTTATCTATCATCTCCGTAACGCTTTCGCGATTACTAAATGATCCTGTAACGAAGCGCGCTGTTCTCCGTTGGATCTTCTCTATCTCTTCTATCAACCCTATCTGGTACGGACCCCACACCGGTGAGCAGTATTCAAGCAGTGGGCGAACAAGTGTACTGTAACCTACTTCCTTTGTTTTCGGATTGCATTTCCTTAGGATTCTTCCGATGAATCTCAGTCTGGCATCTGCTTTACCGACGATTAATCCTATATGGTAATTCCATTTTAAATCACTCCTAATGCCTTCTCCCAGATAATTTATGGAATTAACTGCTTCCAGTTTCTGACCTGCTATATTGTAGCTAAATGATAAAGGATCTTTCTTTCTATGTATTCGCAGCACGTTACACTTGTCTACATTGAGATTAAATTGCCATTCCCTGCACCATGCGTCAATTCGTTGCAGATCCTCCTGCATTTCAGTACAATTTTCCATTGTTACAACCTCTCGATATACTACGGTATCATCCGGAAAAAGCCTCAGTGAACTTCCGATGTTATCCACAAGATCATTTATGTACATTGTGAATAGCAACGGTCCTATGGCACACCCCTGCGGCACACCTGAAATCACTCTTACCTCGGAAGACCTTTGTCCATTGAGAATGACATGCTGCGTTCTGTTATCTAGGAACTCTTCAATCCAATCACACAATTGGTCTGATAGTCCATATGCTCTTACTTTGTTCATTAAACGACTGTGGGGAACTGTATCAAACGCCTTGCGGAAGTCAAGAAACACGGCATCTACCTGAGAACCCGTGTCAATGGGCCTCTGAGTCTCGTGGACGAATAGCGCGAGCTGGGTTTCACACGACCGTCTTTTTCGAAACCCATGCTGATTCCTACAGAGTAGTCTCCAGAAAAGTCATTATACTCGATATGTGCGAACCCGGGCAATGATGGGGTAAAAAGTTCCTCCTAACCGGCTGGATCGATTTCAACCAAATGTGGTGCACATGTTACGCCTGGAAAGGAGTACTGTGGGGAAGAAGGGGCGGGTAGCTATCAACTTCCTGTTGGGCTTAGGTTGATAACGTGATGATGGAGAGAGAGTGGGAGATGGACAGACAGAGAGAGAAGCAGGAGATGGACATAGATAAGGGGGGGAGGGGGGGAGGGGGGGAGGGGATCGACAGATGGGGATATCAACAGAGAGAGGGGGGTGGAGGAGATGGGCAGGGAAGGTGAGCAGATGGAAATAGAAAGAGGAGGAAATGTGCAGAGAGGGGGAGAAGATGAAGTGGACAGAGAAAGGGTAAGTAGTCTATGGGCATAGATAGTGCGGAGGGGAAGATGGATAAAGTATGCGCTAGAGGAGGTTGGACAGAGAGGGTGGGGCAGGAGGAAATGGTCAGAGAGGGGAAGGAGGAGATCCACAGAGAAAGAGGGAAGGAGGAGATGATGGACGATGGATTACTAGAAGATTGGAATAAATATATACCCGGGCAATGCCAGGAACTCAGCTAGTGCTGGAAAAAAAAAAGAATCCTCCTTCCTAATGGTCAATGTGTGCGACTATCATGTTGAGGGCTTGGGTTAAAGTTCCGGTAAACCCAGCAATTTTTGCACGGTGTGCTGTGTGGAAGAGAGCTCACTCTGCCTCGTGGTAGTTGAGGAGCTACTTGAATGAATAGTTTAATAAAAGAATACGTTGTCTGTTGTAGGCTGTATTGTGCTTTATTAAAATCGTGCTATTAGCTAATATTAGCCGTGAGACATTTCTTACATATGCTATGTACTGTATTACATACCAAGTTCACCACATTCTTTTACGTCACGTACATAAAATCAGAAGTCGTACACCATCGTAACATACTCTAGGTGCTGCAGCCTGACAACGAAACAGCTGTTACGATGTTGTCAGGAATGTACATACTTTCAGACATTGTAAACCTATCGATAACTAAGTGCAATTACATTACATTTACTACTGGCTTGCAGATTTGGTTGAAATATTGCGTACTCGGTAATCGGTGAGAATAGGTCACTTGATGGCATATATATTCTTTACAGTACATTAAAATGTTATATGAAACTATAAATAACAAGAAATACTGATTGAGAAAGAATCTATTTATTACTGGCATGCTAGTCTTAAATAAAATATTTTAACGTAGGTTGTCAGTGACTTAAAATTACATGCAGATATATGTAGACCAGCTAATTCATATATTGTATAGATGAGTGAATTATAAAATACAAATTTCAAAAAATATTTTAAGTTTATATTATGGGTGATCAGTGGGATCAGACGATAATTTATGAGAAGCAAATGTATAACTATAGGTCTACCTTTTATTACACCAAGATGGGTAGGAAGTGATAACAGGAACCAATAAAGATATAGGTCTATGAGTGGACTTAAAATTCATTTCAACAACACTGCACACGGAAAAATGAGAAAACATCCTTCTAAAAACCATGTACATGAATCGTACAATTAGCAAAACACGTAGCACAAACCACATTATGCAAAGAAAACGTATGAAACCAAGTAGCAATGTCTGGAAAATATAGGTAAAAATAATTCCAAGACATGCATCGAATAAACGTATGGGCTACTACAAACATTATCGTAGGTCATCAGTTTGTGCAGTGTGTGAAGATTACGCTCACAGAACAACTAAATGACATTTCATAAACAGGATTTTTTCTTTTAGGTTACATTTATTTATGAGGAACCCATAGAATCCTCGTACAGAGACCAAACTGGACTAAATATGATTTTATCTGCTGTACGCTTTGTATTTTTCAAAATGGATAAAAATCGGCAGTGAGATACTAAAAGAGAAAGTCCGCAAAAATACTCATTAGTGGACATATACAGGTGTCAAAACGTACAACCCGAAAGCATGTGACACAAAAGAATGTGACGGGCAGGTTATGTAATACATGACATGGCAAACGTAAATAATGTTATTGAACTATCTGGTTACGTTAATGTGAGCTAAGGAATACTTTATGTATACATGACGATCTACGCAGAAATGTGAGGCTCTTCTACGTTGGTGTATTTCAGGAGCTTGATAATGGCTCACAGTCGAAATTAGGTAACAGCGCGATTTTAGTAAAGCACAATATGGTCTACAACGGACAATGTATTCGTTTATTAAAAACTTGTTGGCTGTGGAAACCCACAGTAATAAAATCTAAATGAATAGTTGCTGATGAAAGATGTGGGAACCTAAGAACACAGCAGAGAGACCTGTGTTGACCACATGGCTCCTCATACTGCAACCATATGACACCTTTGGCAGAGGACGGCACGTCGGTAGGTCTTCACCGAATGCCCCGGCCCGAGCACAAAGCTGGTAATACGAGGGTAATCCCAAAAGTAAGGTCTCCTCCTATTTGTTTATAAGTACAGAACTCTGTTTGTGTGGCAGTTGGTCGCACTGTTATGAAGAGTGCTTCATGTGCTGTGTGTAAACATGCGCACGCCGCGCTGAGGCGCTCAGTCTTGGCTTGGCAGCCGTTGAGAATGGAGCTCCCGTTGGATGCTACCGCCAAGTGCGAATTGCTCGCAGTTATTCGGTTTTTGAACGCAAAGGGCACTACGCCAATTAAAATCCGTCGCCAATTGACGGAAGTGTATGGTGAGTCATGCATGGATGTCAAACATGTTCGTAAGTGGTGTAGAGAGTTAGCAGCTGGTTGGATCGAAATTCACGACGAACAAAGGAGCGGGAGACCGTCAATTTCTGAGGAGACAGTGTTGAAGGTTGAGCAAAGCATTAGTGAAGATCGGCGGATCACGCTGGATGATCTCTGCACGTTGGTTCCTGAAGTTTCCCGAAGCACCGCTCACAGAATTTTAACGGAAACATTGAACTACCGGAAGGTGTGCGCAAGATGGGTGCCACGAATGCTGACTGAGGACCACATGAGGCAACGTGTTGATGCTTCCCGCGCATTTCTTCACCGCCCTGCAGCCGAACAAAACAACTTTCTGGACTCAATTGTCACGAGTGACGAAACCTGGGCATACCACTTTACACCTGAGACCAAGCAACAATCACGCCAGTGGCGGCATCCTTCTTCGCCAAAGCCGCGGAAATTCAAACACAGTCTGCCGGTAAAGTCATGACAACCGATTTTTGGAATCGGAAAGAGATATTGTTGGTCGACTTTATGCACACTGGGATCACAATTAACGCTGACAGTTACTGTGAAACTCTGAAAAAACTCTAACGGGGAATACAGAACCGGAGAAGAGGAATGTTGAGCAAGAGCGTACACATTCTCCATGACAACGCTCGCCCACACATCGCTCGGCAAACCGTTGCTTTCCTGCAACAGTTACAGTGGAACATAATCACCCACCCACCCTGTAGTCCTGACTTGGCGCCCAGTGACTATCACCTGCTCCCTAAGTTAAAAGAACATTTGGCCGGAAAGCGTTTCAGCTCCGACGACGAGGTGAAAGAAGAGGTTAATAACTTTCTGAACAGCATGGCGGCGAGCTGGTATGACATGGGCGTACAAAAACTGCCACAGCGTCTATAAAAATACATCGACAGAAATGGTGATTATGTCGAAAAATAGATAAATGTTCAAGCTGTAAACTGATGTAAACCATTGTAGAAAAGAACAGGTCTATGTACTTATAAAAAAATAGGATACCTTACTTTTGGAATTACCCTCGTAGTAACTGTAATAGAAGGTCCTACATGCGTTTTTGTTACTTGAAGTCCTCGGAGCGGACACCGGTATCTGCCTGGAGCATTTAGTGTACATCGTGAGCAACGGCCCCAGTTTTGTGTCTGGAGCTGGGAGGTGTGAAGTGTGGTCTGCGGTGTGGGAGGCAGACGGCCTACAAGACAGCAGCTGCAGGGGGCGCATCCCGCGGCGGATATGAGTCGGGGGCGGGCGTCCCGCGGCGAGGCGGCGCAGCCTGAAATTGAATTCGCGGGGGCGGCGCCGCCTCCACCACCGCCTCCGCCGCTGCCTCCGCCCTGGGGCTACAGATTAGCTGCGAAAATGGGCCGGTCCTTCAGATGTTATATTCAGGAATCGGGCGGCGCAAGAATGCCCCAGGGAGGCGGCGAGTACCCGAGCAGGGGATGGAAGGCGCGCATCCCACTGTTGGCGCTCGCTTTGTGCTCCCCGCTACTGAGTCATCCCGTCCAGTTATGAACCGGGCGAGCTACTACTTTGTTGCTATGAATATTGTAAACAGGATCGCGTTCGGCTACTGAGAGGCAAAGTGGATCAGCGTACGACAGGGGGCGAAGGCAAGCGATTATTTGCAAATAGAGCCACCTAGAGTGTTAGTTTGTTTTCCCTTGGTTCCGTATTAATTCGCATAAAATGACTAAAGAGAATTGAAAACGTGCGTTACCGGCGAGTTCAAGTGATCTGGGTTGTGTATACGCCTCTACATATAACTCAATAAGAGGACAGCTACATTCATTATAGCCCTAGTGGCTATTCTCAGTAGAGCCGAGACAGACAAAAGAAACATCTTTACGTCGCCAATGAACATTCTGAACCAGTTTCACCATCAGAACTACAGTTATTATCGAAGACCGTTCACTGCTGTGCCGAAACGCCAGAAACGTGTAGGTGTGAATTATGGTGATTGTTTCCGTAAATGAGATCGCAATGAAGTAACTTTCACAGCTCATTTACACTACCACAAGACGATTTAAACAACAACTGGAAATCGCTGACGATGAAGCTAGACCTCTAAATGCACGACGGCTTAATACAAACCAAAACTGAAAAAATACGAGGCCTGTTCAGAAAGTAAGCTCCGGTTGATTGCCAAATTGAAACCACAGTGAACATCAGAAATGTTTTACTTGTAACAATTAGCTACACCTTTCAGCTACTTCTCTACGTAGTCGCCGTTCTGACTTAGACTTTTGTCATAGCGTTGTACCAACTTTTCAATAGCCTCATCATAGAAGGCAGCCGCCAGTGCTTTCCGCCAATTCTCCACGCTGGCCTATACCTCGTTGTCTGTGTCAAAATGTTGTCTTCAAAGACAGCGGTTCATGTGACCAGAGATGAAACCCAGGGGGAGACAATTGCGGACTGTATTGTGGGTAATCTCACATTTCCATTTGAAAACGATGCAGGAGCATCTTCATTGCCCCTGCAGAATGCGGCTGAGAATTGTCTTGAAGAAGAAACAGCACGACAGTTATGTAATGTTAGCTGCATAGCTTCAGGCGAAATTTCTCACCAGGCCCTCGTACTTGGCGGCAGACACTATTTTCTAGACATCTTTACGCACTCACTGCGAGCTCAGAAATGAGAAGAGCGACGTGATGCTAACTGGGGTTATACTAGAGACACTACCCAACACATCTGTGCAAAGCTTTTTCGGATTTTCATAGTCGTTTCCATTTCGCGACCGATCGGAGCTTACTTTCTGAACGCCCCTCGTATTTACATACCTTATGACCTTTCAGTACCTATGTAACATACTTAAGAATTAATTTCGGTCAATAATCGATGCGTGATCTTGGCGAAGGCTTTAACTTCTATATCCGCTGCGATCTGCACTTCTCTATAGCGAGGGCTGCAGTAGCATATGTTCACGCCTACTTACGGTAAATTTTCGATTTAGCGACTCATCACCGGGCAGTCGTTTTCGCTCCAAGACTAATGTGATTAGACAGAAGCGGTGCATTCTTAAGGTCGTTCTTGCCTGGTCTGTTAGTCTGTTCACTTTGCTTGTGCTTGTCGGCTTCGAGGGTTATGTGCAGCTGACTTCAAGTTAAATTCTGATGAGATGCCTACGCCTCTTGATTTTTCCGATTGTTTTCGATTTAAGTGAGTTTATAATTTTTCTCAGTGTACTTTAAAATCATTGTGGTGAGTTGTTATAGTGTGTATTGTTCTGCTTGCTCATACATAATAACATCCCTGATTTGCCATTTTTCTTTATGCGGAATATCCTGGTCTATTTTAAAAGATAGGCTTTTTGATTTTGTAAAAGTGACTAAGCTTCAAAACACATCCCATTTAGCGTTTCACGGTTAGATTTAAATTCAAATGTTTAAAGTTTGTTATGTCTGTGTAGATGAACAGTCGTGTCTCTGTAATCAGTTTTGGGAAAGTAAATATACGGTTATTATACATCTAAAGTTAACACTTGTCGCATGATACGCCTGACATTAGCAGATACGACGTCGATATTCTGTGGTAGAAATGAGGTTTACTATTTGCAGCTTGGACATTATGTTCATATCTGAGGAACTAACCTATTAATTGTACACCGATGAATCAGTTAAGACAAGCAATTCATTTTCACACACATTATTTCAGAGTATAAGGTAAGTTTTCGCTCATAGCATTCTTTTTTAAAGCCACATTTGGAAAGTTTCTCTTCTTCAGTGAAAGTCTACTTCCCCTACGAACTCAGAGACAACGAGAAGTATATATAGAGTGTAAACGATTATTGTTTACAACTTAGTATAGCTATGTAGTGGAAGTCGAAACGAAGAATTTTATGCAAGACACTTGTGGTCTATTAAGTTGGGAAACAGCCACCAGCCGCGTCGCGTGAGATTTTCATTTTTTCTTCTCCAGCTCTCTACACATCGTCATCGATTGTTTCGCCATTGTTGCTTGCATTCGCTTGTTATTTCTTCACTGCCTAAGTATTATATGTTTGTCTGTTTGTTGTATCTGCTCGTAACGGGCAACACATCGTCCGTAATTGGCGAGCAGTCTGTACTCGGGGCCGGTTTTCCGTGCGCCACCCTATATTATTTCCCTGCGATCAGCCACACAACGCTACATTTGGCTAAACGAGAGGTTCTGCAGAATCACAACAATTACTTCTAAAAGTGTGTAAGAATTCTGTAATGAATAAAAACTCTATACTCCAGGGGGGAGGCCAGTACCCCCTCTTGGTGCCCTCTATCCTTCAGTCACCTACACTACCAGTTTTTAGCTTTTCATAAGAACCATATACCAAGCACAAATGAACGGTGAACGAGTAAAAATGAACGGTTCCCAAAAAAGAACGATCAAATGGTTCAAATGGCTCTGAGCGCTATGGGACTTAACATCTGTGGTCATCAGTCCCCTAGAACTTAGAACTACTTAAACCTAACTAACCTAAGGACATCACACACATCCATGCCCGAGGCAGGATTCGAACCTGCGACCGTAGCAGTCCCTCGGCTCCGGACTGAGCACCTAGAACCGCGAGACCACCGCGGCCGGCAAAAGAACGATCAGCAATGAACTAGTTCCCAAGGATGAACGAGTTTGCCCATGTCTAATGGGTTCCATAGATTTACATCAGGCGAATTTGGTCGCCGAGACACCAATGTGAGTTGACTGTAATGCTCTTCAAGCCACTGCTGCTCCGAGACACGGAAATTTGTATTGCTGAAAGATGACATCGCCGTCGGGTAAGACATCAAAGGGATGATGGTGGTCTGCAGCTGACTTCTATTACTACCACAGGTCCCCGTGCAAGAACATGAGAATGTCTCCTATAGCATAACATTGCTGTCACCCGCTTGCGCCAGAGGCGCGCTGCACGTTTTGAGCCACCGTTCACCTCCATGACGGCGTTTGTGGAGACATGTGACTAGTGAGGCAAAGATGTGACCTACCAATAGAGCCGACACATTTCCGTTGACGGACGAATCCCGATGATCTTGTGCCCACTGCAGTTGTAACTGACAATGCCGTTGGGTCAACATGTGAACACATAACGGGTAGTATGCTGCGGAGCTCCATGTTCAACAATGTACGATGAACAGTGTGCTCCGAAACACCTGTACGTGCACTGGCATTGCTCTTTTTCGGAACTATCCTAGCCTCCGAACAACTTTGTTCTGTGAAGGGTATTGGACGTTCAAATGGTTCAAATGGCTTTAAGCACTATAGGACTTAACATCTGAGGAAATCAGTCACCTAGACTTAGAACTACGTAAACCTAACTAACCTAAGGACATCACACACAGCCATGCCCCAGGCAGGATTGGAACCTGCGACCGCAGCAGCAGCGCGGTTCCGGACTGAAGCGCCTAGAACAGCTCGGAGTATTGGACGTCGAACCATTTAGCGTCTAGTGGCACTTTTATTACACCTCTTTCCATAGATGCTCAAGACATTCGACCATCTTTGCCGCTTCCGAGATACACGTTCATAGGCTCTGTGTAATAATAATCTGCCCTTTGTCAAAGTCGCTTATCTCAGTGGATTTCCCATTTGCTGCCCATATCTACGGTAGGGTGATCCACCGTCAGTGTCTGCTCCACTTACATCCTTTTCTTACGGCGTCACGTGCCGGCAAGGCCATCAGGCCAACGTCGCTGTTGGCCTTGATCATAATGTTTCAGTTGTTCAGAAAATTTTCCAATTTATGTTGCAATAACGTTCTCCTTATTCGTGTGCTTATCGTGTGTCTGGTGAATGAATAAAAAAAAAGGAAATGAATGGAAAAAACTATTTGAAATTTTCGGTGACTTTCCTGTAGCGGATCTCGATTCATAATTAACAGCACGCTCCAGGTTTCGGCAAAGTGATCCCGTGTGCGTGGTTCGCCACGAAATTATTGCCAAAGCGTGAAATGTTCAGTAATGTTAACGAATTTTCGTTTTCGAGTGAGCTCCACACGAAGAAATGTCACTGTGGCAAAGCTGCCTTCTCGCGATGCTCGTGGAATTCGGTATTTCTTGCTTATAATGTTTCTGCGATCGGTATTATCCAAAAGAGTACACCAACTCTTCCTTTAGAATAAATATAAAATAAAATATGCTAGTTAATAATATGAGAATGCGAGAATTCCCCTTGAAAATACCACGCACACCCACAGCGCGCCCGTACACACACACACACACACACGTGTCATATCATAAATGTATGACAATTATTATGAAACACAATTATAATTTTACAGTTACTACAGTATGGGGCAAATAAAATTGGCTCAGAGAACAAAGTTCAAAGGTACAAAGAAACACGCCAGAGGAAAGGAAATACAGCATTAAACAGACTATAGTAGATGTTGAAAGTGTCCACTATTCATCTCTTGCATTTTTGGGCCCTGGTCAGCAAGCTGCTGAAGGCGAATCGAAGCTGGACTGCTGCAATTGTGGCTGTCTTATCCGAAATATTCTGTTTCAGTCCTCGAAGATTATGGGGGTTGTTGCAGTACACCTTAGGCATGAGGGCTCCAGACACAGGGTAATCGCACACTGACAGATGAGGTGACGTGTATGGCCAGCTAGGGTCGCGACCACGCTGACCTCTGCTAACAACTCTGTCAGGCGTCAAGATTGTGTAAATGTGTTCTAAGTTTTGGCCAGCTGTATGAACAATTGTTCTATGATGTTAGAAGTAACTGTAGGTCTTCCTCCTCCGTTAATGCAGAAACAACTCGGCAGGGCCACTTGTATTTGCCCCACCCTGCATACCGCCTATGTGTACCTTAACTTGATAAGAAACATTCGCGTAGCAACCTTCCACGGACACGGACTGATAATTAAAAAAAAAAAAAGAAAAAATAAAATAAAATAAAATAAATGGGTTTCGTAGTTCGTACGCAAAAGTGAGAGGGCACGATGTGAGACTCTATGCACCAGTTTGGCTAAAGGCTTTTGAGTCACACCGAAAACATTGACAGCCGTTTTCTCAGAAACGGTCGAGTATCTAGGGATAAGCCGAGACATATTTTCGCTTATTTCGGCTCCTCATCCACTGACCACAACTTCTGGGAAATCAATTTATGGCACTTGCCGTGTTCTCCTCGTCAATATGGTTTTCGGCCTGTGGCTGCTAACTGAACAATTCTGGCGTGGAGGCCCACTGTTCCAATGGCGTGACAGATGGTGGTGTTGCCCAGGGGCGAACCCGAAACTACAAGCTGCAGCGCTTCGTCAGCCGGCGACGGACCGCATCGGGACAGAGCTGGGTGGACGTGCGTTCATGTCTCGGACCATGAGGCGGCGGGAAGATTTCCCGGCGGGCTGTCTCCCTGAGGCGACGCCCGAGTGAAGGGCGTTAGGCAGCGATCATTGGTTCACATACCGGCTGTGATGATGGTACCTGCGCCAGACAGACGTAGTCAAACCCGAGCCAGACACGGACACAGGGCTGGCGTCGTTGCGCAGCGATGCCACGCTGATGCCCTGCTCCGCTAGCCCATGGGTTGTATACAGCCAGAGTGGGCCTTTCAGTGCAGAAGACAAGCACTGACACTTATTTTCAGTATCGTCGAACTGCGGAAGAGCAGTACTGCAGGGTCGATGAAACTTTAGAAGGCTAGACGGTGCCTGGAGAATTGGTTCACAAAGGATAGGACTGGATAGGCCAGTGGGCCCTGGCTTTTGCCTGTGCCTTTACAACTCTACATACCTTCAGAAACGACTTCCAAACACTTAATTTTATGTACTATATTAACAAATTTATCTTTCTTGCTATAGAAAAGCTGCAAGCATACACTCTCTACTTCGCTCATTGTAACTTATGTTGCTCTACTACTTTTAGTGTATAATTTCTAAATGTAATTCCCTCAGCATCTCCTTAAGTTGATTCGACTACATTCTGTTGCCCATGTGTCACTTTTCTTAATATTCATATTATTATCTCTTTTCATTCCGTTCAACTGACCTGTGGTCTCTGGCAGGTTTATGTCATCGGCACATGTTCAAGTTATTTCTTCTCCCTTAACTTTAATATACGACTTATACGATGAAATCATTAGTTCACAATGTAGGAAATATGGTTTTCTTTTATCACTATTGGTGATCTTCTTTCTACGACTTTATAGACCTAATGTACTTGTACCCTTGCGCACTTTCTGACCTTCTATTCAGCTTTTTGCGTATTTTCGCCTCGCTGGATAGAAATCCTGTTCCCCGCCAATGCCCCTGTACCGATGTTTCCAGCCTGCCTGAATGTCATTTCCTCATGGCTTTTTTCCCTCCAACGTTATTGTATTTTGTATGCACCCCTGCGAAAGCGGTGATTGATAGCTCTCACAGAACTGCTTTCTCTTGCCGAGAATAATATATCTGGCTATTACAGACTGAAAAACTGGGAAATTTACTGTAAACACCAAAATATATTCAAACAAATTCAAACACAAAAACGCAGGCAGCTTACGTTGTCATTACGACTGTCTTTACGAGAATCTTGTTATGTGTTTACACCTTTGGTTTCTATTAGTGTAAATACGAAATCAATGAATCACTAGAGATTTTCAGTATACGTGAACGGTCAAAAACGCAGTTCAAATACTCTGTGTAAACCGATGGCAAACTATCCATTATTTACGGTTTTTATTTTCGTGTTTGTTGTAATATTAATGTGTTGAATTTTATTCTTCTGCTGAAAGCTACTGTGTAATCTTTTTCTTACGGATTCTAGTCTTTGTAAACTACAAACATCATTTCGTAACATGAGGAGATTAGAAAGACTGGGTTAGAGAAATAGATTATGCAAAATCCATATCACAGCCGCTACAGGTTACAGTTATTCTTACTACGGCAGCGGTGGGTACTGAACTTGGTGCCGTGCAAAGAGTACGGGAGCGCCAAGATTTTAGGGACGTAGAAAACCCAGAAGATTCTAATAACAGCATTGTGGCTGTTCGGTGTAGTAGGTGTATACAACTGAAAACGTTGCCACAAAATTCTTTATGGTCCCACTAAGTGATGGGTACATACTAAGAATTATTTTTTGGAAATAACTAGAGTTTGTATGTAGTGATGAAATTCTTTATGAATTTTTATCACGTTTTAAGATAGCACTAATTTGTCAATGCTTGTAGTAGCAAGCAAATATTGACATAATAAATTATTATATGAACATTTTACAAAGTTGCACTCTTTCACTTGAGCCTATGTCAGTTCCGCTATGCACTAAGTACGGTTGAGCATGATGGCTTGCACACAGGGGTCCTTCGGAGACAAGCCACTGGGCCTTTTCTTCAATATTTTCACTTATAATCATTTATTAGCTGTCACAGAAAATACTTGCGTATATTGGTTATTGAACAACACAAACCAAGAGTTTATCTGACCAAATCTTTAAAACGTAGGTAAAGACTGCAGTTATAAATCTTGACTTAATAAACTGTTAAAACATCTCAGAGATCTTTGAACAGCTGACACGAGTGAAATTTTCAATTTAGACAGAACAAATGACCTTCTAAACCATTATCAGAAACAAATATTTTAAGATCAAGGAACAGATAAATTAAAAAAAACTCAACATTAATGATTGTAGACTTTTGAATGAGTTAGTTAAAAATTGACCACATCATTGCCAAGTACAGCGAAAAAAATTTTGCAACAGTTGACGTGATTAGAAATGTTTTACAAAGGTTTAATTTCAATAACTCACAAACTGACTCAATTCAAAAACAACTGACAGTTTACCCAGGTCGCTGCCCAAAATGCAGCGTCGTAACTTTCGTGATCTGACCAGATCCAAACACCTTCACACAAATACAACATTAAAAATTACCACCTTAGTTTAACAACCACTAATGAAAACGAAGGGAATCCCCTCGCTCGTGCTGGAGGCGTACCAAACTGAAGGAAAATACGACGGTGAGCCAATCCCTGTTCCAGGACACCTTAAAATATGAACACTCACAATATAAATAACAGAGAAAACCACAAATTACACAGCACTGGTAAGGCAGTAGTATAACAAAGTTTTTTTTTTTTTTTATTTCACGCGACTCGCAGTGGCAGGCGCATGAACTGTAAATTAATTCAGTGGTACCAATTTGGAGAACAGTAATGCACAGTTTAATACCGAGATAACTGACTGCCGCAATGAGTGACCGCACAATCTTGAAATTGGAAAATCGGCCATAAGTCGCTTCACTTTAAGTAGGAGCTCAGTTCCTAATTCGCTTACGCAAATCTAAACTTCAATAACAGTAAAGTCGACCGTGCAGGTTTCGTACTAAGTTTTCGAAACACAATCCTCAACACGCCACTCGAATCAGGCTATCTTGCTAGTGCAACTACGAGTATATAGGCCGTAAAAACACTGTCTTCGTAGGAACCGAAAACGTAGCTTAAGCTCAAGCGTTATTGATCAGCGGAAAGCCGTTATGCGCACTGTTCTCAGGTAGATGTGGCCACCACTAAGAGGCCCACATCTTCCTTCGTCCTGGCGTCGGTTGCTGTTAGTGCAGTGGTGCACTTCACCGACTACAAGGCCAACAGGTCGTTCCCCAGTCGGTCGACGGCTCCAATTCTCGCTGCGCTGCTCCAGGAAGCTCCTGTGTCTGGTATGGAAGCAGCTAGGCACACAACAGTCACGCCTTCTCTCTCTGCGGGCTTCTGCTGTCACCCAGTCCCGGCTCCGTGCTTTGCACGGCTTAAGAATGTATTTTCATGCTATAGGATGAGGGATTCCGTGTTATGCAAGACACCTTCTTCTGTTTTGTTTCACCCAGACATGTTTCAGCTCTCTTTGTGCTGTCTTCAGTGGGTTATATTTATTTTCTAACTGTAAAATTGTTGTTACATATTAACATTTAGCGAAACTTTTGGTACATAATTTTTACAATTGTTAATGAATAATTGTTGTAAAATGATGTATAATATTTTACAATAATTTTCGCTAAATGTTAATATGTAACAACAATTTTACAGTTAGAAAATAAAAAATAAAAAATGGTTCAAATGGCTCTGAGCATTATGGGACTTAACATCTGCGGGCATCAGTCCCCTAGAACTTAGAACTACTTAAACCTAACTAACCTAAGGACATCACACACATCCATGCCCGAGGCAGGATTCGAACCTACGACCGTAGCAGTCGCGCGGTTCCGGACTGAGCGCCTAGAACCGCGAGACCACCGCGGCCGGCTGATAAAAAATAACTTCCTGAAGATGGCACAAAGAGTGCTGAAACATCTCTGGGTGAAACAAAATGGAAAAAAGGTGTCTTGCATAAGGCGGAATCCCTCTTCCTATTTTTGTATATAGCTCTGACATAACAAGAAGAACTGCAACACCACAATATGGTTATTTCCATGCTGCACACGTGCCCTCTAAGCACAGCTAGCAGCATTGACAATTGATGGGCCAACAACGACCTTATCAAATTCTTAAAAACCTTTAAATGGAAGTTAAAATTAAAATACGTAAAACAATATGATTACAGCTGCATCCCTTACAAGGTATGTAACTGCCACAGTAGTCTAAGTAGCCAGCAGCATATTTACAATTGAAGAAATTTCGATATTATATAGAATTATCAGGAATTGCTGTTTTAAAATTTTAAATATATTTTGCACCTGAGCACTGGAGAGATATCCTCAGACTGAAGTTATGAGTCTAGATTTAAAGCCGGGGTCAGGTTGCTCAGTTGGTCAAGCTTTTGTTTCACGTTAGCCCTGCAGTTTGGTTCCACTGCACGAAAAATACAGCTGTATGTAATACAGGCTCAATACGAAATGGAGAGGGAGTGCCACTCGACCGCTACATTTATAGGAAAATGAAATGTCACATAATGTCTCATTTATTTTATATATGTAGTGTCGGTTCTTTCGGACATGCCCGAAAGAACAGGCACATTTTGATGCCACAGCCATTATGAATCAAGACACAAAGAAATGACATTAATTGCTAGGTGGCATTGATTTAAATCAATTAGCGCAGTTGAAAATTTCTACCAGACTGGCATTCGAAACTTCTTCTCGCTAGGTAGGTGCACTGATTATTACACTATCCAGACATAGTCTGCATCTATATCTAAATGGATACCCCACAAATCACACTTAAGTTCCTGGCACTCGACTGCACAGGACACTATCGCACATGCTCCCAGGAGTCGGGATGCATTGGCAGCGGCCATGAAGTGACAACATGGCTGTCAGCCGCCAAGACATGCATCCCTTTCATACTAGACACCTGAGAAATTCCTGTCGAAAGATGTGTTCACCTAGGCACCACTGCCGGCGTGATGAAGCATAACTGTGGTGCAGGTCCTGCGGCGAGAGAGCAGCAGCTAAAAGGTTCTCAATGTTATACTAATGTTGCATGTCTATGTAAATAACAGGCAAGTTCCCCCTCTGGACGTGCTATAGAAATATGTTCCAGAATAACATCGATTGTTTTCTCCCTAGCAGTCCTAATGGGACAGCACATTTGTCACTGAGTATAGCCTTCAAACTGCTACTGCTGCCAGTGTGGGAGCACAGTCTGCCATTGTTTTCTCCTGATAAGACTTTCAGTGGCACAACTTTCTTTTACAAATCACCATATTGCACGGACAGTTATACCTTGCTAAAGGAGCATACAGATCGTCAAAGATGGAAAGACTCTTAATCAGTTACACTGCTCTGTCACTGAGGACTGAAGCTTGAATATTAGAGCATGAAACTGATCTCCAACCTGACAATATATCACTGTGTACTGTGTCAATGTAGTAAACACACAACTCTTGTCCTGCACCATACAAAATCGCCCGTCTTGCATAATTCATATAGCTATCAACTGCCAGGCACTCATACACAGACCGCGAAGACAGACAGCATAAGCACATGCACCGTAGGACTCATTTACACTGCTCTGCCACTGAGAACGGAAGCTTGAATACTAGGGTTTGAAACCGATCTCCAATCCAGTAATATATAACTGTGTACCATGTCGATGCAGTAAACGTGCAACTTGTATCCTGCACCATACAAAATCGCCCCTTTTGCATCATTCACATAGCTATGAACAGCCAGACACTGGTACATATACCAGAAGACAGACAACATCCTATATACTCCTCGCAGCACTAGATATTTTCACACAGCTGACTGTCACAAGTCACCCACTTCCGACACATGACCAGAGCGACCTCTGCGGACCGAATTCACTCTCTGAACTGTTATATGAAGACAGGCTCGTTTCTACACCAATCTCCAGACCACGAGGATTACAAGAACACATGTATTTCTACACCAATCTCCAGACTATGAGGATTACAAGAACACATGTTTTTTCACATGGTTTGCCAGAATATTATACCATTTACGCGATACTTCTAGATATCCAGCACATGGCAATATCTTTTGCATAGCAGTAATGTTCACACAACATAATTCCAAAGATACAGAAACTTTAGCGAGGTGGAGTGTGCTGTGAACCGCTGAGTAACTAGAAACGTATCCTGTCTGTGAAGACCTTTATGTGAAAACTCAAAAAAAAAAAAATAGTGGAAACTTATATTTCCACTCATGAATACAGATGTCAGTGATGTAACAGATTCAAATCATCCCTATAATTTACAAAGTCAACTAAGGTGTTTGTCATGTCTAGAGAATCCGCAAACATGTCTTCCACCTTCTTTCACCTGCTTGATGCTCAAACCATAGTCGATGTTCACTCAACTAAATAAAGGTGCGAAATGTGCAACCACATGTCCATACTGAATCTTCACAAATTTCCACTCGAACACGAAAGTTGTCCAGCACATACTAAGTATTAGTTCGCCATTCGGCTGTCTAGAGGACGACACGGTTAAGTCATTCCTGCATCCCAACAGGTCTCTCCATTCGGACAGCTCCTACCGTTAACCAGAAACATGAATCATTCCCGTAAGAGGCCACTGGCGCTGCGCGGCACGCAGCCCCAGTTAAAGAATCATTCTAGGAAAATGGTCAAATATATATTTTATCACTGAACTTACAATTAAATATTACGATCACTGTCTCAGTTGAACAACATTCGACAATGAGCGAAGTATCGGAAATACACCCTGCTGACAGCTGTGTCTCTGGAAATCGAAATATCTGTACCATCCTTATGACTTGACATACTCTTCCGTTTGCTGTCACAGTATTCCATGTCAAATCCAGACTCTCCTTACGACTGGACATAGTCATTTCCTTTGGGCATGTCGTAAAACACACACACACACGCATACTTTTTAAGCCAAATGCTCAAGGTGAACCTATCACACATCCCCTACCACTAAGTATAATACTCGGCCAATAACTGAATGCCGGCGATACGAAATAATTCCGCCCGTAAATCAGCGATGGGTGAAAATGTCTCATAAGTTTTTCTTGCGAGTGGTACTACTGTGTCATAAAAAGAGAGATGTAATCGTCTTACAAACAATCGGATGTTACAGAACACGACCATATTACTGTCACAAGCAGTCTTGGTTCTAAAGGTGCAGATAAGTACCCATGTTAAAAGCTATACCGGCTTTATAAATCGAGGTATGGCATCACCTACGAAGGAAGTTGTTTTTCCAGACAAATATCATGACACTGAATATAGACAGTGACCGCTGCAGTGTCTATTATCAGGCCAACAGTGCGGTTACACGTTGCCTACAGTGCAACCTCGTAATAAAATGACAGAATTTAGAAAGTGATTCTTTGTACTTTTTCGGTGTCATCTGTCAGTCCCACCTGATGCGGGCCCCACAGAGCAATACTCCAGAATAGGGCGGGCAAGCATAATGTAAGCAGCCTCTTTGGTAGACCTGTTGCACCTTCTAAGTGTTCTGCCAATAAATTGCAGTCTTTGGTTTGCTCTACCCACAATATTATCTATGCGATCGTTCCAGTTTAGGTTATTTGTAACTGTAATCCCTAAGTATTTAGTTGAATTTACAGCCCTCGGATTTGTGTGACTTATCGCGTAATCAAAATTTAGCTGATTTCTTTTAGTACTCGTGTGAATAACTTCACACTTTTCTTTATTCAGGGTCAATTGCCACTTTTCGCACCATACAGATATCTTATCTAAATCATTTTTCAAGTCGTTTTGATCATCTGATGACTTTACAAGGCGGTAAATGATAGCATCATCTGCAAATAATCTAAGACGCCTACTCAGATTGTCTCCTATGTCGTTAATATAGATCAGGAACAATAGAGTGCTTATAACAATTCCTTGGGGAACATCGGATATTACTCCTGTTTCACTCGTTGACTTTCCGTCTATTAATACGAACTGTGACCTTTCTGACAGGAAATCACGGATTCAGTCGCACAACTGAGGCGATACTCCGTAGGCACGCAGTTTGATTAGAAGATTCTTGTGAGGAACAGTGTCGAAAGCCTTCTGGAAATCTAAAAATATGGAATCAATTTGACATACTCTGTCGATAGCACTTATTACTTTATGAGTATAAGGAGCTAGTTGTGTTTCACAAGAACGATATTTTCTGAATCTGTGCTGACTATATGTCAATAAATCGTTTTCTTCGAGGTACTTCATAATGTTCGAATACAGTATATGTTCTAAAACCCTACTGCAAATCGACGTTAGTGATATAGGCCTGCAATTCAGCGGATTACTCCTACTTCCCTTTTTGGGTACTGGTGTGACTTGAGCAATTTTCCATCTTTAGGTACGGATCTCGGAGTTTCGGAAAACAGTGTTTAATGTATGACCAGAATCTCTTTGGGTTTTCTGCGAGATTTCGAGACAGAATTTCGTTGTGGAAATTATTAAAAGCATCTCGCATTTAAGTACGCGCTATATTTCGAACTTCTGTAAAACTTTGCCAATCTTGGGGATTTTGCGTGCTTTTAAATTTGGCATGCTTTTTTCGTTGCTTCTGCAACAACGATCTGACCCGTTTTGTGTACCATGGGGGATCAGTACCATTACTTATTAATTTATGTGGTATATATCTCTCAATTGCTGTTCTACATCTGCATCTACATTTATACTCCGCAAACCACCCAACGGTGTGTGGCGGAGGCACTTTACGTGCCACTGTCATTACCTCCCTTTCCAGTTCCAGTCGCGTATGGTTCACGGGAAGAACGACTGTCTGAAAGCCTCCGTACGTGCTCTAATCTCTCTAATTTTACATTCGTGATCTCCACGAGAGGTATAAGTAGGGGGAAGCAATATATTCAATACCTCATCCAGAAACGCACCCTCTCGAAACCTGGCGAGCAAGCTACACCACGATGCAGAGCGCCTCTCTTGCAGAGTCTGCCACTTGAGTTTATTAAACATCTCCGTAACGCTATCACGGTTACCAAATAACCCTGTGACGAAACACGCCGCTCTTCTTTGGATCTTCTCTATCTCCTCCGTCAACCCGATCTGGTACGGATCCCACACTGATGAGCAATACTCAAGTATAGGTCGAACGAGTGTTTTGTAAGCCACCTCCTTTGTTGATGGACTACATTTTCTAAGCACTCTCCCAATGAATCTCAACCTGGTACCCGCCTTACCAACAATTAATTTTATATGATCATTCCACTTCAAATCGTTCCGCACGCATACTCCCAGATATTTTACAGAAGTAACTGCTACCAGTGTTTGTTCCGCTATCATATAATCATACAATAAAGGATCCTTCTTTCTATGTATTCGCAATACATTACATTTGTCTATGTTAAGGGACAGTTGCCACTTCCTGCACCAAGTGCCTATCCGCTGCAGATCTTCCTGCATTTCGCTACAATTTTCTAATGCTGCAACTTCTCTGTATACTACAGCATCATCCGCGAAAAGCCGCATGGAACTTCCGACACTATCTACTAGGTCATTTATATATATTGTGAAAAGCAATGGTCCCATAACACTCCCCTGTGGCACGCCAGAGGTTACTTTAACGTCTGTAGACGTCTCTCCATTGAGAACAACATGCTGTGTTCTGTTTGCTAAAAACTCTTCAATCCAGCCACACAGCTGGTCTGATATTCCGTAGGCTCTTACTTTGTTTATCAGGCGATAGTGCGGAACTGTATCGAACGCCTTCCGGAAGTCAAGAAAAATAGCATCTACCTGGGAGCCTGTATCTAATATTTTCTGGGTCTCATGAACAAATAAAGCGAGCTGGGTCTCACACGATCGCTGTTTCTGGAATCCATGTTGATTCCTACATAGTAGATTCTGGGTTTCCAAAAACGACATAATACTCGAGCAAAAAAAAGTTCTAAAATTCTACAACAGATCGACGTCAGAGATATAGGTCTATAGTTTTGCGCATCTGCTCGACGACCCTTCTTGAAGACTGAGACTACCTGTGCTCTTTTCCAATCATTTGGAACCCTCCGTTCCTCTAGAGACTTGCGGTACACGGCTGGTAGAAGGGGGGCAAGTTCTTTCGCGTACTCTGTGTAGAATCGAATTGGTATCCCGTCAGGTCCAGTGGACTTTCCTCTGTTGAGTGATTCCAGTTGCTTTTCTATTCCTTGGACACTTATTTCGATGTCAGCCATTTTTTCGTTTGTGCGAGGATTTAGAGAAGGAACTGCAGTGCGGTCTTCCTCTGTGAAACAGCTTTGGAAAAAGGTGTTTAGTATTTCAGCTTAACGCGTATCATACTCTGTTTCAATGCCATCATCATCCCGGAGTGTCTGGATATGCTGTTTCGAGCCACTTACTGATTTAACGTAAGACCAGAACTTTCTAGGATTTTCTGTCAAGTCGGTACATAGTATTTTACTTTCGAATTCACTGAACGCTTCATGCATAGCCCTCCTTACGCTACCTTTGACATCGTTTAGCTTCTGTTTGTCTGAGAGGTTTTGGCTGCGTTTAAACTTGGAGTGAAGCTCTCTTTGCTTTCGCAGTAGTTTCCTAACTTTGTTGTTGTACCACGGTGGGTTTTTCCTGTCCCTCACAGTTTTACTCAGCACGTACCTGTCTAAAACGCATTTTACGATTGCCTTGAACTTTTTCCATAAACACTCAACATTGTCAGTGTCGGAACAGAAATTTTCGTTTTGATCTGTTAGGTAGTCTGAAATCTGCCTTCTATTACTCTTGCTAAACAGATAAACGTTCCTTCCTTTTTTTTATATTCCTATTAACTTCCATATTCAGGGATGCTGCAACGACCTTATGATCACTGATTCCCTGTTCTGCACATACAGAGTCGAAAAGATGGGGTCTGTTTGTTATCAGTAGGTCGAAGATGTTATCTCCACGAGTCGGTTCTCTGTTTAATTGCTCGAGGTAATTTTCAGATAGTGCACTCAGTATAATGTCACTCGATGCTCTGTCCCTACCACCCGTCCTAAACATCTGAGTGTCCCAGTCTATATCTGGTAAATTGAAATCTCCACCTAAGACTATAACATGCTGAGAAAATTTATGTGAAATGTATTCCAAATTTTCTCTCAGTTGTTCTGCCACTAATGCTGCTGAGTCGGGAGGTCGGTAAAAGGAGCCAATTATTAACCTAGCTCGGTTGTTGAGTGTAACCGCCACCCATAATAATTCACAGGAACTATCCACTTCTACTTCACTACAGGATAAACTACTACTAACAGCGACGAACACTCCACTACCGGTTGCATGCAATCTATCCTTTCTAAACACCGTCTGTACCTTTGTAATAATTTCGGCAGAATTTATCTCTGACTTCAGCCAGCATTCTGTACCTATAACGATTTCAGCTTCGGTGCTTTCTATCAGCGCTTTAAGTTCCGGTACTTTACCAACGCTGCTTCGACAGTTGACAATTACAATACCGATTGCTGCTTGGTCCCCGCATGTCCTGACTTTGCCCCGCACCCGTTGAGGCTGTTGCCCTTTCTGTACTTGCCCAAGGCCATCTAACCTAAAAAACCGCCCAGCCCACGCCACACAACCCCTGCTACCCGTGTAGCCGCTTGTTGCGTGTAGTGGACTCCTGACCTATCCAGCGGAACCCGAAACCCCACCACCCTATGGCGCAAGTCGAGGAATCTGCAGCCCACATGGTCGCAGAACCGTCTCAGCTTCTGATTCAGACCCTCCACTCGGCTCTGTACCAAAGGTCCGCAGTCAGTCCTGTCGACGATGCTGCAGATGGTGAGCTCTGCTTTCATCCCGCTAGCGAGACTGGCAGTCTTCACCAAATCAGATAGCCGCCGGAAGCCAGAGAGGATTTCCTCCGATCCATAGCGACACACATCATTGGTGCCGACATGAGCGACCACCTGCAGATGGGTGCACCCTGTACCCTTCATGGCATCCGGAAGGACCCTTTCCACATCTGGAATGACTCCACCCGGTATGCACACGGAGTGCACATTTTTTTTCTTCCCCTCTCTTGCTGCCATTTCCCTAAGGGGCCCCATTACGCGCCTGACGTTGGAGCTCCCAACTACCAGTAAGCCCACCCTCTGCGACCGCCCGGATCTTGCAGACTGAGGGTCAACCTCTGGAACAGGACAAGCAGCCATGTCAGGCCGAAGATCAGTATCAGCCTGAGACAGAGCCTGAAACCGGTTCGTCAGACAAACTGGAGAGGCCTTCCGTTCAGCCCTCCGGAATGTCTTTCGCCCCCTGCCACACCTTGAGACGACCTCCCACTCTACCACAGGTGAGGGATCAGCCTCAATGCGGGCAGTATCCCGGGATACTATCTCTTTGAAAACATCCCACAACTTTTCTACACTTACATGATGAGATCGGAAGGAGTGAAGACTGTCTCTTAAAAAGGCGTTAAGAGTATTTTTATCAGCTTTTTTAAATAGATATACATGGTGTTTCTTTTTGATGGTAGTAGGTTTTATGGTATTCAGCCTAGCAGCAACACTCACTATTTGTCCAGTATTATTTGTTGTTAAAAGGTCAAGTATGCTTTCGCAACCATTTACGCTTCGAGTGGGTTCATGAAGTAATTGTTCAAAATAATTTTCTGAGAAAGCATTCAGTACAATTTCCGATGATGTTTTATGCCTGCCACCGTCTTTAAACGTATAATGCTTTCAGCATATCGAGGGTAGATTGAAGTCACCATCGACTGTGCCATTCTATATTCATGAAGATGCGAAGCTGGTACTTTTTGCCGATGATACAAGTATAGCTATCACACCCAACAGACAAGAATTAACTGGTGAAATTGTAAATGATGTTTTTCAGAAAATCATCAAGTCGTTCTCTGCAAATGGGCTCTCATTAAACTTTGAAAAAATACAGTATATACAGTTCCACACAGTAAATGGAACGACACCATTAATAAATATAGACTTCGATCAGAAATCGGTACCTAAGGTATAATATTCAAAATTTCTAGGTGTATGCATTGATGAGCGGTTGAACTGGAAAAAACACACTGAAGATCTGCTGAAACGTTTGAGTTCAGCTACTTATGCTATTAGGGTCATTGCAAATTTTGGCGATATACATCTCAGTAAATTAGCTTACCATTCTGGGCTAACTCATCAATTCAGTAAAAGAGTGTTCATTGCACAAAAGCGTGTAATCAGAATAATTGCTGGGGCTCATCCAAAATAATCGTGCAGACACTTATTTAAAGAGCTAGAGATCTTCACTGTAGCTTCACAATATATATATATTCACTTACGAAATTTGTTATTAACAATACGAATAAATTCAAAAGTAATAGTAGTGTACATGGCTACAACACTAGGAGAAAGGATGGTCTTCACTACTCAAGGTTAAATCTAACTTTGTCTCAGAAGGGAGTAAATTATGCTGCCACAAAAGTCTTTGGTCACTTACCTAATAGCATCAAAAGTCTGACAGATAGCCATATAGCATTTAAAAGGAATTAAAAGAATTTCTTAATGGCAACTCCTTCTACTCATTAGATGAATTTTTGGATATAGTAAGTGGGTAATTTCCGCAACCCCCACAAAAAAATTAAAATATTGTCATGTAATATTTTGTGTAATTTAATATCTTGTATAGACACCTTTTATTAACATGACACGTTCTGCATCATTACGAAGTGTCGTATTCAAGAACTATGGAACAAGTACTAATCTAATCTAATCCAATATATCTATAATTGTATGAACGGGTTACTTATTTGAATGAGACTCAAGTTTTCTTTGAACTGTTCAGCAACTATGTCATCTGAGTCGGGGGTTGGTAATACGGTCCAGTTAATAGTTTAGTCCGATTGTCAGGTATAACCCCCACCCATACTATTTCGCATGAACTATCTACTTCAATTTCACTACAATGCAAACTACTGTAAGTAGGCTGTTTAGGTTTTTTTAATGGTAACACCACGTAGCGCTCTGTATGAAAATCACTGGCTGTGATGTGTGCAGTCTGTGGCTGGATGGCATTGTTGGAATTTGCCATTGTAGTGTTGGGCAGTTGGCTGTTAACAGCGTGTAGCGTTGCGCAGTTGGAGGTGAGCCGCCAGCAGTGGTGGATGTGGGGAGAGAAATGGCGGAGTTTTGAAATTTGTAAGACTGGATGTCATGAACTGCTATATATATTATGACTTTTGATGACTATTAAGGTAAATACATTGTTTGTTCTCTATTAAAATCTTTCATTTGCTAACTATGCCTATCAGTAGTTAGTGCCTTCCGTAGTTTGAATCTTTTATTTAGCTGGCAGTAGTGGCGCTCGCTGTATTGCAGTAGTTCGAGTAAGCAAGATTTTTGTTATGTAAGTGATTTGTGAAAGGTATAGGTTAATGTTAGTCAGGGCCATTCTTTTGTAGGGATTTTTGAAAGTCAGATTGCATTGCGCTAAAAATATTGTGTGTCAGTTTAAGCACAGTCATGTATAATTTTTCTAAGGGGACGTTTCATATGGCGACCGTTAGCCGAGGATACCTCACTGGAATCTTCTGATTTTGTTCTTGTAGTTTGTGTAATTAGTGTAGCTATTGTTTATTGCTAGCGCGTAATCATAGAGAGAATTTCCTTTGTAGTTGTAGTTCTCATTCTTGTACAGTAAAACAGTTGTGGCATGCATGTAGATTTGCACCACGTATTTCGCAGCTGCGCTTGCAATTAACGAGATATTATTTTCAATGCTATGTTAATGTGTTTTCTTATTTTGCTCTTCAAATTGTGCTTTTCTGTGTTGTTGTGTGAAATATTGTGACAATAATTGCGTGTGAAAAACGTATTACTAGGCTCCAAAGTAAACTGAGAAATGACAGTGAAGACGAAAGCAGTGTGTTAGCGCCACCGTGTAATGAATTAACTAATGTTCAAAGTAGTAATTTGGTAATTGTACATAGGGAAATGGAACGGGCTGCAAATAATGGTGTAGGCAGTGAAACAATTAGTGAACAGGGAAGCATTATCGATCGATCGGTCGGCAACAGCTCGCCTCAGGAATCCGAAATGACAGGACACAATCTTGCAAATACTGCAGATTCAGGTTTAGCGTCCTCGCCATTTTCTCAAATAAATCAAGACACATTTTCTGCTTTTCAAAATGCGAATATTGCCGGTTCAAATGCATTGCCGAATAGCACTGAGGAACATGTTTCAGACACCAGTGCGTTGTTATTACAATTAATGCAACAAATGGGACAAAAGCTTCAAAAGTTAGACACAATGGAACAAAATCTTCAAAAGTTAGACACAATGGAACAAAATCTTCAAAAGTTAGACACAATGGAACAAAATCTTCAAAAGTTAGACACAATGGAACAACACCAGAGACAAACACAGCAACAGTTAGACACAATGGAACAACACCCGAGACAAACACAGCAACAGTTAGACACCATGGAACAAAATCAGAGACAAACACAGCAAAAGCTTCAAAAATTAGACACCACACTTGAACAAACACGTGAAGATTTAACTACTGAGTTAGATAACATTGAACCGAATTGTCAAAAAGTCTGTAATGACGTAAAAGCACAAATTTGTGAGCATTTTCAACCTATTTTTTCGCGGCATGAAAATGCATTACAGAATCACGAAGCAGCCATAAAAGAACTGCAAACCATTGTTCATGAAAATCATGAGACCTTGTGGGCTAAAATTGACTCAGTTGCATCTACCGATTCGGTTACACTACTTGCAAAAACTCAGGAAAAGTTAAGGAACACAGTAGATACGATTTCAACACAAATGGACACTCTGAAACTTGGTTCAGAAAAACACACTGAGGAAATAAGTACACTATCGGAGAAAGTAGCCGAACTTTCGGATCAGTTCACTAACTTATCTGCAAAGGTAGATGATGATCTGAATGACACAAGACCTGTAGCCATCACTGACACAGAAGAGTATGAACAAATTAAGAAATTGAAACAAAATCAGAATCAAATTAATACGCAATACAAAAGAGAAATCCGGGAAGTACAAGATCAGTTGGCACAAGTAATAAAAAAATTACATATTTCAGAGGACACTCGCGCTCCAACACGGGAAGAGGAACTTAGAAATACGGAAAAGCCACAAATAATAACACAGGGCATTTCGGAAATTATGAAAGAAATTGGCAAGGTGTACCGAATTTTGAGATGGAACCGCCGACACGACGTAACAATGACCGATATGCTACTCGCCGACACGATGATTTTGACTATAAGCTGTTCATTACTACACGTAAATTCAAAACATTTAAGAATTCTGGCAACGACTTTCATCCACAAGCGTGGTCATTAGAGCACAGATTAGAATTTATGTGTGGCTACTTAGAGACTGAACCAGCTGAAAGAATGCGATCGGTCATTCACAACTGTCACAGTGAAGGAGAATTCTATCATACCTTCCTCTCAGCATATTGGTCTCAAGCTACACAAGACCGAGTAAAATATAGCATCATAATGATGAAACATTTCGAACAATCTGAATTTTCCAGTCTTATGAAATATTTTGAAGACATGTTACACAAGAATCAGTACCTGTCAAACCCATACAGCCCCTCAGAACTCATCCGCATTTGCTTAATCAAACTACCTGAATATTTACGACATATTATTTTGGCAGGACGTTGCAAAGATGACATTGAAGCTTTTCAGGGACTCTTACAAGAACTGGAAATTGACGCTGACAATCGCGGAACGCGAAAACAGGGACACAACAATTACACATCACATCCGTCACAATTCCGCGATGAAAGAAATAAAACTGGACACGACAAGGCTATTCTCACAACACAAATCGTGACGAAAACAGACACCACCCATATGACAACCGTTGGCAGAGTAGTAATAATTACAGGGAAAGATCACCTCTCTGCAGTAGTGACTACCACAGAGACAATCAGAGAAACAGACAATATGGGAACCAAAATAATTATTATCAAGGGAGACAGAATAACTTTAGACGCAACGGTCCAGCGCGCAGTTACTATTCAGGGAGAAATTCTCCACCACGTGACTGACAAGAAAGAAACTATGGAATCTACCGACATGACGACAGACGATATGATCGTAACGACAGACCTGAATTGCATCAGAACTGGCGGGATTCAAACAGGGCGGGGCCCTCTCGACAAGGTGAATTTGTAGAAGTTAGGTCTCCAAATCCCAATAACGACGCGCGCCAACAAGGAGACAATAGGCAATGACTCATACCGCTGGTAGCCACAAAACGTACTTCTGAAACTGACGACGCAGCTGCCGTAGCTAGTAATTACGTAAAAATGGAAGACATTAGGGACTTCTTACTGCAGGAAGACGACGTAAAACATAACAACATTGCATATCCTGTGATTCACATTGCAGTAAATGACGTAAAATTTACGGCAGTACTTGACTCTGGCAGTCCCATTTCAGTAATTAGTGAAACAGCCTTTAGCAAATGCAACAAATCGAACTATTGCCCCACACTTCCGTTACGTAAGATTAAATTACAAGGTGCAATCTTTGGAAAAAGTGTAGATGTACGCCAACAAACTAACTTAGAATTCTTTTGTCAAAGCCACAGCTTCTCTATGAACTTTCTTATTGTTCCATTATTGTCGACGGAAATTATATTGGGAGTAGACTTTTTGAATGAATACAAAGCAATCTTAAACTTTCACGATGCTGAAATAAGTTTAGAGAAAGAAGGTAAGTCAATAGCTTTGAAATTTGAAGATTGGCTCTCAAGCCATGATGAAGAAATGAATCCGCTTTACCTCCTGTTAGACAACAGTTCGGAATTTTCGACGGAACTTGACACTGTCACTCTGCAAGTACTGACAGGGATGATATCGACGGCGCATTTGATATTAATGAGTTAATTCTGAATAAAATTCAAACAATTGACAATTGTAATGACACTGATAGGCAAGACCTTTTTGAGATTTTACAAGCACGTTCCACAGTTTTTACTCACAAAACAGGAACAATCAAGGGATTTCAATACCAATTTCGTGTTCGCGAGCCTACTAAATTTTGTGTTAGACCATACGTAATTCCGGCGCATTATAGGGACCGTGTTAGAACAGAAATACAATCTATGCTTGACGAGGGCATTATTGAGCCTGCAGTAAGCTCATACAACAATCCATTACATGTTGTTGAGGAGAAAAATGGATCGATAAGGCTTGTCTTAGATTCGAGACAAATCAGTACTATCATCATTCCTGAAACAGACAGGCCGCAAACGTTGGAAGAACTTCTTCAAAATTTTAATGGTGTAAAAGTGTTGTCTTCTATTGATCTCAGATCCAGCTTTTATCAGATCGAACTTCATCCAGAGTGTAGACAATACACAGCTTTCCTTTGTTTCGGCATTTGTTTCGGCGTTTGTTATCAGTTTCGGAAAGTTCCTTTTGGTTTGAACATTTCTTCGGCAGCATTCATTCGCGGGCTAAATTCCATATTACCTAAGTTCTTAAAACGTCACATCGCCTTATATGTGGACGACATTCTGATAGCAGAAGCCTCATGGAAACAACACAATCGCATCCTCAACAGCGTGTTACATATTTTTGCAGAATCTGGAATTACAGTTAACTTGGAAAAGTCTGAATTCGGTAGCACAAAGGTGAAGTTTTTGGGTCATATTACTTCTTCTGAAGGCATTCAGCCGGATCCTGTAAAGTTAGAAGCAATCAGAGCCATTCCAGTTCCATCCACAAAAAGCAAGTCCGCAGTTTTCTAGGTCTCGTAAATTTTTACCGTCGTTTTCTGAATATGCTAATTCTAGTTACACCAAAACTTTGTTCTCTCACTGGAAAAAATACTATTTGGAACTGGGATGAACAAGCACAGTTGGAATTCAATTCTTTGAAAGAAACGTTACTTAACGCGCCAATACTAGCTCATCCAGATCTGTCACAAGATTTCTGCCTTAGCACGGATTCTTCTAAAATCGGTCTTGGTGCCCATTTATTTCAAGAAGCCATAGAAAATGACACTGCTGTTCAGAAAACCATTGCTTTTACTAGCAGAGTGCTAACAAAATGTGAAAAAAAATTATTCCGTTACTGAATTAGAAGCTCTAGCTATCGTTTGGGCATTTAACAAATTCCGTTTCTTTCTTTCTGGTAAGCACGTAAAAGTATACAGCGATCATCGTGCATTACAATTTCTTATGTCTTCAAAATTAAATCATGACAGGTTAAAAGGTTGGGCATTGTTTCTGCAAGAATTCCACTTCACAATAGTCTACATTCCCGGCAAGGAGAACATTGTTGCGGACGCACTGTCACGTGCACTGGCTGGGCTTGAGAAAAGTAACACAGAAGGCAATCTCGAGAAAAATTTCAGTATTCTTTACATTCAGAAAGTCGCCTTTGAAAACTTCATCTCCACATCTTTAAAGGACATTGCTCATGAACAAGATAAAGATCCGATTTGGAAAGACATCAAAAGCAAATGGCATGAAAAGACACACACACAGATTCGGCATTATTATCTGGTTAGAAACAACATACTGTTTAAACGCTGCACTGTTAATGACAAGCTATGGGTACTTTGCATTCCTGACGATTTTGTTAATAAGCTCATTTGGTACATTCATTTCAGCTATGCACATTTTGGCCCACGAAAATGTTATCATATTCTTTGGACGACTTGTTATTTTAACAATATGGAAAAGAGAATTCGAAGAGTCTTGTCTATTTGTAAACTTTGTCAAAAGGCGAAACCATCTGCTATCTCACATCGTGCTCCGTTGTTTCCTATCATTCCTTCTAAATTAAAAGAATTTGCTGCTGTTGATCTCTTGGGACCCCTTGTCAGAACATCGAATGGATTTTCGTACGTTCTAGTCGCTGTTGAACTTACTTCAAAATTTGTTTCTTTCACTCCGTTACGTAAAGCGACTGGATGGTCTGTATCCAACGCCTTTGTTAAAAATTTCTTACGTGAAGTTGGCCACGTTGCTAAAGTAATTTCAGTTAATGGACCGCAATTCAGATCTGCTGTTTGGTCACGCATGCTTCGGAATCATAAAATCAAACCTGTTTTTATTTCATTGGACTCACCACATTGTAATTCCTCCGAACGGATTATGAAAGAAATCAATAAGCTTTGCTGACTTTACTGTCACAGAAAGCATAAGCATTGGGACAGATATTTACACTTATTTCAAAACGTGCTGAATGAAATGCCTCATGACTCCACTGCTTTACCACCTACTCTTGTACTGAAGAATGAAGAACCACCGAACAGAATCAGAGAGCTTGTACCTTTCCCGAATACACGTAAACTTCGACACAAAGACATAATTGATTTGGCTCTTAAAAATATAAAATCTGCAGCAGACAAAAGGAGAAAACTACGCGGTAAAGCAAATGCAAAGAAATTATACAGTATATTGGTCAGAAAGTTCTCATTAGAGCTCATTCATTGTCACATAAGAATAAACACTTGAGTCACAAATTCTTTCTAGTTTACAATGGACCTTACAGAATCCGACGTATACCACATGATAATTGCATTGGGGTTGAAACTCTGCGTACTAGGAAGAGTAAAGGTTTACACCACATTTCACATGTAAAACCGTTTATTGAAAGATAATCTGCTTTTGAACTTTGTCTTTGCCATATAACTTTTCACTTTACATTGCTAGTATGCTTTGTCAGACTTAGAATCTGTTAACATGCAACAATGTTTGAAGTTAAATATCCAGTCAAGAATCAAGAGAACTTATTTAAACAGAAATTACGAATGCATTGTTATTGTGAACAGACGACAGAGTGTTATTGTGTGTGTACATTCTTGCTTGTTAGTTGCACGATTACGTAACTTCTATAAGGCTCACATACTTAGAACATTTACCAGTACTGCTAATGAGATTTTAATGCAACATTTTGGTTTTCTTGAAAATACATTCTGGATTTAAAGTACTTTCTGTGAGATACCAGATGACACAGTGGTTAGTTTATGTGACAACTACACGATTTTATCACGACGCTACTAATGAGTGACAATTTACAATGTTTCTTTTGCGGTGTTTCTGTTTTATATCTGCACAATTTTTCTGAATTATTCTGGAAAGTAAGACATGTTTTAGTAGTAACTTTTGTGGTATAGCTACAATGAGACAGCCTTTTCCGTAGCACAACAATACGTTACAGCACAGTACTTTCTTCATCACGGCAATAAGCGTAATAACTAAGATATCTATAAGCAAAGCATTTCACTTTTGTTATCATGAGGTAACTACATTGACTTTTGCAGAACTTAGCTTTTGGAGGACGATAACTACGATACTTCCACAAAGATTATCTTACAACAAGACGCACAGTTTAGCGCTACAGTACACGTATTTGATTGATTAATTTTGTACTTAAAACATTTATTTTCAAAGATATTTGAAGTACAATGATACAAAGGTTTTCCGTGATACATTTCATTCCATTGCTGTAATCTGTAACACGAGGGTATTATTCATTAATCCTCAGGGGGGGTACACGCTTACTTTGTGTACCATATGTGTGGCAAGCACAAGGAGCCCTAGCTAATGCGGTATTTGCTTATACAACTTTACACATCGGTACCATATTTCTCTAACAAAGAATTACACAGCTATCTGATCATTTAACTGGGAGAGACAAACATTTATTTTACTACATCAGTGACAGATGTTTACGTAATTTCACAGTTGGATAACTTCACACATATGAAACTGTATTTTGTCTGTACTTTGTAAACTGTTCATATTTTTTCGGAACCATTGTGATGCTACGAGAGCTTTAAATGATGTATTTGGTATGGGATCATGATTTTTAAAGTACGTTTGAGGTAGATGACACTATTGAAGTGGCAGAGATTTTTTTTAGGTTTTGAAATTATTGGAGGAAGCTATGACGGTTTTGAGATTTGGCTGAGGTTTTATGATGTTATGATGACGATGTGTATTACGCTGTTGCGATATGTTCATGAGCAATAAGCTGATGCTATATCAGGAATTTGATTATGATACGTATTTATTATGATGAAATATTGAAGAAGTGTCTACGAATATGTATATGTGTAATAAAGCAAGGAATAATGAGTAGTGGTTAGGGACTCTGGTTTGTGAAAAAGGATGTTGGAAACTGAGAATCGTACTTTAAGAGTTATGAAATGTGTGTATATGCGTGAATGTATCACTATGCTGGCTAAAAATTTTTAGACACTGTTATATTTACAGGATTTTGTTTCTACAGATTTGAAACGTAAATTCTCAATCTGTGAAATTTTTATATGAGACTGTCACTGTAGTGGAAACTGGTGTCGTAAATATTTCGGTAAGAAAGTTAAGTGACCACCTGCTCATAATGCGTCATGGGCACCCAGCTGCGCGACAGTCGCCTGGAAAAAAGCCATTAGTGTATGTCTTTCAGAGGCACAGGTGGAGAAAAAAAGAGGCCATTATCCTCGCTATTGACATTCCTTTGTAGAAAGCATCACAAATACGACACGCTCAAACTTGAAAACATATGATTACACTGTGGAGCCCTTAATTTATGGTATTTACTAAAATGCCTAATGAAATGATGAGAAACATTTTACATCTATTGTGTTTCTAGCTGAGAGATTGCTCATTTTGTTTAATATCTAGTTTCTAGCTGCACTGCAGCATTGGTTAAAATAAAATTTAATAGATGTACTAATATAGATAGATTATGCCTACAGATCCAGTAAACAGTAATTTTATGATCTACTTCCAAAAAAACGAGGGAGCACAATAAGACATTTCTCTTCACAGGAATTGCATACATAATTTTTGTCAATGACTGATAACTTTTTAGTGATACATCACTCTAGTGTTAAGATGTAACATAGGTATTAAACATGGCCATTTTTACTGTAATATTTTTTCTGGTTGAGCTTTATCATGTTTAGGTATAAGTTATTGCATTTGCTGCTACTGCTTGCCTGGCATAGTGCTACTAAATTTCACTTTGTATTACTCTGTGAAGTCAGTTTTACTACTGATTTATTTTTCTTTGTGCTGCACATTGGCACATATTAGTGATAATGTTGCATTTGCTCTTCAAATTTAGATTTACTTCTGCTAGCTTTGCCAATTTGCATTTTTTATCATTGCTGTTTGTGTTAATTGTTTTGCGCTGCTGCATTACATCATCCCTTAGTTTAGTATCTGAGCTCAGTAGATTTAAGTTAGCTTAAGATGGGGTAGGCTATATAAGAGAACGAGTTGTGATGAATGGAAAGAAATGCATTGAGAAGCTATAAGAAAATGGTTTGGCCAAAAAAGTATTTAAAAGAGGATATGAACAAAAAAGTAGGGTTTAGGGACAACAGGTTTAGGTAGGATTTTCTTGGAAATAAATGATAAGGTAAGATAATGGAAAATAAATAATGAACTAAGAAATATGTGAACATATAAATACAGAAAGCATGCTAGGATAGGATTTTTTTGGTGGAAACAAATGTTGAAATAAGACGAAATATCTATGGAATGAAGTTTTGGGTTGGACAAATGTTACACTGAAAACAAACCCTGTCCTGTATTTTTGTGTTATTACACTATGTGAATTTGTCTTTTTCCTGTCTTTATGTGTTTAGCTAATAAGATTTATGTTGTAGAATTTTTCAAATACTATGTTATTTTCATTGTAAAAATGTTTAGACATTATTTATTCTGTTCTGTTTTAATGCTCATGTGTGAAATTAATGTTTTGAAAACTATTCTCATTATTTTATATATTCACGTATGTCATAATTCCTGAACACTGATGTATCTGTTTATTTCTATTCTTTTGTAAAGCCTGTACTACTACAAATTTATCTGTATTGTTATGTTCTTTAATAACGTATTTTGTACCTTTGTTATTGTATTCTCATGTTATAAAATTGTAATTGACACCAGTTCATCAAATTTCTGATGGTCATAGTATATGCAAAATATGTGAGAAGTTGGGACTGTTAGTGTTTGGACGGGTGATAATAATTCAGCAAGGGACTGATTAACAGCATTGCTGGTTTTAAGGACAATTCCAAAACTTTGTGAGTGCACAAGTGGTGGTTTATGGACTTGTTATATT
Organism: Schistocerca nitens; assembly: GCF_023898315.1. Taxonomy (NCBI): domain Eukaryota; kingdom Metazoa; phylum Arthropoda; class Insecta; order Orthoptera; family Acrididae; genus Schistocerca; species Schistocerca nitens. The sequence continues at coordinate 1,045,468,455 of NC_064615.1, read as the reverse complement.
GTCTGCAAGACTTCTAAGGACAATTCCAAAAACTTTGTGAGTGCACAAGAGGTGGTTTATGGACTTGCCATATTCTCCGCAAGACTCTTAGCTATATTGTCTGCAAGACTTCTAAGGACAATTCCAAAAACTTTGTGAGTGCACAAGAGGTGGTTTATGGACTTGCCATATTCTCCGCAAGACTCTTATGGTGATTGTGCATCTGCACAGTTGCAACAGATGGCTGTTGGCTGCCTCTACAAGGTCTACAGTGGGTCTGCACCTTTGATGACTCACCAATACCATTATTTCTACAAGGACTGCAGTGGGTCTGCACCTCTGGTGGCCCACCAATACCATACCCTCTACCAGGACTCTGTGATGACCTACCTACCAATTTTATTCAAAACTTCGACTGACTCTGCTGTGGGGTTGCTCTGTTGTGGCCCATTACCTGTCTGCATGTCAAGAGTCAGCACTGTCTTTCCGTTGGAAGGACAACACTACTTCTTCAAGACTGCATGGAAATACACTACATCCGTGTGCATTCTTTTTTGCTGCTCAGACTTTGAGAAAAACACTGCAATTTTACTGTGATGAACAATCAGGACTGTCTTTATGGACTGTGAGAAAATTTTAGCTTTTGACCAACATTGTATCGATAAGTGTTTGCATTTGATTTCTTTGTTATTGTAATTATGAAAACTTTTTTCAAATCTGTATTGGCCACTGCTCAAAACAATTTGTAAAATTTTTTGTGGGGAGCATGCGGGCTATGTAAGTAGGCTGTTTAGGTTTTTTTAATGGTGACGCCACGTAGCGCTCTGTATGAAAATCACTGACTGTGCTGTGTGCAGTCTGTGGCTGGGTGGCATTGTTGGAATTTGCCATTGTAGTGTTGGGCAGTTGGCTGTTAACAGCGCGTAGCGTTGCGCATTTGGAAGTGAGCCGCCAGCAGTGGTGGATGTGGGGAGAGAAATGGCGGAGTTTTGAAATTTTTAAGACTGGATGTCATGAACTGCTATATATATTATGACTTTTGATGACTATTAAGGTAAATACATTGTTTGTTCTCTATTAAAATCTTTCATTTGCTAACTATGCCTATCAGTAGTTAGTGCCTTCCGTAGTTTGAATCTTTTATTTAGCTGGCAGTAGTGGCGCTCGCTGTATTGCAGTAGTTCGAGTAACCAAGATTTTTGTGAGGTAAGTGATTTGTGAAAGGTAAAGGTTAATGTTAGTCAGGGCCATTCTTTTGTAGGGATTTTTGAAAGTCAGATTGCATTGCGCTGAAAATATTGTGTGTCAATTTAAGCACAGTCATGTATAATTTTTCTAAGGGGACGTTTCACTACCTCTGACAGCAATAAATACTACCCACCAAACGGTATTTCATCTATCCTTTCTGAACACTGTTAGATCGTTTGAAAAAATTTCGGCTGAACTTATTTCCAGCTTTAGCCATCTCTCTCTTCCTACAACTATTTGAGCTTCAGTGCTTTCTATTAGGACATGGAGCTCTAGTTCTTTTCCAACACAGCTACAACAATTTACAACTACAATACCAATCGTTTCTACAACTACCTTAATGTGTTTTAGCTGCCCACTTTCTGACGGACATCCCTTCTGTGGTTTCCTGAGACCCTCTAGCCTAAAAAACCGCCCAGTGCCTTCCACACAGTCCCCGCTACCTGTGTAGCACCCTCCTGTGTGTAGTGGACTCCTGACCTATTGAGCAGAACACGGAAACCCACCACCCAATGGCGCTAGTCAAGGAATCTGCAGCCTACACGGTCACAGAACCACCTGAGCCTCTGATTCAGACCCTCCACTCGGCTCTGCACCAAAGGGCCACAGTCACTTCTATCGACAATGCTGCAGATGGTGAGCTCCACCTTAATCTCGGAAGCAAGTCTGTCAGTCTTTACCATTTCTGCAAGACACCCAAAACCAGACAGAATCTGCTCTGATCCAAAGCGACACGTCATTGGTATCGACATGAGCCACCACCTGCAGTTGGCTGCACCCTGTACTATTCCGGATGACCCCCCCTCGGAATTCACATGGAAAGCACACTGGTTTCCTTTGCCACCTTGGCAGCCCCATTACATGCCTAACATTGGAGCTCCCAGCTACCAGCAAACCTACCCTCTGTAAATGTCCAGACCTTGCGGGCCGAGAAGCTTCCTCTTGAGAAGGGTGGATGACTGCATCCGGCTCAGAGACATCGCCAACAACATAAAACACCCGAAACCTGTTCGTCAAACGAACTAGGCAGGCCCTACGATTGGCCCCTCGGAAAGTTTTTTGCTGCTTGCCAGACTTTGGACCACGGGTGAGGGGTCAACCTCAGTGCAGGCAGTACCCGGGGCGCTCACAGCAGTGGACCAATTGGAGGACACGTGGGTCGTGCTCGACGACCCTTGCATCCCCGCGTCTGATCCCCCACAGTGACGCCCCCTGGCAGCAGCCTCAAGCTGTGTGACGGAAGCCAACGCAGCCTGAAGCTGTGAGCGGAGGGTCGCCAGCTCACCTCGCATCTGTACACAACAATCACAATTCCTATCAATTACTGCAGCCACTCCTGTTTGAAGCTCATAAAAATATGTAACAAGCGAAAAGTGTACTCACCTTATTAATAGCAGGAACACGCAGTGCACTCTTGCTGATGGTCTAACTGACACTTGCAAGTATCATTGCGAATGTAGATAGATCACTATGCAATACGTCCATTCATTGTTAATTCTCGAGTGTTCGAGAATTAACAATGAATGGACGTATTGCACAGTGATCTATCTACATCATCAAAGTGTAACCAGACAGTGCTTTGCATATTACTAATGCCTCGAGCATAGTGCATAATTTACGATCTATATCTATGCAGATGGGAGTCACAGAGCATTGTCGCAGTTTTAGTATCAAATTAGGGACTGAAAGACCCCCTCACACTCTCTTTGACCAGCCTGCCCTGCAGCACCATTAGCGATTTAATCTGCAGCCGATCAGAAGTAGACCGCTTCATTACACATCTCAATGTAGCTTATATGTGACCGGATTCCTTGAATGATTCTCTGATTGGGGGTGTGGGCCATGCAGCACCAGTGGGCTGTGACGGGAATGATTCACGTTTGTTGCTAACGGTATGAGCTATCTGAATGGTGAGACCTATTGGGAGGCAGGAATGTATCTGACTTAATTATGTCGTCCTCTAGACGGCCGACTAGCGAACTAATACTTAATATGTGCTGGACAGCTTTCGTGATCGCATGGAAATTTGAGAAGATTCATTATGGATATGCGTTTGAGCTGGACCATTATTCCCTCCCATGTAAATTATTCGATAGCCTGCTTCTTCACATTTCCCATCTTTATTTAGTTGAGAGAACATCGATTGTGGTGTGCGCATCTAGCAGGTGACAGAAACGTTTGCTGGTTCTCTAGACATGAGAAACACCTTATTGATTTGGAATCTGTTAAACCACTGACGTCCATATTTGAGAGTGGAAATATCAGTTTCCTCTATTTTTTTTTCGAGTTTTCACGTAAAGATCTTCACAGACGGGATAAGTTTCTAGTTTCTCAGCAGTTCACAGCACACTCCATCCCACTAAACTTATAGGTTTATAGAGAAATAATTTTCAGTCTATAACTTCAGAATTATGTTGCGTGAACGATACTGCTATGCAAACGATATTGCCATGTTCTTGATATCGAGAAGTATCCCATAAATGGTATAATATTCCAGCAAACCATGTGAAAATACATGTGTTCTTGTAATCCTCCGTCTGGGGATTGGTCTAGAAACGAGCCCATCTTTGTACAACAGCTCAGAGAGTGACTTTGGCCCACAGAGGGTGCTCTGGTCACATGTCAGAAGTGGGTGACTTGTGACCATCAGCTGTGGGAAACTTTCTAGTGCTGCAAGGAGTAAATAAGGTGCTCTCTGTCTTCGCGTTGTATGTACGAGTGTCTGGCTGTTCATGGCTATATGAATGATGCAAAAGGGGCGATTTTGTGTGGTGCAGGATACGAATTGTATGTTTACTACATCGTCATGGTATGTAGTGATATATTACCGGGTTGGAGATCAGTTTCATGCTCTAATATTCGAGCGTCTGTCCTCAATGGCAGAACATGAAATTGAGTAAGAGTCTTTCTGTATTTGATGATCGGTATGCCACCTTTGCAGTGTTTAACGTTCAGTGCAATACGGCGATTGTAAAAAATAGTTTTGGTAAATTCAGCAACAAATGTGCTGTCCTGTTAAGACTGCTGGGGAGAAAGCAGTCGATGTTATTCCGGAACAAACTGCTATAGCGCATGCAGAGTGGTGATTTGCCTGTTATTTACATAGACATGTGACATCAGTATACCGTGCTGGACCCAGACCACAGCTGTGTGTCATCATGCCAGCAACGGTGCCTAGGTGAACACATATTTCGACAGGAATTTCTCAGATGTAAAGTATGAAGGGGATACCACACCTCATGCTTGCAGGACCTGAACAGAGACCTGTACATGTCTCTTCACTTGCTGTGCAGTCCAGCCGACAGGGCATAGCAGGTGGTGCGTGCGTGCATTGGAGTTCTGTGACGTCTGTATAACACTCGAAGAACTCTAACCATATATGCCACTTTCTCCTGCTGGCTGGGATTGTCAACAACAGTGGCTCATGGTGGGGTCGATGCGTATGAGCACTGGTTCCTCTGATACATCACGGTTGATGATAGCTCGAAAGTGTTTTTTTTTTAAAGTGCAATGAGTGTTTGTGCACTGCATTATTTTTGGCTGTTTAAGCGTTGTGAGCGTGTTTGCATGGTGTTACACATGCATTATTTTTTGACAATTTACGAGTTGTCTGCATGTCTGTATGCTGTGTACTACATTATTTCGGTAATTTGTGAGTTGTTTGCTTATCTGTACATCAGTGTACTGCATTATTTCGGTGATTTACGAGTAGTTTGCGGGTCTGTATGCTATGTACTGCATTATTTCGGTAATTTACAAGTTGTCTGCGTGTGTGTACATCAGTGTGCTGCATTATTTACGAGTAGTTTGCAGGTCTGTAAACTGTGTATTGTGACCCCAACCATGTGAAAGCGAGTGTTTTGTAGCAGTGTCATAAAAATTTACTATGTCAAATCTCTCCCTAAATACATTGTTCGAAAAATAATTGAAGTACACTTCTTCCTCTTTCCAGCACCCTAGAACTGGCTGAGTCCTTTTGCCGCCATTTTCCCCTCCGGACCGCCATCTTACATTACATGATGGGTGGGATGACAGTGGCCTCTGGTTGCAGTACTGTATACTAGGTCAGTTGGACTCTGGACCTCATGGCGAATACACTGCATGGAGATACTGCCTCTAATTGTTTAAGTAAAGACTGCCTCCAAAATAAAGACTTATGTCCATCTTATCCAGCACAGGCTGATGCCTTTTCCCACCAATCCCTAGGAAGAGGTGGCAGTTGGATGACTTAGGGTAGTGGAGGTAGCCTAAATGACCTATTTTCCCACCACTTTCTTAGGTTAATGGAGGTAGCCATGGTGTGTTGCATTATCCTGATGGAATTTGAACTTCCCACCATTTTCTGGTGATGGGAGCGGAAGGGTGGAGGGAGGGGGGTGTTATGTTAGTGGAGGTAGCCAAATTGAGCTATTTTCCCACCAAAATTTGAACTTGCCAATGATGTCATTGCAATGTTGCCACATCTATCGCCTCCATCTTGGATCCGCCATCTTGAGTAAATTTGCCAACATTGGGGAGTGGGGTCATACGAACTTTTTTCTACTACTGACAATAATTCTCCATTATTCCATTGTCAAACAGCCTTCGGAAAGAACGAACATCTATATCTTTCCATGCGAGCACTGGTTTCCCTTATTTTATTGCGATGATCGTTTGTCCCTATGTAGGCTGGCGTCAGCTAAATAATTTCGCATTCGATGCGAGAGTTGATAATTCGAATTTCGTGAGAATATTCTGCCGCAGCGAGAAACGTCTTTGTTTTAATGATGTCCGCCCCAAATCGTGTATCATGTCAGTGACACTCTCTACCCTATTTCTCTATACCACAAAATGTGCTGCCCTTTTTCAACTTTCTCCATTAACTCTGTTAATACTCTCTGCTAAGAATCCCAAACCGCGCAGCACTACTTTAAAAGCGAACAGAAAAGCGTAGTGTAGGCAGTCTAGTAAATATGTTACATTTGCTACGTGTTCTGACAATAAAACGCAGTCTTTGGTTTACCTTCCCCCACAACATTTTCTATGTGTTCTTTTCAAATTAAGTTGTTCATGACTGTAATTCTTCTTTTACTTGAAGTTATGACCTTTACATCTAACTGTGACCTCTCCGATAGGAAATCGCGAATCCCGTCACATAACTGATGTGATATTCACTGTGCATGCAATTTCACTGCAAGCCGCTTGTGTAATACAGTACCATAAGCCTTCTGGAAATCTAGAAGTGGAGAGTCGATTTGAAATCGTTTGTCAGTAGCACTCAGCACTTCGTGTGTGTAAAGGGCTAGTTGTGTTTGACAAGAACGATGGTTTCTAAATCCGTGGTGACTGTGTGTCAGTAGACCGTTCTCTTCTAGGTAAATCATGATGTTAGAACACAACGTATGCTCCAAACTCCTGCTGCATATCGCCGTTAATTATATGAGCCTGTAATTCAGTGGATTACTCCTATTACCTTTCTTGAATATTGATGTGATTTGTGCAACTTTCAAGTCATTGGGAACGGATTTTTCGTCGAGCGAGCGGTTGTATATGATTGTTAAGTATGGAGCTATTGCATCAGCGTACTCTGGGAGAACCTAATTGGTATAAAGTATGGACCGAAGACTTGCTTTTATTAAGTGATTTAAATTACTACACCACTCCGACGATGTCTACTTTTAAGTAACTCATGTTCAGGGCTGTTCTTGTTTCGAATTCTTCAATATTCACTTTGTCTTCTTTGATGAAGGAATTTCGGAAGGCTGTGTTTAATAATTCCGCTTTGGCAGCACTGTTGTCGATAGTATTTCCATTGATATCGCGTGGAGAAGACATTAATTGTGTCTTGCCACTAGCATTCTTTACGTACGACTAGAATCTCTTTGGATTTTCAACCAGATTTCGAGACAAGGTTTTGTTGTGCAAATTATTATAACCATCTTGGATTGAAGTCCGCACTAAATTTCGAGCTTCTGTAAAAGATATCCAATCTTGGAGAATTTGATTTCTTTTAAATGTCGTATGCTTTTTTCGTTGTTTCTGCAACAGTGTTTTGACCCGTTTTGTGTACCATGGGGGATCAGCTCCGTCGTTTCTTAATTTATTTGGTATAAATCTCTTAATTGTTGTCGATATTATTTCTTTGGATTAAAGCCACATCTTGTCTGTATTTACATTGTTAAATTAGAAGGAGTGGAGACTATCAGGAAGGCGTCAAATAAATTTTTACTCTCTTTTTTGAATAGGTATATTTTTCGTGGTCATCGCAATTGCACGGATTATCCTGGCGTGCCTTCCATAAGCCCCAAAGTCTCAACATCTCTGAAAGAACAGACACGATATGTACAGTGAAGAGCCAAAAAAACTGGTACACCTGCCTAATACAGTGTAGGGCCCTCGCGTGCGCGCAGAAGTGCCGCAACACGACGTAGCATGGACTCGACTAATGACAGAAGTAGTGCTGGAGGGAACTGACAACATGAATCTTGCAGGCATCTTCATAAATCCGTCAGAATACGATGGGGTGGAGATCTATTCTCAACAATTCCTTGCAAGGGATCCAAGATATGCTAAATAATTTTCATGTCTGGGGAGTTTGGTGGCCAGCGGAAAATTTAAAATCAGAAGAGTATTCCTGGAGCCACTCTGTAATAATTCTGGACGTGTGGGGTGTCGTACTGTCCTGCTGGAATTACCCACGTCCGTCGGAATGCACAATGGACATGAATGGATGCAGGTGATCAGACAAGATGCTTACGTTCGTTCACCTGTTTGAGTCGTATTCAGACTTATCAGGGGTCCCATATCACTTCAACTGCACACGCCCCACACCTTTACAGAGCCTCCGCCAGCTTGAACAGTCCCATGCTGACATGCAGGATCCATGGATTCATGAGGTTGTATCTGTAACCATACACGTCCATCCGCTCGTTACAATCTGAAATGAGACTTGTCCGAGGAGGCAATATGTTTCCAGTCATCAACATTCCAAAATCAGGTTTGACGGGCCCAGGAGAGGTGTAAAGCTTTGTGACGTGTAGTCATCGAGGGTTTGCAACTGGATCTTCGCCTCCGAAAGCTCATATCTATGATGTTTCGTTTAATGGTTCGCACGCTGACACTTGTTGATGGCCCAGCATTGAAATTTGCAGTAATTTACGGAAGGGTTACACTTCTGTCACGTTGAACGATTCTCTTCAGTCGTCGTTGGTCCTGTTCTTGCAGGATCTTTCTTCAACCGCAGCGATGTCGGAGATTTGATGTTTTTTCCGGATTCCTGATACTCATGGTGCACTCGTGAAATGATCGTACGGGAAAATCACCACTTCATCGCTACCTCGGAGATGCTGTGTCCCATCGTTCGTGAGCTGACTACAGCACTACGTTCAAACTCACTTAAAATGTAATAACCTACCATTGTAGCGTATACAGGCGTTGCCGATCGCAGTGCCGTATTATGCCTGTTTACGTATATCTGTATTTGAATATGCATACCTATACCAGTTTCTTTGGCTCTTCAGTGGAAAATTAAGTCAAGGGGGACCAACTGATCACTTCAGCGCAGATGCAGACCACGCTAGAACTCTTCCAGGAAATGGCACGAGTAATGAGGATAATGGGAAAGAGGCACTACATCAGTATCGTGTAGGTAACTTGAGAATTTGGGCCTCGCGAAAGGCGCACTATGATAGCCCGCGCAGCTGCGATGGCCACTGTGTCTGGATGGCGCAGTGGTCGGCGCACCTTCCGAGTAAGCAAGAGATCTATGTTCGAATCCTGGTCTTACAAGTATTTTCAACTTTCCTCAATGATTTAAATCAATTCCCACTAGCAGCTAATCTCAGTCACTTCTTTGTGTCCCAGTTACTTTTCTGTCTCACTAAATACTGTACAGAAATACCTGACAGACCAATAACTTCACTACTTTTCAATTCATTAATAATATTGCTGTAACAACATTATCAATAAAAGCTTAGCACCTATACTTATAAAGTCGCTCTTTATGTTCAAGAAACATGAAGATTTTCAGATACAATCAGAAGCAAACAGCACTACTACTTTTCTTCTTTTTGTAAATAAAGTATTATCTTGGTACCTCGGTCATTTGGCTTATTTACAACTTTTCTTTTATGAACTACTTGCAGAGTATTGTTCAGATTATGATATCCACGCCACAGTCATGGGAAATTAAGGCATTCTATATCTGAAGACTACTTGGCAGATCACACTTTAGTATTTTGCAGACGTTTCATAAAACCACTCAAGTCAAATCTGGTAAGAAATAATCCTGACTACTGAATCCCATTATTGCACTGAAATCTTAACGATTCACAGAAGCATAGAAAAATACTCCACGATATTCTACTCCACCAAGAGAGATAGCAATTAATTAGAAAATTTCGACATATTTCGCTGGTTTTCTCCACTTTTGACTACACTACTGGCCATTAAAATTGCTACACCACGAAGATGACATGCTACAGACGCGGAATTTAACCGACACGAAGAAGATGCTGTGATATGCAAATGATTAGCTTATCAGATCATTCAAACAAGGTTGGCGCCGGTGGCGACACCCACAACGTGCTGACATGAGGAAAGTTTCCAACCGATTTCTCATACACAAACAGCAGTTGACCGCCGTTGCCTGGTGAAACGTTGTTGTGATGCCTCGTGGAAGGAGGAGAAATGCGTACCATCACGTTTCCCACTTTGATAAAGATCGGATTGTAGCCTATCGCGATTGTAGTTTATCGTATCGCGACATTGCTGCTCGCGTTGGTCGAGATCCAAAGACTGTTAGCAGAATATGGAATCGGTGGGTTCAGGAGGGTAATACGGAACGCCGTGCTGGATCCCAACGGCCTCGTATCACTAGCAGTCGAGATGACAGGCATCTTATCTTCATGGCTGTAACGGATCGTGCAACCACGTTTCGATCCCTGAGTCAACAGATGGGGACGTTTGCGAGACAACAACCATCTGCACGAACAGTTCGACGACGTTTGCAACAGCATGGACTATCAGCTCGGAGACCATGGCTGCGGTTACTCTTGACGCTGCATCACAGACAGGAGCGCCTGCGATGGTGTACTCAACGACGAACCTAGGTGCACGAATGGCAAAACGTCATTTTTTTCGGATGAATCCAGGTTCTGTTTACAGCATCATGATGGTGGCATCCGTGTTTGGCGACATCGCGGTGAATGCACATTGGAAGCGTGTATTCATCATCGCCATACTGGCGTATCACCCGGCGTGATGGTATGGGGTGCAATTGATTATACGTGTCGGTCACCTCGTGTTCGCATTGACGGCACTTTGAACAGTGGACTTTACATTTCAGATGTGTTACGACCCGTGGCTCTAACCTTCATTCGATCCCTGCGAAACCCTACATTTCAGCAGGATAATGCACGACCGCGTGTTGCAGGTCCTGTACGGGCCTTACTGGATACAGAAAATGTTCGACTGCTGCCCTGGCCAGCACATTCTCCAGATCTCCCACCAACTGAAAACGTGTGGCCAATGGTGGCCGAGCAACTGGCTCGTCACAATACGTCAGTCACTACTCTTGATGAACAGTGGTGTCGTGTTGAAGCTGCATGGGCAGCTGTACCTGTACACGCCATCCAAGCTCTGTTCGACTCAATTCCCAGGCGAATCAAGGTCGTTATTACGGCCAGAGGTGATTGTTCTGGGTACTGATTTCTCAGGATCTATGCACCCAAATTGTGTGGAAATGTAATGACATGTCAGTTCTAGTATAATATATTTGTCCAATGAATACCCGTTTATCACCCTCATTTCTTCTTGGTGTAGCAATTTTAATGCCCAGTAGTGTAACATTATGTTCTTCTTTTAGTTCAGTAGACTCATGTACGTTATTACTCCCTGAAATTTGAATACTTGAAGTGGTTCCTGAGATTTAAGGAAAAATGCAACAGAAAATGTAAATTTTCATTAACGGCTTCTTAAGTTTCAAAAGTCTGTAACTCACTTAATACATGTTAATTTTTTTTATTTTTAGTCTCTCAGAAGCACCCTGCAGCATTCTGTATATCATCCTCTTGATCTTTTTCCAAGTTTGTTTCTTTTTTTCTTTCTTCTGGACTCCTTAGTGGCCAACTGTGCTGCATACTCTGCTTTATCAATGCGAACCTTGTCCATCCGTTCAAGTTCTCTGGTGCAGTTTGCTACAGGATTAATTCTCATTGCCGTAGCACTTTCACCCTACCAATGTTGCCATCATTGTAAGCAATAACAGCATCACTAACTCCCCCCCCCCCCACTTTAGTGTCTTCATTGCAACAAAAATACCGCTACGTGTTCACACGTTGACCCAACAACGTCAGTTTCGATTACAGTGGGCATTCGACAACCGGGATTCGACTGTCGATCAATGGAAACGTGTCTACATTAGGCCGATGATCGTCTCGTCAAACGCCGTCATCGAGTGAACGACGGCTCGAAACGGGCAGCGCTGGTGGGAGCAATATTATGCTATGACAGATATTCTCTTCCTTCTGCATGGGACCTGTGGTAGTAATCGAAGACACGCTGACATCTGCGAACCACTGACATTCCTTCATGCCTGATGTCTTCCCCGACGGCTATGTCATCTTTCAGCAGCGTAACTGTCCGTCTCGGAGCCAGAACAGTGCTACGGTAGTCTGAGGTGCGTTATAGTGAACTCACGTTGATGTGTCGGTGATCAGTTTCGCCTGATGCAAGTCCTGTAGAAGGCAACTTGTTCGTTATCTGGCGCCATCACCGCTTACGCAAATCAGCGGCCCGTTATTTAGGTGAATTACATGACTGTGCGTAGTCATCTAATGCTATATATCTCCACAAACCTACCGACCAACTTTTGGATCCCTGGTACGCAGAATCAGTGATGTATTTCATTCCAAAGACGGACAAACAAGGTATTAAGCAGATGGTTGGGTTGGGTTGATTTGGGGGAGGAGACCAAATAGCGAGGTCATCGGTCTCATTGGATTAGGGAAGGATGGGGAAGGAAATCGGCCGTGACCTTTCAAAGGAACCACCCTGGCATTTGCCTGAAGCGATTTAAGGAAATCACGAAAAACCTAATCAGAATGGCTGGACGCGAGATTAAAACGTCGTCCTCCCGAATGCGAGTCCAGTGTGCTAACCACTGCGCCACCTCTCTCGGCAAGCAGGTGGTCATAATGTTTTGGCTATTCCGTGTATAGCGAGCAGGAGTTAGGAATACGGGCGGGATCAATATTTTTCAGAAGAAAAGTAAAACTATTAGGTAACGAACACAGATAGTCTGGAAGGTGCAAAAATTACATCACACTTTGTTCGCAACTCCTCGATAAATCGCTTCTCTGGTGTTTGTGTACTGTGAGATAAGCTTTGCAGAGCCAGAGAAGTTGTTAGCAAATTCAGTACGTGTGATGCCATTTGTTGGATTAGCTCAGAGTGCTAAACGAGTACATGCTCTACACACATTCCCGAGGTCAGAGCCGAATATCAATTTCACTCGGTAAATATGGAAGGCGGAGGGTTGCAGCAAATTGATTCGCCTTTCGCTGGATGGTCGATTACGCAGCAAATGTTCTTTTGAACTTTCGCACAGCTGTTCATTAATTACAGGATCCAATATTGGCTGCCCTTCGTCGTTGACACAATTTATCAGAGTAAAAGCGGCTTAATAGCTCTGTTAGTAGGTTATTCGCAGCTGTTTGCCGCGTTACTTCTATTGTAATCCCTGTTATGTTAATATCACAGCGGTATCTCCTTAAACAGGTCGTCTAAACTGACGCTGTTGGCAAATTTGAATTTAGTTTACCTCAAATTATTGACGTTGGTTATAATTGTGGACAAACTATCAGCCAGATCAAACACTTTTCCATAACACAGAGATATAGCCTATCTGCAATTAAAACAAAAGTATCTTTTAGTCTTCTTCCTAACTCCAGAGTAGTTTTCATGCAGTACTTCTACGTGCCATGCACTGAATTATGACGTCTACTGATCGATTTTGACATAGTGTACAAAACCAATCACTGGTGCTGTTGCTTCTCAATTGTTTCGTTTGACTCGCTATAGGCAGTTTTCTCATTAAGTTAGAAATATGCCCTAATTAATTCTTGCATTGAGAACATGCCGGTATTAAATCTTTTGTGTGTCTTTTCTGAACCTGAGCTTCAGTGTCGTATTACGAGGGCAGTTCAATAAGTAATGCAACACATTTTTTTTCTCGCCCAATTTTGGTTGAAAAAACCGGAAATTTCTTGTGGAATATTTTCAAACATTCCCGCTTCGTCTCGTATAGTTTCATAGACTTCCGACAGGTGGCAGCACTGTACGGAGCTGTTAAAATGGCGTCTGTAACGGATGTGCGTTGCAAACAACAGGCAGTGATCGAGTTTCTTTTGGCGGAAAGCAGGGCATCTCAGATATTCATAGGCGCTTGCAGAATGTCTACGGTGATCTGGCAGTGGACAAAAGCACGGCGAGTCGTTGGGCAAAGCGTGTGTCATCATCGCCGCAAGATCAAGCAAGACTGTCTGATCTCCCGCGTGCGGGCCGGCCGTGCACAGCTGTGACTCCTGCAATGGCGGAGCGTGCGAACACACTCGTTCGAGATGATCGACGGATCACCATCAAACAACTCAGTGCTCAACTTGACATCTCTGTTGGTAGTGCTGTCACTATTGTTCACCAGTTGGGATATTCAAAGGTTTGTTCCCGCTGGGTCCCTCGTTGTCTAACCGAACACCATAAAGAGCAAAGGAGAACCATCTGTGCGGAATTGCTTGCTCGTCATGTGGCTGAGGGTGACAATTTCTTGTCAAAGATTGTTACAGGCGATGAAACATGGGTTCATCTCTTCGAACCTGAAACAAAACGGCAATCAATGGAGTGTCGCCACACCCACTCCCCTACCAAGAAAAAGTTTAAAGCCATTCCCTCAGCCGGTAAAGTCATGGTTACAGTCTTCTGGGACGCTGAAGGGGTTATTCTGTTCGATGTCCTTCCCCATGGTCAAACGATCAACTCTGAAGTGTATTGTGCTACACTTCAGAAATTGAAGAAACGACTTCAGCGTGTTCGTAGGCACAAAAATCTGAACGAACTTCTCCTTCTTCATGACAACGCAAGACCTCACACAAGTCTTCGCACCCAAGAGGAGCTCACAAACCTTCAGTGGACTGTTCTTCCTCATGCACCCTACAGCCGCGATCTCGCACCGTCGGATTTCCATATGTTTGGCCCAATGAAGGACGCAATCCGTGGGAGGCACTACGCGGATGATGAAGAAGTTATTGATGCAGTACGACGTTGGCTCCGACATCGACCAGTGGAATGGTACCGTGCAGGCATACAGGCCCTCATTTCAAGGTGGCGTAAGGCCGTAGCATTGAATGGAGATTACGTTGAAAAATATTGTGTAGCTAAAAGATTGGGGAATAACCTGGTGTATTTCAATGCTGAATAAAACAACCCCTGTTTCAGAAAAAAAATGTGTTGCATTACTTATTGAACTGCCCTCGTAGCTTTGGGAATAGGAAAAATGTTTGCTAAAGGAACAGCCTAACGACTTGGTCCAGCAGAACTTTTTTGACGTCCTGTGCGGCTGTTGGTGGTCTTGCTGAGGTTCCTAAGCATGATGTTGATCCTAACGCGTCTTCCACCAGTGTTGGTGGTGGCGATGTTGTCCCTATCTGTCCTGGTAGCTCTTCATTGGATGGATCAGAATGAACTCCACTACAGACAGGAAAGTGGTGATCCTTAAAGACATCTTTGTCCACTGGCTTGGCTCCATTAACTGCCGTACCTTTAGTTGATGGCCTGCCATATGCTTTTCCAAAAGTGCTTGGACTTGGAACAGATGGAAGACACTGACAAGAAGAATGCACAGGATATAACTTCCATGGTACTAAATGTAGTTGTAGAACGTAAAAGCCGTAGGGGAGGACAGAGATTGGATTGTTCCCAAGGAGTAATTAAGGACTTAATGTACAGGTTCTACTCTGAAATGAACAGATTGGCACAAAACAGGAATTCGTTTCAGCACGCACCAACGTAGACTGAAGACCAAAGAAAAATGCGAATGGGCAAAGGTACGCTGAAAAATGGGAATTAAAACGGAACTACAATGGCAGAGCGAGCAAGAGATTATTCGTAATAACCACTGTCCGACTGAAATTCAGTCACTTCCACTTCTAACAGCACCTCCAATGAATTCACGTCATACCCACATCGCACTGCCATTGTGGTGAGATCCAAAATGTTTACCACGTGTGTACTTAGCCTGTCCAAGACACAGAAAGAAATCAGACTGGCTACTTCCCGAGCTTTTTGAAATGAAATGCGTACTTTTCTTCAATTTGTGGATGCTCTTCACAAAAATGAATATAAATATTTATAAATTGTTAATGGAATTCTTGATAGAAGATGGCATTAAAATATAGCCGATTAGTTTGGATTTGTTTGTGTGTGTGTGTTTATTTCGCGTACTCCACTTGGCAACTAGTTTGTTGACCTGAAATGCACTGACTTTATGACCATTTTTCTTCGGTAACTGTTTACTTGTTGACCTAAAATGCACTGACTTTATGACCATTTTTCTTCGGTAATTGTTTACTTAAAGAGAGAATAACGTTGACCTTGAATTTGACCTACCATGTAATCTACGTCGTATTTCGCAAGCAAGCCATCTAATGGGTTGCGGTGGACGGAAATTTTGTGTCACTAACTGAAGACATCAAAATCACACTAGCGCCTGCAAAAAGGGCATTCCTGGCCCTGAGAATTCTACTAGTATCAAAGACGGGGATTAATTTGAGGAAAAAATTCCTGAGAATGTACGTTTGGAACACAGGTAGTGAAACATGGACTATGGGAAAGGCGGAACAGAAGGAAATCGAAGCATTTGAGATGTGGTGCTGAAAATTAGGTGATCTGGTAAGGTAAGGAATGATGAGGTTCTACGCTGAATCGGAGAGGAAAGGGATATGTGGAAAACACTAACAAGGAGAAGGGACAGGATGACAGGATATCTGTTAAGGCATGAGGGAATGACTTCCATGGTACCAGAGGGAGCTGTAGAGGGCAAAAACTATAGAGGAAGACAGAAAGTGGAATACAGCCAGCAAATAATTGAGGACGTAGGTTGCAAGTGCTACTCTAAGATGGAGATGAAGAGGTTGGCATAGGAGAAGAATTAGTGGCAGGCCGAAAAAAAAAATTCGCGAATAGCGCATGGTAAGAATGATTGTCGGTAAGCCTCCGTATTGGCTCTAATTTCTCGAATTTTCTAGTCGTGGCCATTACGCGAGACGTTTGTGGGGCAAGCAATATGTTGTCCGACTCTTACCGGAAAGTTCTCTTTCGAAATTTCAATAGTAAATCTCTTCGTGTTGCACAACTACTCTCTTGTAACGTCTTACAATATAGTTTGTTGAGCATCTCCGTAACGCTCTCGTGCCGACTAAAAGATCCCGCGACAAAACGCGCCGCTCTTCGTTGGATCTTCTCTGTCTCTTCTGTCAGTCCTACGTGGTACGGATCGCAGACAGATGAACAATACTCACGGATCGGTCAAATAAGCACCTTGTAAGCCACTTTCTTCGTGGATGAGTTACATTTCCTTAGGATTCTTCCTGTGAATCTCAGCCTGGCGTCTGCTTTTGCCTCTATTTGTTTTCTGTCGTCATTCCACTTAGGGTCGCTCTTGATAGTTAATCCTAGATATTTTACGGCGATTACTGTTTCCAGTGGTTTACCTTCAGTAGTGTACCTATGCAATAGTGGATTTCATTTCCTATGTATGCACAATATGTTACATTTATTTACGATCAATGTCAACTGCAATAGCCTGCACCATTCGTAAATTCTCTGGAGGTCATCCCGCAAATCGTTATTATCTTTGGCGTTGCTACTTTGTTATAGACAACCGCATTATCTGCGAACAGCCGTAAAGAGCATCCGACGCTTTCTATTAGATCATGTATGTATATTGCAAACAGGAACGGTCCTATCACATCTCCTTGGGCTGCTACGGAAATTACCTTTACATCTGTAGATTTACTTCCGTTAAGAGCGACGTGTTGAGTTCTGTGTGCAAGGAAGTCTTGAATCCAGTCGCAAATCTGCTCCGATATTCGTTAAGCTAGTATGTTTTTTATTTTCACTAAACGGCAGTGAGGTACGGTATCAAATGCCTTGAGGAAGACAAGGAACAAGGCATCAACCTGTGCACCGTTGGGTATGGTGCTGTGAATCTCATGGAAGAACCGAGCGAGCTGAGTTTCGCAGGATCTCTGCTTGCGGAATCCATGTTGGTTTTCACAGAAGAGATTTTCAGCCTCCAGTAACGTCATATTTCTTGTGAATAGAACATCTACCAATTCTACAACATACTGACGTCATCGATGTACGTCTAATTTTGTGCATCTGTCCTAGATCTACATCTACATCTACATACATACTCCGCAATCCACCATAAGGTGCGTGGCGGAGGGTACCTCGTTCCACAACTAGCATCTTCTCTCCCTGCTCCACTCCCAAACAGAACAAGGGAAAAGTGACTGCCTATATGCCTCTGTACGAGCCCTAATCTCTCTTATCTTTGTAGTCTTTCCGCGAAATGTAAGTTGGCGGCAGTAAAATTGTACTGCAGTCAGCCTCAAATGCTGGTTCTCCAAATTTCCTCAGTAGCGATTCACGAAAAGAACGCCTCCTTTGCTCTAGAGACTCCCACCCGAGTTCCTGAAGCATTTCCATAACACTCGCGTGATGATCAAACCTACCAGTAACGAATCTAGCAGCCCGCCTCTGAATTGCTTCTATGTCCTCCATCAATCCGACCTGATAGGGATCCCAAACGCTCGAGCAGTACTCAAGAATAGGTCGTATAAGTGTTTTATAAGCGGTCTCCTTTACAGATGAACCACATCTTCCCAAAATTCTACCAATGAACCGAAGAGACTATCCGCCTTCTCCACAGCTGCCATTACATGCTTGTCACACTTCCTATCGCTCTGCAGTGTTACGCCCAAATATTTAATCGACCTGACTGTACCAAGCGCTACACTACTAATGGAGTATTCAAACATTACAGGATTCTTTTTCCTATTCATCTGCATTAATTTACATTTATCTATATTTAGAGTTAGCTGCCATTCTTTACACCAATCACAAATCCTGTCCAAGTCATCTTGTGTCCTCCTACAGTCACTCAACGACGACACCTTGCCGTACACCACAGTATCATTAGCAAACAGCAGCACATTGCTATCCACCCTATCCAAAAGATCATTTATGGAAGTAGAAAACAACAGCGTACCTACCACACTTCCCTGGGGCACTCCAGATGATACCCTCACCTCCGATGAACACTCGCCATAGAGGACAACGTACTGGGTTCTATTACTTAAGAAGTCTTCGAGCCACTCACATACTTGGGAACCAGTCCCATATGCTCGTACCTTAGTTAGGAGTCTGCAGTGGGGCACCGAGTCAAACGCTTTCCGGAAGTCAAGGAATATGGCATCCGTCTGATACTCTTCATCGGTCCTCCTTAAAACCGGGAATGACCTGCCCTTTCAAAAAATATTCAAATGTGTTTGAAATCTTATGGGACTTAACTGGTAAGGTCATCAGTCCCTAAGCTTACACACGACTTAACCTAAATTATCCTAAGAGCAAACACACATACCCATCCCCGAGGGAGGTCTCAGGGAGGTCTCGAACCTCCGCCGGGTCCAGCCGACCTGCCCTTTCGTCCAGTCGCTAGGTACCCTTCGTTGCTGACGCGAAATACGATAATTTACTGCTACAGGGGTAGCAGGTTCTTTCGTAAATTCTTTGTAGAATTTTATAGGTATCCCCTCTGGTCCTGACGTTTTTCCACCACTAAGCTATTGTGGTTGTCTTTTTGATCCGCGATCGGTTATCTCAATGTCTGCCATTCAGAAGGTCGTGCGGCCATTGAAAGGAGGGACCGTGTTACAAACTTCCGTGGCAAAACAATTTCGGAAGACTGAATTCAGTATTTCGGCCTTCTCTCTGTTATCTTCCATTTCGGTGCCAGTATGGTCACTGAGTGAATGAATAGATGATTGTGATCCACTGACTGATTTTACATATGACCAAACCTTCTTAGTGCTTTACTCAGATCGGTTGACAAAGTTCTACTTTCAAAGTAATTGAACGCTTCTCTTATTGCTCTACTTACTCTCATTTTCGCGTCGTTAAGTTCGACGTCTTGTATCGTCTCCAGCAGTAGGAGGCAGAAATAGATTTAACGCTGGATCAACGGTTTTATTAGGAGTGTGGAGGGATTATTTACAAATGGGAATAACAGCGACCACTGCTGTCGGGATCGCTTGAACTAGGTCAGAAGCATGAAGTTCATCACGTTGTTTGGCATGCTGGAGAAATACCACTACCACCACGGCTGCCGGGTTATTTGTGGGAGAAGACCAAACTGCGAGGTCATCGGTCTCATCGGATTAGGGAAGGATAGGTAAGGAAGTCGGCTGTGCCCTTTCGAAGGAACCATCCCGGAATTTGCCTGGAGCGATTTAGGGAAATCACGGAAAACCTAAATCAGTATGGCCAGACGCGGGATTGAACCGTCCGGCCTCCCGAATGCGAGTCCAGTGTGCTAAACACTGCGCCACCTCGCTCGGTCCACGGCTACCGACCGGATCATCCATCGACTCCGGCTCAGTAAGAAAAGCATCATACTTGCAGTCGGCCGAGCTGGTTCGCTGGCCTCTAACCTGTGTCCTTTAATCTATGGAGACGGCTCAAAGCTGGTACCCCGTGGCGCAGCTCTGAGGTGTTCCCTCAGATGAAATTCGCCAGTCCATGACTGACAATAGAATGTCCATTAAACTCATATTCCATGACCGTGTAAGAATTTCCAGTCACCACGTAAGACACCAGCGTTAGTTAGCATCGTCGCGATTGGCTCAGTTCATGATTTCTGCCCGCCAGCCCCTGCCACATTATACCAAGATTCTGGATCGTGCTATTTGCGTCCAATAACACGACAGGAAGCAGCAGGGCCATAATTACCAAACATACACAGCTTGTGTTAAAGAATGTTTATTAGAGTGCACAATTTAAAGACAATAAAATCGGTTTAACAAGCACAATATGATTTTTTTAAAATCCCCTGTTGAAATCTGCATAACAGATGCATAAAACATTAAGAAAATTTCTGTTGGTGTAAATATTTAATACAATCTGAACCCGAAAGACTATCCTCTACTATCCTCTTCCCCATCTACACGCGGACAGCACGCTCATTGATACTACATGCACCGTGTGTATCTGACTAACAGTCATTCCTCGCCTGAACGGGTATATATCGGTAGCAGGTCGGTGGTGATAATGTTCTGGCTGATCAGCGTACGTCTACACAGGTAATTTTCTCACCTCTCTACAGCGTCGTCAAACGTTGCCGCACAGGTGCTGGACCCCTGAGCTATACTCCGAAATTACGGATCAGCTCCGCATTCTGCTTCATCAGCTCCTGCACCTGCTCCTGCTATACAGGGCTATTACAAATGATTGAAGCGATTTCATAAATTCACTGTAGCTCCATTCATTGACATATGGTCACGACACACTACAGATACGTAGAAAAACTCATACAGTTTTGTTCGGCTGAAGCCGCACTTCAGGTTTCTGCCGCCAGAGCGCTCGAGAGCGCAGTGAGACAAAATGGCGATAGGAGCCGAGAAAGCGTATGTCGTGCTTGAAATGCACTCACATCAGTCAGTCATAACAGTGCAACGACACTTCAGGACGAAGTTCAACAAAGATCCACCAACTGCTAACTCCATTCGGCGATGGTATGCGCAGTTTAAAGCTTCTGGATGCCTCTGTAAGGGGAAATTAACGGGTCGGCCTGCAGTGAGCGAAGAAACGGTTGAACGCGTGCGGGCAAGTTTCACGCGTAGCCTGCGGAAGTCGACGAATAAAGCAAGCAGGGAGCTAAACGTACCACAGCCGACAGTTTGGAAAATCTTACGGAAAAGGCTAAAGCAGAAGCCTTACCGTTTACAATTGCTACAAGCCCTGACACACGATGACAAAGTCAAACGCTTTGAATTTTCGGCGCGGTTGCAACAGCTCATGGAATAGGATGCGTTCAGTGTGAAACTTGTTTTCAGTGATGAAGCAACATTTTTTCTTAATGGTGAAGTGAACAGACACAATGTGCGAATCTGGGCGGTAGAGAATCCTCACGCATTCGTGCAGCAAATTTGCAATTCACCAAAAGTTAACGTGTTTTGTGCAATCTGACGGTTTAAAGTTTACGGCCCCTTTTTCTTTTGCGAAAAAAACGTTACAGGACACGTGTATCTGGACATGCTGGAAAATTGGCTCATGCCACAACTGGAGACCGACAGCGCCGACTTCATCTTTCAACAGGATGGTGCTCCACCGCACTTCCATCATGATGTTCGGCATTTCTCAAACAGGAGATTGGAAAACGGATGGATCGGTCGTGGTGGAGATCATGATCAGCAATTCATGTCATAGCCTCTACGCTCTCCCGACTTAACCCCATGCGATTTCTTTCTGTGGGGTTATGTGAAAGATTCAGTGTTTAAACCTCCTCCACCAAGAAACGTGCCAGAACTGCGAGCTCGCATCAACGATGCTTTCGAACTCATTGATGGGGACATGCTGCGCCGAGTGTGGGAGGAACTTAATTATCGGCTTGATGTCTGCCGAATCACTAAAGGGGCACATATCGAACATTTGTGAATGCCTAAAAAAACTTTTTGAGTTTTTGTATCTGTGTACAAAGCATTGTGAAAATATCTCAAATAATAAAGTTATTGTAGAGCTGTGAAATCGCTTCAATCATTTGTAATAACGCTGTACTTGTTGTCGCGATCACATACGTTCCTGGAAGTGTTGATCGATCGTTACGATGTATCTTGAATGCAGGAGTCAGCCTTGTCGACACTTTCGTGACGCACTATCTCAGTGGCGGAGAACCGTAGTGCGGTCTCTCAGGAACACGGTAAGTGGTGGAAGAAGACTGAGTTAACTCCGATTAGCTTTTCACATTTCCGAAAGGACAAACCGAGAGGAAGTCAGATATGAAGCCAAAAGAGTTGTCAGCGTCGTACGAGTAAAACCTATGTAACAAACCAAGTAAATATCCTAAAAGAGGCGTGTCACAGTGTGTGAATAGTGACGCCGACGACCACAAAGCTTCAGAAACGTAAACACAATTGGCTGAGGAATGCGCACTCTTTTTACTCTTTGCCTATTGTGTCGGAGTCTCTTGCCAACTCACGCCAAGTCCACTCCGACCGCAGTGAGGCAGTGAAATCCAACAACTCTGCTGGTGGCTCGATACCGAAATCGGTGTCCAAATCCGACAACGATACTGATCGCGTTTTACCAGGATCAGGAAAGTGACCCCTTTAACTAACTTCTTCTTTTGACGTCAAACTTTTATTTTTCGAAGTAACAACAGATCCCCTTTAGGAAACTTCCAAGCTAGTCTACCACACACTTCAAAAGCGTTGAAAATGTGAATAACGCAGTTTTTAACGGCCCTAAACAAGATTCAAGAAGATGAGACTTTAACAATATTGGTCTCTAAAAAAAATTTCTGTAGGCGAGCTCAAAACCAAGATATTAGGCAGACCACTAAAGGGTAAATATTTACTACTTAATAACACATAACATTTCGCCTTTACAGCTTACCCAAATTGTTTACACCAAATAATTTAAAATAACATTTAGAACAAGATTACAATATGTATAAAGCAGAACAGTTACATTAAAGGGAAAATTCACTGAGCGAAGCCAATTAATCAGTTAAAGGCCTCTCGACCGACAGCAAAATTTCATGTACAGTCCAAGCGAGATAACGTAAGGTACTCATCATGAGCACAGACAGTAGGGACACGCGACCGCAGACATATAGCAAGTTGCACTAGGAAGGGTCAGGGATTTTCACCTGCCTCGAGTTGACTGGGTGTTTTACTGTCCTCATCATTTCATCATCACTCATGAAAGTGGCGAGATTGGACTGAGCAAAGGTTAGGAATTTGTACGGGCGCTGATAACCGCGCAGTTGAGCGCCTCACAAACCAAACATCATCATCATCACGCACTAGGAAAAGCTCGAGAGCCGCAAGCAAACCAGACCGACGCGGCAAGAAGCATCTAACACGGATTGCTATCCCTACAACTTATTTGGTGCTATCAACAAATTCCTAACGTAAACGTCTCACTGAATTACACTACAAGTGAAAGTTACTGTTTAACCACGATAACACTTATAGAACCTTTGCAAATAAGATGATACGCCATAGGAAATAGGCCACGTTAAAAGTGTAAGGTTAAAAGAGAACTGCTCAAAGGGTACTGTGAAGGAAGGAATATAAATAACAACTCGCTACAGTCTTTCCAGTAGCTGGAGATCGTATGACACAAAACAAAGTGCTGGATAATAATAATAATAATAATAATAATAATAATAATAAATCCCGTGGAGGCCTGGGAAAAGAATAGGCCTCCGGTATGTTCTGCCAGTCGTAAAAGGCGACGAAAAGAACAAACCACTAATAGGGATAACCCCCCTTTTAGTGTGATTACTTGGTTCAGGACAGAACTAAAGAAGCCTCGGACAAGCGCCGTCATGGTCGGGGACGGCGCTTGAACCCTATGCCCGCCCACAATGGTAATGACACTGCTAGCCAACTGGAAAATGATTTAAATCCAAATAGAGGTGTTTTGCAGGATATGCTTCCTGCAACCACCCTAGAAGGAAAACAAAGACAGAGGATGAGATGGTCAGATGAAGTTAATCGACACCTCATGTTCTGTTATTACCAAGCAACAAACCTAGGAACCAATACAACTGGATACAGATCACAAGTATACACAACATTTATTACCAGATACCCAGAATTAAAATTTTTAACAGAACAACGTCTAGCTGATCAGATTCGTGTAATAATAAAAAATAACAGGATACCCCAGTCATAGAAAACATCAAACAACAAGTACAACAAATACTGGAACAAAATAATGTGCAATTAGAAGAAGAAGAAAATACAGTAATGGACTCAAACATCTCAGAGCAAACAAACAAAGAACAACACGCATCAATTAAACAATCAGAGGAAAATGAAATTTTAAGACAGCCACCAGCACAAGCACAAATAGAACACGAAGTGACACACATGTTAGATATAGAAGAAAAATTTCAGTTGACATATATAGAATACAAAGACACAAATACAGACATTAGACCATTCTTGCATAGACCACCAAATAGCCCACAAGTCGAAACAACAATAAAAACTATCAACACAATCATACACAACAAAATAAATGAATACACAACTATGGAAGAGTTACAACTACTGGTTTATGTAGGAGCACTCACTACACTAAATATACACACTAGGCAGATATCAGAACCAACCAACACACAGAAGAAACCCACAAAACCAGCATGGCAACACAGGCTACAGATCAGAATAGAAAAACTGAGAAAAGACATCGGACAGTTAACACAATTTATAAGAAATGAAATATCAGACAAAAAACGAAAAAGGTTAGGTAAAATCTCACAACAAGAAGCAATAGAGCAATTAGATGAAAAGAAGCAAAAATTACAAGCTTTGGCGAAACGACTTAG
Source organism: Schistocerca nitens (assembly GCF_023898315.1). Lineage (NCBI taxonomy): Eukaryota > Metazoa > Arthropoda > Insecta > Orthoptera > Acrididae > Schistocerca > Schistocerca nitens. The sequence goes on along the minus strand of NC_064615.1, from coordinate 1,045,443,575 downwards.
AAGATACAAAAAAAGTGAAAATAGAAGGAAACAAAACCAAACATTCAACACAAACCAAAAGAAATTTTACCAAACAATAGATAACACACACATAAAAATAGACAATCCACCAAACATAAGAGACATGGAACACTTCTGGAGCAGCATATGGTCAAACCCGGTACAACATAACAGGCATGCACGGTGGATACAAGCAGAAACAGATACATACAAGATGATACCACAAATGCCTGAAGTGATAATTTTGCAACATGAAGTCACCCGAGCAATTAATTCTACGCACAATTGGAAAGCCCCTGGAAATGATAAAATAGCAAATTTCTGGCTAAAGAAGTTCACCTCAACACATTCACATCTAACTAAATTATTTAACAGTTACATTGCAGACCCATACATATTCCCTGATACACTTACACATGGAATAACTTATCTGAAACCTAAAGATCAAGCAGACACAGCAAACCCAGCTAAATATCGCCCCATAACATGCCTACCAACAATCTACAAAATATTAACTTCAGTCATTACACAGAAATTAATGACACATACAACACAGAACAAAATTATAAATGAAGAACAAAAAGGCTGCTGCAAAGGAGCGCGAGGATGTAAAGAGCAACTGATAATAGATGCAGAGGTGACATATCAAGCTAAAACTAAACAAAGGTCTCTACACCTACGCATACATTGATTACCAAAAAGCTTTTGATAGTGTACCCCACTCATGGTTACTACAAATATTGGAAATATACAAAGTAGATCCTAAATTGATACAGTTCCTAAACATAGTAATGAAAAACTGGAAAACCACACTTAATATCCAAACAAATTCAGATAATATCACATCACAGCCAATACAGATTAAGCGTGGAATATACCAAGGAGACTCATTAAGTCCTTTCTGGTTCTGCCTTGCTCTGAACCCACTATCCAACATGCTAAATAATACAAATTATGGATACAATATTACTGGAACATACCCACACAAAATCACACATTTGCTATACATGGATGATCTAAAACTACTGGCAGCAACAAATCAACAACTCAACCAATTACTAAAGATAACAGAAGTATTCAGCAATAAGTATGGCGTTTGGAACAGACAAATGTAAGAAAAATAGCATAGTCAAGGGAAAACACACTAAACAAGAAGATTACATATTGGATAACCACAGCGACTGCATAGAAGCGATGGAAAAAACGGATGCCTATAAATATCTAGGATACAGACAAAAAATAGGAATAGATAATACAAATATTAAAGAAGAACTAAAAGAAAAATATAGACAAAGACTAACAAAAATACTGAAAACAGAATTGACAGCAAGAAACAAGACCAAAGCTATAAATACTTATGCCATACCAATATTGACCTACTCATTTGGAGTAGTGAAATGGAGTAACACAGACCTAGAAGCACTCAATACACTTACACGATCACAATGCCATAAATATAGAATACATCACATACATTCAGCAACAGAAAGATTCACATTAAGCAGAAAGGAAGGAGGAAGGGGATTTATCGATATAAAAAACCTACATTATGGACAGGTAGACAATTTAAGAAAATTCTTTATAGAACGAGCAGAAACTAGCAAAATACACAAAGCAATCACTCATATAAATACATCGGCTACACCACTAAAATTTCATAACCACCTCTACAACCCGTTAGACCACATAACATCAACAGATACGAAGAAAGTAAATTGGAAAAAGAAAACACTTCATGGCAAGCACCCGTATCATCTAACACAGCCACACATCGATCAAAACGCATCCAACACATGGCTAAGAAAAGGCAATATATACAGTGAGACAGAAGGATTCATGATTGCAATACAGGATCAAACAATAAACACCAGGTATTACAGCAAGCATATTATTAAAGATCCCAATACCACAACAGATAAATGCAGACTTTGTAAACAACAAATAGAAACAGTAGATCACATCACAAGCGGATGTACAATACTAGCAAATACAGAATACCCCAGAAGACATGACAATGTCGCAAAAATAATACATCAACAGCTTGCCTTACAACATAAACTTTTAAAACAAGAAGTTCCTACATACAAGTATGCACCACAAAATGTACTGGAGAATGATGAATACAAATTATACTGGAACAGAACCATTATAACAGATAAAACAACGCCACATAACAAACCTGACATCATACTCACCAATAAAAAGAAGAAATTAACACAACTAATCGAAATATCCATACCCAATACAACAAATATACAAAAGAAAACAGGAGAAAAAATTGAAAAATACATCCAACTGGCTGAGGAAGTCAAAGACATGTGGCATCAGGATAAAGTTGACATCATACCAATTATACTATCAACTACAGGAGTCATACCACACAATATCCACCAGTACATCAATGCAATAGAGCTACATCCAAACGTATATATACAACTACAGAAATCAGTAATTATTGATACATGTTCAATTACCCGAAAGTTCCTAAATGCAATATAACACATACCATACAGTTAAAAGGAAGTGACGCCTGATCAAGGTCCGCGTCACTTTTCATTTTTAACCAGACTTAACGTCTGAGAAAGTAAAGAATAATAATAATAATATCAGAGACCACACCAGCTTCTAAAATATTGTCAAAACAAAATTCAGAAACAGTTTGCTCTCTCGCATAAAAAACTAATAATTAAAAAAACGTAGATAATTCATAGGCCCTTGGTGTAATTAAGCTTGAAAACTGTGTGCATTACCTAATACCACAAATCACCATTACAACAATAACCAAGGCAAGTTTTTAGGAAGAACCCTAGCCAGCAGATTAGCACAAGTCACTTTAAAAAAAAAATGTCATAGAGTCACACCGAGTCAGATAACCAAGGCGTGCACGAAGACTCAATGAATATAAACACGACCATCTGCTCAAACAGCTTGCGGAGCTGGAAGTCGGTGCACGGAGCTGAACAAGCAGATACGCACGGCATAGGCGAACCATACGTTTTGCCTTCTACCCCGTCCTAGCGAAGAAGAGTGAAAGACGACCCGGAAAAGACGCCGACCCGCACTGCGTGCCCGTTGCTCCAAGCATTGCCACTGGCCCTAGCTCTATACTGAGCGAAGATTACACGTAAACTGCCTGAAATGTGCTGTTCGAAGGGCTCCCCAGACGCCACTATAGTGGTCGCTTTTGAAGACTAGCCAGGGCAGCGATAACCACACAAGGGAGTAACTCGCGCCAGCTGGTGAGACGCCAACTAGAAGCTGTCGATAGTGGAGAGGTGAAATGGGCCGCCACGCTCACATTGTGACCCTCACATACTATACTGTTTACTCGAAATTGCGCGTGAACACTTTAAGGTGAACAATGGGAACTCAGTGTCCGTTCCAAATTGCGTCTCTCTAAGCGTTTGTTGCAGGTGGAATAACACACTGAACCCGGTCACCTCCCTTGAATTTCCCTCTGGTCGGCAGGCGGGACAGGCAGCAGTTGTGAGTACTAGTACTATCCTTCCGAGGAAGGCCGATTTTTTTCCATACAATACCATGTATTTGTTATTGTTTCAGTGAAATTTGTTCTTTAAACTACAATCCTGGAAATGGAAAAAAGAACACATTGACACCGGTGTGTCAGACCCACCATACTTGCTCCGGACACTGCGAGAGGGCTGTACAAGCAATGATCACACGCACGGCACAGCGGACACACCAGGAACCGCGGTGTTGGCCGTCGAATGGCGCTAGCTGCGCAGCATTTGTGCACCGCCGCCGTCAGTGTCAGCCAGTTTGCCGTGGCATACGGAGCTCCATCGCAGTCTTTAACACTGGTAGCATGCCGCGACAGCGTGGACGTGAACCGTATGTGCAGTTGACGGACTTAGAGCGAGGGCGTATAGTGGGCATGCGGGAGGCCGGGTGGACGTACCGCCGAATTGCTCAACACGTGGGGCGTGAGGTCTCCACAGTACATCGATGTTGTCGCCAGTGGTCGGCGGAAGGTGCACGTGCCCGTCGACCTGGGACCGGACCGCAGCGACACACGGATGCACGCCAAGACCGTAGGATCCTACGCAGTGCCATAGGGGACCGCACCGCCACTTCCCAGCAAATTAGGGACACTGTTGCTCCTGGGGTATCGGCGAGGACCATTCGCAACCGTCTCCATGAAGCTGGGCTACGGTCCCGCACACCGTTAGGCCGTCTTCCGCTCACGCCCCAACATCGTGCAGCCCGCCTCCAGTGGTGTCACGACAGGCGTGAATGGAGGGACGAATGGAGACGTGTCGTCTTCAGCGATGAGAGTCGCTTCTGCCTTGGTGCCAATGATGGTCGTATGCGTGTTTGGCGCCGTGCAGGTGAGCGCCACAATCAGGACTGCATACGACCGAGGCACACAGGGCCAACACCCAGCATCATGGTGTGGGGAGCGATCTCCTACACTGGCCGAACACCACTGGTGATCGTCGAGGGGACACTGAATAGTGCACGGTACATCCAAACCGTCATCGAACCCATCGTTCTACCATTCCTAGACCGGCAAGGGAATTTGCTGTTCCAACAGGACAATGCACGTCCGCATGTATCCCGTGCCACCCAACGTGCTCTAGAAGGTGTAAGTCAACTACTCTGGCCAGCAAGATCTCCGGATCTGTCCCCCATTGAGCATGTTTGGGACTGGATGAAGCGTCGTCTCACGCGGTCTGCACGTCCAGCACGAACGCTGGTCCAACTGAGGCGCCAGGTGGAAATGGCATGGCAAGCCGTTCCACAGGACTACATCCAGCATCTCTACGATCGTCTCCATGGGAGAATAGCAGCCTGCATTGCTGCGAAAGGTGGATATACACTGTACTAGTGCCGACATTGTGCATGCTCTGTTGCCTGTGTCTATGTGCCTGTGGTTCTGTCAGTGTGATCATGTGATGTATCTGACCCCAGGAATGTGTCCATAAAGTTTCCCCTTCCTGGGACAATGAATTTTCGGTGTTCTTATTTCAATTTCCAGGAGTGTAGTTAGCAAATATGGGACAAGCAGCTGTGTAAAACTGAACTGGATGTCTTGGTGTGCTCAGAGACCTGTAAGAAACGCTGTGTGGTTATAATTAAGCTGCACCTACTCACAGATGTCCATTGTGGGCTGTAATTATCGTATGGCAGCGAAACTTGGTAGATACGTCAGTACCTTAATGCGGAACCGATTTACACTGGAAAAAATTGGTTCCAGTTGTGACCACTAGGAGCAAATCTGGCGCTGTACAGCATCTTGTCGACATTTCCGATGCTTATATTGAACAAATCGTGTTAATTTGTGGTTAATAATAACATCAACATTATGAATTTCTCGCCTCTCTCACCCTTACTGCTCACATTCCATTCCTAACCCATTACACGTGCAAAAAGTAACTAATTTTGCCCCAGCGCAAATCGGTTCTGCATTAATGCAATAGAATATCTACCAAGTTTCACTGCCTTACGATAATTACAGCCCACACTGAACCTCTGTGAGTAGATGAACTTTAATTATGAGGGTTTCCCAGAAAGTAGTGCATCGCATTTTTTTTTCTCAGCCGGAAACAACGGTACGAATGCGAAAAGTTAAATATACAGGGTGATTCAAAAAGAATACCACAACTTTAAAAATGTGTATTTAATGAAAGAAACATAATATAACCTTCTGTTATACATCATTACAAAGAGTATTTAAAAAGGTTTTTTTCACTCAAAAACAAGTTCAGAGATGTTCAATATGGCCCCCTCCAGACACTCGAGCAATATCAACCCGATACTCCAACTCGTTCCACACTCTCTGTAGCATATCAGGCGTAACAGTTTGGATAGCTGCTGTTATTTCTCGTTTCAAATCATCAATGGTGGCTGCGTGAGGTGGCCGAAACACCATATCCTTAACATACCCCCACAAGAAAAAATCGCAGGGGGTAAGATCAGGGCTTCTTGGAGGCCAGTGATGAAGTGCTCTGTCACGGGCTGCCTGGCGGCCGATCCATCGCCTCGGGTAGTTGACGTTCAGGTAGTTAGTTCGTAGGACTCTCCATACAGTTGATTGTGGAATTTGCAGCTCTCTGCTAGCTCTGCGAGTCGATTTTCCTGGGCTGCGAACAAATGCTTGCTGGATGCGTGCTACATTTTCATCACTCGTTCTCGGCCGTCCAGAACTTTTCCCTTTGCACAAACACCCATTCTCTGTAAACTGTTTATACCAACGTTTAATACACCACCTATCAGGAGGTTTAACACCATACTTCGTTCGAAATGCACGCTGAACAACTGTCGTCGATTCACTTCTGCCGTACTCAATAACACAAAAAGCTTTCTGTTGAGCGGTCGCCATCTTAGCATCAACTGACGCTGACGCCTAGTCAACAGCGCCTCAAGCGAACAAATGTACAACTAAATGAAACTTTATAGCTCCTTTAATTCGCCGACAGATAGTGCTTAGCTCTGCCTTTTGTCGTTGCAGAGTTGAATCACCCTGTATATTATGTGAAGCATCCTGAGCGCTCCAAGTTTCCGTCACTTCCGACAGATGGCGTAGCTGCAGCACAGTTTCAAAATGCCGTCTGTAGGTGATGTACGTCACAAGCAACGTGTGGTCATTGAATTTCTCACTGCAGATTAACGAAATGTGTGCAAAGTCTATGGAGCATCTGCTGTCGACAGAAGTACAGTTAGTTGCTGGGCACGGAGGATGAGGTCATCAGAAGGCGGTTCGGCTGAGCTCAACTATTTGCAGCAGTCGGGGAGACAATCCACGGCTGTCACACCTGACATGTTGCAGCGAACTGACGTCATTCGCGAGGACAGACGCATTACGACTCGGCAGTTGGACTGCATTTGTCAAGACATTTTGAGGACGATGAGGAGGTGATTCACACAGCGAAGCACTGGCTCCGCCAGTATGGCAAGGACTGGTACCGACAGCTGCCAACATGATTAACGTAGAAGTAAATATCCTCGGAGTAGTGAAGCAACTCAAATCACTTAATTAAAGCAAGTCTTCTGGTCCAGATGGTATACCAGTTAGGTTCCTTTCCGAGTACGCTGATGCGTTAGCTCCATACTTAACAATCATATACAACCGTTCGCTCGACTAAAGATCCGTACCAAAAGACTGGAAAGTTGCACAGGTCACACCAGTATTCAAGAAAGATAGTAGGAGTAATCCACTAAATACAGGCCCATATCGTTGTCGTCGATATGCAGCTGGATTTTAGATATATTGTGTTCGAACATTATGAATTACTTCGAAGGAAACGGTCTATTGACACACAGTCAACATGGGTTTAGAAAACATCGTTTCTGTGAAACACAACTAGCTCTTTATTCACATGAAGTTCTGAGTGCTACCGACAAGGGATTTCAGATCGATTCCGTATTCCTGGATTTCCGGAAGGCTTTTGTCACTGTACCACACCAGCGGCTCGTTGTGAAACTACGTGCTCATGGAATATCGTCTCAGTTATGTGACTGGATTTGCGATTTTCTGTCAGAGAGGTTACAGTTCGTAGTAATTGGCGGCAAGTCATAGAGTAAAACAGAAGTGATCTCAGGGGTTCCCCAAGGTAGTGTTATAGGCCCTTTGCTGTTCCCTAACTCTATAAACGATTTGGGAGACAATCTGAGCAGCAGTCTTCGGTTGTTTGCAGATGACGCTGTCGTTTATCGACTAATAAAGTCATCAGAAGATCAAAACAAACTGCAAAACGATTTAGAAAAAGTATCTGAATGGTGCGAAAAGTGGCAGTTGACTCTAAATAACAGATCATCCAGATGAGTGCTAAAAGGAACTCGTTGAACTTCGGTTACACGATAAATCAGTCTAGTATAAAAGCCGTAAATTCAACTAAATACCTAGATATTACAATCACGAACAACTTAAATTGAAAAGAACACATAGAAAATGTTGTGGGGAAGGCTAACCAAAGGCTGTGTTTTATTGGCAGGACACTTAGAAAATTTAACAGAGCTACTAAGGAGCTTACACTATGCTTGTCCGTCCTCTTTTAGAATACTGCTGCGCGGTGTGGGATCCTTACCAGATAGGGCTCACGGCGTACATCGAAAAAGTTCAAAGAGAGGCAGCACGTTTTGTATTATCGCGAAGTATGGGAGAGAGTGTCACAGAAATGATACATGATTTGGGCTGGAAATCATTGAAAGAAAGGCGTTTTTCGTTGGGTCGGAATCTTCTCACGAAATTCCAATCACCAACTTTCACCTCCGAATGCGAAAATATTTTGTTGACACCGACCTATATAGGGAGGAACGATCACCACGATGAAAAAAGGGAAATCAGAGCTCGTACGGAAAGATATAGGTGTTCATTCTTTCCGCGCGATATACGAGATTGGAATAATAGGGAATTGTGAAGGTGGTTCGATGAACCCTCTGCCAGGCACTTAAATTTAATTTGCAAAGTATCCATGTAGATGTAGATGTAGATGTAGACAGGGCACACCCGCCCCTGTTTCGTGCTGGAGGAAGGCCATAGAACGGGATGGAGATCACGCGGAAAATGGCTCTGAGTACTATGGGACTAAACTTCTGAGGTCATCAGTCCCTTAGAACTTAGAACTACTTAAACCTAACTAACCTAAGGACACCACACACATCCATGCCCGAGGCAGGATTCGAACCTGCGCCCGAAGTGGTCGCGTGGTTCCAGAATGAAGTGCCTAGAACTGCTCGGCCACACCGGCCGGCCACTTGGAAAAATAGGGTGTGTAGATAAAACATCATTCTTTCGTTGTGTAACTTATGTTCAGTAAACAATAGCTGAAGAAAAAAAATGCGATGCATTACTTTCGGGGCAACCCTCGTATAATCGCTAGGTGTAACAGATTTCCTTTTTACGTTAGTAGGTATTCCTTATGACATACACGACTTCGGGAGGTTATTGACACTGAAATTGCAGGCTACAATTTGTGGCAGAACCACAGTGACCTCCGGAGCTTGCAGCGAAGTTTGACTTCCAGTACGCCGTTTACACCTCCCGGCGGTATCGACAAGCAGCAGGGCACAGCAGGCGCAGCGTAACGACACGGCTCGGCAATGTCGCCTCCTCCGCTGAGCCGGAAACGCGGGGCGGTTAAAAGGCCTCGTTAAAAGCGAACGCGATCACATCGAAAGGCGAAGGAGCGTTAGGTACTTTGAGGGCGGCCACGGCCAGTTTATGGCGCCTGCCTAGGGAATGCGGACACACGCGGCTGGCCACACTGACACAATCAGACCGCCGGGGCGCACGGAGGCCGCTTTTACGGCGGCGACGGCCAAAGCGGCGCTCGTGGCGGCCGCAGCACAGTGACAGGGGGGGGGGGGCGGGGGGGGGGCTAGTAGCTGCGGCCGACCCAGGGGAGCGGGCCCGTCTATACGGCGGCTGTTAGCGCCGGCTAATGGATAATGCCGGCAAAGGCCCGCCCGCGCGCTGTCGCGGCTGCGGCTGCAGCTTAAAGCGGATGGCGTGTCCTCCGCACGTAAACATATTCCCCTGGCCAGGCTATTATGCGTGCGCCATACCTCCACAACCTAGTACTCCTTGCCCCTCCTCTGGGTACTATAGTTCAATTCTTTCATCTTGGCGGCCCGCGCATGCCCGCCCAGACGCGGGAGATTGCTGCGTTGCCAGTTGCACGCGCCAAGAGAAGCAGCGCCATAGTATAGTACAGTTCGCAAACTTACGTTTAGGGGGAGCTCGCGGTTTATGAAGTAAAGCCACCATGGCCGCATTATCCCTTTCGCTGCTACAGGGACGTGCTCCCCGCATTCCGCGCTTTGCGCGGTTTTGTCATCACTGCACTGCTCGCATGTGCAGACACGAAGTGTTCCGACTGTTTTGACACACTTATCATTCGATTTCACAAAAACTATTTGGACCAAAAATTTGATTTTTACACACTTCTTGACTGATACCTTCCCCCCATAAATGACTTAATTTTGTTTCGATGCTCAACGCAGCTATTGTGCAGTATTAAATGTAGTAAACCATTGCACAAAATTTTGAAGAGTTTGCGGAGGTAAAACTCCACAGCATATACTTTTCGTATGGTCGATTTTAGTTGTCACTAGAAATTTCAAAAAATTACATTCAAACGAATAAAATTCATGAAGTAAGACACTTCCATACTGTTTTTAAATAAAGAAAATATTAAGCACCGAACAAGGCCTGAATTAGGAGGCTTATTGCTTGTTTGGTTTAATTAACAGAATATGAAGCAATTGGAATGAAGAATGCTTTTTCCAAACATTCTTTAATAGAATGTCTGCTATCAAGACATTGCTTTTGTTCAATTACTTTATTTATGACTGGACGTTTCTAAAACTGAAGACACTCGTCTGTGCTCTGCACTGCAGTCGAACAAGGTTTGAACTCAGAACCTTCTGCTTAGCAGCCAAACACCTTAACGATTATGCTAACATAGCTCGTCATTCAACAGAGTTCCTTGAGGACTTTAAAGCAGCACGCAAAATACCAACAAACACTGTTAGTATGACTATCACTCACGTTTCGTCGAAGTACATCAAGAAATAAACAATTACTGCTGTTCTTTATCGCGAAAAAGCGGTTAGTGAGAATGAATTCCCTTGCTATCGCCTGAATTAGGAGGCTTATTGCTTGTTTGGTTTAATTAATTAACAGAATGTGAAGCAATTGGTATGAAGAATGCTTTTTCCAAACATTCTTTTGTAGAATGTCTGCTATCAAGACATTGCTTTTGTTCAGTTACTTTATTTATGACTGGACGTTTCTAAAACTGAAGACACTCGTCCGTGCTCTGCACTACAGTCGAACTCTGGCAACGTCGTTCTCTGTTCATTGATTGACTGTGTTTTGTGACAGTCAGATGCGCAGAACGAACCTTAACTCGGCCGCCATCGTAAATGACACGCACTTTAGTTAGTTACTCTTCACTCGTGTTGTTGTTGTGGTCTTCAGTCCAGAGACTGGTTTGATGCAGCTCTCCATGCTAATTTATCCTGTGCAAGCTTCTTCATCTCCCAGTACCTACTGCAGCCTACATCCTTCTGAATCTGTTTAGTGTGTTCATCTCTTGGTCTCCCTCTACGATTTGTACCCTCAGCGCCGGCCGTTGTGGCCGAGCGGTTCTAGGCGCCTCAGTCCGGAACCGCGCTGCTGCTACGGTCGCAGGTTCGAATCCTGCCTCGGGCATGGATGTGTGTGATGTCTTTAGGTTAGTTAGGTTTACGTAGTTCTAAGTCTAGGGGACTGGTGACCTCAGATGTTAAGTTCCATTGTGCTCAGAGCCATTTGAACCATTTTTGAGCCCACTTTTATGTGGAGTAGTATCTTCAACTTTCAAAACAGAACCACCATGGTATGGTGACAGCGAAACATCAGCCTCGGTGCAACCAGCGTGTTTGGGCCAGGATAATTGGCGACCGTATTTTGAGACCAGTTTTCCTTCAGCATCGCCTAGCAGGCCGGGACTATCGGCGTTTCTTACGTTTGACCCTGTCTCCCCTGCTGGAAGAGGTGCAACTGATGATTCGAAGGGTTATGTGGTTGCCACATGATAGTGCTTCTTTAACGTCCGGATGCATGTCAATCGTGTCTTCCCAGTTCCATGGATCGGGGGAGGGGGTCCATTTGCATGGCCTGCTCGTTCACCGGTTCTCAACCCGCGCGATTTCTTGTTATGGAGGCATCTAAAAAGCACCGGGTATGCAGAGCCCATTCCAATGTGTAGACACTGGAGCAGCATATTCATGCTGCCTTTGACACTGTTCGGATGCAGCTTGGCTGACGTGAACTTATGAGAGAGAACATGCTGCGGAGTGTACACGCATCCGTTGAGGCACATGGAAACCATTTTCAACATATACTGTAACTCTGGGTGCATGATACAGAGCGTATGACACCGTAGTCTCTGTAGCAATGTGTGCTTGAATAAATGATCTCTTGCATGGACACATTGTATTTCTGGGCACAAGTTCATTAGAGCTCTCTTGCTCCGTATCCTCTCATCGATCAATCCCTAGCGTCTATACCCGGTTGAAAAAATCACCCTGGATAATAGCTGCTAATTACTCATCATGTGAATCAGGAGGGCGACAGAAAATGAGTGTCGGGGAGGCGCAGAGATCGACCTTCTGAATTACACTTCATAAAATGAACTTCGTCGACATTCCAGAAATGTTCAAAACAAACCATTAACTTGCGCTATGAACACCGAATGAAAACTGGCTCGCCACAGTGACCATAAATATTTCCACCATCCACATCAAAGGCGAGTAACAAACTGTGTAGCAATTTTAGCTAGGTGTTCATTCTTAAAGAACGCATATGGATTCGTATTGGTATTACGGGGCAATGGTAACTCATGGAATGTGGTGGCATAAAACAGAATACGAAACAGTCTGTTGTGTAGCTTATCAGAAACTGGCTATCCTTTAGGGCGTAGCTGCAGACAGTGCAATAACATGTTTTATAAGCACGCAAAAAACAGACATCGAGAGGCTGAATTTTTCCAGTGGTTTCCTCTTCAAATACCTATTTGCCGAAGTTCAAAACAAATTCCTTACTGAATGACTGGATAAGTTTGTTTATCTCATCTACTACTTTTCGAACTGATTCCACAGTTTGCAATGCTTCAAGTCGACGGTTGTTTGAAATTTCGTTATCGCACGCTTTCCAATACAGCAGCACTGTTTATAGTTACGCAACCATTCTCTGCTTCCCTTGAAATCACTTTAATCTATGTTGCCCCCAATTTGATGGCCATAACGCAGTGAGACAGTATCATTCACATAATGTAAATTGTATCGAGCATCCTTGGAACGCGCAAATACGTTTCTGTAACAAGTGTGCCCTGTACTCGCTTGAACATCTGTAGTTTTCTTATGCACTACATGGTCATATTACCGTGGACTTCTTCGAAATCTCTCTATAATTTTTTTTTATTTTTTTATTTTTTACTATGCTGCAGATGATCCTCCAGGTACACAATCATGTGTAGTACCCGCTCGTTGAACAACGATTGCTCTTGACTGGAAGCGGTATTTGTGACTCTCTGTCCGACAAGGATGATGCAGTACGTGACCTGATACCTGTTTCAGTATCACTTTCACTTGTGAATCACTTATCATCACCACTATACTCCTGATGCACATTGTTTGCACAGTCGAGCGTATATGAAACCACACATTCTATTGACTCATCTTGCAGAAACGCTAATATTTCATCTGCCATTTCTTTCCCATTCTGCGAAATTCCTTGGGTTCCTTTATGACGAAATGTCAGCTTCGGTAACTCTTGTAGGTATAATGGAATCTTTGCTTTGTTTATATTTTCTATTGCTCTGCTTTGTATCAACACCACTAACACTGCAGCACTGTTGCGAGTTACTCGTCGACTAATCAGTTACTACATTCCGTAGCCTTATGCTGTGCTCAGCATTGCATACCTCCAGTCCCTCCCACTGTTGCCGTTAGCAGCCATTATTGTGGCTGTGTGTTAGAGAACATGAGGGGTGTAGAGTGCCATAAATATCATTAGCCTTTCGCGACCTCGCACTCAAGTGGTTCCTTGTTAACCCTTCGTTGGGTGCCAATTAGATAGTAGCCCTTCTCACACACCAGCTGGTTTTTAACGCTCTGCGTGGAACACCAGCCTGAGGGACCGATGTAGTTACGAGTTTGGGCCGCAGAGCGCGCAGGTTGTCGCCCTACTCGCCCCACCTCTAAGAGGGTCTCAATACTACACTCGGACAGCAGGTAAGCTCTATCAGCGTCCGGATCTCTGAAGCACATTGTCACCCATTGCCGCCTTTCCGACACCTGCTGGGTCTCCTGGACTGGTGTTCCCTATAAGGTAAGTTTCTTAGTGGTCTGACAAACCATTACCCCTCTGTATCACGGCCACTAGCATACATGTTACATATCACAAGGTGCATGTGCAGTAGCAAGGAACCATGTAGCGCTCAGCAGCCCACAACTGCCATAATGCATTGTATTGTAACTGTGGTTACGAACGAAAAGAAAGTTGTTTATGGCAGAGTGAATTTTTATTAGTGAGCACAGAGCCACGCTATAATTATTATTATTGAGAGTTTTTTTAGAGTAAGTTTTTAAGTAAAAAATAATGATTTTCTGCGAGTTCACCAGTTGAACAAATTGCAGCTGACAAATAAGTAAGTTAGAAATTAAATTTCATAAATTTCCTAAAAAACTGAGACGAAATGAAAATGGTTAAACGCTTGTAAACGTGCAGATTCATTTTCAGTTGAATGCTCGTGTTTGATCAATATATTTCACAGATTCGGATTATGAAAGGAATTTGAAAAGTGAACTGCTGAATACTCCTTCGAATCCAAGCTGATGCTGTTCAACTCTAAATCAACCATATTCCAGAGCTGATTTAGGGCATAGTAATGAGCCTAATAATGAGAAAAATATTTGAGCACAAAAACGATGCTATACCATAAAGAAACAGAAGACATTTTATGTGTAAATGTGTTACCAACTAACGAAGAAATTACTTCCAAACAAAATATTAGCCATGAAAATAATCACTGCTGTGACCGCAGCAGTACTGGCGGAAACTCAAGATACGATTATAAAACTGTCATCTTTTGAGAAGCAAGACACTTGTTGTCTGCAGGAAAGTGAATGCAACAACAAGGAAGTTGAAGAGATAGTTTCAAAGGTGGATTTTTTTTTTTGAGAACTCCATCGATTAGGAAGGAGAAAATGTTCCTGATTTGAAGGAAAATGTTGTAAGGTGGCGTGGTCTCCTGACCTTCATTTCTTACATATTCCGACCTCACCATCGTATTCTGCGTATCAAGACATTTCATTCAAGCCCAAACTCGATAGGGACAAACATTCAACACACGACGGCCAGGGAGTTTTTGTTCAGCGGACGCAACCAGCCCATTGGAAAGTCCGTAGGAGGGTGAGTTAGCACGCAGTTGCACTGGCCAGCCGACTGCCCACGAACCAAAACAGTTTTTGCCAGAGAAAAGGGATAATGGCCTGCGTGTTCACCTTAAAAGCAAAACCTGCTGTATTATTTGGGAGAGCCCCAGCATATGCATTTCTTTGATGGACCTAGTTGTGCAGTTTCAGAGTTCTCACAAGTGGGCAGTAAATGCCTAATGCAGCTGCTATATATTTCCGGATTGGTCGGCTTAGCCATTCTCCCGTTTGTAAGATTAACGCTGATTGTTGGACTACTTGTGATGCAATGAGCTGGAGGAGTGAGGGAAAGACAGCAGATGATATACCCTTTCGCATTTTGCGTGGAGGGAAGTCATTCCAGTGACGCTCTTGTAGCAGGAACACGTAGTGGGAGCTAGTGAGCTCGTGCATGTACGCAGAGAGCGAGGAACAAAATCTCTACTCAGTACTGCACTGAGAGATCACCTCTTTTGCTAGCGAATCGGAGTGATACTCTATATTGAGTCGCTCACGATTAAGCGCTTGTTCACTGTGTTGGCCGCGACACATAATGTGCGGTGTGAACACAGAGTATTAGTTAGCGTCTGCGAGTGAACATTGAGTGGCATCGCGGTGGACTGGTTATCTGACCGGTGTACCACGCCAATAGTTAGCCTAGGGGCAGATAGAAGTCCTTGACTTCATCAAGGCATAGTGAGAGTTCGATTGGCGAAGGTTAATCCAGATAGAAAGAGATAGTTTTGTTATTTTTCAGCGGCGAACGACGCAAGCAGCAGTCGTCGCAGCTCATGGTATTGTGCGCTACAGCAAGGGGCGAGCCCCATCTTTCCTCCATTAGAAATAACATACTTCATTCATGTCACTCCATTACATTTCTCACGCGACATCCTCGACCGTACTTAGAAAAATTCAATCGAATAATTATTCAAGTTGAGTAGGCGCGGCTCTCAGCCACTCTGCCGAGTAAATAGCATTCTTAAAGAAAAGGGATAAAGGAGCTTTCAAATGGTTCAAATGGCTCTGAGCACTATGGGACTCAACATCTTAGGTCATAAGTCCCCTAGAACTTAGAACTACTTAAACCTAACTAACCTAAGGACATCACACACACACACACCCATGCCCGAGGCAGGATTCGAACCTGCGACCGTAGCAGTCCCGCGGTTCCGGACTGCAGCGCCAGAACCGCTAGACCACCGCGGCCGGCTAAAGGAGCTTTCTCAAACTTTGTACATAAATGTCATTCACAGGATTCCTATCCATAAGAGGTAACCTCCTATTCGTAAAAGAAACTGGAAATTTGTGTATCAGTTTATAAATAAAAGTTTCATTTGATTTTTCTTAAATTTTGCAATAAATAACATTTTCAGTTCGTTTAATGTTTTTCTTACATTAACTAGCAATACTCCAGTACCAAAGTATCCCACTAGTTACGTAAGAAAATAGAATATTTTTGGGTCTTTTCCTTACAGCTGACGACTCCAGAAGATATTTATTGCTGAAGGTTTGTCAGTCATTTCGTTTTGGTATGTTAGGAGCGTCTGTCTGACTTCTGTAGTAGTGTGGGGTGGAAACTGCTTCTTGCAGGAGCCAAAGGGTACTTGTCAGATAAATCCGTTGCGCAACTTGTCAACACCCACACACACTGACAATGTTGAGCTGTTAGAGATGATGGCAGGATATGTTAATTATAGAGCTAAACGCAAACACCACGAATTAGCCCATTTGAATGGTAAACTAACTGATCACGTAAATGTTTCAGGAAAGAACTGGCTTTTAAACAATTTCACCAACGAGGCGAGAAAAGTCTAACATAAAGCTTAATAATAAATAATCATGATAATAATACACTAAAAGTTGGAAGATCTTGATTACATCGATACCTGCGTACTAGTTAAACATGTGAGCACCGTGTACCTAAAACTTCAATGCAGTGAGACGTGGCGAGAGGTTTGACAGTGACGTCACAGCTCACCGTCCGCCTGCACGTGACTCCTACAATGTGATTCATCGCATCTGCATCGATTGTTTTAGTTTGGCAGACTCAGCAAAGTTTCTGTGCGGACCAGAAAAATTTTGGAACTTTTTTTAGTTGCTGGCTTGGACGAGGAGTCAGATATCAATATCGACTCAAAAGACTCTTATGGTCCTTCAGGAGGTGATGGGGAAATGTCACAACACAGCTCTGACAGACTACTCTCGTGTGATGAAGGCGGACGTGCAACTACAGTGAGAGAGAGCAGAAGAGGTGGGGTCACCTACTACCCAAGAGAGCCACGAGGATACATACAGTGGCATTTCAAGGAGTGACTTTAGAGGAAGGAATTTTGTTTGGAAGAAAGACCCCGCCCAATCCATAAACTTCCTTTCCAGCAAAAATATTATAAAAATTAAAATGTCTACATTCCAAGGCCCCGTGATAAATTTTCAGCCCAGCCCTGAAGACGTTTGAGGACTCCCATTTTACCCCTGATGTTCTCAAAGAGAGTGTCATTTTTGGTCTAAATTGTTTTTTATTTTATACAGGGTGAAAAGTATTTAAACCGACAAACTCTGGAAGGTTGTAGGGGACATCAAAACAAACATTTTTTCCTAATGTCATTTTTTCCTATGACGATTATTTAAACCGGTGGAGGGAGATTTCTCTGGCGGCAAATTAATTAAACCAACAAACACTTTTCCATTTTTATGAACAAGACACAACACATTAACACAACCCAATTTCAATTACAGTAGATTTTCAAAAATGCCTCCATTAACACGTAAACAAAGGTTACACCGTTGGATCATGTTCTGTCTGACACGGGTAAAAACTCCAAGAGTATCCTGAATTGTTCCTGCTGCTGCTACTATCCAGGCAACCAGATCCTCTTCTGATGCAATAGGAGTTGCGTAAACAAGGTTGCACATCTCTCCCCACACAAAAAAGTCCAGAGGGGACATATCTGGGGATCGAACAGGCCATGGTACAGGACCACCTCTGCCAATCCACGTTTCTGGGAACTGTCGGTCCAGGAATCGACGCACACGACGACTGAAATGTGCCGGCACCCCGTCATGTTGGAACCACATGCCTTGTCTTGTAGGGAGCGGGACATCTTCCAGCAATTCTGACTGCTCTGGCGAGAAAATTGTAATAGTGTCTGCCATTTAATGGCTTAGGTAGCAGATACGGCCCAATTAAACAGTCCCCAACAACACCGACCCACACATTAACGAAGAAACGCACTTGATGAGCGCTAGTAAATGTGGCATGTAGGTTATCCTCACTCCAAACATGCGAATTGTGCATGTTGAGGACTCCATCACGCCCGAACTTTGCTTCGTCGGTAAACAACACAGAGGATGGAAATGTAGGATGCATTTCACACTGTTCCAGGTAGCACTGCGAAAACTGTGCTCTGGGTGGATGATCAACTGGTTCCAGGTTGTGGACACGCTGTAAGTGAAATAGACGTAACAACTGCTCTCGAAGGACTGTTCTTACATTCGTCTGATTCGTCCTCATGTTACGTGCACTTGCACTAGTGCTGATTGAAGGATCCCACTCCACATGCTGCAAGACAGCTTCTTCAAATCGCAGCGTTCTTCCCGTGCGACGGCGTCCCTGTCCACGTAATCTGCTAAATGAGCAGGTCTCACGCAGACGTTGGTACACAGCAGCAAAGGTCGTGTGATGCGGGATACGGCGATTAGGATATTGTTGTTGATAAACCCGCTGTGCAGCTCGTCCGTTGTGGTGCGCTACGTAGTACGCACCAATCCATATCAGTGTACTCACTCCAGGTGTATCGCTCAATTAGTAAACAGAGACAAAGCACTACTACACTGGGGGACAGCAGTTGCCTACAACTGAAGAGCGTAACACGCCCTCTAACAACTGAAGATAGTAATACGGCCTCGAACAGCTGAAGTGCGTAATACGGCCTCCATCGGTTTAAATAATCCTCATAGGAAAAAATGACATTAGGGAAAAATATTTGTTTTGATATCCCCTACAACCTCCCAGAGTTTGTCAGTTTAAATACTTTTCACCCTGTACATTTTCCCCTTATTTATGTGTTGTTTTTTTCTGTTTCTTTTTATTTTACGCTTTTTCCGTAGTGGCATCTGTATGTACTTTTATTTTCGTTTCGATTAAAGTGTGGTAATTACCTGAGCAAAAATGTTCCTAGCTTGGTAAAATAATGTTAGTTCCTAATTTGTGCTCCTGTATTTATAAAATACATTTCAAGGAGCACAAATTCCTAATCTGTGTTCCTATACATATAAAATACAAAATATATTTCAAGGAACACAAATTACGAACTAACGTTATGTTACGAAGCTAGGAACATTTTTATGTATGTAGTTACCACACCTTTGTTCGAGAATTCCCCTTACAAACTTCTAGGACTTGTAGAGGGGAGTGAGTACATAATATTTTGAATTCCCGCGCGCTGTTCGGGAGTGGAATGGTAGAGAGATAGTATGATTGTGGTTCGATGAACCCTCTGCCAAGCACTTAAATGTGAATTGCAGAGTAGTCATGTAGATGTAGAAACCCACGTCCGAAAACGGCATTCAACGACGCTGTAGAGCGTCAAAGTTATAGGTTCAGGTGCCTGTAAATGTATGCATACACAGGGTGACCCCGTGATGATGTTACAAACCTCAAGGTTGATGCAGAAGGATAAATGTATCAATTTGAGGTAAGGGTTCTTGGTTCTGAAACGAAAGAGTAGACAGTTACAAGCGAAAAGCATTCTGATACTGTGGAATACATGTACCGGTACTGTTGTTGCTAAGATTGTAGGCTACACAATATCAGATGTGTTTGTATGGGCCAAGACAAGAAAAAGTGTCTGGTAAACAGGGGTTATAAAATGCATTCCTCAGGGACTATGAGCACTTGTTTATCTTCGCTTGTGTGTGCAACATATTTCCTCAACTGAACAAGCGCTCTTTTCTCTTAATGTATGTATTTTAGAGTCCATGTTTATAAGACATTTTTTCTTGTTTTGGTCCATAGCAATATTAGCAACAGCAGTACCGCTACATGTATTCCAGCAGTAATCAGAACAATTTTCACTTATTAATGAATATGAAGTGCCGCTCGGAGAGGCCGCGCGGTTTAAGGTGCCATGTCACGGATTGCGCGGCGCCTCCCGCCGGAGGTTCAAGTCCTCCCTCGGGCTTGGGTGTGTGTGTTGTTCTTAGCATAAGTTAGTTTAAGTAGCGTTTAAGTCTAGGGACCGAAGACCTCAGCAGTTTGGTCCCTTAGGAATTCACACACGTCTGAACATTTTTGATCAATAAAGTCTATTAAGTTGTAATTATTTCTTTAAAAATTCTGGTAACTGAAACCTATTTTAAAGCGTGTAAATGGCTAACAAAATTATACTGGTCTGAAGGGCCGTAGTTCCGCTTAACTGATGAAAAAAAAAATGTTCCGTACAGAAGGTTAATGGTCGCCGAGCGCCAGATTGCTGAAGATTAACGAACATGGATAAAATTTGGGAACTGTAAATAGGAAATCAAGTTCATTATATCGAACAATTTCACAGTAATGGAAATTAAAATCCCAACACCATGAAGACAGCATGCAACAAACTACCAAATGGCATCAAGTGCACTATATGCTTCCACATGTTAACGTCTGGCAGATCTGCGCAACTGTCCGCCGTATGTAGCAGGTAAACCATGTACGGTGAGATCGATATTGATGGGCCTGCTCCATCAATGGGCTGATGTCTCAGTGGAAACAGGCAACAGGAAAATTCTAATTGTCATTAAGTTAGTGTATCCCCTGTTGCCGAAGATTTGCCACCTTGGTGGTGAGCTGTTCCACGAAGACACAAAGCAACACCGAAAAAGTGTTAGATTTGCGTTATGTTCTTGTACTGATGGTATCAACGACTGAAAGGTCGTCGTGGTATGGTCATAACGATTAAGTTTCTGCAGCCATCATTGGAAAGTACTTGAATGAGCCATCTCGAATTTTGGTCTAAGTAGGCCACTATGAACGAAATTTAACTAACCTTTTTATATGTTTTCTAATAGTTTGTGTTTTCGTAATAATCAGTTTAAATGTTTTTTTTCTTTTTTCCGAGGCCTCCTGGTATCCAGCGTTAGGATAACACCATCACAGTCGCACTCGAGAATCACCATAACTTTAGACCGCTCCATTCGCACCTTCAACAGAACAGGCTCTGCTAACGGTATACTGCGCCTTCCACATAGCTGGCAACGGATTCTACACAACGCTGATGATTACTCTGAAGGACAGTAACAGATGCAAACATGGAACTCCTTTGTATCGTTTGTGAATAAATAATTGCCACTATTTAAGTTTCAACCCTCATAATAGCACATACATTAATAATAGTATGCAACTCATATCAGATTCCAGCATTTAGTTTAGTCATAATGGTAGTTAGGTGGAATAAATCTGAGTAATAAACCGCTCCACCGACCCTGCTTCCATTCAATGAAGTTCCGGGATGGCAACCGAACGATATCGTGTTCCTCCCACGATTTTTCGGCTGACAACCAATAAGCCATCTTCAGACGAATGTGTTACATTGCAGACTGGTAGTTCAAATGGCTAACTTTATACCAAACCTATGCGGAGACGTAGCCTTCAAAATAGCATCTGCAACGGAGGTGCGATCCGAGCAGAGACTGTCATTGAGCTTCTTTTGGCGGAAAATCGAAGCACCATCGATGTTCATAAGCGCTTGCAGAATGTCTACGGAGACATGGCAGTGAACAAAAGCACGGTGAGTCATTGGGCGAGGCATCTGTCACCGTCGCAACCAGGTCGCGAAAGCCCGTTCGACCCCCAGCGTGCCGGCTGGCCGCACACGGCTGTGACTGCTGCACTGTTAGGCCGGGAGGACACCCTCATTCGACATGGTCGACGGATCACGATGGAACACCTCGCTGCTCAGCTGGAGGTCTCTGTTGGTAGTGCTGACGTACACGTCCACCAGTTGGGTTGCTCAGTGGTGTGTGTCCGCTGGGTTTCTCGCTGCCTAATAGAAGACCATGAAGAACATCTGAGTGGAACTGCTTACGTGTTAGTCCGCATCTCGTGGTCGTGCGGTAGCGTTCTCGCTTCCCACGCCCGGGTTCCCGGGTTCGATTCCCGGCGGGGTCAGGGATTTTCTCTGCCTCGTGATGGCTGGGTGTTGTGTGCTGTCCTTAGGTTAGTTAGGTTTAAGTAGTTCTACGTTCTAGGGGACTGATGACCAGAGCTGTTAAGTCCCATAGTGCTCAGAGCCATTTGAACCATCTGAGCTCACGTGTTACTGGGCTGACCGTGGCATTTCTTGTCGAACGTTGCCACAGGAGATGCAACATGGGTTGTGGAAATCCATCCCCTGGCGCCACACAACCTCTCCTGCGAAGAAGGTGTTCAAAGCTGCACCCTCACCCGTCATGACGGTGATCTTCTGGGACTCTGAAGGGTTTATGCTGTTCGATGCGCTGCCTCATGGTGCAACGATCAACTTGGAAGTGTACTGTGCTACCCTCAGCGAACTGAAGAAACGGTTTCAGCTTGTTCGTAGCCACAAAAATGCAAATGTAAGGCCTCACACAAATCTGCACATCCGAGAGGAGCTCACAAAACCTCTCCCTCATCCATCCTACTGCTCAGATCTCGCACCTTCCGACTTCAGTCTGTTTGACCCAATGGAAGATGTACTCTGCGTTAAGCAGTGCGTGGATGATGAAAAGGTTATTGATGCAGCAAGACGTTGCCCCCGACCTCGATCAGGAGAGTGGTATCACGCGGGCACACAGGCCAACCCAGTAAAGTGCTGTAAGATCGTCACATTGAACGGAGATTATGTTGAAAAATAGGGTGCTATAGCCAAAAGAGTGGGGAATAATGTGGTGTACTGGAACCCTAAATAAGAGCAAGCTGCTTCCAGAAAAAAATGTGTTGCGTTACTTACTGAACTCCCCTGGTAATATCTTCTGCTAAACGTATTTTCAGCGACTCCTTAATAGCTGTATACCAGGAGGACGCCGTTGAGGTCAAGATTCCCGTGGCGATAAATTAAATGAAATGTCTTGTGGAAATACAATGCTCGGTTATGGCTGACTTACTGGTCTGTGAAAGGCGCATGTAGCGATTATACTGAAAGCACCTTTTACTCACTGTGTGTGTTGTCCGGCCATTGTAGGATTTGCCATACTGCGAAAGTAGTCTGCAGATTCCAGCACTGTGTAATCCCAGATCGTCCTTTGCCGAACAGGGAAGAGCACAAGTATTTCAGGTGGACGGAAGATTCTTTGACTTGATGATTCCTTAAGACTTCGCCCAATTACTGAGAAATACTGTCGGCGAATGGAAGGAATGCCCTCGAATTGAACCGCACCTTATCCTCTCGATATTGAGGTCTTCAGTGTGGTCACTCCTTTTTAAAGCAGTTCAGATCTGATTTTTTTAAGTCATCAGTCAGCTGACTGGTTTGATTACCCTCTACAGCTCCCTCTATTAGAATGGAAGTTATTCCCTGACGTCTTAACAGATGGCCTATCATCCTGATCATCTTGTACCTTTTTTCGGAACCGACATTATTTCGTCGAAATACGGCAGAATCTTAAGAAAACATCCTGTCAAAGTAATCTACCGCCTACCTATGGAGGCTTGCGCTCTTCTCGTTTCGGTAAAAGACGATCTGGGACTATGGAGGGCTGAAATCTATAGACTAACTTGCCAGTGCGGCAGTGGTCAGACAACACGACCAGTGCTTGAAAGTTGCGTTGAACGTGATCACCCGCCTTTCGCATCTCAGTAAGTCATCCGTAACCGAGCATTGTATCTTGTCAGGACATTTCATGGATTTTTCTTCCATGGATATCTTGGCCTCGACGAAATCCTTCTCGTATTAATTTATTAAAGAATCAGTGGAAATACGGTTGGCGAAAGATGTTATTAATCTTGATGGAGCCTTTCAACTGGATAAGGTATGGGACCCGGTGATTTCCTTCATATCTTCAGAAAGGAAACGGTTTACGACTAATGACACGTTCAGCGACAGTGTATTTTACCAATGTGACATCTGAATTTTAATTCCGCGAGTCCGCTTTCCGACAGAGAACGCGCTTGCAGTACCACCATTGCGTATGCGCCTGTGCGCCGTAGATGGAGCAATATTCGAAGAGGGTGCGAAAGTCGACAGAGATCGGTCATAAAGCGTTTGCCTTTGCGCATGCGTCTCCGCACCAATTTTTGGTATATAGTTAGCTATGTGAACTAACAATCTCCAGTGCATCACACTCGCTAAAAGGTGTCTGAATAGCTGTCAGCCGAACTATAATAACAAGTAGTCGACGTCATCCAGGAGTGACAGTGCTGACAGAAAGGTGGCAGGGGGGGGGGGGGCGGGCGGGAAGGTGGCAGCGGGGGGGGGGGGGGGGCGGGAAGGTGGAGGCAGAGTGCCAGGGATGTGTGCAAGGAGTGCAAATTATGGCAGGAGGAGAAGAAATGCTTAGCGATTTGGGCTTCAAGTAACAGTCCCGAAGAAGAGTCAAAGCATGCACTATTGGTGACGTGAATAAAAGTGTTATTAAGCAGATATTTCTGCGATATTATGAACAACACAAAGAGATACCAACCTTGCGGAGATTACACAGCTTTTATCGCACAGAATGGAGCACGTAGGTTACCAAGGAAAGTTGAGAAAATTGTACTGTTTTATTCGGATTTAAAGCTGGCATAAAAAACGAGTCCCCATGTCCAAATGAGACTGGTCATTAGATTTTTGAGAAAGAAATTAAGCGTAGGAATCGAAGCAGTCAGCGGTTTAATCAGACGAGATATTGATTCACACATATTACACTTCGAATAAAATATACTGTCATAACGATAGCGTGTGAAGAGTGTTGTCAAAGAAAAGTGACTGTCAATGTTCAATTATTGTGCCGTGCAGGGGATTTGGATTAAACAAGTGTAGGCTGTTGTAGCACTCTACACTTGTAAGAAAACTGCAGTACTTATAGTAGCTACACTACTGGCCATTAAATCACTACACTACGAAGATGACGTGCTACAGACGCGAAATTTAACCGACAGGAAGAAGATGCCGTGATATGCAAATGATTAGCTTTTCAGAGCATTCACACAAGGTTGGCGCCGGTGGCGACACCTACAACGTGCTGACGTGAGGAATGTTTCCAACCGATTTCTCATAAACAAAAAGTAGTTGACCGGCGTTGCCTGGTGAAACGTTGTTGTGATGCCTCGTGTAAGGAGGAGAAATGCGTACCATCACGTTACTGACTTTGATAAAGGTCGGATTGTAGCGACATTGCTGCTCGCATTGATCGAGATCCAATGACTGTTAGCAGAATATGGAATCGGTGGGTTCAGGAGGGTAATACGGAACGTCGTGCTGGATCCCAACGGCCTCGTATCACTAGCAGTCGAGATGACAGGCATCTTATCCGCATGGCTGTAACGGATCGTGCAGCCACGTCTCGATCCCTGAGTCAACAGATGGGGATGTTTTCAAGACAACAACCATCTGCACGAATAGTTCGACGACGTTTGCAGCAGCATGTACTATCAGCTCGGAGACCATGGCTGCGGTTACCCTTGACGCTGCATCACAGACAGGAGCGCCTGCGATGGTGTACTCAACGACGAACCTGAGTGCACGAATGGTAAACGTCACTTTTTTCGGATGAATCCTGGTGCTGTTTACTGCATCATGATGGTCGCATACGTGTTTGGCGACATCGCGGTGAACGCACATTGGAAGCATGTATTCGTTATCACCATACTGGCGTATCACCCGGCGTGATGGTATGGGGTGCCATAGGTTACACGTCTCGGACACCTCTTGTTCGCATTGACGGCATTTTGAACAGTGGACGTTACATTTTAGATGTGTTACGACCCGTGGCTCTACCCTTCATTCGATCCCTACGAAACCCTACATTTCAGCAGGATAATGCATGGCCGCATGTTGCAGGTCCTTTACGGGCCTTTCTGGATACAGAAAATGTTCGACTGCTGCCTTGGCCAGCACAATCTCCAAATCTTTCACCAATTGTAAACGTCTGGTCAATGGTGGCCGAGTAACTGGCTCGTCACAATACGCCAGTCACTACTCTTGATGAACTGTGGTATCGTGTTGAAGCTGCAATCGGCAGCTGTACCTGTACACGCCATCCAATCTCTGTTTGACTCAATGCCCAGGAGTATCAAGGCCGTTATTACGGCCAGAGGTGGTTGTTCTGGGTATTGATTTCTCAGGATCTATGCACCCAAATCGCGTGAAAATGTAATCACATGTCAGTTCTAGTATAATATATTTGTCCACTGAATACCCGTTTATCATCTGAATTT
Source organism: Schistocerca nitens (assembly GCF_023898315.1). Classification (NCBI taxonomy): domain Eukaryota; kingdom Metazoa; phylum Arthropoda; class Insecta; order Orthoptera; family Acrididae; genus Schistocerca; species Schistocerca nitens. Next base: position 1,045,417,300 of record NC_064615.1, on the reverse strand, counting down.
CTTCTTTGTGTTGCAATTTTAATGGCCAGTAGTGTGATTCCTCTCCCTGTTTCTCGGTCTTCAGCACGACGGAGCTGCCACTACGGTCACGTCTTCAGTTGGCATTACTGACGTCTGCTGCCGTGCGTGCCAGCTCGCCAGCTGCGCGGAGCGGGTTGCAGGTTCACGGCGTTTGAGGGGCAGAGTTCTGCAGGGCTGCTCACCGTCGCGCTTTCCGCTTCCGCTAACAAGGGCAGTCGCGGCATTTCCTCAGAAACCGACGGCAGCATCTTGTCTGGGGGGCGCTGGTTTGGTCTTCAGAAATGGGAGTTTTTTTTAAAATAATATGCTTTCTGGCTTTCTGCGGAATTCAGAATCACTTGGTCTCATTGCTGGGAGAGAGCATAACCTTAGAAAGTCATATCTCAAAACGCTTCATGATACCGTGTCATGATTAATAGCAATTAACCATCTTAAATGCTGTTATGTTGCCTTGACATTGCAGAAACGATGATAACAATTAGCTGTACGTGACTTGAAAGTGCGAATGCGATATCATGTCGTGTTATTACTGATGACGGTGAAAAAGAGTAGAAGATAAAACACTATGCCAGTAGCTAGACTATCCCTTTTGAACAGCACAAAAAACTTTCCAAGGTTAGGGTCGTTGTATAACGAATGAACAACCATAGATTTTCAGTAGCTGCCGAAACTGTGTAAGGTTAATGCCGGGACGGTTGCTTTGATAATGACATGGTCGATTTTCTTCCACGTCCTTCATCAATCCGAGTTTTCCTCCATCTCTAATGACGTAGTTGTCACCAGGACGGTAAAATCTACCTCCCTTCCGTATGAACACTTACAGTGCCACGTTCGTTGCTGCCTCTGAATCACAGAGTTTCGGGTTCGATCCCCGGCCGGGTTGGGGATTTTCCCTGCCCGGGGAGTGGGTGTTTGTGTTGTCCTCATCATTTCATTATCATCATCATTTGTGTGAGTGACTAGATTGGATTGTGAAAAGAAAATGGACTGTGTAAAAATGGGGACTTCGTACGGGCGCTGATGACCGCGCAGTTGAGCGCCCCACAAACCAAACATCATCATCATTCTTTTCTGTTTTTGGCTGATAGTCCCTGTGTTGATTTGTTAGGAGGCATTTATCCAGCGAAGTAATACGGTGTATGGAAACCGTAATGTCGTGCAGTTTGGTACAAACTCAAGATGGAGACAAATATTGCGCCGTGATCACGACCTCGGTTCGTGAAAAGACTGATAAATACGTTTTCTCGTCTAACACTGGCTGTCTAGAGCATTCCCTTATAAGGAAGCTTCGCCTTTTTCTGCATTTAACTGGCTATTTTTGTTAGCAAGGAACCCTGAACGGCGTGATACGAAGCTCCGGCGTTGGTGTGATGATAGTGGCATACTGTGGAGGACGCATGTCGCTTTGTTTTAGGGCGGATAAATCCCTCCAGAGCCCAATAAGATTCTGATTTCAGACAGGGTGGAATATCAGTACCATTAACTAAAGAAAGTAGCGTTCGTCACAGTATTACTTAATGTGTGAAAGAACATAGCCGGCTGACGGTCGACAGCTGTACAAAATAATTCGACGTTAATTCGCAGAATGTGAATTCATTGACATCAGCTGCATTAGGTATATAGACATGAATTCGCTGAACGTGAATTCATTGACATCATCTACATTAGGTACACAGACATGAATTCACTGAACGTGAATTCATTGACATCAACTGCATTAGGTATACAGACATGAATTCGCTGAACATGAATTCATTGACATCAGCTGCATTAGGTATACAGACATTAATTCGCTGAACGTGAATTCATTGACATCAGCTGCATTAGGTATATAGACATGAATTCGCTGAACGTGAATTCATTGACATCAGCTACATTAGATACACAGACATGAATTCACTGAACGTGAATTCATTGACATCAACTGCATTAGGTATACAGACATGAATTCGCTGAACATGAATTCATTGACATCAGCTGCATTAGGTATACAGACATTAATTCGCTGAACGTGAATTCATTGACATCAGCTGCATTAGGTACACATCTACTGCCCAGCAGTCACATAAGAAAATTTGATTTGGACCTGAACTCTAACCCGGATTTCCAGCTTATCGCGAGTGATTGCCTTAACCACTTCCGCTATCTACGCATGCTCTTCAGACCGAGACAAACTTGATACATTCAGTGGATCACGATATAGGGATGAAGACAGTGTGCCACAGAAGTTTGGGTTAGTCCGCGGAGCGTGCACGGGTAGCCAGATTGGTTAGGGCGACCACTCTCGAAAAGCAGGAAACTGGTTTCGAGTCCCAGTACAGCACAAATTCCCATGTCACTGATGGGTAATAGGCATATACCTAACACACCTGATGTCAATGAACTCGTATTCAGCGAATTACTTTCGAAGTACACTGATAAGCCAAAATATTATGACCACTGTCCACCGAGACGTTGGATGCCGCCTGAGGGCGTTGCCGGTACGTGACGCGGTGAGAAAAGCATGTAAGCGGAGCAGACGTGGTTGGGACAACACCCTAGCGAAGATATGTGCTGCAAATGGAGAAACCCATTGACATAAGCGCCTTGACAAAGGGCAGATTATTATTCTGCACAACCTGTGAACGACTATGTCGAAAACGGCGAAGCTGGTCGAATGTTCACGTGCTATTGTCGTGGGCATATACGGCAAGAGGTAGGAGGACAGTGAAACTACCACTAGGCGATAAATGGTTAGACGTTCACGACTCTTCACAGAAAGTGGGGTCCGGAGCTTGTCTGCTCTATAAAGTAGGACACACGGTGATCTGTGGCATCTCTTGCGAAACAGCGCAATGCTGATGCACTCACAGATGTTCAGGAGGACACCGTTCGTCGTACATTGTTGAATATGGAGATGCGCAGCAGACAACTCCTATGTATTCAGATCTTGATGCAACGAAATCGTCAATTACGATTGCAGTGTGCACGGGACCATCGGGATTCATCGACGATCAATGGAGACGTGTCGGCTCTACGGGTGAATCACGTTTTTGGTACGCTGGGTCGCTGGTCGTCTCCACAAACGCCGTCATTGAGGTAAACAACAACTCGAAATCTTCAGAGTGCCACGGACACAGCATGGTGGGAGCACTGTTATGCTATGGGAGACATTCTCTTGCGCTTGCGTGGTAGTAGTAATCGGAGACACACTGACAGCTGCGAATTACCTGCATTCCATCATCCTTGATGTCTTCCCCGACGGAGATATCATCTTTCAGCATTATAATTGTCCGTGTCTCGGAGCTAGAACCGTGCTATAGTGGTTTATGGAGCATTATAGTGGACTCACGTTGATGTCTCGGCGACAAAATTAGCCGGATGTAATTATGAAAACCACCTTGATCGCTATCGGGCGCCATCAACGCTTTTGCAAATTAGCGGCTCGTTATGAAGTACATGATCTGATACTACGTAGCTCAACAAACCTACCAACAAACTGTCGGATTCCTCATAAGCAGAATCAGTGATGTATTTCGTTCCAAAGATGGACCAGGTGGTAACAATGTTTTGACTCATCAGTGTACAGTATTAGCTAACTGCAGGAGCGTCCATGGAAAGGTTCCACGACTAGTCTCGATTGTAAATGATAATAATGCCTACGCAGTGCCAGGGACAGAAAGTCGCATGAAACGAGATACACTGTGTGATCAAAAGTATCCGTACACCCACAAAAACACAAGTTTTTCATATTAGGTGCATTGTGCTGCCACCTACTGTCAGGTACCCCATATCAGTAGTCATTAGACATCGTGAGAGGGCAGAATTGGGCGCTCCGCGGAACTCACGGACTTCGAACGTTATCAGGTGTTGGGTGTCACTTGTCTCATACGTCTGTACGCGAGATTTCCATACTCCTAAACATCCTTGGGTCCACTGTTTCCGAAGTGATAGTGAAATGGAAACGTGAAGGGACACGTACAGCACAAAAGCGTACCGGCCGATCTCGTCTGTTGAGTGACAAAGACACCGACATTTGAAGAGGATTGTATTGTGTAATAGGCAGACATCTATCAAGACAATCACACAGGAATTCCAAACTGCATCAGGATCCACTGCAAGTACTATGACAGTTAGGCGGGAGGTTAGAAAACTTGGGTCGACCGGCTGCTCATAAGTCACACATCACGCTGGTAAATGCCAAACGATTAGTCGCTTGGTGTAAGGGCGTAAACATTGGACGATTGGACAGTGGAGAAACGTTGTGTGTCGTGACGAATCACGGTACACAATGTGGCGATCCAACAGGAGGGTGTGAGTATGGCGAATGCCCGGTGAACGTCATCTGCCAACATTAAAATTCGGAGGCGGTAGTGTTATGTTTGTAATGGAGGGTGGTTGCCCCACTTGTTGTTTTTGTGGCACTATCACAGCTAGACCTACATTGATGTTTTATGCACCTTCTTACTTCCTACTGTTGAAGAGCAATTCGGGGATGGCGATTGCATCTTTCATCGCGATCGAGCAGCTGTTCATAATGCACAACCTGTGGTGGAGTGGTTACACGATAACAACATCCCTGTAATGGATTGGACTGCACAGGGTCCTGACCTGAATCTTGTAGAACACCTTTGGGATGTTTTGGAACACCGACTGCGTGCCAGGCCTCACCGACCGACATCGATACCTCTCCTAAGTGCAGAACTCCGAGAAGGATCGGCTGCCATTCCCCAAGGAATCTTCCAGCACCTGATTCAACGTATGCCTGCGGGAGTGGAAGCAGTCATCAAGGCTAAGGGTGGGCCAAAACCTTATTGAATTCCAGAATTACCGATGGAGGGCGCCACGAACTTGTAAGTACTTTTCAGCCAGGTGTCCGGATACTTTTGATTACATAATGTACCAATTGCGGTGAAATTTTAAATTACTGAATATTTTGATGAAAGGAAAGGAAAGGAAACAGTATGGCAGATGACAGGAAGGAAATGATGACTTTCATTCACAGAGGTATTACGACAATGCAGCAGCGAGAGCTGAAAATTTGTGCCAGACTGGAACTCGAACCCGGATGCTCCACTTCTCTAGAACCGTTGCCTTCACCACCTCGGCCATATGGATACGCGTTCTGTCAGACCCAAATTCTTGCTCATCGCACTGCAACAAACCCTGTCAATTAACTTCTACTCTCAGATTTCTGTTTCCAGTAGGAGTTCGGACATAGGTTATGAACCCATGCAAGTTTGCTACTTTCTTTTATAATCTGGACTTCAATAAAAATGGCAAGGTACTGTTAATCAGAACACATGAAAGAGTTGTGATCTAAATAACAGTATATTTATTCATTTTTACCACCACAATACAAAAAATGACTAAGTAAACGTCACACAAACATTTTCATTTGACAAACGCTTTTACTAATGTGGGGTCTATGGTGGACAAAGTGATCAGCTGGGGATCGACACACGACACTAACCAGAACGCTAATCGCTCTATCTGACTTAATACACATGAATCCTAGGTATGGCACAAAAAATACACCACCATCAAGATTCTATACTCTCCTATTCCAAAAAGAAAAATATGGTTCGAAAGAACAGGGTGCTGATATATATTGGAGCCCTACGATTTAGCAGCGAATACTTTACCCTTCTGCTGGTCAGGATGGCACACGACAATGCGTTCGGCGACTGAAGTCATGGATGGCAGCAATCTGTTATTAATGGCGAGCACCCGAAAAATGCAAGTACACAGTCTCACGTTGGGCTAATTCGGAGTGCATGTACTTCCCTACCAGCCTCTGAAAACCAGGTGGATTCTAGTGTACAGGTGGAACCGTTTGCTGGTCTGCCAAATCAATTTGACTCCGTCCCATGACTGTGCGTAACAGAATATGTCAAATGTTTAGACAGCCTACTCAAGACAAATAAGTACACCCATACATCACTCGTGTGTGTGATGCTAGAAGCACTACCTCTGGTGGTTCAGAAGGTGACTGGCACAGGCTCTAAGTGGCACACTATCAAAGGACACAAGTCTCACCATTTAGGTAGAGACCTGCAGTTCTTTACTAGCAAAGGGCCAGCACAAGAGGGACCACTTCTGTTTCTCTTCACTTTCCTCACCAGCTCGGTAGCAAAACACATTTACATCTTAGACTACTCCCACTTTAGTACAAGCCAATCACGAGCTGCAGCGACGCATTCGAAGGTGAGAGACTGCCCCTTGCTCTGCATACACAGATTTGACCAATCACAGACTTTAAAGTTAATTTGGAGAAAAGGAAAAAAAAAAAAGAAGAGATTCACGGCCTCTTTCCCACACGTTTGCGCCGTGTCTTTTGCTAACAACATGACCAGGATGGAATCACAGCCCTCCATAAAAAGATCATTATCTCCCCTGTTGCGTCCATTTCGAAGTTTCCAAAGAATGCCCATAAACTCTCTAAAAGCCTCGTGCCTTCACTAATATGTTTTTGTAACAGAGTATGGACGTCTGGGCGCCGGTGACCTGTCCCACGGACATTCGCAGAAAGCTCAAAGTTGTCTCATCAGCTTCCTGCCTAACAATGGCTCATCCTCTGCTTTATTGCCGGTCTTCATTGCTTTGGCCACTGCTGCGACGTCTCCTCGGAGCTAGTCAGCCTACCTGGAAGCGACTGGCGACCGACCGACGCCGTCCAAACATGTCTGCACAATGAGACCACAGAACTCGGCAGCCCAGAAATGTTTTCACCTAGGATCCGCAGAAAAAACGCACTTCCCTCAGCCCTCGGTCGCCGTATGCTTTTACTGCTGTCGTTTAAATCGGCGCCCTATTCCTTTGAATGCAGGTAAAGCTTACCACTATACCTTCATTAGAGCACACAAGCAAGAGCGTTAACTACTGTCCTCCATTTCAACGTGATGTATGAAGTCAGTTCATAATAAAGATCATCTTCCCTAAGAACATTAAGCGGCATGATACCAAATCAGAAGTGAGAGTGCCCTGCAATCTCTCACCCACACTGAAACTTTTTCATCAAACAGCCGTCGCACCCATACTATTATAGACATGAGTGATGTCTGGTCTGTTGGACATGTCCGACAGAACAGGCACCACTTACAGTGACTGGCCACAACATTATGACCACCTAACTAACTGTCGTTGTCTCCACCTTTGGCACAGATAACAACGACGACGCATCGTGGCATGAGAAAGATGAGGCCTTGGTAGTTTGTTGGAGGGAGTTGGCACAACATTTGCACACACAAGTGACCTAGTTCTCGTAAATTCTTGGGAGGATGGTGATGAGCTCTGACACAGCTTTCAGTCACATCACATATGTGTTCGATTTGATATGGTGAGTTGGGGGCTAGCACTTCAACTGGAACTCGATATTGTGTTCCTCGAACCAATCCATCACACTGCTGGCCTTGTGACATGCAGGATTATCTTGTTGAAAAAGTCACTTCCCTAGAGAAACATGAGCATCATAAAGGGGTGTAGGTGTTCTGCAACCAGTGTACAAAACTCCTTGGCTGCCATGGTGCCTTTCACAAGCCCCACTGGACCGATATCTACCCACATGAATGTTCCCAAGAGTAGAATGGAGGCGCCACCAGCTTGCGTCCATACCTCAGTGAAGGGGTCAAGGAGCTGTTCCCCTGGAAGATGACAGATTCGCACCGTACCATCGGCATGATGATGAAGGTATCGGTATTCATCAGACCATACAACGCTCTGCAACTGCCAATGGCCACGAGCCGTAGTTGCCAATGTCATGGCGTTAACATTGACACATGCATGGGTCGTCGGTGCACTGTTTGTTCAGACAAGAATATACTCTAGAATGAGATTTTCACTCTGCAGCGGAGTGTGCGCTGATATGAAACTTCCTGGCAGATTAAAACTGTGTGCCCGACCGAGACTCGAACTCGGGACCTTTGCCTTTCGCAGGCAAGTGCTCTACCAACTGAGCTACCGAAGCACGACTCACACCCGGTCTCACAACTTTACTTCTGCCAGTATCTCGTCTCCTACCTTCCAAACTTTACAGAAGCTCTCCTGCGAACCTTCGAGTCTCGGTCGGGCACACAGTTTTAATCTGCCAGGAAGTTTCAAGAATATACTCTGCCCAGCATTAAAGCCTGATGTTAGTTCCGGCAGAGTTCGCTGCCTCTCCTGGTTTACCAATCTACCATGCCTGCGACATCTGACATCTATAATGATGGGTGGTCGCCCAACCCCATGACGTCTGAACGTGGTTGGAGACACTCACAACAGCACTTCTTGAACACCTGACAAGTCGATGTGCTCGTGCCGAGCCTCTGGGCCCTAAAAATCAGCCCTCAGTCAAACTCAAACAGATTGAACCCCTTCCCCATTCTACACATGGACAGCATGCTCACTGATACTACCTGCAAAGTGCGTGCGTCTGAATAGCAGTTGTTCCTCGCTATGTGATTCTGCTATCACCTGACCGGGTTTGTATCGATAGTAGGTCGTTGGTCATAATGTTCTGGCTGATCGGTGTGTTTTTATAACTGTAAAGTTCGTTTCGAATGGATATCGCAAAGACAGGCTGAACACTGGTGACGGAAGCATGTCTGTACTGTAATGTGACTAGTACAGATCGCTTCACGATTCTGTGTCATTTCAGTTACATTTATTTCATGAACCAATGTGGATGGCCAGAAAAGATTTTCCCAAGTCCTGGATGGCAATCTGGAGAGATTTCCGGAAACCATTCGAATCCTTAAGCAGCGTTATACTGGCGTTAATCCCTTACTTGTGGCCGCAGTGAAGCCATGCTCCCTAGTGTCCACTTGATATGTGACACGTACCTGCCGTGCATGGATGTCAACAACAATCCTGCCGTTTTAGTTCCCATGAAACGTTAGAAATTTCGTACCATGTCAACAGAATTTCGCCGGCCGCGGTGGTCTAGCGGTTCTGGCGCTGCAGTCCGGAACCGCGGGACTGCTACGGTCGCAGGTTCGAATCCTGCCTCGGGCATGGGTGTGTGTGATGTCCTTAGGTTAGTTAGGTTTAAGTAGTTCTAAGTTCTAGGGGACTTATGACCTAAGATGTTGAGTCCCATAGTGCTCAGAGCCATTTGACCCTCAACAGAATTTCTGTCCATCCAATCTGGTGTCTTGTCTCCCCTGCTGCACAGCTGCGTGTGCTGTGAGACCAGTAGCAAAAGATCATTCATACCAACATAATAAATTGTTTATCCATATTTGTGCACCATGTTAGTGAAAATTTTGAGGTGTTCCGCTATTTCAAGCTTCAAGGAACATTCACGTACGTCACGTTGGCCACACGCTTGCTGTCCTTCAACAGAGTCTGCCTCGTGAACAAAGAATATGGCACTCTTGTCATTCGATTTCTGACTGACGTCCGTGCTGACCACGTGGTTTAAAGATAGGAGCTTCGGTTTTTGATAATAACGTAAGCTATTAGCTGTATATTTCAGACTCTTTGTGCATCTTGTTGCAGTGATCATTGGGCTATTTCTACTGTTAATTTGAAAAATGCGGGCTGTGCAGATGAGGATTTTGTTCATCTTTTAGTCTTCCTAACTATGCTAATCAAAACCCCACACATTTTTCTTCAGTATTTCTTGTTAGTTTTCTGTGATTTTGTTTTTCAAGTAACATTCCAGTAAGATTACATGTCGGTTTTTTGGTGTGAATGAAAATTAGCTAAGTGAGAAATTGACCTTTCATTTACGAAACCTACCGCCAACAATATGATTAGGCGACCCTTATTTAGCAAGTATAATCAAGAAAGCTCTCCTTTGTTGTTTCTAGGACATGATGTTTCTGTCGTGCACAGCAGCCAAATTGTAGCACAATATGCAAAGCTGTTAATCGTCATGACGAGTGGATTGTGCTCACACTAGTAAATAATACACACATCAAAAAAGTTTTGCATCCAACTCCAAGAACTCCTGACGATGGACATTGACTGTGGGTATTATGTCACAGACACAGTCCCTTTGATTGTTAAGATATGTCACTAAAACCGCCCAAAGATGTAAACAACCATGCATGAGCTGCGCCTATTAGGTGGAGGGGGTGCGACAGCCGACAAGTTCCAGTCATTCCGCCAGGAAGGAGGTACACGGCTCGTGTTGTCTGTAGTTCAACCATGCTCTGACGGTCAATACCGCGGTTCGATCGCGTCCGCATTGTTGCTTTGTACCAGGAAGGGCTCTCAACAAATGAAGTGTCCAGGCGTCTCGGAGTGAACAAATGCGATGTTGTTCGGGCATGAAGGAGATACAGAGAGACAGGAACTGTCGATGACATGCCTCGCACAGGCTGCCCAAGGGCTACTACCGCAGTGGATTACCGCTACCTACGGTTTATGGCTCGGAGGAACCCCAACAGCAACTCCACCATATTGAATAATGCTTTACGTGCAGCCATAGGACGTCGTGTTACGACTCAAACTGTGTGCAATAGGCTGCATGACGCCCAACTTCACTTCCGACGTCCAAGGCGAGGTCTATTTTTGCAACCACGACACCATGCAGCGCTGTACTAATGGGCCCAATAACATGCCAAATGGACCGCTCAGGATTGGCATTACGTTCCCTTCACCGATGAGTGTCGCATATGCCTTGCGCCAGACAACTGTCGGACACGTGTTTGGAGGCAACCCGGTCAGGCTGAACGTCTTATACACAGTGTCCAGCGGGTGCAGCAAGGTAGAGGTTTCCTGCTGTTTTGGGATGGCATTCTGTGGGGCCGACGTACGCCGCTGGTGGTCATGGAAGGCGCCGTAACGGCTGTACGATAAGTGAATGCCATTCTCCGACCGATAGTGCAACCATATCGGCAGCATATTGATGAGGCATTCGTCTTCATCGGCGACAATTCCCGCCCCCATCGTGCACATCTTGTGAATGGCTTCCTTCAGGATAAAGACATCGTTCGACTAGAGTTGCCAGCACGTTCTCCAGACATGAATCCTATCGAACATGCCTCAGACTGATTGAAAAGGGCTGTTTATGGACGACATGACCCACCAATCACTCTGAGGGATCTACGCCGAATCGTCGTTGAAGAGTGAGACAATCTGGATCTACAGTGCCTTGATAAACTTGTGGATAGTATGTCACGACGAATACAGACATGCATCAACGCAGGAGTACGTTATACTGGGTATTAGAGGTACCGGTGTGTATAGCAATCTGGACCACCACCTCTGAAGGACTCGCTATATGGTGGTACAACATGCAATGTGTGGTTTTCATGAGCAATAAAAAGAGCGTAAATGATGATTATGTTGGTCTCTATTCCAGTTTTCTGTACAGGTTCCGGAACTCTCGGAACCGAGGTGATGCAAAACTTTTTTTGATGTGTGTATGATAATTTCTAGTGAGGTTAGTACTGACATTTAATAATTTCGGTGAAGAAAAGCGTTTAAGGTGAACCAGACATGGTAATCCAGCTCTTTCATAGACCCCTTGGGAGCAGTAGTGACGGAAGACTTCAGGGAGAACTTGGAAAAGGTCCCGTGTAAATTTGCGGGACATGTATTGGGGTGAGATTTCAACTCACTACCTATAGCCTGGAAGTCTCAAGTGGTAACGGCAAACAGAAGATACAGATAATAGCGTGGTACTGTTCTAAATGAGTTATCCAAAAACAGAATCTTAGATCTCTTGTTACAGAAAGGCCCGAACTTTTCGACTCAGTTAATGCATAACGGGGAGTCAGTGATCACAACACTGTTACAGTATCACTGAATACGACTGTAAATAGGAATACAGATGAAGGTAGAAAGATATTGCTGCTTAAAAAGTAGGAAATGAAACAAATTTCAGATTACGTGGGTGGTCAAATAAGACATTCATCTCTGAGAGTGAAAATATTGTGTATGAATATGTAAAGTTGAAGAATATTAATGCGAAACTGCATGCATTCAGAAAGGCAAAGAACGCGGTATCAACTGGATATCCTTCATAGACGGCACTTTGGATATCATGGCCGAACAGAGCTGGCTAATTTTTCGCAAGATCTCTGTTTGGGCACTCGTGTTTATTTTCGTACAGGAGATTTTTTTCCCGCAACATTATAATATTCGAGCGTAAAATATGTTCCTTAATTCCACAACAATTTTAACATCTGGCATTAATGGAGTGCTTCCGGGTGTTCTGCCGACTTCTTTCCGATTTCTGAACAGTATGTTGACAACCGATCCAGCCGCCTGTTCAGTTGCTGCAATTTTTGTTATTGTGTATTCTCATTGCGTGGACCAGTCTTTGAACCACTGTTGATCTTACGCCGCTATTTATAGCTGACTTCGATTCCTTATTCCTATTATACCCTGTGATCGTACAAATTCACTAAACGTTATCCGTATGTGATGGACGTGATGGCCTTCTCGACTGTTCTAACGGTCTGTCCCACATAAGCCATGCCACGTTACCATGAAACGCGACTTACACCTGGGTTTCGGAGACCTAGATCGCCTTTAGCATTGCAAAGAATACTTTTTATGTTATTTGATGGGCACTAAATACACTGGACCTACAGGAGTCTACTGACGTTTCCGGATACTGGGCCAGCATAAAGTATTTAAGCGATTTCTGGCTTCTCTTCCTCGTTTCCATTCACAACCTCTCTCTCTCAGGCTTTTTTGATTGTGATGCCATCGCCTGTTCAGTCTGTTGATCTGAGTAATCATTCTTTTGAAATACTGTTCTAAGTGTTGTAATTTTTCTCAGCGGGTGTCCATATCTGAAAGTGCTCGGGCTCCATCACAGTTTTTAACATCGAATTTCTTTGTGACGTATGGTAATGGCTTGAGGCGTGAAGGTAGAGGTCAGCATGCGTAGGTTTACTGTATACACTGTGACCCAGGGATCAACCGCTTTTCTCTTAACACGTCGATGAGAGGTATTTGGCTCTCTTTTTCAAGTTCCATCGCGAATTTTGTATTACGGTGAAAAGGGATTAAATGTTCCAGGAACACAACAACTGGGGTGCGGCACTCAGTTTATTAAAATCTCGTTGACCGTCACGTCCACCAGAGTTGGAAAACGCTGAGAGAATTTGCCTTTCACAGAATATCAGTGCGATTTCTGAAACAAAAGTGCATCAAAGGGTGTAGTGGGCATCGCGAATCGAACTCGGCTATAAATAGCGGCTATATATAACAAAGGGCAATGTCCTGATTGACTGACTCACATCGTCCAGCCCAAACCGCTAAGGACAGAAACTTGAAATTTGGAGAATGATTTGGTACTATAAGCATCCTTTTACTAGGGATTTTTCGAAATTCCACCCCTAAAGGGTAAAATACTGGATGAAATTTTTTTTCCAATAAGATGTCGCTATTACGGCAGTTGGTTTGAAGATCAGAAATAAGGAAATACGTGTTTCACCGTTTCTGAAAAATTACCCTCTATGGGTATGAAACAGTGGGTGAAAGCTTCTTCTAAATATTTCATTATTAGGAAAGCACTAAGGTATTTTTAAAGCTACATCTATGAAAATTAGTATTTGACTACTCGGTTACAAATTTTTTAAAAAAATATACGTGTTTCTGTGTTTTGGAAATACAGCTTTTAAGAGGATGATGTAGAGGATGAAATGTATTATGAAAATATTTTGCTATGAAAGCATTTTAAAGCTAAATCTTTGAAAACTGGTATTTGGCTCCTCCGTTGGAAATGAAAAAATAAGGGTTTCACTGTTTTCGGAAATTCAGCTTCTAAGGGGGTGAAACAGTGGACGAAAAATTTTAATGAAATATTTCGTTACATTAAAATATTTTTAAAGCTATATCTATGAAAATTGGTATTTCAAATCTCGATTAGATACAAAGAAATGTGTGTTGGGGGATGAAAGTTTCCATGAAAATGTCACCACAAAAACGCAAAACCTTGGACTGCAGCTACCAGAATCTCTTGTTGGTCAGAAGTACTTGCACATTCAGGAAAGACTATGCTTCTATGGCTAAATGAGCGTGAAAAGTTCAGAAGGTGTTGTAATTTGTGAACAGCACAAAAATTCGATTAAAAAAAAAAAACAAAACATGCATAACACCAAACTACGCGAGCGAAGCAGTTGGCGCTAAACTAGTAGTTCATAGTCTGGTGGGAGTCCAGACGGCGAGTACACGTAACAGCAAAAGTCGCAGAACCTGCACAAGACGGCTATTTCGGCAGTCGAAATATTGTGCAGAAAATGAAAACAAAAGCTCGGCAGAACACTGGGAAGCTCACTGCTAATCAATAGCGCCGAGAAAGACTAGAGATAATATCTGCCATTTCGGCGTTCGTGCGATACTTTAAAGGTGGAACTATACTTTTCTTTTGCGGTGAAACAGTTTCGGAAGTCCGAACTCAGTATTTCATCCTGTCTGTAACGTTCCGTTTCTTCATCACCATTTTCGCTGGATAAGTGAACAGATTATTTCGAGATCCTGGTTGATTTTACATAGAACCAAATTTCTTACGAGTTTTATTCAGACCTGGGAAAATCTTACTTTCGAATTCACCGACCACCTCTCGCATTGCTCTCTTCGATCATTTTGACTTCGTCCAACTTTTGTTCGTCAATTATGCTTTGATTTGCTAAAATCTTAGATAGGGCTCTCTCTCTCCGCTTTCGTGGCAGTTTTCTAACACAGCTACTGAACCACGGTGATCCTTTCTAATCTCCCACAAGCTTGCTCGGTTCACAATGGTCTAAAGCGCAATGTATGAGGGTTGCCCAGAAAGTAATGTACCGCATTTTTTCCTCAACAATTCTTTATTGAACACAATGAGAATTACGCACACGAAAGAATGTCGTTTTACCTACACACCCTATTTTTCCACGTAATCTGCATCCCATTCTATGACCTTCCTCTAGCGCTGAACAAGGGCTTGTATGCCCTGTCGGTACCAATCCTTGTCCTGTCGGCGGAGCCAGTGTTTCGCTGTGTGAATCACCTCCTCATCGTCCTCAAAATGTCTTCCACGAATGGCATCCTTTAATGGCCCAAGCAAGTGAAAGTCCGAGGGGGCTAGGTCAGGGCTGTAAAGTAGATGGGCTAACAATTTCCAACCCTGTTTTGCGATGTGTTCGGCAGTCCCCAGACTTTTGTGGGGCCGGCCGGAGTGGCCGAGCGGTCCTAGGCGCTTCAGTCTGGAACCACGCGACCGCTACGGTCGCAGGTTCGAATCCTGCCTCGGGCATGGATGTGTGTGATGTACTTAGGTTAGTTAGGTTTAGGTAGTTCTGAGTTCTAGGGGACTGATGACCTCAGATGTTAAGTCCCATAGTGCTCAGAGCCATTTCGAACTTGTGTGGGGTCGAGCGTTATCTTGTTGCAGTAAAACATCTCTTGGCTAGCTGTGGCGCCGAAGTCGCCGGAAGCGCATCTTGAGTTCTGATAATGTATTGACATATGCTTCTGAATTAATGGTACCGACTCTTGGCAACAAGTCAATGAGAATCACACCTTCACAGTCCCAGAACACGGTGATCATGACCTTACAGGCGGAAGCAGTTACTTTGAATTTTTTCTTCTGTGAGGAGTAGGAATGGCACCATTCCATCGACTGTCGTTCTGTTTCGGGCTCAGAATGTTGAACCCAGCTTTCATCACATGTCACAATCCGGGACCAGAAGGCCTTCCCCGCGCTTCAAAATGTTGCAACAAATCAAGACAAATGTTTTTTCTGTGCCATTTGTGATCCCCCGTTAGACCCCGCGGGATCCGTCTTGCACACACTTTTGAATATCCAACAGTGCGGATAATTGCATCTACACTTCCTTTGTTGATTGACAGATGCAGCGCCAAGTGACGAGTCGTAATGCGTCTGTCCTCGCGAATGACAAATGGCTCTGTGCACTATGGGACAACATCAGAGGTCACCAGTCCCCTAGACTTAGAACTACTTAAAACTAAGGACATCACACATACCCATGCCCGAGGCAGAAATCGAACCTGCGACCATAGCAGCAGAGCAGTTCCAGACTGAAGCGCCTAGAACTGCTCGGTCACAACGGCCGGCTGCGAATGACATCAGATCGCTGCAACATGTCAGGTGTGACAACTGTGAATGGTCTCCCCGACCGCTGTAAATCGTGGAGCTCCGACGGACCGTCTTCTGATGACCCCACCCTCCGTGCCCAGCGACTAACTGTACTTCTGTCGTTAACAGATGCTCCATGGACTTTGCACAAGCGTTTGTGAATATTCCTCACAGTTTCTTTCTTTTTGGTGAGAAATTCAATGAAGGCACGTTGCTTGTAACGCATATGACCTACAGACGCCATTTTGAAACTGTACTGCAGCTACGCTACCTGTCGGAAGTGACGGAACCTTGGCACTCTCTCTCAGCAGACTTCAAATAATACATACCTAACGTTTCGCTTTCGTAGAATTGTTTTCGGCTGAGAAAAAAAAAATGTGGTGCATTACTTTCTGGGCAACCCCTCGTACAGTATAAAAGATCCTCCGCATTGCCGTAAGTGCGGAACTGAACCTTGCGATATTCTGACGACCTAAAGAAGTAGAAGTGTGGATTTGGTCCACCGTGGGTCGAACTCGGCAGCCGCAGCAGATGGAAACGGTATTCCAGCTGACGCCCCTCATCAAGTATGCAGAGCTCCGTGTACGGTGGGCTGCGATGCCGCCGTGAGTTGGCTGCACTGCGATGGACATAGCTGAGCACTTAATGGATACACCACCACAGACAGCCCAGACTGGCTTGTGGCTCAACCACCAGTCTACAGATATCCGACGCGTCTGCCTACTACTCCTTACACAGACAATCGCAGGAGACGATACCTCAACGCAGTAACTTAATTTTTAATTCATCGTATTTTACAGACATGGTTGCGATGTAGAGTACTTTTCACGAATCAGTTAAGCCGGCCGCGGTGGTCTCGCGGTTCTAGGCGCGCAGTCCGGAACCGTGCGACTGCTACGGTCGCAGGTTCGAATCCTGCCTCGGGCATGGATGTGTGTGATGTCTTTAGGTTAGTTAGGTTTAAGTAGTTCTAAGTTCTAGGGGACTGATAACCACAGCAGTTGAGTCCCATAGTGCTCAGAGCCATTTGAACCATTTTTTGAACGAATCAATTAGTTCTGTGTTCGGTTAATAATACCGCTCAATTCACAGTATTGTTCAAACGTTGAGCACAAGTGGGGAAAACTGGGTGACACGAACGTAAACGTACTATGTGACAGTTCTGGTAAAATTCACATAAATCTACAGCTCCCAAAATTCAATTATCGATAGCATGAGTTTCGTCGATATCTGAATGATAGTTTTTGTATGGAAACGATTCCCTTTTTACACTAAATTTTCACAAAACTGAAGTTGGTTCTCATGCCACACAAAATACAATTTCGATTGTAATGTCAATTTATTTAAAATTTCTGTATCTTACTCATCGTTTACTTTATGTATGTGAACTCAATCAGTTTTCAAGTTTTTGCTTTTCAGACACTATGACAAATTTTACTACTATTATTGATGCTCTATACCAACATTTATTCGCTACGAAACAAATCGGTTTATGGACGGCAGTTTCAATGAAGTTATTCCACCAGGCCTGTAATACGGCACAAAAATTCTTTGCAGAATCGGCGAGGAAATGTGGAAAAAGGGACATATGTTAGAACATGATGCAGTAACTTACACTGTACTCGAAAGACCCACAGGGGGAAAACTGCAGGAGAAGACAGAGACTGGCAATTATCCAAACAATAGAGGAAATAGGGTTTAAGTGTGACTTTGAGATGAAGATGTAGACACAAGTCTCCCATTAAACCAGTCGAAGGGAGGGAAAAAAACCCTCTGTATTAGGTCAAATTACCTCCGTTCCGAAACATAGCTACTTACATAAGACGATATTTCAATTAATATGATTTAATTAAAGCATCAAGTTATTTCTGGTAATTTTAATAAGTTATACAAGGTATTACGGGTACAAGTCCAGATATTATTCTTATTATTATTGATGCCTTAATATGTACCCACTTCAGCGTGTCAAAAAAATGGTTCAAATGGCTCGGAGCACTATGGGACAACAGCTGAGGTCATCAGTCCCCTAGAAATTAGAACTACTTAAACCTAACTAACCTAAAGACATCACACACATCCATGCCCGAAGCAGGATTTGAACCTATGACCACAGCGGTCGCGCGGTTCCAGCCTGAAGCGCCTAGAACCGCTCGGCCACCTCGGCCGGCTCAGTGTGTCAGTTATTGTGGTTTTTCCTTTCTATGTAGGGTGTTGTACCGAAATTACTAAACTGAACTCGTCACATAATTTATTACCTGATGTCTTCTGCACAGTCATAACTGCACCACTCACTGGACTACGCCTGTGATTATAGACTAACCATTTTGCGTCTACGCATCCACACTTCAACAGCTAACCTGCAACCCATGAGAAAATAACCAATAATAGCTTGCTACTGCCACATGTTCTTGGAGGTACTAACCAACCCAAAAACATACTTTTTGTAATAGCATGATTATTATTCTGCAAAAGAAGTAAATGCGGATTTAATGTTGTTCAGTACACTGTTCTCGGTCCCCGGTAAAGACATCTGCACTTATACCCGTAACATCCCGTATAGGTTGATACCGTTGATTACCACTGCCCGCCAAATGTGTCTTCGTCATGTTTCTATATTCTACAGATATATTTGTGTATGGCCGGCCAGAATGGGGTTTTCGTGGTATCGTAGTAATATGTTTTCCATTACTTATTTTATTATTTTCATCATGACAGCAACACCAGCAACCGTTAAGAAATTTTTTCGAATGAAAAACAGCCCACAGTTCCATTAATTATGTTTATTCTAAACCTTGACCATGGTTTCAGCTATAATAATATAGCCTTCTTCAGAAGTCCTAAAAAGTGATCTAACTAACATCTAGACCAGTAATACAACCTACATCTGTGAATGTAGATGTAGTGGCGAAGAATATACGGTTCCATATGTAGTTTTACTTATAATCGAAACAGGCATATGTCTGTTGAAGTTATTTTATTTTATTGATGTTAACGCAGCCGCTAGGCTAAGACATTTTTCATTATGAAAAGCTTTGTAAGTAATATGTTATCACATACGTAATTTTAGAAGTTTATGTATAGGTTGTATTACTGGTCTAGATGTTAATTTGATCACTTTTTAGGACTTTCGAAGAGGCTGTATTATTATAGCTGAAACAATGGTCAAGGTTTAGAATAAACATAATTAGTGCAACTGTGAGCTGTTTTTCATTCGAGATATTTTCCATTACTCCCCATTCGGTGAGCTGAATGGACGGAACGAGTTCCATGACGATGGGAGCGCACGTGGAGTGGCTGTGCAGCTTGGTGCGGATGTCTGTTTTTTCCCCTCTGTTCCCGCGTTCCCTCGGTTTGTTTTTGACCTGGCTTTCCTTAATTTCATGTGCCTATGCAGGTTTTCATGGTCGGTCCGTACTACGTTCATAATGAGTGTATAGATGGTGTGAGCCTTTTATAGTACGTTAGTACTTTGTTAGCGCTTAAATCCCTTAGACCGTAGTGCCCAGACAGGTAAAGCCCAGCGTATAGGTTTCAGTCACTCGTTACATTGTGTCTAAGTTGTGTTATGAACAGTTTACTATTTGTAAATTTCTCATATCCATATATGAAGAAGG
This sequence comes from Schistocerca nitens, assembly GCF_023898315.1. Taxonomy (NCBI): domain Eukaryota; kingdom Metazoa; phylum Arthropoda; class Insecta; order Orthoptera; family Acrididae; genus Schistocerca; species Schistocerca nitens. The sequence goes on along the minus strand of NC_064615.1, from coordinate 1,045,397,662 downwards.
GAAAATTATAGCCGGCCGCTGTGACCGAGCGGCTCTAGGCGCTTCAGTCCGGAACCGCGCTACTGCTACGGTCGCAGGTTCGAATCTTTTCTCGGGCACGGATGTGTGTGATGTCCTTAGCTTAGTTAGGTTTGAGTTGTTCTAAGTCTAGGGGACTGATGACCTCAGATGTTAAGTCCCATAGTGCTTAGAGCCATTTGAACCATTTTGGTAAATTATAATATGTAGTTTTGTATGGCGCTAATATGGATAATGCCTTTGCTTAGATGTTTTTACTCTGTAATTGACATACTTTATAGTATGTATAGTATGCACAGCATGTATAGTATGTGCAATAAGAGTATGCGAAAGTGTTCTTTGCTTGATTAACAGTAATAGTAAAGTTGTATTGTAGTAGTAATGAGTGGTTGTACCGTGGGACTGTGTGTGCACTGCTTGGACAGCTCTATCTAGTGGTAGGTTGTGAACCACTAGAATCGCAGCAGGTAAACCGGCGCGGAATAGCGCAGTGTGATGCCGACCGTTGTTAGTCGAGCAGCGGTCATGTACCAAATAGTTTTATCTTGTGACTTCGGTTTTACGTATCCTATGGACAATGATTTTATATCTGTGACAATGATTTTGTATCAGCTGGTCTACCTCGTGTATCGTTATATCCGAATGGTTTATAAATGTTAGTCTACATTCAGGTATGTGGTAGTGTACTAATAGTAATGTATATAGTGTAACTCACGTAAGCCCTCTCTCAAACTTGTCGTGTTATATCTTCACAGATCCGATGATGGCACCCTTAGTCTGTTGAAACCGGTTATCCAGTAAACAGTATTTAAGCGATCTTGGCTTTTGAATTATTTCTACAACAGAGTGATCGCCCCACTACGCACTATGTGTTCACTGCATGATACCGACTATTGGCACTACACTAACAGTCTGTATCAGAACTGCAGTGTGGAACTGCAACTGCGGAAAAGAGGCTGTAAACCAAAGAAGACACATGTATGGTAACTTTCGTTTTTATGTTTCTTCCTCCTCACGTTATGTCAGTTTAAGGTTGTCATGATTTGGATGTATGTACGAGCAGAACCACCATTTTTTGAGACGCCCTTTTTGACCGTGTATCGCTGAACCATACACCGACTTGCCCTTCAGCTTAAATTAGTAAGTCAGTCACACAGAAATGACTCCTTAAACGCTCAAACAATGAAGTCACGTGCCACTGATCCAAACTACCTAAGGTAAAGGAAGGCAGTGTGTAGAAGTTAACAAGCAGACACTTTCGTTTTTAATGAGACAGTTATACACGGCGATGAACTTGACGAGTTGTACTGTTACAAAGCTGAGAAGGTATGAAGACAACGCTCGAAATCAGAAACCACCTACACTAAATCACAACTGTGAGTTAGATAGTTACATGTTCTGTAGATCATTTGATCGACTTTTTATCCAAAGAACGAATATGTAATATATTGTTATGGTGGTTAACTCCTTGAAGAGGTTCCTATAAAATGACTGTTGGTGAGCGCATAATATTTTTACTGCTTGCTTTGTGCTATCACTTCGTTCTTTCTAGGTGGTGAGTTACCTCAGAAAATTATTCCACAGGACATTATCGAGTGGAAACATCTGTTTCTAAGACTAGCGGTGATACGAGCAGTACAAGAAGTTGGACAGCTCAGTAATAATCTGCTTCCAGTTCCAGTTTTCATTAATCCACGCATTCAAAAATTTGGAACATTCTGGCCTGTTTACTTACTGGTGTTCATGTGCTACATGAATTGTTGGTATACCACTATTTGTTGCACAGAAGTGAGAGTAGTGTGTTTTCTCCAAATTAAATAGTGCCCGTTGTCGTAGTTTAGCTTAAAAATTCTTTGAAAAGTATCATTAACGATTCCTTCAGTTGCTTTCTCTCTAATGGAATTAATTAGAGCATTACTATCATTTGTAGTATATGGGGCCCATCGATACTTCTTGAATATTAAGTGGAAAGTCTGACATATATGGTGTCCCAGGAAGAATGGTTAATACTCAGGGATATGACATGAACTGTCATTTGAAGCAAGAAAAGTCTAGTAATCATGGGCTCTAAATCCATACTTTAAAGGCTATGAGCACTTCTTCATCTTAAGTACTGTGAAACAAATCTCTTATACTGCAAGCTCTTTGCTTTCCATTTTTTGTTTAGTAGAAGAGGTGTGCTCCACAGTAGAGACTGTAATCGTTCCTGTCATATCTCTGAGTACTGACAAATCCTTGTGAAATATCCTGTGTAAGGAGTAGGAGTGGATGCAAAATTGAACCCTGTGGAACTCCTTTCGTGATTTCTCACCAGACACAAAAATTCTGTCTTCTTTCAACGTTGTTTTGATTATTTAGCTTTTTAGTTCCGACGTCTGTCATACACAGCAAAAACTATAACATCTTGTGCCAGAAGAGGCTACAGTAGGACGCTGATACAAGAGGGTAGAGTAGGACCTTGATAACCCGGCATGCTAGGGGATCTGTCAATGCCGGATTATCAGATATGCCGGATTATCAATGGGATGTTTAAAAACCTGGTTTTAAAAAAGGGATGTAAGCAAAAACTGTAGTTTTGACGCACAAAAACAAGTAACTGTTACGTAATAAACACAACAGGAGAGATAACAGTATAAAAATTGGAAGTTTGCATAGCTTTCTTTTAAAAATAAAACTGAATTAAATGTTTGTGGATACCATTAGGAATTTTCAAATCAGGAAATAACCCTCTCGAAAATGAAATTAATTCGTTTGTGGGCAGATCTAATGTCTTGTAAAAAATCTTTAGTTACCCTCAGCTCTCTTGGCACTCAACCATTTATCTAGCTGTTGTTTTCGTTTATCAATTTCGTATTAGATGAATATTCCATATTAAATTCACTCGTAATATTGTTTCGGTTCTCAGCCTTTTCCGGTCTTTCTATGATGTCCAGTTCTTGGCGGATTGTCAAAGTCACTTCTCGCGTTTTGTCGTTTTAGCTGCACTATTCGTCTGTTTGGAAAACATATTCACTGTGCGTACGAACACTGTACTGTACTGTGGCGTATTTGACAGTCATACAAGGAGCTGAATACTGAAACAATAGAATGACTTTATTAAATAGCTATTAAATTATTAGTTAATAGTTTTCAGCACGGCAGTGACACGAATGTAATCATTGTAAATTTACATTGATCAACCACGAATTAAGGCCACCGACCTACTATCGATATAAACCCGTCCAGACGACAGGAGCGTCACCTGGTGAGGAAAGACTGCTAGTCACACACATGTACGGTGCATCTGGTACCAGTGAGGGTGCTGTCCGTATGTACAATGGGGAAGGCGCGTTGTCTATCTGAGTTTGACCGAGGGCAGATTTTGAGGGCCGAGAGACTCGGCACGAGCCTTTCGGAAATTGCACGACTTGTCGGGTGTTCGAGGAGTGCTGTGGTCAGTGTCTTAAACATGTAGCGAAACCAAGGTGAAAAACGACGCGCAGTTGACTGAAAGGGGCACATGACCATCGGCACTGGACGTTGGCGCAGTGGCCAAACTTTGCATGGTCTGATGAATCGCGGTACCTTCATCTTGCCGACTGGATGGCGCGAATCTGTTGCCTTCCAGGGGAACAGCTCCGTGACACTTGTACTGCAGGACGGAGAGAAACTGGCGGCGACTGCATTGTGCTCTGGGGAACATTCACTTGGGCATCCACGGCTCCAGTGGAGGTCGTGCAAGGCACCACGACAGCCGATGAGTATCGCACACTGGCTGCAGACCATGTACACTCCTTCATGACGATCATGTTTACTGATGACAGTGGCACTTTTCAGCAAGATAATGCGCCATGTCACAAGACCAGGAATGTGATGGAGTAAGATACACCCGATAAACCCGCTGGGCAGAATAGCTGATTAGGATTGTGGAAAGGGCCAAATAAGGTTGGGATCAGTTTTACCTTCAAATTGTAATTTATTGTAATTTAATAACACATCAAACTCCAAATCTTTCACTGCTGAAGGCCTCCAAACAAGAAATCTTAAAAAAGTCAACAAGGTAATTTCAAGTGACGTATTTACAATTACAAACAAAATAATTAATACATATAAGATGCAATACAAACGGCGGAAGACCTACAATTAATTTTCAAGATTTTAAAATAAATTACGATAACCCTTCAAAGGCAGAAGACCGCAATGTATAAGCTTGAAAGGTAATTTTAAGAATAAGGTTCCCTGGCTGAAAGCCCACTATTAGTTTTCCAAAATTTTCAAAAATATAACCAAGAGCCTTAAGTTTTAAGTAGCTACAACTGGACTAAAAGAAAAGACAACACAATGGCAATAACCTTTCAGCAAATATCCATTTGCCGAAATTCAATCTTACTTACATAAAACAAGTAAAATCAGTTTTTTTAATCATTGGCTATGATAGATTATAAACAGACAATTAAACAGCGGTGAGATAGACAGTAAAGACAACAGTACTCACAAGCCTCCAGGAGGTTGGTCTGCCCTCGTTTACTTTGGTGAGACAGATGGTGCGCCCAACTACACTTGATCGTCGGAAACCAACCAAGGGACAGCCACAGACCGACCGACAAACGACTAGCTTACCACCAATCGGTACATGAGAATTCAAACACAAAACGTTATGGGAGTGATTATCCACAATATAATATGTGTATGTATTAAGCTGCGAAAACTACACACTATGTTGGACAGGGGCAACAGGTGAGGAAAGACATTGCCTGAAATTACGTTAGTGGCCAGGGAAGGTAGCCGGAACACCAACGGCCACAAGGCAGAAAATTCCGCTGGTCCACTTGAATTGTAGGCAACCAATATATTTAATTCCACTGCATGGTGGCTAAATTTCAGCAATACAAGCAGACCACTCCTTCATGACGATCATGTTTACTGATGACAGTGGCACTTTTCTGCAAGATAATGCGCCATGTCAGAAGACCAGGAATGTGATGGAGTAAGATACACCCGATAAACCCGCTGGGCAGAATAGCTGATTAGGATTGTGGAAAGGGCCAAATACAAGCACTTGGTGTTGCTCACAGTAAAACCTCCCCAACAGCGAACCACCGAAATGAACCACACAACTTGAAACCACTACTCAACTTCGACGTCCTGGGTCGGTGAACCACGAACCTCGTAGCGATCGGACAGCTCCACACACACTCTGACGCTGTGCAGGGACCGCCAACGGACCCAGCTGAGTGCACCGCGTGGAGATAACTTCTCTGGTCCGGAGCAACTGACCGACTAAAGTGAGAACGCCGGCAACATCTAAAATAGTCGTCAGTGGGACTAACGCCGACTACACACACAATCTGACAAACACTTGCACAAAGACCTGAATGATACAACAGTAATTAGGCACGCACAAATACAAATCGGGAGTCGATACACACACACTCACACACACACACACAAACACACAGCTGACTCATGAACGATCGGCGAGCCAAAACGCGTCTTCCTGTAGGACGACCGACTGACGATCCACCAAGACTGTGGCCCGACTCAAGTGATGCACGTCGACGCAGACGTCACTGCTGCTCCACCGACTGCAGTAGTGCCGCATTGCAACTCCTCGACTGGCAGGTCCGGACTGCTCTCCAGACGCGTTCCAACTGACTGGCAGCCCGAACTCGTGACCCGAACTCGCCTTACGACAGACAGCGAGCAGGAAGTAACAGCAGCCGGTCACGGTCAGGCAAAGCAGCAACTCACTGACAGAAGTAATTTAAATTAACATAGTGAGGTGGAAGTACTTTAAGGGGCTCTGGAACACCCTATACTTGCAATGTTAAAATAACGCTTATAAATTACATCTTTCCTCACAAAGTATTTGAGGTAGGAAGTTGAACTTTTTACAGATTATTTATTGGAATATGGGCTACAACTTAACCCAGGGATTTTACAAAATTTTAGTTCAGTTATTAAAGATGATTTTTTTCAATTGTAATGAAAATTCACAACATTTTTTTGCAATTTTTTATTTATATATTCAAAAATATACATTTTTTTGGAAAAAGGCTGTGTTAAATTATGCAGAAGGTACTGTGTAACATTTACTGAAAGTTTGAAACAAATATGTTTGGAAGATCCTTAGAAAACATGTACTTAGTATGAGAAAATAAAAGTTTTGGGAATCGAGCGACAAAGATTGGATTAACTTTTTAGTGCATTCCACGTCCATAGGATGGATTATCTTCATCCTCTGCAAACTCCTCCTCCAGCTTCCTCTTGTTCCTCCTCCTGTTTACTCTTGCTTGTATTTCTAGACTCTTTACAGCCCTGTCTGCAGCCCGAAGGCGTTCCTTGTCTAAAGCAAGCATCGCTCGTACCATGTTAGAACCTATCTTCATTCCCATATTTCTAAATACCTTGCACCTTACAATGTTGCCATCATTGAAAGTCGCAACAGCATCATACACACCAAAGTGAAGTGTTTCTATTCCAACAAATACAGTCTTTGGGATTCTCGACCATATAACACTATTTACACTTTCATTGGGGTTTTGAGTTTTTCCGTGAATACACTTTTTCAACAGTTCAGGTGCTGCTAAGTCTCTGAAAACAAGGTTAGCCACAACACATACTTTATCTCACATCACTAAAATGTACCTGATGAAGACGGATGTTAACAATAACACCATTTGACAGCAGTTTAACAGCGCCACGATGGGTCACGCCCATGTAGAACACATTTCAAAAAAAATTTAAAAATAGTTGTAGTCTTCGGAATTGAATAAATCATATATCTATTAAAAGGTAATAGTCTGCAGATTCAGAAAACGCAAAAAAGTAAAAATTGAACTGTGGTGTCACCGCCAGACACCACACTTGCTAGGTGGTAGCTTAAATCGGCCGCGGTCCATTAGTACATGTCGGACCCGCGTGTCGCCACTGTCAGGATCGCAAACCGAGCGCCACCACAAGGCAGGTCTCGAGAGACGTACTAGCACTCGACCCCGTTGTACGGACGACATTGCTAGCGACTACACGTACGAAGCCTTTCTCTCAATTGCCGAGAGACAGTTAGAATAGCCTTCAGCTAAGTCCATGGCTACGACCTAGCAAGGCGCCATTAACCATATCTGGAGAGAGTCTCACTTGTATTATCAAGAGATATATACCACAAGGAAATTAAAGTTAAGTAAACCTAAGCTCCGTTCTTTTCTTTATAGCATTCATAAAGTATCCTGTTTCAGACTTAACGCAAGACGGCGTGAGTTGACGCGTGCCCTTTCGGCTACTTCTCAGTGTGGCGTAGCTAGCTTGTTACGCCACAACATGAACTTTTCGTGATTTTGAGCCTTTCCGGAGCCCCTTAAAAACAGGGTGTAAAATACATGATGGCAGGAACACGAACTACGCACGGATCAGAGTGGTTCGAGGAACGCAGTGGCTTGTTCCAATTGATGTGGTGTCCCCACGAGTCGCCAGATCTGGACACGATCGAATATGTCTGGCATGTGATTGAACATGGCGTCTGAGCTCATCGCCCCCCTCTCCGGAATTTACAGGAATGTGGAACCAGCTTCCTCCAGCGACTACCAAAGTCTCATTGCTTCCATGCCACGATGCGTCGCCGCTGTTATTCGTGCCAAATGTGGAGATATCGGCTATTAGGTAGCTGGTCATAATGTTCAGGCTGATCAGTACAGGTCTAGTGGACGAAGCATCGTTGACACTAACGCAAAGCTAACAGTGCGGCTGGAAATCGCTCAGTGAGACGGACAATTGTAACTGACGATGCATTGAGCCGAAACGATGGGAAAATTTCTGGTGCGTTCCGGCCAATCGCGTCTACTGGCTTATCGAGTGCCGGATCATCGCGGTCTTACTGTGTTATTAAACGTTCTTGTGAAACAGTGATGACGTCAGCAAGCAGGTGTTTCTGCGTAAGCCACGCGTGCGTCGCTTGCTCGCTGAGGCGTGTAGTGGATGGTGCCGTGCCGTGCCGGTCCGCATCCGGGCGGTTTTCTTCCGGACGCGGGAAGACTGCAGGGCGGGCAGCGGCCTACGGCGGCTCATCCTGCTAATTGACTGCCTTCCTGGAGCAGCGGGCGCCCGGCCCGCTTCGCTCTGGACAGATCCGGCTTAATGCGGCGGCCGGCGGGGCAGAGACCGGAACGGGACGGCGCCGGAAAAACCGCCGCCTCCTCTGTCTCGGTCTCTCTCTCTCTCTCCCTCTCTCTCTCCTTCTGCTGCCAGAGGTACTGCCCTGGCGGGGCGCTGCTTATCCACTCTGCTACCGGCTAGAGACTCTCCACGGCACGAAGAAGCGTGTGTGGGAAAACAAGGCACTTCACCTGTCGTGGCCTTTGATCGCCACGTAAACAGACCGTGTAAGTTCAACACGAGTTTCTCGGAAACGCTGATTAAACCCAACTCTAATAAACGCAAACATGGTCCGTGGTAGGTGGTGGTGGTGGTGGTTAGTGTTTAACGTCCCGTCGACAACGAGGTCATTAGAGACGGAGTGCAAGCTCGGGTGAGGGAAGGATGGGGAAGGAAATCGGCCGTGCCCTTTCAAAGCAACCATCCCGGCATTTGCCTGAAGCGATTTAGGGAAATCACGGAAATCCTAAATCAGGATGGCCGGAGACGGGATTGAACCGTCGTCCTCCCGAATGCTAGTCCAGTGTGCTAACCACTGCGCCACCTCGCTCGGTGGTCCGTGGTAGGCTGTAATGCTATTTAATCGGGCTGTCGGCTAATTTATACTGCGCATCATTCTGTCATTGTCAAAAACATTTGTAAATATGTCAGAAATCCGCCTCGGTTGCGAAATGTTACTGGTCTTTTCCCACGTTTCAGCTAGAGTAATCTAGTCTTCTTCAGAAGCATAAAATAGACTAATACGTGCCAGTTCCAACGTAGCGTCCGCGGCTAACCGATCGCTTTCCAGGAAGTGGGACCGGGGCCGTTCCTCAGGTAAGTAACGTAGCTTGACACGGTACCACGGTACTTTAGCTTTTTATGTTTGACCGTGCCTTATTCTGGCATGCATTAGTTTATTTTATGCTTTTGAAGACGGCTGGATTGCTCTATCTGAAACCTGGGTAAAAACCAGTAACATTTCGCAACTGAGGCGGATTTTGGACATATTAATTTATCACAGTTGCTGACAGGGCTACAACATGTTAAAAATTCTTAAAGCACATTTGTAACATCTGCACTTCATGTTATTTTCAAGTCATTCTTAATTACAAGTAAAAAGCGTCCGAATTCCGCCATTTTACAAAAGGATCCACACTACAGTGACACCTTTTAAGATCATATTCTGAACTTTGCTCTATGTACAAAACATGGTAACTTGGAATACAAACTTAGAAGGATTCACTGTAGTGTGGATCCTTTCCTAAAATGACGGAATTTGGCTACTTTTTACTTGCAATTAAGAATGATTTGAAAGTGTCATGAAGCACAGATGTTGCAAATGTGCTTTACAATGACGCATAATCGAAATTAGCTGGTTGCACGATTAAATAAACATCGCATTACACCCTATTGCGGATTATGTTTACGTTTATTAAACATCTGATGGCTGTGGATCCCCACAAATACAACATTTGAAATCGATGTCGTCAAAAAGCTGCAATATTTTGAAGTCGTAGGTACAGTTCCAGTCGCTGTCAAATTTTGAGTTTCCCGTAATCTTGGCGGAAAATAAGAAATAAAATAATTCTGGATCAGTATAAAATCTTTTCCTGACACAAAAAAAAAAAAGTCTGGGAACTGTGCTAGGTACTGCCGTGCCGTTTTTGCAAATGGTAGAATAGATATTTTATGGGACATTTCCGCATGACAGTGATTTTTTGCAAATGCAAACTGCCGCGCGGGATTAGCCGAGCGGTCTTGGACTGTGCGGCTGGTCTCGGCGGAGGTTCCAGTCCTCCCTCGGGTATGGGTGTGTGTGTTTGACCTTAGGATAATTTAGGTTAAGTAGGGTGTAAGCTTAGGGACTGATGACCTTAACAGTCAAGTCCAATAAGATTTCACACACATTTTCTTCAAATGCAAATTGGAGTTGGCCTCATGTGTTACGGGGTGCTCGGCCACTCCCGGCGGAGGTTCGAGTCCTCCCTCGGGCATGGGTGTGTTGTGGGTGTTGTTCTTAGCATAAGTTAGTTTGTTTAAGTAGTGTGTAAGTTTAGGGACCGATGACCTATGCAGTTTGGTCCTTTAGAATTCACACGCATTTGAACATTTTTTTAGCTGACCATCGCTTTCTGTCATGAACTAACTCCTAGCAGAAGTTCAAGAGACTCGTATCAGGACTTCTAGGACTCGAATGTATATAGAATGACAATCAGTCCTCTCCCCCCTCCCCCCTCCCCCATCTCTCCGCGTACCATTTGTGTAGCGATGGCTGCCGCGCCGGTTAGAGAACAGAACGGATATAAGAGGTCCTGGGGTCGAACGCATACGTATAATTATTTTTTATTTTCAATTTTTACTTTATCAAACAAAAATGAACAAGTAACATAGACGTATACAATGCTGTGGGCTATAACTTGTAATGTTGTTGCTTTAATTTGCTATGAAAGCGGTACTGAAAAACAATAAAAGCGGTTTAAAAGCTGTGAGCTATGTGGGGAAGTTAACCTTGCATTACTGAGCAACTGTTTCACCAGGTATCCAGTCTAGCTTACCAAATTCCCAACCAGACTAACATTAATTATAATCTTTTAAGCGTCATACGACAACCGGTGATATATATATATATATATATATATATATATATATATATATATATATGAAAGAGAATTTAAATAAAAAGAAATAAATCAGTTTATATTTGGAAATTCATTTTAACATCTATCATTGAAATTTCAGCATATTAAACTTGAGTCATAACTAAGCTGGTGCCTTATTTAAGACTGTGAAAATGTGAGATTGTAATCTTACGGAACACATCAAATATGGAGCCAAGATTGGGAGACTGCATACAACACTGCATTCATAAAATAACACACGAAGAAGGTTGAAACATATCCAAGAGGAAATTAACCACAACCAACCGATTCAATTTTCACCCAAAGAAGTTACGTTCGTAGCGCAGTCCTGTCCGTCATGTAATTACCACACACTGGTATACTAAATTCATACTAACTCTCTGTGTAATCTTCCCGAAAAGAATAGCTGAGGGCTACTTTGATGATTACACCACATGCTTCACGTGGTCGACTTGGTTTACACAAAGAGTGTAACTCCACAATAATTTTGATATTTAAAATAAGTTAGATCGAAAAGCAATTTACAAAAGAAAAACCTCGAACTGGTTACTATCGTCTTACTATTAACCTGATGGGTCAAACAATTGTATAAGCACGTGATACTGGTCTCACAAAGTACACCCCACGTGGGTTGAACATAAAGAAAAGTTGCTATATTGAAAAATATTGTCAAGACGAGACGTTATAATCTCACGCAAATTCGCATTTAATATTGATGATCTTAGTTAGAGTTGCTGATCAACACGTGGTTCCACTTTACTCACGAAGTAGTGACAAAGCAGCTACTGGAAGATATTCTCAACTTCACACTCGAATTTCACTGCGTTGCAATTTAAGATAACATAAGATATTTTAGATCTAAACCTTAAATAAAGGTGATTAAATTTTCAGTTAGGCTGAACTTAAGAAATCCATTGTCCTACGGACTTAGCAGACACGCGCTTAGCCGGAGATCATACCACTTCAGACGCTCGCCGGGGACAGACTGCCCTGGTCTCCTACCTGAGGGGTGCCTCACAAATACAAACGGAAGTGACCATAGAGGCAGCTTCCTATACCAACATGACAAGGGACGGACAGGACCATACTAAGGTTAGAAACCTCTTTGCTTTTAGAAAGCGTAGCTACCTGTTCCGATGTTGGTCCTACTGTTCTCTAGCAGACAGGCTTGTCTGCTACCATCAAGCATGCAACTAGAAATACACTCCTGGAAATTGAAATAAGAACACCGTGAATTCATTGTCCCAGGAAGGGGAAACTTTATTGACACATTCCTGGGGTCAGATACATCACATGATCACACTGACAGAACCACAGGCACATAGACACAGGCAACAGAGCATGCACAATGTCGGCAGTAGTACAGTGTATATCCACCTTTCGCAGCAATGCAGGTTGCTATTCTCCCATGGAGACGATCGTAGAGATGCTGGATGTAGTCCTGTGGAACGGCTTGCTATGCCATTTCCACCTGGCGCCTCAGTTGGACCAGCGTTCGTGCTGGACGTGCAGACCGCGTGAGACGACGCTTCATCCAGTCCCAAACATGCTCAATGGGGGACAGATCCGGAGATCTTGCTGGCCAGGGTAGTTGACTTACACCTTCTAGAGCACGTTGGGTGGCACGGGATACATGCGGACGTGCATTGTCCTGTTGGAACAGCAAGTTCCCTTGCCGGTCTAGGAATGGTAGAACGATGGGTTCGATGACGGTTTGGATGTACCGTGCACTATTCAGTGTCCCCTCGACGATCACCAGTGGTGTACGGCCAGTGTAGGAGATCGCTCCCCACACCATGATGCCGGGTGTTGGCCCTGTGTGCCTCGGTCGTATGCAGTCCTGATTGTGGCGCTCACCTGCACGGCGCCAAACACGCATACGACCATCATTGGCACCAAGGCAGAAGCGACTCTCATCGCTGAAGACGACACGTCTCCATTCGTCCCTCCATTCACGCCTGTCGCGACACCACTGGAGGCGGGCTGCACGATGTTGGGGCGTGAGCGGAAGACGGCCTAACGGTGTGCGGGACCGTAGCCCAGCTTCATGGAGATGGTTGCGAATGGTCCTCGCCGATACCCCAGGAGCAACAGTGTCCCTAATTTGCTGGGAAGTGGCGGTGCGGTCCCCTACGGCACTGCGTAGGATCCTACGGTCTTGGCGTGCATCCGTGCGTCGCTGCGGTCCGGTCCCAGGTCGACGGGCACGTGCACCTTCCGCCGACCACTGGCGACAACATCGATGTACTGTGGAGACCTCACGCCCCACGTGTTGAGCAATTCGGCGGTACGTCCACCCGGCCTCCCGCATGCCCACTATACGCCCTCGCTCAAAGTCCGTCAACGGCACATACGGTTCACGTCCACGCTGTCGCGGCATGCTACCAGTGTTAAAGACTGCGATGGAGCTCCGTATGCCACGGCAAACTGGCTGACACTGACGGCGGCGGTGCACAAATGCTGCGCAGCTAGCGCCATTCGACGGCCAACACCGCGGTTCCTGGTGTGTCCGCTGTGCCGTGCGTGTGATCATTGCTTGTACAGCCCTCTCGCAGTGTCCGGAGCAAGTATGGTGGGTCTGACACACCGGTGTCAATGTGTTCTTTTTTCCATTTCCAGGAGTGTACATTTGCTCATTGATTCTTTCACACAGAAGGGAAGGGGGTTGACAGTATCTTATCATATACAGTGTATAAAAGAAAGCGGATGTAGGTTCCGTATGAGACTGTGTGACATGAATTACATATAAACTGTGTTTTAAAGTGTAGTAGTGTGACAGATCGTTCTTGTTTATGTGTAAAAGTAACACGTTCCACTACTCAGTCTCCTCCCAGATAGTCAGAAACGCCACAGTAAATTTAGAAGAGGAATTTATGCCGTAAATGACAACAGATTTAAGAAATTAACATGAAAGGAATCCAACAGTGACCTTTCAAACTCTTTCTGAAAAGATATTGTGAACTGTCTATGTAACCCCACAAAACAGTACTGTCTCTTTTGGAACGAATGAGCACGTTGTAAAATATAAGAATATTGTCATTACTTCGTCAAAATTTTTTAAACTTACAACAGCCTTATACAGAGGTTGATGTGAGGAAGCCCTACATGCAGGACGTTTTCTTCTGTTAATGACTCCTGGGGAGGACAAACAAACTAACAATTATACGATCACATTCTTCCAGATGAAGAAGAATCGCTATCTCGCAGTATTAAAATGAGTCAGAAAATGCACTCCGCTACTGCTGTAAGTAGGCTGTTAAGGGTTTTATGCTGGTAACGCCACGTAGCGCTCTATAAGAAAATCACTGACTGTGCTGTGTGAAGTCTGTGGCTGGTTTGCATTGTTGGAATATTTGCTATTGTAGTGTTGGGCACTGGGCAGTTGGATGTGAACAGCGCGTAGCGTTGCACAGTTGCAGGTGAGCCGCCAGCAGTGGTGGATGTGGGGAGAGAGATGGCAGAATTTTGAGAGCGGACTATCTGGACGTGTACCCATCAGAAAGAGTAAATTTGTAATATTGGATATCATGAACTGATATATATATGATGACTTTTGAACATTATTAAGGTAAATACACTGTTTGTTCTCTTTGAAAATCTTTCATTTGCTAACTATGCCTGTCAGTAGTTAGTGCCTTCAGTAGTTAGAATCTTTTATTCAGCTGGCAGTATTGGCGTACGCTGTATTGCAGTAGTTCGAGTAGCGAAGATTTTTGTGAGGTAAGTGATTCATGAAAGGTATAGGTTATAGTTAGTCAGAGACATTCTTTTGTAGGGATTATTGAAAGTCAGATTGCGTTGCGCTAAAGAGATACTGTGTGTCAGTTTAGTGATGATCAGAATAAGTAAAGAGAGAAATGCCTGAGTACGTTCAGTTTTCATCAGCTGTTTGAAAATCAAATAACGTAAGAGGTTTATCAGCACAGTAATTCATTAATTTTTCAAAGGGGACGTTTCACTGCAATCCCTAGATGTCTACTTTTAAGCTTAGGTAAAGAATTTGAGCAAAAAATATTTAAAACTTGTACCTCGTAAACAGAGAGAAAGGAATCACACCCCAAATACTTTCCGTTTTTCGTCACCAGTTATCCTCACCAATATTCGAGGAAATGATGCATTACGCGTGAACTTCTGCCAAAATTGTGCGATGAGAGGGTACCTTTAATGAGTGGGATCCAAGTTTGTTTCTCTATAGAAACTTTAAGGCAAATATCTAATTTTCAAAATGCATAACACGTGTAAGTTATCGAGAAAATTACTGCTTCTCCTGTTTTTACCATAAATATCACCCCACCACTCATGAGTTATCAGCTGTAAAATAAAAATGTTTCTAATTTTATATGCGAAGTTCTCGTGTACAGCTTATAATCCCTACCAGGAAATTTATTTTCAACACCACATTTACCTCGTCTTTTTGATACCTTTTTTCTGGAAATATTAATAAATACGATGTATTGAACTTAATTTCGAATTAGCTACCCGTGCTCGCTTCGCTGCTTCCATCGCTGCGTGGAAACTTCGCTAACCTATATGGGTGACGTTTCACCCGATACGCACCAAAACTATTACTTTACAATCTACAGTTACCAGGAATGGTAACGGCGCTAGTGAAAATTTAGCAAATCGTTGTTGGTGTTACAATGCCAGTTTTCCCTATAAAACTCGCTTTAAAAAGTCCACAACCCACATCAGTGTATTTTTCAGCTTATAGCTGGGGAAAAAACGGAGTGACCTGCTCGTATAGCCCAATGCACAGCATCGTACCTTATGATAAAGACTCGTATGGAACAAGTGCACCAAACAGAATAAAACTGATCTGTAGATGCCAAGTGTGTTTTTAACGGTTTCTTCTTCCACTCGTTTAGGAAAACGAGACAATAACGTACATAAACAGTTAAAATATGAAAACAGACATAACAAAGCTGACCGTTTTACAGACAGACGGCGTCAACTGAGGACGGTAACCGGAGGAAGGGTATCATGCCACAGACGTAAAAATAAAGTAGACTGCTAGATCATGGTGCAGCGGACCGTAAAGTGCCGCCGAGAGACTCACTAGGGTGAACAAGAATAGCTGGGAACAGCCAGAAATGTCGATGAAAATAAAGAACGAAGATACCCGTGGGACTTATTGTAGATTTACCTACAGTTAGGAGGGCAGTGAGAGTTCTGGCCCAAAAATCGCGTATGTCAGCACTTTCCGGTGTCAGCGTTCCAGGAACTGGTGATTTCAACATTTTCCAGTTTCAGCATTCCGGTGAGCTGAAGCAGTTATGTACTGAGGTGACAAAAGTCATGGGATACTTCCTAATATCGTGCCGAACTTCCTTTTGCCCGGGATAGCACAGCGACTCGACGTGGGAAGTTCCTTGCAGAAATATTGAGTCATGCTGACTGTATAGCCGTCCATAATCGCAAAAGTGTTGCCAGTGCAGGCTTTTGTGCACGATGTAACCTGTCGATTACGTCTGTAAACGTTCGATCAGATAAATGTCTGAGTATGTGGGTGGGCAAATCATTCGCTCGAAATGTCCAGAACGTTCTTCAAACCAATTGCGAATAATTACTGTATGAGCCAGTGACATGGCGCATCGTCATCTATAACAACTCCATCATTGTTTGGGACCACTAAGTTCATGAAGGGCTGCAAATGGTGTCCAAGTAGCCAAACATGCAGAGGACGCAGTCCACTCCATGTAAACACAGTCCACGCCTTAATGAATGCACCACCAGCTCCCACAGTGCCTTGTTGACTAATTGGGTCCATAGCTTTGTGTTGACTGCGCCAGGCTCGAAACCTACCATCAGCTCTCACCAACTGAAATAGAGACTTATCTGAAAAGACCACCGTTTTCCAGTCGTCTAGGGTCCAATCGATGTGAGTACGAGTCTAGGAGAGGTGCTGCAGGCGATGTCGTGCTGTTAGCAAAGGCACTCACGTCCGTTGTCTGCTGCCGTGGCCCACTGACACCAAATTTCGCCTCACTGTCCTAACAGATACTTTCGCCGTGCACCCCAAATTGATTTCTGCGATTATTTCACACAGTGTTGCTAGCCTGTTAGGACTGACAACTATACGCCAACGCGGATGCTCTCGGTCGTTAAATAAAGGCCGTCAGCCACTGCATTGTCCTTGGTGAGAGGTAATGCCTCGGCACCCTCTTGACACTATGGATCTCAGAATATTGAGTTCCCTGACGATTTCCGAAATGGGATGTCTCATGCGTCTAGCTTCAAATAGTGGACCTTTCTGCGTTCAAAGTCTGTTAATTTCTGTTGTGCGCCCATAAACACGTCGGAAACCTTTTCACATGAATCGACCAAGTACATGTACATAATACACCTTGTGTACATGGCACTACCGCTATCTTTATATGTGCGTATTGCTATCACACAACTTAGTCACTGTGGTCTGTTCAATTTCACATCGCCGCCTCTCTTCACCCTTCCGCCTCCTACAGTTTGCTCTTGGCCAATGTACACTCCTGGAAATGGAAAAAAGAACCATTGACACCGGTGTGTCAGACCCACCATACTTGCTCCGGACACTGCGAGAGGGCTGTACAAGCAATGATCACACGCACGGCACAGCGGACACACCAGGAACCGCGGTGTTGGCCGTCGAATGGCGCTAGCTGCGCAGCATTTGTGCACCGCCGCCGTCAGTGTCAGCCAGTTTGCCGTGGCATACGGAGCTCCATCGCAGTCTTTAACACTGGTAGCATGCCGCGACAGTGTGGACGTGAACCGTATGTGCAGTTGACGGACTTTGAGCGAGGGCGTATAGTGGGCATGCGGGAGGCCGG
Source organism: Schistocerca nitens (assembly GCF_023898315.1). Lineage (NCBI taxonomy): Eukaryota > Metazoa > Arthropoda > Insecta > Orthoptera > Acrididae > Schistocerca > Schistocerca nitens. The sequence goes on along the minus strand of NC_064615.1, from coordinate 1,045,380,090 downwards.
GTGGACGTACCGCCGAATTGCTCAACACGTGGGGCGTGAGGTCTCCACAGTACATCGATGTTGTCGCCAGTGGTCGGCGGAAGGTGCACGTGCCCGTCGACCTGGGACCGGACCGCAGCGACGCACGGATGCACGCCAAGACCGTAGGATCCTACGCAGTGCCATAGGGGACCGCACCGCCACTTCCCAGCAAATTAGGGACACTGTTGCTCCTGGGGTATCGGCGAGGACCATTCGCAACCGTCTCCATGAAGCTGGGCTACGGTCCCGCACACCTTTAGGCCGTCTTCCGCTCACGCCCCAACATCGTGCAGCCCGCCTCCAGTGGTGTCGCGACAGGCGTGAATGGAGGGACGAATGGAGACGTGTCGTCTTCAGCGATGAGAGTCGCTTCTGCCTTGGTGCCAATGATGGTCGTATGCGTGTTTGGCGCCGTGCAGGTGAGCGCCACAATCAGGACTGCATACGACCGAGGCACACAGGGCCAACACCCGGCATCATGGTGTGGGGAGCGATCTCCTACACTGGCCGTACACCACTGGTGATCGTCGAGGGGACACTGAATAGTGCACGGTACATCCAAACCGTCATCGAACCCATCGTTCTACCATTCCTAGACCGGCAAGGGAACTTGCTGTTCCAACAGGACAATGCACGTCCGCATGTATCCCGTGCCACCCAACGTGCTCTAGAAGGTGTAAGTCAACTACCCTGGCCAGCAAGATCTCCGGATCTGTCCCCCATTGAGCATGTTTGGGACTGGATGAAGCGTCGTCTCACGCGGTCTGCACGTCCAGCACGAACGCTGGTCCAACTGAGGCGCCAGGTGGAAATGGCATGGCAAGCCGTTCCACAGGACTACATCCAGCATCTCTACGATCGTCTCCATGGGAGAATAGCAGCCTGCATTGCTGCGAAAGGTGGATATACACTGTACTAGTGCCGACATTGTGCATGCTCTGTTGCCTGTGTCTATGTGCCTGTGGTTCTGTCAGTGTGATCATGTGATGTATCTGACCCCAGGAATGTGTCAATAAAGTTTCCCCTTCCTGGGACAATGAATTCACGGTGTTCTTATTTCAATTTCCAGGAGTGTAGTTACGTCAACGCCGTGATGCTCTCGTACAATACTTCTGGAGCCCCAACGCTCCTGGCCATTGGAATGAAATTTCCCATTTATTCTCCCTTTTTATTTAAAAAATCTAACTGTCTCTCATTCAAGCTCTGTACGTCATAGTTAAAGTACCAGCATGAAGCGCTATCAGCAGGAAAATACCACTACTTTCAGCCAGAATAAAAGGAAGAACAAGGGTGTTAGATTTGAAAGTAAGTATATGTCCATCAAATATTAAAACTATTGTTATTATTCATTTAGTAATACATTCGTTTATACTAAACTCTTGTTATGTTTTCCCAGCAGCACAGTGTGCCCCTGATCCAGTACTAGCAGAACTGCAGGACCAGAAAACTCAGGTGTTCGACATACAATTGTCTCTGTCATCACCACAGCAGCAGAAATCCGCTGGTTACCTTCCTGGTTTACCAGGCCTGGTACTGCCATCACAACAGGCGCTGCCACAACTTCCTCAACTCGCTGTGCCTAAGTTAAGCACAGATCGTTTACCACAGATTTCGGAGCCTGATACATAGTCGTTTCCTGTCCACCATCAACACTCGTCGATCCTCGGGTAAGCGCCAACAAAACACCGATATTCGCCGATAGCCACATGTTGGCTACTAGTGGGTCTAAACTTGGCACTTACTTTGATGTAGTAACTGAAGTAGAAAACGTTCACTTTGCTGGGCCTAGAGTACAGTATTCATGGTACGTGTGAGACTACCTGTGCAGAATGCAGAGGTATGTGACGAAGATGATGACAAAGTATGACCTATCCCATACACCTATTAACAACCATATCTTTGGCAGGCAGATTTCTATAGTCGATATGTATGAAGAAGCTGTACTTGAATTAGCTTCAGGGGACAAGCGTACTTACATAAAACATTCGAGTATTGTGAATTTGAGTGAACTATACTGTGCATTAATAATCGCTACAGACAGACTGAGGTGCTGTCTTCCGTATGCCAGAGGTGCATACTCTTTGTGGCGGATTTGAGCGAGAATAGTGAAAATGTGGAGTGATTATAACGCTGTGTAAATGCTTGTATTCACCTATTGCCAAAGCGAACAAGTATAGATATTTGGTTTGTGGGACTCTCACCTGCGCGGTTATCAGCGCCCTTTCAAATTCCCAATCTTACACAGTCCAATCTCCCCACTTCCACGACTGATGGTGAAATGATGAGGACAACACAAACACCCAGTCCCCGGGCACAGAAAACGTCCATGCTCTCCCCACAGGAGGGCACGGAAAAGGAGGCATGAAAAATATTATGAACCCATTGCTGCTTCTTATCACCTTCAGATTTCGCCGAATGGTTTTCAACGGTCTCCAGTGGTTCCATGCTGTACAATGGAGCAAAAATTGCAGTTGCATTACACTCTAAAGGGGTCAGATCATTTTCAGTGCTATTGCAGCCGCACAAAGTCCATAGAGTAGTGCTGAAATGTGCAGGGGTTGGATATTTGAGCGAAGGGATGGCTTCATTGACGCCCTTCATGCCATCCTCACCCCCGAGGCCTTTTCGTGTGGGTTCTAAGCGGTGTTGTGTCTGAAATATTATCCTCGGCCACCCATCAGAAACCTGCGTGATTTCAACGTTGGGTAGCGCGGTTCTGACCTCCATCGCTCAGGCTTCAAAAGAGGGGGTGAAATGTAAGTAAGACGCAGTGTGACGACCTTCTTATCATGTGACTCGTGCATGCAGCGTTGGACACAACTGCGGTGAAATATGATGCAAATTTGACTCATTAACCCACCTTACAGCTCCCTCTCTCTTCCCCTCTCCTCCCCAAACTCTCTCTCTCTCTCTCTCTCTTCCTATCTGTCCCTCTCTCTCTCTTCTCTCTCTCCATTTTGCACGTGTCGAGAGCTTGCTGCTTCAAGCGTGGTCGAGGCTGAGGGTGACATCGCACGACTGCACGCTTTTCCCTTTCCCATCGTTACAGATGACGGTTTCAACCGTCTTTGAGCCAAACTTCAAGCGTTTGCATCAGAATGAAGAAAATTATTGGTCTTCCAAAAAGGGTTCCTTTAATTTTGTTGTGCAGTGTTGCTTCCTTAGTATAGCGGCACCACTAATTGTGTCTCTACATGATGCCAAAGAACAACTTTGGGCAGGTAGGTGTGACCAACTTCAAACGCAGATGGAACCTGCTGAGTGCCTACCGCACGGAGGTACAGGTATTTCGATTAGTCCAACTGCAGATCATTAGACAGGCTAAGATCAGGTGTTGCTAAATCCAGGACAACTTTGTAAAATGGGGACCTTCCGTAAGAACGACACAATGTGAACGCGGAGAGGCACCGACAAGGAATCACTTGTGCCCCTGTCCATACCCCTGATCATGCAGTGATGAAGATCTGATGAATGCTGAAGGCAGTGTACCAGCTCACTTCTGGGCGAAGATAACGTAGTTCATTATATTAGTCAGTTACATTGTAAATAATGGAAACTGTTGTTTATGTAGTATCCCTTAGCATCGTACATTCATGTGATGCATAGTTTTGTACATCTTCTGACTCGAGTAAATAAATACAACTGTTGTGATCCGGTTGGCCCAGAAGAGCTTTATGACACCTTTCCCAACCGAAACAGTGCATGCGTCCAAGCTAGAGGGATTGAATCGTCATACTGCCAAGTTATTTGTAAATTTTAGTCAACCCATGAAGTTTCTTCTTCCCCTACTAGATGCTTCACAGTTTTTTTTAAATTTTTTTTTCTGGCAGAGCATAATTTGCTCGAAGTGAATGATCTCAATAGAGTTATCATAACAAATTCTCGTGATAGGTAAAAGTTTTTCTCTCCCTGTACACCTGCCCAAGGACTATGGTATTTGACTGCACGCGTCCATCTTGCGTCTGCATGTTTTCTAATGTCATCTAAATGCTTTGTGTTGCGTTATCACCTCGATCTTTTCTTATTGCCTGGAATCTAATAAAGACCTTCGTTCCTCCATGTGCCATACATTCGCCTCGCTACATGTCCTCTCCACATACATTTAATTTTCATCCCAGTCTTAACAACGCCTACCAATCAAACCTGCTAGCAGAACCATTTGTTCGATTTTATCTCTCTCTCTCTTTGCCGTAAGAGGGCCTTAGAATTACAGATTAGCATCGTTAACGTCAATTAATAAGTTATTTTATTAATGGATATCGCCGCGAGAGCATCCTTAACGTCGGTTTGCTGCAGAATTCTTGACCACATTTTAAGATCGAATGGTGAAAAAACTTCCTTGAGAGAGAATAGTGTCTGTCTACAAATCAGCGGGGATTTAAAAAGCATCATTCGTGGGAGACTTAGTCTGTCCTTTTGTCGTAATATATGCTGCGAACAGTGGACGAAGGGCAACAGGCAGATTCCATATTCCTATATTACCGAAATGCGTTTGGCTCAGTTCCACACAGCAGGCTGTTAACGGAAGTGTGCTGAGCATATGGAATAAGTTCTCACGTATGCGAGTGGTTGGAAGACCTCTTAAGTAAAAGAACACAGTGCGTTGTCCTGGACGGCGAGTGTTCATCAGAGACACTCGTATCGTGAGGACTGTTCCATGGACATATGATAGGTGTGGTGTCACCGCCAGACACCACACTTGCTAGGTGGTAGCCTTTAAATCGGCCGCGGTCCGTTAGTATACGTCGGACCCGCGTGTCGCCACTGTCAGTGATTGCAGACCGAGCGCCGCCACACGGCAGGTCTAGAGAGACTTCCTAGCACTCTCCCCAGTTGTACAGCAGAATTTGCCAGAAATGGATCACTAACAAATACGCCCTCATTTGCCGAGACGATAGTTAGCATAGCCTTCAGCTACGTCATTTGCTACGACCTAGCAAGGCGCCATTACCAGTTTATATTGAGATTGTAATTATGTATCATCAAGAGCGATGTTCTCCAATTATGGATTAAAGTTAAGTATTCCAAGAGCTTCGTATATTTAGTAGACTCAACTCCTTTAACTGTTCCAGACCTCAGGCCAGTCTGCGTGAGCTTAAACGCGTGCATTTCGGCTTCCTCTAGCAACACGGTGTTGGCTCTTCTGCCAACACATCAATAGGACTGTTCTTGTTCTTTATACACGTAAACTAGCTGAAATACTGGTTGAGCAGCAATCTACGACTGTTTGCTAATGACACTGTGCTGTGTGGGTAGTCTCGTGGTTGAGTGACTGCAGAATTTTCGTTTAGTATGATGAAGGAAAGATTCCTCTAAACGTATAACAAGAAAATTAATGTAAATAGTCTTCACGGGTGTGGCGCCGGATGACGTTGTGCAAACAATATTTCTTCGGAGAAACTGTCCGACATCATCAAGTGGTTGAACCTCGCTGGTGGCTAGGTACGACTGACAAGATCCGCATGTCGACACCGCTGTATATAGAGCACGCGCGTGAAGATGGCGCAGGCGCGGAAACCACGCATGCGCAAAAATTTGCAGATAGATGGCGCCAGACTCAAACGCCCTCTGCCGGGAGACGAAGAGCGGCCGTTCTGCGCGTGCGCTGACGCTGTGTTTACTAACATGCTGCCAAAGTTATGACGGGTCTATTATCGAAAGCTCTTTGCTTTCTCGTCGTGATTTAACAGCGGGCAATACAGGGTTCCAGGCTGTACTCAACTGAAATCCCAAGGTTATCAGCTGTACGGATATGTATTGCCTCCTTAATGACGCAATCCCAGAAAGAGGATACTGGAGATAAAACTTCCGTCTTTTCATAAATCATGTGATGTCCTGTGTTCAGACAGTGTTCTGCAATTGCCGACTTCTCAGGTTGGCGTAGGCGTGTATGACGCTGATGTTCATCGGAACGTTCTTGTACTAAGCGACATGTCTGACCTACATTGCCGCCCCACGCTGACAAGGAATCTTGTACACACCACGTTTCCTCAGACCGAGATCATCCTTAACCGAACCTAACAGGTTCCTCAGTTTTGCAGATGGTCGGAAAACACACTTGATGTCATATCTTTCGAGGACTCTTCCGATTCTTGATGACATGGCACCAAAGTACGGCAAGAAGGCCAAGGTGGTGAGTGTCTTCGTATCTTCATTCTGCTCCATAGGTTGAACTCGCTTGGTCCTGAATGCATACGTATTTGTCCCTCAGAATAACCGTTTTGACGAAGACTTTCTTAAAATGTTGCATCTCACTCGGCAGGCTTTCAGAGTCAGATACCACACGCGCTCAATGAACTAGCGTACGTAATGCACTACCACATTGTGCTGGATGATGGCAGCTTGTGGCTTGCAAATATAGATCTGTATGCGTTGGCTTTCGGTATACGCTGTGTCCCAGGGTTCCATCTGCTTTCCTTCGTACCAAAACATCAAGAAAAGGTAGACTGCCATCTTTTTCGACTTCCATAGTGAAGTTGATATTCGGATGGAGCGAATTTAAATGTTGAAGAAACGTAGGTAGAGTATCCAGTCCATGTGGCCACACCACAAACGTATCGTCAACATACTGCAGAAAACAATAGGGTTTGAGAGTGGCTGACTGTAGTGCTTTGTCTTCAGTCCTCCATAAAATAATTGGCCACCACAGGAGAAAGAGGGCTTCCCATGGCGACACCATCCACTTGTTCAAAATATTGGTCTTGATATAAGAAGTTTGTTGAAGTAAGTACATGTTTAAATAGCGCCACTATGTCCTCCTCAAACTTGTTACTAATGAGCTCTAAAGAGTCGTGCAAGGGCACCTTTGTAAATAAAGACACAACATCGAAACTTACTAAGAGATCCGATGATTGCACTCTAAGAGTTTTCAAGCGACCTATAAATCCTCAGAGTTACCAATATGATGGTCGCACTTGCCTACGAGAGGTCCCAATAGTGACGTCAGATATTTGGCAACAAAATAAGTAGGTGCTCCAATGTTGCTCACGATAGGGCGCAGAGGCACCCCATTCTTATGGATCTTGGGTAGGCCATAGAGTCTAGGAGGAACTGCAGCTTTTTGACGTAAACCCTTAGCGACTTGAGCCGGCCGCGGTGGTCTCGCGGTTCTAGGCGCGCAGTCCGGAACCGTGCGACTGCTACGGTCGCAGGTTCGAATCCTGCCTCGGGCATGGATGTGTGTGATGTCCTTAGGTTAGTTAGGTTTAAGTAGTTCTAAGTTTTAGAGGACTGATGACCACAGCAGTTGAGTCCCATAGTGCTCAGAGCCATTTGAACCATTTTTTGAACCTTAGCGACTTGCGCTGGATCGAGCTCTTCCTGATGAGTTCCAAAGTCTTCCTCTGGATCCTACCCGTCGGATCACTTTTTAATTTACTGTATGCAGGATTGTGGAGCAGTTTGTGCATCTTGCTGTTATATTCTGTGCGTGAGAGGAGAACAGTAGCGTTTCCTTTGTCAGCAGGTAAGATGACGATGTCTTGGTCTCTTCTCAGATCTTGTAGTGCTTCTTTCAGCTGCGGTAATCTTAAAGCTGGTCTTCTTAGGTGGCGCCCCAGCATCCTCTTTCTGGGATTGCGTCATTAAGGAGGCAATACATATGCGTACAGCTGATAACCTTATCAACAGGGATGCGAGATTTCCATTGAGTACAGCCTGGAACCCTGCATTGGCTGCTGTTAAGTCGCGACGAGAAAGCAAAGAGCTTTCGATAATAGACCCGTCATAACTTTGGCAGCATGTTAGTAAACACAGCGTCAGCGCACGCGTAGAACGGCCGCTCTGCGTCTCCCGGCAGAGGGCGTTTGAGTCTGGCGCCATCTATCTGCAAATTTTTGCGCATGCGTGGTTTCCGCGCCTGCGCAATCTTCACGCGCGTGCTCTATATACAGCGGCGTCGACATGCGGATCTTGTCAGTCGTACCTAGCCACCAGCGAGGTTCAACCACCTGATGATGTCGGACAGTTGCTCCTAAGAAATATTGTGGGATTTGCACAACGTCATCCAGCAGCACAACCGTGAAGACTATTTACAACATATCCACCGGGAAAGCCTGAAGAGTCACATCAAGTAAATTAATGCAGATGAGTAGGAAAAAACAATCCTGTAATATTTTAATTTTGTACTTGTGGTGCGCTGCTAGACAGAGTCAAGTCGATTAAATATTTAAGCGTAATGTCCCAAAGAGATAAGAAATGGGACGAGCAGGGAAGACGAATAGTCCACTTCGGTTTACTGGGAGAGTTTTAGGAAAGTGTAGCCAATATTCACAGGAGATGGCGAATAGAATACGTGTGGGACCCAGTCTCGAGTACTGCTCGAGTGTTTGGACTCCCCACCATCTCGGATTGAAGGAAGACATTGAAGCAGTTCAGAGGCGTACTGGCAGACTTGTTACTTACACGGTCGGTCAAAATGCGATTGTTATGGAGATGCTTCGTGAAATCAAGAGGGGATGCCTGGAGGGAAGGCAACTTTTTTTTCGCGAGAGACTGTTGAAGAAATTTAGGGAAAAGGCTGTTGCAGCTGACTGTGGAATGATTCTGCTCCCGCTAAAGCGCATTTCGCTCAAGGACCGCGAGGAGGAGGTAAAGAGGAATTAGGGCTCGTACGGAGCCGTTTTTCCCTCACTCTGTTTGGGAGTTCAGATGTTTCAAATGGCTCTAAGCAATATTGGATTTAACATCTGAGGTCATCAGTCCCCTAGACTTAGAACTACGTAAACCTAACTAACCTATGGACATGACACACATCCATACCTGAGGCAGGATTCGAACCTGCGACCGTAGCAACTGCGTGGTTCCGGACTGAAGTGCCTAGAACCACTCGGTCACAGCGGCCGGCTCTGTTTGGGAGTGCAGCAGGATAGGAAATGACTACCAGTGGCACAAGCTACCCTCCGCCACGAGCAATACGGTGGCTTGCAGAATATGCGTGCGGCTGTAGATGTAGATCTAGTGTACAACTACTGTTGAAAGGTCGCTGTTGGATTCCTTTCATGTTAATTTCTTAAATCTGTTATCATTTACGGCATAAATTCCTCTTCTAAATTTACTGTGCTGTTTCTGACTATCTGGGAGGAGACTGAGCAGTGAAACGTGTTACTTTTACACATAAACAAGAACGATCTGTCACACTACTACACTTTAAAACACAGTTTATATGTAATTCATGTCACACAGTCTCATACAGAACCTATATCCGCTTTCTTTTATACACTGTATATGATAAGATACTGTCATCCCCCTTCCCTTCTGTGTGAAAGAATGAATGAGCAAATGTACGAGTATTTCTAGTTGCATGCTTGATGGTAGCAGACAAGCCTGTCTGCTAGAGAACAATAGGACCAACATCGGAACAGGTAGCTAGGCTTTCTAAAAGCAAAGAGGTTTCTATCCTTAGTATGGTCCTGTCCGTCCCTTCTCATGTTGGTATAGGAAGCTGCCTCTATGATCACTTCCGTTTGTATTTGTGAAGCACCCCTCAGGTAGGAGACCAGGGCAGTCTGTCCCCGGCGAGCGTCTGAAGTGGTAAGATCTCCGGCTAAGCGCGTGTCTGCTAAGTCTGTAGGACAATGGATTTCTTAAGTTCAGCCTAACTGAAAATTTAATCACCTTTATTTCAGGTTTAGATCTAAAATATCTTATGTTATCTTAAATTGCAACGCAGTGAAATTCGAGTGTGAAGTTTAGAATATCTTCCAGTAGCTGCTTTGTCACTACTTCGTGAGTAAAGTGGAACCACGTGTTGATCAGCAACTCTAACTAAGATCATCAATCTTAAATGCGAATTTGCGTGAGATTATAACGTCTCGTCTTGACAATATTTTTCAATATAGCAACTTTTCTTTATGTTCAACCCACGTGGGGTGTACTTCGTGAGACCAGTACCACGTGCTTATACAATTGTTTGACCCATCAGGTTAATAGTAAGACGATAGTGACCAGTTCGAGGTTTTTCTTTTGTAAATTGCTTTTCGATCTAATTTATTTTAATTATCAAAATTATTGTGGAGTTACGCTCTTTGTGTAAACCAAGTCGACCACGTGAAGCGTGTGGTGTAATCATCAAAGTTGCCCTCAGCTATTCTTTTCGGGAAGATTACACAGAGAGTTAGTATGAATTTAGTATACCAGTGTGTGGTAATTACATGACGGACAGGATTGCGCTACGAACGTAACTTCTTTGGGTGATAATTGAATCGGTTGGTTGTGGTTATTTCCTCTTGCATATGTTTCAACGTTGTTCGTGTGTTATTTTATGAATGCAGTGTTGTATGCAGTCTCCCAATCTTGGCTCCATATTTGATGTGTTCCATAAGATTACAATCTCACATTTTCACAATCCTAAATAAGGCTGAAATTTCAATGATCAATGTTAAAATAAATTTCCAAACTGTTTTATTTCTTTTTATTTAAATTCTCTTTTATATATACACTCCTGGAAATGGAAAAAAGAACACATTGACACCGGTGTGTCAGACCCACCATACTTGCTCCGGACACTGCGAGAGGGCTGTACAAGCAATGATCACACGCACGGCACAGCGGATACACCAGGAACCGCGGTGTTGGCCGTCGAATGGCGCTAGCTGCGCAGCATTTGTGCACCGCCGCCGTCAGTGTCAGCCAGTTTGCCGTGGCATACGGAGCTCCATCGCAGTCTTTAACACTGGTAGCATGCCGCGACAGCGTGGACGTGAACCGTATGTGCAGTTGACGGACTTTGAGCGAGGGCGTATAGTGGGCATGCGGGAGGCCGGGTGGACGTACCGCCGAATTGCTCAACAAGTGGGGCGTGAGGTCTCCACAGTACATCGATGTTGTCGCCAGTGGTCGGCGGAAGGTGCACGTGCCCGTCGACCTGGGACCGGACCGCAGCGACGCACAGATGCACGCCAAGACCGTAGGATCCTACGCAGTGCCGTAGGGGACCGCACCGCCACTTCCCAGCAAATTAGGGACACTGTTGCTCCTGGGGTATCGGCGAGGACCATTCGCAACCGTCTCCATGAAGCTGGGCTACGGTCCCGCACACCGTTAGGCCGTCTTCCGCTCACGCCCCAACATCGTGCAGCCCGCCTCCAGTGGTGTCGCGACAGGCGTGAATGGAGGGACGAATGGAGACGTGTCGTCTTCAGCGATGAGAGTCGCTTCTGCCTTGGTGCCAATGATGGTCGTATGCGTGTTCGGCGCCGTGCAGGTGAGCGCCACAATCAGGACTGCATACGACCGAGGGACACAGGGCCAACACCCGGCATCATGGTGTGGGGAGCGATCTCCTACACTGGCCGTACACCACTGGTGATCGTCGAGGGGACACTGAATAGTGCACGGTACATCCAAACCGTCATCGAACCCATCGTTCTACCATTCCTAGACCGGCAAGGGAACTTGCTGTTCCAACAGGACAATGCACGTCCGCATGTATCCCGTGCCACCCAACGTGCTCTAGAAGGTGTAAGTCAACTACCCTGGCCAGCAAGATCTCCGGATCTGTCCCCCATTGAGCATGTTTGGGACTGGATGAAGCGTCGTCTCACGCGGTCTGCACGTTCAGCACGAACGCTGGTCCAACTGAGGCGCCAGGTGGAAATGGCATGGCAAGCCGTTCCACAGGACTACATCCAGCATCTCTACGATCGTCTCCATGGGAGAATAGCAGCCTGCATTGCTGCGAAAGTTGGATATACACTGTACTAGTGCCGACATTGTGCATGCTCTGTTGCCTGTGTCTATGTGCCTGTGGTTCTGTCAGTGTGATCATGTGATGTATCTGATCCCAGGAATGTGTCAATAAAGTTTCCCCTTCCTGGGACAATGAATTCACGGTGTTCTTATTTCAATTTCCAGGAGTAATATATATATATATATATATATATATATATATATATATATATATATATATATATAATCACCGGTTGTCGTATGACTATTAAAAGATTATAATTAATGTAAGTCTGGTTGGGGAAAAAAAAACGTTGGAACAATGGCACTTCCTCTTAATCGCTGCCATACTTGTCGGTGATGGTCGTCAGGGGCAGTGCAGGACATTGATTCATCACTGAACACAACTATACACAATGCGACGCCGTTCATAAGCAGTTCATTCTTTCCAGTCATAATGCCACTACAAGCGCATGTGTTTATATGCTATCTTAACGACAGGCTACGCGTGGGACTGTAATTATCTAGTCTGGCTGCTGCCTAGTCTCCTGGCATTGGCAAGAGATGACCCAGAATGTTGATGGGAGCCCATTACTTTTTCTCGGAGGGCTGGCACAGGTGTGAAGACGATGTGATACGGTTGGCGAAAAATATGGCGATCCTCCGTGGTCACACATGGTCGTCCGGAAACTTGAGGAAGAGTATGCCTGCTTCCACTTTGCCATGCAGTCCAACATCGTACCGCTGTCACATCCGAATCAATATATTTGAGCCGAGGCTGGCTCATGCTATGCGTTGGATTAAACCTCGGTTGCTATTCTGTGTTTAGTCTCCCGTGCATATCGCGATTATGCTGTTATCCTCTCTGTCCGCGACTGGCAGCAGCGGTGTGTATTGATATTCGCACCTTGTACTATCTTTGGCCTGTCGCTGAGAGTTTCCGGATGTGTTGCGTGCGGGCAGATGGTCGGTTGGCGTGGAGCAGCGAGGAAATCTCCGCGGAGCGTAGTTTGGCCGACGCCGCTGGCGGCGTCCACGCGCGGTCGGAGTGTGTGGTGCTGTTCCCATTGCTATGAGGTCCGTGGCTCACCGGTCAGAGTGTGTGGTTGTGTTCCCATTGCTACGAGGTCCTTGGCTCACCGGTCAGAGTGTGTGGTAGTGTTCCTATTGCTACGAGGTCCGTGGCTCACCGGTCAGAGTGTGTGGTAGTGTTCCTATTGCTACGAGGTCCGTGGCTCACCGGTCAGAGTGTGTGGTAGTGTTCCTATTGCTACGAGGTCCGTGGCTCACCGGTCAGAGTGTGTGGTAGTGTTCCTATTGCTATGAGGTCCGTGGCTCACCGGTCAGAGTGTGTGGTAGTGCTCCTATTGCTACAAGGTCCCTGGCTCACCGGTCAGAGTGTGTGGTAGTGTTCCTATTGCTACGAGGTCCGTGGCTCACCAGTCAGAGTGTGTGGTAGTGTTCCCATTGCTACGAGGTCCTTGGCTCACAGGTCAGAGTGTGTGGTAGTGCTCCCATTGCTACGAGGTCTGTGGCTCACCGGTCAGAGTGTGTGGTAGTGTTCCCATTGCTACGAGGTCCTTGGCTCACATGTCAGAGTGTGTGGTAGTGTTCCCATTGCTACGAGGTCCGTGGCTCACCGGTCAGAGTGTGTGGTAGTGTTCCCATTGCTACGAGGTCCTTGGCTCACCGGCCAGAGTGTGTGGTAGTGTTCCTTTTGCTCTGTGGCTCACCGATCCTGGACACGAAAGTTGATTTTTGACTTAATCTACCAACAAGCACGACTGTTTACATTGAGTCGTTTGATTTCGTTGTCGGCTGTTAGGACATTCCAGCGAGCAACAACGTGTGTTTCCCAGTTGGCAAATTTTAGCCACCCTCCGGTGTATTTTTTTTTTTTTTTTAAATTGAAGTGCACCAGCAGAATCTTCTGCCTTGTGGCCGTCAACGTTCCCGTTACCTGCCCTGGCCGTTGACTTAAATTCAGGCAGTGTATTTTCCTCATCGTGTTGTCGCTGTCCAGCAAGGTGTGTAGTTTGACAGCTCAATGTATAATTGCTTGTGGGCACCAATACCTTCTATGTTGTTCTATTGAACTCCCTGTTGTGTGCTGGTCGGGTGGAGCGGAAGTTATCTTGTCGATGGGTCCGTTGACTGTCTGTCGGTTGGATTGTCGTCAGATCGAGAATGGTTGGGCCGACTGCCTGTCTCACCTAAGCGAGCATTAGTGAGTGAATTCCAGGCCGACACTCGGAAACTTCTGAGCGCCGCTGGGAATACTGCCTTTTCTTATTTGTTCTTGTTGTTTGTATTTGTAATTCTTCTGGCCGATTTTTAAATTAATGTTATTTTGCCCTTAAGGCGTAAGATTGTTTGGGCCTTCAGCCTAATTTAAAGAATTGTTTTAAGGTGAGGTCTTGCTCTTTTAAAAATTTATTTTGGTTTGAGTCTTAAGTGATGGGCCTTCATCCCATTTTTTTTTAAACTAAAGTTGTTGGGCCTTCAGCCTAATTTAAAGAATTGTTTTAAGGTGAGGTCTTGCTCTTTTAAAAATTTATTTTGGTTTGAGTCTTAAGTGATGGGCCTTCATCCCATTTTTTTTAAACTAAAGTTGTTTTGCTCTTAAGGTGTGAAATTGTTTGGTCCTTCAGCCTAATTGAAAGAATTGATTTACGGTAAGGCCTTCTGCCTTTTAAATTTCTGTTTTTGGTTTGAGTCTTAAGTTATTGACTTTCAGCCGATTTTAAATTAAAGATCAAAGAGCAACCTGCTTTTCGTGAGAAAAGGAGATTGTTTGGCACACAAACTTCCTTAAAACTACACGTCCTGCTGCATCAAAATTGGTCAGTGGAGTTCAGCACCATACTGTTGTTCAGGAGCATAATACAATTACAGTAATTAAGAAATTATGAGAGGTTGTTTCGTATTGAATGAAAACTATAGAGAATGCATTTCTTTTCCTGTACTTTAGTGAACTTTTTACACTTACAATTCTGTCGATTGATAGAAGGCGACGACAATGAAGTTTACCTTCTTTTCCGAAAACAAGATATTTCTGTTCTTCACTTCCAGAAAATTTGTGTACATAAATGTTTGGGAACTCTTACACATACTTTACTCGGTTTTATCACTAAAATATCAATTTTCATTAAATGTAACAATACGTTCTGAGCGACGGCCTAGCAACACGTCCTCTTTCTACAAGATACAGATTAACAGTCCACTTTTTTTTTAATAAATGAATTGTCCTTTTTTTAGAGTCGATACTCAAAGATTCACAGCTACTATTGTTGCGGGGATTGCGCGCTAAAGAGTTTCTTGCTGTCCAGCTGCGCTTCACTTCACTTCAAGTACTTTTTGAATCACATTTACATTTACGGTATTTACATACATGACTGAGCTTCTCAGAATAAAATCAAGCACAAATTAGTTTTTAAAAAAAGCAGTGAGGCACACATAACATTACAATAGACAGTATTTCATCTTTAATGCCATGCTCTCCATTGCCTTCTGCATTGTCATATAATTGATTGTTACTAATTAGTTTCCCTTTTAGGGATAATTTTCCACGTCAAGGACAAGAAGGTTCCCTGAAACTCTTTCATCTTCTCCTCTCTCTTTCGAAAGGCTGTTGACACAATGACAATGCGTTCCTGTATCAGAAGTCTAGTTTCCTAACATACAGTCAAAATCAAGGGAGAGGAAGCTGAGAAATCAATGTCTCTTTGCAAGAGAAGTCACAAGAGGCGAACGCTAAGTCAGAAGATGGTTGAGGGGTATTCGGTTGTGTTAAGCTGTGAAAAGAAACAACTAAATAAGACTATACTGACGATTATCCGGAGAATGGAACTTAGTATAATCCAGATACCGCTCCCCTGTATTAAGAACTGTTGCACGTCCCTCACTAATATTAAAAGTACGTAATATTTCGTATTGGGCTTGTACGAATCATTGTTAAAGGTGAAGAACACATTGGTACAATTCTATATAGTATAAGAAGATTAAAATCGCATTGTATGGGATAGTGTCTGCAGGTTACTTAAAAACTGTCTGGGGGTTAAAATCACGAAGTTTCCGGTATAGATATCCAACATAGTATCGTTGATTGAGCCGGTTGAATTCTCTCGCTTCATCTTACACGAATGGTTGTGTAGCATCCGTACATGCACGTGGAATTGTAATGGACAATGGGTGGAGAAATAACGTCATAGCACATTTCCACGGAAACCACGCTTCGCATTGTCGTAGTTGTATATAAGGAGAGACGCTGGGAAGCTTAGATACAGTTTCAGAAACTGGTCGTTGCGAGCAGAAAGCATTCTGCAGAAGTGAACGTAGCTGCATGATGTCGCCGCCGTCATGTTCAAGTCGCTGGAGTCGGAAAGGCTGAGGAAGTGGCGGCGTCGATGCTATTTGCCGAACTATGAAAAGGTATGCGGTGGTGTCTGAGCACGTTCGAACTCCCACGACTCGCAGTAAACTTTTGCTCATTTACTATCTTTTATTTTTTACAGATCATTGGATTCATTTGAATTCGACTATAATGCGATACCGTGTACAAGTCACTGAAAGTACAAAAGCTTAGGGGGTGGCTGCAACGATGCTGTTTGCGATATATACGAAGGTATGTTGTGGTTTCTTGAGCACTTACGAGCTCCACAAGGTCCCGCGACTATCTCAAGTAGTGTCTTTCCTTTTATAGAGCCTTGAATTCATCTGAGTTCGACTACAACGGCGCCGCCATGTATGTCACTGGAGGTGCAAAAGCTGAGGCGACATCGATGCCGTTTACGAACTATGCGAAGGTATGCCATGGTGTTTGAGCACTTACAAGCTCCCGCGACTCAATTTCTGCTTATGTACTCTCTTTTGCAGAGCCTTGTCAGTTTTTTGGTTGTCTGAGAACGTACGAGCTCCCGCTACTCGCAGTAACTTTTGGCTAATGTACTTTTTTTTTTCTCAGAGTCTTGGATTATTTGATTACGACGACCCCATCGCCGTATACTAGTCGCTGGAATCGTAAAAGCTGAGGAGATGGTGGCGCCGACGCTGTTTGTGAACAACATGAAGGTATGACATGGTATCTGACATGAGCTTCATACTCACAGTAAACTCTTGCTCATGTACTCTCGGTTTTTTCCCTTCAGTCTGGTATTTATTTTGGTACTACAAAGACGCCGTCGTCGTGTAATAGTTGCTAGAACCGCAAAAGCTGACGGGGTGGCGGCGTCGAATTATACGAAGGTATCCCATGCTTTCTGAGAACGTACGAACTCCTACGACTTGCAGTAAACTCTTGCTCATACACTGTCTTTTTTTTTTTCGCAGTAAACTCTCGTGTAAGACGCCGCCGCCGCCGCCATCGTGTACGAGCCGCTGGAAGAGCGAAAGCTGAGGACGTGGAAGCGTCGATGCTGTTTGCAAACTACTCGAAACTACACCTGTAGGCCATGATCAGATACAAGACAAGCGCGGCAGCGGAGGAACAATCTAACGAACTCCACCTGACGGTCGCAGAAGATGGCGCGTGCACGCTGAATTTCTCGACTTAGTGTTAATGCACTTTTAAATAAAATGAACTGAAACGAAAATGAAACTAATTTTGATCTGCTTTACCGGCAGCCATATGAAAGATATAC
Source organism: Schistocerca nitens (assembly GCF_023898315.1). Lineage (NCBI taxonomy): Eukaryota > Metazoa > Arthropoda > Insecta > Orthoptera > Acrididae > Schistocerca > Schistocerca nitens. Next base: position 1,045,362,763 of record NC_064615.1, on the reverse strand, counting down.
TGGTTTAAGGCTCATAATTCACCAGAGACGCAAAACTATTTCGTCTCAGGCTTATAGATACATAGAATCCATAGAAAAATGTTTTAAGTTGAAATACGAAAATCTCATTTGTTCTATATGCGATGGATGGGCAAGGTTCATAACTTTTTCCTTGAGAAACTAAAATAATTCCCACAAGCTCATAAAATCGTATGACTGAATAAGAGTCTGTGACACCGAAGTAAGCTCACTTCTGCTTCACCGTAACGAACGATCTCGGACATGGGAAGAGGCGTGCCGCCTCTGTACTTATAGCCACGTAATTCAGATGGCGTTGACAGCGCATAGACAGTAAAAAAGACACACCACTGAGGGCAAATAAGCAAATAAAACTTTTTTACAGGTGGGGTGGAGCTCCCTGTCTCACTCTCGGGCAGCGTTGATGTTCACACAGAATCGTGCTGTCAGTAAGACCAACTAGGAGAGCAGAGTGCAGAATGAAACCACCGCGACGAGAGGGGTATAGGTGATGGGGCACTATGGTATAACAGGAAATCAAAGGTCAATGTTCACTCTAGGAGGACTATTTATCATGAAGCGAAACCGTACTACCATATTCCATAAACAGAAAACAAGTGCTACCTACTATACCAGCTCAGGAGATGAGAATATGCAGCTATAGTGTAGAACAACCATGCACAGGAACGGTACATCTTTGGGATGCATTACAGAAAATTACTCCTCATAGTTTATTCTTCTCTGCTTTAATTACGATAGCACCTCTGTTTACGGTGGAATGGAACACACCTATGTAACTGTGCTGCAAAATCATTTTAGGCTGCCTCTACAGTACCATACAACATTCAATTGACTATATATATATATATATATATATATATATATATATATATATATATATATATAGGGTGTTTCAAAAATGACCGGTATATTTGAAACGGCAATAAAAACTAAACGAGCAGCGATAGAAATACACCGTTTGTTGCAATATGCTTGGGACAACAGTACATTTTCAGGCGGACAAACTTTCGAAATTAGAGTAGTTACAACTTTCAACAACAGATGGCGCTGCAAGTGATGTGAAAGATATAGACGACAACGCAGTCTGTGGGTGCGCCATTCTGTACGTCGTCTTTCTGCTGTAAGCGTGTGCTGTTCACAACGTGCAAGTGTGCTGTGGACAACATGGTTTATTCCTTAGAACAGAGGATTTTTCTGGTGTTGGAATTCCACCGCCTAGAACACAGTGTTGTTGCAACAAGACGAAGTTTTCAACGGAGGTTTAATGTAACCAAAGGACCGAAAAGCGATACAATAAAGGATCTGTTTGCAAAATTTCAACGGACTGGGAACGTGACGGATGAACGTGCTGGAAAGGTAGGGCGACCGCGTACGGCAACCACAGAGGGCAACGCGCAGCTAGTGCAGCAGGTGATCCAACAGCGGCCTCGGGTTTCCGTTCGCCGTGTTGCAGCTGCGGTCCAAATGACGCCAACGTCCACGTATCGTCTCATGCGCCAGAGTTTACACCTCTATCCATACAAAATTCAAACGCGGCAACCCCTCAGCGCCGCTACCATTGCTGCACGAGAGTCATTCGCTAACGATATAGTGCACAGGATTGATGACGGCGATATGCATGTGGGCAGCATTTGGTTTACTGACGAAGCATATTTTTACCTGGACGGCTTCGTCAATAAACAGAACTGGCGCATATGGGGAACCGAAAAGCCCCATGTTGCAGTCCCATCGTCCCTGCATCCTCAAAAAGTACTGGTCTGGGCCGCCATTTCTTCCAAAGGAATCATTGGCCCATTTTTCAGATCCGAAACGATTGCTGCATCACGCTATCTGGACATTCTTCGTGAATTTGTGGCGGTACAAACTGCCTTAGACGACACTGCGAACACCTCGTGGTTTAAGCAAGATGGTGCCCGGCCACATCGCACGGCCGACGTCTTTAATTTCCTGAATGAATATTTCGATGATCGTGTGATTGCTTTGGGCTATCCGAAACATACAGGAGGCGGCGTGGATTGGCCTCCCTATTCGCCAGACATGAACCCCTGTGACTTCTTTCTGTGGGGACACTTGAAAGACCAGGTGTACCGCCAGAATCCAGAAACAATTGAACAGCTGAAGCAGTACATCTAATCTGCATGTGAAGCCATTCCGCCAGACACGTTGTCAAAGGTTTCGGGTAATTTCATTCAGAGACTACGCCATATTATTGCTACGCATGGTGGATATGTGGAAAATATCGTACTATAGAGTTTCCCAGACCGCAGCGCCATCTGTTGTTGACAATTGTAACTACCGTAATTTCGAAAGTTTGTCTGCCTGAAAATGTACTGTTGTCCCAAGCATATTGCAACAAACGGTGTATTTCTATCGCTGCTCGTTTAGTTTTTATTGCCGTTTCAAATATACCGGTCATTTTTGAAACACCCTGTATATATTGATGGTAACCTAGAAACTCTCCACTTAAGGTATAAACCCGTAAACCTAGCTCAGATTACATCTGGCTGACGTATTAGCCTGAGAGTAACATTGCACTCTCCCCTCCAAATGTCCGAAAGTTACTCCTGAACATAGCGTGTTTGTAAATTATAAGAGCTTATGTCATATCTGCCCCTCGTGTAAAATCGATTGTAACCAAACAATTAGATCCCATGATAATCAATAGATAGTATCTGCACATATCAATGTATTGTCCAGACACAGCTACTTTTGATCTACTTCATCATCTACCACCATTAGATTCAGATAGGTACCGAAAGCTCTCCCCTCGAGATCACGCAAATGGTTCAGATGGCTCTGAGCACTATGGGACTTAACATCTGAGGTCATCAGACCCCTAGAACTTAGAACTACTTAAACCTAACTAACCTAAGGACATCACACACATCGATGCCGGAGGCAGCATTCGAACCTGCGACCGTTGCAGTCGCGCGTTCCGAACTGAAGCGCCTAGAACCATTCGGCCACACCGGCGGGCGAGATCACGCAAATCTATAAACTAAACAGGTGTGTGAGTTGGCTGAACACAGGCGCTTAGTCCATTCCTTTCCGATCTGTCGTGCGAAGAACATCGCCAACAGACGCATACTTCCCTCTCTCTCTCTCTCTGTCTCCCTCTCTGTCTCTGTCTCTCTCTCTCTCTCCCTATCTATCTATCTTTCCCCGCCTGCCTCACCCTCCTCCCTCCCCTGTTTATATTAGTCGTTACTTCTCTTGCGTAGCATGCATGAGAAGGAATGAAAGCTTTCGTTATCGAGCCCCCAATTCGATTCAGCGATTTTTTGGAAAAATTTCTAAAAATACCTGTAATATTATTAAATTTCTTTATCACACCAGGATTAAACCAACAGAGCCCCTACTTTTGTAGCACAAATTTAATTTCAGTTTCAATGTTTGTGTTACGGTAACTAAAATCTTTAAAATAATAGATCTTATCTTGTGAAAAATCCTGAGACGCGCAGCATATACATCTTGCAAGTTGCAGCAAGCGCAGCGCCTACAGTTCAGCGGTGAGGCCAGCGGTGAGGCCAGCGGAGGGCATCAACAGCGCTCCAGCCAGGCCACCAGGTCGCGTTTGAAAATGGGCTGACAAGTATATGTCCACAAGGCTACTATTTAGTGCCGCGCACTGTTTAGATCCGTCGCAGCCAGCAACTTGAAGATGTGCCACGATATTTCGCCAAAGCGTGTCCATCGACTTCTGGACGGCAAACCGTCTCTTCAGCTGAGATTCTAAGTGATCACCGACGTGCTCACTGAGACTTGGTATGATTAGACCGTTGTTTTTATAGCTGACAAGATAGTGTCAGACTGGAAGTTTCAATCCTTTTCAGACGTTTCTGGCGCGTCACCTGCTAACAACACTGCTCTCGGCCTGGTTACATCTTTAGTAGAGTCAAGAAGGCACTAGGGGGCAGGCTAGACCGTGTTGAACTGCTATATAGAAGCGCGAGCAGTGTGCACGAATCATCTCCCCCACACTCTTCAACATCTATGTAAATAATATCCCGACTATGCCTCATGTGTCAAAGTGGTTCAAATGACTCTAAGCACTATGGGACTTAACATCTGAGGCCATCAGTCCTATAGACTTTCTAGTATGATAAAAAAAAATATTACTATTAAATATATCTCAATTCTTTCAATTTAAATCTGTGTCTCATACTAGAATGACGTGTTCCCAGTTTGGCACAGCTTTGCCACAGGAGACACGAAAGCGGTCGAAGACGTCCGTCTTCTGGTCGGCTCCTGATCGTTGTCAGAAGGAGGCTAGTTTTTGATTACGCAAAGACTTCTATTACTTGGAAAAGAACAACCCGGATTTCTTTACGTAATCAGTATGAATTTTATAATTACCTAAGGGACCTTTAACAATGAACAGTAAAAAAAATGCATTTGCAAATGAAATCATTCATAAATGGGGCTGCTATGAGTTGTATAGAAGACAAGGGGCGGCCTTCTGTACACGACCAGGATGCCGCAGTATTTTCTGCTGTAGTAAAGGCTGTTTGACATTTCTAAAAATAATATGGCATGGAGGTTAAAAAAATATAAAGGAAAAGAATAGAATAAGAAATCTGGTAAACACTAAATATATTCTAATAATTCTCACAAGCAATTAGAGCTACTTTATAGATAGCATAACTTACATAAGTAATTATCTAACTCTATGGTGCGATCAGATTTCAGCCTGTCCTGTACTAGCTCCTATGTTCGCGTTTTTTGTCACAAATTACAGTCACTTTTCTCCTTCGTTAAGGACAATTCTTGCACTGTTCAACACCTCCAATAACAATAGCTTGCCGAGTTACAGTTTCGAACATAAATTACGTGAATGTTATTAATTAATAATGTTGTCTGCACGCTGGCAAGACCGCTCACTTTTTTAGCTTAAAGTCGACCATCTTCACGCTTTCACACCACAAGCAGAAGTACATTAAAAAATCTGAAGATCTACCAAAGTTTTTTTACTGTCATCTTTTATTTAGATCGAAGCGGAACGTCGTTCAGCTTTGTTAAAATGCTTCTTTGACTGCGCAATCGATGTATTAGCGTCCGCGCTAGATGCGCATCTTTACAATTATGTAAATTATACAAAACAAATGTCCTTCAAAGAATACTCAAAGCTTTCATAGGACGGAAATACCAATAATATTACAACTTAGAACTACTTAAACCTAAATAACCTAAGGACATCACACACATCCATGCCCGCGGCAGGATTCGAACCTGCAACCGTAGCGGCAGGGCGGTTCCGGACTGAAGCGCCTAGCCACAAAGGCTGGCCCTCATGTGTCAGTCTGCCTCTATGCCGAGGTCACGGTCTTCGTCACCACTGGGAGAAACTTGGACCACCTCATCACACGGATGCAGCGACAAATCAACCTGATGGAACAGTGCGCCCTGACGAGCAAAATCTCTGTCAACCCGACGAAGACGGTGGCTATACTTTTCATGAAACGGAAGCCAATCCCGAATACGAAGCTCACAATCCTCAGCCTATCCCATGGTTTTCAGTAGTGAAATACTTGGGGTCCATTTGGATGAGAAACTTCTATTCAAACACCTCGTGGCAGACAACAAAAAAGCGAGACTAGGCATGCTTCAACCATTGGTACCGTTCTTCAAAAGCACTCACCTGAACACCGGTACGAAGATACGGCTTTAGAAATTAACAGTCGAACCTCCGTTGCTCTATGGTTCACCACCTTGAGGGACGACGTGTACAACGAATTTCAAGTCACTTCAGATGATGCTAAAGAGATGTCTATGGACGGCACTGGGCACCCGCTGGCGGACAAGCGTAGTGGAACTTCTCGACGTAGTGCAGGAAAAGTACCTGGAACAAAAAGTCAAATACAAGCACTGAAAATGTTCTACACAGTCGACAACTTGTACGCGGCACAACTCAGAAGTTGTAGACAGTAGGAACAGTCCAACCAGAGAGGTAGTAAAAGTATCAGGTGCCACGGTCTATACTTCACCTCGAAGGCAACCGACATCCCATCACCACACCACGCAGCTACATCCCATCACCATTCCATGCAGCTACATATCGGCTTCAGTGAAGTGCACCCACCGACAAAGCAGGTGTAAGGACTCAAATACGAGCGCAAGTCTTGTCTTACATGAGTAATAAAGAAGTGGATCCTTTTACGCTACAAGCAGCAAAATCGGCCAAGTCGATAACGATGCTCTCAGGTGCTATAGTTACAAAGCGGAAGGGCTGTATGCAGTCGTAATTGGTAAAAATTCGCCGTCCGGTGGAAGGCGATCAATTTCTTCTTTGTTCGGTGAGAACATCCCTTACTCATAGCTACAAATGTGCGTCTGCTAAAACTTAGTCGCTCCTCTATTTGAGTTTGAGCTTTCGGGACCTAGTAGCAGCGGCTGTACGAAATTTCCGATTTCACTTTTGTTATACTGGGTGAATCACCTAAAATTTGCTCCACAAATATTGCGGAAATAGAATGTGGTATTGTAATAACACTTAGGAAGCGTATTTTTTGTGCAAACATACAGTTTTAAATGAACAATGCCTATTGGAATTAACAAATAAACGTAGGGTAAATTAGAATGTAAGTGGTTTTTGATGCAAGGATCTAGTGCGAGGCGTTTACGAGATGTAATATTGAAAAATTCCCACACCGACTCCTGCACAATACCTGTGGTAGAGCACACTAAAGAAGAACACAAGTGCATACACTACTTACGTGGATTCTGACCAGTAACGAGACAACTGACGGTTACAGGTTGTGCTTAAAACGACCACCGGTAGCAGCAATAAACGCTTCGAGTTGTGAAACAACTGCTGCACACGTACTACCATTTCAGCAGAGATGTCCGAGCGGGCCGCACTAGTACGTCGCTGCATATCATCCGGTGTGGTTGGTATGTCCTTGCAGACAGCGTTTTCCAGCTTTCCCCACTGAAACAAGTGTACAGGCGTTGAATCCGGGGAACGGGCTAGCCAAGGTACGTGTCTTCTGCGTCCAATTGTAATGTCTCTTCCAGCGGTCTCTCCGCGACATTTTCAGAAATTTTATAAATTATATAACTCAGTACATATCTAGAAATATCTCTTCTTATCTTACCAATTCCTAAACTTTAATATAGGATGATTATCAATGCAAAGTAGTTTCAAGCCCTATTATTCCTTGGAGCGTGCATTTACTCCATGGAATAGCTTGTCTGCTATCTATGTTTTCTCTTATGAAAAGAAGGATTGAGATCTTGCCGATTAGCCGTGAAAGAAGGAAGATGTATATGTATGTATTGTTGAGCTAGTCGCCATCTTGATGAGATTCTGTATGAGAAGGAATTTAATACATGAACTAAACTAAAAGTAAGTGTGTTCGCGTATTATTTAACTGATTATTATTGACAGTGTCTGCTTACTACGCTGTGTTGCACGGGATCAGTGGGGAAAGTCTGATTTACACTGCACGAATCTGCCATTTTGTACGCTCAAGATATCCAGTTTATTACTTTCAATAAATGAGCTAACACGGTCTTACCAGCAGATCTCCGGTCTTCCCCATGTGATCACCGAAGGTTAATAATTATTACAAATGTTTTCAGGAGATCGACTGACAATTTTCGTCGCACCGAGACTTCGAAATTGCTTCACTGCCTTATGGTATTTAAGTTAAGCTCAATGTAATCAGGATAGAACAGTATTGAACTGTGTGAATGTGATAAGCCTGCTTTGTGAATGAAAATTCTCTTAATATACGGATGTTTTTTACTATCCTGACCAGTGAAGCTAAATCAGGCCGGTGTGAGAGAGGTTTTTAAATTTCAGATCCCACACAAAAAATATTAAATTTTGCTTCACTGTGACAGAACACATTTTTGAGCATTACTTATTGTGTGAATTTTATGTTGTATGTGCACGAGAGAAAAGAAGACGAGACCTGTTCCAGAAGTCACAATTTCGCCACAACCTACGAGAACGTCGTTCAGGCCAGACAATATACAATTAAATTTTTGTAGATAGAAATTTTAATACTTGAGTAGTGACAGACATTTTCAATATAAATTTGATATGTGTAGTTAGAATAACTATTTAAATGTCTATGGATGGACTTTGAATATTTCTTGAATCAGATTGATTGAGTGACTGTTAGGTTGAACTTTAGATAGGAAGTGTTTATTATAAGTTTAGGTCAGTGACATTATTAACTCAAATGCGAGTGAATTAATATATTTATTGCTCTGTGTATTAATGGTTCTTACTAGGGCGGCTTATAAAATGGCAATGCGACAGCGGAGCGAATCACAACAGCCCTCAGCTGTTTCTGAGGTTAGTGAAACATTAGACGCTAGCTTAACTGAAGTAGTGCCTAGCGGCAGCATTAGTCAGGCCCCACAACAAAGCTTAAGTGTTTCGATGCCATCTGAGCAGGACGAAATAAACCCATTGACTGTAATCATGCAGCAGTTAACACTGTTAGCCAAAAATGTAACAGACTTAACTAAAGCGCAAATAGAGACTAAAAGGGAAATGAATGAACAATTAGCAGCCAATAAAGTGAAAGTCCAGGAGCAATTACTGGCTAATCAAACGAAGTTGAATGAGCAATTAGAAGCTAATCAAGCGGAATTAAATAATAAATTAGTAGAGAGTTTTCAGAAACTTGATGATAAATTAAATAAAACTGCGGAAGAATTGAAAATTCAGAATGAAAAGACAGAATTAAAATTAGCTGCTCAAATTGAGCAAGTCACTCAACAGTGTAATGAAAATGCGAAGTAGTTACGCCTAGAGCTAACCGAGTATGTTGCTATTAAGCTTGATACTATTAAAGAGCAGGTCGAGTCAATCCCACAGATAGTTCAAGCACAAGAACAGATGCAATGTTCTATGGCGGTAATTCCGGTGTTAGTAGAAGTTCAAGATGAATTAAAGCAACAAGTAAATGAGATGTCAGCAGATATGCAGGATTTGAGACAATCACAAGACAAGATTCCGAAGGACATCCAAAATTTGGATAAATCCATAAATAACATAAAGGAGAGACAAGACAAGGTTGATCATAAGGTAAACATTCTCGCAGTTAAGTTTGGAAAGGCAAAGCATTTCTTCAGACAATACTGAACAAACGGTTACAACAGTTACACAATCTCAATCTGAGTTTTATAACAAAAATTAGAAAATAAGATTTGCGAGAGTTTTATAACAAAAATTAGAAAATAAGATTTGCGAGCAAGCGAGAGAACAACTAGGCGATGAACTTGAACAATGGAAAGAAAACATTGAGAGAACTTTAAATGTATCTCGAGAAGATTTGCGTTCCACGTAAGGAAGTGAACCCATAACAAGATCTATCAATGAAGCTACATTATTTAACCGATAAAGTATAGAAATGGACATTAATGCACACGTTCGTTTTTGCAGTCAACATCAATCACAACACTATGAGCGTAGTCATAATGACTGTAATTGTAAAAGCAGTACTGAGGAGAAAATGCTGAAACAGCGTCAATTCCAGATCTACAACCCAAACAAGAAGTGTTCATCCCGTAGTTTCCATAAGAAATTTTAGGGGAGTATTGCCAAAAAATTGGAGTGGGCGGCAGAAGGTTAGTTTCGTGACCGGTTATATTCAGGGGTCAGGAGCTATATGGGCATCTGATATGATATCAAGTTGGGACACATACGAAGATTTTGAACGAGCATTTTTATCGAAATACTGGTCCGAAGGAGTACAAGAACGTTTAAGGCAGGAGGTATTATACCCGGAACCTTTTTCCTTTTCACGTGGGTCTTTAAAGAAATACTTTGAGAAATATATAAACAAATCGCGGTATTGGGATAAGCCTATGCCTCTACAAGACGTGATTGGCATATTAAAATCTCGACTTCCGGCCAGAATCAGAAATAGAATGCTGTATATTAATGAGCATGACCTTGACTCTTTCATGACTACGCTTGACACTATAGATACGATCGAAGAAGATGAACATCGGCCAAGACAACCGGTTATGCAGAGGAGAGCGATTGAGGCGCCAAACGCAAACCGGAACGGAAACGAATGTAATAATTATTATACTAGGAATAGTTAGAGATTCAACGGAAACAACTGCAACGGAAATGGAAATTTCAGTAACAGTGCTGCGAGGGGCAGGTTCAGAGACAATCGAACAGGCCGCAGACACAACCCAATGTTTAGAAATGCAAGATATTTCCAGAACCAGCAGTTTTCAAACAATAATGATGCGTACAGAAATTCTGACCCTCGACTTGAAGCAAATAACACAACCAGTCATCAACAACAACCAATCATAACAGAAGTAGTAGATGATTCAAGAGGAAATAATAATCGAGATTCAAGAGGAAATAATAATCGACATTTAAACTGAAGAGGGCCGCTTTATGCTCCGTAAAGTCGGCCGGGGAATACAAAAGGGGCAAACCTGTTTTAAACGAAATTAATTCCGTGGCAATGTTGAGATATAATGAAGGCGAATTAATGACAGATGAATTGACGAGAGACTTAGAGGCCTGCGTAGTCGAAGATAAAAGGGTTCCTGTGTCTGAGATCATCACAGAAGTGGGAGGAATTTTAACCAATGTTGTATTGGACACAGCTTCATCTACAGACGTAGTATCCGGAACTTTGTTTCGCAGAATTAGTAAAATTAAGAAAATCCCTGTCCTACCAGTACAAAATTGCCGAGTTATAGGTGCAGTGGGAACAAAATCCCGGAACGTCAAGATACAAACGCTTATAGAGATAAAATTGGGAAATGTAGCTAAACAATGCACATTCCTTGTAATGGAAATTTGTTAGTAGATTGTATTCTTGGCATTGGAACTTTGCAAGCCTGCAATTGCAAGTTGGACTTGGTAGAAGGAAAGGTGCATTTGAAAATCGAAGATCAATTTTTTACACTGATCTTACTGAGAAAGGAGGCAGTGTATGAGCGATATTTCCGTGGTGCTGCTGTGCAGTTGATTTGTGCTGAAAATAATAATATGTACCGACTACCGATCAAGTCAATGCAAGTAGAGGATTTCAGACAAACAGTCGAACAGAAGATTGCTGAGTCAGATTGCCTAACGGATAGTCAGAGGCAACAATTATTCAATATATTAACAGAATATGAGTCAGTTTTCGATGAAAAGCCCGGAATTATTAGAGGATATGTTTGTACATTACAGATTAACCCCCTTAAGACATTTTGCCGCAGACACTATCCCACTCCCTGGCGATTAAAACAACCAGTTCAGGAAGAGATACAAAAAATGTTAAACTGGGATCTTACTGAACCGTCGAACATCCCATATTGTTCTCCGTTGCTTGTTGTACCAAAGCCAGGAGGAAAAGTTCGATTGGTATTAGATGCAAGGGAAATTAACAAAATTATAGTACCTGTGCGCACGCATCCGGAGAAATCGATGAGTTAATACGGAAATTTCAAGATGTATCCTATTTAACCAGTATTGATTTGAGAAGTTCGTTCTGGCAAGTCCAGTTAGACAAGGACTCAAGAAAATATACTGCTTTTATATATGGAGGGAGATGCTATCAGTTCAAGGTCGTTCCGTTTGGTCTCAATATCAGCTCTGGAGTTTTTATGTCTGCGTTGGACTATGCCCTTGGACCAGAACTACGTAGTCGAATAAAAATTTTTGTGGACGATTTATTAATTGCCTCTAAAACTTGGGAGGAACATGTACAACTTATTATGAGGATTTTTGCTGTGTTCAAACAAACTGGTATAACTGCAAATCTAAAAAAAAAATACCATTTTTCTCTACAGACAATTAAATTCTTAGGACATATGATTAATGCAAAAGGCATTCTTCCAATAGAAGCGAAGATTAGTGCGATTAAAAATTTTCCAACTCCAAGAAACGGGAGACAACTGAAAGGCTTTATAGGCTTGGCTTCATTTTTCCGTCGATTTATTAAAACTCAAGCAATGAACTCTGAAGCACTAAACCGGCTCCTGAGGAAAGATGTACCATGGCAATGGTCTAATGATTGTGAAAAGGTTTTTTGTGAAATTAAGGATCAACTGATAAACGCTCCGTTATTATACCACCCTGATATAAATGTCGGATTCTGTTTAGCCACTGATTCATCAGATGTGGAATTAGGATCTTGTTTATTTCAAATTAGGTATATCGATGTGTAAAAACCTTTTATCCAATTGCATTTGCTAGCAGAGTTTTATCCACCTGTGAAAGAGCATATACCACTACGGAATTGGAAGCTTTAGCAGTTATTTGGTCTTTGGAAAGTTTTAATTATTATGTATATGGCTCAAATAACCATTTATTGTGACCACCAATCACTAGCCTTTTTACAAACTTGTAAGTTTCTGCATCCTCGTTTGTCAAGGTGGACGCTGGCGCTGCAAGAATATCAGTTTCAAATTATTCATGTAGCCGGAAAAGAAAATATTATAGTTGACGCGTTGTCAAGATCTCCAGAAAGAATAACACCTGAAATGGATGTAAATAATAAGACAGAATTTCCAGTGCTTCTTCTTCAAGAAAATAATTTCAAGTTGTATTCATTTATGTAAGACAATGGCTCAGCTTCAGAAGAAGGATCAGCGATGGAATTATATAATACGACAATTCAACTAACAAAATCCTACGGTCAATTTGGAATACTACCGCCTTGTTAGTAATATTTTATTTTTTAAATCCGGGAAGACTGAGAATCCAAAGTGGTGTGTCTGCATACCAGAAGAATATGAAGAACGATTAATTTGGTTTACACATTTGACCTGGGGTCATGTTGGTGCTGTAAAGTGTGCTAATAAGATTAGATATTATTGTTACTTCCCAAATATAAGGCGAAAAGTGCACAAAGTCATACATAAATGTGTTCTCAGTGAAAAGGCTAAGCCGGACAACAAGGGAAATAAAATTGCGCTTCACTCAATAATACCTGAAGCACCAAGATCACTTATATCATGTGATATTTGTGGACCACTTCCTAGAGCCAGAGGTGGTGTTAAGTACATTATTTGATTCTGTGATGTGTTTACAAAATATGTTAAATTATATCCTATAAAATCAGCAACTGCAAGAGCTGCCGCAGTAAAGTTTGTAAATGTCTACATTCCTCATGCAGGGACTCCAAAATCTATAATCTCTGACAATGCGAAGATATTTACTGGATATTTATGGAGACAATTAGTATCACAAGTAGGAATAAAACAGATATTTACATCTTTCTATCATCCACAACGGAATTTAATTGAACGGGTTTTCCGAGAACTAAACAGATTGATGAGAATGTACTGTCATGACAAACAAACTACCTGGATAAACTATTTGACCGAGTTTGAGCAGATTTATAATAATTTACCACATAGTTCTACAAACTTTACCCCGAATGAACTGATGTTCAGAGATAACGAAAGAAACTTTTGGGTAGATAACTGGCCTAAACTCGAGGAAACCAAAATGTCATGGGAAGAAAAAATTCTCAATGCTCTCATTAATATTACGGAGAAAGCAAGACAGCGAAAGGAAATCCATTATAGAAACATCAAACGGATTCAGAATTTCAATATCGGACAGAAAATTCTTTTAAGAAGACACATCAAGTCATCAAGGTTGAAGAAGACCATCAGAAAATGGAATCCAGGTCCATATATAATAGTTGATATACCGAATACTGGTACGTATTTATTACCATATCCGGATTCTGGAAAAATAAAAGGATTATTTCCCCATGCAGGTCTAAAGATGTACTTTTAAGGAAAGTGTGTCAAATTAAATGAAAGGTCTGTACGAAGTATTTGGGTGTTGAAAAAAAAAATGGAAGTGCGAAGGACAGTATGCCTCAGCTACTGTGATAGGTTACATGACAGCATGCCAAGCATCTGTGATAGTTTAATGAACAGTAAGCGATTGCTTCTGTGATAGTACAGGAATATTTAGAAAAGTAAGTGGAACTGTAGCTATTGCTGCTGTGAAGACTTACGGGTTATCTGTCTACTCGATGATCTCCAAAGAAGCTTGTGCGTGTGAAATAATATACATTCAGGGAGTGTTAATCTCCAGTGATAATAAGTTTACTGAAACTATATGATCGAATACGGCGCTTGCGTGTGAAGCTAGGGTTTGTAAACTGACAGTTCACAGGAGAACAAATGAACCGCGTTAGGAAATTAGAATCGACTGCAACTGTCCACAGACGTAAAGACTCGCTGGTTTTTTTTGGCGCGAGCTAAATTCTATTCAAGAGAATTTAATTTACCTTAAGGTGTGTTTATAAAATTAGAGTTGATACGAAAGTTATTCATTGAATTTATAATAATGTGTCATTTTCTAGTTGGATGTTCATGAGAAAATGCGGGAATCGGAGTATAAAAGAGAAAAATTTAATCGTCAATCACTACTAACAAAGATTAATTTCAGCTGGGGAGGTCATGCAGCAAGATTTAATTAAACGTTCTCTTTCAGAAAAATACATTGTAATCATGTATGAATAAGATATAATTTTTTTCGGCTTACTCAAGAAGATGGATGAAATTATCCATGTTTTCAAAATTGTTTTCCGATCTGGGGTTGTAATCTTGTGCAACTACAGTATCGATTAAGACACCTAGATGTGGAAAGTATAAGACGAATGGATTTTCCCATTCCTCAGATGGAAGATTGGATGGATCAGATCCATATTTGAGTTCAAAATGAATCTGGAGAGATTCGACTAACCCTTCTCTTCCAGGAATCTTTAATAGTTGACCATTCCTTAGACGAATTTCGATTGTTTTATGCCAGAATCCTGAGTACCTGTTCCTGAGGTTCCCTCTGGTCTCTCAAATCCGTTACGTCTCCTGTCCGGTACGCCAATGCGACGCCTGTCCTCCGTGCCGTGTCCCATGTTCCTGTTCGATCAGTTTCACCGCAGTCCAGCAAGACATTGATGAAGAAAACTTTTCAGAAGATTGTAAAAATTTGCATGGGTAAAGATTTTTTTTGGCTATGAGGCAGATTTTATCTTTACTATGAAAGCTAGAATATCCCTCAAATTTCTAAATTATTCTGTCTTTCCTATCATTTGTGATACCTAGTTGGGGTCTAAGCCTCCAGGTTTTCCGGGGTTTCCCTTTGAAGGCCGGTTCCTGAATAGGTAGACCTGATTAACAACTATATAAGTACATCTTCCCCGGTTGTGTACGTGGGATGGGGGTATGCCCCAGTACACGTGAAAGCAACAACTAGGTATCTAGTAACGAAGATACAAAATCTCTTTCAATTCTTGTAATCAAAAAATCTTACTAACTTCTTAAAATTTATAGGAACGTATGTTCCACAAATTCTAACGAGTTATCTAAGCCAATAGTTAGCTCCCAAAGTGGATATATATCAACATTGCTCGCTGCGAGGGGCGATGTAATGTCTCTTCAAGCGGTCTCTCCGCGATATTTTCAGAAATTTTATAAATTATATAACTCAGTACATATCTAGAAATATCTCTTCTTATCTTACCGATTCCTAAACTTTAATATACGATGATTATCAATGCAAAGTAGTTTCAAGCCTTATTATTCCTTGGAGCGTGCATTTACTCCATGGAATAGCTTCTCTGCTATCTATGTTTTCTCTTATGAAAAGAAGGATTGAGATCTTGCCGATTAGCCGTGAAAGAAGGAAGATGTATATGTATGTATTGTTGAGCTAGTCGCCATCTTGATGAGATTCTGTATGAGAAGGAATTTAATACATGAACTAAACTAAAAGTAAGTGTGTTCGCGTATTATTTAACTGATTATTATTGACAGTGTCTGCTTACTACGCTGTGTTGCACGGGATCAGTGGGGAGCGTCTGATTTACACTGCACGAACCTGCCGTTTTGTACGCTCAAGATATCCAGTTTAAATAAATGGGCTAACACGGTCTTACCAGCAGATCTCCGGTCTTCCCCATGTGATCACCGAAGGTTAATAATTATTACAAATGTTTTCAGGAGATCGACTGACAATTTTCGTCGCACCGAGACTTCGAAATTGCTTCACTGCCTTATGGTATTTAAGTTAAGCTCAATGTAATCAGGATAGAACAGTATTGAACTGTGTGAATGTGATAAGCCTGCTTTGTGAATGAAAATTCCCTTAATATACGCATGTTTTTTACTATCCTGACCAGTGAAGCTAAATCAGGCCGGTATGAGAGAGGTTTTTAAATTTCAGATCCCACACAAAAAATATTAAACAATCTAACGATCTTGAAACAATTCGTAAAGACATGTTGTAGTACTTCGTGCACTATGGGCTGGACAGCCATCATGTTGGTACCACAGGTTCCTCCTAGTCTGCAGAGTAACGTCTTCTTGCATCCTTGGAAAACACTCCGTTATGAGACTGCGATTAGCGTGCGTGTTCAGTGTTCCGTCTATGAAAAACGGGCCTATGACTGATAGTTCACTACCACACATCACACGTTTACACTCCATGGAGGCTGACGTACCGCCTGACGATGCCAAAGGGGATTTTCAACAGACCAGTGGTGCATGTTTTGGCGGTTTACCTGGTCACGCGCTGTAAACGTGGCTTTGTCATTAAACAAGATAATCGATACACCTGGAGTATCTTGTCTTAATGTCCATGGACAGAAGTTAACACGATTCTCATAATTGTTTGCGTGCAGCACTTGATGCAGAGAGATGTAACAGGAATGGAACCGATGTCGATGGAGATTGCATAGGGCACTTGCCGGGCTCATGCCGCTTACTCGTGAGATTTCGCGGGAGCTAACAATCGTATTAACTGGAACAGTAGCAAGAAAATTAATGTCCCACTCTTCTGTCGTCACTTGTTTCTTTCTGTTACGTTATCTAGCAACCACTTTCACTTAACTGGTTGTAAATGTTGATAAATAACTGCCGAGATGGTTGACGTCTATTATTGGATATCTTGCCGCATACACTGTACAAGAACGAACTGCATTCTTCCTCCACTCTCCATACACCATGAGCATGTCGGTTTCTTCTGTACTGGTATTGTCATGCAATAATTGACTCACAAGTAGCAGTGGACTCAAGGAACACACAAGCACATTGTAAACAAACATAAAAGCATTGTACCTATTAGCTACGCAGGTTGAATGGTACAAACAAGTGTTGGTGTGGAAACTTTTCAAAATTCGGTATCTTGTACTAGAATTCTACAACAAACACGACTTACATTTACATTTACCCTAGTTTTAGTCTGTTAATGTCATTAGGCAATACTCAGTTTAAAAAAAATTACTTTCTAAATATTATTACAGTCTGTTTATTTGCTAAAACTAAGAGCCCCTGACTACCAATCTGTTCTGTGAGAATCGCACATCAACAACGCTTTCCACTTCCGCAATATTTGCTATGCAAGTTTTAGGTGGTTCAGCCTGCATATTTTGGTGTGCCAGGGTTAATTGTGATATTTTGGTCTGCTCGTGTGGCTTGATCAGCTGATAAGCAAGTTCACGTCTGCGTGTAATCATTTTGCTCTCTCGAGCGTTTATAACAGCGTGATGTGAAAGTTTTTTACTTAATTAACAAGTGAAATAATGTCCTGTGTATGTTGCAGTAGTAACCAGTGAACGTAATTAACGAGAGACTTACTGTTTCAACTACTTCTGAGCCGACGCGACAGTTGTGTGTCATCATCAGTTTTGAAGTCCGCCCCGATAGCTGAGTGGTCAGCGTGATGGTTTGCCGTCCTACGAGCCCGGGTTTGATTCCCGACTGGGTCCGGGATTTTCTCCGTTCAGGGACAGGTTGTTGTGCTGTCTTCATCGTCATTTCATTCCCACCCGGCGTGCAGGTCACCAATGTGGCGTCGAATGTAATAAGACCTGCACCAAGGCGGCAGGACGCGCCCCGCATGGCGCCTCCCAGCCAATGCCGTCAAACGCTTATTTCCATTTTCCATCATTTTTGAAAACAGAAGTTTGTGCACGGCCAAGAATTCTCGCAGTGTAATAAAGCATTTATATCTGCTTAGTTAAAAACTAAGAAACTTCTGTGGGTGAGCGAGCCCACATCCGTTTTTAGAGTCAGAATAGGAAATGGCTCGTTTCAATTTTCTTAATTGGTGGGGGAATTTCTTGTTATGTGTGCTGCATTAGTAAACAGTGAACAGGCAAGGGCAGCGGTACAATGATCGCCATTTCCACATTGTAAATATTGAATGCTTGAATCTGAACGACATCGTCTAGGGCACAGTAAGGTACATATGTTTACTGAATGAAGAATTATCAACCAGATGATACGGGCGCCATAAATATTACAGTTAATTTTCCGATTTGTCGATTCTGCTGCAAAGTTGTAAGAGATGAGCAGAACTAGTTTAGTACTGTTTAATCTCTTACGTTATTGTGTGTTGCTGTGTGAGACACAAAAGGACGTGTCCTGTTTAATGTTATTCTTGAAAGGTCGCACTAGATGGTAGCTGCTACCTTGGAGTCTATGTTAGAGCTGTTAAAATTAAAGAATTGGTTAGTATCAGAAAAACTGGCACTGTTTCAGCTGTACAGAACTTTAGTTGATTTATAGAAATACACAAATATATATACGTTAAATATAATTATTCTGGTTCCGCGGACACTACTGTTTGAGATTAGTTTGTGTGCATCGTGTGCCTACTCCGATATGTTCACTGCGGTGGAACAAACATCCATCTTCTCCTTACTATGCGACCACTGGCAGATGAAATACCGCCTTTTTGATTTGATGGGTTGTCGCCCCCAGTCATGCCCTATGGGTATCGTCTTTGACCAGTAATCAAAACGTCCTGGGTCCCGAGTTCTAACCTCCCACTGCTTAGATATCGAATAAAAGCTCATCAACAAAGGCAGCAGATTTCGGCATAAGAAAGAAGTCACCCTCATTCTGCCAATAGGCTTGTCAAAGAGGGCGGAGTAGTGGACAGAGCTTCAGGGCAATCTCTTGCCCTTGGGGTGGGAAACTGTCCCTAAAAGGCGGAACAATCATCCATGATCATCGACATGAGGATGCAGAAGGGAACGGAAACCACTGCTTTATAGACACGTAACGTTTACCCACAGGACATGTGTCTTGTAACTGAGACACTGTCTTAGTGATCTCTCCACTGACAAAGGATTCCGGACTAGCCCCTATTCGGAACACCGGGAGGGGACTGCCAAAGGGGAGATGACAGTGTAAAAAAGCCCGAATACCCAACGAGAAGTTACCGTTCTAAGAGTAGGGGCGCGAAATGTCAGAAGTTTGAACATAGTAGGGAGGACAGAAAATCTGAAAAGGGAGGTGCTAAGGCTCTGTCTAGACATAGTGGGCATCAGTGAAGGAACATAAAGAGTTCTGATCAAACGAGTATACTTTAATGTCAAGAGCAGCAGAAAATTATATAACAGGAGTAGGACTGGTTATGAGTAGGAAAGTAAGGCAGAGAGTGATAGAGTTGTTCTCATCAGAATCGGCAGTAAAACTAAGCCGACAACATTAGTTTAGGCCGAGCGGTCTCAGGCGTTGCAGTCATGGACTGTGCGGCTGGTCCCGGAGGAGGTTCGAGTCCTCCCTCGGGCGTGGGTGTGTGTTTGTCCTTAGGATAATTTAGGTTAACTAGTGTGTAAGCTTAGGGACTGATGACGTTAGCACTTAAGTCCCATAATATTTCACACACATTAGAACATTAGAACATTAGTTTAGGTACACATGCTGACGTTGCGAGCGGAAGTTGAAGAGGTAGAGAAAGTATATGTGAATATGGAAGTCTAATAGTCATGGGGTTCTGGAATGCGGTGATTGGGGAAGGAGAAGAAGAAAAGGTTTTGTGAGAATGTGGGCTTGGCAATAGGAATGAGAGAGGAGAAAGAATAATTGAGTCCTGCAATAAAAATCAGTTATGAATAGCGAATAAACTGTTCAAAAGTGACAAGAGGAGGAGGTATATTTGGAAAAAGGCCGGGGAATAAGGGGAGATTCCAGTTAGATTACGCTAATATCAAGCAAAGATTCAGAAACCAGATATTGAATTGTAAAGCGTACCCAGGAGCAGGTATAAACTCAGAGCACAATCTAGCAATGACGAAAAGCAGTCTGGAATGATGAAGAGTAGGCTGAAGTTTGTGAGACTAGTGGTTAGCTCATCTGCCTAATGAGCAGAAGACCCAGGTTCGAATCCCAGCCTTGTTGCAAATTTTCATTCGTCGCTTCAATTTGCATATATACATCATAGGTGTTTGAAATATGAAAAGATTTCCGGAACCATATGTTTTCATTTGATTAAAGTACCTATGCTTGGTCTTCAGGCGGGATTCCCCATTTAGATCGATGCTGACGTGCTGTTCCAATACAATTGGAGAGTCCCTGCAGTGCTGTTAAAGGGGAATCCCAACTGAGCTGCCGTGTGAATGAGAATTTGGATTGTGGAGGAAGGCGTTCTACGGTCGTCTGAGCAGTTGTGAAAAGCTAATATGCCAGGGTGGCATAGTGGTTACCGCATCTGCCTTGTAAGCAGGAGGCTGGGCTTCGAACTCTGGCCTTGTTGCAAATTTTCATTCGTCGATTCTGTCTTTATGTATAGAGGATCAAGAAAAAAAACCGTAATTGGAGGTCGGTTTTTGATTCCTCATCCAGAGTCTCGATAAAAGTTTGTCTACCAAAACCAGATTGGGTACATTTTGAAAAATGTACGAAAACGAGGAGCTGGCAATAATGTCACGTCTTGTAGCCTATCAGAACCTACAGACGAACGCGTATCACCCCTCATTACCATAACAGCCGTCATTGCGCATCAGGTTCCTTTTCTATTTTTTAGACGTCCATTCTCTAGTATGTGTTAAACGGGGGACCTAGAAACGACGGAGAGGCTTCGTCCCATCGTAGGCCTCAGCGGTTCACAACCCCACAACAGGCCACAGGAGTCCACCCACCCCACCGCCGCCCAACACCGAACACAGGGTTATTGTGCAGTTGCCCCCCCCCCCCACCCCCCACCCACATTCCTATCCCCCCAGTAACGTCTCGTAGTAGACGAGTGTAGCCCCAAATGTTTGTGTGGCAGAATAATTATGGTGCACGCCTAGATGGAAATGGCGTTGCGCAGCAATCGCCGACACAGTGTAACTGAGGCGGAATAAAGGGAACCAGCCAGCATTCGCCGAGGCGGATGGAAAACCGCCTTAAAAACCATCCACAGGCTGGCCGGCACACCGGACGTCGACACTAATCCGCCGGGCGGATTTTGCCGGTGACCGTCACGTCTTCCCGATCGGGAAGCAGCGCGTTAGACCGTGTGGCTAGCTGAGCCAGCCCGTTTCCTAGTTGTCGTCGTTTCTAAGTAGGATATCGTTTTATCACATGACAATAGCCCATTAGATCACAGTGAGATCAATTAAACTGATTGCGTGTATATACTAACTGTGTAGTGCAACCGTAACTGGTGTAAGACGACTCCTCGGCAGAATACTCAAACAATGAATACATCAATATGCTTTTGGTGCTGGGTGTATCTGCCAATCAAGCTGCTGCTGCTGCTCGTGTTTATGTTGCTCGGTGCCCTCAAAGGCACCACTGCGGTAAGCATGTTCTTCGTCGCCTGGAGAAAGGCCTATAGGAATCTGGGAACCTTCTTCCACAGGGCAGAGGTTGTTCAAGGACTTGACGTACTCCACCAACAAAAGACGAGATTCTTGAAACGGATCACCACACATGTCGGTGAAGTACCCGTGATAATGAAAGGTAGTTCCACATATCTCAAAGACTGGTTGTCGCAGGTTTGCACGATAAAGAACTGCGTCCTTATGATTGCACGTTAATGCAACGCTAGCGCCCAGAAGCCTGCATTCTTCGAGTACCGCTTAGTGAATGGCTTTTGCACTAAGTGGAAGATAGTGAACCTTTTGCAAATAACGTGATAAATGCTGAAGAATCTAGTTTCACGAATGAAGGCATTTTCAACCTCCACAACAGCCATTACTGGTCGAGACACAACCCACATGCGACTCGCGCACGTGGCCTTCAGGTACGCGTTGGCCTAAACCTATAGGCTGGAATCGTGTGGGGAGTGTTTGTGAGTCTTTACATATTACCGGACAAGTAGAATGCGCTCCTGTGTCGTACCATTCTTTGCAATTCTTTGCCTGACGAATAAGAAACAGTTCCACTTGGTGTTCGGTGCATCTCCACAAGTTGGAAGGAATGTGCGTCTCCAGGGAAATGGATTGCTCGTGGAGGTCCAGTGCTCTTGCCTCCACATCCAGCGGATCTTAATCCACTAGATTTTTATTTATGGGAACACTTAAAGGAACAAGTTATAGTACTCCATCCATGGATGTACACGGCCTAATAGCTCGCTTGCATGCCGCATCGGCAACGGTGGATGCAGGTCTTTTCCTAAGGGTCCAGCGAAGTATGATCCAGTGAGTGGCTGCAAATGCAAGGTGGTCGTTTTCAACATTTTTTTTCCAAACTTGGTATGATAGAAAAGTTTCTTCTTTCAGACGTGCACTTATTAGATTAACATAATGCGAAAAACTAACTTCGTGTTTAGTAAAGTGCATTTGGGAAATTTGTAATGGACTATTTTGGCAACTTGCAATGAATTCAGTGAACCCGCATACACATCATGGAAAAAGTAATTGATGATGATGATGATGATGAGTCCCATATTCCTTTACAGAGCGTAGGGGAGGGACACGGGTGACCCGCGCCGCCTTACTAGGCAAGGTCAATCACAATTTGTATAAATGGGTCTTAATTGGCTGGAATGCACAAATGTTACAGAAATTAGACTTCCAAAACCTTACTTTAGTTGGCGTTGCAGTATAATAGTCATCTTGAGATTCTTAGCTCCAAAGGATCTCGACTTTCAGAGATAGTTCTCATTACTACCGAAATCATGTATTAGAAATGACCCGATGATGGTTCGAGTTGAGAATAGCCAGTACTAGTCGAAGAGAAGTTCCAGAGAAAATCGTTCGTATCGAAATAAATAAATAAGCCCGAAGTAAGCCGAAAAGGAGAAAAGGACCATTTTCTTGGCCTACAACAACCGAAAATGTATATACAGGTTGTGCATTTTCGCGTCTCTGTCGTAATTGTTTCGTTATAATAACTCTTTTCTCTTATTATTATGATTAAAATGGCTCTGAGCACTATGGGACTCAACTGCTGTGGTCATCAGTCCCCTAGAACTTAGAACTACTTAAACCTAACTAACCTAAGGACATCACACACATCCATGCCCGAGGCAGGATTCGAACCTGCGACCGTAGCATATTATGATTATTAGCGTAACAACGCATATATGAAAAGAGCCGCGAAATATCTGTTAGTAATGCTGTGCTTTGAATTTCTTTATCATCATTACCTTTTAACAAAACAAAATATATATATATTGAGATCTTATTGTTCTGTATCTGGCCTACGGTTAAAGGAACGTTTTTTCGTGACTGTAACTCATTCTAAAAATCAACATATCTTCCCTACTTTATAGTTATTAAAAATTGAAATTACTTGGTTATGAACACTGATGTTACAGTTCGTATGATCGTTCAACAACAAAATTTTGCAGTGGATTTTGTTTCTCGGTAAAACACCATTCAATACCACGACTAGCACAAGAACATGAGACTCTTATTAAAAAAAAATACGTTTTCACTATAAAGTTTGCCAGACCAGAACGGAGCACAGCAAGATTCCTATTAGATTTTGACGGTACATTAACTTATTTGTACTGTGAGTCATATACTATCAGCAGCCCGCGTCAACCTGCAACACATCATAAAATCTGCTGATCTGCACTGCAAGTCTGGAAGCTAAAAGAAATAATTTTATTTTACTATTACTTTACCGCTTCCTTGCGGTATGATAGACTATATTGGAAGTCGTTTGAATACGCCGCGGCAGCGGCTCTTTCGTTCGCCACGCAGCTCAGCACCACAGATAATATTTATATCACTGAAAAATGTCTCAACAGGATGGGATAATAGGCAAGCAAGCTTTAACAATTAATAATGCAAGTTTTCATTTAAATAACTCTATTAAAACATTTAAATATTTCAATTGTTACACACCTTTATGAATTCACACGTAATGGCGTACATCTCTTAGTCTCGACAAAAGAATGCTACACTAGCGTTCGCTACTACGACACAGGATATCTTACTCGCTCGACTCCCAGATGAAGAAGACAAAGAAATTAATGTTTGCCACGTATTATATACTAGTTACCTATTTTAATCTTTGTTGGACATTTATCGTCTGTGGCGGTTTCATTACTCGCCGACGCAGATGTTCTCAAAAATAAATAATAAAAAAAAATACATAATTTTATACAATAGCACAATATGATACATATAATTTTCTCATTACTACATAATATGTTGTTTTTGTTTCTTACTAGACGTTACAGCATACAGTACGGGAACACTTTCAATTACTTATTACACAAGAACTAAGCACTGCACAGATGTCATACATATTGCATTTTGAAGAGAAACTCTGAAAGTTTATTTATTTATTATTATTATTTTTTTTACAAACATTCATTTTGCCAACCACGGCAATGGAATTCATGCCATACCTGTCCCAGCACATCACGTGGTAGAGGCGGTACATACACCAGATCTTTAATGTGTCCCCACAGAAATAAGTCACACGGGTGATCAGGGAGCTCCAACACACAGAAAGCTCGCTCCACACCTGAACCCGCCATGTTTGCGACTAGCGCTGACTATCGGCAAATTACCAAACTATGCTGTGGCGGTATACATGAAAAAATAAATAAATAATTGAAACTGTTCCCGGACTTTAAGTACATCCTGTATATTTAACTGAGTCTCGTTTTGCGATACTCTCTCATAACACTACAGTGAAAGCATACAGAACAAACTGCTACGTAGCGTAACACCGCTGGAAGACGGGCAGCAAAGCAAGCCTCTTTTAGCCTACTAGGCTTCGGACATAGCTTGGCTTGGATGGGGGTAAAGCAACCTGCCCATTCTGCTGATAACGTACGGCAGCTTACCTGGCTAACAGGGAAGAATGAGCATGTCAAAAGCGGAATGGGTGCACCTCTGTACTGGGGCGACTGGCTATGTTACTGCCGCTAAAAAGCCAACATCCATTCCACACACGACTTTCTTGTGGTGAATTTTGTAAACATAGTATATGAAACTATTCTTTTGGCTCCAGAGCCAGCACACAAGTGTCCTCCATTCCATGACTTTTAGATGATACACACTGTGCCAGAACACCCATTAGATATGTACTTACGTACATTTACAAAAGTCAGGTTCATTCTAAATAACTGACTTTTACACGTTCAGTGTATTATCGTGGCTGTGGCTGTGCGCTTTAGACAAAATTGTTTCCAGAGTCGCAGATAACAGCAGATCTTGTGATACACTGCTGACTGCGGTGACAAACTTCAAAGAAATGGATCTGGAACAATAGCTGAAGTGGATATCGAAGTGGTGCGGGGTCACTGTACGGTTCTGTATTAGTGGGAGGTGACAGGATTGCTCCACGAACCTCACTGGCGTGTCACAGGTGGCATCAGGAAGACTACGAACATCGGCACATTTTCACGTGACAGCTGCGTACGATATGAAACAGAGCAAGCAAGAGTTAAATCGGGATTTACATAATCCTCATTGGATTTTTAACGCTGATTCTGGAAAATCTGACGTCAATCTTTCCCGAGTTGTCTCGTTCGTGTGTGTGGACTGCGGTGGAGCTCGGCCACAGCACAAGTATGTGAACGACTCTGTGTGCGGAATGACAGCGCTTTGAAAAGTTATCAGCGCTCGCAACGTGTGGTGGCCGCGGAAATGCTTCTGTTTATAATCCCCTGGCTCTCAGCACACCACGGACGCACACTGGCTTAATACCTTTTCGACGGCTCTAGCAGTTTAATCTGGCAGCCTTTCACTTTCACCACATCTCGGCGGTGTCAGAACTTTCTGACGGGCAAATCCGCCGAATAAATTGAGCGTCCACCTAGGAAGCTTACTTCTCGGTGACGCATATAGCAAGTGGGAACTGGAGGATGATTTCTGATCCACTCTCCGCCACTTTCCTTTCTTATTTGACATGTTGATAGCGTTTTGTAACTGTTTAGCAACATTCCAAGTTTCAGGCGGCACACTTCATACTTGTCGTGGATACAGAAACTCTCCGTATCCGAACAGGCCGCGGAAGGCTCAACGCAACCGACCGACCGCCGCGTCATCCTCAACAACAGGAGTCGCTGGAAGCGGGTATGGAGGGTTGTGTGGTCAGCATACCGCTCTCCCTGCTGTTGTCAGTTTTCGTGACCGGAGTCGCTACTTCTCAATTAAGTAACTCCTCAGTTTGCCCCACAACGGCTGAGTGCAACCCGCTTGGCAACATCGCTCGGCGGATTCGAACGGTCACCCATCCAAAGACCGATAGTGCTTAACTTCGGTGATTTGACGGGAACTGGTGTTACCTCTGCGACCAAGCCGTTGACCCTGTATATAGAGCCATCTACAAACTCCAAATTGATTTCAAACATGTGTCAGAGCTATTGTTCGACTTCCGTGATGATTACCGAGCTGGAAGGTGGAGTATGTACTCTACTGGAGTGGTACGCAAACGTCGTCAGAGTTACAGATTTCGGTTTTCCACGGTTTCCCTAAATCGACTGCCGTTAATTGTGGGATGGTGTCTTTCAAAAGGATACGGTCGACTTGTTCCACACCCTTGTCATATCTGAGTGTGTGCTCTATCTCTAATAATCTCGTTGTCGACTGGTCTTTCCGTCCAAGGGCTAGTATAAAAATTATGCTGCAAAGATTGATGCTCAGTGTATTGGTGCTCAGTTTATTGTGTGCTTGTAGTTCATATATTTTTCAACGTACAGACTCACATGAAAATTTACTATAATAATAATAATAATTTGTAGCTATTCAGGGATTGGTGAACATGATGTCCATAGTTCAAGTAATATTCGTCGTAGTGTGCCATTTGCTAAGTAAGAAGAGTCGTACAGCTATAAAGATGCCAATATTAGACGAACGAGTCGTTATTGAGGAGGACAATCTTCTCTGTTATTTCTTCAGGTAATTAATTTACACACTAACAACTTATTGCTAATGTTGTTGTTGTGGCCTTCTGTCCAATTACTGGTTCGAGGCAGCTCTTCCTGCTACTCCATCCTGTGCAAGTCCCTTCATCTCCGGATAGCTACTGCAACATGCATCCTTCTGCATCTGCTTACTGTATTCATCTCTTGGTTTCCCTCTACGATTTTTACAACCCACCCTTCCCTCCAACACTAAATTTGTGTTCCCTTGATGTCTCAGAATGTGTCTTACCAACAAATATTCTAATCAGGTTTTCCACAAATTTCTTGTTTCTCCAATTCCGTTCAGTACCTCTTCATTAGTTATGTGATCTACCCACCTAATCTTCAACAGTCTCCCGTAGCACCACATCTTAAAAGCTACTACTCTCTTCTTGTGTGAACTGTTAATCGTCCATGTTTCACTTCTATGCATGGCTACACTCCTTACAAATACCTTCAGAAAAAATTTCCTGACACTTAAATCTTTATTCGGTGTTAATAAATTTCTCTTCTTCAGAAACGCTTTTCTTGTCATTGCCAGTGTACATTTTATATCCTCTCTACTTCAACCATCACTAGTTATTTTGCTGCCCAAATAGCAAAACTCGTAACTACTTTAAGTGTCTCATTTCCTAATCTAATTTCCTCAGCATTGCCTGATTTAATTCGACTACATTCCATTTTTCTTATTTCGCTTTTGTTCATGTTCACCTTATATCTTCCTTCCAAGACACTGTCCATCCCATTCAACTGCTCTTCCAAGTCCTTTGCTGTCTCTGACAGAATTACAATGTCATCTCGAAAACCTCAAAGTTTCTATTTCTTGCCCCTGATCTTTAATTCCTACAACAAATTTTTCTTTGGTTTCACTTATTGCATGCTCAGTGTACAGATTGAATAACATCAGGGACAGGCTGCCACCGTGTCCCACTTCCTTCTCAACCACTGCCTCCTCTTCATGCCCATCTACTGTTACAAATTCCATATGGTTTCTGTACAAGTTGTAAATAGCTTTCGCTCCCTGTATTATATCCCTGATACCCTCAGAATTTCAAAGATAATATTCTAGTCAACATTGCCAAAAGCTTTCCATATGTGTACAAATTCTATGTGTGTACCTACATTTCTCCGGAATCCAAATTGATCTTCCCTGAGGCCTACTT
Source organism: Schistocerca nitens (assembly GCF_023898315.1). Lineage (NCBI taxonomy): Eukaryota > Metazoa > Arthropoda > Insecta > Orthoptera > Acrididae > Schistocerca > Schistocerca nitens. Next base: position 1,045,334,548 of record NC_064615.1, on the reverse strand, counting down.
CCACCAGCTTTTCATTCTTCTGTAAGGAATTCGTGTTAGCATTCGGCAACCATAACTTATTAAAATGACAGTTCGGTTATATTAATCGGTAATATTGATAAGGGTGCTAATCGGATGGTGATGCGAATATATAGACTTTCCCACTCAAATGTCAACCTGACCTGCTAGTGATATAAACTGTTCAGCTGCTGTAGGGGGAACACAGTACCGCTCCACATAAATAGGAAGCTTAGAGTGGAAACTCACTGTTGGCAACCCTATAACCAGCCTTAGTCTGCTATTTGTTGGTCCCCCATACAGGGACATGTCGAGACCTCTATACTACAAACAGGGATAGCCGATGGATCCTCTCATGACGACCGAGAGCAAATGGAATGGGAGAAGTTCTTCGATCTCAGGAAAGCTGTAAGTAGCTGTAAGTAGCCATGTTAGGTCATTAAAGAAAAAAGGACAAGAATTAAGATATATACTAGCAAGATAGGTATTGCTGTAAGTGCAGAAACCAAGAAAACCCTCCACACGATGAAAACTTTAGATATACAATGGAGTTAAGTTGTGGTGGAAATATTAATGAAGAAGGGATGGAGAAACATATCCGTATAACAGGAAAAATCGTTACCTACAAGACTCGAAATCAGCACATTGAACCTCTTCGTAGTAAGTGCAAATGCGCCGGAAGAAGGTAGCAAGGACAGAAACGTTTTACAAGCATTTATAACAAACACTACTTCAGACTAATGGAAGAATTTACGTCAGCACTGCAGGAGACATTAGCACCAAACCTGATTATGGACCATTACATAATCTGATAGAAACAGGAAGAAACTACGATAGTACAAATGGAAGTGTCTTTCGGTATTTTCTATCTTACAGTAGGATCAGAATTAGCAAGCAATTTAAGTACAAAAATATAAAATCACCGCCAGAGATGCCTGCTTGAACATAACGCGGACGCTAGCCAAGCCTGCAGTTTCGCTGTTGTATTTGACCACGAATGGCACCCGTGTGTGTAGTAAATTACATATACAGCGATCGCTACTTGGTGATTTCAGAAATACATTTACTAAACGGTAAAACGAAAACAAAGGGAACTGAGGGCAAATGTGGGAAAACGTATCTTCTACCAGAAGTGGATAACTGAATTAGAAAGTTCATGTGAATCACTTAACGCAGCTGAAGGGTATTGGAAGACTATGATAAAGGTTATTGAAAAAGCAGCTGAAGAAGCACTTGGACTCTGTAAAATAAAAAAGCTGCGGAACCAAGAAATAAAACAAACCATAGGAGAGAATGTAGACTTTAGAAATTTGGAAAAAATTAAATAAAAGACAAACACCAGAAAACACAGAATATATCAAACTATCAGAGGAGGCTAAACAAAATATCAGAAAATATAAATAGGGAAACTGGGACATATACTTCTCTAACACTGATATAGCCATACACTAGCATCAGATGGCAACATACAAGTACTAAAACATCTTAAAAGTCAGAGACACGGCAATAAGTACGTTAACACAAGAAGAACAGTGTTTGGCATACTATAAAGATGTGTGTAGACTAGACTGGAAGAAGTGAGAGCAGACAGAGAAGAAAATATTGTAGCATATAGTATAGAGCAGGAAAAAGTACTGCAAACGTTAAAACAGATAAAAAATAAAGCCTCTGGCAGCGATAATATTAATTTTGAATTATTGAAATATCTGGAAGATAAAATGGTAACACCGTTTACAATATTTATAAACATGTGTTGGAGAGACAAATACATCCAACTGCAGTGGAAGCGCACAGTCATTCTCCCTATAATCAACAAAGGAGACTTGTCAAACAGTCGGGGAATAAGTTTACTTATTACTGCCGACGAGGCATATCTAAAATCATTACAAAAAAGAGTCAGGAGTCGATTAATATCAATAAGTAGATATGACAGCCAAGGCCTAATACTTACAGGAGGTGATGATGATGATGATGGTAATAGAGACTGTCATTTCCGACAGCCATGATTCATCATGGATTATCGCATTAGACTGATATTTTGTGGTAATTTGTCCTGTTTTACTGATTAATCACTTCATGAGTGAAGTTTAGCGTTTAAGTTAAAACAACGAGATGGCTAGGACACAAATTTACACAGGGAATAAGGGGCAGATCTGCACGCTTGCATGAATTTATGCCTTATGAACTAATATTCTTTGATAATAACTTTTAAGGCTCTATTCCTTTTCGGATGAAAAGTTGACTCGTAATTATAAAAGAAAAACCGACAAAAGGAAAATTGTGATCCATACTTGATGGAAATGACAGAAGACGATGTCCGATACATGATATGGAAAACGTTAATTGAGAATTGCGGCAATAGGTTTCAGTTTCAGTATTCTAAGAACTATAAAACATAAAAATACCAAGAAGAAAATATTAATAAGTGGATCCAAGGAGTCGATCTAACACGAAGACAGGAAGCGGCTTCGAAAATGAGTTTTTGTTGTTGGCTTCACGACCTTCAGACGTAAGCAGTATCTTACACAGAACGAGAAAGTGGTCTGCACTTTGTTGTTATATTGGAATATGTATATGCGTTAATTTAATTGTGGCATAAAGTTGCCCACTGAGTAGAAAGCACAAGAAATGGAAATTATTTAATCTGCAGTCATTGTCTGAGTTGAACACTGAGAAGATTTTGCTCAACAAATTCGTCGTGAAAAAACTTCTTGGATACAAAACTGATGTAGAAAATCCTCTTCATTGATCATTACCGTTAGACTTATTTATTCCTGTGTATAGTGAGTCAATAATTGTGGGACTATAGCAATAGGGGACGACAGCAAACAGAAACGAACAGCTGCGCTCGACTTCTGTAAACATGCGACGTTTCGCATCTTCACGGGATCAAGATAAAACGATATTTTACTTTAGTCATGAGCCACATACGACGTAACTCGAACCTTGAAAGAAGCTACATGAGTATCCAGGATTGCAGAACACATCAGGTAGATTTTTAAATAATTAGTATTTCAGCGCAACCGCACTAAGCAGATGGGATTACGCTATCCACAAACCGTATGTAAGGAAAGGTTACAAAACGGGTCTCTAAATGGCTCTGTGCACTATGGGACTTAACAGCTATGGTCATCAGTCCCCTAGAACTTAGAACTACTTAAACCTAACTAACCTAAGGACAGCACACAACACCCAGCCATCACGAGGCAGAGAAAATCCCTGACCCCGCCGGGAATCGAACCCGGGAACCCGGGCGTGGGAAGCGAGAACGCTACCGCACGACCACGAGATGCGGGCCAAAAACGGGTCTCTCATTCACAAATTATACGAGGGTCATTTCAGAAGTCCTGCACACTGCGCATATGTGACCATGGCCTGATCAAGCTGAGATCCATGTTAGTTGTGAACGAGACTTCAGGCGCGACGGTCGTATATGTGTTTGCTAGTTCGCGTGTCGTGAGTAATTCAGTTTTAAAATGGAATCTGAAAACGAGTCAGGTCGGATTACACGTAATAGCCTGTGTTCCTACATCCTGCTTGGAAAGAGCCGAACGGAAATTTACAATGTTTTCAGTGAGATTCGTGTCAATAATGTAGTGGATTGTAGAACAGTATCACGGTGCTCTGCTTGTTTTCGTTAGGGCTGGGTAAGCACTGAAGACAATCCCAGAAGTGGAAGGCCATCAACTGCATCAGACTAACTCGCTCAGGTTATTGCTAATGACATTTGGAGAGAGGATGAAAAGAAAAAGTGAGAAGAAATTTCATACACGACCAGAATGTTTGTCACAAGGTGAGCCTGCAAAATGTTTTGCGCCCGACAAATCGTCCATGAAGACCTGACATGATTGCAGCTGGAGTCCTCATTCTTCACGATAAATGCAAGACCGCACATTGCCCTACCGGTGAGAGAAACGCTCGACAATTGTCGATGGGAAATACTTCTCCGGTCACAACTGATACGAGCCCACCAGACTGATGTGTTCCGATCTCTGTTGATCCATCATGGACAGGGGACATCAGCTGGTCAAGTAATTATCAATGAAATTCCTCAACAGCCGAGCAATTGAGGTGTTATTTTATTTTGACTACCAGTTTCGGCATTCGACTATGCTGTCTTCAGGCCCCGTATGCACTCTCAAAATGAACGTTATTGTCATACAGCGCCATATATTCCTGGATGTCGTGAATTCAAAACCATTTCCCAAGTGCTATCATGTCTTTGAAGGAAGCACTCGGGAAACGATTTTGAATTCACGACATCCAGGAAGATGTGGCGCTGTATGACAATATCGTTTATTTTTGAGACATGCATATGATGGAATGCCGAATCTGGTAAAAATTAAATAATATCTCAATTACACAGCGGTTAGCGAATTTCATTGGTAAGTAGACTGGTTTCCTAAACTGAAGGAACAATTCCGTAGAAAACTTTTTAATAGAGCCGATTAAGGTTCCAGTAATCAGACAGCTCAATCATGAAGGACTCCTATTCGGAACACAGAAGTTGACCAAACGTTGAGAAGCTGTAGAAAACCATCTTAGAGATTATATCGAACGTCTGTAAACATGTTTGGTGGAATAGATTATTTTATTATATTCAATCTTACAGTGTGCAGAACTTTTCAAATGATCCTAGTTTTTCTTATGTTGATTGGTCGTGAGACGATAGTGTTATGACTCGTGCAAGATGGAGAATGTCGGCCAGCATTTGTGAGACTCCGACGGTAACCGTAAGTAGTCTATCGATACCACATATGATAGTTCGGCGATTTTATGCTAGTGTCGGGATCCCACGATTGTCCTGCGAATATGGCATCGACGGGATCTGGAGGGTTACAACCGTTAAAGCAGGCCAATTTGGGTTACTCTTGTGTCTCTGGTGCGGTAGGTTGAGCTGCTTTAATGGCTGCTGCGAAGATAGGGGCGGACAGGACGGGAGGGGAATTTGCACATTTTCGAATTAAGGGCCAAACGACAGTGACCAGTACAACAGATAAGACACTCAATTAACACGTGCTTAAAATATAGACTATTAAACTCTCTAGAATTAAGATGGCAAATACAGATAAGTACATATACACTGACAAGACGGAATATTATGACCACCGACCTGTCATCGATACAGACCCGTCCAGGGGATAGCAGCGTACTGTGGCGAGGACTGACACACGCACAGTCCATGTAGTATCAGTGAGAGCGCTGCCCGTTTGTAGAATAGTAGAGACGCGAGATTATCTGATTTTGACGGAGGGCAGATTGTCATGACCCTAAGGCTCGGCACGAGCGTTTCGGAAACTGCACGGCTTGTAGGGTGTTGAGGAGTGTCAGGGTCAATGCCTTCAACACATAGTGAAACCAAGATGAAACCACGCCCAGACGTCGTGGAGTTGGCCAGCCACCCCTCATTACAGATGTTGGACGTCGTAGACTGGGCAGATTGATAAAACAGGACAGGCGACAAACTGTGGCGTAACTAACATCAGATTTTAAAGCTGGGCGGAGTACAAGCGTGCCTGGAATCACAGTGTACCGAACACTCCTAACGATGGGTCTCCGCTGCCGAGATCCAATGCATGTGCCACCGCGACATCGGAAACTACGACTGAAGTGGGCACGTGACCATCGGCTTAGGGCCGGCCGCTGTGGCCGAGCGGTTCTAGGAGCTTCAATCCGGAACCCCGCTGCCGCTAATGTCACAGGTTCGAATCCTGCCTCGGGCATGGGTGTGTGTGATGTCCTTAGGTAAGTTACGTTTAAGTAATTCTAAGTCTAGGGGACTGATGACCTCAGATCGTAAGTCCCATAATGCTTAGAACCATTTGAACCATCGGCTTTGGACGTTGGCGCAGTGGCAGAGCGTTGCGTGGTGTGCTAAGCCCCGATACCGTCTACATTATGCCGATGGGAAGGTGAGAATCCGTCATCTTCCAGGGGAACAGCTCCTTGACACCTATACTGCGGATCGGAGGCAAGCTTCCGTTCCGGCGGCTGCATTATGCCCTGGGGAACATTCACGTGTGCATCCAGGGATCCAGTGGAGCTCTTGCAAGGCACCATGACGGCCAAGGAGTACCGTATACTGATTGTAGACCATGCACACCCCTTCATGAAGATCATGTTTCCCGACGGCAGTGGCATTTTTCAGGAAGATAATGCGCCAAGCCACAGGGACAGGAGTGTGATGGAGTGGTTCGAGGAACAGAGTGGCGAGATCCAATTGATATGCTGGGCTGCCAGCTCACCAGATCTGAACCCGATCGAATACGTCTGGAATGTGATTGAAAGTGACTTCAGAGTTCATCGCTCCCCTGCCCAGAATTTACGGGAACTGTGTGACTTGCATGCTCAGATGTGGTGTCAGCTGCCTTCAGCGACCTGCCACGACCTCATTGCTTCCATGACACGAAGCGCCGCCGCTGTTGTACGTGCTAAAGATGGACATACCGGTTATTAGGTAGGTGGTTGTAATTTCCTGGCTGATCAGTGTATCTAGTAGTACTCACAAGTCTTATTAACTTGAGCCAGAGGGAAACAGGACTATCACGATAGCCGAAGTCCAGTATTAAGTTTTTGCTTTAAAAGCTTATCCACACGATATTAAAGGTGAATCAACTATTACTCTGGTGAAGGAAACTACAAATGTCTGACGTGCTAAACATTACAAATCAGTCTCGTTAATCACATTCGAGGGAGTATAAAGTTCATACATTTTTCACCATTCAATCTTCTCTTGCTTAGAAGCCGTTCACATTCGTCACAGATGTTGACCAAGATTGATTTTCCTTTCTGACAAGAAGAGGACGCCTACTCGTCATCACCGAATTCGTCCAAATCCATGGTACACGTAGGGCGTGGTGACACATGAAAGTGCCCCAAGTAGGAACTTCAAATGGTCAAACGTCTAGGAAATAAAAAAAAAATTGTGATTCGGATCTGTCACCATGTGCATCTTACGAGTTTTCCCTGTGGCAATGGGCTTAGGAAGTGGTGTTTGGCTCATCGGCAGCCGGCACGGTAGCTCGTCGTGTTAAATTACGGGGTTAGCTGTTGTCTGTAATAAAGAAGTGAGTGAACGGATCAACGATGAACTTCGAGGGGCTCCTAGGACGTCTGCCCTGAACAAATATAACGTCTGACACCGAAAAAAAAATGGAATTGCCGGCACGGTAGCTCAGAGTGTTCGGTCAGAGGGATAGCTTCCCTCTGTAATAAAAAACTGAGGAAATGGATGAACGATGAACTTCAAGGGGTGTCATGGGACATCCACCCCGAACAAACGCATCGAAAAATACTGAAAAAAAGCGGTAAGAGAACAGATTGGTAATCAAAGGGTCACAGGTTCCACTCCCCCCAGCTGCAAATACTTTTGTGCTCCTTAACAATTTCGTACACTACTGACGTCACAATTAACCTGTATTTCATCCTATGCTTATACTTTTTGTGCTTATATAAATTAATGAAATAATCTATATGATACTGCTGTTAATTATGATGTCAGTAGCGTACGCATTGCCAAGGAGCACAAAAATATTTGCCATCGGGCAGAATCGAACCTGCGACGTTTTCAACGCGAATCCGAGCTCTTACCGCTTTTTTTTTTTTTCATTTTGTTTCATGTAGTTCGTTCCGTATGGTCTGGCCGGACGTCACAAGACATCCGTTCAAGTTGATCGTTGATTCCTTGACTCAGTTTTTTTATTACAGAGAACACGCAGCCCTCTGACCGAACACGTTGAGCTACCGTGTCGGCTAACGCCGAGCCAAACACCGCTTCCGAAGCAGGGATAATTGATAAGGTCCACATGGTGAGAGACGGGTATCAAAATTCCTTTTATTTCCTAAACGCTTGGCCATCTGGAGATTCCACATGGGGCACTTTCTTGTCTCACCACGACCTACATGTAACATAAATTTGGACGAATTCGGCGATGACGAGTAGGCGTCCTCTGCTTGTAAGAGAGAATTCCATGTAACCGGCGCCGATTAAAAATCAACACCAATGTAGATCCAAGTCTAGCTTGCCAATCCGACTCTCGGTGTTGTGACCAGCCAGCACCCAGGAGGAAAACTGGCCATAGTCACTGCAATCGACAGCTTCCTTCTCCTCTGCTGTGTCGTCTCTCGCTCTGCTAGACAAGTCATAGAACCTCAGAGCGATGATAGGCGAGCGTAAAATCTATCGATAAGTGCTCTCGCTCGTATCAAGGGGTGTCCGGATACTTTCGGCCAGGTAGTGTTCTGAATTTTTTTTCTAATAATTCACAAGGAATTGAAGGAATGGAACGGTTTTCCTGTGAGGAATGGTGAAATTTTGACCACTTTACACAATGCTCGTACAGCAAATTACAGGATGATTATTCGGGTTCCAGATACCAAAGGCAGCAATTAACCACGTTAGATGGCGACACACGTTATTTCTTGCGGTCCTCGACTGCAGCTTTTGGACGACCCCTGGCGTCTCCAGCTACCTGCTGCCGGCTTCGGCTGGAATGGCGGCCGCCGCCGACTGATTTCTGCCCCTGGTGAGCCACGCCGCCGTGTCCCGCCCCTCTTCTTTATACGCCCTACGGACGGTGCGTTACGCATGCGTAATAAATAAATTTCGAGGTGTTATCTCCGCCATGAATACGAGCCGGGCAATTCCACGACGTATGTGACGGCTCCCCATTTCCGAACTGCGCTGGCCGCGCATCGCTCTCGCTTTTTTCTCTCCCCAGTCGGATCTGTCGGGGAACATAAAAATATCCATAAGAAGACCATTCCGCTGAGGTTTATGGATTTTCAGCAGGCGTCGATATTCATCTGAAGCGTCCTACGTATCACTGCATTTCTATTACCGCTCCAAGCTCCCAAAGTGTTTAGGTTTTCCAATTGTTTTATTAAGTCAGTCAACAGCATCTCGGTCATCACTGACCATTTTGTTCCTGAACTCCCCTGCACGATGCATTACAGTGGTTCCTCTACACACTCCTCGTTGGGACACTGAAGGTGTTAGCTGTCACTGAGACTGATGCGTCAGTATTCGATAAACTGAGTTAGTGTTCAGGATGTGTATATAGTTTTCGATAGCTCTATAAAATCGTCTAGAACTCATGGGGAGACATTACACAGGGGACGCTATACTCTTGGAACATGACGTAATTCAGGGAAAACTATTATCTTATTGAATAGAGGAAATATCAACAGGCAAAGAACAAATTTAATTAAAATTAGGATCGAAAAAAGTGAGGTTCTGTTGTTGATCCACTGATCTGCTTTTCCTTGAATGCCAGAATTACTTTGTCTTAAATCCCTGCCCTTCGTCTCTACTGAACATGTCGAATCTGGATTTTGATGTGTGTGAAAGGAGGGTTCGATAAAAACAGAGCTAGCGGGGGTGTTTTACAACTCAGTTTTCTGAGAAACAAATGCTAGAGAGGCAGTCAGCCAAGGTTCCAGAATGAAATGATACACTCCTGGAAATTGAAATAAGAACACCGTGAATTCATTGTCCCAGGAAGGGGAAACTTTATTGACACATTCCTGGGGTCAGATACATCACATGATCACACTGACAGAACCACAGGCACATAGACACAGGCAACAGAGCATGCACAATGTCGGCACTAGTACAGTGTATATCCACCTTTCGCAGCAATGCAGGCTGCTATTCTCCCATGGTGACGATCGTAGAGATGCTGGATGTAGTCCTGTGGAACGGCTTGCCATGCCATTTCCACCTGGCGCCTCAGTTGGACCAGCGTTCGTGCTGGACGTGCAGACCGCGTGAGACGACGCTTCATCCAGTCCCAAACATGCTCAATGGGGGACAGATCCGGAGATCTTGCTGGCCAGAGTAGTTGACTTACACCTTCTAGAGCACGTTGGGTGGCACGGGATACATGCGGACGTGCATTGTCCTGTTGGAACAGCAAGTTCCCTTGCCGGTCTAGGAATGGTAGAACGATGGGTTCGATGACGGTTTGGATGTACCGTGCACTATTCAGTGTCGCCTCGACGATCACCAGTGGTGTACGGCCAGTGTAGGAGATCGCTCCCCACACCATGATGCCGGGTGTTGGCCCTGTGTGCCTCGGTCGTGTGCAGTCGTGATTGTGGCGCTCACCTGCACGGCGCCAAACACGCATACGACCATCATTGGCACCAAGGCAGAAGCGACTCTCATCGCTGAAGACGACACGTCTCCATTCGTCCCTCCATTCACGCCTGTCGCGACACCACTGGAGGCGGGCTGCACGATGTTGGGGCGTGAGCGGAAGACGGCCTAACGGTGTGCGGGACCGTAGCCCAGCTTCATGGAGACGGTTGCGAATGGTCCTCGCCGATACCCCAGGAGCAACAGTGTCCCTAATTTGCTGGGAAGTGGCGGTGCGGTCCCCTACGGCACTGCGTAGGATCCTACGGTCTTGGCGTGCATCCGTGCGTCGCTGCGGTCCGGTCCCAGGTCGACGGGCACGTGCACCTTCCGCCGACCACTGGCGACAACATCGATGTACTGTGGAGACCTCACGCCCCACGTGTTGAGCAATTCGGCGGTACGTCCACCCGGCCTCCCGCATGCCCACTATACGCCCTCGCTCAAAATCCGTCAACTGCACATACGGTTCACGTCCACGCTGTCGCGGCATGCTACCAGTGTTAAAGACTGCGATGGAGCTCCGTATGCCACGGCAAACTGGCTGACACTGACGGCGGCGGTGCACAAATGCTGCGCAGCTAGCGCCATTCGACGGCCAACACCGCGGTTCCTGGTGTGTCCGCTGTGCCGTGCGTGTGATCATTGCTTGTACAGCCCTCTCGCAGTGTCCGGAGCAAGTATGGTGGGTCTGACACACCGGTGTCAATGTGTTCTTTTTTCCATTTCCAGGAGTGTATATAAGAGTATACAGATTTCTTTCTCAGCATATTCAATGTAATAATGTATTTATTTGTCGCAAATGACCCACGTAACTAAGAATTATGTATAGTATTGGATCATAACAGACAGACCTATCCCACCTTAGTCTATGTTCTGTTGAATTTGTTTAAAGTTTTTTTTTTTGTGATTCAGATTTTACCGAGCTATTTTAAGCGGTGCTGAGCTTATTCAAAGATACTCTTACTTAATTACTCTACTCTGCAATAGTCGGTTCATTAGGTTACGGCAGTAACCGTACGCAAATTGTTTTGCTACTGGGCGACTACTGCTAGAGTTTCATTTCTTACAGGTAAATTAACTGCTCATTATTTATTGCGGCGCCATTATCGAACGCTGTGTATCTTTCATCTAAAGTTTTTTAAATGTTATTCCTAACCACGAAAATATTCTTTAATAATAATTCCCCTCATCGTGGTCTACAGTTCCTGAGCTCGGGGCGGGTTATGGGCTTTTAAAATAACTGTATTTTCTGTTATCTGTAAGCTCTTTTCTTGTTTTAGAGCTTACCTGTACCAACCTGTAACCACACTGTTCATGATTGTTGCAGATTCCCGCTGCCGGGATATTACGGCGCCTGGGGGCGTGTTGTGCCCTTTTCTAACGGTTTTGTAATTAATGATGTTTTTTGGTTGTAGCTATCTAATAAATGTAAATTATTGTAATAAAGTGTTGTGAATTTAAAATTTTGTTGCCTCTGGGCTATTTTCCTAGCACTCCTGAGTGTGAAAGTAATATTGTCTCTCCTGTTGTATTCATGATTTCCCTTGGATGGTATTCGGGTTGCTTGAAATTTAATGCTAAATTAATAGATACAGACAATTTAGTCTCCAGGAAGTCTTACATTTTAATGTTCAACTTCGTTAATCATAAGGGGGACAGTTCAAGAAAACTGAAGTTGTGCTTGTTACGATAACTGGAATGCTATAAAATTGTTCGTGGTTGAATTTAATATGCAACGAAGTAATTGTTATCAAATAAATTATCACTTCAGCGTATTAAGACTATGTTAGTCTCCTTATCTGAGTGTTCAGCACGTCGGACTACCATGCAGGTGGCCAGGGTTCGATTTTCGGCGGGGTTGAAGATTTTTCTCCACTCGGGGACTGGTTGTTGTGTTGATCTCACCGTCATTAAATCATCATCGACACGCATATCGCCAAGTGTGGCGTCAGCTGAAAGGACTTGCAACTCGGCGGCCGAACTTCCCGAAGTGGGGAAAGTAATATTGTCTCTCCTGTTAAGTTTTTAACACAAAGCAAAGGGCTCACATAACTGTATTGAGACTTGTATACATCCACGACACAATCCATGGAACGTTTTCTCACTGTAAGGACACGAGCCACAACAAGCATCCCATTTTCACTTTTCAGGAAATCAAACTCTTTGAAAAACTCCGCTAAACTAAATGAATTGTGTGCTTTTTAACGTTATACAGCTATTTTATACTCATTGTTGTATCACAGCATAGAATGTAATGTAATGTTAACACTACTGTTCGTCTATTGTTGAAGGCTGTCACACAACTGTACTTATATTGATTACTCACTGAATAAGTTGTAGCAGATGTAAGATACTGGACTCAAGTTCGACAGATGCGACTTCCAGATCGCGTGAATTACATTTTCCGTGGTTTTCCTTAATCGCTCAAAGAAACAGCTGATATCGTTTTTCGTTACTTTCCAATCCGAGTAGCTGCTCTGATTAATAAATTCCTCGTCATTGCGAAGTAAAATCCTAATGTTGCTTCTTATTTTCTTTTGCATTTTTCAGTGAAGTAAAGTAGGCGACTGTTTTGTATTTACTTCTAAAACATTTCATCTAAGGTCTCAAAGCACATTTAACACGCAGTTTTAAGAATGCGATGGACAATAAAATGAAGTACTTACATGGAAAAATTAAGAGAACTAAGCTGTGAACACAGTCTGTCTTCTTTTCGCTGATTAGTCCTGCCTTAGTCATTCGTTGCAAGAGCGAATGTCTATTAGGGCAAATAACTGTCACAATTAAAGTGTAGGGTTAGCAGACGGCCATGTGGTGTGGCGAACGTGGGTCGGAAAACACGCCAGCGGTCTACTAGAGGAATAGGGTGATGAATGTCCAAATTCTTTATTAAATGCATTGCACCATTAACTATCCACTGTGGTGTGAAAAGGTGCAAAGTTTAAAAAGTCTCAGTTTGGTCTCGAGCGGTTCGGAAATGAAAGCAACAACTTCCATAAACCATCGAAAGAAGGAAGCATGCAGCGTAACGAGACCTCAGCCCTGCACTGCACTCAAACGAGGGAACTCTGTGCGAATCAGCGCCCATTTTGCCCTCTACAAGAGTGAGAGAACATTCCCAGCGTTGTAAGTTTGCCATGACCATGGAGACAGACGTTTGGTCAGCTTTCGTATACTATGTGGTAGGTAAGATGCGCATCAGGATCACTGTACGATAAAATTGATTGCAAGCTTACAGCCTACAACAATGGTAATGATTACGATATCACTAACAGTTTGGTGGTAATGTCTTTGACTAATAATCAGAACGCCCTGGGTCCCGAATTCGAATTCAGCCACTTCTCGAATTCTGAATTAAAATCATCAGCAGTTGCGGTGGAGGACTTGTCAAAGAGGGCGGTGGAGTTCAGGCCACTCTCCTGCCTTTGGGGTCGGAAACTGCCCCAAAAAGACGGAAGAATCAACAATGATCGACTGCATGAATTTACATGTGGCACGTAATTGAAAAAATGTCATGATGATCTATTGAATCGCAACAAATTCCAGATTAGTCTCCTATTTGGATCTCCGGAAGGAGACTGAAAATGGAGAGGTGACCATGAGAAAAAAATGGAATAACCAACGACGAGATAACTTTCTACGAGCCGAAACGTACAATGGCAGAAGTTTGAACGTAGTAGAGAAGCCAGAAAATTCGAAAAGGGAGATGCAGAAAATCAGACTAGATACAGCAGGAGACAGTGAAGCGAAATAGAAAGAAGGTAAGGTGTTCTGGTGAGAAAAATACACGGTAATATAAACAGCAGCAGAAAATTGTATTAGGGGAGTAGGGTTCGTTATAAGTAGGAAAGTAAGGTGGCAGAGAGTAAGTTACAGTTCAGTGGTAGGGCTGTGATCACAAGATACGACAGTGAACCAATGCCGACAGCTATAATTCTGGTGAATATGCCAACAACACAAGCAGAAGATGAAGAGACTGAGGAAATATAGGAGGATATTGAATGGGTAATTCAGTAACTAAAGGAAGATGAAAATCTAAGAATTACGGGGGACTGGAATGCGGTCGTAGGGGAAGAACTAGAAGAAAGGGTTACCGTTGTATAAGGGCTTAGCATTAGGACTGAGATACGACATAATAAATTTTTTTCCAGTAAATTTCAAATGGTAATGGCGAATACTATGTTCAAGAAACACAAGTAAATGATTCTGAAACAGATACTGGATTGGAAGGCATACCCAGGAGCAGGTTTAGAGCCAGTCCACAATTTTGAAATGATGAAGAGTAAACTGAAGTTCAAGAGCATCATCTGACAGTGTGGAATGAAGCGGTATACTGATGTACCGAGGAATGATGAGACGCGTTTAAAGTTCGCTAAGGATATGGACACTGTGATGAGGAATACTAGAGAAGGCAGGTCAGTTGAAGGAGGGTGACCATCTCTAAAAAGGACAAACACATATGTTGGACAGAAAAAAACAGGTCAAACTGCAAAGAAATCTTGCACAACAGAAGAAACATTTAAACTGATAAACAGAAGAAGGAAGTACAGGAAAAAGTGTTCACGGAAAGACTGGAATATAGCAATATAAATTCCTTAGGAATGAAATAAATAGGAAATGCAGGGAGCCAAAGCGAAATGGCTGCAGGAATGATGTGAAGAAGTTTCAAAAGAAACTATCATCGACAGGACTCTCTCAGCTTATAGAAAATTCAAACCAGCCTTAGGCGAAATTAGAAGAAATGGTGGAATGTTAAGAGTGCAAAGGAAATGCCGTTGTTAAACGCAGAGGAGAAAGTATATTGGTGGAAAGAGTACATTTAACACCACTATGAGAGGGACGACTTGTCTGATGACGTAACAGAAGAAACAACTGGAGTCTATATGGAAGACAAAGGGGATCCCATATTAGTGCTAGAATTTTAAAGACCTATGGAAGACTTGAGATCAGATAAGGCAGAAGAGATAGATAACATTCCACCGGAATTTATAAAATCATTGTGGAAGTGACAGTCAAACGACTATTCAAGTTGGTGTGTAGAATCTATGAGACTGGCGACCTACCGTCAGATTTTGTGAAAATTATCGTCGACACAATTTTGAAGATAGCAAAGGTAGACAGGGCGAGAATTATCGCGCAATCGGCTTAACAGCTCATGCACCAAATCTGCCGACAAAAATAATACACAGAAGATTGGAAAAGAAAACTGAGGATCTGTTAGATGACGAACAGTTTGGATTTATGAAAGGTAAGGGCACCAAAGAGGCGTTTCTAATGCTGCACTTTATAATGGAAGCAAGACTGAAGAAAAATCAAGACATGCTCATAGGCTTTTAGAGATACATGACGGGTAATACACAATATTTTCAAGAAACAGGAATGAACAGTGAGACTGGTAGTCGAAGAACAAAGTGCTGTGCCTGAAGAGGGTGTAAGATAGGGATTCAGTCTTCCGGACCTACTGTTCAGTCTATACATGGAAGAAGGAATGGTGGAAGTAAAAGGAACAGAATTAGAATTCAGGGTGAAAGGATATCAGTCATAAGATTCGCCAGTATTTCTATTCTCGGCGAAGATGAAGAATTACAGGAATCTTGGAACACAATGAACAGTATAATGAGCACAGACTATGGATTGAGAGTAAATGGAAAAATATAAAAATAGTGAAAAGTAGCAGAAATGAGAATAGCACGAAAATTAACATCAAAGTTGGTGATCACGAAATAAATGAAGTTAAGGAATTCAGCTAACTTGAAAGCAAAATAACCGATGATAGACGAAGGAAGGACGGCTTAAAAGCAGGCCAGGGTAGGCAGAGACAGCATTCATGTTCAAGACCGATCTGTTAGTGTCAAACATCGGGCCTAATTCGAGGAAGAAATTCCTGAGAATGTACCTTTGGAGCACCGCATTGTATGGCAGTGAATCGTGTACTGTGTGAGAACCGCAAAAGAAGAGAACTGAAGTGTTTGATATGAGGTGCTACAGAAGACAAGCCGTTGGTGTAAACTCAAACCCATACGTCTTTTTTTCTGATTACTCCTTTTATGAGCCTTGTCGCCTAGGTGATATCAGTCGATATTAAGTGCAACAAATAATCAGGTGGCAATTATTACGGAGTGTTAAGGTGTTATCAGGAACTTGATTCTGGCTCCATCACTTCCGTAACAAAGATAAAAAAAGAGACGGGCCGACGAGATAATGCGTGAGGTAGAGCACTTGAAACTGCAACGAACCACACAGATAAAATGCGTCGTAACTGCATAGTTGACACATTTTTCGTATTTACTTCGTTCCACATTGTAGTGCTAATTTAAAAGATTGAGACCTCTGCAGAAGGTGTACCATAATTTACTGTAGTAGCGTTACATTAGGCTTCACATCCGTCTCAACAAATTCGGGTTCATGTGGTGACTTTTTGCCTTCTCTGCAACTCCCGTAGTCTTACTCCGACGACCTTAAGTCGTTAACTCCATATTACAAATGCTTATCGCATGTGGGGTAGTTCTGTTATCAATAAATATGTGTTTATAATTGTAAATAACATTTGTTACTGAATTTTGCGTCCAAAGATAACATGAGATACATAAATTACATCAGGGTTTTGAGCTAGTCATGGATTATTGCAGAAGAGTGGTTGCCGTGAAACACCGACTGGCAGTTCCAAATATAGTGATGAATCTAGTTACCACGACTCTTATTGCATTTTCAGAAATCAATGTAGAACAAAAAGCACAAAATGTTTAGTTCTGAACGACAAGTACTCAACGGCAAGCATAATAACGCCAACTTTTAATGCAGCCTACTAACAAAAACGTACGTACGAGCAGAGGTTTTCGCTGCAGCTGACATCTACAGTAAAACGTTTTGGTCTATGTGATCGCATCGTCATATTATTTATAAAATCAATATTTCGGCCAGTGTTGCAAGTGGGCTTTATCAAGATGTCTGCCGCGCCGGGTATCCACACTGTCTGAGGCGTCTTGTCACGGTCCGTGCGGTTCCCCCCGTCGTAGGTTCGAGTCCTCCCTCGGGCATGGGTGTGTGTGTTATCCATAGCGTAAGTTAGTTTAAGTTAGATGAAGTACGAGGTGCATTCAAGTTCTAAGGCCTCCGATTTTTTTTCTCCGGACTGGAAAGAGATAGAAACATGCGCATTGTTTTAAAATGAGGCCGCGTTCATTGTCAATACGTCCCAGAGATGGCAGCACCGTACGGCAGATGGAATTTTACCGCCAGCGGCGAGAATGAGAGCTGTTTTAAATACTTAAAATGGCGACGTTTTTCTTACTTGAACAGCGTGCAATCATTCGTTTTCTGAATTTGCGTGGTGTGAAACCAATTGAAATTCATCGACAGTTGATGGAGACATGTGGTGATGGAGTTACGGATGTGTCGAAAGTGCGCTCATGGGTGCGACAGTTTAATGAAGGCAGAACATCGTGTGACAACAAACCGAAACAACCTCGGGCTCGCACAAGCCGGTCTGACGACATGATCGAGAAAGTGGAGAGAATTGTTTTGGGGGATCGCCAAATGACTTGAACAGATCGCCTCCAGAGTTGGCATTTCTGTGCACACAATCCTGCATGACGACCTGAAAATGCGAAAAGTGTCATCCAGGTGGGTGCCACGAATGCTGACGGACGACCACATGTCTGCCCGTGTGGCATGTTGCCAAGCAATGTTGACGCGCAACGACAGCATGAATGGGACTTTCTTTACGTCGGTTGTGACAATGGATGAGACGTGGATGCCATTTTTCAACCCAGAAACAAAGCGCCAGTCAGCTCAATGGAAGCACACAGATTCACCGCCACCAAAAAAATTTCGGGTAACCGCCAGTGCTGAAAAAATGATGGTGTCCATGTTCTGGGACAGCGAGGGCGTAATCCTTACCCATTGCGTTCCAAAGGGCACTACGGTAACAGGTGCATCCTACGAAAATGTTTTGAAGAATAAATTCCTTCCTGCACTGCAACAAAAACGTCCGGGAAGGGCTGCGCGTGTGCTGTTTCACCAAGACAACGCACCCGCACATCGAGCTAACGTTACGCAACAGTTTCTTCGTGATAACAACTTTGAAGTGATTCCTCATGATCCCTACTCACCTGACCTGGCTCCTAGTGACTTTTGGCTTTTTCCAACAATTAAAGACACTCTCTGTGGCCGCACATTCACCAGCCGTGCTGATATTGCCTCAGCGATTTTCCAGTGGTCAAAACAGACTCCTAAAGAAGCCTTCGCCGCTGCCATGGAATCATGGCGTCAGCGTTGTGAAAAAGGTGTACGTCTGCAGGGCGATTACGTCGAGAAGTAACGCCAGTTTCATCGATTTCGGGTGAGTAGTTAATTATAAAAAAAAATCGGAGGCCTTAGAACTTGAATGCACCTCGTAGTGTGTAGGCTTAGGGGCTGATGACCCCAGCAGTTTGGTCCCATAAGACCTTACCACAGATTTCCAGTTTTTTTTTCAGGACGTTGTATTTGCTGTTGGGACAGTGGCGCGTTCAGGTCTTATTTAGTGTAATTTCATCATGGTCGTTGAGTCCGAATATGAGAAACATGATTGAACTCTTATTTTGACTTGATAACAAGAATAGTGATTCGCGGAACTGCAACCTTTTTTTATTCTATTTTAACACTTGTTAGTTGATACCTTCGAATGAGAGGCTACTCTGCAGTGATGTAGTATTTTCCCCTCCCGGAGACCAGTGGAAGGCGAGACAGCTCGATGCATTAAGTCCCTTCGGCCACTATATTCATTGCCACACCTAATAGGGCAATCTTGTGAACACAGTCGTCCCATAGGGAGGTTAATGGGGGCAGCCACGTTGATCAGAGCCTGTATGTAAATGTTCCGTGTTGACAGGCTGCTTCACAATTTCACATGCGTCTCATATCTTTCTGTTCAATATGAGTACCAGCAAAGCTAGTACACAAACTTCCTCAAAATGTAATGCTGCGCTCATTATGATGTTCTGCCACTCCTGTCTTTCTAGTGGAGCCGTGTGTGGGTTTCGTGTTCCTTTAGGCATCGCCTTGTTTAATTTGACTAAATTCGATTTCCTTTGTTTTACTTTTCCTAATGCTAATTTAAAAACTGTTTTTCAAGGCACTGCCCATACTAGAGTACATCGATCTCGGAGCACACGCCTCCTGCCATGCTTCCCTGGTGTTCACGCTCTTCGTTTCCTGCCACTCGGTGTGCAGCTCATAATATGAACTGTCATTTTATTTGATTGGATTTTAACTATTCTTGCTTCGCAGGCCCTGATCATAGGGGCCAGAATATTTAATAATGTACTCAATGATGTGAACTTACAGCATATTTTCATTTGACATGTGTAAAGTCGCTTCATTATTTGATGCTTTTCCAATGTGAAGTTTTAGTAAGTATTAGTTTTTATTCATTTGTTTAGGTTTTATGATATTTGTGATATTCCCATCCCTTTCTGGGAATCTACTTTCTTCACGATGCATAAATTTGGACAATGATTTGTCCGAGTTTGTAATTATCGTTGTTACGTTGTCTTCCGGATACACGTACGTCTGAAGAAGACGGGTTTCCATCCGTCTAAACCGTGGTCAAACACTGAATAAAACCACCTTTTATAGCACCTGATTGGCTGTTTTGGATTCATTTATTGATCTCTAACTGTTGCTAAAGAGCAGCCGTGTTCAAAATATTGGACCATCCAATACGTTCAACTGATCTGTCACGTTATTTGACATCGCTGATAGACTTACAATGTAATCAGCAAACCTCAAAGTTTTTATTTATTCACTCTGAACTTAAATTCCCTTTCGGAAAAACTTTACTTCTTGTTAGATGCAGAGATTGATTAACATCGGGAACAGGCTACAACCCTGTCTCGCTGTCTTCTCAACACCTGCCTCATTTTCATGTCCTTCGACTCAACTGCAATCTGGTTTCTGTGTAAGTTCTAGATAGCATTATGCCACCTATATGTTATCACTGCTACGTTCAAAAATTGGAAGAGTGTACTGTAGACAACATTATCAAGGATTTTCTCTAAACTTACAATTTCTATAAACGGCTCCTAATGTAAATCGTAGGATCAATACTGCCCGTCTGTCCCGAGATTTCTCCAGAAGGTAGACTTTTTTCCGAGTGCCAGTGTTCCCATTCGTCTGTAAATAGCTCATGTCAGTGAAACTTCCGGGCAGATTATAACTGGTACCGGACCAGGACTCGAACGTGGGACCTTCGCCTTTGGTTACCAACTGCTCTACCAACTGTGCTACCAAGAACGACTCCGCACCCACCACTTCAGAATGAGAATTTCATTCTGGAAACATCCCGCAGGCTTTGACTAAGCAATGTCTCCACAGTATCCTTTCTGTCAGGAATGCTAGCCCTGCAAGGTACACAGGATAACTTCTGTGAAGTTTGGAAGGTAAAAAACGAAGGATTATCGGAAATAAACCTTTGTATACAGATCACGAGGAGTTCTTGGGTAGTTCTGTTGGTAGAGGAGTTGCCCGCGAAAAGCAAAGGTCTTAGGTTCGAATTCTGGTCAGGTACACTGTGTTATCTGTCAGGAAGTTTCACATCAGCATACACTCCCCCGCAGAGACAAAATTCACACTGAAAAAAATCGTGTTAGTATTAGGAAATTATCCAAATCATTTTTTTAATCCAAATATGATTCTACATATTTATACATTTGTAACTTACAGAGTTATATGTTCCTTTTTCAGCAAAATTTAGCACTTTCCCCACTTTGAAAGTCGTACGATTTACAGCGGTCTTTAACCAACTTGAACAAGTATTATTGATGAATAGGAGTAGCTACAAAATAGGTTAGCGAAAGGAGACATACAAGGATGTCTACCACCTAAATGCAGACGTATCAGATACGAAAAACAAGATCGAGAACAAATGAGTCAGTAACTAAAGATTTGGTTTTGATTGAATATCTGCAATGGGTTTAACTGTCGTCTCTCGTTAAGGAGACTGGTTATGTTACCTCTGGTCTTTCAGGAAATACACTCCTGGAAATTGAAATAAGAACACCGTGAATTCATTGTCCCAGGAAGGGGAAACTTTATTGACACATTCCTGGGGTCAGATACATCACATGATCACACTGACAGAACCACAGGCACATAGACACAGGCAACAGAGCATGCACAATGTCGGCACTAGTACAGTGTATATCCACCTTTCGCAGCAATGCAGGCTGCTATTCTCCCATGGAGACGATCGTAGAGATGCTGGATGTAGTCCTGTGGAACGGCTTGCCATGCCATTTCCACCTGGCGCCTCAGTTGGACCAGCGTTCGTGCTGGACGTGCAGACCGCGTGAGACGACGCTTCATCCAGTCCCAAACATGCTCAATGGGGGACATCCGGAGATCTTGCTGGCCAGGGTAGTTGACTTACACCTTCTAGAGCACGTTGGGTGGCACGGGATACATGCGGACGTGCATTGTCCTGTTGGAACAGCAAGTTCCCTTGCCGGTCTAGGAATGGTAGAACGATGGGTTCGATGACGGTTTGGATGTACCGTGCACTATTCAGTGTCCCCTCGACGATCACCAGTGGTGTACGGCCAGTGTAGGAGATCGCTCCCCACACCATGATGCCGGGTGTTGGCCCTGTGTGCCTCGGTCGTATGCAGTCGTGATTGTGGCGCTCACCTGCACGGCGCCAAACACGCATACGACCATCATTGGTACCAAGGCAGAAGCGACTCTCATCGCTGAAGACGACACGTCTCCATTCGTCCCTCCATTCACGCCTGTCGCGACACCACTGGAGGCGGGTTGCACGATGTTGGGGCGTGAGCGGAAGACGGCCTAACGGTGTGCGGGACCGTAGCCCAGCTTCATGGAGACGGTTGCGAATGGTCCTCGCCGATACCCCAGGAGCAACAGTGTCCCTAATTTGCTGGGAAGTGGCGGTGCGGTCCCCTACGGCACTGCGTAGGATCAAATGGTTCAAATGGCTCTGAGCACTATGGGACTCAACTGCTGAGGTCATTAGTCCCCTAGAACTTAGAACTAGTTAAACCTAACTAACCTAAGGACATCACAAACATCCATGCCCGAGGCAGGATTCGATCCTGCGACCGTAGCGGTCTTGCGGTTCCAGACTGCAGCGCCTTTAACCGCACGGCCACTTCGGCCGGCTGCGTAGGATCCTACGGTCTTGGCGTGCATCCGTGCGTCGCTGCGGTCCGGTCCCAGGTCGACGGGCACGTGCACCTTCCGCCGACCACCCGACCACTGGCGACAACATCGATGTACTGTGGAGACCTCACGCCCCACGTGTTGAGCAATTCGGCGGTACGTCCACCCGGCCTCCCGCATGCCCACTATACGCCCTCGCTCAAAGTCCGTCAACTGCACATACGGTTCACGTCCACGCTGTCGCGGCATGCTACCAGTGTTAAAGACTGCGATGGAGCTCCGTATGCCACGGCAAACTGGCTGACACTGACGGCGGCGGTGCACAAATGCTGCGCAGCTAGCGCCATTCGACGGCCAACACCGCGGTTCCTGGTGTGTCCGCTGTGCCGTGCGTGTGATCATTGCTTGTACAGCCCTCTCGCAGTGTCCGGAGCAAGTATGGTGGGTCTGACACACCGGTGTCAATGTGTTCTTTTTTCCATTTCCAGGAGTGTATTTGCAGTGTTGCTTTGCAGCACAGTGTTGGAGACAGCCCAACAAATACTACTCTTTACGTGTCCCATACCCATAAATTAACTGAAATTGATCGTAGGGCGTTATTGGCCGGGAAACCCCTATTGGGATGTTCTACCTCTGACGCAAATCTTCCTATTTGAAGACACTTCTGCGACTTGCAGGTCGATGAGGATGAGATGAAATGCTCCGAGCGACAAAATGTGTGAGCCAGGACTGAATCGAACCAAGGACCCCGCGACTGTACTGATTTGTTCACGAGTTTGGGACTCCATGTCCAGAGTCAGCGGTAAAGGTTTCTAATTTATTCCAACGATGTATTCAGTTTAACGATACGTTTTCACAGGGTACATAAAAGCAAAGAATAGATTGATTTGGTATTAATATGTTGCTGGTGTGAGGAATGGAATGTTATCTTCCGCAACGTCCATTATGTTGGAATGCATTATCATGTAAATAACATTAAACATTATCCGTTTTGTGTGAGTAAATCTTTTTGTACTAGCTAACTACCCTCCGGGTTTGCAGTTTTTCCAATCTTCTATTAGTCAATCTCCTTCTTTCCCCTCTCTCTGTCCATCTCCTCCACCCCCTCTCCCTGTCAATCTCTTCCTCTTCCCCTTCTGTTTCCATTTCCGCCTCTCCCATCGCTCTGCCTGTCTCTTCCGCTCCCCGTCTCTGTCCATCTCCTTCTCGTTCTTTCTCTGACCTTCTCCTTTCCCCCTTTCTGTCCAATTCCCCTTACCACATCTCCTTTCATCTGCTCCTCCTCATATCTGTCCCTACCTCCTCCCCCCTCCTGCTGTCTGCTACATCTCCCTTATGTTGTTTCTACATCTACATGGATATTCTGCAAATCACATTTAAGTGCCTGGCAGAGAGTTCATCGAACCAGCTTCACAATCCTCTGTTATTCCAATCTCGTATAGCGTGCGGAAAGAATGAACACCTATATCTTTCCGTACGAGCTCTGATTTCCCTTATTTTATTGTGGTGATCTTTCCTCCCTATGTAGGTCGGTGTCAAGAAAATATGTTCGCATATCGGAAGAGAAAGTTGGTGATTGAAATTTCGTGAGAAGATTCCGTCGCAACGCAAAACGCCTTTCTTTTAATGATGTCCAGCCCAAATCCCGTATCAGAATGTAGCTAATATGGGTACCAAATTTAACTGAAATCGTTCCAGAAGGTTTGGATGAGAATTTTACCGGTGGTTTTGCCCACATAAGCATATGTCTAACATATTTCACACGTACTTAACATATGCCACGTGTATTTGTACACGTATTACACCTGTATGTCTAGCGAATTTCGCCCTGAAGTTTCATTTTCCCGCAGCTCAATGTTTATGATTCCGTGTCTCCTGAAGAACGTGCTGCAAAATGATACATTTTTGTGGATATATTCAGCGACATACATGGATGCTGCCTGCGAAACGTGTTGCGAACAGAGTTAGTAGCAAATAAAAAATTAAATTAAAACGTCATGATTTTTCACCCCCACCCCTAACCCTTTGGTAGATGGATGTTTCTTACCTCTACAGCGATTCTTTTCAGACAGCAAGTGATATGTGTACCTAGGTTGATTGAAATCGGACTAGTGGCCTAGTAGAGGACATGGTACACACATACATGCATATATACATCTATTTTTATAGTTTATGAATTCAGCCAAGTGCATGCATGTCCAAAGAAACAGGCACTGCGGCGACAACAGGCACCGTGAAAGATATCTAATGTATTCGCAAATGCGGATACGAAGAACCATGAGCTGTAACAGGAAATGACGACATTGAAAATTTGTGATACACCGGGACTCGAACCCGGATTTCCCGCTTCATGCGGGCTCTCACCTTAATACTACATCGTCCTTCTTGGCAACACAGGTACTGCAGTATCGTATGCTATGTGATCTAAAGTATCCGGACACCTGTTCCTCCATCGGTAATGCTGGAATTCAATATGGTGTTGGCACACCCTTAGCTTTGATGACAGATTCCACTGTCACAGTACGTTCACTTAGGTGCTGGAATGTTTCTTGGGGAATGGCAGCCCATTCTTCACGGGTTGCTGTACTGAGGAGAGGTATCGATGTCGGTCGGTGAGGCCTGGCATGAAGCCGGTGCTCCAAAACATCCCAAAGGTGTACTTTAGGATTCAGGTCAGGACTCTGTGCAGGCTAGTCCATTACAGGGATGTTACTGTCGTGTAACAACCCCGCCATAGGCTGTGCATTATGAACAGGTGATTGATCACGTTGAAAGATCGAATCGCCATCCCCGAATTCAACAGTGGGAAGCAAGAAGATGCTTAAAACATCAATATAGGCCTGTGATGTGATAGTGGCACGCAAAACAACAAGGGGTGCAAGCCCACTGCGCCGGCCGGGGTGGCCGAGCGGTTCTAGGCGCTACAGTCTGGTACCGCCCGACCGCTACGGTCGCAGGTTCGAATCCTGCCTCGGGCATGGATGTATGTGATGTCCTTACGTTAGTTAGGTTTAAGTAGTTCTAAGTTGTAGGGGACTGATTACCTTACAAATTTAGTCCCATTGTGCTCAGAGCCATTTTTTGAAGCCCCTTGCATGTAAAGCACGACCACACCATAACACCACCGCCTCCGAATTTTACTGTTGCCAGTACACACACTGCCAGATGACGTTCACCGGGCATTAGCCATACCGACACCCTGCCATCGGATCACCACATTGTGTACCGTGATTCGTCACTCCACACAACGTTTTTGCACTGTCCAGTCGTCCAATGTTTACCCTCGTTATCGAAGCGAGGTGTCGTTTGGCATTTACTGACGTGATGTGTAGCTTATGAGTTGCTTCTCGACCATGAAATCCAAATTTTCTCACCTCCCGCCTAACAGTTATAGCACTTGCAGGGGATCCTGATGCAGTTTGGTTTTCCTGTGTGATGGTCTGGATAGATGTCTGCCCATTACACATTACGACCCTCTTCAAGTGTCGGCGGTCTCTGTCAGGTAAAAGACGAGGTCGGCCTCTACGCTTTTGTGCTTTACGTGTCCCTTCACGATTCCACTTCACTATCACATCCGAAACACTGGACCAAGGGATGTTTAGGAGTGTGGAAATTTCGCGTACAGACGTATGACACAAGTGACACCCATTCACCTGACCACGTTCGAAGTCTCTCACGATGTCTAATGACTACTGAGGTCACTGATACTGAGTGTCTGGCTGTAGGTGGCAGCACAGCGCCCCTAATATGAAAAACGTATGTTTTTTTTTTTGGGAAGGGGGGTGTCCGGATTCTTTTGAGCACATAGTGTTCAACGCAAATGGCTCTGAGCACTATGGGACTTAACTTCTGAGGTCATCAGTCCCCTAGAACTTAGAACTAGTTAAATCTAACTAACCTAAGGACATCACACACATCAATGCCCGAGGCAGGATTCGAAACTGCGACCGTAGCCGTCGAGCGGTTCCAGACTGAAGCGCATAGAACCGCTCGACCATACCGGCCGGCGATCACATAGTGTATTTATTCACCAATTTCAAGTAGCGACAATGCATCAAAATGTCCTCCCCTGTACAGGAGTTATCTAATGTATGTACGAGTACAGATTGTCCCGCAATATCGACGACATTTGGACGTTTGAATCTAGTCCTGAGTAGTGCACGGATAGCCAGAGCGCTTATGGCGATCGCCCACGTGAAGACGAAAATCCGGGTCAAGTCGCGGTCTGGCACAACTTTCCTTGTCACCATTCCCTTATACAGCTAATGGCTGTTCATGTAAAAACATTACGTTGTTAAGATAGATAATATTTATAATTATCTACACATATCAAGAAAAAGTTTTCCATCACCTCGGTCCTGAGAGTTCCGGAATCTGTACAGAAATTGGAATAGAGATCAACATTAACATCATTTCCCCCCTTTTCATTGCTTATGAAAACCACACACTGCATGTTGTACCACCATACAGCGAGACCTTCAGAGGTGGTGGTCCAGATTGCTGTACACATCGGTAGCTCCCAGGAGTACGTCTTCATGCAATGTTGCATGCCTGTATTCGTCGTGGCATTCTATCCACAAGTTCATCGAGGCACTGTTGGTCACATTGTCCCACTCCTCAACGGCGATTCGGCGTGGATCCCTCAGAGTGGTTGGTGGGTCAGGTCGTCCAAAAACAGCCCTTTTCAATCTATCCCAGGAATTTCCGATAGGGTTCATGTCTGGAGAACATGTTGACCACTCTAGTCGAGCGATGTTGTTATCCTGAAAGAAGTCATACAAAAGATGTGCATGATTGGGGGGGGGGGGGGGGGCGAATTGTCGTCCATGAAGACGAATGCCTTGTCAGTATGCTGCCAATATGGTTGCACAATCGGTCGAAGGATGGCATTCTCTCGTCGTACAGCCGTTACGGCGCCTTCCATGACCACCAGCGGCGCACGTCGGCCCCACATAATGCCATCCCAAAACAGAAGGAAACCTCAACCTTGCTGCGCTCGCTGGACAGTGTGTCTAAGGCGTTCAGCCTGACCAGGTTGCCTCCAAACACGTCTCCGACGATTGTCTCGTCGAAGGCATATGCGACACTCACCGATGACGAGAGCGTGATGCCAATCCTGAGCGGTCCATTTGGCATGTTGTTGGGCCCATCTGTACCGTGCTGCATTGCGCACAGTCTGAGCTGTAACACGACGTCCTGTGGCTGCACGAAATGCATTACTGGACTTGGTGGCGTTGCTGTTAGGTTTCCTCCGAGCCATAATCCGTATGTAGCGGTCATGCACTGCAGTAGTAGCCCTTGGGCGGCCTGAGCGGGGCATGTCATCAACAGTTCCTGTCTCTCTGTATCTCCTCCATGTCCGAACAACATCGCTTTCGTTCAATCTGACACGCCTGGACACTTTCCTTGTTGACAGCCCTCATGGCACAAAATAACAATTCGGGCGCGATCGAACCGCGGTATTGACCGCCTAGGGTTGGTTGAACTACAGACAGCACGAGCCGTGTACCTCCTTCCTGGTGGAATGACTGGAACTCATCGTCTGTCGGACCCCCCTACGTATAATAGGCGCTGCTCGTGCATGGTTGTTAACATCATTGAGTGTGTTTAGGGACATCTCTGAACAGTGAAAGGGACTGTGTCTGTGATACAATATCCACAGTCCACATCTATCTTCAGGAGTTCTGGGAACTGGGGTGATGCAAAACTTTTTTTGATATGTGTATGATAAACGTAATGAAATGGAATGCACAAACTAAACATTTATTCTAAAAAAAAAAACAGGACATGCTCATTCTTATTTACGTGGTAAACCTAAAAAGACTGAAGAAAGATTAGAGTTTAAAAGCGGTCAGCATCGAGGTCGAGAGTGGAGAGACAACCGTCCGGAATGTGCAAAGATGGCGTAGTGAATTGGCCGTCATCTTGCCAATGGGTCAGCCAAGCATTCACTTGTAGTGACTTAAAGAGGTGGCAAGAAATTAAATCAGAATGTCCAAACTGGAAATTAAACTCTGTATCTGTCGATTAAAGATATCATAATTACACTAAAGAAGGAAAGAAACTGGTATACCATCTTTAAATCGTGTAGGGCCACCTCGAGCACGCGGAAGTGTCGCAGCACCACGTGGCATGGACTCGACTAATGTCTGAAGCAGTGCTGGAGGGACTCCTGCAGGGCTGTCCATAAATCCGTAAGAGTACGAGGGGTGGAGATCTCTTCTGAACAGCACGTTGCAAGGCATCCCAGATATGCTCAATAATGTTCATGTCTGAGGGGTCTGGCGGCCAACGAAAGTCTTTAAACGTTGTTCCTGGAGCCACTCTGTACCAATTCTGGAGATGTAGGATGTTTCATTGTCCTGCTGGAATAACCCAAGTCCGTCGGAGTGCACAATGGAGATGAATGGATGCAGGTGACCAGACGAGATGTTTACGTATGTGTCACCTGTCATAATCGTATCTAGACGTATCAGGGGTCCCATATCACTCCAACTGCACACGTCACACGCCATTACAGAGCCTCCACGAGCTTGAACAGTCCCCTGCTGACATGCAGGGTCCATCGATTCATGAGGTTGTCTCCAAATCCGTACATGTCCATCCTCTCTGAAACCAGACTCGTCCGATCAGACAACTTTTTTCCAGTCATCAACAGTCCAATGTCGGTGTTCACGGTACCAAGCGAAGCGTAAAGCTTTGTGTTGTGCGTAGTCATCAAGGGTGCACGAGTGGGCCTTCTACTCCGAAAACCCATAACGATGATGTTTCATTGAATGGTTCGGAATGGCCCAGCATTGAAATCTGCAGCTCTTTGCGGAAGGTTTTCATCTGTGTCTCGTTGAACGATTCTCTTCAGTCATCGTTCCTCCCGTTCTTGCAGAATCTTTTTCCGGCCCTCAGCGACATCGGAGATGTTTTACCGGATTCCTGATATTCACGGTACACTTGTGAAATGGTCGTACAGGAAAATCCCCGCTTCATCGCTACCTCGCTCGTGCGCCGACTATTTAACACCACGTTCACACTCACATCTTGATAACCTGCCACTGTGCAGCAATACCCGATCTAACAACTGCGCCGGACACTTGGTTTCTTATGTGTTTCCGACCGCAGCGCCGTATTCTGACTGTTTACATATCTCTGTATTTGAATACGCATGCTTGTAACATTTTCTTTGACGCTTCAGTGTACTTCTTAATTTCTTGTGAACCTCAATTAACTACATTCGATTTGTTTAGGGTTTTCGCACAAAATTCCTATCCTTCTTGTGCTTAATGCCTATGTGTTAATGTTTGACAGCCTTTAATTCGATAAGCATTTGTTGAAACGATATATACATCCTTTCAGTATATCTTTGATCTGAAACTGATGTCGGTTCCCACACACAGCAGTCGAACAGAAAAAAAAGTAAATAAAAAACTGCAGCGTGACCTATGGAGCTCTTGTAGTGGAGACATAACATGAACTTCAATCGCCGGCTTTTGTGGGCGCGTCTGTAAAACATGAGCTGTTTAAATTTGCCTTTGGCGGAGAACACAAAGTACAATATGTGGCAGAGAGGACACATCTCGCCGGAAATAGCAAACACCAGCTTTCGCGTCGTTGGCATTGGTGTTTCGCCACGAAGCCTCTGGACACTGAAAAACTCCAAACTGCGATTCTTCTACCAAGAGACTACTTCACTGCAGAGCTGAAGATCACAGGATTTGAGTCGAATGGTAGGAGAACAGTAAATAATACTGTTACATGATTTGTAACGAAACTATTCGTACGCATGATTTTTGTGTTCTTTTATTACCAATTATGTTTTTCTATTTTTTTAAAAAAAAGGAAGAAAGTAAATTTTCTTTACTGTTCACTGCGGAGATATTGTTAACTACTGTTTCCTTTAATTACTCACAAATCAGCTTCACCATTCGTCACAGATATTATTCACTGGTCATCTCCCTATAATAGTAGAGTAAGAGTTAGATGGAAGGAGTGTCTGAATTAACAGTCTATGTTCCGTTCATAATCTTGATTAACTACAACAATAAAACAGGAAAGATAATTTTAATATTGTCAGAATGTTTTCCTGTGAAGGAATGTGGGCACAGACGTTTGTAATTTGGATTCACCACTGTCTTTTAAACAATATATTGTGTTCTGAAGAGAAACCGATCCTAATCGTAAGAGTCACTACAACCGAGCGCTGGAGGGAGCTCTATACTGTTGCTAACAGCAATTACAACTCCCTTACAGAAAAGAACCCTGGCACTTCGATGAGGTGTTAGGAAAACACAAACAGCAGTAACTGATTTATTTTTACGCTTGTAGCATACCGAGGAAAACATTTGGAAACAGGTGTGAACGATATAGAAAGCTCAGTTTGCCTCGAAGACCTTTGACCTTTATCAATCTATGTAGGATGCAATGATCACGGATGACCAGTATGGGTTTAGAAGAGGTATGCGCACACGAGAAGCGATATTTGCTTGTGATTAATTCTTGAGAAAAAACTACAGAAGTCTCATGACGCATATGTTGGCTTCGTGGACTTAGAAAAAGAATAACTGGGTAGATTGGCGACAGCTATTTGACATGTTGAGAGAGAATGGCGTAAATTATAAGAAGAGTAATGCAGAGACTGGAGAGAGGAGAGGTGGCTTTGTAAAGGTGTGGAGAATATCATTATTAAGCACGGTTTACAACAGGGCTGTTCAGTCTCTTGTTCAGTGGATGCATTCAGAGGGCAATAGATGAAATCAGAGAGAAAGAAGGAGTTGCAGGAGGAATTAAATCACATGGAAAGGAAACGAAAACTTTGAGATTTGTTAGTGATATGGCAGTGTTAAGTGAAGATGCAGAAAAATTAGAAGTGATGCTGGCTCAGATGTAAATCACGTTCAACTGTTCCTGTAACTTGAAAATTAATAAAGCCAAAACAAGACTCTTAGTGGTGATAAACAAAACATCATTGCACAATGCTCAATTAACAATGAGCGACAGGAGACCATCGAATCCTTCACCTACTGTGCAGTGAAATTACATGAGATGGAATATCAAGGAAGCGTGTTACAAGCCGAAACCACTAGTAAAATGCTGCTTTTAACAAGAGAAGAAACCTTTTCAGTCCCAGATACACAAACAAGCATCTGAGGAAAGCTCTGATAATTACATCTGCTCGGAGTGTGCTTCTGTACAGAAGCGAAACATGGACGCTCTGAGAAGCACGAGAACACGTCTTCGAGACGTGATGGTATCGCAGAATGCTAAAGAGTTCCTGGGTAAACATTGTAGCAAATGAAGAAGTGTTCCACAGTGTGGATGAAGAGAAGTGTCTCTTGAAGCTTATCCAACAGAGAAGAGTCGCTTAGGTCGGCCACTGCTGAGACATGGTGGTGTCATTAAAAGTATCATTGATGGCACAGTAGAAGAAAAGAACACAAGAGGCAGACCGAGACTAGACTACACCAACCAGATCATGGAGGGTACAGGCTGCACCACCTGTACAGCAGTAAAGGGTATGGTCGAAGACAGAAATACGTAGGGAGCTGCTGTTAACCAATGTAATGGCTGAAGACCTACCAAGAATACCTACCAAGGTCCCCCCCCCCCCCCCCTCCATGCCACTACAACCTAATAATGCATGCAATGATCTTAGTCTCACAGTGACAAACTGCTCTCGAACACTTATATAGGAAGAAAGTAGGCAATCTTTTCATTCAACGCACTACAACATGGAACGCTGGAAATGTGAAGTTTTCCTAAAAAGTATGAAAGAAACGTGAATGTAGAGTAAGGTGCCTCAATAGAAACATAGCATTGATTAATTATGTAAAATGAAACGAGGAAGACAACTACTTAGGCGACACATGCGCCATCGACTTCAGAACGTTCTATAGCTGATACCGAAGTTGTTGAATTAGAAGAAGCAGGAACAGCAGGAAGTTTGAATAAGAGCCGACATGGGAGAATCTCACTTCAATGAAGTGAAGAAAAATAGGTATCAGACACAATTGTACACTTATTTTGAAGTTATTAAAACACAGGGTATGTAAATGAGTGAACAGAGAGATTACCAAAATATGTAGACATAGGTCTAGATTTCATAGCTGTTAGGCGTAGCAGAAATGGAAAAAGAACTACCTGATGAGAGATGTAGAGAAAGCTACTGAGAGAGTTTACTGAACATTAAATTGCAAAAAGGGGTATCATACCTTATTGTTAATAAGGGGTAGGTTGCCCATCAGTAGAGCAGCAGGGAGGTATACCATATTGGTTGGACTCGCGATCTGAGCGTTCCATACAAACTTAGTTACGTAAATAGAAAGTTCATCTATCCCTGGAATAGAGAATCTCGATGATTTTTGCCTGTTATCGACACTGAGATTTCGCTTTCGCCAACATTTTAACTTTAAGTTTTAAGTCTGGTAATAAATGGAAAAGTAAATCTTTTTTAGTGCGATATAATTACAAGCTGTTTGATTTTCTTCTACTGTAAAACCTACTTCTTGCCAAATTTCGTGATTCTAAGTCAACGGGAACTAGCCAGTAGTTGTCCACCCAGCTAGCCGCGCGGTCTAACGCGCTGTTTCCCGAGCGGGAAGGCATGCCGGTCCCCGGCACGAATCCACCCTGCGGATTAGTGTCAAGGACAGTCTGTGGATGGTTTTTAAGGCGGTTTTCCATCTGCCTCGGCGAATGCTGGCTGGTTCCCCTTATTCCGCCTCAGTTACGCTATATCGGCGATTGCTGCGCAAATACTGTCTCCACATACGCGTACACTGTAATTACTCTACCACGCAAACATTTGAGGTTACACTTGTCTGGTATGAGACGTTCCCAGGACGGGGTGGGGGGTCCACTGGGGGCCGAACTGCTCAATAACCCTGGGTTCTGTGTTGGGCGGCGGTGGGGTGGGTGGACTGCTGCGGCCTGTTGTGGGGTTGTGAACCACTGAGGGCTACGACGGGACGAAGCCTCCACGTCGTTTCTAGGTCCTCGATTCATTACTCAATTACATATCCTACAAATTTTGATAAGTGAGTTTGCGGGTATCAAAATATGTGACATAAATGCACGAACCCTTTCATTACATTGCCCTAAAAGCTTCAGTCTTTAATTCTGCCATGGGAATGTACCTGAACACGTGACATAAATTTCAACTAGATACGCCTACCCATTTCTGAGAAAAGAGGCTTCCAATAATCTGACAAACAGACGGACATAAATATGGACAAAAGTGATCCTATATGGGTTCCGTTTGTACCGACTGAGGAACGAACATTAAAAATTAGTGATCTGCCTTCGAAATTTTCTGACGCCTGAGAAACAAAATACATGAAACCGTCAAGGGAGTTTCACAATAAGCGTTATTAAATGTAATATACCAGGAAATAATTAGGACCTGAGAAACTACACTCCTGGAAATAAAAATAAGAACACCGTGAATTCATTGTCCCAGGAAGGGGAAACTTTATTGACACATTCCTGGGGTCAGATACATCACATGATCACACTGACAGAACCACAGGCACATAGACACAGGCAACAGAGCATGCACAATGTCGGCACTAGTACAGTGTATATCCACCTTTCGCAGCAATGCAGGCTGCTATTCTCCCATGGAGACGATCGTAGAGATGCTGGATGTAGTCCTGTGGAACGGCTTGCCATGCCATTTCCACCTGGCGCCTCAGTTGGACCAGCGTTCGTGCTGGACGTGCAGACCGCGTGAGACGACGCTTCATCCAGTCCCAAACATGCTCAATGGGGGACATCCGGAGATCTTGCTGGCCAGGGTAGTTGACTTACACCTTCTAGAGCACGTTGGGTGGCACGGGATACATGCGGACGTGCATTGTCCTGTTGGAACAGCAAGTTCCCTTGCCGGTCTAGGAATGGTAGAACGATGGGTTCGATGACGGTTTGGATGTACCGTGCACTATTCAGTGTCCCCTCGACGATCACCAGTGGTGTACGGCCAGTGTAGGAGATCGCTCCCCACACCATGATGCCGGGTGTTGGCCCTGTGTGCCTCGGTCGTATGCAGTCGTGATTGTGGCGCTCACCTGCACGGCGCCAAACACGCATACGACCATCATTGGCACCAAGGCAGAAGCGACTCTCATCGCTGAAGACGACACGTCTCCATTCGTCCCTCCATTCACGCCTGTCGCGACACCACTGGAGGCGGGCTGCAAGATGTTGGGGCGTGAGCGGAAGACGGCCTAACGGTGTGCGGGACCGTAGCCCAGCTTCATGGAGACGGTTGCGAATGGTCCTCGCCGATACCCCAGGAGCAACAGTGTCCCTAATTTGCTGGGAAGTGGCGGTGCGGTCCCCTACGGCACTGCGTAGGATCAAATGGTTCAAATGGCTCTGAGCACTATGGGACTCAACTGCTGAGGTCATTAGTCCCCTAGAACTTAGAACTAGTTAAACCTAACTAACCTAAGGACATCACAAACATCCATGCCCGAGGCAGGATTCGATCCTGCGACCGTAGCGGTCTTGCGGTTCCAGACTGCAGCGCCTTTAACCGCACGGCCACTTCGGCCGGCTGCGTAGGATCCTACGGTCTTGGCGTGCATCCGTGCGTCGCTGCGGTCCGGTCCCAGGTCGACGGGCACGTGCACCTTCCGCCGACCACTGGCGACAACATCGATGTACTGTGGAGACCTCACGCCCCACGTGTTGAGCAATTCGGCGGTACGTCCACCCGGCCTCCCGCATGCCCACTATACGCCCTCGCTCAAAGTCCGTCAACTGCACATACGGTTCACGTCCACGCTGTCGCGGCATGCTACCAGTGTTAAAGACTGCGATGGAGCTCCGTATGCCACGGCAAACTGGCTGACACTGACGGCGGCGGTGCACAAATGCTGCGCAGCTAGCGCCATTCGACGGCCAACACCGCGGTTCCTGGTGTGTCCGCTGTGCCGTGCGTGTGATCATTGCTTGTACAGCCCTCTCGCAGTGTCCGGAGCAAGTATGGTGGGTCTGACACACCGGTGTCAATGTGTTCTTTTTTCCATTTCCAGGAGTGTATTTAGATAATGAGAGGGTTATGAATAATTTCATACAGAATACAGCTTCTGGATGAATACAGTGACGCACTTTACATGAAAGTCTATCTTCAGGATATGGGGCTGCTCTAAGTAGCTAGTAAATTGGGACTAACAGGGACTTTTATTCTACACGTTTCTTACTTTCACCTGAAATGTATGAAATTAGCAACAGTATATCGGCATCACATCCATGTTCCGCAGTTTCGCTTCTATCATTGCCTGCCAGACACGCAAGTTAAGCACTATAGCCTGAGCCATGAAAGACTGCGTTTCGCATGTCAAGGCACGGACGGGTATTTGATTGTTGCAGATTCCAAGCGACAATTGTCATAACAGCATGTGCGTGATTTGCGCCTGAAGAAAGCATATACCCGGCAAATTGTGTCCTTCGCTTCCTTATGCAGAATTTGTCAGCTTCAGCAATAAATAGAATATAAATTCACTATACAACTCGCTGCGATCACATTTAATGCTCGCATTAGCTACAGCATTCGCAGCAGAGCACTCAGAACACTACTGAACGCCCACTCTCGTCGGAGAATGCGTGATGTAGGTGCGCGGAACAGGCCTAAACTCGGCTGCCATCGTTCGTGACTCCAACTACAGCGAGGCCAATCTACTGACTTGTCATAAGCCTTCATAGCAACAGACACTTCGATAATGAACGGTAATGTCCCTCCCATGCATAATCCTGTCACAACGTTTTTTTTTTCCTTTTTTCTGTCATCTTCTGACTAGTTTGGTACTGATCGTCACAAAATTTCTTTCTAGCACCAACCTCTCCATCCTTCCGTAAGATTTTCACCCTATGTCCTCGAGTATGTATTCCAATCTCTGTCCTCCCCTACATTTTCCCCTTTTAAGCTCCCTTGTACACGTACCTTTGTGGTTATACCCTGATATCTTAGACACGTCCTGTCATCCTGTCCTTTCTCTGTGCCACTGTTTTCCATATGTTCCTTTCTTTGCAGTTTTTGCGTAGAAGTTCCTCATTTCTTATCTTATTAGTCCAACCAATTTCCGACATCCTTCTCTAGCATCATATGTCAAACATTTCGATTCTCTTCTTTTGCAGTGATGCCACTGTCCATCATGACTCACTATCACACGACGCAGTGCCCAAACGTGCATTGTCAGAACTTTCTTCCTCAAATTAAGACATATATTTGATACTAGTAGACTGCTTTTACAAAGGAATGCCCTCTCTGTCTGTGCTAGTCTGCTTTTTGTGTCTTTCTTCCTTCGTGTGTTATACAACTTCTGACGTAGAATAATTTCTTAACTTCGTCCACTTCGTTGCTTCAAGTTTTCGATGATCTCGTTTCTGCTAGTCCTCATTCCTTCCAACTTCCTTCGATTTACTCTCATTCCATATTCGGCACTGCTTAGATTGTTCATATCATTAAAGATGTCCTGTAATTCTTCTTCACTTTCACTCAGGATTGCGATGTCATCAGCACATCTTACAATTGAAATCGTTGCACTCTGAATTTTAATACCGCCTTTTCTTTATTTCAGTCATAACTTCTCCGTGTATAGACTGAACAGTAGAGGCGAAAGACAGCATGCATCTCTCACACTATTTTCCGTCAGAGCGCTTCGTTCTTCGTCTTCGATTCTTATTGTTCCCTATTGGTCTTTCACGCATTATATATTACCCTTCATTACCTATAGCT
The DNA here is from genome assembly GCF_023898315.1 of Schistocerca nitens. Taxonomy (NCBI): domain Eukaryota; kingdom Metazoa; phylum Arthropoda; class Insecta; order Orthoptera; family Acrididae; genus Schistocerca; species Schistocerca nitens. Next base: position 1,045,297,520 of record NC_064615.1, on the reverse strand, counting down.
TACTCCGACTTTTTCAAAATTTCGAACAACCTGCACCATTCTACATTATCGAATGTTTTTTTTCTAGGTCAACAAATCCAATGGCTTGTCTTGATTATTCTCAAGTTTGCTTCCATAATCATGGCCAACGTCAGAATTGCGTCTCTAGTGCTTTTACCTTTCCAGAAATCAAACTGATCCTTATCTTGATTTTCTTTTCCCTTCTTGATCTATATACTATATTTGTCAGCATCTTACATGTATGAGACATTAAGGTTATTGTGCTTTTTCCATGTTCGGCACTATGTAGACGATATATTTGAGAAAGATTCAGTGTATATCTCCAGACTCAAAGAGTCTACAAACTGATCTGAACAGTCGTTTGGTTGCCTCTTGCACCAATGATTTTATAAATTCGGAGGGAATGTAATCCACCCCTTATGCATTTTTTCATAGCAATCCTTCTAAAATTCTCTACTTCCATTTCTTCTATCAGGGCACCCTACTAGTCCCTCTCCTCTTAGAGGCCTTCAGAGTACTCTTTCCACCTATCCGCTTCCTGCTCTGCATTTAGTAGTGAAAATCCCATTACCCTCTTAATGTTCATATGCTTGCGTTTAATTTCACCGCAATGTGTTCTGACTTTCCCGTCTGCTGAGTCAGTCCTTCAGACGAACATTCCTTTTCCGATTCCTTCACGTATTTTCGGCAGCCATTTGGCCTTAGCTTCCCTGCACTTCCTATTTTTTTCATTTCTAATTGCCTTACATTGCTAAGCTCTTATCTTTCTGTAGTTCCTTCTTTTGTCTATCTATTGAAGTATTGCTATTTCTTCGCAATTACCGTACGTTCTTTGTACCTATGTTTCCTTGTTCAACTACTGTAACTGCTCTTTTAGGTATGTCCATTAGGCTTCAACTGAAGTGCATACTGTCGTTTTCATTGTGGGAGTATCAACTGCCTTAGAGAACATCAGACGTATTTCAATATTGCTCCGTACTTCAGTATCCCTCTTTTTTCCACAGTTATTCCTACGGACGATTCTCTTAAACTTTCGTCTACCCTTCATAGTTGCTAAACTGTGATCTGAATCTGTATCTGCTCCTATGAATCTAATATCTGGTTTTGGAAGTTCTGTCTGAACGTGATGTAATCCGGCTAGAATCTTTCTGTATCTCTGGGCATTTTCCAGGTACACCTCATGTGATTTTTGAACCATGTTTTTCTATTGCTACATGAAATTTATTGCAGAACTCTTCATCTTTTCTCGTTCCTACTACCATGACCGTACACTACCATAACGATTTTCCATATTCCTTCTCCTGTATAGCGCCCCAGTTCCGCAAGATAAAGAGATTATCATCTCCCTGCACACACTGAATTACCGTTCCGATATCGTCATATACTACCTCTCTCTCTTCATGTTCTACTTCTGACATTGGCATGTATACTTGAACTATTTTGTCGCTTCTGATGAGAAGAACATTGTCACTGAACTCTTCACTTTAACTCACTCTTCCTGTCTTACTATACATAACGAATCCTATCATCGTTACACCATTTTCTGTTGCTGTTGATATTACTCTATATTCGTCTAACCAGAAATCCTGATATTTTCATTTCATCTCATTGACCCTCATTTTATCTAAATTGAGCAGTTCCGTCCTTTTTAAGATCTTTTCGCTTTTCCGTCACGTTCGGACACGTGATATTGCACGTTCCGTCACATAAAATGTTACCCTTCCATTACTTATTTACTCTTCTTCTCATACCTACCCTGACCTTGGGAATCTCCAATCGGAGGTCCGAATGGGAGACTAGTATGGAATCTTTTGCCAAAATTTAATTAATATTGAGAGGTGGCATGAGCCCTCTCTCATATTTCTATCTTACTCTGAGTAATTCGATTTTTCTCTCTGATTGCATGCGGTGAAAGGTTGCTATTCCTTCACACGCGGACTTCCCACACAGCGTCTCTCGTCACCCGGGTGGTCCGGTGACAGGCGAGTTCTGCTGAGCTTGAAAGGTTTAAGCCGACGTGTGTGAGGGAGTCGAGTGCATGCTTTCCAGACGCCGACATTGTCATAAGAGCGGGAGCGACACGCCCAGATGGGCCGGAAGGGGCGGCTGGGCTAGAGATTCCGTTACTTCGCAGAAACTTAGTAAAACCCGTTTCTGGCGGGCTACCAGCGAGGTGTGGGAATGACTTGTGTTCCCAGGCAGTCTTGGCGGGCAAATTCCCGCGTTTTATGCAAAATCGTAACTGTGATTGGCTTGCTCAGGGCATAGCTCCGTGACGTAGTAAAATCGGGGCAGAAATTGGCGCCAAGAATCTCCATTGGTGGAAAGGTAGTGCTTCGCCAATAGAGTAGAATTTTCCGCCGGTTATCGAGTTGCTGATTGGAACGTTTAACCAAGGCCACTGTTGTGGGGGCAGGAATGTTCTGTGTTCGGTTTGTACAGGTGCTCTTGTGAGAGTCGGCTCTCGCCTTTCGGTCGGGGTAGGTTACAAGACTGAGCTCTCGCTGCTCTGGACAGCCTGCCTTCCATTGGCTGTCTAATATGCTTTCATTTAATCGTAACTGTTTGACGAAGTTGCTGAAGTTTCGACTTCAACGTAACTTTCCGAGTACAGTTGGCAATTGAGCGTTCTGCGTATAAGCGGCCTATGTTGTCCGTCTTGAGCAGTTTTGGCTAAAGTTGACTGTATCGGAGTTACTGTGTGACTTTGCTTGTTGAAATCAATCACCGTACCGTCAGTGATTGTATGGTGGGCCTTCTTCGTCTTCCTCAGAGGCGTATTTGTGTTGCTAGGAAGTCTTTAGTCTGGAACAACCGGACCAGGAGAATTTGTTTCGGACTATACTCACGACATTATCATCACCACGACAGGACGCTGAAGCAACCAGCCATCGCCTCCGGTACGCCAGATCGTGTCCTTGCAGTTAAGAAGACAGCTTGGTAATGTATGTCCGTAGCTCCGGCAAAGCAGGAAATTTTGCTAGGTGATAATCAGAGCTCAGCAGAGCGCGTCTGTTCGTCTTTTCTAACTTTGTTCTGTCTTGGGTGTTCATTGTCTGAGTTATCACTACTGTAGCAGCAATTAATGTAGGGTTGGCTGGGTGTTTCTCTTAAGATTTGAGATGAAAGGAATTGGCTCCACATACCACTTGGTCATAAATGGCACAATCTAGTTTATGGACAACTTCACCTTCACAGCCTTTAGTTGAGTATCCAGTTTGATGTATTGTAAATGTTTCATGTGTTTTGTTTTTTATTTTGAGTTTAGTCATAATAAAGCAAATTGTTATTTTGGATTGAACTTTCATTCTGTTAATCAGTAGAGCAACTCTTTCATTTCTCACTACGTTAATGAATCTTTCCTTAATTTCTATCCAATTAAATTATTGCAGGTGCCAAACTCTTTTCTACTTCACTTGCAGGGTCGATTACAGACAGTTCGCGTTTCTTCTTAATCCATGTGCAACAGCAAAAGTAGGAGTTAGAAAAGGGGGGGATTAGAGCATCATTTCCATATGAAGATTCGAGAAGAATTTAATGTTAAATACACTGCTAGCCCCGGCACCTCGCAATATAATTAAATGTGTGATTATCTTACCCATTCCCCTTTGTGTTGGGATTGTGTCTCTGCTTTTTATCAGTCTTTCGGTTGCTTTGATGCCGTCCAGTTGCTTTAACTACCTTCGCTGTGGGGATGGACTTTATAGAACAAAAGAAGTTTGAGTACAGACTTAGAATTTGCAGGGGTGGTGTGAAAACAATGAGAACAGCTCAACTCGTATCTGACACTGCCCGGTACGTGACCGGCAGGAAGCCGCTTGTTACAACAAATCCATTAGGAGAATGTACACTATGGTTTGAAGGTGAACCCATTGCCAGTGTTGTCGTTGTTGCAGCTAGCCATTATCCCATCTATAGAGATTAAGATCTGTACTGGTAGCGGAAGTGTTTTAATTTTTATAAGACGATGTAACTTTTTCGATATTTTGATTACATTCAATGTCATTGTTACGTAATTATCTTAATTTCACAAACTTATTCAATAATAATGAAGTTCATTGTTGTAATTATGCCTATACATAACGTCACATCCAGAACATATGTGTATTTTCTATTTAATGAAAAAAAACTTGTGCTACTTGGTGCAACATATATATCAACTTAGATGAGGGGAGGGTTGTGATGTACTAATAGCTTTAATCGAAGTCTGGTCACCAACTTTGTGGAACTGCGAGTAGGTGTCAAGCAGTAACAGACTATCAGTGGGTTATGAGAATGTGATTTAGTCTACTTGTAGTCGTCAGTTTTATTCACTGACATCAATATAAAAATGTTTCTAATTTTTTAAACAGAACCCATCCAATCATACGTGATTATGTGACAATAGGATCTTGAAGAACATGAAATACTGCAGTATCAGCTTTAACGACCAGAATGTTCTGATATAATCAACAGTCACATCAAAACCTATTTGTACTGCCCGTTCACATATTTCGTGTTAAGCACACAAACAGTTATTTTTATTGATAAAAATGGATTCTTTCATACTTTTTTAACTATAGTGGAAGGTAGCAGTTTTTGCAACTCTTTGATCTCTGAAAAAGGGTCATATTTCAAAGTCAACAAGAGCTACAAATAAATCTTTATTAACTATCAGTTTCAGTCATTTGATTAACTTAAGCTATCAACAATTACTCACAGCAGCGTGTATGGCAACGTTCTTACTATGGTGTCAAATAACACTGCTGGCAATAGTAAAATGCACTATGCACTCAATAGCGAAATGCATTGCTGGATTTAATTAATCTTCGTACACTGTGTGAGTTAACGAGCATTTCGCTCTCATTTAAGTATAAGCAGTGTTAAATATGGCGGACCTAAAATCGGCTATAAAAGGAAACATTTATGGAAACTATTTAATTCTGTAGTAGTGTAGGGAATGAAGCCACAGTAATTTTAATCTACCATCCTTCATAAAATTTTATGGTTATCCTGATAAAACTTGAATATTGATCACATCTATAATAGTTTAGGATTTACTGTAAAAGTGAAATTCAAAAGTTTTGTAACAAAGACCTGAACGCTAAAATCTGAACGTTTTAGTTGATCTTAACGATCGACATTTCATACAGAAGCGCACCATTAAAATGACAAACATAGTAAATATCAACTCTGTAACTTTGTTTGCTTAAAGGATATAGGAAATTTAAAGTATCTACAGTTAAGCATCAGATCATCATTTCCTTCACACAAAACACATTGAACGATGACAGTATGACACATTATAAAATCATTAGGTAACAGAATATTTGTTGTAAAGTTTTTTGCATAATCATTACTTTTGTTCTTTATGTATTTATGAGGAAGCACATTGGTGCAAGGCTACTGGCCGTGGCACTCAAAGCTAAGAAGGATTTGTATTTGTTTTATGTAAAATAATTTAACGTTTATTTCGTAATGGATATTATTGTTACTTTATTTAGAACGTGAAAGTGGTCAAGCTTTGATTATTTAAATATGTTAATATGTAAAATAATGTAGAATTAGCTGTAGCCAATCAGATGGACAGCCTCAGGAAAGGGAACTGCCGTAGTCAGTTGAGCGAGGATATTCGGCGCTCGGGAAACGCGGCTTGGGACGAGCAGAGAGTCAGTGCTGGAGCAGACGCGAAAGCGGACAGTTCGGCTGGAGGCACCAAAGTGGACAGTTCGGATTGAGACGCGAAAGCGGACAGTTAGTATTTAGGTAGGTAGGAAGTGGAACGACTTAGAAAATTTTGCGTAGTGTGGTATCACGGAACTTAGTCTCTGAGCGGTGGGCAGGTGCGCGCCTGGAGTGAACGAGGTATTTCGTGATGAAACTGGGAATGATCGAACTATGTCAAATGGATATGCGCTCGAGTGTAACAGTAACTCTAAATACGACTATTTTCGCTATTAGTTTGCTTTCTGAATAAACATTATTCTAATCAAGTCGCGACTGTGTGGCCTTCATCATTTATGGGTCGTTAATTTAGATCCCGATATTATTAGTGCTGTTATTGTAGGTTATATTAACTTTGTATTTCAAAAACTTGCCAGCAGCCAGACAATTTAACCAAAGGGTCACAAGTGTCTAATTTAGGGCTTGTAATGCGACAGGTGCGGCTCAACCCCTAGACAAGTTTGAGCCAAGACATTTCGACGAAGAGGAACCGTATGTGAGCCCGAACATCTATGGGATATTAGCTCGCACCCGTCATAATCAGATTTCATCCTTTTGTAAGGGATGCGTTCTCATACTGACCAATGCAATGTACAAAGATTAATTAACTATGACTATGCAGTTTTATGTAATGCATTCTAATACTGACAGCTGTGACGTAGGCCCGATTCTATTTAATTTCGCCCTACAGCAAGAAAGTTGCTATATAGGCCATCGTAAATAATTTTATTACACCTGAAGATAAGGTGGTCGAAACCGCTAGTAAATAAATATTTATTTTTATTGGGTGTTCTTGGATTTTCTGAAATGTGCCATACTTCTATTTCGAAAGCAGTTTTGACAGAGGATCTTGTTGATGCTGCACGCAAATAAATGAATCATTTTTCTCTTATTGATACGGAAATGAATTGGAAAGACGGCGATCTATACTACTATATAAACAACAGATGTTTAATGTTGTTACCAAAAATCTCGAAAAATACTTATCGATACTCCAATAACCGTCAGGACGGACATAGGTCAATTTTTTTTTAAAGTTTATGGTAATTAAGTATATATGCACTACGTAAACGGACAACGTTAGTAGCAAAAATCTCGAGAAGTTCTTGACTGATTTAGTTCAATTTTTTTCACAATAATCTATTAAACCTATGGACAGGCATAGGCAATAGATTTTTTTAGTATATACGCTGCATAAATATACTAATTAAACAGGAAACGTCGTTAGCAAAACTCTCTTAAAGGTCTCGACTGATTTAGTTCAATTTTTTTTACAATAATCTAATAAACCTATGGACAGACATAGGCTATATATTTTTTTGGTATATACGCTACATAAATATACTACGTAAACAGGAAACAACGTTAGCAAAAATCCCTAAAAGTTCTTGACTGATTTACTTCAAATTTTTAAACAATACTGTAATAAATGTTTGAACGGAAGAAGTCTGCATATTTTTAATATGTAAGAGGAAACATTGGAAACAGAAGTCTCTAAAAGTTCTGGGGCGATTTACTTAAAATTGTTATGCGATACTCTAATAAACGTTTGGCGGACACAGGTACATATATTCTAAATAGCAATGGACAAACATTGTTAACAAAAATCTCGAGAAGTTCTTGTCCGGTTTAGTTCAGATTTTTACAAGATGTTCTAGTGAACATTAGGACGGACATAGAGAAAAGTTGTCCACAAAAACTGTAAAAGTTCTTGACCGACAGACTTAAAATTTTTTAATGATATATTCAGACGGACATAGGTTATTCTTTGTCGGAGTCTGTTTTTACTATAATAGCAGGGCATTTAAACCATAAGACCAATTATTTCACCAATATATATATTATTTCTCCCCATATATAATTTTAAGCGAAAATTGTATACGCAACTGTATGCTGTTTTGTTTTCTTCCCACAGTCGGTTTTGAGAGAAAACAGGAAAGTTGAAGCACGTATGCCCTTGTGAGAGACTATATGAAACAACAGGAATTGGCAATGGTTGCCTCTACGTGCATTGCATATTCGTGAAATAATAAGTAATTTGATTACAGGTTTCGAAATAGTTGCTGATATTCACCAGCTGTAACGGTTCTGCATCATCGGTCATTTACAGACAAATAACATTATACTTGTTTTTATTCCTCTACCTATCTCGCTCTTTCTCCCTCCCTCTCTCTCTCTCTCTCTCTCTCTCTCTCTCTCTCTCGCTCTCTCTCCCGCTCTTTCTCTCCCACGCATACAAACTAAACAACGTGGGCGTGTGCAAGAGACAGGGAGACAGAGAGACAGAAAGGGAAAGAGAGACAACTCGCCATTACACAAATAGAGCTGCGGCTGTTTTCGTGTGTCGGCCGCCGCTCCTGTGTGCGTGGAACCCGGCAACCCAGTGCAACATTTTCGCCTGGTCCGTGCCTCGGGCCTCGGGCCCCGCTTGGAAACCACATCGGTGCGGAGCGCTGCAATTTATTCCATATACGACGGCGACGGATAGAGACACAGGGGCCGGCGCGCCGGACACAGCCGCCGGCCGCGCTTGATGCAAGTGAAATGAAAATAGGCCGCCGCTCCGCCCCCAACGCCCCCACCAACCCCCACGGCGCCCAACGCCCCCGCGACCCAGACCCAACAACCCCCGTCCCCACAGCTCACACCAGCGCGCCTTTGTGACCGGCAGGGCCCTTTCTCGCAGCGCTCAGAACGCTTCTGTCAGCTTCGTCCTCTCCCGCCCTTCCGGGCTCGACTTAAGTGAGGTTTCCTCTTTTTTTTTAGATTTTTCCTTTTTTTAAAAAAAGAAATACTACCTTGTTTCCACCACAGGTTTTCTAACACAGTATATACAAGAATGAAAGAGGAAAGTGTAGCACCGTGAACACCTTTAAAGCTGCTACGACCTGTTATAGTTTAACCTAAGTGAATAGTAGTTTCGACTCTGGTATTAATGTCTGTCCATCCGCTCCTGCAGTGTATACAATTTTGGTTTAAAATTATGTGTAAGGAGAAACAATATATGTGGAAGAAACAATATGTCTAATGATTTAAATGTCCTGACATCTAAGTTAAAGGTGACGTCGAGAAAGAAAACGAAATCGCACCTTTTCACAGTTCATTATTTTCTTCCTCACAATCGGTTACAACAGAAAATTTGTATATTGTAGTTTTAAAAAGAAATTTTTAGCCTCTTTCCGTCTGTATGATAGTATTGTGTAACAATTCGAAGTAAAACGGTCAAGAACTTTTCGAGATTTTTGACAACAACGTTTCCACTTTAGCTATTACGTATATACTTATGTACCATACAACGGAAAATCTAGGATGGAATAATGGTAACATATGAAAAGGACAGATCGCTCCTCACTATATAGTGGAGATGTTGAGTCCCAGATAATCCCAACAGAAACACTGCTAAACAAGTAAGCTTTCTGCCAAAAAGCCTTCTTCTGAATCAGAAAACATATACATACACACAATCACACAAGGAACTATCACACACATTACCACTGTCTCTTGCTGCCGAAGCCAGTCACATTTATTTATATACCATATATATTTAAACAATATGTGGCTTATGTCCGTCCGAAAGTTTATTGGTGTTTAGTGTAAAAACAGGAAATAATCGGTCAACTTTTCTAGATATTTACTTACAACATTCGCTTTTATGTACCATGTACACTGAGAAATATGTAACCCATGTACATCCGAACGTGTATTAGAGTATCAATGTAAAAACTTATATGTCCCTTTTGTCTTCTTTGATCGCATGTCTTCCAAAGCTCTATTTATCTGAGTAATGTACAGGACAAAATGTTTGAACTTAACAGACCGTCAGCAGGGAAAACGATGTTAACAGCTGCACGACGTGACCAGAAGAAGTCTCTCCATATAGTCGAATCTCTGCGCCAAGCTACCTGATTGTGCGACAAGGCACCACGCTCAAAGGACCGCTTGAAGACATGCTCTTTCACTATATACCAAAGAGATGATTGTCCCTCAAACGAAATCATGTACAATAAAAATCTCTGAGCCATGCGAGCGGTTCGCAACTCACAGGTTGATAAATAGCATGAAAGACATTTCTAGTAGACCGGTTTGAACTTTTACGGAACACTAGCAAACCAATCAGTATTTCCATCTGCAGTAACATGGGAGTGCGGAGGTGAGGGGAGTGGATGGTGGTTGCTGCAGGGCGGGATTAAGAATAGCCTTCCGGGAGATGTTACTGTGCGTTCGAAAGTAATTGGCACACAGTTAGAACGATGATATAACTTATCCATGGCAAATCCGATTCGAATTTCGTTACCCGTTTGAAGAAGAGGTTCGTGTCTTGTTGTTTTTAAGGTTCCTATCTCAGTCGGTAAGAACTGAACCCTTATAGATAACATGGGATCCGTCTGTCTGTCTCTGACTGTTTACCCGTTTTCTTAAGGAATAGTTAGAGGTATCAAGTTGAAATTTATGCCGCGTACTAGGGTCTACAGTACCTTGGCGGTATCAAAAAGCTAAGCTTCTATGTCAGTACTGTCAGAAGATGCGGCTATTTCAGTGACATTTTTCGATACGCGTAAACTCATTCATTGAAACCAATACCGTTCTTCCCGTTGACCTAGAATCATGAAATTAGACAAGAAGCAAGATTTCATACTACAAGAAAATGAAAAACTCCGAAATTTGATAATTTGTTATTATATCGCATATTGTTCGTCTGTCCGTCTGTTGTATGTTAAGACCTCTTTCTGCAGGAATGGGTGGGTATATAAAGTTGAAAATTATGTCAGCTGTTAAGGTTTGCGGTAACTTGTTTGTGTAAAACATTTTGGTAGAGCACTTGCCCGCGAAAGGAAAAGGTCCCTAGTTCGAGTCTCGGTCGGGCACACAGTTTTAATCTGCCAGGGAGTTTCACATCAGCGCACACTCCGCTGCAGAGTGAAAATCTCATTCTGGAAACATCCCCCAGGCTGTGGCTAAGCCATGTCTCCGCAATATCCTTTCTTTCAGGAGTGCTAGTTCTGCAAGTTTCGCAGGAGAGCTTCTGTAAAGTTTGGAAGGTAGGAGACGAGATACTGGCAGAAGTGAAGCTGTGAGGACCTGGCGTGAGTCGTGCTTGGGTAGCTCAGTTGGTAGAGCACTTGCCCGCGAAAGGCAAAGGTTCCTAGTTCGAGTCTCGGTCGGGCACACAGTTTTAATCTGCAAGGGAGTTTCACATCAGCGCACACTCCGCTGCAGAGTGAAAATCTCATTCATTGAAGCTTCTAAATGAACGCAGTAAAAAAATACGGTCATTTTTGTCACATATTTTCATAGTGAAACTTACTCATCAGAACGTATCTGATACTGCCCATTTACGTAGAATCAAAAAATTTCGCAAGAAACAAGGTTCCACAGTACAAGTAAAGGAAAATATTCGAAAACTATTAATTTTTAATTACCGTGCATCACAAAATTTTATTTAATTTTTTTTTTTTTTTTGCCTTTTGTTGCCCGTCTAACCATGCAGACATTTCTTCACTAATTCAGGATTTGCCAGGTCTCTGTAAATAGGTTTTATGATATCCATGACTGCTACTGGAATGGAATGTTTATGGCTGTATGAACGATTTGAGTTTGGGCATTGCAGTAATTGCACCATGGATCATTCCAGGAGGGCAAAGGTGGTGTACTGGGTTTTCATCAGTTGACATTCTGTGGAAGAAGGTAGCCCATACTGCCTGCTTCACTTTCAACAAATCCTCTGTATTATTTCTAATGGCCATCCTATAATACTGCTGTAGTTCATCAGTTATTTTGTCTGTCAGGCTGTCTCTTATGGTTTTACCTTCAGAAAGTTTCTTGTCTCTCAAACTATGTTTCAACATCCTCAACCTGGTGTCCATCCTCTTCTGGACATGAGCTTTATAACACACAATCCACAGCCTTCTTTATAAAAAATTACCGATTTTATTAGATCTTGAAGTAATGAACGTAAAAATCACAACATTTACAACCGGTGTAGATTATATTTAAAAAAATAAAATAAAATACTTCCCATGTTAATTTGTAAGTGATACATATATCATTTTACTCGGAAAATTGCAAATTTTGTAATGAGATAAAAATCCGAAAAATGAAAAAAAAATTTCCATTGTAACTCCCCTTAAGTACCTCTCAGAGGGTTCATAGAACCACCTTCACAATAATTCCCTGTTATTCGAATCTCGAAAAGCTCGTGGAAAGAACGAACACCTATATCTTTGCGTGTGAGCTCTGATTTCCTTTATTTTTTTATGATGATCGTTTCTCTCCATGTGGGTCGGCGTCAACAAAATATTTTCGCAATCGGAGGAGGAGGTTCACGAGAAGATCCATCTGCAACGAGAGACGTCTTTAATGATGTCTATCCCAAATCCTGTATCATATCAGTGACACTCCCTCCCCAATTTCTCGATAGTACAAACGCGCAATTCTTATTTGAACTTGCTCGATGTACTACTTTAATCCTATCTAGTGAGGATGCCACTCTACGCAGCAGTACTCCAAAAGAGGGTGGACAGTCTCTTTAGCAGATATGTGGCATCTTCTTTGGCTCGGCTTCCCCGCAAAATTTTACTATGTGCTCTTTCCAATTAAAGTTGTTCGTAATTGTAATTACTAGGTAGTTATTAGAACTTATGGCCTTCAGATTTGATTTATATATCGTGTAATCGAAATTTATCAGATTTATTTTATCACTCATGTAGATGACCTCACACTTTGTATTAATTAGAGTCAATTGTCAATTTTCGTAGCATACAGATATCTTTTCTAAATAGTTTTGCGATTTATTTTGATGTTCTGATGAATTCACTAGACAATAAACGACAGCATCGTCAGCTAACAACCTAAGACGGCTGGTCAGATTGTCTCTTAAATCGTTTATACGGATAAGGAACAGTAGGAGCCTATAACACTACCTTGGGAAACGCAGAAATCACTTCTGTTTTACTCGATGGCTTTCCGTCAATTACTATGAACCATGTAACCTTTCTGACTGGGCAACTGATCCTTCAACAACGAGACGCTGGGGGGTTTATAGCTTCGCCGTTCAATTTTGTGAGTTGTTCGGTTCTCCCACCACGTGGCCCAGGGTTACAAAAAAAATGGTTCAAATGGCTCTGAGCACTATGGGACTTAACTTCTGAGGTCATCAGTCCCCTAGAACTTAGAACTACTTAAACCTAACTAACCTAAGGATATCACACACATCCATGCCCAAGGCAGGATTCGAACCTGCGACCGTAGCGGTCGCGCGGTTCCAGACTGTAGTGCCTAGAACCGCTCGGCCACCCCAGCCGGCCCAGAGTTACAGGATACAAGACTGTAGAACTATCTTCTCTGCGCTAATGTGCGTCATTATTGTTAATTATAATAAATATTACATCTGTATCGCACTTAGTGGACGAAATTGGATTTGGGAGAAAATTTTGGGAAAAGACTAGTTATGGAAATTTACAATTATCACTTTTAATTGGTGAAATAAAATCGGGTTCTATAAAGATAAGCCATTTTCATGTAATTACTTCGCGTGAACGGATTAGTTGTACATCAGCTATTCAAGTCTTCAGATGGCAATATTCTGCTAATTCATACAATAACGTTTTTTTATTAGTGTGTTTTTAAATCATTAGTCTACTAACTGGTTTGATGCGGCCCGCCACGAATTCCTCTCCTGTGCCAACCTTTTCATCTCAGAGTAGCACGTGCACAGATATTTGCTGAATGTGTAAGTAGGCTGTTTTTTTTTATTGGCAACGCCACCTCTGTACGAAAATCACTGGCTGTGCTGTGTGCAGTCTGTGGCTGGTTTGCATTGTTGTGCCATTGTAGTGTTGGGCAGATGGATGTTAGCAGCGCGTAGCGTTGCGCAGTTGGAGGTGAGCCGCCAGCAGTGGTGGATGTTGGGAGAGAAATGGCGGAGTTTTGAAATTTGTAAGACTGGATGTCATAAACTCCATATACATTATGTGTTTTGAACACTATTGAGGTAAATACATTGTTTGTTCTCTATCAAAATCTTTCATTTGCTAACTATGCCTATCAGTAGTTAGTGCCTTCAGTAGTTTGAATCTTCTATTTAGCTGTGCAGTAGTGGCGCTCGCTGTATTGCAGTAGTTCGAGTAACGAAGATTTTTGTTAGGTAAGTGATTTGTGAAAGGTATAGGTTAATGTTAGTCAGGGCCATTCTTTTGTAGGCATTATTGAAAGTCAGATTGCGTTGCGCTAAAAAATATTGTGTGTCAGTTTAAGCAGAGCCACGTATAATTTTTTCTAAGGGGACGTTTCAAATGTATTCCAATCCCTCTCTTCCCTACCTGTTTTAGGCTCCACAGTTCCCTCTTGCCCCATGGAAATTATTCCTTGATGTGTTAACACAGATCCTATCATCCAGCCCCTTCTTTTTGTTAGTGTTCACCAGACGTTCCTTTCTTCACCGATTTTGCACAGAGCCTCCTCACACTCACTATCTTATCAGTCCACCTGATTTTCACATTCTACTGCAGCAGCATATGTCAGCTGTTTCGATTCTTTTCTGCTGCAGTTTTCTCACTGTCCATGATTCACAACCATACAATGCTGTGCTACAAACGTACAATCTCAGAAATTTCTTCCTCAAATTGTGTCCTATATTACCAGTAGATTTTTCTTGGCCCAGAATGCACTTCCTGCCTGTGCTAGCATGATTTTTATGTCCTGTTTCTCCGTCCGTCACGTGTTATTTTGTTTCCAAGGCGGCCGAATTCATTTATTTCGCCCGTTTCGTGACCACTAATTTTGGTATTAATTTTCGCTCTATTCTCATTTCTGTTACTTCTCATTACTTTTGTCTCAATCCATATTCTGCCGTGAACGAGGATAGCAGTGTCATCAGCGAAACTTACCACTGGTATCCTTTCGCACTGAATATTAATCTCACTCTTGAACCCTTCTGTTATTTTCGACATTGCTTCTTAGATTTATATAGCGAGCAGTAGGGTCGAAAGACTGTATCCTTGTCTTATACCCTTTCTAAACCGAGTAGTTCCTTTATGGTCATCCAGTCTTATTGGTCTCTCTTGGTTCTTGTACGCACTGTATATTACCCGTCTTTCATCGTAGCCTATTCCTATTTTCTCCCAATTTTGAACATCTTGCGCCATTCACATTGTCGAATGCCTTTTTTAAATCAATAATCGCTATGAACGAATGTTTATTTTTCTTCAGTCTTGCTTACATTATCAGGTGCAAAGTTAGAGCAGCCCTACTGGTCCCTTTACCTTTGCTATTTACGTTATGTCTTTTAAAAGAGAGGGCGTTGTGGAGGTGGGGGGAGGGCAGCTGCCGTCTGTCTGCATAGTTTGGTGACGAAGTGCTACACATGCCTGTGGGATATACCGACAAAGTTCATCCTTAAACGAATTTATTTTCAACTACCTTCTGACAGCCACGCGCTGCTGCGGCTCAGTCTGGTTAAATGGATACAAAAGAAAACAGAAAGTATAAGTTTCTAATACGTATATGCACTGGGTATACGTCCTATCTTCTTCTTCCCCCCTGTCTCTGTCCATCTCTTCCTCTTTCCCCCTCTCACTGTCCATCATTCCTTCTCTCCTTCCTCTGCCCATCTTCTTCTCCCTCCTCTCCCCCCCATTTCCACTTACCAACTTTCCTTCCCGGGGTCTCCATTCAGCATCTCCCCCTTCCTCCGTCCACCTTGTGTTCTTTCCATTTTCCCTGCCCCCCTCTCCCCCCATCACGCCCACTGTCAATTACGTCCTCCCTCTCCATCTATTCCTGTCCTATCTGTCCATCTCCTTCTCTCCTCCTCTATCTGTATTTCCCCCCACCGTTCTGTCTGTCTCCTCTCTTCCCCTCCCACCTGTCACTGAACTTGAGGTTATTTACTGTTATTACATATATAAGTCATAAGAACCCCTTTCATTTTTTGCTAACAACGTTTCTCTACTATACGGCTTATGTCTGTCCGAATTTGTATTAGAGTATTGAGCAAACATTTAAAGTAAATCGATCAAAAACTCTTCAAGATTTTCGGTAATAACGTTTCCCCTTAATGTATTAAATTTATATTTGATATACACTAAAAATAGTTGTATAAAACATGCGCGCATTCGAATGCAACGTTGTATCAAAATTTCAAAGTAATCGATGAACAACTTTCTGAGAGTTATGATTTTGTACAAACATACATTTACATTTTTATTTATATAGGTACAGAAAACAAGCCATTCTTATAGCTGAAGAATGATGTGAGTAGATTATTTGCTACTGGGTGTGTTTCCCGTAGTTAGAAATTTGCACCTGCTGATAGCATCAAAGCCTTTGCGGAGGTAGTATTTGTGCATCTTGTAATGTTCCGCGCTTTGAAATAAGTCAAGTCATTAGCTTGGAGTCATAAGAGCATTATAAAGACTAGTCACACATAAACTTGTCTATTGTGCAATTACTGCAGAATCAGTGGTGAAGAGAGGACCCCAGTACAACAGTCTGGCATGACGATCAGGCACAGGGCCCTCTGGAAGGATTGAAACTGAAGGTCTCAGCCAACTTGGATATGTAGTGGCGTCTTTGATTCTTAATCAAAACGTCTTCGGTCCCGGGTTCGATCCCCACCACTGCCTAAATTTTGATAAATAATCAGCATTGGCGGCCGAAGACTTCCGGCATAAGAAGTCAGCCTCATTCTGCCAACGGCCTTGTCAAAGAGGGCGGAGGAGAGGATAGAGGTTCAGGGCACTCTCTTGTCCTAGGGGTGGGAAATTGCCCCTAAAGGCGGAAGAATCAGCAATGATCAACGGCATGAGGATGCAGAAGGCAATGGAAACCACTGCATTAAAGACACGTAACGTGTATCCACAGGACATATGGCCTGTATTTGAAGAAGTGTCATGATGATCTCTCCATTGGCAAAAGATTCCGGAATAGTCCCCCATTCGGATCTCCGGGAGGGGACTGTCAAGGGGGAGGCTACCATGAGAAGAAGATTAAATAATCAACGAAAGGATAACGTTCTACGAGTCGGGGCGTGGAATGTCAGAAGCTTGAACGTGGTAGGGAAACTATAAAATATGAAAAGGGAAATGCAAAGGCTCAATCTAGATATAGTAGGGGTCAGTGAAGTGAAGTGGAAGGAAGACAAGGATTTCTGGTCAGGTGAGTATCGGGTAATATCAACAGCAGCAGAAAATGGTGTAGGATTCGTTATGAATAGGAAGGTAGGGCAGAGGGTGTGTTACTGTGAACAGTTCAGTGACCGGGTTTTTCTAATCAGAATCGACAGCAGACCAACACCGACAACGATAGTTCAGGTATACATGCCGACGTCGCAAGCTGAAGATGAACAGATAGAGAAAGTGTATGAGGATATTGAAAGGGTAATGCAATATGTAAAGGGGGACGAAAATCTAATAGTCATGGGCGACTGGAATGCAGTCGTAGGGGAAGGAGTATAAGACAAGGTTACAGGAGAATATGGGCTTGGGACGAGGAATGAAAGAGGAGAAAGACTAATTGAGATCTGTAACAAGTTTCAGACAGTAATAGCGAATACCCTGTTCAAGAATCACAAGAGGAGGAGGTATACTTGGCCGGGAGAGAGCAGATAGGTGGAAAGAATACATTGAAAGCCTCTATGAGGGTGAAGATTTGTCTGATGTGATAGAAGAAGAAACAGGAGTCGATTTAGAAGAGATAGGGGATCCAGTATTAGAATCGGAATTTAAAAGAGCTTTGGAGGGCTTACGGTCAAATAAGGCAGAAGGGATAGATAACATTCCATTAGAATTTCTAAAATCACTGGGGGGAAGTGGCAACAAAACGACTATTCACGTTGGTGTGTAGAATATATGAGTCTGGCGATATACCATCTGACTTTCGGAAAAGCATCATCCACACAATTCCGAAGACGGCAAGAGCTGACAAGTGCGAGAATTATCGCACAATCAGCTTAACAGCTCATGCATCGAAGCTGCTTACAAGAATAATATACAGAAGAATGGAAAAGAAAATTGAGAATGCGCTAGGTGACGATCAGTTTGGCTTTAGGAAACGTAAAGGGACGAGAGAGGCAATTCTGACGTTACGGCTAATAATGGAAGCAAGGCTAAAGAAAAATCGAGACACTTTCATAGGATTTGTCGACCTGGAAAAAGCGTTCGACAATATAAAATGGTGCAAGCTGTTCGAGATTCTGAAAAAAGTAGGGGTAAGCTATAGGGAGAGACGGGTCATATACAATATGTACAACAACCAAGAGGGAATAATAAGAGTGGACGATCAAGAACCAAGTGCTCGTATTAAGAAGGGTGTAAGACAAGGCTGTAGCCTTTCGCCCCTACTCTTCAATCTGTACATCGAGGAAGCAATGATGGAAATAAAAGAAAGGTTCAGGAGTGGAATTAAAATACAAGGTGAAAGGATATCAATGATACGATTCGCTGATGACATTGCTATCCTGAGTGAAAGTGAAGAAGAATTAAATGATCTGCTGAACGGAATGAACAGTCTAATGAGTACACAGTATGGTTTGAGAGTAAATCGGAGAAAGACGAAGGTAATGAGAAGTAGTAGAAATGAGAACAGCGAGAAACTTAACATCAGGATTGATGGTCACGAAGTCAATTAAGTTAAGGAATTGTGCTACCTAGGCAGTAAAATAACCAATGACGGACGGAGCAAGGAGGACATCAAAAGCAGACTCGCTATGGCAAAAAAGGCATTTCTGGCCAAGAGAAGTCTACTAATATCAAATACCGGCCTTAATTTGAGGAAGAAATTTCTGAGGATGTACGTGTGGAGTACAGCATTGTATGGTAGTGAAACATGGACTGTGGGAAAACCGGAACAGAAGAGAATCGAAGCATTTGAGATGTGGTGCTATAGACGAATGTTGAAAACTAGGTGGACTGATAAGGTAAGGAATGAGGAGGTTCTACGCAGAATCGTAGAGGAAAGGAATATGTGGAAAACACTGATAAGGAGAAGGGACAGGATGATAGGTCATCTGCTAAGACATGAGGGAATGACTTCCATGGTACTAGAGGGAGCTGTAGAGGGTAAAAACTGTAGAGGAAGACAGAGATTGGAATACGTCAAGCAAATAATTGAGGACGTAGGTTGCAAGTGCTACTCTGAGATGAAGAGGTTAGCACAGGAAAGGAATTCGTGGCGGGCCGCATCAAACCAGTCAGTAGACTGATGACAAAAAAAAAAAAAAAAGTTTCGTTCTGTGGTGTTCACAGATGAGCCTTCCTCCATTTGTAGTGTTCCGATAGACGCCAACATCTCCATAAACGACTCCTGGTGAAAGATCACAGGTATCAGAGCGGTTCTCGAGACCCACACCTCTCCACCTCCAAGAATCGTGTTGGTGGCATGTATTTGATAAGCGCGTGTTGTGATAACTTTCAGGAACTGGATTCCAAATGGCACATTCCAGCAGTATAATGGAAGAGCGCGCACTGCAGTTCCCACCACAAACGAATCTACGTGTCGTTAACTAGCCTTACCAGCCCCTTGATTTGTCATTCACAGAGTAGGTCTGGCAGGTCGCTGAAGGATGTAAAATTTCATAACAGCCAACAGCAATCTTCATGAACTGATACAGACATGTGTTTCAGGTAGGGCAAGAAATTCGTACTAATGGGGGTCTCATACTGATGTTGATGCTGGACATCATTTTCCAATCGAATGAAAGTTTATTCATTTAATATCCTCTATGTGACGAACATCTCCACAGCATTTGATAAACATGAGACTGGTGCTTCATGAAGTAACGCTTTCCACATCGATCAGAGTACATAGTGTCTCCTTGTTTCACGCCTGTTTCCACACTTGAACAAGTCATGCGTTAATCAATACAACGAAACTCAGGCCAGGCTTAGCACGAACTAACTACATTTACGAGTAGATCTGCAAGGATACTCTGGAAGGGAGTTCGTCGAACATCCTTCACAATGATTCTCTATTATTCCAATGTCGAACACCGTGCGGAAAAAGGCAACACCTACATCTTTCCGCGCCAGTCCTAATTTCCCTTATTTTATTATAATGATCGTTTCTCACTACGTAGGTCGGCGTCAGCAAAATATTTTCACATTCGGAAGGAAACTTGGGTGAATGAAATTTCGTGAGAAGATTCCGCCACGACGAGAAACGCTTTTGTTTCAATGATGTACGCCCCAAATCCTGTGTCATGTCACAGACACTCTCTCCCCTATTTCTCGATAATACAAAACGTGCTGATCTCACTTGAACTTTCTCGATGTACTCCGTCAATCCTATCTAGTAAGGATCCCACACAGCATAGCAGTACTCCAAAAGAGGACGGACAAGCGTAGTGTAACCGGTCTCTTCAGCTGATGTGTTGCATTTTTTTTTCTGCCAATAAAGGGCAGTGTTTGTTTCGCCTTTCCCACAAAATTTTCTATGTGTTCATTCCAATTTTAAGTTGTTCGTAATTGTAATTCGTAGGTATTCAGTTGAATTTAAGACTTTTATATTTGACTGGCTCATCGTATAATCGAAGCTTAACAGATTCCTTGTGGCACATATGTGGATGACCTCCGCCTTTCATTATTTACGGTTAGTTGGCAATTTTTCGCAGCATACAGACGTCTTTTCTAAATAGTTTTGCAATTTGTTTTGATCTTCTGATGACTTTCGTAGACGATAACCGACAGCATCATTCGCAAACAACCTAAGACGGCTGCTCAGATTGTCCCCTAAATCGTTTATATAGATAAGCAACAGCAGAGGGTCTATAACACCAGAAATCACTTCTGTTTTACTCGACGAATTTCCGTCAATTAGTGGGAAGTGTGACCTCTCTGACAGGAAATCACGAATCCAGTCACTTAGACGATATTCCGTAAGCACGCAATTTGACTACAAGGCGCTTGTGAGATACAGTGTCAAAAACCTTCTCCAAATCAAGGAATACGGAATCAGTTTGAAGTCCCTTGTCAATAGCACTCAACAGTTCGTGTGAGTAAAGAGCTAGTTGCGTTTCACAACAACGATATTTTGTATATCCGTCTTGACTGTGTGTCAATAGACCGCCTTTTCGAGGTAATTCAAAATTTTCGAACACGATATATGTTCGAAAATGCTGCTACCTATGGTCGTTAATAACGTGGGCCTGTAATTTAATGGATTTCTCCTACTGCCTTTCTTGAATATTGGTGTGACCTGTGCAACTTTCCAGTCTGTAGGTACGGATCTTTTGTCGAGCGAGAGGTTGTACATAATTGTTAAGTATGGAGGTATTGCATCAGCATACTATGAGATGAGCCTAATTGGTATATTGGCTGGAGCGGAAGACTTGCTTTTTTAAGTGATTTAAATTTTTTCACCACTCCGAGGATAGCTCATGGAGCCACTGTATACTGATACTCTGAAATCAACTTAATTGGTATACAGTCTGCACTTAATAAAGTGACCTGAGCTGATTCGCTACCCCCCTGATATATTCATCTAAAGTACTCACGTTGGTAGCTGTTCTTATTCGACTTCTAGAATATTTATTTTCTCTTCTTTGGGGAAGGAATTTGGGAAGACTGTGTCTAGTAACCAATCGACAATATTTACATTGCTATCGCACAGAGAAGGCATTGATTGTGTCTTGATGGTAGCATGCTTTACATACGACCAGAATCTCTTTGGATTTTCTGCTAGGTTTCGAGACAGATTTTAGTTGTAGAAACTGTTATAAGCTTCTCACATTGAAGCCCGCCCTAAATTTCGAGCTTCTGTAAAAGACCGCCAATCTTAAAGATTTTGCGTTCGTTAATGTGAGATACTTTTCTCGTTGTTGCTGCAACCGTGTTCTAATCCGTTTTGTGTTCCAGTGGGATCAGTTCCGTCGTTGGTTAGATCAAGTGTTATCAATTCAAAACAGTGTGGGTTATTACCTTGCACTATAAGCGTGGGAAGCACTGCAGAATAAAGCTTGTTGCTTCATTAAATGACCCTGCTAACATAAAATGTGGAGAAAAGTGAAAACAAAATGTTGAAGCTCGTGGTGTTGAAGGTCATGGTGTGCAAATTACATCTACATCTACATTTATACTCCGCAAGCCACCCAACGGTGTGTGGCGGAGGGCACTTTACGTGCCACTGTCATTACCTCCCTTTTCTGTTCCAGTCGCGTATGGTTCGCGGGAAGGACGACTGTCTGAAAGCCTCCGTGCGCGCTCGAATCTCTCTAATTTTACATTCGGGAGGTATAAGTAGGGGGAAGGAATATATTCGATACCTCATCCAGAAACGCACCCTCTCGAAACCTGGCGAGCAAGCTACACCGCGATGCAAAGTGCCTCTCTTGCAGAGTCTGCCACTTGAGTTTGCTAAGCATCTCCGTAACGCTATCACGGTTACCAAATAACCCTGTGACGAAACGCGCCGCTCTTCTTTGGATCTTCTCTACCTCCTCCGTCAGCCCGATCTGGTACGGATCCCACACTGTTGAGCAATACTCAAGTATAGGTCGAACGAGTGTTTTGTATGCCACCTCCTTTGTTGATGGACAACATTTTCTAAGGACTCTCCCAATGAATCTCAACCTGGTACCCGCCTTACCAACAATTAATTTTATATGATCATTCCACTTCAAATCGTTCCACACGCATACTCCCAGATATTTTACAGAAGTAACTGCTACCAGTGTTTTTCCGCTATCATATAATCATGCAATAAAGGATCCTTCTTTCTATGTGTTCGCAATACATTACATTTGCTATGTTAAGGGTCAGTTGCCACTCCCTGCACCAAGTGCCTATCCGCTGCAGATCCTCCTGCATTTCGCTACAATTTTCTAATGCTGCAACTTCTCTGTATACTACAGCATCATCCGCGAAAAGCCGCATGGAACTTCCGACACTCTCTAATAGGTCATTTATATATATTGTGAAAAGCAATGGTCCCATAACACTCCCCTGTGGCACGCCAGAGGTTACTTTAACGTCTGTAGACGTCTCTCCATTGATAACAACATGCTGTGTTCTGTTTGCTAAAGAGCTTCAATCCAGCCACACAGCTGGTCTGATATTCCGTAGGCTCTTACTTTGTTTATCAGGCGACAGTGCGAAACTGTATCGAACGCCTTCCGGAAGTCAAGGAAAATAGCATCTACCTGGGAGCCTGTATCTAATATTTTCTGGGTCTCATGAACAAATAAAGCGAGTTGGGTCTCACACGATCGCTGTTTACGGAATCCATGTTGATTCCTACAGAGTAGATTCTGGGTTTCCAAAAACGACATGATACTCGAGCAAAAAACATGTTCTAAAATTCAACAACAGATCGACGTCAGAGATATAGGTCTATAGTTTTGCGCATCTGCTCGACGACCCTTCTTGAAGACTGGGACAACCTGTGCTCTTTTCCAATCATTTGGAACCTTCCGTTCCTCTAGAGACTTGCGGTACACGGCTGTTAGAGGGGGGGCAAGTTCTTTCGCGTACTCTGTGTAGAATCGAATTGGTATCACGTCAGGTCCAGTGGACTTTCCTCTGTTGAGTGATTTCAGTTGCTTTTCTATTCCTTGGACACTTATTTCGATGCCAGCCATTTTTTCATTTGTGTGAGGATTTAGAGAAGAAACTGCAGTGCCATCTTCCTCTGTGAAACAGCTTTGGAAAAAGGTGTTTAGTATTTCAGCTTTACGCGTGTCATCCTCTGTTTCAATGCCATCACCATCACGGAGTGTCTGGATATGCTGTTTCGAGCCACTTACTGATTTAACGTAAGACCAGAACTTCCTAGGATTTTCTGTTAAGTCGGTACATATAATTTTACTTTCGAATTCACTGAACGCTTCACGTATAGCCCTCCTTACGCTAACTTTGACATCGTTTAGGTTCTGTTTGTCTGAGAGGTTTTGGCTGCGTTTAAACTTGGAGTGAAGCTCTCTTTGCTTTCGCAGTAGCTTCCTAACTTTGTTGTTGAACCACGGTGGGTTTTTCACGTCCCTCACAGTTTTACTCGGCACGTACCTGTCTAAAACGCATTTTACAATTGCCTTAAACTTTTTCCATAAACACTCAACATTGTCAGTGTCGGAACAGAAATTTTCGTTTTGATCTGTTAGGTAGTCTGAAATCTGCCTTCTATTACTCTTGCTAAACAGATAAACCTTCCTCCCTTTTTTTTATATTCCTATTAACTTCTATTTTAAGGGATGCTGCAACGGCCTT
The DNA here is from genome assembly GCF_023898315.1 of Schistocerca nitens. Taxonomy (NCBI): domain Eukaryota; kingdom Metazoa; phylum Arthropoda; class Insecta; order Orthoptera; family Acrididae; genus Schistocerca; species Schistocerca nitens. Next base: position 1,045,273,623 of record NC_064615.1, on the reverse strand, counting down.
ATGATCACTGATTCCCTGTTCTGCACTTACAGAGTCGAAAAGTTCGGGTCTGTTTGTTATCAGTAGGTCCAAGATGTTATATCCACGAGTCGGTTCTCTGTTTAATTGCTAGAGGGAATTTTCGGATAGTGCACTCAGTATAATGCCACTCGATGCTCTGTCCCTACCACCCGTCCTAAACATGTGAGTGTTCCAGTCTATATCTGGTAAATTGACATCTCCAGCTAAGACTATAATATGCTGAGAAAATTTATGTGAAATGTATTCCAAATTTTCTCTCAGTTGTTCTGGAACTAATGCTGCTGAGTCGGGAGGTCGGTAAAAGGAGCCAATTATTAACCTAGCTCGGTTGTTGAGTGTAACCTCCACCCATAATGTTTCACAGGAACTATCCACTTCTACTACACTACAGGATAAACTACTACTAACAGCGACAAACACGCCACCACCGGCTGCATGCAATCTATCCTTTCTAAACACCGTCTGTGCCTTTGTAAAAATTTCGGCTGAATTTATCTCTGGCTTCAGCCAGCTTTCTGTACCTATAACGATTTCAGCTTCGGTGCTTTCTATCAGCGCTTGAAGTTCCGGTACTTTACCAATGCAGCTTCGACAGTTTACAATTACAAAACCGATTGCTGCTTGGTCCCCGCATGTCCTGACTTTGCCCCGCACCCTTTGAGGCTGTTGCCCTTTCTGTACTTGCCCGAGGCCATCTGACCAAAAAAGCGCCCAGTCCACGCCACACAACCCCTGCTACCCGTGTAGCCGCTTGCTGCGTGTAGTGGACTCCTGACCTATCCAGCGGAACCCGAAACCCGACCACCCTATGGCGCAAGTCGAGGAATCTGCAGCCCACACGGTCGCAGAACCGTCTCAGCCTCTGATTCAGACCCTCCACTCGGCTCTGTACCAAAGGTCCGCAGTCAGTCCTGTCGACGATGCTGCAGATGGTGAGCTCTGCTTTCATCCCGCTAGCGAGACTGGCAGTCTTCACCAAATCAGATAGCCGCCGGAAGCCAGAGAGGATTTCCTCCGATCCATAGCGACACACATCATTGGTGCCGACATGAGCGACCACCTGCAAATGGGTGCACCCTGTACCCTTCATGGCATCCGGAAGGACCCTTTCCACATCTGGAATGACTCCCCCCCCCCCCCCCCCCCCCGGTATGCACACGGAGTGCACATTGGTTTTCTTCCCCTCTCTTGCTGCCATATCCCTAAGGGGCCCCATTACGCGCCTTACGTTGGAGCTCCCAACTACCAGTAAGCCCATCCTCTGCGACTGCCTGGATCTTGCAGACTGAGGGGCAACCTCTGGAACAGCATCTCCGGCCGAACATCAGTATCAGCCGGAGACAGAGCCTGGAACCGATTCGTCAGACAAACTGGAGAGGCCTTCCGTTCAGCCCTCCGGAATGTCTTCCGCCCCCTGCCACACCTCGAGATGACCTCCCACTCTACCACAGGTGAGGGATCAGCCTCAATGTGGGCAGTATCCCGGGCAGCCACAGTCGTAGTCCGATCGGGGGATGCGTGGGACGAGCTGGCCGTCCCCGACAAACCCCCATCCGGACCCCCACAGTGATACCCATTGGCAACAGCCTCAAGATGTGTGTCCGAAGCCAACACTGCCTGAAGCTGGGAGTGAAGGGATGCCAAATCAGCCTGCATCCGAACACAGCATTTGCAGTCCATATCCATGCTAAAAACTGTTGTGCAAAGAACGTCTGAACTAATCTACAGAGAGCACAAACAAATCGACACAAAATTTAAACGGTTACTAAACTACAAGGCTGCCTAGTAAATGCAGTAATGCTGCTACTTGCGCACTGCTGACACACTGCTTGGCGGCGGAAGGAGTCTACGCGATTTTACACTATTCAGGTACTAAAACGCGATGCTACAACTCTCAAATACTATAATACGCCCGAAATTTATGAATTTGAACAATGCAAGTACCCAAAAACACGCAAAGAAATTAAGAATTAAACTATGTAACAAATGAGTGAGCTAGGAGTATACGACTTTCTGCTGGCAGCTGCTTATCCAACGGCGGCAGGGAGCACACTGGCTGTGACCAACCGACACTGGCCGTTCAAAACAAAAACAGAAGACAGACGACTACGCGAATTTACACTATTCAGGTACTGAAACGCGAACGATGCTGAGAAGAGAGGGATCCAACTACCCAAGCAAAGTAAATATCTCATTGACAATATGGATAAATGAGGTACTAGGCAGCAGTTTAAAACAAAAAGAAATACAAACTTTGCGAATACTTCACAGCTTTCGTTGCACACATCTGGAATTCTAAGACAGCAATGAAACGCCGAGAAAAATTTCTTTCTTTCTATGTGATTTGCTTGTGACCGGTTCGACAATGAACTCGTCTTCACGCCTTCGAGCGAGATGACATAGTTCCAAAAAAGGTCTAATACATTAAATTTTTGAAGTGAAGTATCAAAATTAAAGCGACTAGTAGTTTCAGACTAAACGGAGACATCACACTGTAGATTAATTTTGTCAGAGTATGCGAGTACCACCTTGAAACAAATACATCTGTTAAAGTTCACGTTGAGTTATGCAGGGAGTTGTAAGAAGGAAGGAAGGTTAGGGTTCAACGTCCGATCGATAATGAGGTTGTCAGAGACGGACCGCAAAGTCGGGATGTTTCAAGGATGGGGGAAGCAAATCGCCCGCGAGCTTTCAAAATGAGGCTCCAGGAATTTGTCTTTAATTATTTAGGGAAATTACGGAAAACCTACATCAGGATGGCCACATGTGGATTTGAACCATCGTCTTCCCTAATGCGAGTCCAGTATACTAACCACTGTGCTTCCTCGTTCGTATCTTAACTGACTACCTGCAGTTGTATATATGTTCATGTATGTCCGATCTGTTGAATTTCTCTCTAGTGTTTGCTGTGTTCTGAGATTTTCCAATGTTGTATTGCCTGTTCTGCATCCCTTCTTCTTGTCAGTGTTTTCCATATATTCCTCTCTTCCCCTTTATGATGAGAACCACCTATTTCCATCTTATCAGTCCACCTGATTTTCAACATTCTTCAGTAGCACCATATCTCAAACTCTTCGATTTTTGACTGTTACAGTTTTCCCACTGTCCAGCATGCATTTCCACAAAATACTATGCCCCAAGTTAAGGCGTATGTTAGATACCATGGCTTAGAATGCCATCTTTCCCTGTTCTAGCAGGCTTTTTGTGTCCTCCTTGCTTCATCTCTCATGGGTTACTTTGATTCCGAGGTGGCAGAATTCCTTAACTTCGTCTACTTTGTGTCCATCAATTTCGATGTCAACTTCCTCTCTAATCTCATTTCTGCTGCTTCACATTATCATTATCTTTTCAATCAATATTTTGTACTCATTAGATTGTTCATTCTATTCACAAATACTGTAAGGCTTCTTCACTTTCACTGAGGATAGCAATAACATCAGGGAACCTTATCATTCACGACCTTTTACCCTGACTTTTAATCCAGGTCTTGAACCATTCTTTTATTTCCGTTTTTGTTTCTTCCATGTATCTATTGGACAGCAGAGACGAAAGAAAGCAACCCTGTCTTACATCCTTCTTAATTGAAGCACTTCATTCTTGGTCTTTCAATATTATTGTTCCCTCTAGTTCCCTATGCGTATTACGTCTTACCCGCCTTTGTCTGCAGCTTACTCCTGTTTTTCATAGAATTTCGAACATCTTGCACGATTTTACATTGTCGTTCGCTTTTTGTAAATCCAAAAATTCTATGAGCGTGTTCGATTTTTCTTCAGTCTTGCTTCCGTTACCAAGCGCAACGGCAGAACTTCCTCTCTGGTGGCTTTGCCTGTCCTAAAGCCAAGCTGATTGTCAGGAAATCGGATGCTTGTGCTGTTAAGCTGATTGTGCGATGTTATTATTCGCAGTTATTAGCCGTTGCCAGCTTTGAAAATGTGTGGACGATATTTTTCCGAAACTCTGTGGTACGTCGCCGTTTTGATAGATTCTACACACAAACTTGGATAGTTAGAAATTCCACTGTTCTTTTATCTATCCCTTCTGACTCATTTAATCCCAAGCCTTGCATAGCTCTTTTAATTCTGACTTTGATACTGGATTCCCCATGTCTTACTTATCGGTTCCAATGACTTCCTTTATCACGTCACTAGACAAGTCCTCCGCGTCATAGAGGTCATCGATGTACTGTTTGCTCCTATATGCTCTGTCCTCTACGTTTAACAGTGGAATTTCCATTGCACCCATTATGCTACCGCTCGTTCTTTTAGTTTCACCAAAGGTTGTTTAGACTTTTCTGTATGTTTCGTCTGGTCACGCAATGATCATTTTCGATTTCTTCACATTTTGCCTTCAGCCATTTCACCTTAGCTGCGCGGCACTTCCTAGTTATTTCATTCCTAAGTGATGTATATTAGTGAATTCCTGTCTTTTCCTGAACATTTTTGTACCTCCTTCTTTCGTCGATCAGTTCAAGAACACCTTCCGTTACACAACATTTTTGTCGGAGTTAGCTTCCTTGCTCCTACGTCTGACTGTCCAGCATCTGTAACTGCCTTTTAAGGGATGTCCTGTCCTCTTCAACTACGGTACTCCTTATTGCAATACCCACATCCTAAGCGGATATCTAACGTTCATCATTCCTCAGCACTTCAGAATCCCACTTCTTTCCAAACTGATTCGTCCGGATTATTGTCTTAAACTTCATTCTACAATTCATCGTTATTAAATTGTGATCGGAGTTCATGTCTGCTCCTGGATACTTCTTACAATTCAATATGTAATTTCAAAGCCTCTGTCTGACAATGATGCAATTCAGCTCGAATCTTTCCATCTCTCTAAGCCTCTTCCAAGTGTATCTCCTGCTTGTACGATTATTGAACATAGTATTTGAAACCGATAATAGTGGCTAACGGGCAAAAATTCTAACAATCAAGGAAGTAAGGAGTCACTAAGATCGGGCGAGAAAGCAGGGCCAAGTGCTGGTACAAGTAACAAAACACCTTACTTCTAATGCATTTATTAAAACTAGCTAAAATACAATACAGGGTGTTACAAAAAGGTACGGACAAACTTTCAGGAAACATTCCTCACACACAAATAAAGAAAAGATGTTATGTGGACACGTGACCGGAAACGCTTAATTTCCATGTTAGAGCTCATTTTAGTTTCGTCAGTATGTAACGTACTTCCTCGATTCACCGCCAGTTGACCCAATTGAAGGAAGGTAATGTTGACTTCGGTGCTTGTGTTGACATTCCATGATTAATGTGATTTGAAGAGAAGTAATAAAATGAGCTCTAACATGGAAAGTAAGCGTTTCCGGACACGTGTCCACATAACATATTTTCTTTCTTTGTGTGTGAGGAATGTTTCCTGAAAGTTTGGCCGTACCTTTTTGTAACACGCTGTATACAATCTGCCAAGATAATGAATACAGGGAGAATCAAACCTTAAGAAACTGGTTCATCAACAATTTAACATTGTACCACGCAACATAGTACTGCGTATGCCTTAAGGGCTGCAATCGCAAAGAAAGCCTGAAGGGCCAATTTAGTAAGAATACATATAACATGTTCAGCCTGAGGGGCTAGTAAATTTGCAAACCAAAATTCACTTCACTTCAAAATTTAAGATATAAAAGGCCAATACCACAGACAAAGAAAATATTCAAATATAAACGTATGAACAGAAGGTTTGAGCCTGAAGGGCCACCAAAATAGTTAACTAGACTTTAGTTAACGAGCAGATTTTCCAACAGCTTAGGCAAGGCAGTGTGAAACAATAAAGAGGCCTGAAGGGCCGTGAAGCTTGCAAGTAAGGGGCCTGAAGGTCCAAATTAACAAGATAAGAAAATCTTAAAAACATCAGCTGAAAAATAACAAGTGCTTATTAACAACTCGACCTTAAGGGCCACAGTACATTTAGAGTCCACATTAAGCATTAAGAACTATCACACAGCGAAGCAATTCCCTAAAACTTAGCAACCTTAAATAACTCAATTGAAACTATCCAGCTTAAAACCTAGGAACAACAATACATGCATATACTTCTAAAAGGTAAACTTGCATAAAATCTAAATTTAAAATGCAAACAATCGCACACCAACATGGCCAGCAAATTTACAAAAGTTTAACCACAGTTTCTGAGTATGAAATACAAGCAGCTACAAGGCTACCAATCAGTCATCGTGCCCGAATATCATGATTTACAATCTTCAGGTAGTACGAAATGGGAAAAATACAAGGCGAGCCCCAAAGAGGAATTAAATGATGCCCTTCAATTACAAACCATTAAACCGCAGCGTAAAGCTGCCACATTTCACAAACTGGCGTAAAAGCCACCAGCTCAATCGACACTGTTCATATAGGCAAACATACAAATAAAATTCTCTAACCCTGTAAAATTTTCAGTCTAAAAGGGGGCTGATAATAACATACGGTATTAAAACAATCTTTAAGATAAACACTTGCACCAACAACTGTAAGGTGTGCACAGCCACGTACTTCACAAATTTCTTTTCTTTCTCTCACATACTGGAACTGACTACCAAATTCGTCACAAGAATCAATAGATAGCCACCAATACATCAGTACGTAATTAGACAGTCTCCTAGTGTGACATGACAGAGCAACAGCTCACATTCACAGCCTTTTATTCAACATGTTCTACTATCCTCGTTGTACAGCATCAACCATGCTCGGAGTGCCTACTGCAAATTTTAACCAAGCAATTCACGCTTACGTCGACGCCTAACCGAGGAACCAGCCCAGCAGTACAAGAACAACCTACACACTCGAAGTCAAACTCCGCAAACACAGTGCAGAACTAACATTCAACCTTTTATTTATAGGTTCAGAACCGGCGAGCTAAACCGGTGGACGGAAAACACACAATGTCGGCGGCAGCAACATAAACGAAGTGGCAAACACCACCCTAATACAATAGCAAGTCAAAAGCACAACGCCAATAGCAAAATATACTCAACTTCACTCCCGGAGGAAAACCTGCCGCCCTCAGTGCTCAAAACATTCCCGGAGCAACCGTCCTCGGCGACTCCCACAATTCTCCGGAACAGAAACATCACAGCTCCTTATTTCAATTCTCTTCCGACAAGAACAAGCATAATCGGAGCTAACGGTTTCTCCAAGTCCGACACGCTATGCCGTAGAACCTCACAGTGCAATGAGCCGACCGACACCACACAAACCACCGCAAGCAAGACAAACAAGCACTTTCGGAGTCGATGGCGTGCTGCCACGCTTCACGACTCAGTCACTCCACTCCACCGACCTAGAGGGCGGGGCATGAGACGAGGAGCACAGACGGCGCCGCCACGCGGAAAAGCGTCGGCGGCAAGCCAAGGCGTAAGTAGGGCGCTTGTTTAAACGAGACGGACAGAAGCACGTCTCAGTATTCACTATTATCATCCGAATTTTATTGCAGAACTCGATTAATCTTTCACCTCTCTCATTCCTATTGCAAATCCGTATTCTCCCGTAACCCTTTCTCCCTTTCTTCTTCCCCTACAACCGCTTTGCAATCCCCCATGATTATTTGATTTTAATCTCTCCTTACATATTGAATTTATCCTTCAATATCCTCATATACTTTTTCTGTCTAATGTGTTGCTTGCAACGTCCTCATATGTACCTGAACTATCGTTGTCGGTTTTGGTTGCTGTTGAATCTGGTGAGAACTGTCCTTTCACAAAACTTTTCACGGTAGTTCACCCTTTGCCTTACTTTCCTATTCATAACGAATCCTACTCTAGTGATACCATTTCCTCTATCTATTGATATTATCCTATATCCGTCTGACTGAAAATCTCTATCTTCTTTCCAGTCCTTACCTTTTTTCTATTTCGCTACAATGACCCGCACTACATCTAGACTCAGACTTTGCATTTTCCTTTTCAGATCTTCTGTGTTTCCTACAACGTTCAGACTTCTGACATTCCAAGCTTCAACTCGTGGAGTGTTATCCCGTCGCTGGTTGATCCATCTTTTCCTCATGGTCGCCTAGACCATGGCAGTCCCATTCCGGAAATCCGGATATGGGCCTAGTCAGGAATCTTTTGCCAGTGGAGAGACCATCATGAGAGTTTTTCTATATCTGCATCTACACCTTCATACATATTCCGCAAACCACCGCACGGTGCGTGGCAGAGGGCACTGTGTACCATTACCAGTCGTTTTCTTTCCTGTTCCACTAGCAGACAGAGCGACGGAGATACGTCTGTCCATACGCCTCCGTGTGAGCGCCAATTTCTGGTATGTTATCTTCGTCTTTACACGAAATGTATGTTGGCGGCAGCTGACTGGTTCTGCAGTTTCTCTAAATTTTTCCAACAGAGTTCCTCGAAAAGAAAGTTGCTTTCCCTCCAGGGTTTCCTATTTGAACTCCCGACGCATCTACGTAACACATGTGTGTTGTTCGAACCTACCGGTAACAAATCTAGCAGCCCGCCTTTGAATTGCTTCGGCATCTTCTTTTAATCTGAGCTGCAAAGAATCTCAAGCACTGGAGCAGTATTCAAGAGCAGGTCGCACTAGGGACCAATATGAGATCTCCTCTACAGATGAGCCACAATTTACAAAAATTCTCCCAATAAACCGACGTCGACCATTCGCCACATTTCCTGTGGATACACATTATGTGTATTTAATGTAGTAATTTCCATGGCCTTCTGCATTCTCATGCCTTTGTTCATTGCTGATTCTTCCACGTATTTGGGCCAGCTTCGCACCCCGAGGGCAAGAGAGGGCCCTGAACCTCTGTCCACTCCTCTGCCCTCTTTGAAAAGGCCTTCGTGCAAAGGAAGTCTTCGGCCGACATTGCTGATGATTCTTATTCGAAATTTAAGTAGTGGCTAAGTTCGAACCCCCCGACCTATGACGTTATGATTACTAGACAAAGGCGCTACACGTAGATCATGTGTTCAGCTGGGAGGAGATAATACAGACCAAATCATGAAAAAGTGCCGTGCAAAATTGTGCTATAAAATTCGTATCTTAAGAGCAATGAGAATCTGTTCAGCAGAAGGAATGTATTTCGCAGTAGCAAAGATGAACAAATACTCATAGCTCTCAAAGCATGTGCTTTTAAAGTCCGTGTTAATTGGAATTTTTGTTTTGTTTTGATCCGTACTATCACTTCTGAAAGTCTGTCGGTGGTATGCCGGTTAATCCTGCGTACTGTGAATAGTAACGATCCCATCAAACTTCCTCGAGAGACTCCTGAAACTACCGTTACATCTTCGATTTTGTTCATTTGAGAGCGACTTGTTGAGTTGTATCTGCAAGAAGGTCTTGAATCCAGTCGCAAATCTCATTTCTCAGTAACTTTGTATTTTCTTGAATAACTGATAGTGCGTAACAGTACTGAATGCCTTCCTGAAGTCAAGAAACACGGCTCAACCTGAACGCCGTTCCCTACAACGCCATTGATCTCATGGAGGAAGAGAGCTAACTGAGTTTCGCAAGACCTCTGTCTGCCGAATCCATGTTGATTTTTATAGACGAGCAAAAGATATGTTACATAATTGGTTGGTTGTTTTGGGGAAGGAGACCAGACAGCGAGGTCATCGGTCTCATCGGGTTAGAGAAGGACGGGGAAGGAAGTCGGCCGTGCCCTTTGAAAGGAACCATCCCGGCATTTGCCTGGAACGATTTAGGGAAATCACGGAAAACCTAAATCAGGATGGCCGGACGCGGGATTGAACCGTCGTCCTCCCGAATGCGAGTCCAGTGTCTAACCACTGTTCCACCTCGCTCGGTGTTACATAATTCTATGACAGATTGATGTTAGTCATATAGGCCTATAATTATGTGCATCTGTCTTACGACTCTTCTTGAAAACCGGAATGACCTAATGACCTGCTGTTTTTCCCAGTCGCTAGATACACTTCATTGCGCCAGCAGTGCACGATAAACTGCTGCTAGAACGGGAGCTAGTTATTTCACATATCCTCTCTAGAATATTACAGGTATTTCAGCGAGTCCAGATGGCTTTCCACTACTAAGCGATTGTAGCTGCTTTTCTGTTCCGCGAGCACTTACCTCAGTATCTGCCATATCGGCGTTCGTGCGGAGATTGAAAGGGGGGAACGCGGCACCAGTCATGTAACGGCCTTGATGACTTCAAACAATAATGGCAACCGTGCATATGAATAACTGCTGACAAGTGTTTTTGCCAGCTGGCTGCATGACGTGCTTTCCCTTGCCGCACATGCGTCGGCATTTATTCACGTTAATGACCAATTATGTTAATGACAGAAGTACGCTAACAGCCAACCAACTACGCCGTTTCTGAGATGATCGTTGCCCAGGGATAGCAATCTGTGCTTTGTCAAAGTCGCCTATGTCTACGATCAGGTTATATAACCCCTTTATCACATCACGTGTCTGCAACACACCACTAGGTGGGCAGTGGCTTATCAGTACACGATTACCACTTTTGTATAGTTTTGTATTCGCACTTGTCGTAGATAATTACGATTCGCTGCAATATCGTGTGTTGTCTCTTTTGTGAAGTTCCTTTAATGTGTTAAATAGTGTGCCCTTGCAGAGTGTAGTGTATTTATTTATGACCTGTTTTCCTTCTGCCATTGCCTTCTGTATGTTGACGTTTTCCCCAATAGTCAGTTTGCTGTATAGGATGTGGCTGGGTTTTAGTATTCTTAAGTCTGTTTCTATTGTAATTGGTGGTGGTTGTGGGCTATAAGGAGGTCAGCAAATGCGCTATCGGAGCTGTTGATCTTTTAACTCTGAGATGTTCTGGATATCTGGTTTTGAAGTTTCTGCATGTTTGTCCTATTTACACTGACTGGCAATGACCACACACAAGACACAACTTAGCAACAACACACATACTAAACGACGTGGCACATATTCACCTGCAATAACAAGATTGTTCACAGAATAGGCAACATATTAAAGAAAGAGGGACTACAAATAGGATACAGGACAGAGAACACAACACAGAAAAAGATCAGAACACAAGACACACCCACGGATAAATTGAACAGATCAGGAATACATGAACTCACGTGCAACACTTGCCAGTCAGTGTACACAGGACAAACATGCAAACATGCAAAACCAGATATTCAGAACATCTCAGAGCTTTAAAAAGCAATAGCTCCCATAGCACATTTTGCTGACCACCTTATACCCCACAATCACCACCAAACTACAGTAGGAACAGACTTAAGAATACTAAAACCCAGCCACAGCCCATACAGCAAACTGACTATTGAGGAAAAGGTCCACATACAGAAGGCAATAGCAGAAGGAAAACAATCCATAAATGAATACACTACGCCGTCCGGGGTGGCCGAGCGGTTCTAGGCGCTACAGTCTGGAACTGCGCGACCGCTACGGTCGCAGGTTCGAATCCTGCCTCGGGCATGGATGTGTGTGATGTCCTTAGGTTAGTTAGGTTTAAGTAGTTCCAAGTTCTAGGGGACTAATGACCTCAGCAGTTGAGTCCCATAGTGCTCAGAGCCATTTGAGCCAACACTCACTCACTCACACACACACACACACACATACACACACACGGGTGTGCGCACATTTAAATGGATACACTAAACTGTGAAAAGACTCACCGTTTACACACAAAAGGAACACCATGCAAAAAGGCAACACAAACAGCTAAGAAGCGTACAGAAAACACACACACACAAAGATAAAATGTAAAGAAAATTAAAATTTGGCGCCGAACTCTCTGGTGAACAAATGAACACTGACTGGACTGGAACACACAACAACCTCAATTACAGTGTTCTTGTGAAGTGCAAAGTGCTTTTACGACGTTATTTGTGAAAATACGTGTTATACTCAACGTGTGCATCACGACACCTCACCATGATGCTGAGAATAAAAGGGCTTGCCACACGAAAACGTAAGTAAAAACGAATACAGGCACGAAATATCGCGACAAACTAAATTCCGTTTAGATGATATGTCAACTCCCCACAAACATTCTCATCAACATCGTTTGGTTACAGATGAAAGGCCACCTGTAATAAGTAGCACACAAGTGGTCCTGAAAAATCATGCACACCAAGTGAAAGGTCTTAACAAATAGAAACGAACTATTGTTTGAACTTAATATCCACATAATTTTGTAATCATTTAGTAAAAACATACACATTACAGATTAAATAAAACGGAAACCCACTGATGATGGCACAGTGGTGCTGAAACATATCGGGGTACTTGAAAAAAACGGTGTTTTGCATAATTGGCGGACCTCACGTCCTACAATTTTAACTGCAAACACGGGAAACACAACGAGCTGGAAATCCAAATGATGAATATATTGAAAAATGAACTTTATCAAAAGAAGCCAGCTACACTGAACGAGCTACGAGAAACCATCGAGGCGCCCTGAGTGGCTGTTACACTGGCAATAGTGACAGCCGTATCTCGGTCAACAGTTCAGCGGCATCGACATTGTTTGGCTTCCAATGGGGGGGGGGTCACTTCGAAGGTATAAAATAACCTACCCCCCCCCCCCCCCCCCCCCGTGCAAGACTTTGAACAGTACATAATTTTATTCCGTATGAAAGGGGTCTTCATTTTTCTGGAGTCCTCTGTCGCAACTAGAACGACCACCAGAGTGCGTAAGTGTTGGTGTTTAGTGTCGTTACCAGTCCTGGTATGGAATATAAGGCGGGTAAACAGCGCCAGATATTGAATAGTCACTGCGAAATGCACGGAAATTTCGCGTAAGCGTGTTAGATAGCGTTACCACTACCTGGCAGTATTTAAAAAAGACCTTGTTGTAGTTCACCACTTGGCTACCTGGTACAATCGCGCAATACCCAGGTTTGAAAGCCATTCGGTTGTGACAGTGGTGTAATGTTGGATGGCATGGGAATGTGAGAGCAGCCGTGCTCGTCCTCCAGGTTTCGGCTGGGTTGGGTTGTTTGGGGAAGCAGACCAGACAGCGAGGTCATCGGTCTCATCGGATTAGGGAAGGATGGGGAAGGAAGTCAGCCGTGCCCTTTCAAAGGAACTATCCCGGCGTTTTCCTGGAGCGATTTAGGGAAATCACGGAAATCATAGTATGAAGGCTTTCACGACCGGATGACATATCTTCTGGTAAACCTTCCGGGATGTAAGGTCGTGGTCCATGAAACTCTTCAGCTCCTAACGTTTCGTCCAGAGCTGCGCTGGATATCTTCAGAGGGGTGTTTCTCCTCCGGTGAGTCTTGCCGACTGACGGGTCGGACGTCTGAGAGCGACTTATATATCGTAGAAAGTGGGCGTGACCAGAGTTACACGTGATATGCAGAGATAATCTTTGTCAAAGATAAAACTTAACTATTGATCGTAATCTCGTCACGGATAAAACTGTCTAGCAATTCTGTAGTGCTACTGTCCAAATATCACTAAGTTTCATGGTCTCTTCTTTCCGATTAAAATTATAAACATAGGGATAATTTTAATCGGAAAGAAGAGACCATGAAATTTAGTGATATTTGGACAGTAGCACTACAAAATTGCTAGACAGTTTTATCCGTGACGAGATTACGATCGATAGTTAAGTTTTATCTTTGACAAAGATTATCTCTGCATATCACGTGTAACTCTGGTCACGCCCACTTTCTACGATATATAAGTCGCTCTCAGACGTCCGACCGGTCAGTCGGCAAGACTCACCGGAGGAGAAACACCCCTCTGAAGATATCCAGCGCAGCTCTGGACGAAACGTTAGGAGCTGAAGAGTTTCATGGACCACGACCTTACATCCCGGAAGGTTTACCAGAAGATAAATCACGGAAAACCTAAATCAGGATGGCCGGACGCTGGATTGAACCGTCGTCCTCCCGAATGCGAGTCCAGTGTCTCCAGGTTCCGGTCCACCCCATCTGATCACTATAAAACGAGTGCGATTGGTGCCGTGACGGGGAAATATAGACTGCTGATGACTGGCATCGTATTGTGTTCAGCGATGAATCGCGGCTCTACTTTACCCCGGATAGCCACAGTCGGCGAGAATGGAGGCGATCTGTTCCATTCTTCCATTGATTTGGAGAGACGTGACGTTGTCACTCTTGGCGTCTTGATGAGGGGAGCCATAGAATATGAGTTCAGTACTCGACTGGTAGTGACTGAAGGAACTCTGGCGGCAAAACTGTACGTCACGAAAATCCTGCTCCTTCATGAATTACCTTCCATGCGACAGTATCGTGGTGACATTTTCGAGCAGGGCAATATGTGGGACAAGCTCAAGTGTCGAATTCGTTTCAGTGACTGTATCCAGATTTTTGAGGACAGTACAACAGCTGTGAGCCAGCTTGCCTGAAGAGAGAATACAACGGCTGTGTGACACACATCCCAACACAATCGATCTACTTTAAATGCGAACATTTTAGGTTAGGCTTTACCATGACTGTTGCTAACACTACATGTAACAACAACAAGTTTACTCATACCAGTCAGTGTTTATTTATCACCACGACGTGTTCGAATGGTTTAAACCTCCATCATCATGTGGATTTATATTTGTTTGTGTGACATATGTGTGTGTGTGTGTCTGTGGGCGTGTGTGTGTGTGTGTGTGTTTGTGTGCAACGATTTTATTTTAAGGATCTTCTAGCCCTCTTTAGTGGAGAAACAAAACACTATTTCACAACACGGTTTTGGGCTTCTTTGGACGAAAAATTAAACGTATATCAAACGGTAAGCATAAAATAAGTAAAATACAATTCCTCCAGTGGTCACAGGTTCCTTTCACTGTCGTAAGACATCACTAGTATACTGTCATATTTTGTAAACAAAATAAGGCGTCTGGAAACTATCAGGTGCAAGAATCGTATTGGAGAAGAGAAAACATTGTCACAAAATACAAATAATACACGTCATAACAACATTATTACAGAATAAGTCTTAAAGGTTTTTGGAGACGTTTGTTTTGAGGTGTCGAATACATGCCTTGGAACAATCGGTCTACACATTCAGTGCCGAGGGGGTACGAAACCCTGTTGATAAGTGAAACCATAGTGCCAAGTTCTTTGTGAATTTAACTCTACTTCGTAGTCAATGGAATAATATCACATACCCTACCAACCAGTGAACTTTCATTTCGTTTCTTTTTCCCTTTCTGGATGCTTCACTCTTTTTGCCAGGCAGTGTATATACTAGGGGCGTTCAATAAGTAACACTACTCTTGGACAATTTCGTCTGAAAAAAATGGGGAATTTCCTGTGGAAAATCGTGGAAAATTCCTGATTCAGCCCCCATAGTTTCATGATGACGTTCCGATGGGTGGCGGCGTTATACAGCGCTTTCAAAATGGCGCCTTCAGCCAAGGTGCGTTCCAAGCAGAGAGCAGTCACTGAGTTTCTTTTGGCGGAAAACCAGAGCAGCACAGATATTCATAGGCGGTTGTAGAATGTCTACAGAGATGTGGCAGTGAACAAAAGTACAGTGAGTCGTTGGGTGAGGCGTCTGTGATCATCACAACAAGGTCACGCAAACCTGTCCTATGTTCCGCGTGCAGGCCGGCCGCACACAGCTGTGACTCCTGCAATGTTGGAACGTGTGGACACTCTCATTCGAGATTATCGACAGACAAACACCTCGCTGCCCAACTGGTCTCTGTTGATAATGCTGACACACGCGCCCACCAGTTGGGGTACTCGGTGTGTGTCATCTGGGTTCCTCACCGCCTAACAGAAGACCATAAAGATCAACGAAGGACCATCTGTGCGGAATTGCTTGCCCGTTAAGAGGCTGAACGTGACAGTATTCTGTCGAAAGTTGTCACAGGCGATCACTTCGGACCGCAAACAAAACGGAAATCTATGGAGTGGTACCACACCACGTCTCCTCCGAAGAACAAATTCAATGCCGCACCCTCAGGCGGTAAAATCATGGGGACAGTGTTCTGGGACTGTGAAGGGGTTATTTTGTTTGGTGTGCTCCGTCATGGTGCAAAGATCAACGCTGACGTGTATTGTGCTAGCCTCATGAAATCGAAGAAAGACTGCAGCGTGTTGGTCGCGACTAAACTGCAAACGAACGTGTCCTGCTCTATGACAATGCAGGATCTCACACAAGTTTGCGCACCCACGAGGGTCTCACGAAACTTCAGCGGACTGCTTCTCCTCATCCACCATACGGTCCGGATCTCGCACCTTCCGACTTCCATCTGTTTGGCCCAATGGAGGACACACTCCGGAGGAAATGTAGATAGATGATGGGGCGGTTGTCGATGCAGCGAAACGTTGGCTCTAACATCGACCAGTAGAGTGACAACATACGGGCATACAGGCCCTCTCGTCGTATTGAACGGAGATCATGTTGAAAAATACGATTTGGTAGCCAAAACAGTCGGGAATAAAACACACACGAAAAAAAGTTTTGCGTCACCCCGGTTCCCAGAACTCCTGAAGACAGACGTTGACTGTGGATATTGTATCACAGACATAGTCCCTTTGACTGTTCAGAGATGTCACTAAACCCGCCCGAAGATGTAAACAACCATGCACGAGCAGCGCCTGTTAGACGGAGGGGGTCCGACATCCGACCAGTTCCTGTCATTCCACCAGGAAGCAGGTACACGGCTCGTGTTGTCTGTAGTTCAACCATGCCTAGAAGGTCAATAACGCGGTTCTATCGCGTCCGCATTCTTACTTTGTGCCAGGAAGGGCTGTCAACAAGGGAAGTGTCCAGGCGTCTCGGAGTGCACCAAAGCGATTTTGCTTGGACATGGAGGAGAGACAGAGAGACAGAAACTGTCGATCATATGCCTCGCTCAGGCCGCTCAAGGGCTACTACTGCAGTGGATGACCGCTACCTACGGATTATGGCTCGGAGGAATCGTGAGAGCAACGCCGCAATGTTGAATGGTGCTTTTCGTGCAGCCGAAGGATGTCGTGTTACTACTCAAACTGTGCGTAATAGGCTGCATGATGCGCAGCTACACTTCCGAAGTCCATTGCGAGGTCCATATTTGCAACCACGACATCCTTCATCGCTGTACAGACGGGCCCAACAACATGACGAATGGACCACTCGGGATTGGCATAACGTTCTCTTCACCGATGAGTGTCGGATATGCCGTCAACCAGACAACACGGTTAGGCTGAACGCCTTAGACACACTGTCCAGCGGGTGCTGCAAGGTGGAGGTTCCCTGCTGTTTTGGGATGGCATTATGTGGGGCCAATGTACGCCGCTGGTGGTCATGGAATGCGATGTAACTGCTGTACGATTCGTGAATGCCATCCTCCGACCGATAGCGCAACCATATCGGCAGCATATTGGAGAGACAGTCGTCTGCATGGACATCAAGCCGCGCCCCCATAGTGCACATCTTGTGAGTGACTCCCTTCAGGATAACGACATCGCTCGACTAAAGTGGCCAGCATGTTCTCCAGACGTGAACCCTATCGAACATACTAGGGATAGATTGGAAAGGGCAGTTTATGGACGACGTGATCCACCAACCACTCTGAAGGATCTACGCCGAATCGCCGTTGAGGAATGGGACAATCTGGACTAACAGTGCCTTGATGAACTTGCGGATAGTATGCCACGACGAATACAGGCATGCATCAATGCAAGAGGACGTGCTACTGGGTATTAGAGGTACCAGTGTGCACTGGAATCTGGACCACCACCTCTGAAGGTCTCGCTGTATGGTGGTACAACATGAAATGTGTGGTTTTCATGAGCAATAAATAGAGAGGAAATGATGTTTATGTTGATGTCTATTCCAATTTTCTGTACAGGTTCCTAACTCTCGGAACAGAGGTGATGAAAATCTTTTTTTGATGTGTATGTATTCTATTGGAATACTGAATAAAATCTAGCTGCTTTCAGAAAAAAAAAAAAATGTTTTACATTATATACTGAACGCTCCTCGTAGTCTTTATGTCATCTAATCGTCTGTTTCATTTCTTATTCTTTGTTTTGAGTCAAAGATTCTTGCGATGTACCTCTTGAATATATCATCAGGATCATATAGATTCGGTTTGAAATGTATAAATTCTTCCGTAATTCTATTATGGCCTTGCACCTGATGCGCTAGCAGAATTATGTTTCCAGGAAAGTGATTAGTCAGCGGTATCAGTGTTTTGGCGGAACATGACAGAAAGGAAAGACATCAGAGTTTTTTCTACCCTCCTTGACGATACGTCCTTCCCTCCCGCCACGGGTCTGGCGTTCCGCAGTGACTTCTCGCTTCGTGTACAGCGCAGCTACGCAGAGCCACAGTCGAGCCGTCTCTCTGCATACATTACACAGGACCACTTTGCTTGATGGATGTAGCATATCATACACACAAACGAACGCACACGCACACACACCTGCACACACATACACGTATACGCACACGGCTGGCAGCGGCAGCACATATCACATGCCTGATGTTCGTCTTCCGTTCCTGCCCTGCACCGCAATGGAAACAGCGAACATTGTACGGTCCTCCCGCAACCATAATACTTTGCGTAGTAGGTGGGGCCCTATTTTAGAGGTACAGGGTGAAATGCAATCGACAATTCGAACGAGATAATAGTGTCACTATCGCCAATTTATGAATCAAACATAATAGAGACAGATAAGATCTATCCAAAATACATTTTACAGCTTGGTGTGTTAATACTTAACACTATACTTTTAACAAGAATTAATATGTCTGATTGCCTTTTGATTTTTGGCATCAGATGACACTAACCTTTTCAGACGCATTTTAATGAAACAGAAACAATCATCAGGTAGAAGAGAGTCACTCGAAAACTTCGTTTTCTCATTGTCAGATTGAATTAATTTATCATTAATGGTCTTTAGTTTAAACAGAACTTTTTCTTGGCAGTAGGCTGATTGCTTGATCGGTCCCAGTGCACATTGCGAAACTGTAACCAGCAACAAATGAACCAACGGTTGTCTTTTGCCTCTGATTAATTACAAAGACCTTAATTTGAGGAAGAATGTGCGTTTGGAGCACAGAACTCTATGGCAGTGAGAAATTGACTGAGATAAAAAACCAAACAGAAGATAATCGAAGCCTTTGAGGTGTGATGCGACACAAGAGTGTTGAAAATCAGGTGGACTGATATGGTAAGGAATGAAGAGGTTCTCCCCAGAATCGGAGAGGAAAGGAATATGTTGAAAACACTGACAACGAGAAGAGAAAGGATGGTATGAAATCTGTTAAGACATCAGGGAATAACTTCCATGGTACCAGAAGGAGCTGTAGAAGGCAAAAATTGTAGAGGAAGACTGAGATTGCTATACATCCAGCAAACAATTGACGATGTAGGTTGCAATGGCGACTGTGAGATGAAAAGGTTGGCACACGAGAGGAATTCGTAACGGGCCTCATCAAACCAGTCAGAAGACTGAAATTACAATTAAATCAATACCATTAGCTGCTGACGGGCGTTGATATACATCATCGGGGACAGTTGAAAATGTGTACCCCGAACGGGACTCGATCCCGGGATTTCCTGCTTACATGGCCGACGCTGTATCCATCTGAGCCACCGAGGGCACAGACGATAGTGCGACTGCAGGGATTTATCGCCGTCACGCTCCCTGTGAGACCCATATTCTTAAATTGTAGCCCACACTCTACATTCGTGATGCCCCTGCCATTACACCCATTACTCGCGACAGACAGTCCACCTAGTCCCGTAAGAGTTCAGGTAAGTCATGTGCATCCGCACTGATGAAGGTCATCATTATGACTCCAGAAAGGTACTTCATTGGTTCTACTGTGTTCTGAGAACTAGTTACGACCATAGGGTTCATCACATAGCCCACATAATGTTATCAACGTAAGAGTTGATAATTACATCTGTATGATGATATAATGATTGTAATGAGTTCACCAGACAAAATACACACTAACGAGAGAGAGAGAAAGAGAGAGAGAGAGAGAGAGAGAGAAAACGACGCACCACATAGGAATTATCGGAATGGGATGGAAGTCGATGAATATGGTGCTCACGTACCCACAAACAAATGATTTCAGTTTCAGAAAAATTGGATGATTTATTCAAGACAAAGAGCTTTAAAAATTGAGCAAGTCAATAACGAGTTAGTCTATCTCTGGCCCTTATGCAAGTAGTTATTCGCCTTCGAATTGAGTGATGAGTTGTTGTACGTCCTTCAGAGGGGTGTCGTGCCAAATTCTGTTCAACTAGCACGTTAGATCGTCAAAATAACGAACTGGTTGGAGGGCCTTGCCTATAATGTCGGGTCGTATCGGGGGGGGGGGGGGGGGGTGAAAGTCAGGTTGGTATCCCACCGCCGTCCGTGGCATCTGCAGACATATCTTTGCTAGTCATCGGCACCTGTAATCTCACCGACTGCAGTAGAATTGTCTTCAGTGATGAATCCCACTTTTAACTGAACTACGATGACCACCGAAGACCTGTCTGGAGACGCCCTGGACAGCGGTGGGATACCATTCTCATTGCCACTAGCCATTCGGCCCGACAACGAAGTGATGGTCTGATGTGCAATTCCATTTCATAGTAGGCCCCCTTTGATTATCATCCGCGACGCCCTTACAGCACAGTGTGAGTCGACGATATTCTACGCCCAATTTTGTTGCCCTCATGGCGATCCATCCTCAGCGAGAGTTTCTACTGCTTATCTTCGTGCTTTCCAAATCCTCACTTGACCAGCAAAGTCACTGGAGCTCCCTCGGATTGGGAACGTTTGGAGTATTTTGAGCAGGCTCCTTCATCCACTTCGGGATTATGACTATCTTACTCTCCAATTGGACAGAGATTAACACGATATCCCTTACAAGGAGATTCAACAACTCTATCAATCAATTCCAAGCCAAATAACTGCTTGCATTGGGACTAGAGACGGACCAACGCATTATTGACGTGCTCAAGTTGTGAAGCTCTTTCTCTTTTTCTGGAACTGTAATAGTTTCTTTGTCTACACATGTACGTGAGGCGTTCAGAAAGTAAGCTCCGATCGGTCGCGAAATGGAAACGACTATGAAAATCCGATAAAGCTTTGCACAGATGTGTTGGGTAGTGTCTCTAGTATAACCCCAGTTAGCATCACGTCGCTCTTCTCATTTCTGAGCTCGCAGTGAGTGCGTAAAGATGTCTAGAAAATAGTGTCTGCCGCCAAGTACGAGGGCCTGGTGAGAAATTTCGCCTGAAGCTATGCAGCTAACATTACATAACTATCGTGCTGTTTCTTCTTCAAGACAATTCTCAGCCGCATTCTGCAGGGGCAATGAAGATGCTCCTGCATCGTTTTCAAATGGAAATGTGAGATTACCCACAATACAGTCCGCAATTGTCTCCCCCTGAGTTTCATCTCTGGTCACATGAACCTCTGTCTTTGAAGACAACATTTTGACACAGACAACGAGGTGTAGGCCAGCGTGGAGAATTGGCGGAAAGCACTGGCGGCTGCCTTCTATGATGAGGCTATTGAAAAGTTGGTACAACGCTATGACAAAAGTCTAAGTCAGAACGGCGACTACGTAGAGAAGTAGCTGAAAGGTGTAGCTAATTGTTACAAGTAAAATATTTCCGATGTTCACTGTGGTTTCAATTTGGCAATCAATCGGAGCTTACTTTCTGAACAGGCCTCGTACATCACATCTACCGATTTCACATCCATTAGGGTAATTCCTCCGCGGTGCGTCTTTTCTTTTTATCTTAGAGTGTATTAGTCAAGATCTTCAAAAAGGGCACTCTGGTCTTTCTGAGCATTGTACTTGGCGTAGAACTGGTTCCAGGCAGTTATGTGATTCTCCAGTGCTGACGAAGTCATGGCAGTGAAGTGGTGTGTGTGTGTGTGTGTGTGTGTGTGTGTGTGTGCCACTCGGTTGTGTGGAACAGTGCAGTAACATGAGTCGAAGTGAAGGCGTAACAGCCGGCCACTGTGGCCGAGCGGTTTTAGGCGCATCGGTCCGGAACCGCGCTGCTGCCACGGTCGCAGGTTCGAATCCTGCCTCGGGTATGGATGTGTGTGATGTCCTTAGGTTAGTTAGGTTTAAGTAGTTCTAAGTCTAAGGGACTGACGACCTCAGATGTTAAGTCCCATAGTGCTTAGAGCCATTTGAACCATTTGAAGACGTAACAGAATGGCGGTAAAGAGTTATTACGACGCGTCCATACCACGAAATGAATGAAGCTGCGCGATTCTTTGCTACATCGAAGCGTACAGTCCAGCCTGTCTACTCACACCAATGTATCACGGCGTAACAGCAGTGGTCGTAAAAAGATATTAATCAGCACCACCGGGAGACGAGTCTAACGACATGTGAATGACAGTCACTTTTAAGCCAACAGGAATTTCTATTGTCAGTAGATATAGATTCATCTCAACCAATTTCAGATCGAATACTGAGAAGCGAACTGAACGAAAAGCACTTTTGGAACCAGGTACCTGTGAAAACGCATTTTTCTTCGCTGACCATAAGGATGCCCGTCCTCAACGGACTATATAACATAAAGACTACAGGCTTGTCTTTGGTCATACGAGTCCCGAATTGCCTCTTCTCAAATGATGCAGTGCTCTGAGAGGGCCGAATACACGGGACGTTTAACCTGTAGCGTGTGCGGAGGATTCAGTTTAGGCCAGGAGTGGTTCTATCACGTTTTGGCTATTTTTTCTTAGCACGATTTGGATCCAGTAATTGGAGTTACAATGAACTTGAACCAGAGTGTTTGTTTCAACATTCTTATGAGTACGCTGTGAACATTTTCTTCTTCCAACGGTACAACAGCCGTTTTCACCAGGCTGATACATGCATTTCTTGTTCGACGAACACTCAGGCATCTTATTGCGCCATAAATGGCTTGTTAAATCAACCGATGTTAATCACTTCTCGCACGTCGGGTGACTCGCTAAATATCCCGACCTTACTTGCATAGAAGATGTCTGGGGCACCTAGACACATTGAGTGAAGCGTAGCAGATAACATCCCAACAATTTGCTAGCAGAATTTCGGCAGTTCAGGAAATCACTTTTTGAAATATTTAAGGTGCAGGACATTGCTTGGAAAGTACATTTCTTATACCTCTCTTCCATCATTTTCCTGCTCTAACAAAAAAGAGATGGGAAGAACGAACATCGCCTTTCGACGCCGTGCGACACTTTAATGACCTTAACATGTTGCTACAAGCGCAGTCCAAGGTTAGTTCAGTTTTATTTCAGTTTCTTGTTTCTTGACATTATTTCTAGAGCTCGTATAACTGTAGTCGTCATGGATATGAGACCATGAAGTAGAAATTCGGGTATCTTTCATAGATGGACTACACACATGCTGCAACAGATGTCTATACGTATGTCCGCTGAAACTGACCCAAGCTGCTGATGGTATACCCGAAGTTCGAACATGGACGATAGGGCAGAGATATTATGTACAACAATTAGTAGCTACAAGGGGGAAAATATCCGAATGGTGCTCACGGGTAAATATCCTCTTTCTCTGTCTCTCTAGTTGTTTAGTCGATTCCGACACCCCGTGGGCCCTTGAACTATAGCATGCGAATTTCTCCTGTCTTGCGCTAGTCCCGAAGACCTTCCAGGTTGGAATCCATTAGTTTTATGATACCATCAATACGTATCATTATTTGCCGTGGTTTTCTCCTTGTGCACTGGATCGTCGCCAACATTAATGTCTTTTCCAGCGAATCATGTCTTCTCATGACTTGCCTAAAGTTTGTGAGTTTTTGTTGCAAGATCAGGCTCTCCAAGGAGCGAATTGGTTTTATTTGCTGTAATACCGACATAATAGTTTTGTTTGCAGTCCATGGAACTATGGAGTGTCCTCTAACATCACAATTCAGAGAAGTCGATTCGACGACGGGAAGCAT
Organism: Schistocerca nitens; assembly: GCF_023898315.1. Lineage (NCBI taxonomy): Eukaryota > Metazoa > Arthropoda > Insecta > Orthoptera > Acrididae > Schistocerca > Schistocerca nitens. The sequence continues at coordinate 1,045,249,785 of NC_064615.1, read as the reverse complement.
TTCTAATGATACGAGTTTTAAATTCGTACATCGCGAAGCGAAAGACCCTTACCATACGCGTCTTTGTTCTCAAAATTAGCTGGCCGCGGTGGCCGAGCGGTTCTAGGCGCTTCAGTCCGCAACCGCGCGACTGCTACAGTCACAGGTTCGAATCCTGCCTCGGGCATGGATGTGTGTGGTGTCCTTAGGTTAGTTCGGTTTAAGTAGTTGTAAGTTTTAGGGGACTGATGACCTCAGATGTTAAGTCCCATAGTGCTCAGAGCCATTTGGACCATTTTTTTCAATGTTACGTCTCTACCCCTTAAAACATTGTCAATGGTGCACATTAACATCTATCAATTAACAAGCGTCTCTTGATTTCGTGGCTTCTTACACCGTCAGCAGACATCTGGGAGCCGCAACAGTTGTCAGTAGACACTACCTCCTCTATCATGCCATGAAGTGATTGGTGTGCGGTAATTTTCGTCGTCTTGACATTCAACATTAGTCCAGCCCTTGAACTGTATCCTTACACTTTTAGTAAGACTATTCTTAACTCTTCTCTACATGCTGCTATCATGCTGCATAGCTAAGGTTATCTGTATTTATTCCCGATATTTTAGTTCCAGTTTCTTTTTCATCTAACATGGCCTTATTCATAAAGTGTTGTTGATAAAGAATGAATAAGTAAAGTGATAATATACATCCTCTCTCTACTCCTTTCTGTATCTTTTCCAATGTAGTTGCTCCATATGGGGCTCTAGCCGAGGCTTCTTGGTTGGAGTAAATTCCGTATTAGGTAAGTGAGGTGATGTGGTATTCTCATGTTCTTGAGCTCTTCCCATAATTTATTGTGGTCGACATATTCAAAGCCTTTAGCATAGATAGTAAGCAGATATTCACATATTTCTGGAATTGTCTTACCTTGTCCAAAATATATCGGATACTGACAGTGTGACCTCTGGTTTACTTCATTTACGAAATCCAGCTTGTTCTTCAGGTAGCTCTCGGTCTATACGTACAGTTGAAAGTACAAAACGCTAGAAACAAAAAAGTCTCACTTAACTTAGGGTTGAAAATGTATATCTTAAGAGGTACGAGCAATTTTTCATCTTTGATACTGTGAAACAAATCTATTTTACTGCAAGTTCTTTGCTTTCCATGTTTTGGGAACTGGCTGTATGGACCAAAATAAGAAAAAATTCCAGTAAACATGCGCTCTAAAATGCATTTCTTAAGAGCTATGAGCATTTGTTCATCTTTGCTACTTTAAAACACAACTCTTCTAATGATCAAGTGCTCGTAACTTTTAAGGGATGCGTTTTTGAGTACATGTTTGCTGGACATTTTTTCTTATTTTGGTCCATACTACCACTTCGCAAAATATGGGAAGCAAAGAACTTGCAGGAGAAGAGATTGGTTAACAGTATAGAAGATGAAAAATTGCTCGTAGCTCTTAAGGCTTACTGAGACTTTTTTGCTTTTAGATTGGTTTACTTTCAACAGTATGCATTTACGCCATTAATTATGATACACCCTGTATATGAACGACATCTACACATACTTCTAAACATACAAAATTGGTAAAATCTTCTAAGGTTCAAAAATAGTTATTGTAATAATTTTTTGTTGCCCTTTTCTGACATCAGCATTGGCAGACCCATGTTTGTGAAGTAGGGTGCTTAGAAAGACTTAATGGTGATCTGTTATTTGTATGAGATAATGGAGAGGTAATAGTAAAACATAGTTTGAAACGGAAATATGTAAGCCATTAAATATCTGAAGTTACAAAAATTTCCTGTATATCATGGAGAGCAAAGTAAGAAATATAAGGAATTATGGATACCCTACCTAATCAAAGACATCCGCATATCACTATGTAATTCGGAATTGACCAGTGGTGTAAGACAATCGTGGTCTCCTGACCTTCACTTGCTTACATATTCCGCCCTCACAATCATATTCCGCACATTAAGACGCTTCATTCGAACCCAAACTCGATAAGATAAAGTCAATGTTGTATGAATTCATGTAAACGATATGCAAATAACAAGTAAATCGCAAGTGCGCACCGAGGTTGAAATACTCAAGGCTGGCGTACACACACATTCAAGACACGACGGTCACAAAAGATTTTAGTTCGGGAGAGGCAAACTGCATGCCAGGAGGCCGGTCCCTTCAGAGGACGAATCAACCTATCTACGTCTGCTGGCGACCGCCTGTAGAGCAGACAGCGTTTGCCCGAGTGAAAGGGAGAATGACCCCGTGTTCGGCTTAAAATCAAATTCCACTACATTGTGTGGGAGCGCCCAGCCTACGCATTCTTTACAAACATAGCACGCAGTTTCAGAGGTTTTCACAGGCAGACAGCAAACACCAAATGCCGATGCTACAGATTTCTGGATTAGTCGCCTTAAACGAAACGTCATTCTCCTATTGAAGAAGAGCAATCTTGATTGGCAGACGATATTTCTGATGCCTTGTGCTGAAGGAGTAATGGAAGAGACCAAAAGATATACCCCTTCATGTCTGGCGTGGAGAGAGGGCATTCCATTGTCACTCTTGGAGCGAGGACACGTAACGAGAGCGTGTGTGCTCGTACGTGTACTCGAAGAGGAAGGAACAAGTCTCTCCTCAGTACTTCACTGGGAGAGCACCTCTGTCGAGAGCGAATCGCCGTGCGACTCTATACTGAGTCCTTGCAATTAAGCATTGTTCACTGTGTTGGCCACCACACTTATTGTGTGGTGTGAACGGACAGCCTGTGAGCGAATTTTTGAGTGGCATCGCGGTGGACTGGTTATCTGACTGATGTACCATGCCAATAGTTAGAATAGGGGCGAATAGGAGTCTTTGACTTCATCAAGGCGTAGGAAGAGATTGATTGGAGAAGGTCAATCCAGATAGAACGAGAGTTATCTTATTTGTCAGCAGCGATCAGCACAGACAGCAGTCATCGCAGCTTACAGTATTGTGTGCTACAGCTATTGCGAGCCCCATATTTCCTCCACAACAGTACCCTTCACTGCATTTCACACACGACAGACTCGACCGTACCTAGCAACATTCTAGTGGATAATTATTCAAGTTGAGTAGGCGCAGCTCTCAGCCATTCTGCCAATTAATAACAATTTTAAACTTTGTATAGAAATTTCATTAGCGAATCCTATCCTGAAGAGGTAACTTCACATTCCGAAAAGAACACGGAAATAACTTTTTCAGTTCATAACTAAAAGTGCCATAGTGATTTCTCAGAATTTTTGCAAAAAAATAATAATTTTCCAAGTATCCCACTAGTCGTGTAAGAAATTTTGTGAATTTTTGTGTCATTTGTTTACAGCGGACGACTCCAGAAGATATTTATTGCTGAAAGATTTTCAGGCATTTCTCTTTCGAACGTTAGGAGCGTCTGTCTGACTTCTGTAGTAGTGTGGGGGTGGAGGAATAGCTAATGGACTAACGGACACGAACCACCGAGCAGTGCGGAGGACAGAAGTTAAAAGGCACGTGAAATGGGGGGAAGAAGTCACTAGTTACTTCCAAAGTGATACCAGCAGGTCAGTTAGTGAAATCACTGCGCGCAGGGAGTTAAAAGGAATGAGGTACGATGGTCGTGCATCCCCTCATAAGCCACACATTTCTGTAGATGGTGCTAAGGATTCTTTTGATATGAAGAGCTACACCACTGGACAGTGGATGTCTGGAAACAAGTGGAAAACGGAAACGAGCGTTTGGTGTCTTTGGCCGGGAGGCCCCTTGCGGGGCAGGTCCGGCTGCCTTGGTGCAGGTCTTATTACATTCGACGCCACATTTGGCGACCTGCGCTCCGGATGGGGATGAAATGATGATGAAGAGAACACAGCACCCAGTCCCTGAGCGAAGAAAATCCCCGACCCAGCCGGGCGTCGAACCGGGGCCTGTAGGACGGCAATCCGTTACGCTGACCACTCAGCTATCGGGGCGGACTCTGGCAACAAGTGATCTGGAGTGATGAATCACGCTATACCCTGCGGCAATTCGATGTAACGTGTTTTTCTTGGTGAGGGCGTGGTCTCCTCACGACGGTCAAAAACAAAAAAAAAGCACTAAATGTCCAAAATGTTAACTAATTTTACAGCACTGTTTCGTGAACACAGAAGAGCAGCAGTTCGGAGCCGATGGCTGTTTGTGTCAGCTTGAGAATCCATTCTGTCATAAAGCGGAATCTGTGAGCCAATGGTTTGCGGACAGTAACATTGCTGAAATGGACAGGCCTATCTAGATTCGTGATCTGAATCCGTCCAACATCACTATGTTCTCTGATTTCAGCTGTTAAGGAAGGATGTACCACCATTCTTCCACAGACATTCAGACACCTCATTGAAAGTGTCTCAAGCAGAGTTCAAGTCGTCAAAAAGGCGAAGAGTGACCAACTCATATTAATATACCGGTATATAGTAGCGTCCAGATATTTTTTTATCAGACAGTGTACGTGCAGTCTAGGATGTAGAAGATATGTTTTCCACGTGACCAGCTTATAACGAGTTGGGTTATTATGGAACATCGTCCCACTTATGCATCAGGATTTGCGATTTTCTGTCAGAGACGTCACAGTTTGCAGTAAAAGACGGAAAGTCGTCGAGTAACACAGAAGTAATTTCTGGCGTTCCCCAAGTAATCTTATAGGCCCTCTGCAGCTCCTTATGTATGTCAACGATTTAGGAGACAATCTGAGCAGCCGTCTTAGGTTGTTTGCAAATGATGCTGTCGTTTATTATCTGGTAAACTCATAAGAAGATCAGAACCAGTTGCAAAACGATTTAGGCAAGATATCTATAGCCTGCGAAAATTTGCAATTGACCCTAAATATTGGAAAGTGTGAGGCCATGCACATGAGTGCTAAAACGAATTCGTTAAACTTCGGTTACACCAAAAATCAGTCAAATCTAAAGGTCTAAATTCAACAAAATTCCTAGGAATTACAATTACGAACAACTTAAACTGGAAATAAACTTAGAAAATGTTGTGGAGTAAGGTGAACAAAAGACTGTGATCTATTGGCAGAATACTTAGAAGATGCAACAGATCTACTAAAGCGACAATCTACTCTACGCTTGTCCGTTCTCTTTTGGAGTACTGCTGCTCGGTTTGGATCCTTACCAGACAGGATTAACCGAGTATATCGATAAAGTTCAAAGAAGGGCAGCAAGTTTTTTATTATCGGGAAATAAGGGAGAGAGTGTCACTGGCATGATGTAGGATTTGGGACAGACACCACTAAAATAAAGACGTTTTTCGTTGCGGCGGAATCTTCTTACGAAATTTCAATTGCCAACTTTCTCCTCGGAATGCGAACATATTTTGTTGATGCCGACCTATGTAAGGAGAAACGATCATCATCATAAGATAAGGGAATCAGAGATCGCATGGAAAGATACAGATGTTCGTCATTTCCGCGCTGTTCGAGAGTGGAATAATAGAGAATTACTGTGAAGGTGGTTGGTTCGATGAACCCCTCAAAAATGGTTCAAATGGCTCTGAGCACTATGGGACTCACATCTGAGGTCATCAGTCCCCTAGACTTAGAAATACTTAAACCTAACTAACCTAAGGACACACATCCACGCCCAAGGTAGGATTCGAACCTGCGACCGTAGCAGCAACGCGGTTCCGGACTGAAGGGCCTAGAACCACTCGGACGAGTGTAACTTGCAGAGTATCTAAGTAGATTTAGATGTAGATGTATATGAGTTACCTGGTGGCAGCTGAAGCAGGGAACCACTACATTCTATATAAATTGCGCTTGGCACCTTTACAGTTTAGAAAAGTAACTTTGTATAAATTGGTTTAACACATATGCAATTGTGCTTGGAAAGTAGGGGTAAGTTACACACTTCGCTCTTTATTCTGATGAAGTAATGAGTTTTACTGATAGTGAATCTCAAAGTTATTCCATGTTTCTATATTTACAGAATGCTTTTGATACTGTTCCTCACAAGCGGCTTTAAAGGAAATTCGTGCCTGTGGACTATTGTCTTAGTTGTCCGACTGGATTCGCGATTTGCTCTCAGAAACGTCGGAGTTCATGGCAACAGATGGAAAGTCGTCGAGTAAATCAGAAGCTATATATCCTCTCTGATCTTTGTAATCGATATAAGTGATTTAGGAGAGAATCAGAGATGCCCTCTTAGAGTCTTAGCAGATGATTTACCGTGTAGTAAAGTCATCGGAAGATCAATACGAATTACAAAATGATTTAGACAAAAATTTTTGACTAATAGCAATACGTTCAAAACCCAGTTTCAGGAATTTTTCGCCTCCTGTTTCGTATAAACGCGTTTTCAAACATGTCAACAAATTTTACTAAATAGTATCATAGCAATACTTCTGAGTTTTGGAATGTAGTTGAATGTGTCTAGGATAAAGAAAACACGGTTGTCAGACTGCTGCAGCGTGGAGCAAATTTGGGAAGCACTTAAAAAATAAAACAAGACAAAAATCTTAGTAAACTGTCTGATATCTGTTTTACTAGCAGATTTGGGTAAATTAATGAGAAAAACGTTTTTCCGAAGAAAATCTGAGCACCTTCCATGATGAAAATGTTTTGAAAATATTAAAAAAATTTGGTCGATTGGTAAGAATGTATTACGTCTGAGAACTATTGGACGTGATAAAAAAAAAGTTTACCAGATGTAGAAATAATTTATATCAGAGAAATAGCGCAGCCCTTTTCTAATGAGAAAACTTTTCGATACTAAAAAATCTGTAAAAATCATATGAAAATCAATGTTGCAAGTCAATGAATAAGCACAAACCCTCAAAATCTGAGATGATGAATAATGAGCTTATTCATAACCGTCGTACTGAACAACTTGGAAGAGTTTTTAAATAAATTTCACGAAATGAAACTGGGATAATGTTCGGAAAACATAGTTTAATTAAAGTGCAAAAGTACACGTTCTTAACCAGTGTCACCCTCATCATCATTATCGTCGTCATCAAAATCATTCTCCAGGTCACTGCTAAGATATTTAACTTTTTCTTCTGGAAAATAAATTACTCATTTCTTCAGAAAAATATTACAATAAAATTCTTGTGAACTCTACCTTATATGGTTGTTGATTCTTCGTCTAAGATAAAGTCGTTCATTTGTGGTAGTTGGCTACCGGAGATCCAAGAAAATCGTAATGTCCCTCTTTGTCATAGCATACGAAATGTATGTCATGTAAATCGGTTAGATTCATCGTATGAGCTTTGCAAGGTATTTACGCAGTTAATTTTTTCTGAACAAATGGCGTTATAATTCTGTTTCACACAGCGGTATACTGCAGTAGTAGTAATTAGATAAATCCAGATTTAGTGTTATAAAAGAATGTTAATATTTCATTTTACATGTTTTTGTAAAAAGCCACATTATAGCCGAATAGACATCATTAATTATTTTCGATGTATAATCTGCACGTTAATCCTTTTAAGACAGTCAATTAATTCCCGTAATAGGTGTATATCGGCTTAAATCTGTGAAAGCCTTTTGACAGCGTGTATAATTTTTCATCACTGTAAATGGCTCTTCTCCTCTTGTGACAGAATGCAGAACTGTAATCGCAGCCGTTCGTAACATATTCGATCTCGTTGATTAATTGGACAAAAACAGTAAATATTCTTGGTGTCTGACCCTCGTATTCTTGACGAGGTAATCTTCGTTAATTGTTTGATTTACAGTACCGTCTTCAACCCAATACTCATAGCACACTCTTGATTACTATGGATGGTTTTCTATGCGATCATTGCGTCTTTTCCTGTTGTGACCAATTATTAATTCAAAAATTTAACCATAGCTTCATTCTTTTGTGAAATCCTGTGTCCTAACTTGTTATAGTCCTGATATATGAAAATCTACCGATGTTATACCTTCGCGCAAACCCTGCTCGGTGCCGTTGATGGCCGGACAGGATGTCTGTTAAATATCAGATCGATGCTTGCAACGTCCTGTTCACGCAACGTGTACAAAAATTTTCCTCGGGTGATCTCTGATTATTTGTGGAATGTCTCTTAAGGCGTGCAGTAAAAGGAATCCGGCTATGATTAAAACGTTTACAGATTCCAGTTCATTGCTTTCAGTCTTTTTTTTAAAGGTCTCGCATGACCTTCGATCTGTCGGTTTTATTTGTTGTTCCGCACATGTGACGAAGTGATAGCGGTACTGGGCTTATCGGATGACGCAGCACTTTTTCAATACTTTTTTCCTGTAAGTAAACGCTAAAAGCCTCCCAAATACACTCCTGGAAACTGAAATAAGAACACCGTGAATTCATTGTCCCAGGAAGGGGAAACTTTATTGACACATTCCTGGGGTCAGATACATCACATGATCACACCGACAGAACCACAGGCACATAGACACAGGCAACAGAGCATGCACAATGTCGGCACTAGTACACTGTATATCCACCTTTCGCAGCAATGCAGGCTGCTATTCTCCCATGGAGACGATCGTAGAGATGCTGGATGTAGTCCTGTGGAACGGCTTGCCATGCCATTTCCACCTGGCGCCTCAGTTGGACCAGCGTTCGTGCTGGACGTGCAGACCGCGTGAGACGACGCTTCATCCAGTCCCAAACATGCTCAATGGGGGACAGATCCGGAGAACTTGCTGGCCAGGGTAGTTGACTTACACCTTCTAGAGCACGTTGGGTGGCACTGGATACATGCGGACGTGCATTGTCCTGTTGGAACAGCAAGTTCCCTTGCCGGTCTAGGAATGGTAGAACGATGGGTTCGATGACGGTTTGGATGTACCGTGCACTATTCAGTGTCCCCTCGACGATCACCAGTGGTGTACGGCCAGTGTAGGAGATCGCTCCCCACACCATGATGCCGGGTGTTGGCCCTGTGTGCCTCGGTCGTATGCAGTCCTGATTGTGGCGCTCACCTGCACGGCGCCAAACACGCATACGACCATCATTGGCACCAAGGCAGAAGCGACTCTCATCGCTGAAGACGACACGTCTCCATTCGTCCCTCCATTCACGCCTGTCGCGACACCACTGGAGGCGGGCTGCACGATGTTGGGGCGTGAGCGGAAGACGGCCTAACGGTGTGCGGGACCGTAGCCCAGCTTCATGGAGACGGTTGCGAATGGTCCCCGCCGATACCCCAGGAGCAACAGTGTCCCTAATTTGCTGGGAAGTGGCGGTGCGGTCCCCTACGGCACTGCGTAGGATCCTACGGTCTTGGCGTGCATCCGTGCGTCGCTGCGGTCCGGTCCCAGGTCGACGGGCACGTGCACCTTCCGCCGACCACTGGCGACAACATCGATGTACTGTGGAGACCTCACGCCGCACGTGTTGAGCAATTCGGCGGTACGTCCACCCGGCCTCCCGCATGCCCACTATACGCCCTCGCTCAAAGTCCGTCAACTGCACATACGGTTCACGTCCACGCTGTCGCGGCATGCTACCAGTGTTAAAGACTGCGAGGGAGCTCCGTATGCCACGGCAAACTGGCTGACACTGACGGCGGCGGTGCACAAATGCTGCGCAGCTAGCGCCATTCGACGGCCAACACCGCGGTTCCTGGTGTGTCCGCTGTGCCGTGCGTGTGATCATTGCTTGTACAGCCCTCTCGCAGTGTCCGGAGCAAGTATGGTGGGTCTGACACACCGGTGTCAATGTGTTCTTTTTTCCATTTCCAGGAGTGTAATTTTCGTTCTAGCCTCACTTCTTGGATCTTGCTACCAGGTAGTTTATGGACAGTGTAAATTAGCGTCGTTGCGACGGTCAAAACAGAATGCTGCCGTATGCGCTGTGGTGAATCGAGCGACAGTGCCAGAACATTCTTTCGGCTTTTGTGAATATAGGTAATACCGAAAATGTCTGAAAATAGTATTTTAGAAATCCCAATAGCCATTCAAAAGGTTTTAAAAATGTACTGGGTGGCTATAATAGATTTCAGTAAAATTTGCTTATACTTTTGAGAATGTGCTCAGTCCATCTCAGTCCATACGATACGATCGGAATGTCTGAAAACAAAAATTCTCCAAGAAATGACAAAGGCTGTGTACCTGTTTAATATCTGACATATTGCGATAATAGCATGTGCCAGAAACGGTCCCCGCGAAGCTGTGACTGCCCACCTATCGTGTTCAAGTGTATATAATCTAACTACTTTGTACGATTTTGGCCGTTAAACTACTCGACATGGTTTTGGTCGTGGGCTGTCGTACTATACATTGAGGAGACAAAAGTCATGGGATACTTCCTAATATCGATTTGGACCTTCTTTTACCAAGTCTAGTGCAGCAACTCGAAGTGTCATGGACTCAACTTGTTGGAAGTCCGCTGCAGTAACATTGAAGCATGCTGTCTCTGTCAATGATCGATTCAGTTCGGCAGGACATGATTTTCCAGTCGTCTAGGTACAACCGATTGGGTCACGAGCCCTGGAGAGGCGCTGCTGGCGATGTCACGCTTTTAACAAAGGCACTAGCTTAAGTCGCGTATTGCCATAGGCCATTTACGCCAAATTTCGTCGTACTGTCTTAATGGGTACTTTAGTCGTACGTCCCACATTGATTTCTGTGGTTATTGCACGCAGTGTTGCTTGTCTGTTAGCACTGACAAATCTACGCAATCGTCGCTGCTCTCGGTCGTTAAGAGAAGAGCGTCGGCCACTGCGTTGTCCGTGGTGAGAGGTAATACCTCAGATTTGTTATTGTCTGCACACTCTTGATACTGTGGATCTCGGAATACACAGTTCCCTGAGGATTTCCCAAATGGAATGCCCCAAGCGTCTAGTTCCATCTATCATTCCGCCTCCAAAGCCACTTCATTCACGCGTGCGGCCATAATCACGTCGGAAACCTTTTCATATGAATCTCCTGAGTACAAATAACAGCTCCGCCATTGCACCGCCCTTTGATATTTTGTGTACGCGATACTACCGCCATCTGTGTATATGCATATAGCTATCAAATGACTTCTGTCACTTCAGCGTAGCCGCGCGGGATTAGCCGAGCGGTCTGGGCGCTGCAGTCATGGACTGTGCGGCGGAGGTTCGAGTCCTCCCTCGGGCATGGGTGTGTGTGTTTGTCCTTAGGATAATTTAGCTTAAGTAGTGTGTAAGCTTAGGGACTGTTGACCTTAGCAGTTAAGTCCCATAAGATTTCACACACATTTGAACATTTTTTGAACTTCAGCGTAAATAATGAAGTGTGAGGTCATCAACATCTGTACCAAAAGGTATTTGTTTAATTTCAGTTACACGATAAATCATACAAATCTAAAGGCGGTAACTTCAGTAAAATACTTAGGGATTACAATTACGAATGTCTTAAATGGGACCTATCACAAAGAAAATGCCATCGAGAAGGGTAATTGAAGACTGTGTTTTATTGGCAGAGAGAATATGCAACAAATCGACTTAAGAGACCGCTTATACTGCGCTTGTCCTCTGTAGGAGTACTGCTGTGTGGCATGAGATCCTTACCACATAGAATCGACGAAGACTATCGAAAGAATCCAAAGAAGGACAGCTCATTTTGTATTGTCACGGAATAGGCGATAGAGTGTCACGCATATGATAAGCTAGTTCGGGTGGCAACCAGTAAACAAAGGCGTTTCTCGTTGAGGAAGGATCTCAGTTCCAAGCACCAGCTTATTCGTCTGAATGAGAAAATATTCTATTAGTGCCCAACTTACAAAGCGAGAAATGATCACCGTAATAAAATCGTAATAAAATATGAGAATCGAGTCTCAGACTGAGCTTTCTTTGTCACTTCGAATCACTTTTATGCTACAAAACGAAATGATGTCGCAAAAGTGCACAAATCAGAATTTACATCTGTGCAAAAACTGAAAAGTTCGTGCAAAATTCTGCTTACAGAAAATTTTATAAATTATACTATTAATGAGGGTTTGAAAAGAGAAATATATGTATACTAAACTCTAGTTAACAGTGATCTGTTAAATGAAATTTTATTGTTTTTTTTTTTAAAGTAGCTTTTACACATATAGATCCACACATTCCATACGATATCTACACTACAGCAAAATGTCAGTATTGATTTGAGGATTTTGCGTTACGTTATATCATATCACATTAGAATATGTCGGTTTTTACGTATAGTCCACACAGTGAATCCACCCAACGGACGTCTTTTCAAAATCAAAATCATTGCGAGATGGCTCTTCAATATTAATTATCTGAAGTTTACAAATTCTTTCCGCAGAAAGACGATTTATGATTTCCGTTTTTATATTGTTCAAGTAACTAAATTCTCTTTGTATTCAACTGTGTGCAGTGGACAGAGGCGTATTCAACAATTAAATCCATAAGAGGGAATTATTCACTCACCTTATTATCATAAATGAAGCTCTCTGAAATTCATTCCAATGCATATACTGTTCAACACTATCTTAAACAATGAGCATTACAGTAACAGTTCATTTAAATTAATAGGCATGGCAGAATTTATTAGTACATATATTTATGTGATTTATTTATTGTCATTCTCGTCATCATTTCTGTAGTTTTTAGGATACAGTCTGTTAGATACTCCTATCTTACCTTAATCTCTTAGTCATTTAAATTTATGGTCTATTTATCTAATAATTTGCAAACTGTGTACTTAATAATACTTCTATGCTGCAATGAAACTTGTATTATGTTTCCATGAAAGTCGAATTCACCTTCTTGAAATTCTGAAGATACTTAAGAAGAAAACAACTGTTATTTGAACCAGATTTCAGGTTAACGTCCTCTATTCCTTGCATGAACGAGCTCGCTCAAATTAGTATGCACACGGGACTTAAATTTTGAAAAGGCAAACTCCATTTGTCAACAAGTAACATGAAGTCTTGCGTACATGACAATACTGACAAAAATGTTAGACACTTTACATTTTTAGTAAGCCAGAAGAGACGTGTTATTTATCTTTTTCCAGCACAGACATCAAAGAATTGCAGTTTTTGTATTGTGAATATACTGCCCCTCCCAGTGAGAGTCTGCGAATCTCAAAAGTTTTAAAGGTTTTTTCCCCTCAACTCATTAAGTATTTTTTGCATATCTTTTAATGCTCTGGAATTCTTCGGTGACTGTTCAAAGTACATACTCTGTTTAGAATATTTTGAAACTTTATAAGCTCCACACAATATTCAGCTGCTTGACTGACTGCTGGAGCTAAACGATAGCCCACACAATACACAGGTAATATATGGGGGAAGTGCTTCTTAAAAATTGCGAGCCCAGATCGAACTCCTGTCGTAACGGATGTACCATCAGCAGCAGCTAAGGAGTATTTGCTCTAATCAGTGCTATACATATCCAAAATTCCTTCAACACATGAATATATATCTTACGCTGTTAAGGTTTGCTTGTGTTTACAGCCTAACTGGAATCACCTTGTCCCATTGCCAGCCTCCGCAATGTTCAAAAGAATAAAGTTATACACGCGTCCTGTCTCTCCTCTTGGAATGAAAAGTGAGACTTTAAAAAATTCTTTGTTCCTGCGGCAGAATGTTGTAGCATTTTTCCGAGTGCTATTTTGAAGTTCGACTCTTTCTTTGACCTCGAGTAGCAAAAAACGACTGCGACTTGAACTAGGGATGGGAAAAACCGACCGGGTGAAAACTATGCCGATATTGTAGTTCTAAATAATGTGGCGTGAGGTGTAAATGCGTGTTGTACAATTTCAGTAAGATTACAATAACACTACTTACTCATTATTAATGTAACATGAGGATTTATTTAATCACTGCTTTTCTCAGGTAATGATCGTTTTCTTGTTGAAACGTCTAGCAATGTTGTCTGTCAAGCAGTGTAAATGTCACTAAGTTCATTCACAAAAGTAATCATACGTAACCAGCAAACAAGCTAAATGTATGATAAGTACTCTGAGCTAAACAAGAGTAATGATTTTTAGTAATTTCAGTGCTGTTGTTCAAAAGACTGCTAGTTGCAGATCGTTTATCGAATGTAACGCTACTGTTATTCGAGGTGGCAACAATTTTCTTTAAGAAAAATGAACAGTTTTGTCACACAGTACTACACATACAAAACAATAATGCATTTTCTTCTCAAAATATTCCATAAAAATTGTTACGAAATTACCAGGCTTCATACATCAGCTAGTAAGAATTTATACCGAAGATGCTGTTTGCATTCATAGAAGTTCAATGTTGTTGTTGTTGTGGTCTTCAGTCCTGAGACTGGTTTGATGCAGCTCTCCATGCTACCCTATCCTGTGCAAGTTTCTTCATCTCCCAGTACATACTGCAACCTACATCCTTCTGAATCTGCTTAGAGTATTCATCTCTTGGTCTCCCTCTACGATTTTTACCCTCTACGCTGCCCTCCAATGAAAATTTGTGATCCCTTGATGCCTCAGAACATGTCCTACCAACCGGTCCCTTCTTCTCGTCAAGTTGTGCCACAAACTCCTCTTCTCCCCAATTCTATTCAATATCTCCTCATTAGTTATGTGATCTACCCATCTAATCTTCAGCATTCTTCTGTAGCACCACATTTCGAAAGCTTCTATTCTCTTCCTGTCCAAACTATTTATTGTCCATGATTCACTTCCATACATGGCTACACTCCATACAAATACTTTCAGTAACGACATCCTGACACTTAAATCTATACTCGATGTTAAGAAATTTCTCTTCTTCAGAAACGCTTTCCTTGCCATTCCCAGTCTACATTTTATATCTTCTCGACTTCGACCATCATCAGTTATTTTGCTCCCCAAATAGCAAAACTCCTTTACTACTTTAAGTGTCTCATTTCCTAATCTAATTCCCTCAGCATCACCCGACTTATTTCGACTACATACCATTATCCTCGTCTCGCTTTTGTTGATGTTCATCTTTTATCCTCAAGACACTATCCATTCCGTTCAACTGCTCTTCCAAGTCCTTTGCTGTCTCTGACAGAATTACAATGTCATCGGCGAACCTCAAAGTTTTTATTTCTTCTCCATGGATTTTAATACCTACTCCGCTGCTTCCCTTTCATGCCCCTCGACTCTTATAACTGCCATCTGGTTTCTGTACAAATTGTAAATAGCATTTCGCTTCCTGTATTTTAACACTGCCACCTTTAGAATTTGAAAGAGAGTATTCCAGTCAACATTGTCAAAAGCTTTCTCTAAGTCTACAAATGCTAGAAACGTAGGTTTGCATTTCCTTAATCTTTCTTCTAAGATAGGTCGTAAGGTTAGTATCGCCTCACGTGTTCCAATATTTCTACGGAATCCAAACTGATCTTCCCCGAGGTCGGCTTCTACCAGTTTTTCCATTCGTCTGTAAAGAATTCGCGTTAGTATTTTGCAGCTGTGACTTATTAAATATGATAGTTCGGTAATATTCACATCGGTCAACACCTGCTTTCTTTGGGATTGGAATTATTATATTCTTCTTAAAGTCTCAGGGTACTTTGCCTGTCTCATACATCTTGCTCACCAGATGGTAGAGTTTTGTCAGGACTGGCTCTCCCAAGGCCGTCAGTAGTTCTAATGGAATGTTGTCTACTCACGGGGCCTTGTTTCGGCTCAGGTCTTTCAGTGTTCTGTCAAACTCTTCACGCAGCATCGTATCTCCCATTTCATCTTCATCTACATTCTCTTCCATTTCTATAATATTGTCCTAAATTACATCGCTCTTGTAAAGACACTGTATATACTCCTTCCACATTTCTGTTTTCCCTTCTTTGGTTAGGACTGGGTTTCCTTCTGAGCTCTTGATATTCATACAAATGGTTCTCTTTTCTCCAAAGGTCTCTTTAATTTTCCTGTAGGTAGTATCTATCCTACCCCTAGTGATATAAGCTCTACATCCTTACATATGTCATCTAGCCATCCCTGCTTAGCCATTTTGCACTTCCTGTCGATCTCATTTTTGAGACGTTTGTATTCCTTTTTGCCTGCTTCATTTACTGCGTTTTTATGTTTCTTCCTTTCATCAATTAAATTCAATATTCACAGTCTAATTGGAATTTATTACCTCAGAGTGGGTCCTCGGCCACCAATACACAATTATTATCGCAATTATAATATTTGTCTGTATAGAAAATCAAAAATAAAAATGCCGGTGCAATATTTTACTATGATGGCGGCTGACATAAGACAATCACTTATCGATTCTGGTTCAGGCTGTGTTTTACTCCTAATAAATAATATATATATTAAATCCTTTCGCACCTTCACTATATGCATTAACATTTGAAAATATTTCTCAATGTTACAAGACTTGATAATCGTATTTACTAATAAACTGCGCTGTAGATCAATAGAGCTTATGGGTATGCTCTTTTGTAGCTCAGCACAAAACTTAACACTTACGTAGGACAAGAATTACAATGAAATAAAACTCCAAAAAAAGAAGATTCATTTCAATAACTCATAAACTCTATTTTCAAACATCGGTTAGCAACACAATACAGATTTTACAGACCTCTACGTTACGAAACATCAATCACATCCTATCAGTACAACAGTTCGAACAGGAAGAAGGATTTTTCTTAAAAAAAAATATTGAGATTTTCGTTATCTTGTTACATGGGTATTGCCTGAGATATAATTTTTTACAAAATATTAAATTATATCTTTGATAATAATTTATTATTTTATTAACGATGAAGTCCTTTTTATTAGTATTACGAGAATAGGATCAAATTTCAGTCACATTCGGTATTCAGTGCTGTCGTGAATATTATTTTGAATAAAATATAGGCGTGGATATTAGAATACCCGGTACTTTTCGGTATTTCTTTGGTCTCGGTTGTAAAAAGTATTTTTCATTTTTTACTGACAACCAAGTAAAAAACCGAAATATCAATTACCCATTACAGCAGTGCTAATTTTTTTTACATAAACCTTTTTTTTAAAGAAAAGAGTAATTTTAATTAATAATATTTGCATTGGTTTGAAATATTGAGTTGTTATAGAAAATGGGAAAATCAATTAGTGTTATATTAGTAACAATGCCAACAGAAACGAACAACAAACACAAACACATTGCTGAGACAATAACGTCCCTGTTGCCATGTGTCGTAGGGTAAGGTGCGTGTGCAAGTGCAGTGTACGAGACCTGCCCGCTCCTGGTCTCTATAACGTAATTTTACGCTGTCGTCGCTGGACTTCTCTTCTATTGCAGAACGGTTGCAAATCTGGTCTGCAAATATTTTTACGAAGTGACACAGCAATTAAGTAGAGTGCTTCAAATGTCTCAAAAGATTAAAGATACGTTTGCCACTTCTATGAAAAAAGAACAGGAAGGAAATTAAGGTAACAGCAATAAATTAAAAACTTAACAACAATTCATTCATTGTATAAAAATAGAAAGGAGCTGATTTGCTGCCTGTGACTACATAACATGTTGTATCTGCTTGTAGCCCTTGAAAACGGACAAATTAACACAAAAATGTAATTTTTCAACGCTTCAACCTTTACAACTCACTATCCGTAATACCCAAACCTCCGATTACAGCACGATTTTTGAGCAGAGTTTCAAAAAATTAGAATCAGTAGAAAAATACTGTTTTTTGTAGTATTGAACCACTTATCGCTTTTCGAGGAAAGCAGTGAACGGTAGGCGGACTAAGTTTTCTTTTATTTGCCTGTTTAATCTAAAATCATTGTTCGATTTCTACGTTTATAACGGGAAATTACAAGAACAAAAAAACCGAAAATCGGTTACCCCATAAACTGATTATTTTTAGCGTTTTTAACAATCAGTTTAAATTGGCTTGAAAAAAAAAAAAGAACAATACAATCGAAAACCAGTTGCAAATACACTTCTCGGGTTTGGCCCTGGGTCGTATTGTGTAAACCCTACAATATTTCTTCGATGCAACTGCTCGACATCTCCAGGTGGTGGTAATCGCTGCTGTCACCGGTAGAAGACGTGACTGATGATAGTCGCGCGGCGGTGTCGAAAGTTATCGGGCCAGGAGGAGGCAATACGTCTGCGCGTGAAGACGCTCGCAGTTGGAGGAAAGCGGCGCTCCTCGCGCTCGCTGCTGCGACCGCCAGAAAGGTCTTCCGCGCGTGCGCTGGGGGCAATGACAGAACTGCAGGACGCTAATGTGGCGAAAAGCCGAATTAAATCTCAGCAGTGCGTTGCGTAGAGTCATGAGTCGGAAGTTCTCGTTTTCCCTATTTGTTTTGCTTTAACGGCAGTCAGTGCTGGATTTCACACGGCGCTTAACTGAAAAGCTGCATCCCTGTCGACAAAGATTGTCCACCGAACGGACGTGTATCTCCTCCTTAACAACACAGTTCCAGGAAGAAGACAGTAGGGATAAAATTTTTGTCGTTTCGTAAAACATGCTATGCTTCGAGTCCAGGCAATGCTCCGCTACCACTGATTTATCCGGTTCCCCCAGGCGTGTATGACGATGACGTTCGACGAAACTTTGTTACGCGGTTCGGCTTCTCTACCCAGTATAAGATTTTCGACATTGGCACTGGATCTTATCCACGCCGCGTTTCCTAAGGCCAGGGTCGTCTTTGACCGAGCACAATAAATGACTCAGTTTTACTGGTGGCCGCCGAACACACTTGATATCGTGCCTTTTGAGGATTCTTTCTATTCTTGAAGACATTTACATCCCTACTTTGAATTTTGTTAGAACGAAATGCATGGCGTATCTGTCTATCGGAATAGCCATTCTGTTGGAATACCATTTTTAGGTGTTGTAGCCCACAAGGTAGACTATCGGCATCTGACACCCCATGTGCTCTTACCACTAAAGAGCGTAAGACACTACCGCGTTGTGCAAGGTGGTGAGAATTTGTTGTCTCTATCGACGAAACTCTCCAGGCCACCAACAGCTGGAACACCAGTACCACCTCGTACAATGGGTACAGTTAACCATCCGTTGCCATGCGTAAAGGAATCATTAATGTCAATGCTGAAGTTCAGTCTACATCCACGAAAGACACATGGTCCGTCGACAAGTGCAGTAGCAGCAATGTTCTTCACAGTATTCTTCTTCTTGTCAGCAGCTGATGTCGTAAATTCAATGTTCTCAATTGTTTTGTAAATTGTTAGACGTGAACGTCGACGGCACTCCGTAAGAGTCAGTTTGCGATAGACACTATGTGCCAGCGTACCATCTGCTTTTATTCTGACCAAGATGTGCAGGAATGGTAAAATACCATCTTTTTCCACTTCAGTTGTAACCTCCCCACAAAAATTTCAGAGGACATAAATTTTAAACGAGAATAGAAATAGAACCTAGTGTAACCTCACAGCAATTAAATTTAAAGACAATGACAATTAAATGAAAATATAATAGCAATGTGACCCAAGTATAAGTTCCTCACAAAAATGAAAGTCAATTCAGTGATAATAAAATCTCAGTGACAATGAAAACACAAATAGACCGAAATGTCGATCTTTAGGCCCTGATTAAACTCAAATTCTTACCTCAGTAAAACTGGATCTGCTCTTATTTTTCGCCATAGCTCGAAGGAAATGCATTGCAAAAATTTTGAATTTAAGGGAAACTTTTCTTTAAGGAATACCAAGAGAAATATTTCTTTCAATAAAATGTTTCCATTGTTAAAATGCTTGGTTTGAAAACAAATTATTATTGGGGCGATTCTTGAACAAATTAGTTACAGTTAATTTACATTACATTATCAAATGTGCGCAATGCTGCTTCATTACCTTATTTAAAAATCTACCTCGTCCTGAATCTTGACCAGTGTGCCATGTCGACGCCCGCCGACTCCTCACACACAACTGCGACTATCTCTCGCGCGGTACTACCACAGACTACATCATCTCGCATGCGCTACTACTCTCGAACTGTAACTCGCAACTGAACTGCACTGCGACTCGATCGCAACTGAACTCTCGCGCGGTCAAGTGCAGACTAGGAACGACAAATAGCTCTCTGGTCAGAGACTCTGCAATGCCTCGCCATCGCCGCCACACAACATACGTGTTTCACAGTTGTGAACTGTATATTCGGATGGAGTGAGTTCAAATGCCGGAGAAGCACAGGTAATGTCTCTATTCTGTGGAGACACACCGCCAATGTATCGTCTATATACTGCCAGAGGCAGGAAGGTTTTAGACTTGCCGACCGCAGCGCTTTTTCCTCAAAGTCTTCCATAAAATAGTTGGCCGCCATGGGAGACAGAGGAATTCCCATGCCGACACCGTCGACTTGTTCAAAATACTGGTCACTGAATAAGAAGTAAGTTGAGGTAAGCACATGTTTAAACAATGCCATAAAGTCCTTCTCAAACTGGCTGCTGATAAGCTCTAACGAGCTCTGCTGAGGTACTTTCAGAAATGTAGTCATGGGGGACCTGCTGCCAAGACTGCATTGCCTACCAAAGATACGAGTACATATGGATGGGTCTCCTCTTAGCCCAACAGAGAGCAACATTGGAACTCTTACCTGTTTTCTGGTCAAACATATTACTACGCTGTTGGGACTCCTCTTAGGCAAGTGTGACCATCACATCCGGAATTCAGAGAAATTCATAGGTCACCTGAAGACAGTTAAGCTACAATTGTCGAATATTTTGGTTAGCTCTGACGTTCTACTTTTATTTACTGTTGGGCTAAGAGGAGACCCATCCTTATGTACTCGTGTCTTTGGTAGGCAATACAGTTTTGGCAGCAGGTCCCCCACGACTACATTTGTGAAAGTACCTCTCCAGGACCCGTTAGAGCTTATCAACAGCCAGTTTGAGCAGGACACTGTAGCATTTTAAACATGTGATTACCGCAAATTATTTCTTATTTGAAGACCAGTATTTTGAACAAGTGGACGGTGTCGCCATGGAAAGTCCTCTGTCCCCCATGGTGGCCAACTATTTTATGGAAGACTTTGAGGGAAAAGCACTGCAGTGGGCAAGTCTAAAACCTTCCAGCTTCTGGTGGTATGTAGACGATCTTCCGTGGTGCGGCCCAACCGAATAGAGACAGTACCTGTGTTTCTCCGGCATCTGAACTCGCTCCATCCGAATATGCAGTTCACAATAGAAGTGGAAAAGACGGCATTTTACCATTCCTGGATGTAATGGTCAGAAGAAAACGCGATGGTACCCTGGGAGATAGAGTCTATCGCAAACCAACTCACACGGTGCTATATTTGCAGGCCACAAGTTGTCATCACCCTGCACAACTCTCTTTAGTGCATAGAGCATATGTGGTCTCAGACGCTGACAGTCTACCTGGTGACCTTCGACACCTGTATCTATCGGAATAACCGTTCTGTTGGAATACCGTCCTTAGAATGGTATTCCAACAGAACGGCTATTCCGGTAGACACTACTCCAAGCATTCCATTCTAAACAGATTCAAAGCAGGAATGTAAATGAAGATACGGAGGCACGCAATGCAACTGCTTTCTTGCCGTATTTTGGCAGCATGTCTTCAAAAATAGAAAGAGTCGTCGAAAGGCACAACATCGAGTGTGTTTGGCGGCCACCAGCAAAATCGAGGAATTTATTGTGCTCGGTTGAAGACGACCATGGCCTTAGGAAACGTGGCGTGTATAAGATCCCATACCAATGTGAAAAATCTTATATTGGGCAGAGACGACGATTCGTGCAAGAACGTTGCGCCGAATACCTTCGTCATATATGCCTTGGGGAGCCTGATAAATCAGCAATAATGGAGCACTGCTTGTATACGAGGCACTGCATGTTTTACGATGTAGTGGACTGACAAGGCAGCCAGTCCACAGTGACGGGTAGCCGAAAGGGCACACGTACACACACGCCGACTGGCGCGAAGTCTGGAACAGGATTCGTAATGAATGTGATAAAGAAAAGAACGTAGCTACTAGAACACTTAACTTTTATATCGTCCTTTGGTATACAGCATTCTTGATGATACAAGTGAGACTATCTTGAGATACATGCAATGGTACAAATGGCGCCTTGCTAGGTCGTAGCCATTAACTTAGCTGAAGGCTATTCTAACTGTCTCTCGGCAAATGAGAGAAAGGCTTCGTCAGTGTAGTCGCTAGCAACGTCGTCTTACAACTGGGGCGAGTGCCAGTACGTCTCTCGAGACCTGCCGTGTGGTGGCGCTCGGTCTGCGATCCTGACAGTGGCGACACGCGGCTCCGACATGTACTAATGGACCGCGGCCGATTTAAGCTACCACCTAGCAAGTGTGGTGTCTGGCGGTGACACCACATACGATAAGACTGAAATTTTACCCCTAGAGTCATGTTCATGGGTCTGTGTTGTTAAAGAGTCCATACAAGTTCGTAGAGTGGACAATAGTATCAACAGGGATGCAGGTTTTCGGTTAAGCGCCGCCTGGAATCCAGTACAGTACCAATAGCCATTAGAGCAGAACAAACAGAGAAAACAAGAAATTCCGATTCATAACTCGAAGGAGCGAACTGCTGAGATTTAATTCAGCATTTAACCACAGGAGCGTCCGGCAGCACAGTCATTGCCCACAACGCACGCGCGGAAAACCTTCCTGCAGCTCCCAGCAGGTGTCACTTTTCTCCAACTGCGAGCGTCTTCCCGCGCACGCGTATTGCCTCCTCCTGGCTTGATAAATTCCGACACCGTCGCGCCATTATCACGAGTCACGCCTTCTAACGATGACAGCAGCAACTGCCACCACTGAAGATGTCGAGCAATTCATCGATGAAATATTGTAGGATTGAACACAATACGATTTTGCTGTAAATCCGAGAAGTGTATTTGCAACAGTTCGTCGAAAAGCCTGAAAAGTCACATAAAAAAACCGGTTGTTTAGGCGATAACCACCATGCCTAACTTAAAGCCTGTTCTGAATGTACGAGAAAAGTTCTCGTCTATACATGCTAGACATATATACTCGCGTTACACGCAAGCTCTGCGCTCTGCGATTTTCGGCAGAGGAAGTTTGAATATGGCACCTTATAACTGCAAATCATTGCGCATGCGCGATTTCCGCGCCTGTGCATTCTTCGCGCTCGAGTTCTAGGAACGGGGCGTCGATGTGCGGATACCGTCAGTCGCATCTAGCCGCCAGCAAGGATAAACTACCTGAAGATGTAGGATAGTAGCTCCGAAGAAATATTGTGTAATTTGCGCAACGTGATCCGGCAGCAAACCCGTGAAGACCATTTACAGGGTTTGTTTCAAATGGTGTAAATGGCTCTGAGCACTATGGGACTTAACATCTGAGGTCATCAGTCCCCTAGAACTTAGAACTACTTAAACCTAACTAACCTAAGGACATCACACACATCCATGCTCGAGGCAGGATTCGAACCTGTGACCGTATCAGTCGCGCGGTCCCGGACTGAAGTACAAGATTGTTAATAGCTATTTGACAAAGGTGACCTCTTATCTTCAACTTGAATTTTTATATTCCGATCTGAAGATGACCAGAAACGGGAGAAACGTCAATTTTCCTATATGCGATCGTAGCTAATAAAGATTATTTTTTTTTAAAGAAAACATTCATTGAAACAACAGATCGCTGTTTCTACACTGACAATGTCAGCTACCTGTGACAAATTGTAATTTTTTTAGAGAAAGTGTCACTTAAGAGCCACCCTACTACACAGTCAGCCTCCAATAATATGTATGATGGAAGTAAGAAAATTTAGTTATTGAGACAAAGTACGTGCCCTGATTATAATAACAGGACGTGGTACAGTGTCCCATATGGGAGCATGTTCGCGCTTGATACTGGGCTAATGAAGGGAGAACGTAAACAGAGTCGCACATGACGGGGCGTGAAGCTGCGCTGTCGTTGACGTGAACTGACGAACAGACGCGTGAGCACCTCCCCCCACCTCTCTCCTCTTCCCCCTCCGTTTCCGCCATCCACGGCCCGGCTACAGCGCTTTTCAATTTATACGTAACCTGCCGCCCACGCCGTCGACTGCGCGCGGGCGAAGCACAGAGCCGCTCTGTTTGGCCCCTTCCTGGCCGGCGGCCCTGAAATCACCGGCGGCTTAAAACGCCATCGAAGGCCAGCATCGTAATTTCCCGATACTGAAACGGGTCCGTTTTTAATCCGCTGTCAGTCCCCATCACTTGATCCGGCTGATGGCGCGTTGCACATCTCACTGATCTCGTATTGGCGTATTAATCGTCTGTTAGGCACAAACGGATTTTGGCTTTTTATTTTTGTTTGTACGTGAACTTAAACTGCGATGGCCATTTGCAGAAGAAATGAAAAATTTTACCCTGACTGGCCTTCAGTTATTTTTCTGGTGAAAAGTAGCACCAATAATCTTTATAACAATCTTATTTGTCACAACAACAGGTGTATGCACGGTTTTAAAATTCTGCGAAACGAGTTTAAACGCTAATGGTCCTTCAGAAACTTGACTTTAATTGTTGTTCAGGGACCGCTGCTTCGTAATGGAATATGAGAGGAACTCAACTATTACGTAAAAAAGATAATAACTGCACTGGCGTTAATACATCAAGAAAGCTTGGAGTAGTTCCTACATATCACATAAATAAAAGATTTCACTTCGTGTTCATAAGAACACCGACAAAAACTTGTTCACCTTTCAGGAGACACCACGTTAATACTGTAAGACTGTATATTGACGGACAATCAACACGGATTTAGAAAATATCGTTCTTGGGAAATACATCTAGCCCTTTACTCACACAAAGTGTTGAAAGCTACTGACACGGGATTTAAAATTAATTTCCAAAAGGCTTTTGACACTGTACCACACAAGAGGCTTGTAGTGAAATTGCGTGCTTATGGAATATCGTCTCAGGTATGTGACTGGATTCGTGATTTCCTGTCAGCGAGTTCAAATTTTATAGCAACTGAGAGAAAGTCATCGAATAAAACAAAAGTGATTTCTTGGCATTCCCCAAGTTAGTGTTATAGGTCTCCTGCTGTTCCATATCTATATAAATGGTTTAGGGCACAATCTGAGCAGCCGTCTTAGATTATTTCCTGATGATACTGTCCTTTGTCGTCTAGTTACGTCGTCAGAGGATCGAAACAAATTACATAACGATTTAGAAAAGATATCTGTATGGTGTGAAAATTGGAAATTGACGCTAAATAATGAAATGTGTGAGGTCATCTACATGAGTGCTAAAAGGAATCTGTCAAACTCCGGTTTCACGATAAACCAGTCTTATCTAAAGGCCGTAATTCGATTAAATGCATAGGAATTACAATTACGAACAATTTACACTGGGAAGAACACAGGAAATGTTGTGTGGAAGGCAAACCAAAGACTCTGTTTGATTTTCATATCACTTGCAAGATGCAACTGATGTACTGAAGAGACTGCCTACACTACGCTTGTCAGTTCCCTTTTGCAGCACTGCAGTGCGATAGAGAAATAGGGGAGACAGTGTCACTGACATGATACAGGATTTGGGCTGGACGCAATGGCGTTTTTCGTTGCGGCGGAATCCTGTCATAAAATTGCAACCACCAGTATTTTGTTTATGCATATCTACACAAGGAGAAACGATCATCATAATAAAATAAACGGAATCGGGGCTCGCACGGAAAGAAACAAGTGTTCGTTATTTCCGCGCGCTGTAATAGAGAATCATTGGAAGGTGGTTCGATGAACACTATGCCAGGCGGATTTGTATCCACGTACATAGTGATGTAAACGTGCATCTAGCGAGGATAATGCCCTCTGTTCCGGGAAGAAGAGAGACCACAAGTTTTTTGGGGTGTGCTGTATTCAGTAGGAGTTACTCAATGTTGATTACAACCCGCAGAGCTAAAAAATCATAGCATGTTGATTGCAAATTGAGCCAGACATATTCTAGGAGTTAGAAACGGGTGATTTACTGGAACAATGTAGGCTGCCTAAGTGATAGTCTAACCAGCAACATATGCGTGCTTGGAAGACGACAGATCTACAGCGTATTCACCATGGCGAGGTAAGACAAAGGGTAACACAAGCTAACAGAGAGTGTAGATGTAAACATCCTAGTTCACGCTGTAACTTTCTTTAAAATATCTACTTTGTATTACTTTGAATTAATCCCTGAACTGGGAATGCATACAAAACTGGAGTAATCGTTAGCGTGTTGTAACTACAAGAGGTGTACTTCCTCTGTGTTATTGTTAGCCAAAACCTTATACGAACTGATTGGGCTATGCAGCTCCCAATACTAATAAAGAAATACAGTCACTGCAAAATACATTCAGCCCGTTAGCCACTGAATCATCTGGCCCTGTTCAAACCTGGTAACTTTGATCGCTGTGCACGTAACAAATAAAATAAAATTGTCTTACCTCCAAAGCAGGTGGATCGCGATATATTCTGGTCTCTCATGAAGAAGAATAAAATATGCTAGCTACAGGCTCAGTGGTGTGCAATGCTGGCCGTATTACTTTGAAACGTACATGAAGTTCTTTTCAATGATAAATGAAAACATTTAAGAAAAATTCAATGTCTTTGAAAAACATATGACCTGGACAGGGAGGCGGTACTGATTATGGTTAATTACTGACTTTTTCAATAGTGGATTTGTATTCGAAGTTAAGTTTGGCTTTCCAAAATGTCTGACAACTGAAATTACATTACTCACAAAAATTACATCCTTTTTACTAAATGAGTCACAAACAACGAGATTTGTACAGCAAGTATTATCTAACCTCACTAAAAAAGCATAAAGACAAATCATCAAATCACGCATACCTGTGGTAACCAATCTTAGAAACATTACAAAATGGAAATACATCAAATTTGTTTAAGTATATTCTGTGATTACTCACCAACTGCCAATTAACAGCCAACGCATCTACACTAACGCGCTGTCAAAACGAAAGTCATAAATATGTAACATCTTTACGTTGTTTGCGAGAAGACTTTTGCTTCCATATCTATGTTTCCAATAATACATATACTCGTAATTTCTGCTTTATAATCCAACACTTAGTGGCTTCACAGAGCACACCGCAAAAACTGCCTATTCCATCCTGTTTCGCTCACAGTCAGCTACCGACTGCTGTGCGCCAAGCGCTCTCGTACTCCAGCGCTACAATCTGAGATGAGAAGCAGTATCTTTGGCTCTGTGGTCGTGCACAGTCAGCGATCCGCTTTATAGAGCCCATCAGAGACATAAATCGGTTATAATACAGTAGTTTCATTTTATCTTACATTAGTAGCATTGTATTTGGGCGTCACATATAAGTGTATCCCTGTAGACTCCTTCCAATGTTCCACACAAACTGAATGAGTGGTGTGAAGTCATGGTAATAAAAACGCAGCTAAGACATCGCTGAACTGTCTCTGGTCTAAAACGGCACCAGACACAAATACACACACACACACACACACACACACACACACACACACACACACACACTGGGGATCGCGCATCTCATTGCAAAGTCGATGATTCTGTAAGGTGTCAGGTAAATCCAACACCTTCCATGAAAACACTGGCATGATAGCAAATCCAGCAATATGTCACATAGCTCCAAATAAATCCTGACATTAAATTAACCAAAGTAATACGATCAACGAGTGAGCAAATGGAATACCACAGACTAACACAAGAACGTCTAAATGCAAGTCATACCTTCCCACCGTGAAACAGACGCAGTTCCTAGGGGAGAAACGAGAACAGAAGCCGAGAGCAGAGCCGTGTAGGCTAGAAGACCCTGCGTGACAATGGGACACCCACATCTCCGGCCGACTGCCAAGAGGGCCATCCCCCAGCCAATGTTAAAAGATAGAGCCCACCAGAAGAACAGTATACATCTTACGATACAAGGGACACACCAGCTGCAAGTTTTAACGTGAGACTATATGTGTCTCTGTTACATAGCAGACATTAAAAACATTGCCCCACCATGAAAAGTATAACGTTTCTCATTGGATAGAATTTTTGTAGGCAGAGCTTAAGGTTAACATTGAGACGCTGATTGGTCAGTTGAAAAAACAGCCACATATTTCGTTTCTTAAACCAACTTCGGTAAACAGTAGTAAGGATAAGTTAGAGTTGCTACCGAGATGGCGAGGTGTGTGGAGCTGTGCCGCCAGCCGCCCCTGACGCTGCCTAACCACCGACGAGGTAATTAACGCACGCGATGCCACATAACAGCGCATAAGGCTTCACTCAGAACTGCAGAAGTCTCATCCGTTACATCCCCTTTTTACGTAATACTAGTGTCGATCGTCAATTAAACTTCGCGGTATTCACATTTGCTACTTGAAGTTAAAATTTGAAATGCGATGATTTTTCTGTTATATAAATAGTGAGAAGCCACATCAGCCACTGTGATTTACTAGAAGTTAAATAAGTAATTAAAGATAATTGAGGGTCACTGTAGACCATTTTTGATAGTTTTCTGCCGGCCGAAGTGGCCGTGCGGTTAAAGGCGCTGCAGTCTGGAACCGCAAGACCGCTACGGTCGCGGGTTCGAATCCTGCCTCGGGCATGGATGTTTGTGATGTCCTTAGGTTAGTTAGGTTTAACTAGTTCTAAGTTCTAGGGGACTAATGACCTCAGCAGTTGAGTCCCATAGTGCTCAGAGCCATTTGAACCATTTTGATAGTTTTCTCTTTTATGAAACTTAATTTAAACCTAGATTATACATGTGATATGGCACAGATCATCCTTCGATTCATTATAGAACTTGGAAACCCATTCAGGAAATATTCATTCACATATTTGTTGAACGCAGTTGGTTTTTATCATTCTGTATTAAAATATTTCCTTTTATCAATAGTACAATTTATAAACAAAGTATTGTGAGTAGAATAAAATTTCCAATGGTAAACTTAACTGCTTTTTCGACGTTATCTTACCAGCTAACTAAAATTAGGAAAGCCTTGAACCCCTTCCACTAAATTTAGTTAGTATTAAGATTCTTTTACAGGGAGTGCAGTGGAGCTGACGCTGAAAAAGTTTTTGATTATATCATAGCTAGTCTCACTGAACTCTTCTGAACTCTATATGTCATGTGTGGTCTGGCGTCTCCTTACCAGCAACAGGTCCCAACTTCAAACTAGTCAATTCCTTAAAAAACACGCTCAGAGCGTCGTTGCGCGAAAGTGGTAGGGAGACACGACTTAGAACAAACAGACACCACGCAGAATGTTATAATTTGACTTCTTGCGTCATTTGTAAATGGGCAATTGGCGAGACGTCGGACTACACAAAACGCCTCTAGTCATCTACTGTCCAGTTTTGATGCATTTTGGTACATTGAAGTCGCTCAACTTAGCACAGTGTGATTCAGCTGCCCATATCTATGGGTTATATGCAACCCGCACCACCTTCAAAAACAACCCACGAGATTTTCAGCGTCTCTCACTCTATGCGCAACTGTTACGACCTTTCTGTAGGAAATTTGATGTAATTAAATTTTGTACTACAATACATTTTCACTAAAGGCCACTGTTTTCGAGTTATTCAAGTAAAATGCGTTTGAAGGTCACTTTTGTACATTTTTCTTGAATAATTCAAAACTATGACCTCTAGCGAAAATGTTTCCCAGTGCAAAATTAAACTACATTAAATATTCTACAAAATATGATGCTAATTTTTTTCTAGAACTGACAGTTTGCACGAATCGAGCGAGAGAATATGAAAATCTCGCATGTGGTACTGTAAGGTTGCAGCTGAATGACGTCGGCCATTTGCGAGGTTTTCGACTCCATATGTTCATGGCATGAGGTTCCCTTCGAGGTATTCACTCAGAAACTGATTGAGATTCAACTGCTTTCGCTGATAGCAGAAACTCCTATTATTCTGAAATCGACTATCATTGACAAGGTGTGTCAGTATACTTTTCACGACCACTATTATTTCGTCTTGTTACATTACTGTTTGTAGTACACTATGTCTTGTAGACACGTTGGATAGTAAGCACTGTTACAGTAGCGATTAGTGCACTTGGGCACTTCTCCACATGGTAGTTATTTTTGCCTTAATGTCATGTCTATGCCAACGGTCTTGCCACACTGGTAACACCGATTCCAGGTAGAACACCGAAGTTAAGCGCTGTCAGGTTTGGTTAGCACTTGGATGGGTCACCGCCAGGTCTGCCGAGGGCTGTTGGCAAGTGGGGTGGACTCAGGCCTTGTGAGGCCAACTAGGGAGCTATTTGATCGAGAAGTAGAGGCACCGATCACGAAAACTGACAACGGTCGAAGAGAGCGATATAGTGACCACATGTCCCTCTGAACCCGCGTCTGGTGACGCCAAAGGGCTGAGGATTACACGGCGGCCGGTCGGTACCGTTGGGCCTTCAAGGCCTGCTCGGATGTGTTTGTTTACTTTATGCCATGTCTGTACGTCAGCCCATCTTATTCGGCTGAATTTATGCAGAGGACTGGCACATACACATGAAATCACCATCTAAAATTCTCCAAGGCGACCAACACGTTTTCTTGGAGGTGAGTGACGACCGGTGATCTTACAGTCAAGTTACTGACACAAGTATGAGCTGCAGTAAGACGTTATGACAGCACTACTAAAAGAACGCATAAAGTTGTAATATGTAAATAAACAAAATGGAATCAGGTGCGATGAGGAATTATCATAAGTAAAGCCGTGCCAACGATGGACGGAAGTGTGGAGTCGTCCGCAGAACGAGGTCTCATGTAAATGTTGGTACCTCACGACGTCATCACATTTAATTATCGCTGCCAAACACAGCAACGAATCGGAGACGTCTGTGAAGACGCTCACCCAAGCCCTATACTTATTTGTGTTCTAGCTCAGTGCTGGTCAGCCCAGTCTCTGGGTAATCAGCAACCAACTTCAATCATCTCTTACGACGACCGTATCGCCTTAGCACAGATCAGGCTGCGTACGACTGCGACAGTTATACTGAACATTATGTCATTTTAAAGGCAAATACAGTCTGACGTGAAACTATCATTCTGCAATGAAAACATGCTAAATGTCGTAAGCGTCAGCGACAGCATCAAATACATGCCATCTGTATCGACACTAATTGCTTCCAAAGAGAAGTACGAGGGCAGTTCAATAAGTAATGCAACACATTTTTTTTCTCGGCCAATTTTGGTTGAAAAAACCGGAACTTTCTTGTGGAATATTTTCAAACATTCCCGCTTCGTCTCGTATAGTTTCATTGACTTCCAACAGGTGGCAGCGCTGTACGGAGCTGTTAAAATGGCGTCTGTAACGGATGTGCGTTGCAAACAACGGGCAGTGATCGAGTTTCTTTTGGCGGAAAACCAGGGCATCTCAGATATCCATAGGCGCTTGCAGAATGTCTACGGTGATCTGGCAGTGGACAAAAGCACGGTGAGTCGTTGGGCAAAGCGTGTGTCATCATCGCCGCAAGGTCAAGCAAGACTGTCTGATCTCCCGCGTGCGGGCCGGCCGTGCACAGCTGTGACTCCTGCAATGGCGGAGCGTGCGAACACACTCGTTCAAGATGATCGACGGATCACCATCAGACAACTCAGTGCTCAACTTGACATCTCTGTTGGTAGTGCTGTCACAATTGTTCACCAGTTGGGATATTCAAAGGTTTGTTCCCGCTGGGTCCCTCGTTGTCTAACCGAACACCATAAAGAGCAAAGGAGAACCATCTGTGCGGAATTGCTTGCTCGTCATGTGGCTGAGGGTGACAATTTCTTGTCAAAGATTGTTACAGGCGATGAAACATGGGTTCATCACTTCGAACGTGAAACAAAACGGCAATCAATGGAGTGGCGCCACACCCACTCCCCTACCAAGAAAAAGTTTAAAGCCATACCCTCAGCCGGTAAAGTCATGGTTACAGTCTTCTGGGACGCTGAAGGGGTTATTCTGTTCGATGTCCTTCCCCATGGTCAAACGATCAACTCTGAAGTGTATTGTGCTACTCTTCAGAAATTGAAGAAACGACTTCAGCGTGTTCGTAGGCACAAAAATCAGAACGAACTTCTCCTTCTTCATGACAACGCAAGACCTCACACAAGTCTTTGCACCCGAGAGGAGCTCACAAAACTTCAGTGGACTGTTCTTCCTCATGCACCCTACAGCCCCGATCTCGAACCGTCGGATTTCCATATGTTTGGCCCAATGAAGGACGCAATCCGTGGGACGCACTACGCGGATGATGAAGAAGTTATTGATGCAGTACGACGTTGGCTCCGACATCGACCAGTGGAATGGTACCGTGCAGGCATACAGGCCCTCATTTCAAGGTGGCGTAAGGCCGTAGCATTGAATGGAGATTACGTTGAAAAATAGTGTTGTGTAGCTAAAAGATTGGGGAATAACCTGGTGTATTTCAATGCTGAATAAAACAACCCCTGTTTGAGAAAAAAATGTGTTACATTACTTATTGAACTGCCCTCGTATTTACCATGTACAAGTTTTAACAAATTACTAGTAATTTGTGAGTGTGTTCGTGTAGTTTGTGCTCTACTTCCTCCTGCCGTAATCTACTCGCTCCAGTACACCACAGGAAAATTAGGATTTATTATCGTGTCGACGACAGCGTCATTAAGGACGGAACACAAACTCTGAGTAGGGAAGGATATCGGCATTGCCTTTTCATTGGATACATCCCAGCATTTACCTTAAGGGGTTCAAATTGGAATCCAGTGCCCAGTCTATAAGAAAGTGCCCTTACCACTGAAGCACCTCATTCAGTTATGAACCTGTAGAAGCTTCACGCACTGATCAGCCAGAACGTGATGACCACAAATCTACTATCAGTTTAAACCCGTCCAGGCGTCACCTGGCCTGGAATGACTGCTGGTGAGACACAAGCACGGCGCATGTAACATCCGTGAGTGTGCTGTCCGTTTGTCGAACGGGGCGCGATCTGTCTGAGGTTGACCGAGGGAAGATTGTAATGGCCCGGAGGCTCGGCGCGAGTGTTTCGGAAACTATACGACTTTTTGGGTGTTGAAGGAACGCTGTGGTGAGTGTCTCCAACACGTGACGAAACCAAGGTGAAACCACGTCCAGACGTTGTGGGGTTGATGTCGGAAGTCGTAAGCACGACAAACTGCTAAAACAGGACAGGCAGCGAACTGTGGCGGAACTAACATCAGATTTTGATTATGGGCAGAGTACAAGTGTGTCAGTACACACAGTGCACCGAGGACTCCTAACGACGGGCGTCCACAGCGAACGACCCATGCATGTGTCTGTGTTAACACCAAGGGATCGGCAACTACGACTGAAATGGCCAGGTGACCATCGGCACTGGACGTTGGCCCAGTGGTAGATCCGTGCATACTCTGATGAATCGCAATAACTTTGTCAAAATCCCGATGGGAGGGCACAAATACTTCGTCTTCTAGGGGAAAAGCTCCTTGACACGTGTTCTGTGGGACAAGCTGGCGGCAGCTCCATTGTGCTCTGGGGAACATTCACGTGGGCATCCATTGGTCCAGTGGAGCTCGTGCAGCAAACCATGATGGCCAAGGAGTATCGTACGCTGGTTGCAGACCATATAAACCCCTTCCCGATGACAGTGACCATTTTTCACAAGGCAGAGAATGTTATGGAGTGGTTCGCGGTTCACGGTGGCGAGTTCCGCTTGACTATCTGGCCCCCCAAAACGCCAGATCGGAAAACGACCGAACACATCTGGGTTGGATGTGGCTGAACGTCAGAGCTCATCTCCCCCTTCCCCGCCCCCCAGAATTTACGGGAATTAGGTGACTTGTACGTGCAGATGTGGTGCCAACGCCCTCCCGTGGCCTACCAAAGCCTCATTACTTACATGCCAAAACGCATCGCCGCTGTTATCCGTGCCAAAGGATGACATACCGGCTATTAGGTGGGTGGTCATAATGTTCTGGCTGATCAGTGTAGTCACACTACTGTTCGTCATTCACTGTCCAGTTACATTATTATGACCACATTTTGCGCCACAGAACGCTGCGGGACGTTCTATGACCTTGGAGATTTGCTGCTCAATTTGATCCTTCGGAATTAGACTTGTTGTTGTTGTTGTGGTCTTCAGTCCTGAGACTGGTTTGATGCAGCTCTCCATGCTACTCTATCCTGTGCAAGCTTCTTCATCTCCCAGTACCTACTGCAACCTACATCCTTCTGAATCTGTTTAGTGTATTGATCTCTTGGTCTCCCTCTACGATTTTTACCCTCCACGCTGCCCTCCAATGCTAAATTTGTGATCCCTTGATGCCTCAAAACATGTCCTACCAACCGATCCCTTCTTCTAGTCAAGTTGTGCCACAAACTTCTCTTCTCCCCAATCCTATTCAATACCTCCTCATTAGTTACGTGATCCACCCACCTTATCTTCAGCATTCTTCTGTAGCACCACATTTCGAAAGCTTCTATTCTCTTCTTGTCCAAACTGGTTATCGTCCATGTTTCACTTCCATACATGGCTACACTCCATACAAATACTTTCAGAAACGACTTCCTGACACTTAAATCTATACTAGATGTTAACAAATTTCTCTTCTTCAGAAACGATTTCCTTGCCATTGCCAGTCTACATTTTATATCCTCTCTACTTCGACCATCATCAGTTATTTTACTCCCTAAATAGCAAAACTCCTTTACTACTTTAAGTGTCTCATTTCCGAATCTTATCCCCTCAGCATCACCCGATTTAATTTGACTACATTCCATTATCCTCGTTTTGCTTTTGTTGATGTTCATCTTATATCCCCCTTTCAAGACACTGTCCATTCCGAATTAGACTTGTAAAATTAAAAATTAAATAAAATAGACAAATACGTACTGAATAAATGTTTTTTAAAGACATGTAGCGATTAGTTTGCTCCGAATTGTCTCCGTCTTCAAAACGAGTCTGCACATTAAAGAGTGAAGAATCAGTGGGAAAATAAGTACATGGACTAGATTTACATAACAATGAAAATTAGAATTAGGAAGATCATTTTCCTAAACGTGTCACGTAGCCTAATTCAACTAATCTTTTATTTCTTTTAGTTTGTTCACTTATTTCATATTTTATTTTTTCTTCATATCGTTGTAAGGAATTACATTTTGGTGTAAGTTATCTTTAGGCAGTACATGGATCAGCCGTCTCTAGGTTCTACAGTAGCAGCCGAGCTACTAGCCTGGAAGGCAGTAGTTCTTGGCCAGTTTGAAGGGGCGGTACGACCGCCGTCCAGTCATATAGGGACGATCTTCCGGTAAAGTGGATCTCTCCGAGAATCCGGACAGACAAGCGCGTCTCCAGCACGATATCTTTACCTCTGCAGTGGAGTGTGCGCCGTTTTAAAGCTTCGTGGCAGAATAAAGCTGTGTGCCAGAATGGGACTGAAACGCCAGACTTGTCTTTTGGGGGTGTGGTGTGCGTACTGTAAGACCTCCGGTACACACACCATCAGATTATTTGACTTGTCGCTCTAACGAAGTAGGCGAGTGTCAGCAATATGTCTCGCGGCCTTATCGTGGCGCGTTTATCTTCTGCCGTTAGGTCAGACAATACAAATGCCACTTGCACGCTTAGAGTAGCAGATTGACGGTGACCAACTGTAAACAGAACTTGATTAATTTTCACACACATTTATTAAAATAATAACAAGCATAAAAATGACTTAACTTGGTTCTGGATGCTACTTGCAATTGACAATCTGAAGTTCCCTTGGTATTGGTACGTTAATCTTACCCTCACATATATCTCTGATACTTGACAAAAGTGTCTATACATTTATCTTCATGGCTATGTACAGGAATATGATAATCTTATTAGGCGCACACTGAAACTTAACTATAGACTGGTACAGACAAATGCAGAACTCGTACAGACTGGTACAGACTAATGCAGACTGGTACAGACTGATGCAGACTCACTAATCGGAGGTCTGTACACTCGTTATAATACCTCGCGCGTTCATGTATCACTGCGCGAGTGTGATCCACGAGGAGAAAAGGTTCTACGTTAGCAGCAATCTCATTGGCTGCGTTACATATTAATACGCGGATTGGCGGAAGCAGAATTTGGTCCGTCTCTATGGCAGCGCCATCTCGTAGTGTGGAGACGGACGAGCGCTGCGCCTGCACTGTTGTGCTTAGTGGGGCGCGCTCTAGTGGGAAAGTTGTGTATGTGCTGAGTACGCGGAACTACGAGGGCAGTTCAATAAGTAATGCAACACTTTTTTTTTCTCGGCCAATTTTGGTTGAAAAAACCGGAAATTTCTTGTGGAATATTTTCAAACATTCCCGCTTCGTCTCGTATAGTTTCATTGACTTCCGACAGGTGGCAGCGCTGTACGGAGCTGTTTTAATGGCGTCTGTAACGGATGTGCGTTGCAAACAACGGGCAGTGATCGAGTTTCTTTTGGCGGAAAACCAGGGCATCTCAGATATTCATAGGCGCTTGCAGAATGTCTACGGTGATCTGGCAGTGGACAAAAGCACGGTGAGTCGTTGGGCAAAGCGTGTGTCATCATCGCCGCAAGGTCAAGCAAGACTGTCTGATCTCCCGCATGCGGGCCGGCCGTGCACAGCTGTGACTCCTGGAATGGCGGAGCGTGCGAACACACTCGTTCGAGATGATCGACGGATCACCATCAAACAACTCAGTGCTCAACTTGACATCTCTGTTGGTAGTGCTGTCACAATTGTTCACCAGTTGGGATATTCAAAGGTTTGTTCCCGCTGGGTCCCTCGTTGTCTAACCGAACACCATAAAGAGCAAAGGAGAACCATCTGTGCGGAATTGCTTGCTCGTCATGTGGCTGAGGGTGACAATTTCTTGTCAAAGATTGTTACAGGCGATGAAACATGGGTTCATCACTTCGAACCTGAAACAAAACGGCAATCAATGGAGTGGCGCCACACCCACTCCCCTACCAAGAAAAAGTTTAAAGCCATACCCTCAGCCGGTAAAGTCATGGTTACAGTCTTCTGGGACGCTGAAGGGGTTATTCTGTTCGATGTCCTTCCCCATGGTCAAACGATCAACTCTGAAGTGTATTGTGCTACTCTTCAGAAATTGAAGAAACGACTTCAGCGTGTTCGTAGGCACAAAAATCTGAACGAACTTCTCCTTCTTCATGACAACGCAAGACCTCACACAAGTCTTCGCACCCGAGAGGAGCTCACAAAACTTCGGTGGACTGTTCTTCCTCATGCACCCTACAGCCCCGATCTCGCACCATCGGATTTCCATATGTTTGGCCCAATGAAGGACGCAATCCGTGGGAGGCACTACGCGGATGATGAAGAAGTTATTGATGCAGTACGACGTTGGCTCCGACATCGACCAGTGGAATGGTACCGTGCAGGCATACAGGCCCTCATTTCAAGGTGGCGTAAGGCCGTAGCATTGAATGGAGATTACGTTGAAAAATAGTGTTGTGTAGCTAAAAGATTGGGGAATAACCTGGTGTATTTCAATGCTGAATAAAACAACCCCTGTTTCAGAAAAAAAATGTGTTGCATTACTTATTGAACTGCCCTCGTATGTACACAACAGGGGGCAATGCTCTTACCGACTGAGCTCTGCAGGTATATCTAATGGATAATCCTCACAGTTTCTTTTCTGCCAGTAGTCATGTCCTACATTCCGAAAACAGCACACGCTCTACAGCTGATTGAAGGATTCGCTCTGGAAACAGGCACATCGGTGAAAGCAGAATCGCGATATTTTGAAAGTTGTGGGATGGAGGGTGATTGGGACAGATGGCTTAGCTGAAACAACTTCTTTCCCTTAATCACTGAGGTGCAGTGGTGTTGTTTCAGACTCTGCAACGAGAGGGAGATTTCTGCTGTGGTATCGACTGCCACTCCCTGCTGCACAGCCCGAGGGCGGCTGGACAGGTGGTTGTGGGAGGGGTGACAGCCCGGCTAGTCTGTCCTGGCGATACGCGTGACAAGTGCCGGGCGGCCGTGTTTTCTGTCCAGCGCTGTGCCTGTCCGTGCCTGCAGGCGCTTCTGCCCCTGCTTCTCCTCTCTCCCCTCTTGTTCTGCCTCTCGTGTGAGAACTTGGAGCGGAAACCGCGCCGCTGTCAGCGCCGCCCGGACCACCAGCGCCTGACACTTGTCCTCAAGGGCTGCAGCTGTCCTCGCCACCGGTGGCCGACCGCACAGGTCCTCAAGAGTAGAGGCGAGCCGCCCACCAGTGGCCACTGCTCAGGTTTCACTGTCGGAATCCCACAATGCAATTAAATCCCCATTTTGCTGGCCTTACACATTACTGATGAGAGGATTTACAACAAATAGAATTTAATATTCTCGTAAGGTTGTACTTTACAACTACCAAGGACTGCAGATGAAAAAAAAAAGACTTTATTAACTGCCAGTCATTTTCAGCCAAAACATTTACTGTTCATTAAATGATATGCCTCATTTCCTTATTTGTAGGTGCAGCATCGTGTACTAATCGTTTTAAAATATTATTTCGTCTGCTCTTCAGAGAGGTGATGCAACTGGAACTAATAACGACATACAGATTTCGCACTTTTGCCGTTGGTGCAATGCCTCAGATGAATCACCAACCACATTGAAAATCCACAACATAATTTGCTGAAATTAAGATAACTGGACACGCTGCGCTCGCTAATGCTTTGGTAACATTGTAAGACGTGTATATTTCTATTGTATACTGTCAAACCACAATTTATGAAAGCTGTTTATATTTTATTAATAGGATTAAGTGGGAACAATTATTATTTATCATTTTGGAAATAATTGTGGTAGCAGGGAATATCTGCACCAAAGTATTCTTGGCGGGAGAGACCGCACATTGACATAATTTTAAAAAGGGTGGGAGAGACAGCTTAAGGATACATTTTAAGAAAAGAGCGAGAAAGACCGCGCATTGATACATTTTGTAATGGTAGCAGGGATTGTCTGCACCAGAAAGCATTGTGTTGGCGGGAGAGACCGCACTTTCGCGTTCGTAGGAAGTCAGTAGTAAGCGAGATGTGAAGTGAGTCGGTAGCAGGTCTGAAGCGAGAGGTTGAGAGGAGCAGTGTGCCTGCCAGCCACCAGCTATGATTTACAAGAGATTATAAACGGATGTACAGACACATCAGCTAACTATTATCATAAGAGGAACTAATATTATTGAATATTTTTTATTTTTATTTTATTTTATTTTATTTTATTTTATTTTTTTTTTTTTTTTTGAGAAACACAAGACTGCGGAAGGTATGTTTGCGCAATGCTAGTTGTAAGATTATTGTAAAAAGTAAGTCCCATTTGAACCTTTGTAAAATCATTTCATTAACAGCAGTAAATATTTGAAGAAATGTTTTCAGAACATAATTAATTTTTGCCAGCAATGTTGCATTACTGATTATAATCCATCCCAAAAACAATCAACATAAAACTTTTTGTCAAGAAAAAGTTTAACTATGAATTACGTAGCTTCAGTCAAATTAATTAAAGAATAACGTTAGCTTTGCTATTAAAGAATGAGGTCAGCTTTGGTAATAAACACAGCCACTTATTATGACAGAACACCAGCAGCTAATATAGTAAAACAGGAAGTATATTCCTGTCGCAGTTCGATGTAGCAGTCAGATGGCGATCCAGCAACAGTAGAAAAGGTAAGGAACAGTTTTGGGTTATTGCAGGTAACGAATGAGGGCCACGACGACGACACATTTTATGTTTCGTCGAAATAATCAGAAAATCACTTTTAATAAGCAGCATTTAAATCTGTATACGAAGACTGAGAAAGAGAATTAATTTCAAAGGGAAAATTTCATTTGTTATTATTAAGCAGAAGATAGAAATCCTAAGGGAAGGTGTCATAGGTTATTGTAGAAGGGAAGGTTGCCTAACAAAAGAGATATAGAGGAAACGGGAAGGTAACAACATGTCTGTAATGTTAAGGCACAGTATGATGCTCAAGAGAAGGGCCCTTTCCAGGAGAACAAAAGCAGTATTAACTTGCCCAAATGTTCATCCCAGCTCCATCCTCAACAAAGTTCTTTGACTCTTTGGCTTTACTGCTCCATGTTGTGGTGCCTGGCTTAAAGAAGATAGCCGTAAATCCTTCTGGAAGGCTGCCATATATTTTATATTGAGATCAATATTCCGTATGTTCTTAGTTCCATAGCCTGCTGGAGCCAAAATAAAGTGTCGTGAGGACGCCTTAATTCATAATGGAACACTATGCACTGTGAAGTGCTGAGAACAGCCTGGTGACAAAATCCCAGGCAGCCACTCTTGAAAGGGATCCTAAGCATCAGATTTAATTTCGTAATGGGTAAGGAAAATAATGCCCAGATTTTCTACTCAGAGACGCTTGTCGTGACCCAAAGATAAACATGAAGATATATGACATAAGGGAAACTTTACAAGACTATGTGATAATACTGGACATGACTTATGCTTCTGTTGAAGAAGCTACATGACGGATGAAAAAAAGATCGTAATGCCCCAGAGGGTTGTTACAGATACAAAGAGAAATCTAATACGGAAGTTGATAGAAAACTGCTGATAAACAAAAGAGCATGAGTAGCTGATAGTGTTTCGACTATTGACGGAAAAACAGATTATCTATGACAAATGGCAGAAAACAGATGAGTCCCGATGCCTCAGAAGAGGACAGACTGAACAACTAAAAAGGGTTTCACACACAATGAGGAGGCTAACGTTGTTTACTTGCCGATTCACAGCACAGTCTTCTACATGCATCTTCACACATTGTTTATCTTAGCCAGCTAATTAACTTCAGTTATTCATGGACTATTGCTGGCATGATCCTTGGAAGTGGAACTGCGGGTGCAACGAACCAGTCTGCGATACGGGGGTCTTGTCTGACACATTTACGACCCCCTGTGGCTTTCGTATTCTGATTTTGAAGTTTAAACACCCTGAAGAGACAAACAGTGTTAGCTGTGCACACCTTGGGGGATCGCTCTCTCTTCCCACGGATTTCAACCATAGGTGCCTAGCCTCATAACAACAGGGTCGCGGAATATCTGTAACAAAAATAGTGTGAACTTTTCATACGATTCTGTCTGTTCTAATTATTCTGGAGGTGACCGTCTCGTTTTAAACTTTCTTTGCTTTTTGCGTTTAATTTGATTGGGAAACATTTGAGATCGAACTTAACATATAAATGGATGGATATGAGAAACGAAAGATTGCAATGAATTTTTCATCTGTGATTATTACTTTACGTACGAAATATTCTGTTGCAGATTAATAAAAATAAATTTCTTTGAATATTCCAAAATAATTATTTAAGTTTTACTTTTCTTCAAGCACTAAATCTGTTTGTGCAAGAATGAAAATATTATTGTCCATCGAACTTGGTTTAACTGGATATACCCCGACATGCTTTGAAGCATAAGACTATCTTTACCATATGAAAAGTTTTCTTTTTTATATTGCTAAGCTCTCATGAAAATTATCCAGTTTTAAATACACTTTACGATGTGTTCAAAAATTATCACTTTTTTGAATGAAAATTTACAAAAGCTGCAGATTGTATCCACCTGTAAATGCACAAGATAAAATCTATTATTTTTTATTCTGCGTCTGGAATGCTGTGAAAAGAAACACTTTATTATTTTCCTTCACATCTACCTGTACCGTTTTTAGGATGTGGTCGTTATTGCGATCGTATATTTAAATCTGCCGTTGCTGCAGACTGCTCGCTCGCGGCGCAGCTCCGCATCGCCAGCGATATCCAATAAAATGCTGAAATTTCTTAAATAAAATGGGTAATGTCCGGTACGAACTTTGCAGGAATTGTGACAAACAGATGTTACTAGATAAATATATTGTAACAGAAACAATTAAAATCTTGACACACCTTTTACAATTCCAGCTACAAATGGCGTCGATCATCAACTTATGACAAATGAAGACTACGTAAGAGCCTAATGTAACGTCACGGGTTCCTCTCCCATTCAGTCCGTGCAGAAGACAAGCGATTCTGTTACAATATATTGCCTATTTATATCTTAACTAACTCTTGTACAGTCTTTGTCGTTTTGATTACATATCGTTTCTTCTGTGGCGGTTTTCACTTCCTCCGCCACAGATAGTATTTCACGGTCTTTGAGTAATCAGTTATCATAGCAAAATTGTAACTATCTTTTACCTCACAAAATTAAGTGTCCTTTTGAAATTCAATTCACAGAAATACATATGAATTATTTGTTACAGTGAGCATTATACATGGAAATGTTCTTTTATCTTTCACTTTGGATGCGTGCTGCCAGAGAAAGTTACAAACGGAATCTGCTGCCACGTGTCCGCATTCAATAATTAACATGTAGTTAATATTTTACCGAGGCAAAATGCTGTCAGATGCATCGAATGATATTATCTGCTTGTTTCATGGAACATACAAATTAATAGACTAATACATTTAAATGTTTTCTACATTTGATTACTAAACAATCGCTTTTCCTTCAAATAACATGTTGTAAGAAGAACTGTTAACCATTAGCTGGCTCTGCCATCGGTTGAGTTCTGCGGAAAGCAGGAACCTTTCTGAAGGCGTCCACTCCTGAAAGAGATCCTACGCATCAGATTTCATTTCGTAATGGGTAAGTGAAATAAAGTCCAGATTTTCTACTCAATGACAGTTGTCATGGTAAAAGGTTAAAATAAAGTTATGTGACATAAGGGAAAATTTACAAGAGTATGCAGACAACACACGTCATTATGCTCGACTCAAACTGGTACAATGCGATATTTAAAATGCACACAAATTAAGCACATCCACAAAACAATATTAATAGGTAACAGAACCTGAATGCAGATATAAATCTGGTGGAGTTTAGTCAATTAACTTAATAATGAAAATTACAAGTTACAAAAAGCGTAATTCAATTAAGTGAGCGAGACATAGATGTCGTAAATTAACGATCTAACAGTAGTAAACATTGGTTGTTACCTGAGCGGCAACACGGACGACTGCATGCCTTAATGAGGACCGTCGTCTTACCATCGTCAAACTAGCCTGTGAGTTATCGCCATTCGCGAGTAAATACACCACCTGACAGAAAATGTGAACCACCAAGAAGACATGGACAGATGACAATGTCACTTCGTAGACGCACACGTCAAAGGTGGGTATGTGAATGATTAAAGCTGCAATTCTCTGTGACAGCTAGAAAGGCCACCACAGAGGAGTGCTGTTGTTCGTCTTTAGTGTTGTTACCAAACCTGATAGGGCGTACTAGGGACGTGAACAGCGTTAGCTGTTGAGTGATCATTGTGAAGCACACGGAGATGCCACGTATTCGTGTGAAACAGCGTTATAAGCACCAGACAGAGTTTGAAAGCGGTCTCACAGTGTGTCTGCATTTGGCCAGCTGGTCAAATCGTTCACTGTTAAGATTTTTAGGGCATTTGGATGTCACAGTGTCCCAGTTTTGGACTGCGTGGGAACGTGAAGGCAGACATACTCAAGGCTCCCCTCGATCATTCCCGTCGACTACATCTGACCAGCACAAGCGAGCATCGTTTTATTACTCGTCGAGTATATCGTAACACCATCACATCCGCACCTGCCACACGAGACAAGTAACTGACTCTCGGTGTAATCACAAACTATGAAATGGTTGCGAATGGAACAGCGACCCGAAAACGTAAAGTAAATTTCTTTTATTCCACGTCTGTGGTCATAAACTCGTAGGTTAACAATGACCATCTTCAGGTCTGCTTTATAAAACAGACCTGAAGATGGTCATTGTTGACCGAATCCTGTAGTCTGAGGACCTACAAGTTTGTGATCATAGTCTCGGGATAAATCTGAGTCCTCCAACACCACTGGTTGGAGAATAGCAGCGGCCAGACTACGGAATTAACGTTCCACACTTAGGTTGCCTTTAACACAGCGACACAAACGACTGCGACTGGAATGGCGTCGTGACCAGGAAGCATGGACTGCTCATGAATCACGTCGAATTGTGTTTATCGATGAAACGTGGTTTGCATTACTCCAGATGACCATCGTCACCGAGAACGGCGGCGACCTGGTGAGAGGTCGCATTCTTCAAAAGTTATGGAAAGGCTCAGCGGTGTTATTGCTGGCTGTACGGTGTGGGGAGCCGTTGGGTGTGACTTCAGGCCACGTCTAGGTGGAACTCAGACGGTAAAACACGGGCGCCCTGAGTGCTCATGTTTTCCTTTCCAAGCGACAGTATCGTGGTGTCATTTTTCAACAGGACAATGCTCGTCTACGCAAGTCACATACTTATGTCTCCCTGATCTGTCTGCGTGAAGTACTCTCATGGGCTAGCTTTACAGAACGACCGCGAGAATTAACTGGTCGGCACAGTAAGGCCAGAGGCGCAGAACGCCGAAACTGGCGTTCGCACCTGCTGGAGTGCCGTCTACAGCTGAAATCGAGTTCCGTACCCACTGGTAGGCATTCAAAATGGCCGGGGCGTGATGCGAGGTCCCTCCTCTTGAAATGGGCTTGTAGGGCGGGAAGCGTTTCGGACGATGCTTCGGAAAGTGATCTGGAGGCGCGTTTGGTGTTCCGGTACTTATGCTCACGTTCTGGGATGAGAAACTAGGAGCTTTTGGCAACGAGCTAGGGTACAGCAAAGTGTACGATTTTGTCACTGGTTGTAGATGCTGTGCTGAGACCACCACCTCCAGGCCCGTGTCGACAGAAACCATCACTGGTGCTCTGGAGTGCAAGTTGTACCTGTGCATCTGTGGACTGGCGCAGGTGGGCTTTCTAGGTCAGTGTGGACCACCGGTGGCGGTGAATTTGGTAGTCATAGGTGCAGTTGTTCCTTATGACGGCACTCTAGACCCTCAGAGCATCAATTGTCATAAGTCGGCTGCCCTTGGGTAATAACCATCACAGCTGGTGTCTAAATGTCTCCCTTCCTGTATGAGCATGCCCATTCTGCCCAGACTTGTGAATATCTTCAGGCCATGTCTGGTAGGGTTTGGTGGAACTCAGACGGTAAAACACGGTCGCCCTGAGTGCTCATGTTTTCCTTTCCAAGCGACAGTATCGTGGTGTCATTTTTCAACAGGACAATGCTCGTCTACGCAAGCCACATACTTATGTCTCCCTGATCTGTCTGCGTGAAGTACTCTCATGGGCTAGCTTTACAGAACAGTCTTGATTGCAACATATTTTATTCATAATACCCAGTTTCAATCTTTGAACATCATCACACGTTTGAGGGTCT
This sequence comes from Schistocerca nitens, assembly GCF_023898315.1. NCBI lineage: Eukaryota > Metazoa > Arthropoda > Insecta > Orthoptera > Acrididae > Schistocerca > Schistocerca nitens. The sequence goes on along the minus strand of NC_064615.1, from coordinate 1,045,204,830 downwards.
CGTTTAGAAATCTGCAAAGAAGGTGTGTCTTTTGACATACGTTTGGCTCCACTCACCTCCACTGCAGATCGCTAAACGGGACAATGTTCTGATGATGATCCTCGAAGACGGAAACCGGTTACCATGACTAAAATATTTTGCCATAAAGACTAATTACTTCAGTAGAATTTAGATCGCTGTTTTCCAACGAGGTTACCAAAATGGTGGATGTAACTCAGACTATGAGATCAGAAGATGGAGAAGAGTTCGCAGTTGTCACCCATGGAGGAGCTCCGCAAGTTTCTGATCGTGAATGGAAGCAGTCTGGTACGTTACGAGCACTGCTGTGGGATTGGTGGTTGCCATCACTGTCGACATTTGATACTTGAATATCCGCACCATATACTCTGTTTCACTGTTGTAGGATGTGTGAAATGGAGGACTAAAGGGGTGTTTTATGCTGCTGGAGGTGCAGAATTGTTCGAAAGCCCTCGTTGTCAATTAACAGTCGTTGTTTCTTTGGTGGCCAGTATCTGGATCGCAGAAAGGTTGGCATATGTTGTAGTAGACGCCATTCTGATCACATATGGATGCGGAGGTAAGTGTCCACAACTATGATCCACACAGAACCCAGAAAGGGGCCCACAAAGCCAAATTAATGCCGTCCCGGGGACAATACGGGAAGTGTGGGGGTGAAGGACGGATTGCGCATCTTCCAGGCCCAAGTGAAAGAGCTGTGCGCCATGGGTTCCATGTGCTTTCTTAGCCCTGGCCAGTAGACGTGTCGCTGTTCTAGGGCTTTCATCCAGGTTATTCCCCAGTCCCCACATTAGAGAACTTGTCAAATCTGGCTCCACAGGATGGCCGGGATGACGACATGGTATATGCTACAGCACATACAAGGAGGACATTATTATGACAGACGAGGGGAGTGGAAAGTTCAGGCCCAGAGTCTAGACTGTCTTTCTTTGAAAAGAATGTGGGGCATATAGTGCATGACTCACCAACTCATGTGTCACTGTGCTTGTCTGCAGTGACTCGTGCAACTGTAATGCGATACCCGGCCAAAGTATGTCTTCGTTCCACGTCTGTGTAGAAACAAGGGTTTTCCTGCTGGTCATATGCTGCGTTGGGTTCCGTGGTAAACAAGATAGTGTGTCCACGTAATGTGCTGTGGGCTTGTATTTAATTATAGGAAAAGAAGGAAAGGACCCATCGCTGGAGCTGTTGTGGTGTTCGTGCTGGAAGGTTGGAGCACGGCCCAAATAGCACTCCCAGTGGTTTGTGGACCATAATTAATGTAAACTTAGTCCAAACTAGGGAAACATGGGACTTATTAAATGCGAAGACAATCGCTAAAGCCACCTTTTCTATCTATGAGTGGGTTTCAGCGTCTTTTATGCATAGGCAGTTGATTGCTCAGTACAATCATCATTCCTATTTGCAGCAATGCACCAGTACCATACAGGAAGGCATCTACAACCGGAACCACTGGACGCAGTGGTAAAAAGGGAACCAAGTGCAGCATATGCTCTGACCAGCCGGAACTGCAGTCGTCCGGCCATAACTGGAGTTTTTGATTGTTCCGGGAGATGGTTCATTGGAACCGCAAAAGATGAAATATTAATTCACTTTATTACATGAATTACAAAAAGATTTTTCTTACCCCGATACAATCTATTACCACAGCAGTGCTTGATAATTCACGACTGTTATTGACTATTAAAGCATGGCTTGATGCACTAGTTAACAAACTCTTCTCCTGAAGTACTATGTTCAACGTTTGTAAAAGAATATTTCCGTCTGAAACTTGAATAACTCTTTAGTTCAACTTGATGATGTTGACTGTTTCAGCTGAGGTCATGAACTGGGGCACAGCACTTCCATTAGCAGCTATACATTGACCACCATGTGAGGGCGCTGCTTCACTTAGAGAGAGAGTGTGCTTTCTTTAGCCTCTCCCATTCGTCATTGTGGGTTGCACCGAGACATCGCTAATGTCTGTGGTACCGATGTGTGTTGTTGACTGTGGAATGGCACCGCGATCTTTTCACACTATTAAAGCATACGCTTCAACTACATGAAAACGATCTCAAAGGCAGCTGTCCACCCGTGCTGGTTTAGCACAAGCATTGTACGGTATGGGCCGCTTTTGTGAGAAACTTAGAATAATAATTTACCTCACCCCCCCCCCCCCCAAAAAAAAAAAAGAAAAACTTGCAGCTCCTGTACGTTGTGGAGGAGGGGTAGAGAGTCAATAACTGTGGCATTGTGGTCAGTGGGCTGGATCTTTTCTTTGTTGAGCAAGTGCTCAACTTTTTCCACCTGCTCCTGAATAAACTGGCATTTGCCCAGACGGCACTTTAACTCTCTGTCACGCATAGTAGTAAACTGCGTGCAAAGGATGTGCGGGTAGCTCTGACACATAGTGCTCATGACAGGTTATCTATATACGTAGTTCGTTTAAGCAAGGATTAACATGCTTAATTGTTCCGTGTATCTCAGGAAGAATGATGGAGTGGAAGAGATCCCAAAAGGCAAGCGCTTATATTTGTATAAGCTGGTGTGAGTGTTGATGACATTCCAGATAACGTCCAGAGGTTCCTACAAATATGCATCGGCTAGGTCGGTCTTACAAAAATATTCTCCTCCAACAAGCTTTCTGACGAGATCTTCTGGACATGCTACATGGTATACACTTGTACCTGGACACTGACTGTTGATTTAATGTGTCTGTATAACCGAGACCACTACCAGATGTGCGAGCCAAGCGTTGGTGTTAAGAGATTCAATCCCCCCAGCCTAGTAAAGCCGATCGAGCTCCTACTTAAGATCTGTCCGTAAGGAGAGTGGAATGGGCAATGCCCAGCAGGAATGGGGCACTGTTTCAGGACGGAGGCTCATATTTCCTTGCTCATATCTCCCCAGACCAGGCTCGAAAATAGGTGCGATAGTGGCACAAAGGTCGTCGAAATCCACGAAGGAAATTGTGTCAGAGAAGACGTGAAAGGCCGGCCGATGTGGCCGAGCGGTTCTAGGCGCTACAGTCTGGAACCGCGCGACCGCTACGGTCGCAGGTTCGAATCCTGCCTCGGGCATGGATGTGTGTGATGTCGTTAGGTTAGTTAGGTTTAAGTAGTTCTAAATTCTAGGGGACTGATGACCTCAGAAGTTAAGTCGCATAGTGCTCAGAGCCATTTGAACCATTTTGTGAAGACGTGAAAGTCGTCATTGAAGAAGAGTTCGGATCAAGGCCAGAAATGTTTTCAACAAGCATAGTTGTCAGACCTGCGACGGTTTTGTACGCGATGGTGACTGTGAGCTGACACCACAGAGGAAATGAACTATCACCATATGCGACTAACGTACAGGAAGGAGGGACTAATTCTGGAGAACATAGAGGAGTGTGTGTTTGGAGGTACGCCAAATGAATGGTAGCCTCTGTGTTAACCTGGAAACGGACGTCTTTGCTCGCCTTTGCTTGACCCAAGCGGGGAATCGATTGTCCTGACGGTTTATGGTTGACACTTCGGAGATGACTATCTTTTCCACAGCAGTTGCGGTACACCCAGTCATCAAGACAATCTGCACTCGAGGTTGCTGCGAAGCAGTCTGTACATGATGGAAGATCCCCACTGTACACACTGAAGGGATGTGTTCGCAATTGAGAGATTGATAAACATTTACTATTAAGAAACCATCGACACATTTAAAATCGACGAATCACGATGCGGATGTCTGAGGAATGGTTTGGAGTATTTCGCATCCCTGGGACCGCTACTGCATGTGGTAGAGCCATGAGAAACTCAATTGTTACCCGCAAAATATCGAAGCAGTGCGACATTATCCAAATAACTTCCAAAGTTGGGTTGTTGAGATTACGAGCAAACGTGCACGCTTCTGGATCGGGAGCCAATTGGATCACAACATGTTGTATTAAAGAGTATACAAAGTAGGTTTTGTATGCCGGGTTTCAACAAGTGAAATCGGAATGGCTACTTAACATTTGCAATATAGTTACCTAAGAACGATACGAATGACCAGTTTGCTTGTGGTATTGATGAAACTCGAGTTACAAAGTGACCATATCGAATCGCTGCGAGTAATAACTCGAAAGCAACGTGCGCATCTCCTCGAATGTAAGAATGACAGCATTCGAAAGAGGAGTCAAAACGTCGCTGAGAAAGCGCTAGAACGGGAGGACAATCCCTGGAGAACGCCATCAGCAACATGAAAGGCGGTGAAGTGCTGCTTCAACCGATGTAAATACACGTCCAAATGCTGGCATGATTAAAACACAGAACTGCGGATGGGCAACTCTCCACCTAGGAAGTGACTGGGTGGGCATCCTGTGTCTGCAGTTGCTCCATACAAATACTTTCAGAAATGACTTCCTTACACTTAAATCTATACACGATGTTAACAAATTTCTCTTCTTCAGAAACGCCTTCCTTGCCATTGCCAGTCTACATTTTATATCCTCTCTACTTCGACCATCATCAGTTATTTTGCTCCCCAAATAGCAAAACTCCTTTACTACTTTAAGTGTCTCATTTCCTAATCTAATTCCCTCAGCATCACCCGACTTAATTCGACTACATACTATTATCCTCGTTTTGCTTTTGTTGATGTTCATCTTATATCCTCCTTTCAAGACGCTATCCATTCCATTCAACTGCTCTTCCAAGTCCTCTGCTGTCTCTGACAGAATTACAATGTCATCGGCGAACCTCAAAGTTTTTATTTCTTCTCCATGGATTTTAATACCTACTCCGAATTTTTCTTTTGTTTCCTTTACTGCTTGCACAATATACAGATTGAATAACATCGGGGAGAGGCTACAACCCTGTCTTACTCCCTTCCCAACAACTGCTTCCCTTTCATGTCCCTCGACTCTTATAACTGCCATCTGGTTTCTGTACAAATTGTAAATAGCCTTTCGCTCCCTGTATTTTACCCCTGCCACCTTTAGAATTTGAAAGAGAGTATTCCAGTCAACATTGTCAAAAGCTTTCTCTAAGTCTAAATTAAACTATGGCCTTAAGCGAAAATGTATCCAACCACAAAGTTTTAAGTACATTAAATTTCCTAAAAAAAAAAAAAAAAAAAAACGCTCATTCATTTCTTCTGAAGGACTAACAGTTTGCACACAGCAAGTGAAAGAATATGAAGATCTTCCGTATGGTTTTTGAACGTTTTGTGGGTTGCTGAGGCCACTGTTTTCGAATTATTCAAGAAAAACGTACAAAATTTACCTCCAAACAGGTTTTTCTAGAATAACTCGAGAACTGTTTTTTCCAGCAAACACGTACCCATCACAAAATTTTACGTACATTAAATATCCTACAGAAAAGGTCTTATCACGCGTAACTCCAGCCACGCCCCTTTTTCTACAATATATATGTCGCTCTCAGAGGTCTGACCTATCAGTTGGCAAGACTCCAAGGAGGAGTAACGCCTCTGAAGATGTCCAGTGTAGTTCTGAACGAAACGCTAGGAGCAGAAGAGTTTCGTGGACCATACCGTGTAAACCAAAAGGTTTACCAGCAGCAATGTCATCCGTTCGTGAAAGCCTTCATTATGTTATCAAAAAAGGTGTTGTTCATTTCTTCTATAGGACTAATAGTCTGTATGTAGCAGGTGAGAGAATATCTCTCGCGTGGCTTTGAAGGTGCTGTTATCAACAGGCAGGGGCAGTTGAATTAACTGATCAGCTGATCAGCCTCCAGTATGTTAAAGCTTCTATGCCGCTTGTTACGACTTCTGCAGTACTTGTTATGGCCGTTTGTTACTTGTTAGCAGCAGACACAGAGGATGCGCCAAAGACTGAGACGGCGTGGAGTCTTACAACTATTTATTGAACTTTCTTCACAATTTCTCCCTCGTCGTCGCTGCCCAGCCCTGCGGATCCCTCCGCCTGGCTGCTGCTCAAAAAATGGTTCAAATGGCTCTGAGCACTATGGGACTTAACATCTGAGGTCATCAGTCCCCTAGAACTTAGAACTACTTAAACCTAACTAAGAACATCACACACATCCATGCCCGAGGCAGGATTCGAACCTGCGACCGTAGCGGTCGCGCGGTTCCAGACTGAAGCGCCGAGAACCGCTCGGCCACTCAGCCGACTTGGCTGCTGCTGTGTAGGTTCTCCGACAATGCGCGCAGCGCGCGCTGCCGATCGTACTCGGAGCCTCAGGCCACCAGTGCTCCGCTGAAGTCAGGATGCCCTGTGGTTGAGATGGACTCGTCGCCGCTCGGCAGCCGCGTCGCCGTGAGGTCAGCTGCCGACGCCTGCTGCACCGGCGGCTGGGAAGCCGTCAGTCGCGATGTCCGCGAGGTCCCGTCATGGACGGACCGTGCGGCGTGGCCGGGTTGCCGTGAAGTCCCGGCGTCAGTCCCTGGTGGCGCCTGTCACCAACACCGCGCGGCTGCCGGTCCTGCTGGAATTTCTCGCCGTAGTTAGTCAGCCACGGTGCCGACCGAACTCGGGTCGATCTCCAGAGCTGAAGTTGACATCTGGCGGCGAACGGATGACTCCTGCGAGCTGGAACAGACTTCCGGAATCGCCACCTACGAAGATTGAACATTCGGACACGGACCACGTCCATCTTCAGATCCGAACTGCTTTCTAATGGCTTCTGTAAGTTGCTGCCTGCGCTCCACTATTTATATCCGGCAGGAGGACGTTTTTTATCCTCGGTCGTAGCTTTTTGTTATTACTCCCGCAGTATATTGCAGTGTAACTTAGCGGGCTGGCCTCACTTCCCTTACTCAGCACTCTCCAGGCTTCGCTCAGCGCTCGGTCTGTGTGCGTCCTTGCGTCAGTCTGTTGGTAGACTGCTACTGTCAGCAAGGCTATCTGTGCCACGCTTACTTCGCAACGTGTCGGTCGCCGGCTTGTAACGCCGGAAATGCATATCCTTCTATTTCTAACAATTCTACTATACATTTTTTCTTATTTTGTTACCTGAAGGTATGACATTTCTGTGTCTTTATATATTATAATTGTTTTACTATTTGTATATATATATATATATATATATATATATATATATATATATATACTCCTGGAAATTGAAATAAGAACACCGTGAATTCATTGTCCCAGGAAGGGGAAACTTTATTGACACATTCCTGGGGTCAGATACAGCACCTGGGGTCAGATACAGCACATGATCACACTGACAGAACCACAGGCACATAGACACAGGCAACAGAACATGCACAATGTCGGCACTAGTACAGTGTATATCCACCTTTCGCAGCAATGCAGGCTGCTATTCTCCCATGGAGACGATCGTAGAGATGCTGGAAGTAGTCCTGTGGAACGGCTTGCCATGCCATTTCCACCTGGCGCCTCAGTTGGACCAGCGTTCGTGCTGGACGTGCAGACCGCGTGAGACGACGCTTCATCCAGTCCCAAACATGCTCAATGGGGGACAGATCCGGAGATCTTGCTGGCCAGGGTAGTTGACTTACACCTTCTAGAGCACGTTGGGTGGCACGGGATACATGCGGACGTGCATTGTCCTGTTGGAACAGCAAGTTCCCTTGCCGGTCTAGGAATGGTAGAACGATGGGTTCGATGACGGTTTGGATGTACCGTGCACTATTCAGTGTCCCCTCGACGATCACCAGTGGTGTCCGGCCAGTGTAGGAGATCGCTCCCCACACCATGATGCCGGGTGTTGGCCCTGTGTGCCTCGGTCGTATGCAGTCCTGATTGTGGCGCTCACCTGCACGGCGCCAAACACGCATACGACCATCATTGGCACCAAGGCAGAAGCGACTCTCATCGCTGAAGACGACACGTCTGCATTCGTCCCTCCATTCACGCCTGTCGCGACACCACTGGAGGCGGGCTGCACGATGTTGAGGCGTGAGCGGAAGATGGCCTAACGGTGTGCGGGACCGTAGCCCAGCTTCATGGAGACGGTTGCGAATGGTCCTCGCCGATACCCCAGGAGCAACAGTGTCCCTAATTTGCTGGGAAGTGGCGGTGCGGTCCCCTACGGCACTGCGTAGGATCCTACGGTCTTGGCGTGCATCCGTGCGTCGCTGCGGTCCGGTCCCAGGTCGACGGGCACGTGCACCTTCCGCCGACCACTGGCGACAACATCGATGTACTGTAGAGACCTCACGCCCCACGTGTTGAGCAATTCGGCGGTACGTCCACCCGGCCTCCCGCATGCCCACTATACGCCCTCGCTCAAAGTCCATCAACTGCACATACGGTTCACGTCCACGCTGTCGCGGCATGCTACCAGTGTTTAAGACTGCGATGGAGCTCCGTATGCCACGGCAAACTGGCTGACACTGACGGCGGCGGTGCACAAATGCTGCGCAGCTAGCGCCATTCGACGGCCTACACCGCGGTTCCTGGTGTGTCCGCTGTGCCGTGCGTGTGATCATTGCTTGTACAGCCCTCACGCAGTGTCCGGCGCAAGTATGGTGGGTCTGACACACCGGTGTCAATGTGTTCTTTTTTCCATTTCCAGGAGTGTATTTATATTTATGCATGTATATCTATGTATAATTGATTTGTTTTGTAAATACTACTTGTATTTTTACGCTGGGTTTTGCCAAGGGAAAACTATGCTATCGAACGACTACATCGATAGGTCGTGTGGAGAACCAAAGTGTTTAGGATCTTTGGTAGTGTTAACTCTGCCGCATGGATCGCGGGCAGAGGGGGTCTGGCTGGAGTAGGGCGGTAGAGCAGGTGTGTTGTGTGACGCTCCCGCGAGTTGCCGCGCTTTCAGGGTTTGGCAGCATGTAATTGCGCTCGACCTGATATTATAGTGTCTGACACGGTGTCGCGGACGGGAAGCATTAGCTGGCGCACATCAAGAGCCCGTTTCGCCTGGTGACCGTGTCGAGAAGAAGGGGCGGCAATATCCAGCTTCTTCAACAGCGACTGCCGACAATGAGTGAGTGTCGCCGCCTCCCCGATCGACGACTGCAAACATTCAATCAACCAACAAGGAAGACTAAAAGCACGTAAAGTTTTAGAACTTTATGGCAGACCTCAGCTTTTCAAACTGTTGCATCACAAAAATACAGCAACTTAGCATGAACCTTTGAAGCTCATTGTCCCAACTGCATTACCAAGCAGGGTCCCTTCCTTTTCTGGATTGAACCCGAGTGTCGTTGAAATTCATACGCGAGCATAAAAGTAATATCATTCCATTTCACTGCTTTAATTTCAAAGTTCAGTTAAAGTATTCATAGCTGGCTACAATATTTAGATTACACAAGCAGAAATTAAGAGTGCGAGTTTTGTTACCATATTTTAGCTTACCTGTGACTGCAGCTCAGCTTGGTACGTACTAAATTTTACTATTGTTAATTGTCCAGAATCATTTAATTCAAGTTCAAAGTTAAATCTCTTATTTCTAAATTGCGTAGATTCAAGTAGGTTTTGAAATGATTGTTGAGGTAGCCCAAGACTAACCGTATTTTACTGAATTTCGATATGCTTCAGAAACAAAGCTCACTATTAATTTCAGTCACTAAATTAACTTTCAATTTTCCGGTTTTATTAATTCTTTTACTAAATTAAGTCAGAGTGTAGCGAAATTTATTACTTCTGACAAACGTTCAGTTTTCACACAGCATGTGTCAACCTTCAGTTGCCACGCTTTTAATGCCAATTATATGTGCATTAATCTTTCATTTTCAGTTATTATAGTAGTTGTCCATAGGACTGGCGACCGTAATTTTCCCCAAATCTCAAATATCCAATTAACGCCAAATAATTGTTAACGTAACGACTGCACATTTAGTTTCTTCATTAATTTTACCCTTTTCTCAAAATTAATTTTCACTAATTTCATTTGCATTTTTCCTTTCATTTAGATGTAACCCTTTCCTCCCTCTTTACCGACAAATTAACTTCGGTGACGATTGCTTTTCCTAAATTTCCATTAGGTGCACGCGGTTTAATTTTTCACTGGCATTAAGGTCGATAAGTGAGGGGGAGGTTACAGGCTGCCTCTGTTTTGCCTTTCTCCACTGCGTGAAGCAACGCTTACTACATGTGGCTGCAACAAATATGACGTCTGACAAAAATATCATTACACTGCAAGTACTGTGTGTCTACGTGACGTGCGGTTTTCTTATCTAGTTCTCCTTTCACCACCCTAGCACTTTCATAGTGCAGTTACGATGCCGATAGAGCGGCACAGTAGTGAAGTCAGAGAGCTCTGTCAAGTCTGCGCTTGTGGCGTGTGGGAGGCGCTGTGGGCCGCGGTGCTGCGGCGTGCACATCGAGGCGGCAGCCGCACGTGAGGTACGGCCCGGGCCCCGCGTTGCGTGTCCGGCGGCGGTGATAGCAGGGCCGGCGGAGCGTCGCTTCCTGCGGCCGCCGCTCTTCAATCTGTGCGCTGTCGGCCGCGTCACGGCCATTAATCGCGCCGGTGGCGAGCGCCGTTTCCGACGCGGCCGCAGCGGCGTCATCAGCACCGACAGCGTGCGCGCGTCTCCGGACCTCGCTGCCGGAACCCGCGACAGCGTGCGCACCGTACCAGTGTGCGATTCGGCGCTGATATCTGTATCGCGGGCAGGCCTGCTCGCACGGCGTAACGGGCACAGCAGTAAGTCAGGGAAACGAGCCAGCTACAGGTCGAATCCGGTCGCCAGGTGAGCTGCTCGTGGTGTGGACGGTGTTTCTGGCTGTTGCAACTATGATTGCTTTATTGCCGTCCCAGATGTCTTGCCTGCAGGCAGTTGATATTACAAAATATTCACAGGTGTCGGGCCTCGCTCTAGCGCTCTAGTGATTACGTCGCCGTGGACAAAAAACAAGTTGCCGCCCCTTAATATACAGGGTGATTCAAAAAGAATACCACAACTTCAGGAATTTAAAACTCTGCAACGACAAAAGGCAGAGCTAAGCACTATCTGTCGGCGAATTAAGGGAGCTATAAAGTTTCATTTAGTTGTACATTTGTTCGCTTGAGGCGCTGTAGACTAGGCGTCAGCGTCAGTTGATGCTAAGATGGCGACCGCTCAACAGAAAGCTTTTTGTGTTATTGAGTACGGCAGAAGTGAATCGACGACAGTTGTTCAGCGTGCATTTCGAACGAAGTATGGTGTTAAACCCCCTGATAGGTGGTGTATTAAACGTTGGTATAAACAGTTTACAGAGAATGGGTGTTTGTGCAAAGGGAAAAGTTCTGGATGGCCGAGAACGAGTGATGAAAATGTAGCACGCATCCAGCAAGCATTTGTTCGCAGCCCAGGAAAATCGACTCGCAGAGCTAGCAGAGAGCTGCAAATTCCACAATCAACTGCATGGAGAGTCCTACGAAAAAGGTTAGTTATGAAACCTTATCGTCTGAAATTGGTTCAAGCACTGTCTGCAGCTGATAAGATTAAAAGAATCGATTTCTGTGATTTTATCCTTGCTCAAATGGAAACAGATGAATCTTTCGTTTCAAAGATTGTGTTTAGTGATGAAGCAACTTTCCACACTAACGGGAAAGTCAACCGTCACAATGTCTGTATATGGGGCACTGAGAATCCGCGGGAAACAACTCAGTATGAACGTGACTCGCCTAAGGTGAACGTTTTCTGTGCCATTTCAGCCAATAAAATTTTTGGTCCCTTTTTCTTCGAAGGTGCTACTGTAACTGGACAACAGTATCTGGAGATGTTAGAGAATTGGCTGTTCCCTCAGCTCGAACAAGAAGCACAACAATTCATATTTCAGCAGGTTGGAGCGCCACCACATTGGCACCTATCTGTCCGTAACTACCTGAACGTCAACTACCCGAGGCGATGGATCGGCCGCCAGGCAGCCCGTGACAGAGCACTTCATCACTGGCCTCCAAGAAGCCCTGATCTTACCCCCTGCGTTTTTTTCTTATGGGGGTATGTTAAGGATATGGTGTTTCGGCCACCTCTCCCAGCCACCATTGATGATTTGAAACGAGAAATAACAGCAGCTATCCAAACTGTTACGCCTGATATTCTACAGAGAGTGTGGAACGAGTTGGAGTATCGGTTTGACATTGCTCGAGTGTCTGGAGGGGGCCATATTGAACATCTCTGAACTTGTTTTTGAGCGAAAAAAAACCTTTTTAAATACTCTTTGTAATGCTGTATAACAGAAGGTTATATTATGTTTCTTTCATTAAATACACATTTTTAAAGTTGTGGTATTCTTTTTGAATCACCCTGTATATGTGTATCACAATTTGTATATCATTAATTTATTTCTACCATCCCATACTCCTTGATTATCAATGTTATGCTATATTTTCCTTTCTAAAAAATGATTTTATTAAAATTAATAAAAACGGGTGTGCCTATTTTTAAAAAATGCAGTTTCTATTAATTTTGCCTATGGCAGGGCGATCTAGTGGGCCATCCATAGCGCCATCTGTTTTAGCCCGTCACTCTCGAACTGGTTTGTTCTTCTTATTTTTTCGTTTGATGCTACCATTCTACGGTCAAAGTCGGTTAATTCCCGTCGCGCGGGAATTAACAGACACCTTTCGACATGAAGCACCTGCGTACAAATGACAGCTCCACCAGCGAACTACCCTTTTACACCTTGTGAACGCGATACTAACACCATCTCTTTATGGGCATATCGCTATCCTATGTTTTCATGTCACCTCCGTGCAGATTGTTGAAGACTGTATAGGGCGCTCAAAACTACAATTTAGTCCTGAAACACAGTTCTCGAAATTTCCTAATCCCTATTTCGCGGTAATTTTAGCAAGCTTTCTTTAGGTACGGCAAGTTGATGTTTCTGCAACAGTCTGTGGCCAGTAAACGTGTTTTTGACCTTGATTTATGGACTCCGGATCGAGATGTAATGACTGTTGCCCAAAATGCTCCATAAAAATGTCAGCTGCAACAAAAGTCAACCCATAGTAACAGCATGAGACTGGGTATAAAGTTCTCATTTGTATCTAAAATAACTCCATCATGGTTATAAATCGCTCAGGTTACATACATTTATAAAAATTTTGTTGCCGAGGATCACATCAGTACATGCGACGAGATGTTAGTGAATATGAATTTCACGTCGAAATTTACAAAAATGTCAGTCTCGTACGAATGCATCCTTTCGCGGCGATATCCGTTAATAAAACATTCTCGGGTTTCAAGCCGCGTCAAGTGGTTTACTGACTACGAGCTTTCGGCAGATGTCTCCTCTGCCATTGTCAAGCGGATGACTGACACTTCACACTTGACACTTGACAATGCCATAGGCCTCTGCCATTGTCAAGCGTATGACTGACGCTTGACAATGGCAGAGGAGATCTCTGCCGAAAGCTCGTGGGCAGTAAACTACTTGACGCGGCTTGAAACCCGAGAATGTTTTATTAATGTCAGTCATCCGCTTGACAATGGCAGAGGAGATCTCTGCCGAAAGCTCGTGGGCAGTAAACTACTTGACGCGGCTTGAAACCCGAGAATGTTTTATTAATGTCAGTCATCCGCTTGACAATGGCAGAGGAGATCTCTGCCGAAAGCTCGTGGGCAGTAAACTACTTGACGCGGCTTGAAACCCGAGAATGTTTTATTAATGTCAGTCTCGAATTTATTCGCTGTGAAAATGGTTCAAATGGCTCTGAGCACTATGGGACTCAACTGCTGAGGTTATTAGTCCCCTAGAACTTAGAACTAGTTAAACCTAACTAACCTAAGGACATCACAAACATCCATGCCCGAGGCAGGATTCGAACCTGCGACCGTAGCGGTCTTGCGGTTCCAGACTGCAGCGCCTTTAACCGCACGGCCACTTCGGCCGGCTTATTCGCTGTGAGTAATATTGCTAAAACATGTTTGGAATATTTCACTAATGCATTTGAGTTTCTAGCAGGCATTGAGTATTTCGCCAGGAAACCCATATTTTTGGCTCCACTATGCGAATGGTATATGTTATGTCACCACACAGTAAATAAGAGATTCATAGATCCTACAGTTGTTTTTGTGTTTTAATTTAAAAAACCACCATGTTACCATCTGTTCATCTAAATTGGTGAGGCATATTATAAGTATTAGATAATTACAGAGCCGTCCATCACAAAGTGAAACAAGTGTTAAATCGACCGCCTTATATATATATATATATATATATATATATATATATATATATATATATATATATACTCCTGGAAATTGAAATAAGAACACCGTGAATTCATTGTCCCAGGAAGGGGAAACTTTATTGACACATTCCTGGGGTCAGATACATCACATGATCACACTGACAGAACCACAGGCACGTAGACACAGGCAACAGAGCATGCACAATGTCGGCACTAGTACAGTGTATATCCACCTTTCGCAGCAATGCAGGCTGCTATTCTCCCATGGAGACGATCGTAGAGATGTTGGATGTAGTCCTGTGGAACGGCTTGCCATGCCATTTCCACCTGGCGCCTCAGTTGGACCAGCGTTCGTGCTGGACGTGCAGACTGCGTGAGACGACGCTTCATCCAGTCCCAAACATGCTCAATGGGGGACAGATACGGAGATCTTGCTGGCCAGGGTAGTTGACTTACACCTTCTAGAGCACGTTGGGTGGCACGGGATACATGCGGACGTGCATTGTCCTGTTGGAACAGCAAGTTCCCTTGCCGGTCTAGGAATGGTAGAACAATGGGTTCGATGACGGTTTGGATGTACCGTGCACTATTCAGTGTCCCCTCGACGATCACCAGTGGTGTCCGGCCAGTGTAGGAGATCGCTCCCCACACCATGATGCCGGGTGTTGGCCCTGTGTGCCTCGGTCGTATGCAGTCCTGATTGTGGCGCTCACCTGCACGGCGCCAAACACGCATACGACCATCATTGGCACCAAGGCAGAAGCGACTCTCATCGCTGAAGACGACACGTCTCCATTCGTCCCTCCATTCACGCCTGTCGCGACACCACTGGAGGCGGGCTGCACGATGTTGGGGCGTGAGCGGAAGACGGCCTAACGGTGTGCGGGACCGTAGCCCAGCTTCATGGAGACGGTTGCGAATGGTCCTCGCCGATACCCCAGGAGCAACAGTGTCCCTAATTTGCTGGGAAGTGGCGGTGCGGTCCCCTACGGCACTGCGTAGGATCCTACGGTCTTGGCGTGCATCCGTGCGTCGCTGCGGTCCGGTCCCAGGTCGATGGGCACGTGCACCTTCCGCCGACCACTGGCGACAACATCGATGTACTGTGGAGACCTCACGCCCCACGTGTTGAGCAATTCGGCGGTACGTCCACCCGGCCTCCCGCATGCCCACTATACGCCCTCGCTCAAAGTCCGTCAACTGCACATACGGTTCACGTCCACGCTGTCGCGGCATGCTACCAGTGTTAAAGATTGCGATGGAGCTCCGTATGCCACGGCAAACTGGCTGACAGTGACGGCGGCGGTGCACAAATGCTGCGCAGCTAGCGCCATTCGACGGCCAACACCGCGGTTCCTGGTGTGTCCGCTGTGCCGTGCGTGTGATCATTGCTTGTACAGCCCTCTCGCAGTGTCCGGAGCAAGTATGGTGGGTCTGACACACCGGTGTCAATGTGTTCTTTTTTCCATTTCCAGGAGTGTATATAATAAAATCAAATATATATGTATGTACAGGGTGGTCCATTGATAGTGACCAGGCCAAATATCTCACGAAATAAGCATCAAACGAAAAAATAAGAACAAACCAGTTCGAGTGTGACGTGGGAAACAGATGGAGCTATGGATGGCCCACTAGATGTCCCTGCCATAGGCCAAATTAATAGAAACTGCATTTTTTAAAAATAGGCAAACCCTTTTTTATTACATATTCTTATAGTACGTAAATAAATATGAATGTTCTATTTGCAACATTTGTTTCACTTTGTGATGGATGGCTCTGTAATTATCTAATACTTATAATATGCCTCACCCGTTTAGATGAAGAAATGGTAACATTGTGGTTTTTTAAATTAAAACACAAAAAGTAGTTACGGTTGGACTTTATTTCTGTTCTTCCAATGGGATACATTTACTTTTGTGGCCTTATCATAAATCATGGGAACGCATGCTATTACTTTGTTTGCAAGTATAATAACCTTATTAATGTAATAAATGTTCAAAATGATGTCCAACCTCAGTGCATTTGGCAATACGCGTAACGAAATTCCTCTCAACAGCGAGTAGATCGCCTTCAGTACATTGACAATGCGCTGACGCACGTTTTCAGGCGTTGTCGGTGGACCATGATAGCAAATATGTTTCACTTTTCCCCAAAGAAAGAAGTCCGGAGATGTAAGGTCCGGTGAACGTGCATGGCATGGTATGGTGCTTCTACGACCAATCCACCTGTCATTTAATATCCTATTTAATGCAGCTTCAACTGCACTCGTGCTAAGTGCCGGACATCCATCATGTTGAAAGTACATCGCCATTCTGTCATGAAGTGAAACATCTTGTAGTAGAATCGGTAAATCATTAACTAAGAAATCGGCATACATTGCGCCATTTAGATTGCCATCGATAAAATAATGGCCAATTAGATGTCCTCCCATAATTCTACACCATAGATTAACCAGCCAGGATCGCTGATGTTCCACTTGTCGCAGCCATTACGTTACCTGTGTTTGTGAATGACGCTTTGTCACCAAACAGAACTCGTGAAAAAAAAAGAAAAAGCTTTATCGTCTCGTAATTTATTGTGTGCCACGTGGTAAAAATTTATAAGACGTTCAACATCATCGCCATGCAATTCCTGGAGCATAGAAATATGATAATCCTCAAAACCGACATTTTTGAAATTCCTGATCCTCGCTCAGTTTGTCTGCTACTGATGTGCAGAATAGCCTTAACTGCAGCTAAAAGTCTTATTTGTGCATATTCATTTGATGCAGTTCTTGGTTGCATCTTCTTCTTTAGCTGTACACTCCCGGTTCCTTTAAATACATTAACTGTCCGACGACACGTCCGGACACTTGAGTATTATCCGTCACGATAACGATCAACATACATAGCACAAAATGTTTGGGCATTTTGTCACAATAGCCATTCACAAACAAAATATCTACCTTTTCTGCGACTGTTAAACGTTCCATTTTAACAAGATTATGTTCAAAATGGCTCTGAGCACTATGGGACTCAACTTCTGATGTCATTAGTCCCCTAGAACTTAGAACTACTTAAACCTAACTAACCTAAGGACATCACACACATTCATGCCCGAGGCAGGATTCGAACCTGCGACTGTAGTGGTCCTGCGGTTCCAGATTGCAGCGCCTAGAACCGCACGGCCACTTCGGCCGGCAACAAGATTATGTCTTCCGCGTGATTACTACGACTGGACAAGCGTATTATCATACCTAATTCTAGTAATGAATTGCACACAGTGTTATCAGGTGCGTTGCTACATTTGTGAGAATATTACAGCGCCATCCATCACAAAGCGAAACAAATGTTCCAAATCAAACATTCCAATTTATTTACCTACTATCAAATGTGTAATAAAAATGGGGGTACATGTTTTAAAAGAAAGAAGTTTCTTTCAATTTGACCCATGGCAGCGCCATCTAGTGGGTCATCCATAGCGCCATCTCTTTTCCCCTGTTACGTGCGAACAGATTTGTTATTCTTATTTTTTCGTTTAATGCTAATTTCTTGAGATATCTGGCCCAGTCACTTTTAGTGAATCACCTTGTATATTTACTTACTTGCAATGACAATCAAATATATATACAATTTTTTATTTTCAATGACAACAAGCTCAGTTGGTAGAGCACTTGCCCGCGAAAGGCAAAGGTCCCGAGTTCGAGTCTCGGTCGGGCACACAGTTTTAATCTGCCAGGAAGTTTCATATCAGCGCACACTCCGCTGCAGAGTGAAAATCTCATTCTGGAAACATCCCCCAGGCTGTGGCTAAGCCATGTCTCCGCAATATCCTTTCTTTCAGGAGCGCTAGTTCTGCAAGTTTCGCAGGAGAGCTTCTGTAAAGTTTGGAAGGCAGGAGACGAGATACTGGCAGAAGTAAAGTTGCACGTGCTTCTGTTCTTAAATTTTCTGCTTGCATTTTATATCTACATCGACCCATGCTGTGGCTCACGTTGGTGCTGTTTGTAGGTTTCAGTCCTCTGTTGGAGGCCAGTCCGTATCGTTTAGCTGACATGCTTGAAGTTCCCAGACTGAGATTTTCACTCTGCAGCGGAGTGTGCGCTGATATGAAACTTCCTGGCAGATTAAAACTGTGTGCCCGACCGAGACTCGAACTCGGGACCTTTGCCTTTCGCGGGCAAGTGCTCTACCAACTGAGCTACCGAAGCACGACTCACGCCCGGTCTCACAACTTTACTTCTGCCAGTATCTCGTCTCCTGCCTTCCAAACTTTACAGAAGCTCTCCTGCGAAACTTGCAGAACTAGCACTCCTGAAAGAAAGGATATTGCGGAGACATGGCTTAGCCACAGCCTGGGGGATGTTTCCAGAATGAGATTTTCACTCTGCAGCGGAGTGTGCGCTGATATGAAACTTCCTGGCAGATTAAAACTGTGTGCCCGACCGAGACTCGAACTCGGGACCTTTGCCTTTCGCGGGCAAGTGCTCTACCAACTGAGCTACCGAAGCATGACTCACGCCCGGTCTCACAACTTTACTTCTGCCAGTATCTCGTCTCCTGCCTTCCAAACTTTACAGAAGCTCTCCTGCGAAACTTGCAGAACTAGCACTCCTGAAAGAAAGGATATTGCGGAGACATGGCTTAGCCACAGCCTGGGGGATGTTTCCAGAATGAGATTTTCACTCTGCAGCGGAGTGTGCGCTGATATGAAACTTCCTGGCAGATTAAAACTGTGTGCCCGACCGAGACTCGAACTCGGGACCTTTGCCTTTCGCGGGCAAGTGCTCTACCAACTGAGCTACCGAAGCACGACTCACGCCCGGTCTCACAACTTTACTTCTGCCAGTATCTCGTCTCCTGCCTTCCAAACTTTACAGAAGCTCTCCTGCGAAACTTGCAGAACTAGCACTCCTGAAAGAAAGGATATTGCGGAGACATGGCTTAGCCACAGCCTGGGGGATGTTTCCAGAATGAGATTTTCACTCTGCAGCGGAGTGTGCGCTGATATGAAACTTCCTGGCAGATTAAAACTGTGTGCCCGACCGAGACTCGAACTCGGGACCTTTGCCTTTCGCGGGCAAGTGCTCTACCAACTGAGCTACCGAAGCACGACTCACGCCCGGTCTCACAACTTTACTTCTGCCAGTATCTCGTATCCTGCCTTCCAAACTTTACAGAAGCTCTCCTGCGAAACTTGCAGAACTAGCACTCCTGAAAGAAAGGATATTGCGGAGACATGGCTTAGCCACAGCCTGGGGGATGTTTCCAGAATGAGATTTTCACTCTGCAGCGGAGTGTGCGCTGATATGAAACTTCCTGGCAGATTAAAACTGTGTGCCCGACCGAGACTCGAACTCGGGACCTTTGCCTTTCGCGGGCAAGTGCTCTACCAACTGAGCTACCGAAGCACGACTCACGCCCGGTCTCACAACTTTACTTCTGCCAGTATCTCGTCTCCTGCCTTCCAAACTTTACAGAAGCTCTCCTGCGAAACTTGCAGAACTAGCACTCCTGAAAGAAAGGATATTGCGGAGACATGGCTTAGCCACAGCCTGGGGGATGTTTCCAGAATGAGATTTTCACTCTGCAGCGGAGTGTGCGCTGATATGAAACTTCCTGGCAGATTAAAACTGTGTGCCCGACCGAGACTCGAACTCGGGACCTTTGCCTTTCGCGGGCAAGTGCTCTACCAACTGAGCTACCGAAGCACGACTCACGCCCGGTCTCACAACTTTACTTCTGCCAGTATCTCGTCTCCTGCCTTCCAAACTTTACAGAAGCTCTCCTGCGAAACTTGCAGAACTAGCACTCCTGAAAGAAAGGATATTGCGGAGACATGGCTTAGCCACAGCCTGGGGGATGTTTCCAGAATGAGATTTTCACTCTGCAGCGGAGTGTGCGCTGATATGAAACTTCCTGGCAGATTAAAACTGTGTGCCCGACCGAGACTCGAACTCGGGACCTTTGCCTTTCGCGGGCAAGTGCTCTACCAACTGAGCTACCGAAGCACGACTCACGCCCGGTCTCACAACTTTACTTCTGCCAGTATCTCGTCTCCTGCCTTCCAAACTTTACAGAAGCTCTCCTGCGAAACTTGCAGAACTAGCACTCCTGAAAGAAAGGATATTGCGGAGACATGGCTTAGCCACAGCCTGGGGGATGTTTCCAGAATGAGATTTTCACTCTGCAGCGGAGTGTGCGCTGATATGAAACTTCCTGGCAGATTAAAACTGTGTGCCCGACCGAGACTCGAACTCGGGACCTTTGCCTTTCGCGGGCAAGTGCTCTACCAACTGAGCTACCGAAGCACGACTCACGCCCGGTCTCACAACTTTACTTCTGCCAGTATCTCGTCTCCTGCCTTCCAAACTTTACAGAAGCTCTCCTGCGAAACTTGCAGAACTAGCACTCCTGAAAGAAAGGATATTGCGGAGACATGGCTTAGCCACAGCCTGGGGGATGTTTCCAGAATGAGATTTTCACTCTGCAGCGGAGTGTGCGCTGATATGAAACTTCCTGGCAGATTAAAACTGTGTGCCCGACCGAGACTCGAACTCGGGACCTTTGCCTTTCGCGGGCAAGTGCTCTACCAACTGAGCTACCCAACCGCGAAAGGCAAAGGTCCCGAGTTCGAGTCTCGGTCGGGCACACAGTTTTAATCTGCCAGGAAGTTTCATATCAGCGCACACTCCGCTGCAGAGTGAAAATCTCATTCTGGAAACATCCCCCAGGCTGTGGCTAAGCCATGTCTCCGCAATATCCTTTCTTTCAGGAGTGCTAGTTCTGCAAGTTTCGCAGGAGAGCTTCTGTAAAGTTTGGAAGGCAGGAGACGAGATACTGGCAGAAGTAAAGTTGTGAGACCGGGTGTGAGTCGTGCTTCGGTAGCTCAGTTGGTAGAGCACTTGCCCGCGAAAGGCAAAGGTCCCGAGTTCGAGTCTCGGTCGGGCACACAGTTTTAATCTGCCAGGAAGTTTCATATCAGCGCACACTCCGCTGCAGAGTGAAAATCTCATTCTGGAAACATCCCCCAGGCTGTGGCTAAGCCATGTCTCCGCAATATCCTTTCTTTCAGGAGTGCTAGTTCTGCAAGTTTCGCAGGAGAGCTTCTGTAAAGTTTGGAAGGCAGGAGACGAGATACTGGCAGAAGTAAAGTTGTGAGACCGGGCGTGAGTCGTGCTTCGGTAGCTCAGTTGGTAGAGCACTTGCCCGCGAAAGGCAAAGGTCCCGAGTTCGAGTCTCGGTCGGGCACACAGTTTTAATCTGCCAGGAAGTTTCATATCAGCGCACACTCCGCTGCAGAGTGAAAATCTCATTCTGGAAACATCCCCCAGGCTGTGGCTAAGCCATGTCTCCGCAATATCCTTTCTTTCAGGAGTGCTAGTTCTGCAAGTTTCGCAGGAGAGCTTCTGTAAAGTTTGGAAGGCAGGAGACGAGATACTGGCAGAAGTAAAGTTGTGAGACCGGGCGTGAGTCGTGCTTCGGTAGCTCAGTTGGTAGAGCACTTGCCCGCGAAAGGCAAAGGTCCCGAGTTCGAGTCTCGGTCGGGCACACAGTTTTAATCTGCCAGGAAGTTTCATGCTTGAAGTTGTTTGTCTTCTTCTCGTGTTGACTGGCGCCACTAGGTGTCGCAAGCGTTGCCTGTCCGCTAGTGGCAGAAGCGGCGCTTGTCGATATGTAGTAACTGTGGCCCTATCTTTGGGGTGACGTTTTTGTTCTTCCAGGTCGTGTCAGTGGGCAGTTCGGTAGGGGGACTCAGGAGGAGCCAGGTGCGCGTAGGGCGAGAACACGCCGGGACAATTGGCGGACAGCATGGACGGCCAGATCGAAGGCCTTTGGTCACGAGGGTGCACGACCTCGTCTTAAAACGGATTCTGCAAGTTTTAAGTTATGTGCATTTGGGATTCAAGTAGAGAAACCTCCACCATTGTGAGATCTTGCGATTCTCCAGTGACTTGGGTTCGTGTTGCTGGTCGTAGTGCTGCTGAGGTGGAGAGCAGCGAGTGGAGTGCATGGGGAAGGTGGATCTGATCAGCTTTCCTGGGCTTCTAATTACTATTTACTGCGTTCAATTTGTTACTGTTTGTTAAGTTCAACCAGCGATATTTTTCCGGCCTAGTGGCCGCTAACGCTCCAGTTACCTGCCATGGAGATTAGTGTATGTAACGGGAGTGTACGTTTCCTCGCCTTGCCGTTGCTGTCCGGTGAGGAATGTAGTTTTGACAGCTTTCTTGATTGTAGGTTGGTTGGTGATTCTTCTACTCTGGTGGTAGTGATTGCTTTCTCGTTCCGTGCGCTCTATGCACAGTATTCTGCCAGCGGAGTCCAGACCGTCGGTTCTGGCTTTGGCGTATTTTTACATCTTTGCATCTGGTTTATTGGACGTCAGGTAGCCTCAGCAAGATTATCATTAGTCATTCGTTAGAGTGCCACTAGTCTGAGTTACCATCTAGTGAAGTGAATGCAGCTCTTGGCTGCCTATCTCACCGCTCGCGAAAATGTTTTTGCCGGACCTACTCAGAGGTCGATTCCTGGTGCACCGTCTGTGGCTGTCCCTTGTGTTTTATTATTGTATTTGGTGTTTTATTGTATGTTTTTTAAATTTTTTATATAATTGCCATTCATGGCGTTACAGCACGTTTAAATCGTTGTGCTACCAAGTTTACCATCATTTGGTCTCATCCGTTTGGTGATCAGTTGCCTGTCTTTGTAAATTAACCTTTGCTATTGCATCGCTTTTTTACAGTAGGTTTGTTAATTTTTTTAATAATTGGCGTCCTTGGCATTAAAGGCCTTCAGCCGTGACTGTAGTTACTTGCTTTAAAATTCTAATTGGGGTGACATTGGCTTTTTTAAACATTATTTGCTGTGCCTGTATTTTATGCTCATTTTGTGAATTGTAACGCACTGAAAGCACTATTAATTACACCTTTGTGTATTCCTTCATTAATAACGGGTATTAGCTTTATTTATTGCTGAGTCTGGAATTACCGTTTTAAAATAAATGTGTGTAATTGCAAAAGGGAACCATTAGTAACTGATTACGGCCCCCTCCACAATCGTAACCAAATACTGCCTTCCCTGACTACCAGGTTCCAACTGGTAGCAGAGCGTGGTTATGGTTGTAATATCGCCATTTCAGTTGCTGTTGGTTGATTTGGTAAACTCTGTTACTGTTGTATGATTTCTGCCTTTGGTGTTTTTGGTTCTGTTTTAGGTGATCAACTCAGTGATGGCGGTCAGGCAGTGCCCCGGGGTTGGCCTATTGAGGGAGGACCACCTCATTTATGAGCCGGCGATAAGACGCCACCATATTGAGGATAGTGTTCCGGACTTAGCAGCCCGTTTGCGTGCTACCGTTCTTCAGCCGGTTGACGTCACGCCGGATGTTGTGGGTGAGACAAAGGCAGCCACTGAGTTTTTGTTTAAAACTATTAGGAGTCTGGAGGACAATATCGGCTTTTTAGAGGGCGGTCAGTTAGACAGGGTGCGGGCACAGTTGATACATTTAGCCAAACGGATATCTGACTTAAGGACATTAAAATTAGAGGATCGTGATAGGGAATCAATCGCTGAATTGGGGTCCTTGGTTAACGAATTGCAGTTTAGGGTCACATGCTTAGAGCTTGATGGGAAGATGAATGGGGAACAGGATTTCTTACATTTCGGGCGGTGCGCTAGAGAGCGCGGGAATACCGCCCTTATGTCCTCCGAGGGGTTAGTCGGGGCGTTTGCTAAATTGCCTAATCCTCTAGTGCATCGTTTTCGAGACGTCACAGAATTAGTTACACACCGACTGGAGCAAATTGAAAGGTTGTTATGGTTTTTGGTTCGCCTTGAGCAACACACTGATGCGTTTGGTGTTTCGCATCACGTAAAAAAAAAATGGTTCAAATGGCTCTGAGCACTATGGGACTCAACTGCTGAGGTTATTAGTCCCCTAGAACTTAGAACTTGTTAAACCTAACTAACCTAAGGACATCACACACATCCATGCCCGAGGCAGGATTCGAACCTGCGACCGTAGCGGTCTCGCGGTTCCAGACTGCAGCGCCAGAACCGCGCGGCCACTTCGGCCGGCCGCATCAGGTAATTTTGTCTCTATTGTATCCTTTAACTAGAGGCGAATTGAGGACCTTGGTATCCAGAACAATGGCAGAAGAGTTTTCATTGCAGCAGTTGAGGGAGCTTGTGATCAACGAAAGATTGACCGCAGGAGTTCGTAAACAGCTCGAGTGTCGCTGTATTTGGCAGATGCAGCAAGATAGGGAGGAGTTGCATCAATACGTGGAAAGGGTTAAGACGGCCTGTTTGGCCCTGTTAGTCGACTTGCCAGAACGGGAGTTAGTTTCAATCGTCCTGAGGGGAATGCGAGCAGCGGATAAGTCACATTTTGTTTTTCGTGGTCGTCCCTCCACTTGGGAAGAACTTAGTGCCGCCGTTGTAGCGATATCCGCGTTGCCGCTTTCGGACGATAGACACCGTGAGGTTAAGGTTCAGCCCGTGGGCGTCGTCACCGAGGGGAACTCCGGATTACCAAACTTCAGCTTAGTCTGCTAAAGGGGAATCGCGGCGTTGTTTCAGGTGCGGTCGAGCAGGGCAATTAGTTCGTACTTGCGCTCAGCCGCTGATACCCAGAGCCAATAAATGACGCCCGGGTGGGCAGCAACCCCGGGGTCGAGCCTTTAAAACCTGGTGTGCCCTTGTCGCTGCTCGATCATTATCCCTACTGCCTTATATTTGTTCTCGAGTAGGTGGCGAACCTATTAGTGCCCTTTTGGAATCTGGTAGCTCCTTTTCATTGCTGAGCTTGGAATGGTTTCTTGAATTTGGTCATCTTGCGAGACTTAGGCTGGTGCCTTCTTCGATGCAGAGATGTCGGTTTTCCATCGGGCAGGTGTTGCCTCTGCTTGGTTGGGTCCGAGGGAGTACCTCGGTTGGGGATTTATCGTGGCCCTTCTCTTTGGCCTTGGTTAAAGAGCTACCGGTCGATTTGATTTTGTGATGTGATTTTATCGGTAAAACTGGTCTTCTCTTGGATTATTCAGGGTACACCTTTTTCTTTAAGTTTTCGTCTGGTCAGAAATTTGGGTTCTGTGAGAGTACTAAGCGTACGGTACGTCGAGGTGCGTGAATGCTGACTGTTGATGCTAAGGTTAGTGAGTTTGATCTCACCCATCTTGTCTGCCCGGCAGGCCTCTGAACTAAGAGGTTTGTTGGAGAGGTTCCCAGAGATTCTCTGTGATTGACTAGAAGTTACTAATGTTTTTGACTACCATATTCGTCTTTCTGGCCATTTCCCCGTCAGGCAGTCCCCATATCGCATCTCACCGGCTAAGATTAAGATACTAAGGGGAAATATCTACAAAATGCTTGAGCAGGGAGTTACTAGGCCTTCTACATCTCTTATGCCTCTCGTTATTCCACGGCCCTAAGGATCAGCGGCGGGACTTTCGGCCTGTTGTTGACTATCCTCGCCTAAATAAGAAGTTTGGCCTCGAATCGGTTCCTTTACCTGATCTTCATAACTGTTTTACTTGGTTTTCCGGGGCTAATTGGTTTACTGTGCTTAACCTGAATCAAGCCTATTATCAGATTCCCTTAGCCGAAGAATGTAAACACGTTACAGCGATTTGTACTGATTGGAATTTCTTTGAATTTGATAGGGTACCCTTGGTTTGGCCACTGGCGCAGCCGTCCTTACTCGTTTGCTGGATAATATTCTACCGTATCTTCCTTCGCCGTCGGCGTTGTCGTTGTTACCGTGAGACACCGTTATATCAAGAGGAAAGGCGCGTCGATCTTAGAGCATGAGATATGATGACCTTAAGCCATTGACAACACACAACGGTCACGGTAGCACCTTATTCCAGAATAGCTGCAGTAGTTAAGATCTACGAACTATCCCCTGTTGACCAGGTCCCCAAAACTTAACTCGTAACGAGATCCCTTCAAAGCAAATTGTCATAACGATCATCTATAAAGGCTTCGTACAACGAGAAGAAATGTTACGGTTTATGGAATAATAACAGATACGACCAAACTGTCTTGTCTCTTCTGCTTTATTTAACATAACTTCGTTCACAGTTTCATTTCGCATTCACCACTCATTCACCGAAACCCTTTGATGAACAGTTTTGGTTGCTTAACACCAACAGTCAATGATAATGATACAGCTTTTCTCCTTTTTATAAATTGAAACCCGCTCTCCGTGATATAATAAAAGAAAAAAACCGGTCTCAATACCGCGTCCCTCGTGAGATGCGAATAGACTTATCCCGGAATTGACCGCCCTGTAGGTGTACTCAATTTAATGACCACACTTCGCTGTCCGCTATTTCGCGTAGCTGAATGTCCATTTGTTAGTCTGATTATACACTGTAGCTATTTAAAATTCGCCCCTATATTTTTCACAACGCACAATTAGCACTTCGTTACCTTTTTTTTTTTTTTTTTTTTTTTTAAGAGTAAACGGAAAAAAAGACGCCGTATCATCGGCTTAGTCGACATAAAGCAAAACACCTTAATATGCCCAATTTCACCTCTTCTTATAGGATCGGCTACCTTACTCATTAATTTACTACATATTATTTCCAATAACAGTAAACAGGTATCGCCGTTATATTTTGATTGTATTCAAAAGCATGTTACTACTATTATGACCAACCAAATCGTCACAAATCGCGCGGCGTGTGTTTTTTAATGATAACTTTACGCTATTCAATTTCCGTTACGGCTATCTTGACTCGTAATGTTACACGGCCCCCCAGACTGTGATGTCTTGAAGAGGGTTCCAGACAGAACAGTTTTTTTTTTTTTTTTTTTTTTTTTTTGTACAGTGACAGAAGAGGGTATTTGTTTCGTCGAATACACTCACTCTCAGATTCACTCAACAAGTCAGTACATACATTCTACAATATTTAAGTTGAGTTAATGGGCCTAGACAAAATGCCCTTAACTAAATTCCACATTTGTTTATAGGTTGTCTTAGAAACACTTCGCACTAATCACTTCATATTCACACCACATTTTTTTTCTTGGATGAAGCCCTCAGTTATTCAACCGACTGTGCAAGGCAGGGATCACAGCCGGGTTCGACGATTGGCATCCTAGGCCAAAACCCTTATTAGGCCACTTGTTTAACCAGGGAGGATTTAGTCCTTTTCTTTTCCTCTTAATTCCACTTTTAAATCATCCATCCTCGCTGTTCGATGAGAGGATAAATCGTATTTCAGCGTCGACATTGTTGCTGATACCAAGAAGGTATCTCATGGAAATCGTCGGTACATTCTTTAATTTTCTTTGTAAGTTAGTATAAGTACGTATTTATCCACTGGTGCTTTTATTTAGTCCACTGAGTGTAGTCTTGGTATCATTCAGTGTTTCTTGAATCTATATTTTGCTCATTATTGATAATACTTCTTCAGGTCTATGTGAGGGAACAAGCCTTTAATTACATCAGTATCACAATCTGCCAGGAGGTAGCTCCCTTCATGAGGTATTTTCATTATTTTGTATGGACCTGTATATAAATATTGCCATTTCTTATTCAGTCTTTTCCTGGTTGATGCTTTTGGGTGATTTCTCAATAAAATTTCTTCCCCTACATCATATGTGACTACTTTCTTCACATTTTTATCAAAACGGGTTTTTCTCAATCGTGCTTGATGCTTCAGGTTTTCGTAGACCTTCTTCACCATATCTTCTTTCTTGGTAATCTTTTGTTCTATCACAGGTTATTTCTTCATCCATTCTGGCACAATACTTTCACCAAATACTATTTGGTTAGGTGAATAACCTGTCGATAAGTGTGGTAAGTCATTGTACACTTTCTCAAATTCATAAATCCAATCGATCCATTTATAATGTTGTTTGGGTATGTACGTCCGTAAAAATCGGTTCAACTCTCGAAGATTCTTGCAACCGGATTTCCACAAGGGTAAAATCTTGAGATGTAAATGTGCTAGTTTCCTTGTTCTTTCATAGTGTCTCTCTATACTTTGCTTGTATAATAAGCAGCGTTGTCTGTCAAGACCATTATAGGTTTGCCAAGCTCAGTTATATAGTTGTTGATAAATTTGCGTAACATGGGTCGAACGTGGAAATTTTTCAAAGGATATAATTTCACATATTTTGAAAAGAGATCATAGAAAGCCAATACATATTTGAATTGTCCACGTGTCATGGGACATGGCCCACAGACATCACATTACACCAACATTAAAGGTTGTTGTGGGATGATAGGATGTAATTCTATCTTCCGACAATAGTTTATGGGTTTCGCCTTCTGACATATTTTGCACTTCTTAAGAATATTTGTAGCTATACGTCCCAAATTTGGATGATAGCAGTATTGAGCTATTTTGGCTGTACATTTAGCGGCACCAAAATGACCCCAATTCAAGTGAGTGTACCATACTAGTGATTCTAAATATTTATTTGGAACACAAACTTTCCAAACATCTTCTTCATCCTTCCTCCGATACAATATTCCGGATTTTAATTGATACTGTTCTTGAGAGTGACTTAGCGTTTTGCATTCAACAGCATGCCTAATGGCTTTCCACAACTTATCATCTTCTTGCAGTTGTGGAAGACTTCGACATAGCTGTGAAATCTGCCTCTCACAATATTGCCTTGATAAATTCATGACTTTAAAGTCAATAGTCCGTTCTTCACACTCGTCGTCATTCTTTCTTTTCGGTAATCTTGAAAGAGCATCGGCTATGATGTTGTCTTTCCCTCTGATGTATGTGAGCGTAATATCATATTCTTGCAGTAGCAGGGCCCACCGGGTTAAACGTGAATGGAACATCCTTCCTGTTAAAATAAAAGATAAAGCTTTGTGGTCGCAGAATACAATGATCTTCTTTCCATATACAAAATAGCGAAACTTTCTAAGGGACCAGACCACGGCCAGTACTTCCAATTCAGTAGTACAATATGCACGTTCACAGCTAGAGAGTGTTCTGCTGGCAAACCCAATTATTTTGACGGTACTGGTATCTTCTGGATTGTCCATCTGGAAAAGAGTGGCACCCAATCCTGTTTCAGAAGCATCCGCAGCAATATAAAAGTCTTGATCAAGTCTCGGATGATGTAACAGTGGAGCATTAGTCAAAGCATTGCGGACTTTATCAAAAGCTTGCGTGCATTCGGAATTCCACTCCCACATGACATTTTTTCTTAACAGCCGTAACAAACAGTCTTGGCTTCCTAACTGATTGGGTAAAAATCGTCGAAAAAATGAAACTAAGCCGATAAATGACTTTAATTCCGTCCTATTTTTTGGATAAGCACATCTGTTAATCGCATCCATCTTTTTAGGATTTGGTTTTATCCCTTCAGGAGTGATTATATGTCCAAGAAATTTCAATTGGTTATGAGCAAACTTGGATTTGCTCAAATTTACCGTAACTCCGTATTCCAAAAATTTCGCAAAAACTCTTCTTAATAAGTCCAAATGTTCCTTCCAAGTTTCAGAAGCAATTAGCAAATCATCCACATATAAAGTAACTTCATTCAAAAGGTCTCTGCCCAGTACGGTATCTAATGCCGATATGAAAACACCACCGCTTATTTTCAACCCAAATGGCATGACGGTAAACTGGTAACTTCGGCCCAGAAAAACGAATGCAGTATATTTTCTAGATTCTTTCGATATTCTAGTTTGCCAATATGAACTACGCATATCCAAAGAAGTTAAGAAGCGGGCACCATAAAACTTTTGTACTAACTCTTCTAGGTTCTCCGGTCGCGTTTGTACAGGTATAATGATCTTATTGATCTCTCTGGCATCCAACACCAATCTGATGTCACCATTGGGTTTAATTACCGCCACAAGAGGGTTACAATATTCGGAATCTGAGGGCTCAATAATACCCCATTCTAACATTTTATTGATTTCCTTTCTGACTACCTCTTTCTTTGTCCATGGGATAGAATAGGAAGTACGACAAAAGGGTTTATGTGCATATTTCTTTATATGGAATTCAAAGTCTTTTATTATACCCGGACGTTTACTAAAAATCGACTGATATGTTTCCAACAAGTAGTACAGTTCGTCCCTTTGGATAACAGATAAATATTCTGATTCTAACACCTTTTCCTGCAATGACATTTTATCAATCATTTCTTCAGAACATTCAATAAGGCATATATCATACACATTTTCATCATCAATACTGACATATTTTACCATTAGATTCATACACAACTGATTTGGAATTACTCGGCCCTTTCTCAGGGTGGCTGTCAAAACATTACCATTGGAATTAAATATACATTCACCTTTCTCTAAATTAATGATTGCACCGGTCTCACGTAAAAAATCCAAGCCCCAGATACATGGTACTGTCATTTTAGGAACAACCAGGAATGTACTTTCTATTTGAGCCCCCCGTATTGTAACGTCGACACGTACCTGTTTCACAACTTTTTGCATTTTTGCGCTGAACGCGCCAGACACGGTACATCCTGTGATAGGGAAAGTGGGCATTTTTACCCCTCGGATTATCTGTTTTAAACAGTCCAGCGTCATGACACTAATAGTTGCTCCAGTATCAATTACTATTTCAACATCAACATTATTTATACTTGTTGGAATTATTGCCTGTAAAATTTGTCCACATTTATTAGAAACTTCAGGTTTTTCTTCAATTAATTCATTCCTTATATCCTGATCATTATTGTACCTTAATACTCTCAACTCAAATTGATGCCTGCCTTCCTTCTCCTTTCCAGTCATCGTAGGAAGGCATTTGGTGACTGGTATTAGTTTAATCTATCACGTTGAGTCATCGGTGGGGGTTCATGAACTTCCACAATCCGTACAGTATGATCCGAGTTATGGTATTCACCCCGTCGCACATTGGAGGCTCCTTCGCCATTGGTATAGCTCCTTGTGCTGGATGAGGACTCGAGGCATTTGTTCCATCCTGCCGATGAACATTATGCTTCGAATTATCTTCCCAAGGTCGAATACAATTGGGTTCATCACTTGGGTATCTGTTACTCTTATTAATATCACTACTATGCACATTCGCGTCACCATATCGAGGTTTACCTCTAGCACAGTAAGTACCTCTTCTATATTTATTATAATCATTGTTTTTATTGCAACTATAGGATGAAGATTGTCCACGCTCCTGTGATGCGGGTTTGACCTGGTTTTCGGTATTATTATTATCATACGTTAAATTATTATTATAATTATTCGTATTACTATGAGTGTGAGTCGACATTTGATTACTACTCATTTGTCTTGCGTCTTCCATAATCATATCTATAGAGTCAATCACCGACAAGAACTGTTCTACATCGTGGTCAGGAACATTATTAACTTTTCACGTATATTTATGGGCAACTTTCCCTTCAAAATTCTGATCACTTCCTTGTGAGAAATTGGATCACTCCAATAATGTGTCTTATTTATGTACTTTTCAAAATATTGCCTTAAAGTACTCCTTTTACTGTTAAAATACTCAGGTAGGTAAACCTCTTCTTAAGTTCTCTTGTTTACTCGACGACCAGTATTTGGCCAAAAAAAGTTGTTCAAACTCAGCGCAAGTATGGCAACTTTCACTTACTTCGGCGGTCCACAATGCGGCTTCTCCGGTAATTTTGGATACTATAAATTGAAGTCGGTCGTGTTCTGACCAGCTACGTGGAAATATTCTTTTGAAATTATTGATAAAGATTTTCGGATGCAGGTTGTTCTTTTCAGTGGAGAATGTTGGGAATTGTCTACTTTTAAAAATGCTGTTCTCCACCTTTAAAGAAGACAAATATCCTCGCTGACCAAAAGAATCATCATCTTTACCAACCAAATCATCAACTTCCCAATGCAAATTTTCACCACAATTGTACTTCGTATTATCACATGTTCGGTTGTTTTTCGACCTATTCTCCGAACGTTTGTCCTCTGTCAACAAATTTTGTGATGACTTTCGTTCTAACTCCGCGAATTTAGGTAACTCATCAACTACTTACTCTTTTATTTTCTGAATTTCGCTAGTGAAGAGCTTAATTAAATCATCATTTCTACTTAGGTGCTCATTGATATTTTCATTTGGCTGGGATCCTATAGTTCTCTTAACCTTGTCTACAATTTCATTTCCTTTTATTCCTATCCATTCAGATAGATCTTCGTCAAGTCTTTTAGTTTGATCTACTAAATACTTGTCAATCCCCTTACGAGCATCGGACTCAAACTCGACTATTTGTTTCGAAAGTTCTTCTATCTGTGCGCTAGCATTGAAACAGCTGCTTTCACACTTAACCATCCTATTGGACAGGCCATCATAACTCTTCGAAACTACCTCATATTTCTTTTCTACGTCATGACGTTTTCCCATTAAATTATTATATTGCCTTTCTAAGGTGTTAGAAAACTCTACATCTAGTTCTCCAAATTTCGCATTTAATTGAGTCTCCCAGTCCGCCTTTAATTCTTTCTTAGTATTTTCCAGTTTATAATCAAAGGTGTTCAGTTTGCTTTCCAAAGAATCCATTTTAACTTCTAATGAACCAAATTTGGCCTCAAATTTTTCATTTAACTTTTGATTGTCCTCTTTTAATTGCTTATTATCTTTTTCTAGTGAACCAAGTCTTCCATTCATTACACCCATTTGAGTATATATTGATACCAGCATATCAAACATTTTTTGATTAATATTTCCATTTTGAGAATCAACTTGCTGATCTACTTATCATTGTATTTGAATCTCCTAACGGCTCTAAATCAATAACTGTATTATTATCTGTACATGTCTCCTGTCCAACATTGAGCTCATGGGATGCATCATCCCTATCCTCTTCACTTTCCTCTCTCTCTCTACTCATTACTCTACTCAACTGTACATTATCATGTATTCTTTTCGTTCGTTTTGACATGATTATTCACTACCAAGACATACACTTATTTTCACTATGTATTTATATATATTTATCTACCGAAATCACAAGTCTCAACTTCCTTTTTTTTATAATCATACAGTTATTTTAATCATACCTGGTAGTATCGCTCACTTTTAGCGATTATTGAAGAATACCTCTTTCATTGGACAGACTCACTGGCTGCTACAATATTTTCCAACTCTAGGGTTCGTGAATCAGGATGACACTCGACTCGATGCAGCAATCCTCCTCGATCTAGCCGCACGTTGTGGCACCACTTCTACCGTATCTTCCTTCGCCGTCGGCGTCGTTGTT
This sequence comes from Schistocerca nitens, assembly GCF_023898315.1. Taxonomy (NCBI): domain Eukaryota; kingdom Metazoa; phylum Arthropoda; class Insecta; order Orthoptera; family Acrididae; genus Schistocerca; species Schistocerca nitens. The sequence goes on along the minus strand of NC_064615.1, from coordinate 1,045,171,592 downwards.
ACCGTGAGACGCCGTTATACCAAGAGGAAAGGCACGTCGATCTTAGAGCATGAGATATGATGACCTTAAGCCATTGACAACACACAACGGTCACGGTAGCACCTTATTCCAGAATAGCTGCAGTAGTTAAGATCTACGAACTATCCCCTGTTGACCAGGTCCCCAAAACTTAACTCGTAACGAGATCCCTTCAAAGCAAATTGTCATAACGATCGTCTATAAAGGCTTCGTACAACGAGAAGAAATGTTACGGTTTATGGAATAATAACAGATACGAACAAACTGTCTTGTCTCTTCTGCTTTATTTAACATAACTTCGTTCACAGTTTCATTTCGCATTCACCACTCATTCACCGAAACCCTTTGATGAACAGTTTTGGTTGCTTAACACCAACAGTCAATGATAATGATACAGCTTTTCTCCTTTTTATAAATTGAGACCCGCTCTCCGTGATATAATAAAAAAAAAAAACCGGTCTCAATACCGCGTCCCTCGTGAGGTGCGAATAGACTTATCCCGGAATTGACCGCCCTGTAGGTGTACTCAATTTAATGACCACACTTCGCTGTCCGCTATTTCGCGTAACTGAATGTGTCTGATTATACACTGTAGCTATTTAAAATTCGCCCATATATTTTTCACAACGCACAATTAGCACTTCGTTACCTTTTTTTTTAAGAGTAAACGGAAAAAAGACGCCGTATCATCGGCTTAGTCGACATAAAGCAAAACACCTTAATATGCTCAATTTCACCTCTTCTTATAGGATCGGCTACCTTACTCATTAATTTACTACATATTATTTCCAATAACACTAAACAGGTATCGCCGTTATATTTTAATTGTATCCAAAAGCATGTTACTACTATTATGACCAACCAAATCGTCACAAATCGCGCGGCGTGCGTTTTTTAATGATAACTTTACGCTATTCAATTTCCGTTACAGCTATCTTGACTCGTAATGTTACAATATTCTTGGAGACTTGAAATTAGACCGTGTTTACAATTTCCTGGACGATTTGGTAATTTATATTCGTTCGTTTCAAGAGCATTTGGAACATATCCAGCAAGATTTTGCTAGGTTGCAGGGGGCCGGTTTGACTGTTGAACCCAACCCCTAAGGTGACATTAGCCAGGCAGCAGGTATCCTTCTTAGGTCACCTAGTATCGGGCGAGGGTATTAGCATCGATCAGGAGCGGACTAAGGCCTTGAGAGCCCTTCCGCCGCACACTGATAAGCGAAGGATTGCCAAGTTCATAGGGATGGCGAATTATTTTAGGCGTTTCGTCCCCAATTTTGTCAGTTGGCGGCTCCTCTAAATGAACTGCGCCGAAGAGGGGTGCGTTTTGAGTGGGGACCTGCTCAAGAAGCCGCGTTAGAGCATATTAAGGCGGCTATAGCCAGTCCTCCGGTTCTCGGAGGGTCTGATTTTAATGAGAAATTTATTGTCCAAACCAACGCATCTAATGCGGGAATTTCGGCAGTCCACCTCCAGGAGTTCGAGGGTCAAAGGCAGCCGTTGGCATACGCGTCTCGTCAGTTAACCAGCGCCGAGCTTAAATATTCTGTTTACGAGTGTGAGGCATTGGTCGTCTTATTCACGCTGGATAAGTACCAGTTTTATCTTGAACATAGAGTATTTCACCTAGAGACCGACAATCAAGCTGGGTGTTTCCCGTCCTGACTACTCTTTCGTTAATTGTTTTTATAAATTGTTAGTCTCTTTGGTTCATTTATTTATTTTTTAATTATTATTATTAGCGTAACAACGCATATATGGAAAGAGTGACGAGAAATTCTTTTAACAATGCTGTGCCTTTAATTTCTTTATCATCGTTACCTTTTAGTAAAATAAAATGATTCTATGGAAGTCTTATTGTTCTGGATCTGGCCTACAATTTAAAGAACGATTTTTAGTAACTGCAACCCATGCTAAGGATCAATATATCTTTCCTACTTCATAGTTATTCAAAGTTGAAATTACTGTTTTATGATCACTGATGTTACAGTTCGTACAATCGTTCAAAAACACAAGTTTGCAGTGGATTTTATTTCTTACTAGAATGCTGTTTCATACCACGACTAGCCCAAGAACATGAGACTCTCATTAAAGAAAATTACGTTATCACTATAAAATTTAGCCAGATCAGAACGGAGCACAGCAAGATTCCTATCAGATTCGGTAAGTACATTAAATTATTTGCACTGTAATTTATATCCTATCAGCAGCCCGCGTCAACCTGCAACACATCATAAAATCTGCTGATCTTCACTGCCAGTCTGGGAGCTAAAAGAAATAATATTATTCTACTATTATTTTACCGCTTCCTTGCGGTATACTCGACGATATTGTAAGTCGTTTAAATACGCCGCGGCAGCGGCTCTTCTTTCTCCACACAGCTCAGCTCCACAGATAATAATTTTTTTTATATAACTGAAAAATATCTTAACAGGATGGGATAATAGGCAAGCAAGCTTTAACAATTAAATAATACACGTTTTCATTTAAACAACTCTATTGAAACATTTAAATATCCCAACAATTACAGACCTGTGTAAATGCACACGTAATGGCGTACAATTCCCAATCTCGACAAAAGAATGCTACCTTCTCGCTCTCTACGACAACAACAGGAGATCTTTCTCTCACAGCTTCCAGATTAAGAAGACAAAGACTTTACTTTACATCATGCATTATATACTAATTCATTTTGTGATCTCTGTACAACATTTATCTTCTGTGTCGGTCTTATTACTCGCCGACGCAGACGTTCTCAGAAATAAATAATAAAGAAAAAATACATAATTTTACACAATGACACAACATGACACATCTAATATTCTCATTATTACACAATATATTGTCTTTGTTTATTACTAGACGTTACAATGCCCCCTGGCAGCAATTGACTAACGTTGAAAATGTTCGGCAATATGCTGCCACTAACGTCTGTTTAGTTATTGTCTGTTACTTCTGTTGGAACATTCACTTTACACTACTCAGTTCTTTTACACTGTAGGTTTAATTACACTTTGTATACTGTTCTTACACTTTGCGAGGTGACCGTCAACCTAGTCCCAGGGTCATTACATTTATTTGGCTCCCCCATTCGGGCTACGTGCGATCAGAAAACCTGGGAAAACTGCGCCGGAACCATGGTCATCTCACCAAAAGTTTAAACTCTATTCAATGTTCACATATAACACAGGCTATTTGTGATAGTATGCTACACTTTTAGTCTCTTTGTTATCAACATAATACTTGTGTTCTGGATTGTAATGTAAGTCACTTATTACACATCTTTACAATAGTATAATGAATCGTCCTTGCATTTACTCGCGACAGTTGGTTTAAAATGTCTCGCATTCGTGTGAGTATCCTTCATCAACATGACGAAAACATATTAGATCGATACATCACTAAATCCATGAATATTTTGAGTTTGTGTTGGATAACAACAAAAAAATGTTTATCACGTCTTTTCGTGTCCATTATACACTTCTCATGTTAGTACATTAAACACATAGTTCATAGTTCATTTGAGTGACAACAATGTGGTATGGAGCTGGCGGCGCGAAGCAATTGTTGAGTAGCGTCGTCTGGAACGCCGCGTACCGACGGTCGCTGGGTTCGACGACCGGCTCTCAATAACATCGACGTCGTGCTGGCGTGGCGCCCACGCAGTCGCAAACCGCGCTGAACCATTCGCTGGTATCGGCGAGTGGCAGTGGTTTACCGCGACCGGCTGGATGGCGGCACGGCACTCGTCTCTGCTTCTCCGCATGGCTCCCCGTCGTAGCGCATGAAACAAATATTCCACAACGGTGTACTGTCTTTAAGGACACAGATTACTAGCTGTGGAAGAAGAGGCAATTTGTTAAAAGCGTTTATTGTTCAGTAAGCCGTCGCTTCACTGGTATGCACAGGATGTTTTGGCGTGATAACAGGTTTCTTGTGGCATTGTGACACTGGTATTCAGAGTTCGTCACACGCACATTGTACTACACGTTTTCATTCACTTTCACGGTTGATGCACTGCCAGAGCGTCTTTCAACACGCGAAAATGGTTCGTTACACTCATACTACATGTCTCCGCCGAGCGATGTTTGTTTAAATCGACTCCGAACGGACCAATAACTACTGTTTTTATACATTGTCTATTGTTCGTTGAGCACTGCACTAGGACAGTCTATCACTCAACACTAGACTTATCGACGTATATATTGGTGCAGATACAACAGTCATTTTCTGTCCCTACTACACACAATATTCCGTCCTGTACTTAATTGTTTATGCACACAGTTTATTTTTTAACACCTTTTAACTGTTCTTTGCATAGTCACTCTCATTTACATAGCATTTATTTGTTTTTACCTTATCACAACACACTTTTCATATTGTTACTAGGCGTATATAGCCCTTTTGTAAAATTTTTTAAAGGTGTGTGGATTTTTTTTTTTTACATAGTTTTTCTTTCCTCCTTAGTGTAGCTTGCCTGGTTATCACCCATCTATCATACAGATTTTACCATGTGCATGACAGCTTGACTTGGGCATATTGCTCAATAAATACTTCATTCATCACTAACATTATTTTTAATGATTTCTCCTATATGACTACAGTGTAGGTTCTGCATTGTCTGACTTAACTCCCGTATCGCGTAATGAATATTCAAGGGCATGTACCCAGTACACAGGCTTCAATTGAAGCATTGCTACATACAGAACGGAGTTTCCACGGAACGGGTTGTTTTTAATTAGCTTCTGCTCCAGTGTCGTTCTCAAATCACTACTGGCAGCAAACATCACATCACATAATTGTTGCATATTGCAAAGTCAATGTTTGGCTAGTAAAGACTCTCTCTCTCAGGGTTCCTTATCTTAATACAATTACAGCAATTACCTTACTCTATAAGATTGCCTCATTAATTGCACTTACACACTACACATAGAAAATGGTTCAAGACATAAATTCTTTATAAAATGATTCAAGAAATTAGTCCTCACTTTGTCAACAAGAAGATTGTTCATTGTTTAATAAGCACATAATATCTTAATGACTAATTGTCTGTAAACAAAATCTGTCCTGTGTAAGCTATTGCTCACTTTCTGATTCCACTTCCTCCCAGCTTCATTACACACAAATTTCTTTTTAAATACTAACATCCTTATATTCTAAAACACAATTAACATCTTCTTACAACTATTACTCTTTATATGTGATATGTCACTGAATAAATAACTTCACGTCTTCAATGATGTCCCACTCTAACATCTTTCGAATCTCTTTGGCTACTAATTCCCTCCTCGACCAAGGGATGGAGTAGGTTGCGCGACAGTATGTTTTATGGGGCATCACCTCTATGTGATAGTGGTACCCTTTGACTATTCCTGGTCGGTCGGTAAATACCGTAGTATATTCCGATAGCAGCTGCGTCAACTGTTGCTTTTGTGTGTCATTTAAACCTTCAGATTCGTGCACTTTGGTTTTAAATGCCTCAACATTTGTCTCAAAATTTTGGTCCTCTAAATTTGGGTGATAGAGGTCTGTTGCATGTGAAAAATTATCGAGTTGTAGTACCCAAGGGTTCCTACCTTTGATATTGATTCGATTACAGCACGGCACAAGTACCTCCTTCGATTTTATCATAGATAACTCAATCCTTCTACCCCTATTAATTATGCTTAATTTCCCTACGGAGAGGTCGATCAATGCGTCCCTCTCTCGGAGAAAATCTACTCCCAGAATGCAGGCCACCTTTAATCCTTTAACCACGAGGAACGAGCTCACTATGGCTTCGCCCTCCTTATGAATCTCCACCTGCACCTGGTACTTAACTGATTGGCTCTGTGCACTAATGGCTCCAGACACCTTACAATTGTTAACCGGGAAGGTCGGAGTACTATGTCCCTTTCCCAGTGCTTTAAATAACTCCATACTCATCACACTTACTGAGGCACCTGTGTCGATAATTATGTTCACTGCAACATCATTGATTCTAGCTTCAATAATAGCTTGCACATTTTCGTTATTATCTTTCTTACATTCGTGCGGCTCATTCAGTAGCTCTTTATCCATACTAACACCTTCGTTGTATCGCAGCATGCGTATCCCAGGTATATTACTATTACTCGAGTTGCTCTCACTCCATCCCTCGGCCGTCGATGGAGAGCATATCGAGGCCGATTCTAGTTTGTTGGATTAATTACTTGTGAGGTACTTGGACGGTTATTGTCCGCGACCTCCACTATATGTACATTCTGATTTGTAGGCCGCCACGGCTGCGCAATAGGCGCGTTTTGCGGTGGTGGTCTATTGTTGTCATACCGGTCACTAGCCTGTCGTTCTGGGCTTCTACGCTGATTCTGTTGCCAATTTCGATTACTATCATTATAATTGCTCTGCCACTGACCTCGCGCATTTTTCCAGCGGTTGGTCCCTGACATTCCGGATTCGTACCTGTCGTCAAATCGACGCTTTTTGTTATAAATTGGTTGTCCATACCCGTTCTGGCCTCTACCGTTACTACCATTTTGCGATTGTTCTTGTCGCTTGCTACCACCCCCACCATTTCCATGGTTGTGGTTCTGTGCACTACTATTTCTATCGTGTTTACATCCTGACCCATTATTCCGCGAGTGATCGCACGCTGATTTTGCGTCTTCCTGTATCAAGTCTATGGAATCTAGGACCGACAGGAAGTTTTCCATGTCGCTTTCTGGTACATGTATTAATTTCTCCTTGATATGAATAGGTAAATGTGATTTTAGTAGTCTTACTATGTCTCTTGGTGATATAGGCTCGTCCCAGTAGCGCGTTTTGTTTATATATTTTTCAAAATACCGCCTCAAATTCCCAAGACGGGGTGAGTACGGTTCGGGATTATATACCTCTTTTCTTAGTCGCTCTTGTATACAAGGCGACCAATATTTTGACAAAAATGCCCTTTCAAACTGTTCGTATGTCTTGCAGCTGTCTGCTACTTCTGTAGCCCATAGCGCTGCGTCACCTTGAATGTACGACATTACGTATTGTATTTTCTGTGTTTCGTTCCATACACTGGGTAAGATATTTTTAAAGCTTTTTATGAATACTACTGGGTGTACTGATTTCCTTTCAGTAGTAAATGTTTGAAATTGCCTATTTTTAATTAAACTTTCTTCCACTAATATTTTTGAACTACATGGGTTTGCTGCTGGGACATATGCTGTGTGCTCCGAACCGGAGCTACAGCTCTTCACATTATCGACTACAGATTCCCCATTGTTGTATCGCATATAAGTTTGTGCGTTGCCAAAACCATGGGCTTTTGGCGACAGAGGTTCCTGTTCCACATGTTTCCTGCTTTGTGCTAAACCTTTCTCCAGTTCGGATATCCGTTTGTTAACATTCACTTGCCACTGCGGAATATCCTCACTGAGTATTTGTTTAATTGTTTGCACATCATTCTGTACTTGACTATTTACTGCGGTACTGAATGATTCAGAATCTCTATTTGCTATGGCTGCTTCTACTTTAGACTTAATATTCGTGTCAATCTCACTCTCCTTCACTTCTAGCCATGAGTTAAATTCTGTTTCAATTTTATTTGCCTGTTCATTCCACTTCTGCTCTACAAGCTGTGTGGAATCTATTTCGAGCTTTTCTACTCTGTTGGCTAATACACCTATTTCGTCTACTATGTTAGTGTTTGCTACTTGCAGGTTGTTGACCTGTTCAGTCAGCTCCTGCACGGCCCTAGGTATCGACTCATAATTCTTTTTCATATCTGCTATCTCTTTTTTCATACTTTCTATCGCTTGCACAAGTTGCTGGTCTCGCTCAGCTTGCTGGCGATCTCGCTCTTCTAGCCTGCGATCTCGCTCAGCTTGCTGGCGATCTCGCTCGGCTTGCTGTTGCGCAAATTCTGCCTGGTAATTTAGCACACGCTCTAATATAGCCTGAATTGAATACCCACCAGGCAGATTACCACTCTCGGGTTCCTGCTTTTCTGGTGGTGGTACAATTTCTTTATCTACATCGACTTGATGACTAGTGGGCGGAGGCACTACTTCCTGTGCCCCTGCCCCCCCATTTTCGCCTGTTATATCCTCAAAGAGAGTACTAGTACTACTTGAGGCACCCGGTTCCACATTTCCTTCACTAGCTAATTGTTGTTCCTCAGTATCCATATTGCTTGGACGTTGACTACGCAACTTAACCATATTCCTAAATTGCTTACTAAAACACAAAATCTAACAGTTTTTCCCCTTGCACACAAAATACATCACTTTATATACACTACACTGCACACTAAAAATTACTATCTACCACCACTTTGTCCTGTCACAAATACTAACATCAAACTACGTACAATATGCACACCACTAGCGATATGAGATTACTCCACTGGAGCTCAACTTCTACCAACAGGACAACTACACTGTAGTCTTACCTTTAATTTATCTTATCTCGGGGTTCGGCTGCCCCCCGGATTACGTAGTCGTTAGAGCTTCTCAGTACTATCAGGATCGTCTTCTCAGACTGGCTTGCAGTAGTGCGTTTTGTCATGAAAGAGTGTTTGCACATTCATTAATACATAGCATAGATCATGATATACATACATACATTTAACACTAAATACACATATATCTATACATACATAACAATAGACACTGAAAGAAAAATACATAAAATTTTATAATTGTGGCCACTGCAAATTCGTGCCCCACGCTGGGCGCCAGTTTCCCGTCCTGACTACTCTTTCGTTAATTGTTTTTATAAATTGTTAGTCTCTTTGGTTCATTTATTTATTTTTTAATTATTATTATTAGCGTAACAACGCATATATGGAAAGAGTGACGAGAAATTCTTTTAACAATGCTGTGCCTTTAATTTCTTTATCATCGTTACCTTTTAGTAAAATAAAATGATTCTATGGAAGTCTTATTGTTCTGGATCTGGCCTACAATTTAAAGAACGATTTTTAGTAACTGCAACCCATGCTAAGGATCAATATATCTTTCCTACTTCATAGTTATTCAAAGTTGAAATTACTGTTTTATGATCACTGATGTTACAGTTCGTACAATCGTTCAAAAACACAAGTTTGCAGTGGATTTTATTTCTTACTAGAATGCTGTTTCATACCACGACTAGCCCAAGAACATGAGACTCTCATTAAAGAAAATTACGTTATCACTATAAAATTTAGCCAGATCAGAACGGAGCACAGCAAGATTCCTATCAGATTCGGTAAGTACATTAAATTATTTGCACTGTAATTTATATCCTATCAGCAGCCCGCGTCAACCTGCAACACATCATAAAATCTGCTGATCTTCACTGCCAGTCTGGGAGCTAAAAGAAATAATATTATTCTACTATTATTTTACCGCTTCCTTGCGGTATACTCGACGATATTGTAAGTCGTTTAAATACGCCGCGGCAGCGGCTCTTCTTTCTCCACACAGCTCAGCTCCACAGATAATAATTTTTTTTATATAACTGAAAAATATCTTAACAGGATGGGATAATAGGCAAGCAAGCTTTAACAATTAAATAATACACGTTTTCATTTAAACAACTCTATTGAAACATTTAAATATCCCAACAATTACAGACCTGTGTAAATGCACACGTAATGGCGTACAATTCCCAATCTCGACAAAAGAATGCTACCTTCTCGCTCTCTACGACAACAACAGGAGATCTTTCTCTCACAGCTTCCAGATTAAGAAGACAAAGACTTTACTTTACATCATGCATTATATACTAATTCATTTTGTGATCTCTGTACAACATTTATCTTCTGTGTCGGTCTTATTACTCGCCGACGCAGACGTTCTCAGAAATAAATAATAAAGAAAAAATACATAATTTTACACAATGACACAACATGACACATCTAATATTCTCATTATTACACAATATATTGTCTTTGTTTATTACTAGACGTTACAGGTGCTAGCCAGGCAGCGTAAAACTGGCCGTATCGCGAGGTGGGCGGTACGCATTTCGGCGTTTCAGTTCGAGGTTAAGCACATTAGAGACACTGAGAATGCGCTCGCGGACGTCCTCAGTCTCATGTTTACTGAACAACTACGTAGTGAGGGCGCCCAGGAAGCTACGGAAGGCAGTCCTCGTTGCGTCGTGTTAGGCGGTATTCCTCATTTGTTTAGTGAGATTGCCGACCATCCGGATCAGAACCCCACTTGGGGACCGGTTAAGAAACGGCTTTCGGCGGGCGAGCATTTGAATGAATACATTATCAGGAAAGGCATTTTGTGTAAAAGGGTGGGAGGTGCCAAGGAGTTCAAGATTAGTCTACCAAGCATCCTAATACGCCCGGTTCTCCATTATTTTCAGAACTCGTTGATTGGCGGTCATTTAGGAACCTATAAGACCTTGCAGAAGATTAAGGAGCATCTGACGTGGCCGTCTATTGACCGAGACGTTACAGATATGGTTTCTCGGTGTGAGTTGTGTCGTGTGGCCAAACCGAGTAACGCTCTTCAAGAGGGGTTCCTTAGTTCTGAGAGTGAATTTTGCCCCATGGACAAGCTCTATATTGACTATGTGGCGCCATCACTCGCACCAAAAGAGGTCATCGGTATGTATTAGTTATTGACTCGTTTTCAAGGTTTACCTGGATTCTTCCGAGTCGTAATGTCTCCACCATTGCGCATGTAACTAACGTATTTAGTGTTTTTGGATCCTGTAAGCAATCGTTAGTGATAATGCGGCGGCCTTTCTGTCCGCTCCCTTCAAAGCCTTCTGTTTTCAGAGTGGTGTTAAGCATGTAACTACCACTCCGTATTATCCACAGGGGTCCTTTGCTGAAAGGGTCAATCGTAACCTTAAATCCGCACTGATTATTTTACATCAGAAGTCTCCCAGTAAGTGGGATTCTAGTCTCCCTTGGGTTAGCCTTGCCTTCAATGCCGCCAGCCATGAGATTTTGGAAGCTACTCCGGTTTCCTTGATGTTTGCTTATCCTGTTAATTCCCCCCTAAAGACCTAAAGACCTAAATCCTGCGGAGATCACCCCTCAGGTCGTCAAGGAGAACTGGAATCGTGCGAGGCGCAATATTCTCAGGGCCCACAACAAACAAGTTGACCGTTATAACCGTAAACGGCGAGCCTTCAGGGGTAAGCCGGGAGATCATGTATGTTGTTGTTGTTGTGGTCTTCAGTCCTGAGACTGGTTTGATGCAGCTCTCCATGCCACTCTATCCTGTGCAAGCCTCTTCATCTCCCAGTACCTACTGCAACCTACATCCTTCTGAATCTGCTTAGTGTATTGATCTCTTGGTCTCCCTCTACGATTTTTACCCTCCACGCTGCCCTCCAATGCTAAATTTGTGGTCCCTTGATGCCTCAAAACATGTCCTACCAACCGATCCCTTCTTCTCGTCAAGTTGTGCCACAAACTTCTCTTCTTCCCAATCCTATTCAATACCTCCTCATTAGTTACGTGATCTACCCACCCTATCTTCAGTATTCTTCTGTAGCACCACATTTCGAAAGCTTCTATTCTCTTCTTGTCCAAACTATTTATCGTCCATGTTTCACTTCCATACATGGCTACACTCCATACAAATACTTTCAGAAACGACTTCCTGACACTTAAATCTATACTCGATGTTAACAAATTTCTCTTCTTCAGAAATGATTTCCTTGCCATTGCCAGTCTACATTTTATATCCTCTCTACTTCGACCATCATCAGTTATTTTACTCCCTAAATAGCAAAACTCCTTTACTACTTTAAGTTTCTCATTTCCTAATCTAATCCCCTCAGCATCACCCGATTTAATTTGACTACATTCCATTATCCTCGTTTTGCTTTTGTTGATGTTCATCTTATATCCTCCTTTCAAGACACTGTCCATTCCGTTCAACTGCTCTTCCAAGTCCTTTGCTGTCTCTGACAGAATTACAATGTCATCGGCGAACCTCAAAGTTTTTACTTCTTCTCCATGAATTTTAATACCTACTCCGAATTTTTCTTTTGTTTCCTTTACTGCTTGCTCAATATACAGATTGAATAACATCGGGGAGAGGCTACAACCCTGTGTCACTCCTTTCCCAACCACTGCTTCCCTTTCATGCCCCTCGACTCTTATAACTGCCATCTGGTTTCTGTACAAATTGTAAATAGCCTTTCGCTCCTTGTATTTTACCCCTGCCACCTTCAGAATTTGAAAGAGGGTATTCCAGTTAACGTTGTCAAAAGCTTTCTCTAAGTCTACAAATGCTAGAAACGTAGGTTTGCCTTTTCTTAATCTTTCAGATCATGTATATATCCGTAATTTTCCTGGGAAGGAGGTGCGTGTTGACAACCCTCGTAAGTTTACTCCCTGTTTTCTGGGTTCGTGTACGATTATGCCGATTTTAGGCCCAGTTAATATTCTGGTTAAGGACAACCGTGCCGGGATCACCTTAATCAAATTAAGTTTGTTTAACCTGCTAGTTGACTATCCTAACACTCCCACCCGCCCCCGGGTTTCTCCTTGAGAGGGGGAGGTTAAGCTCTGCTGTGGCTCGCATTGGTGCTGTTTGTAGTTTTCTGCCCTCTGTTTGAGGCCAGGTCGTATCGTTTACTTGACATGTTTGCGGTTGTTTGTCTTCTTCTCGTGTTGACTGCCGCCACTTGGTTTCGCAAGCGTTGCCTATCCGCTAGTGGCAGCAGCGGCGGTTATCGATATGTAGTAACTGTGGCCCTATTTTTGTGGCGGCGTTTTTGTTCTTCTGGGTCGTGTCAGGGTGCAGTTTGGTAGGGGGACCCAGGAGGAGCCAGGTCCGCGCAGAGCGAGAACACGCCGGGACCGCTGTCGGTGTGCATGGACTGCCGGATCAAAGGTCTGTGGTCACGAGGGTGCACGACCTTGTGGAGCAGCGGTGGAAATATTTTACTGTTGTATTTTTGTTTGAATGGAGAAACACTTCCCGGCCGATTATCCATATGTGGGGCGGCAGGTGGAAATATTTTATTTACTGTTGCATAAATGTTTGAATGTTGAATTTGTTTGGTTTGTAGAATGTTAAACCAGTTCCTATTATTTAGAATGTTATTTATGCTGTCTTTCGCCGTTCTCAACACTGGCTCTCTAACTACAATATTGGCAACCAGAAAGTGATTAGCAAAACGTGAAGCCTGTAATTAGAATTCCTAGTGCCCACTTCGTCTGAGAATACACTTATAGTTACAGCTTATAGCTCTGAGGAATTTAGGAGATTGTCCGGGATTTATAATCAAAAACGATTTTCTAAAATAGTTGAGTATATTCTGAAAGTCACAGATGAAAAACAAAAGAATCCACACAACCTAACTAACAGAGCAGTTCAGAGTCTAATGCGCTGATGCAGCTATAAATGTCCAAATTAAATGTTTAAACGAATGCTCGGCATAATTTGATGATTAGTTTCATCAAACGCCACGCTAAATAATGGTAGAATGTCTGTCCCGCGACGGCACGTGAAAATACGACAATACGCAAACTGAAGATCGATAATTAAAGTCAACCCAGAATTAACACTTCACTCGAAAATGATTTCATGGTTACGCGTATCTCGAGTAACTGAATACGGCATCCGAGGCTGTTTGTAGCAATGATACAGACGCGACGCGATTCCCGACACAGATGGCGTGCTATTCAGCGTCTGGAGAGAACTGGGGCCTTCCTCCTCGCGCAGTGTTCTTATATATAAAGCCGCGATGCGAACGGCTAAGGGGACGCCTGATCAAATCGGCTCTCCCGACTAGCCGCTGGGCTAGTAATGCACCACTTTAAGTTACCAAATAAATCATAGCTTCTCTTGCTGATGGCCGATGAAGCTCTTAATTTAAATGTGCCTTCAGCACGCAGGTAAGTATCGATAATAAAATTTTGACGTGGCTAAGTTAAATATTTTGGGCGAGAGAATTAATTTAATTACACTGCACGCAGTAGACGAGCTCTGAACTGGCCCTTTGGAGATACGCTATCACTATAGTTTTATAGGTATTCAAATGAAACTTCTCACATCCTTATGGTGATAGCGGATCTCCATTCTACTTAAATATAAACATCCTACCCTTATTTATTAGCCTACTTAATCTATCTTGCTTCCATAAGTTTTAAGACGAAAACCAGAAAATCATGAATTTCCACTAAAATCTTAATTTGTGAGATCCAGAAGACTGTTTTTATTAAATAATTATGAAAGATGAATCTAATTATAACTTTTCAACTCTCTAGCTCTTTTCTGTTGCGCCAATGATTTTTACAGAAAAACGTCCAAATTTCGAAAATGGCTAAAGTTATCGAACTGATATTCAACACACATTAATTTAGTATTACTCCTGACATGCAAGAAATGTTTTAGGTTATTTGCTTGATTTTTTAAAGTATTGCGCAACATTTGTGACGTCAGAGCTAGTTACAGCAGACTGGCTGGCACACAATGGAAAGACTTATGTGAATTTACCACGGCGTGAGTAGGCTGCTTCCCTACATCCTCTTCGTAAATAGGATCCTGCAAGCCTTCAGTTGAGTGCATTTGCATTCAAGTAGAGAAACCTCCACTATTGTGAGATCTTGCGATTCTCCAGTGACTTGGGATCGTGATGCTGCTCGTAGTGCTGCCGAGGTGAAGAGCAGCGAGTGGAGTGCTTGGGGAAGGCGGATCTGATCAGCTTTCCTGGGCTTCTAATTACTATTTATTGAGTTCAGTTTGTTACTATTTATTAAGTTCAACCAGCGGTGTTTTTCCAGTTACCTGCTCTGAGGGTTAGTGTATGTACGTCAATGAACGTTTCCTCGCCTTGCCGGTGCTGTCCAGTGAGGCGCGTAGTTTTGACAGCTTTCTTGATTGTAGGTTGGTTGGCGATTCTTCTACTCTGGTGGTAGTGATTCCTTTCTCGTTCCGGGCGCTCTAAGCAAAGTATTCTGCGGGTGGAGTCCAGCCCGCCGGTTCCGGCTTTGGCGTATTTTTACATCTTTACGTTTGGTTTATTGGACGTCAGGTAGCCTCAGCAAGGTTTATCATTAGTCATTTGTTGGACCGCCACTAGTCTAAGTTACCATCGTGTGAAGTGAATGCAACCTTTGGCTGCCTATGTCATCTCTCGCGAAAGTTGTTTTGCCGGACCTAATCAGAGGTTGATTCCTGGTGCACCGTCTGTGACTGGCCCTTGTGTTTTATTGTATTTGCTGTTTTATTGTATGTTTATAAAGTTTTTTATATAATTGCCATTATTGGTTTTACAGCACGTTTAAATCATTATGCTACCAAGTTGACCATCATTTTGTCTCACGCGTTTGGTGGTCAGTAGTCTATGTTTGTAAATTAACTTTTGCTATTGCATCGCTGTTTTACAGTATGTTTGTTAATTCTTTTTACAATTGCCGTTCTTAGCGTTAAAGGCCTTCAGCCGTGACTGTTGTTTATTGCCTTAAAATTCTAATTGGGATCAGACTGGCTTGTTTTTAAAACATTATTTGCTGTGTCTGTATTTTATGCTCATTTGGTAAATTGTAACGCACTGAAAGCACTATTAATTACACCGTTGTTTATTCCTTCATTAATAACGTGTGATATCTTTATTTACTGCTGAGTCTGGAATTAGTTTTAAAATGAATGTGTGTAATTGCAAAAGGGAACTTAATAGTAACTGAATACGGCCCCGTCGACAATCAAAACCGAATCCTGCTTTATTTGACTACCTGGTTCCATACATAATTAAATATTGTTTAGTTCGCTTTAATTTAAAACTGTAAATTACGTGGCTCCATAATTCCCATATGTGTTAATTTCCGTTCGCAAATATTTATTTGATTTAAAGTATGGCGTCATTAATACCATGGGCTTGATCATTGAAGCATTTTTCTCATCTATATGTATATACGTATTTATTTATTTACTAAAAATGTTTTAAGATAAGTTGTGCGTTAAAAGAGACAGTGCACAATCGGCGCCTTCTGACGGTGAAACAAGTCAAGCCAAGAAATAAATAGGCCTTGTATTATCTACTAGTAGACCGACCTGTAAACCAGCGGTGTGCCCGTACTTCTTATTAGCATACAGAAATATGGCAGAAGTTGTGGTATAGCGATATGAACGTATCCAGATGGCGGTAGCATCGCGTCCACAAATACAAAAGGGCAGTGCAGAGGTCGAGCTGACATTTTACTCGGGTGATTCATACGAAACGGTGACGGACGTGATTGTGGCTGGAATTAACAGACTTTGACGGCAGAATGGTAGTTGGAACTAGGTGCATGGGACACACGATTTTCGAAAATCGTTAGGGAATTCTATAATCCGAGATACAAAATTTTAGGCTACCCATCACCAAGGGCAACACATTGGCCGACGGCCTTCTCTTAACGACGGAGATTTGGATTGTTTGGGAGAAGAGACCAAACAGTGAGGTCATCGGTCTCATCGGATTAGGGAAGGATGGGGAAGGAAGTCGGCAGTGCCCTTTCAAAGGAACCATCCCAGCATTTGCCTGGAGCGATTTAGGGAAATCACGGAAAACCTAAGTCAGGATGGCCGGACGCGGGATTGAACCGTCGTCCTCCCGAATGTAACGACGGAGAGCCGTGGCGTTTGCATAGAGGTTTCATTGAGGGAAATAACCCCAGAAATCGATGTGGGACGTACGACGAACGTATCCGTCAGGACTGTGCGGCGAAATGTGGTCTTAATGGGCTACGGGAGCAGACGACGAACGTGAGTGCCTTTGCTAACTCCACGACATCGCCTGCAACGCCTTTCCTGAGGTCGTGATCGTATCGGTTGGACCCTGGACACTGGAAAACCGTGGTCTGGTAATGTGACGCACTATTTCAGTTCATAAGAGCTGATGGCAGGGTTCGAGTGACACGCAGACCCCACGAAACCATTGACCCAAGTTGTCATCAAGGCACTGTACAAACTATTGGGTAGTTCCATAATGGTGTGGCCTGTGTTTACATGGAATGGAGTGGGCACTCTGGTCAATCTGAACCGATCGTTGATTGGAAATGGTTATGTTCGGCTACCTGGAGATCATTTGTAGCCATTCATGGACTACATGTTCCCGTGACAATGTGCAATGTCACCGAGTCAGAGTTGTTCGCGATTGATTTGAAAACGTTCTGAAAAATTCGAGAGAATGATTTGGCCACTGCCATCGAACACTAAACGAACACAATGGAGAGGTCAGTTGGTGCACAAAATCCTGCTCCGGCAACACTTTGAAACGTCCCCTTTCAAAAATTATGAATGACTGTGCTGGTAAACTTCTACTTTATTTGATACAGAATAAACTGAGTAAAACACAACGTACTCAGTTTTCTCTTTACTTATTCTGACCATCACTAAACTAACACACAATATTTTTAGCGCAACGCAATGTGACTTTCAATAATCCCTACAAAAGAATGGCCCTGACTAACAATAACCTATACCTTTCATGAATAGCTTACCTCACAAAAATCTTCGTTACTCGAACAACTGCAATACAACGAGCGCCAATACTGCCAGCTAAATAAAAGATTCCAACTACGAAAGGCACTAACTACTGATAGGCATAGTTAGCAAATGAAAGATTTTGAAATAGACCTATGTATTTACCTTAACGTTCAAAAGTCATTATATATATATATATATATATATATATATATATATATATATATATATATATATATATATAATTTTGTGACATCCAATTAAACAAATTTCCTTTTTCTGACGGACACACTTGCAGATCATCCGCTCAAAACTCTGTCACAACTGCTGGCGGCTCACTTCCAACTGCCCAACGCTACGCGCTCTTCACATCCAACTGCCCAACGCTACACATGCGAATATTCCAACAATGAGTCCAATCAGCCACAGACTGCACACAGCACAGTCAACGATTTTCATACGGAGCGCTACATGGCGTTACGAACATAAAAACCTAAACAGCCTACTTACAACTTTTACGATTATGGACCGCTGTAGAGGTAGCATGGTTCAGTATTTCTGCAGAGGACTTCCAACGAGTAGTTCAGTCCATGCCACGTGGACTTGCTGCCCTACTCACTGCAAAGGAGGTCCGACACGATATTTGGAGGTATCCCAAGTCTTTTCTCACCTCACCGTAATTAATACTACTCCGTTTCGAAGTCCTATCTAGGGCCAAATCATCGTAATTATTTGTCTGCGGTATCTCCTTTAGAAACTTCAGCTCTGATTCCAAGCTGTTTTCGTCTCAGATGCGGAAGGCATGTGAAAATAGTGTTCAGCACTGCTTGCTTCGGGGCTGTGTCATGGCGTTAAATGGTATCTAAATACGTATTTGCGTTAGTGATCTCTCTATACACTCTGAACCCTAACGTACTGTGAGATCTTTTTGACCCATACCGTCTCGACAGGTCGCGGTACCTCTTCCCACGCCATCATTACCTCTAGCGGAGGGCGAGCCGTTTTGCCGTAAGCAAGTGGAGTGTGAGAAATGAGTCGGACGGCGGTGGTGCAGGAATGGCTCTAACGGACAGTGCGTGTTGTGATATGAGCCCTGCGATTTGTCGACCGAAAGGACTCCTGTATTCCGCCTGGGGCCGCGATTCCGAGAGAAAGTTTTCATCCTGGCTGCTCCGGAGGACACGAGGCGGCCAATGCTAGTCCTAGAAGTCCGTGGTTGTTGCACTTTGTTGAAGATGGAAGCGGGGTCTTAGAACTATGGTGAGGTACCTTACCTCTGTTGAGTGAATTTGGGGATGTTGCGTGCGAGTTGAAGAGGCCTGCACGTGTTTGTGCCAAATGCTTCTTGTACTACCAGTAAATCTGTGATTTTCTGTTATTGTGACATATTGTGTTTTTACCTTCTTATGTACCGAGCGAGGTGGCGCAGTGGTTAGACACTGGACTCGCATTCGGGAGGACGACGGTTCAATCCCACGTCCGGCCATCCTGATTTAGGTTTTCCGTGATTTCCCTAAATCGCTCCAGGCAAATGCCGGGATGGTTCCTTTCAAAGGGCACGGCCGACTTTCTCCCCCGTCCTTCCCTAATCCGATGAGACCGATGACCTCGCTGTCTGGTCTCCTTCCCCAAAACCAACCAACCAACCAACCTTCTTATGTATGATAGATTTGTGGACTTTGGTTTAATTTACCTCATTTATTGCTGTGAATTGCTTTATTCACTGTAAGGCATTGAAAGCTGTAACAAGTAATCTCCCTCTCTTTTTGTCTGTGCTTGTGTTAACAATGAGCCCTTGTGTGCATTGCTTGATTGGGGTACTAGTGTTTCCTTGATGAGCCAGCAGTTCGACGTTAGGTGTCGCCACATTTGTTAGATTCCGGATTTTCATTCGGTGGATTTCTTCTTGCAGAGATGTTAATGCTGAAACCCTTCCTGTATGGGGTGTATACGTGTCTGTCGTCGTGTTGGTGGTTTTTCATGGCCTGTAAAAGTTTGTGTTACGAGATGTCTGAATACCGATCTTCTATTAGGTTGTGATTTTGTCGGTAAGATGGGGCTTGTGTTGAATTATGCACTTAAGATGTTCTACTTTGGTTTCTGTCTAGAGGTGGAGTTTCCTTCGTGTAATCATCTTAGACGAATGGCGCTGTAGAGCTACCGTAATAGTGTGATCAAGGAAGGGGATTTTGATCTGGAGCATTTGGAACCTGAACAGGTTTAAACTCTCCTTCAGATTTTGCCGGCCGGTGTGGCCGTGCGGGTCTAGGCACTTCAGTCTGGAACCGCGTGACCGCTACGGTCGCAGGTTCGAATCCTGCCTCGGGCATGGATGTGTGTGATGTCCTTAGGTTAGTTAGGTTTAAGTAGTTCTAAGTTCTAGGGGACTCATGACCTCATATGTTAAGTCCCATAGTGCTCAGAGCCATTTGAACCATTTGAACCTTCAGATTTTCATGCCTTCTCTGAGGTTCTAACTGACGCACTGGGTGTTACCAATCATATAAAGATTTTGTTGTCTGATAAGGTTTTGGTTAGGCAGTTGACTTATCGGTTATCACCTCCTAGAATGAAAGTAATGCGGGAGTTGGTGAATGAGATGCTTAGAAAAAGCGTTATATGGCCGTCTACTTCGCCGTATGCCTCACCAATATCCCTGGTTCCGAAGAAAAATGGAGGGGGCTTTAAGGCAGTTGTTGATTACCGAGTTCTTAACCACAAGGTTATCTTTGAGTCAGTACCCCTTCCCAATTACCAAGGGTGTTTCTCGTGGTTTTCAGCGGTCTGTTCTCATTGACCTTCACCAGGTGTACTGTCACATTTCCTTAGCTGAGGAATCCAAGCCAGTCACCGCCTTTTGCATTGTTTGGAACCTGTATGAATTTAATCGGGTTCCATTCGGATTGTTCACCGCAGCAGCAGTTCCATCAAGATGCTGTTACGACTTCTGCACCACTTGGTAGCAGCAGACACAGTGGCTGCGCCAAAGACTGTAGACGGCGTGGAGTTTTATAATTATTTATTGAACTTTCTTCACAATTTCTCCCTCGTCGTCGCTGCCCAGCCTTGCGGATCCCTCCTCCTGGCTGCGGCTGTGTAGATTCTCTGAAAATGCGCGCAATGCGCGCTGTTGATCGCACTCGGGAGCCTCTGGCCACCAGTGCTCCGCTGAAGCCAGGATGCCCTGTGGTTGAGATGAACGCGTCGCCACTCGGCGCCCCATGGACGGACCACACGCCGTGTGGCCAGGTTGCCGTGAGGTCCGGGCGTCAGTCCCCGGGGGCGCCTGTAACCAAGACCGTGCTGCGGCCGGTCCTGCTGGAAGTTCTCCCTGTAATTAGTCAGCCATGGTGCTGGCCGAACTCGGGCCGACTTCCAGAGCTGAAGTTGACATCTGGCGGCGAACGGATGACTCCTGCGAGCTGTAACAGACTTCCGGAATCGTCACCTATGAAGGTTGAACATTTGGACATGGACCACGTCCGTCCTCAGATCCGAACTGCTTCCTAATGGCTGCTGTCTGTTGCTGCCTGTGCTCCACTATTTATATCCGGCAGGAGGACGTTTTTTACCCTCCGTGGTAGCTTTTTGTTATTACTCCCGCAGTATATTGCAGCGTAACATAGTGTGCTGGCCTCACTTCTCCTTACTGAGCACTCTCCAGGCTTCGCTCGGCGCTCCGTCTGTGAGCATCCTTGCATCAACCTGTTGGTAGACTGCTGCTGCCAGCAAGGCTGTCTGTGCCTGCCTACTTCGCAACGCCTCGGTCGCCGGCGTGCCTCTATTTTGCCGTTCTCCACTGCGTGAAGCAACGCTTACTACATGTGGCAGCAACAATGCTATTCGATGCTAGGCGATATTAAGTTCAAAAGTGCCTACGTTTATTTGGACGACCTTGTTATTCATAGCCCCCAGCTCTGTTGATCATGTTCAGCACTTCCATTCGGTTTTGCAACGTTTGAAGGGAGCTGGCCTCACTGTGAAGCCAACTAGAGTCACACTAGCTCGAAGTGAGATTTCTTTTCTTGAACGTTTGGTGTCGGCGGGCAGTGTTAGAATAGATCAGTCGAGGACCCGGGCTTTTTATAGCTTGCGTCCTCTCAAATCTAAGAAAAGGGGGCATGTTTCATCAGGATGACGAACTATTTCCGGAAATTCGTAGCCAGGTTCGCCGAATTAGCGGCTCCTGTGAATGTTTTTCCCAAGAAAGGAGAGCCCTCTGTGTGGACGGACACTCAGCAAGCTGCCTTTGACTCTCTTATGGTTACATTTTGGGCATACTTGATTTTAAATTCCCCTTCGTCGTTCAGATAGACCCCTCGAACTCTGGGGCGGCTGGCGTTCTTCTTCAGGAGCAAAGAAGTGAGCGAAGGTCGTTGGTAAGTTTCCCGGTTTTTATCAGTATCAGAGAGAAAATATTCTACCTACGAATTGGAAGCTCTTTCTGTCGTTTTCGCCCTCGAGAGGTTTTAATATTACTTGGAACATCGGCAGTTTACGTTAGAGATAATCGGGCTATCAGTTGGATTCTAGCCCATCCTCATAAAACTGGAGGTATTGCGCAATGGATAGTCAGGATTTGCGCCTTTCGGTTCAGCGTGAGCCATGTAAAAGGGTCTGATAAAGTTGTAGCTGACGCCCAGAGTCGCATGTTTGAGGAGAAAGAAAAAGAAGACTGCCTTCTAGGTATCGCTGAGCCGGTGGAGCAGCTGGTTAATTTTGTTCTTATCGATATTCCCGCATTATTTGCCGATTTGGTCGTGTATCAAAAGTATGACCCCGAGCTGGGTCGCATCAGGGGGCAGTCAGCATCTGGTCAGTTGATCGCCGGATACAAGTGGACGAGAAACATCTTATGATGTCGTACTGTGGGTCAGGCGCAGGTGGTGAAGATCTGCTTTCTGGGTATGTTGATCTCGGTGGTATTTAAGTACTATCATAGTTCAGTAGCAGCAGGCCATCTAGAACTTTATAAACTCTCAGAATCCTTTAATGGCCTAGACTGTATCGAGATGTTAAGAAGATGGTTGCTCAGTGTAAGGACTGCCAGATGTCCAAACTAAATCCTCATGGCCGAAGGGGGCTACTTCATCTACTCGAGCCGAGACTCCCGTTGGGCGCCTCGACATCAGTTATTAATTACGTCATCCTCTGCCTCGTACCCAGGGCGGGTATCGATAAATTTTTATCGTCGTTGATGCGTTGTAGGGGTGTTACGGCTGCGCTGAGTACTAGTCATCTGAGTAGAACTTTTGCTTGGGTTGGTCCCCCCCCCCCCCCCCCCCAGAGTTCTGGTTAGATAATGCTCCTGCTTTTACGTCTAGGGAGTCTCGGAACTTTGGTTTCTGCTCTGGGGTTAAAATGTCACCACTACGCCCTATTATCCCCAGCAATCATTCGCGGGACGGGTCAATGGTAATTTGAAATGCTGGCTTATTGCCTTCCACTCTGAGACTCAAACTAATTGGGATGGTACCTTTCCCTGCTTAAATTTCGTCTTTAATACCACGTGGCATGAAACCCATCAGACTACTTACACTTCCAGAATGAGATTTTAACTCTGCAGCGGAGTTTGCGCTAATATGAAACTTCCTGGCAGATTAAAACTGTGTGCCCGACCGAGACTCGAACTCGGGAACTTTGCCTTTCGCGGGGAAGTGCTCTACCATCTGAGATACCGAAGCACGACTCACGCCCGGTCCTCACAGCTTTACTTCTGCCAGTATCTCGACTCCTACCTTCCAAACTTTACAGAAGCTCTCCTGCGAACCTTGCAGACCGGGCGTGAGTCGTGCTTCGGTAGCTCAGATGGTAGAGCACTTCCCCGCGAAAGGCAAAGTTCCCGAGTTCGAGTCTCGGTCGGGCACACAGTTTTAATCTGCCAGGAAGTTTCATATCAGCGCACACTCAGCTGCAGAGTGAAAATATCATTCTGGAAACATCCCCCAGGCTGTGGCCAAGCCATGTCTCTGCAGTACCCTTTCTTTCAGGAGTGCTAGTTCTGCAAGGTTCGCAGGAGAGCTTCTGTAAAGTTTTGAAGGTAGGAGACGAATACTGGCAGAAGTAAACCTGTGAGGACCGGGCGTGAGTCGTGCTTCGGTATCTCAGATGGTAGAGCACTTCCCCGCGAAAGGCAAAGTTCCCGAATTCGAGTCTCGGTCGGGCACACAGTTTTAATCTGCCAGGAAGTTTCTTTACTTACACTTCGCTTATGTTATCTTATGCCCTTAATTCACTATTGGCCAAACTGTGATGCGTTCAAGATTTGTCCGACAACTCCATCGCCGTGTCTATCAAGGATCCCTGACGAAGGACCAAGACCAATATGCAGCCCGCCCATGGCAGGAAGCGAAGTTGTACAACAAGGAGATTCGTCTGGGTAACACGTCAGGGATGTAGTCTTTGTCACAAACGTTGGGGGTGTGGAATTAGGCGGTAAGGTTCCTAGTAAGCTGTTTCCCCATTTTCTGGGACCGAATAGAGTGTTGAAAGTTCCCACACCAGTCATATTCAGGATCAAAAAAGGTGGGCAATGGGGAAGAACTCAAGACACATCTGAATCAAGTCAAATGAGGTCATAAATAGTTGAAAGCTTGTAAACCCTCGCCCGCCGTTTCAGGTTTGGAGGAGGGATTGAGTCGTACCGTCTCGATAGATCGCAGCACGTATTCCGCATGCCGTCTTTGCCTCTAGCGGAGGGTAAACCGTTTTGACGTAGGCAAATGGAGTGTGAGACGCGAGTCGGACGGCGGCAGTTGGCGGAGCAGGAAGGGAGCAGGCACGGCGTGTTGTGATTTGAGCCCTGCCGTTTCTCTGTTGGACGACTAGACTTCAGTATTGCTCCTGGGGCCGCGTGACGGAGAATAAGTTTTCATCCTTGAGGCTCCAGAGGATACGAAGTGGCCGAAGTTATTCCTAAGACTCCGTGGTTGTGGCACGTTGGTTAAGATGGAAGCGTGGCGTCTTAGAGCTAAGGTGAGGTACCTTACTTCTGTTGAGTGAATATGGAGACCGTGTGAGGTTCACAAAATGTTCCATTCTGTTGTCTACACCAGTGGGTCACCATCTGCTGATGCGCCTTCCCCTCTTTCGCGGCTATTACAATCCAAAAAATACCGGCTCAGTCTTCCTGTTTCCTTAGGCCGCGGTCGTGGGAGCGTTTAGTGCGAATTCGAGAGAGGCCTACTCGTGTTTGTACCAATTGCTTATTGAACCACCAGTAGATCTGTGATTTTCTGTAATTAGACATAACGTGCTTGAACTTTCTTACATACAGTAGCTTTGTAGACTTTGGTGTAACTTACCTCATTGATTGCTGTAAATAGCTTTGATGCTTGCTGGTTAAGTTTTTGATTCTGGGAGAAAAGGATTCTTGCCAATCGCTTGGTATTCAGGCTACTGTCTGCTAACGTATTCGAAGTTCGGGTGCAAACCATGTGTATCCATTCAAATCCTGTTGATTTTCCGTCCCGCGTGGTGGCCCCTTGCTACCATTACGGGCATTGGGCGTTGTTTTGAAACATTGCGACCGGTGAGCGAATCTTCTAATCTCCTTATTGCGATTTTGGTTTATGTTGAGTAATAAGTTCCGGTTGCTGATTTTTTTTTCTGTTAATACTGGAGGGATTAGTTTCTGCCCCTTTATTGGTGTGTAGGTGTGTATTTACGCTCTTACCAATAATATGTTCAATTCATGAGTGAGGGATTAAAAATCATTCACGATTTAATTATTTGTTTACTTAAAGATTCTTTTTCTTCCCGCGTAATACCAGCAGTTATTAGCGCCATGCGCACAATAATCTCGATTATCCGGGAGGCGTCGCTATCTACTTTACGTTAAGTAACTACCTGGGTGCATTCGCTTGGATTCCTAGGTCGAGATTTGCGCTGCCTCTTGATCAACAGTACCTGCTTGGCATTTTTTTGAAATTATGTAATTTGTATGTCCTTTTGGGGAAATGAATGTAAATTGTAAGCTCATTGGTTTAGTAAGTTTTCATTTGTTAGGTGAGTGGTGTTGTGGAACATACTGTGATACAAAGCAAGTTGTAAACCAATAAACTGGATCTCAGAAAATATGATAACGGGAATTGTTAAACTGTTTCTCATGCAAATTTTACTGGTTGTAGCTGTCTTGCTGAAGCACAGTTAGTGTATTTTGTCATTTACGCTTATACTAAAAATGTTTTATGTACTAAAAATTACATGGTACATCGTTACAGGAATTGAAACTTAATGACAAGATGTACCCCCGTAATGTGCGTTGTTGACGTATTGACTTCCATAACTGTGATAGTTAAGTTCAAAATTTATTTGTTACCATTCAATATAGAGGTTGCTATAACCATATACAGTATTTAGGGGTTCCCGTGTTTTTAACAGTACAATGTGCCGTATTAAAGTCTTACTTGAATGCGAAAATAAGCACTGGGAAAGTACATATTTATGAAATTCTCTTGAGACCTGTTGTTCCTAACGTGTTCTTTAAATTAATTGCTGAAAACTTACAACAATTTTTTCTTAATTGGTTTGATTGATCCTCTAAGCACAAAACTTTAAATAAATATTTTGGTCACGAATGATGTTCAAGCCTTACTTGATCCCAGTCCTCCCATTCCTAGACAACATACGCAGTAGCTGTGTACCAATTTCATAGATCAGTACGTCTAGTAATGGGAGACCGCCCTCACTTTCTGTTTCCTCGGTCAATTGATTTTGGTATAAGTCTCATTTAAGAAACTGTAGAATCTATGGATCTCTTCTTTACTGTGAGTCGACCTAACAAACGAGGGGCGTTTGAAAAGTCCGTGCAAAAATAAAAATTACCTACGTGTTTGGGGTAAACCTTTTTATTTTCTACATAGTCTCCTTTTTGACTTATAAACTTTATCCAACGCTGTTCTAATTTGTTGATCCCTTCCGAATAATAGGAATTGTCAAAATCTGCAAAATAGCTATTAGTTGCTGCAATCACCTCCTCGTCCGAATAAAATCTTTGTCCCGCCAGCCATTTCTTCAAATTGGGGAACAAGTAGTGGTTCGAGGGAGCCAAGTCTGGAGAAAAGGGGGGATGTGAAACGAGTTCGAATCCTATTCCAATTAATTTTGCGACCACAACTGCTGAGGTGTGAGCTGGTGCATAGTCATGATGGAAAAGGACTTTTTTGCGGTCCAATCGCCGGCCTTTTTCTTGCATCGCGGTTTTCAGACGGTCCAATAACGATTAATAATATTCACCTGTAATAGTTTTACCCTTTTCCAGATAGTCGATGATGATTATCGCATGCGAATCCCAAAAGACCGTCGCCATAACCTTTCCGGCCGAAGGAATGGTCTTCGCCTTTTTTGATGCAGATTCTCCCTTGGTAACCTATTGTTTAAATTGTTGTTTGATTTCAGGATTATAGTAATGTATCTATGTTTCATCCACAGTGACGAAACGACGCTTAAAGTCCTGCAGATGCTTCCTGAACATCTGCAAACCATCCTTGCAACACTTCACACGATTCCGTTTTTGGAAAAACGTGAGCAATCGCGGAACCCATCTTGCGGATAGCTTTCTCATGTCCAAATGTTTATACAAAATATTATATACCCATTCATTCGAGATGCCCACAGCACTAGAAATCTCACGCACCTTAACTCTTCTGTCATCCATCACAATATCATGGATTTTATCAATGATTTCTGGAGTTGTAACCTCCACAGGGCGTCCAGAACTTCCAGCATCACTTGAGCCCATATGTCCACTCCGAAATTTTGAAACCACTTATAAACTGTTCTACTGTAATGGTTATCAAGCTTCCCTTTAGTCTCCTGATGCCTTTTGTCTGTCATAAAGTAATGTTTAATCACCACACGAAATTCTTTTTCGTTCATTTTTTGACAATCACTCGACTTCCTTGATTCACACGAATGCCAAGCACCAGGAATTGCATGGCGACGACTTTGAACGTCCTGTACAGTTCTGCCACTGGGCGCAAGAGGAATTACGGGACGATGACAGATTTTTTGCACGGGTTCTATTTAGCGACGAAGCGTCATTCACAACAGTGGTAACGTAAACCGGCATAATATGCACTATTGGGCAACGGAAAGTCCACGATGGCTACGACAAGTGGAACATCAGAGACCTTGGCGGGTTAATGTATGGTGCGGCATTATGAGAGGAAGGATAATTGGCAACCATTCTATCGATGGCAATCTAAATGGTGCAATGTATGCTGATTTCCTACGTAATGTTCTACCTATGTTACTACAAGATGTTTCACTGCGTGAGAGAATGGCGATGTACTTCCAACATGATGGATGTCCGGCACATAGCTCGCGTGCGGTTGCAGCGGTATTGAGTAGCATATTTCATGACAGGTGGATTGGTCGTCAAAGCACCATACCGTGGCCAGCACGTTTACCGGATCTGACGTGCCCGGATTTCTTTCTGTGGGGAAAGTTGAAGGATATTTGCTATCGTGATCCACCGACAACGCCTGACAACATGCGTCAGTGCATTGTCAATGCATGTGCGATCATTACGGAAGGCGAACTACTCGCTGTTGAGAGGAATGCCGTTACACGTATTGCCAAATGCGTTTAGGCTGACGGACATCATTATGAGCATTTATTGCATTAATGTGGTATTTACAGGAAATTACGCTGTAACAGCATGCGTTCTCAGAAATGGTATGTTAACAAAGGTATATGTATCACATTGTAACAACCGAAATAAAATGTTCAAACGTAGCTACTTTGTGTATTTTAATTTAAAAAACCTACCTCGTACCAACTGTTCGTCTAAATTGTGAGCCATATGTTTGTGACTATTACAGCGCCATCGATCACGAAGCGAAAAAAGTGGTCCAACTAAAACATTCATATTTCATTACGTACTACACGAATATGTAATAAAAAATGGGGGTTCCTATTTTTTTTAAAAAACCAGTTGATATCCGTTTGATCTATGTCAGCGTCATCTACCGGGCCAACCATAGCGCCATCTGGTTTCCCCCTTCAAGCTAGACAAGATTTGTTCTTTTTAGTTTTTTCGTTTGACGCTTAATTCGTGAGATATTTGTCCAGGTCACGATCAATGGACCCCCTGTATACACTCATGCTCATAAATTAAAGAAAATTGCAGAATGTGGTGCCACACAACGTGGCACTACCCAAAACTGGCACTGATAGCATAGGCACATAGGGAGCACAAACTACACAGACCTAGAAGCCCACGGTATTGGTGGTAAGTTGAGAAAACCGTTCCGAAACACGTGTGCTACAAAACGCCACTGTTTCCAGCGCGTGTTCCCCGACACCAGTATGGGATATGATCACCATGCACACGTACACAGCCCGCACAACGGGTTGCCATACTGTTGATCAGGTGGTCGAGCAGCTGCTGCGGTATAGCCTCCCGTTCTTGCACCAGTGCCTGACGGAGCTCCTGAAGTATCGTAGGGGTTTGAAGGCGTGCAGCGATACGTCGACGTGCTCGATGGGGTTTAGGTCTGGAGAACAGGCAGGCCACTCAATTCGCCTGATGGCAGCTCAATGGGATCCTTCAGGAGGAAGGTGCAAAATGCATATTGCACACTGGTGCAAAATGACGTCCCCATACATCTGACCTTTTACAGTTCCTCTGTCAAAGACATGCAGTGGTGTACATGTACCGATCATAATCCCACCCCACACCATCAAACCACGATCAATACAGGTCCCTTTCAAGGACATTAAGGGGTTGGTATCTGGTTCCTGGTTCACACCAGACGAAAACCCGGCGAGAATCACTGTTCAGACTATACCTAGACTCGTCCGTGAACATTATCTGGGACGACTGTTCCAGTGACCATGTACTATGTTCTTGACACCAGGTTTTACGGGCTCTCCTGTGACCAGGGGTCAGTGGAATGCACCTTGTAGGTCTCCGGGCGAATAACCTACGTCTGTTTAGTCGTCTGTAGACTCTGTGTCTGGAGAGAAGTGTTCCAGTGGCTGCGGTAATATCCAGAGCAAGGCTACCTGCAGTACTCCGTGGCCGTCTGCCGGCACTGATGGTGAGATATCGGCCTTCTTGTGGTGTTGTACACTGTGGACGTCCCGTACTGTAGCGCCTGGACACGTTTCCTGTCAGCTGGAATTGTTGCCCTAATCTTGAGATCACACCCTGTGGCACACGGAGGGCCCGTGCTACGACCTGCGGTGTTTGACCAGCCTCATAACGTCATCAATATGTTGGGTTAGATAGAGCAGCAATCAGTCGTGGAATTAAGTTGTTTTAATATGACATTTTTAGTTACAACGCAGATCAGATTTCGACCTGTGTCAGGTCATTATCAATGCAGCGCGGAATTGTAGCAGTTGTTCGTGCTCACTTAATTCCACGACTGATTGCTGCTCTATCTAACCCAATATAACCACAGTCGTTGCGTGCACGTGGTCCCCAAGGATAGATGATTTAGCTGTGTTATTATCTCTTCTACAGGGGCGTCCGTAGGTTTATGTCTCAGTAGGGGCCAAAAATTTTCACCCGTATATATATATTCCGAGATGTTTCTGAACCGTATTCTGCCAATAAATTGTTTCCTTACCACTAATAATTGTTTAAGCGCTTAAAAACACTGCTCATGCAGTGAACCCAGTTGGATTTAAATTAACAGTCCGGAAAAAAACGGTTCACGACACCCAACTGTGTAAACCTGGTCAAATTGACTTACATTACTGTGAAAGCTTCTTTTATGCACTTAACAATAGTGTTCTGCAGCTGCGTAGTGTACTAACTAAGAACGATTCTTTCATGTGATACAGCTCTATTTTGGAATAGGCCTACGCATTCCAATATGCTTACTGAATTACTATTGTTCTCTGAAGAGCATTTGTCGTTACATGGTAAGCCAGATGTTTTCCCCTTATATGAAATTTTGAAATACTGATGCACTTTTAGTACCATGCCAGAGTTAAAAAAACTAACATTGTAACTATAGTAAAACCAGTTTTTACATTATCAAACTGTACATTTTGCCGCCATTTTCGTTTGGTCCTGTCCTAAGCTTTTTCTCTCTGAACTACTTGTTTTCCTGCTATTAAAAATCTACTTCTACAGACAAGTAGCGATATTAGTGGCCACACAGTACCCTCGAATAATTCTTCAGCAAACAAAAAGGAACATAATACAATACGCTAATTTAAATTAGCGTCTGACACTTGTTAACCATTATTTGAAATTTGAAAGAATAAAATTTTGCCGAGTGTGTTTTGTTGTGCAACTGTATTGTGTTGGCAGTTGAGGTTTATGAAGAGGTTTGTACCTAGTGAGGTGGGAACAGAGATGGTGACATTTTAGTACCCTATAAGTCAACATTTTCGAGATGGAACTCTCACCATGGGTACCGTTCTTAATGGGACCACGTACACATGTCGTAGTTTGTCGATCGGCAGAACCGC
Source organism: Schistocerca nitens (assembly GCF_023898315.1). Classification (NCBI taxonomy): domain Eukaryota; kingdom Metazoa; phylum Arthropoda; class Insecta; order Orthoptera; family Acrididae; genus Schistocerca; species Schistocerca nitens. Next base: position 1,045,140,733 of record NC_064615.1, on the reverse strand, counting down.
TTTATTTTATTATAGCTTATTAGTAATGCCCAGAGTATGTTAACATGTAAACGGTCTTTCCTTATCAGATATGCATTGTTTACAGTTACTAAAATCTCGAATATTCCGGCTATAGATATCTATCTTTAATTTTGTATTTTTCGTCATATAGATACTGTATCGTAGATTATTTTTCAAGGAAGATATCATTTTTTTACGTTTGTGTTTCACGTCCCTTTATCACACAACTGATTCTTTTAACATGTAAAGAACGAACAATGGGCGTGCCTTCAGGAAAAACGCTTAAATGTTGCTCAAGAATGCATTTGTAAAAGTTAACAATAAACTGCTGGTTCATCTGATTATTCCCATTGTTGCCTCACTTGATGCTGTTAGTTTTACCACGTGTGGGTGTAGAAATAAAAATAAAGATACGTCGTAGGCAATAGCTGTAAGATGGACATATAACAATTTTGCATATCTTCAACAAACGACATTTCTTAAAGAAAAACACACAATTTTTAAATTTGTCATCATTCTTTAATTTTAGTTCGATTCTCCTTTAAAGCTTTTCATTGCTCTAGTTCATCCTGTAATTCTGTTTACATATGATTTATATCATTTTTACGTCATTTTATCGATTTTTTCGGTTATTTTAGTGGTAATTTTACAGGTATTTTAAATCATACATAACTGAGCCCTAAAGTTACAGGTATTTTTTATATTCGTAAACTGAATGAATTATCACTAGGGGCAACTGCCCCACTGCCTCCCCCCCCCCCCCCCCCCCCCCCACTGCGGGCGCCACTGCTTCTAGAATGACGAATGACGATATCAGCCAGGGAACGCTTTCTGGCCTGCGCCCTTCCCACAACTGTTGCAAGGTGTTTGCTTTCTCACCTTTCACGCCGTACATGACGATGGTCATCTGCCGATGGCGCATGAATGTAATTCATCTGAGTAGGCCGCCTGTCGCCACTCTCTCTAGTATCAATGAAATTATTCCCTTCCGTATTAACATATGACCTACCATCCTGTCCACTGTCCTTGCCAGTGTTTTCTATGTACCCCTTTTCTCGTCGAATCAACATTCGATTGCAGCACCACATTTCAGCTGCTTTGATTCTCATATGTTCCGGTTTTTCCAGAGAACACGTTTCAGAACCATACAAGGCTGTGCTCCAAACGTACATTCTCCATATATTCGAGCTGGAATGTCAAGATTACAAACCAGGCTATGTGAGAATGACAAGGAGAAATTTCAAAACTAGATATGAAGAAAAAATAAGAAGCTGAAAGTAGCCATTCTGCCTTTGCTGAACACCTAATGGAGGATGGGCATGCATCATCTAACATGGAACACCATATGAAAATTATTAGCGTGAACAATTGCAACAGAAAACTCTAACATTATAGGAAAATTTTCGCTCACAAGGAGCTCTTACAACGAATAAGAAAGTAATAAATGACCAAATCAATATAGGTAACAACTCTCTGATCATGTTAGCCGGTAAAACAGTTACAGAAATGTATAAAAAATCCCCCAAGAAAAATGAATAATAACTTGAACCATCCTAGAAAAACACGATAGAGCAAGCACAAATAAACAGACAAACGAATATCAAATTACATATGGACACCTCAGCACAAACGAAAGATGAATCATAAACGCACATCAACAGTTGGAAATACTACATACAGTAAACATCTACAAGCAGCATACAGTGAGCAGTGAAACGTCCAATAGAAATGTGTTCTAAAAGTGCCGAAAATCGGTCATTCTTGTGTATGCAGACCAACAAAGTACAACTCCAAATTGACACATAAGGAATAATAAGATCACAAAATAGTAATTTAACATCACGAAACTTATAGTTTCTCACATAACAAAATGAGAATAACAAAAAACAATAATCTCGTAACACATCTGTAATTATTAGATCTATAAGAAGTGTTCAAAGGTAGGAAACGTTGTTAGTACCAAACCGGTTGAAATTTTGTATACGCGGCTTTGGTATAACGTAGTAAAGTATCTAGGGACGTGACAATAGCGTCGTCATTTCCCCAAAAAATTCAAAGCTGAATCCTCAACAGGTAAGGTAATGCTCACCGTCTTTTTCGACGTCCGAGCTTCGATACTCGTAGAATTTCTCGAGCACGGGAAAAATATTAACAGTGGCGTGTTCTGTAAGGCACTTTGTTGTCTACGCAAGTCAATCAAGAGCGAACGGCGTGGGCTGCTGACAGAGGGAGTAATTCTGTTCCACGATAACGCGCATCCACACGTCTCCAAGGTCAGAGAAAATGTAATGGCCAAGTCAAGCGGGAGCAGCTTCAGCATCCGCCCTTGAGCCTGAACAAGTCCCACTGCCGACTTCCATGCCGTCGTTATGCTAAAGAATCATTTCAAAGTGAAGCGCTTCAATTCGCCGACGAAGTACAGGACGCTGGAGGACTGGCTCTTGTTCCAGCCACAGGAATTCTGGGAACCTGGAATCCTCTGTCTCGTGGAACAGACCTGTGCAATTATACTATAACGTTGTTTCGTACTTTTTCTTGTGAACACACGTCATATACGAGGGCTATTCGAAAGTAAGGAACGATAGATCGCGAAATGGAAACTACAGTGAAAATCAAAACTGTTTTATCTGCAACGGTTAGCTACACCTTCCAGCTACTTCTCTACACAATCGCCGCTCAGACATAGACATATGTCGTAGCGTTGTATCAGCTTTTCAATTCCCTCGTTATAGAAGACAGCCGTCAGTGCTTTTCGACAATTTTCTGCTCTGGACTGCATCGCGCTGCCTGTGGTAAAATATTTTCTTCATAGCCAGCGGTTCATTTTACCAGAGATGAACCTTAGGTGTAGCCAATTAGGGGCTGTATTGTAGGTGATCAAACACTTCCCATCGAAAACGCTGAAGGAGCATCTTGATTGCCCCTGCAGAGTGCGGCCGAGAATTGTCGTGTAGAACAGTTACGCTATGTGGTTTGCATAGCTTCAGGCGACATCTTTCGCGAGGCCCTCATACTTGGCGGGAGACGCTAATTTCTAACCATTTTTACGTTCTCACTGTCAGCTCAGAACTGAAAAGAGCGACATGATGTGATCGAGGGGCGTACTAGACACATTACCCAACGCATCTGTTCAAAGCCTCATCAGATTTTCACTGTATTTTACATTTCACGACTGATCGTTCCTTACTTTCCGAATAACCCTCGTATAGTGCAATTATTACATGAACAAAACAAATACTGAAAGTGCTTCACAAATAAGCAGAAGTGAAACGCATATGGCACAAAACAAACAGACTTTTATTTAATTGCGTAGACGGAGCAAATCTCCAAGAAGGTAGCAAGTTCTTTCTCATAACGATCGATAAGACCAACGGACTAATCGAGCAAAGAATGGGGGGATATATATACGTGTTTGCTTGGATGAACGCACCCTGAATGACGGAGAAGGTGGTACGGGTCGGGGAGTGTTTGAGGACATTGGCGAGGATGGAAAGACAGGAGCGCAGCAGATAACTCGGGGGAAAAAGAAACGCTCACGTCGTAATGGCCGTCTCTTTTGAGGCGCGTCGGATTAACGACACTTGCCGAGCAAACCTACTCGACCCGCCGGGGCAGAAGAAAAAAAGAGAGAGATATAAGGAAGGAGGGAGCGCGAATTAGGGCGGGCTCAGCGCCCCAAATCTCACGGAGATGAGGCGTGCGGCTGCCGACCTCAGCACCCAAGACCGCAGGGGGGGGGGGGGGAGGATGGGGGGGGGGGGGGACGACAACCAGCAACCCGCCGGGCACGACTGCGCTGCGAAACTTGTGCCTTAGCTCATACAGTCGCGGGTGCAGCATCTCCCTTATCGCTTTTGCATTTCCAATCTGAGTTTGCCTTTCCTACTAACCTGATGAAAATAGGTGTTACACTCTGCACTGTGCACTACAAAGCTGATACTCCAGTATTTCTATGCCTGTAAGATAAGCTGATCAAAATTTCACCCTTAGATCTACTTTCCAGTTATATCAGTACACGTGTGGGGCCCTTGTAACTGTGATTTACTTTCTAGTCATCCAAAGCGTCTTACTTATTGTGGCAGACAGCTGATGTCACAAAAATGTATTGACCGATGTTTGTTTCCAAGGAAAGCTCTCGGTTTGCACACGACACTTGAGTTCTGTGGTGTCACCGCTAGACACCACACTTGCTAGGTGGTAACTTAAATCGGCCGCGGTCCTGTAGTACATGTCGGACCCGCGTGTCGCCACTATGTAATCGCAATCCTAGCGCCACCACATGGCAGGTCAGAAGACACGGACTAGACCTCGCCCAGTTGTACGGACGACATAGCTTGCGACCAGACCTACCAAGTCTTCCTCTCATTTGCCGAGAGACTGATAGAATAGCCTTCAGCTTATTCCATAGCTACTACCTAGCAAGGCGCCATTTGTATCAGTGCTTATAGCTTACTACTATTCAAGAGATGTATTCCAACAAGAGAATAAAAGTTAAGTAACATCTACGTACTTTTCTTCTTATTCTTTAATAAGTCTCATGTTCCAGAACTTCAAGCCCGTCTGCGTTAGTTTAGCGTGCACCTAGCTACCTCATTGTGTCTATGCTGAATGAGCTAGACACAACAAGTTCGGTGAGCTCCTGCCTTGTAACCAGTGGAGCAGGCGGCCCCCTAACTGGCTACTAGGGTTCTAATTTCCAAAACCTGGAACTTCAATACCATGTAATTAAAGAAGACATAAAGTAGGAATTTGCAAACGATTATAAATTATCACATTAACGCAGGGAGAGCACTGTACCACGTTCACTTTTCAAATTTTCGCCTTTAGCCAGCCCTGTGTTCGAAGTATAATTCATATTCATATCCCATTTTTAAATGAAGGCATTCAACTTTTATAAGTTGTAGTCTTTTTTGAAGTTATGGAAATTATTCCGAAAAATTAAGGTTTCCCTGGGTATGAAAACATGTTCCATAGTAGAAAATGGTCGTGTGCCTAGGAAGAAATAAATATTCTATTGAAATTTAAAAGCGTTGCAATCGAGAAAATCTTATAAAACTGTATTCAATCGTGTGTCTGTTACCTTATTACTCTGCAACACACCAATAAGCAGTAGGTGAAATCAAATTAAGGAGAGGACTTATGAGCGACGAGTTACAAGTTAAACACGTTATGAAACTGAAGCTATTGGAAACTAACAAAAATTTCCATTTTCAAGACAGGCAGAAGTTTTAAGACATTAAAGACACTCAGTTGATTTTTATGTATTACATGTTCCATGGTAGAAGACCTTCCTTTGTGTCTGTACACGGCCGACGAAGTATGGCTTAACTGTCCACATGTTACATAGGTAGTTTTATTCACAATAAAAGTCTATGACATAGGACGAAATTTCGACAGTGAAAATGACAACAAGATCGTAAAATTTTATGCAATCTGTGGGACAATTAGCAAAACGCTAAAAAAGAGAAAAGAAACGGCCACGAAGGAGGCACAGATGAAGTTTCACAAAGTCATCGCAGTACCTACATGTTCTCTGTATATGAAACCTGGGTTCCCACATAGAAGGCGTTAGGAATGAATTAAAAGCTGATTCAATGCCCAAGAAAACAGATCTAAAGCGAAACAGATACAGATGTTCTGTCATCATGGTCTCAACATCTCAAAGAAGACTTCGAAAACAAATTCTTGACTACAGGCCTAGAGGGACAAGACATAGGGAAATATCACTGAAAAGAAGGCTAGACCTTGTTGACCGGAAGAGATGAAATCACTTAATCCACAAAGAAACTTTGTCTCGAAACTTGGCAGAAAATCCAAGAGATTCTGGCCGTATGTGAAGTATGTTAGCGGCAAGAAACAATCAATGCCTTCTCTGCGCGATGGCAATGGAGATACTTTCCAAGACAGTGCTGCCAAAGCAAAGTTACTAAACACAGCCTCCCGAAATGCCTTCACAAAAGAAGACGAAGTAAATATCCTAGAATTCGAATCGAGAACAGCTGTCAACATGAGCAACGTAGAAGTAAATATCTTCGGAGACGTGAAGCAAATCACTTAATAAAAGCAGACTCTATACCAGTTAGGTTCCTTTCGGAGTATGCTGATGCATTAGCTCCATACTTAACAATTATATACTACCGTTTGCTCGATGAAAGATCCGCACCCAAAGACTGGAAAGTTGCACAGGTCACACCAATATTCAAGATAGGTAGTAAGATTAATCCACTAAATTACAATCCCATGTCGTTAACGTCGATATGCAGCAGGCTTTTGGAACATATATTGTGTTCAAACATTATGAATTACCTCGAAGAAAACTGTCTATTGACACACAGTCATCATGGGTTTAGAAAACATCGTTCCTGTGAAACACAACTAGCTCTTTATTCACATGAGGTGCTGGGTGCTATTGACAAGGAACTTCAGATCGATTCTGGATTTCTGGATTTTCAGAAGGCTTTTGACACTGTTCCACAAAAGCGGCTTGTAGGAAATTGCTTTCTTATGGAATATCGTCTCAGTTATGTGACTGGATTTATGATTTCCTCTCAGAGAGGTCACAGTTCCTAGTAACTAACGGAAAGTCATCGAGTAAAACAGAAGTGATTTCTGGTGTTCCCCAAGGTAGTGTTATAGGCCCTTTACTGTTCCTTATCTATATAAACGATTTGGGAGACAATCTAAGCAGCCGTCTTAGGTTGTTTGCAGATGACGCTGTCATTTATCGACTAATAAAGTCATCAGAAGATCAAAACAAATTGCAAAACGATTTCGAAAAGATATCTGAATGGTGTGAAAATTGGCAGTTGACCCTAAATAACAAAAAGTGTGAGGTCATCTACATGAGTGCTGAAAGGAATTCGTTAAACTTCAGTTACACGATAAATCACTCTAATCTAAAAGCCGAAAATACAACTAAATACCTAGGTATTACAACTATGAACAACTTAAATTGAAAGGAACACATAGAAAATGTTATGGGGAAGGCTAATCAAAGACTGGCAGGACACTTAGAAAATGTAACAGATTTACTAAAGAGACTGCCTACACTACGCTTGTCCGTCCTCTTTTAGAATACTGCTGCGCGATGTGGGATCCTTTCCAGACAGGACTGACGGAGTACATCGAAAAAGTTCAAAGAAAGGCAGCACGTTTTCTATTATCGCGAAATATGGGTGAGAGTGTCACAGAAATGATACAGGATTAGGGCTGGACATCAATAAAAGAAAGGCTTTTTTCGTTGCGACGGAATCTTCTCACGAAATTTCAGTCACCAACTTTCTCCTCCGAATGCGAAAATATTTTGTTGACACCGACCTACATAGGGAGAAATGATCACCACGATAAAATAAGGGAAATCAGAGCTCGTACGGAAAGATATAGGTGTTCGTTCTTTCCGCGCGCTATGGGAGATTGGAATAATAAAGAATTGTGAAGGTAGCTGGATGAACCCTCTGCCAGGCACTTAAATGTGATTTGCAGAGTATCCATGTAGACGTAGATGTAAAATAGAAAAGGAGAAGAAAAAGAAGAAAATTTTTAACCTTTAGATTCAGCAATATATTCCAAATAGTTTTAATATTTTATACGGCACTTAAATGTGCTTCGTGAGAAATATTTACAAACGTTTCACAAAAGAAAACTCATCTTTAACAACAACAAATACTTTGTTACATGGTGGAAACTACTTCAGATGATTTATTGTGCATATTTCTTCAGTCACTAACCTAAAGTACCGACCGGAAAACTCCACAGTATTCCTATGTACACTATCCTCTAGCTACAACACACTCTCATACACATTGAAAGGTGGCTACACTGAGTCACAGCGCCAGAGATTGCGCCAAAGAGTATTATTCAGCCGCCTCCACTGGCGCAGTAGTTGTTCAGAGAATGTCAGGAGCAGTTTTAGTTCAGAGGTTGCCGTGTGCAGTGCTTGTTGAGAGGATGTCGAGAGCACTACTAGTTGAGAGCATGTCGTGTGCAGTTCTTCTGTTGGGCGAGACAGCAGATGCTGTTCGGTTGGTTTAATGTATAGATGGAAGATGTTGCAATGATCAGTGTATTTTACTTCAGTATATATGAAGGTAACAAAAACATTTTTATTTCAAATTTCCTAAATAACAATACCTCTTGGTCACAGGTTCAGTCAACAAAGCATCTGGCTCGTGTTCATGTATTAAACTGTAATTCTGGTTTGTATGTGCAATTATAGTATTTCTGGTTTTTCAATTAGTTCATTGTAAATGGTGTTTAAAATATCTAGTCGTATTGGGGAAGAACCGTGCCAGATACATGTATGTTGAGTCACACTACCACACACAGAACAGTTACACTTGTGCTTTATTGTTTCGTAGCTTTTATAGTTGCAGAGGACTTGATTAATCAATTGTGTTAACGGAAATTTCCCTTCATTCTTTATTGTTGTTTTATGCAGTCAGATTGCGTACTAATATTAGTCAGGGCCAACTGGTTACGATATTTCGTAACCGGACACCCAGCTACTAAAATTATTGCATAATAATAATTAAGCCCCCATGCAACATTAAGACACATTAAAGTAATTTGACCGCACATATTAAAATAATTTGACTGTTGTTACGTAGAGATGAAGAACCTTGAACAGGATAAACTAGCTTGGAGAGCCACATAAAAACGTGTTTAATTTCTCAGATTTGCGTATAATAGCAGTTCAAACAGTATACACCACAGAATGTTCTGCAAGAAGATCTGAAGCCTGCAAGTATAAAACGTTCATTCCTAAAAACGGACTTTTTATCATCGTATTACTTTATCATTAATTCCTACTTAATACTGATAATTTGAAGGAAATACTGATAATGGTTAAGTATTGTTGTAATTCGTGTATTTCAGCTCCATAAAGATATAGTTGAAAAAAAGAATCTTTTGACTGAAAATTAAAACAACACAGGGTATTGGAAAGTGAACCACGAAACATCGTTTTACGAAATAAGAGATTCTAAATACAGTACCGGAAAATAAAAAGTAGTACACATGGAGAGACGACATCGATTTTGATCCGATGACGACATATACCAGCTGGGGGACAAGAGATATACCGACGATTGTTTCAGTTCACACCCGTAGACGAGTACCACAGTACAGATAAGAGGGCTTGTGACGCCATACCCGTTATTAGCACTGTGACTACGAGTACTCACACGTCTAGCCCGTCTTCTACTCACGCCACAGCATCGAGATGCATAGCCCGACTGGTGCCGTCAGAGGATCACTTGAAATGTGGAACGGCGTGCCTTGGTCTTCAGCGATGACAGCAGATGCCGCCTGCACGCAATTGATGGTCGTTTATGCGTAAGACGTAGATCTGGTGGGCGCCGTCTCGTAGAATGCAATCGTCCAAAATACATTGGCACCACCCCAGGAACTATAGTCTGGCGTACGATAAGCTACGATGCTCTTTCACCTTCGGTGTTTCTGGAGGGGACGCTAACCAGCACTCGATACGTACAGAGTGTTGTCAGACTCCTTCTTTTGCCGTTAATGCTACAGGAAGTCGATGTGTTGCTCTGACGTGATAATGATCGCCCACATGCTGCCTGTGAAACTCAACGTGCTCTGCAAAACCTGCAGCAACTTCCCTGGCCAGCACGATCACAGAACTTGTCTCCTCCAGTCGAGCATATGCGGGACACGGTGGGACAAGAAGTGACTCGTGAGACTCATCAAAACATCTCTACGTGAACAGTTCGAGCAGGCGTGGCAGAACGTATCTGAGGACAGTATTCACCTTCTGTATGAAATACTGGACGCCAGAGTCAGCTTTGCTCCCATACAGGCTACAGCACATCCTGATATGGGTGTTTCAACCTGAGTCGATACCTGATAACCGTTTGTGCCATTGAGGTGTGACTGTAATTGAGCCATGTGCAGGTCGCGTTCATGCCGTTTGTTCTTTGGTATTTTGTCACATCGAATGGCGTCTTGTTTTTACCTTACTTACTGATGTAACTAAGTTGCTGGCTTGTCTCTTGAGCGGCAGCAGCAGCGCTTATCGATACTAGTACTGTCGTACTATCTTTGGTCTCACCGCTAGTATTTCCAGGTGATGGTGGTGTGCGTGGTAGTCATTTGGTTTGGATGGAGCAGCGAGGATGTCTCCACGGTGCGGCGACAGGCCGGGACCACTGGTGGTGTGCACATGCAATTGGAACGAGAGGCACTAGCTGCGAGAACGACAAATTTCGTGACCCACCGAACCTGAACGCTGAAGTTGAGTGATCAGTTAGCCTGTTATGAAACCTCAACTATTGTGACTTCTTTTCGTTCATTTGTGGGTTGTTGCTCCCTGGGCCATTCGGGCTAGCAGCAACGTATGTGTTCGAGTCAGCGAAATCTTGCAACCGTCTTCCTATATTGTGATAAATTATTAAATTGACTGTTACTTGCCAGCGAAGTGCAACAGCGGTATTTTCTGCCCTGTGGCTGTTAACGCTCCAATTACCTGCCCTGGTCGTTAGCATAGTTTTGCGACAGTGTGCCTTTTCTCGTCGTGTTGATGCTGTCCGGCACAGCATGTAGTTCGACAGCCTTTTAAGTTACAGAATGAGATTTTCACTCTTCAGCGGAGTGTGCGCTCATATGAAACTTCCATTCTTTCAGGAGTGCTAGTTCTGCAAGGTTCGCAGGAGAGCTTCTGTCAAGTTTGGAAGGTAGGAGTGGAGGTACTGGCGGAAGTAAAGCTGTGAGGACGGGGCGTGAGTCGTGCTTGGGTAGCTCAGTTGGCAGAGCACTTGCCCGCGAAAGGCAAAGGTCCCGAGTTCGAGTCTCTGTCCAGTACACAGTTTTAATCTGCCAAGGAGTTTCAGCCTATTAAGTTATTTGGTTCATATTTTGCTTAGTGTGATTATTGTTCCCTTGGCTGTTTTTAGACACCAATTTCTGAAGACATAGTGCTGTTCATATCCCTGTCCTTGTCCGGTACTTTCCATCATTGTGCCATTGGTCGGACAGACGGGAAGTGGTTAAATTGTTGGTCGGTCCTTGGGCTGTCCCTTGTTTGGGTTGCCATCCGATTATTTAACTTCAACTCTTAGCTGCCTGTCTCACTTCACCTTACATTTGAGCTACCTTCTCAGGCCGACCTTTGGAACACTTCTGAGCACCACTTGTTCTGGTTCTTTTAGATTGTGATCTTCATTTTAGTTTGAAGTATTGTGCCAGGCCTGCAGCCACGTATTAATTGAGTTCTTTTTAAATTTTACACAAAGGCCTTCAGCCATGTTAAATTAAAATTTTGACAAATTTGTTTGTGGCCTTCAGCCTTGCAAAAAGATAATATTTCTTTAATTAGGCTTTTGGCCATTCTGTTGTAAGTTTAAAAGAAATTTCTTGGTTAGAAAAAAATTGTTTATTAATGTGTTTTAAGTATAGTTGTCCTTCAGACGTGTAGTGCAGGCCTTTAGTTGCAATTGTTTTCAGTTCTATGCTTCTTTTTAAAAAAATTTTTACCTTCCATTTTTAATTGATTATGACTTCTAAGCCAGCCTTTCAGCCGTTTTCGTTTTTGGTGTGGTTTTGGGCCTTCATCCCAGAAAACATCTCAAGTTTTCTTTAACTAAGCCTTCAGCCGTATTGTCTCATTGCGATTCTTTAAAGCAATGTGTACATAAGTGGTTCTTAGAAAAATAAAGTTGTGTGTTTGATTGTCCAACTCACAGTAACTGTTTACGGCCCCATCCACAATCGTAACCTTATCCTGTGCGCTCTCTGAGTACCTACTAACCAGGTTTCAGTAATATTTCATGTGCTCCATATGCACTATTGCAACAAGAAAATGGCTCTGAGCACTATGGGACTTATCTTCTGAGGTCATCAGTCACCTAGAACTTAGAACTATTTAAACCTAACTAACCTAAGGGCATCACACACATCCACGCCCGAGGCAGGATTCGAACCTGCGACCGTAGCGGTCGCACGGTTCCAGTCTGTAGCGCCTAGAACCGCTCGGCCACTCCGGCCGGCTTGCAACAAGAAATCTTGAACTGGAAACCTCTAAAATGGTGTACTAATTTTTCTGCGGCAGTATATGTTTCTACAGGATATCCTTTCTTTCACACAATTTTCATGGCAGATCACTAAGACTCGTGAGAAAGAAGATACTGTCCAATCCCATACATATTCCAACAGCCTGCGAATGGGCATGTCACAGATGCAGTGATACTGAAGCCATCGTTCCACGTAGGAGGCATACATGTTGCTTGCCACAAATGGCTGGACATCACCCTATTAAAATATGGCAAGTAAAATTGTGTGAAGGAGGGATAGTACTTCGGTCCATAATCCAGCCTTCATGTTGGCATTACTGCTCACATTGAAAGGTCTTACGCTAAACAGGAGAAGATTGGGAACAGTATAAAACCAGTCGAAACTCGGAGCAGGCGACGTAGACTCAGGGCGTGATGGATGATGTGGTGCCATGTCGTCAGCAACTACGTGGTGGCGTTGGCGAGATTGTAACAGGTCCACCAGTGTTAAAATGTAGCTGTTACATCCTCTTGACTCGTGCATAATGCGTATGGCGACGATAATATTCCTTCATTGGCTCCGCTGGATATAGGCTGCAACTAATAGCGTAATTCATAGACGTACATATACGCACGACGATAACGTTTCCGTCAGATAACGCAGCTGTTAACGTTCATCGTGTTTAAGTTGTTGTTGTTGTGGTCTTCAGTCCTGAGACTGGTTTGATGCAGCTCTCCATGCTACTCTATCCTGTGCAAGCTTCTTCATCTCCCAGTACCTACTGCAACCTACATCCTTCTGAATCTGCTTAGTGTATGCATCTCTTGGTCTCCCCCTACGATTTTTACCCTCCACGCTGCCCTCCAATACTAAATTGGTGATCCCTTGATGCCTCAGAACATGTCCTACCAACCGATCCCTTCTTCTGGTCAAGTTGTGCCACAAACTCCTCTTCTCCCCAATCCTGTTCAGTACCTCCTCATTAGTTATGTGATCTACCCATCTAATCTTCAGCATTCTTCTGTAGCACCACATTTCGAAAGCTTCTATTCTCTTCTTGTCCAAACTATTTATCGTCCATGTTTCACTTCCATACATGGCTACACTCCATACAAATACTTTCAGAAAAGACTTCCTGACACTTAAATCTATACTCGATGTTAACAAATTTCTCTTCTTCAGAAACGCTTTCCTTGCCATTGCCAGTCTACATTTTATATCCTCTCTACTTCGACCATCATCAGTTATTTTGCTCCCCAAATAGCAAAACTCCTTTACTACTTTAAGTGTCTCATTTCCTAATCTAATACCCTCAACATCACCCGACTTAATTCGACTACATTCCATTATCCTTGTTTTGCTTTTGTTGATGTTCATCTTATATCCTCCCTTCAAGACACCATCCATTCCATTCAACTGCTCTTCCAAGTCCTTTGCTGTCTCTGACAGAATTACAATGTCATCGGCGAACCTCAAAGTTTTTATTTCTTCTCCATGGATTTTAATACCTACTCCGAATTTTTCTTTTGTTTCCTTTACTGCTTGCTCAATATACAGATTGAATAACATCGGGGAGAGGCTACAACCCTGTCTTACTCCCTTCCCAACCACTGCTTCCCTTTCATATCCCTCGACTCTTATAACTGCCATCTGGTTTCTGTACAAATTGTAAATAGCCTTTCGCTCCCTGTATTTTACCCCTGCCACCTTTAGAATTTGAAAGAGAGTATTCCAGTCAACATTGTCAAAAGCTTTCTCTAAGTCTACAAATGCTAGATACGTAGGTTTGCCTTTCCTTAATCTTTCTTCTAAGATAAGTCGTAAGGTCAGTATTGCCTCACGTGTTCCAGTATTTCTACGGAATCCAAACTGATCTTCCCCGAGGTCGGCTTCTACTAGTTTTTCCATTCGTCTGTAAAGAATTCGTGTTAGTATTTTGCAGCTGTGGCTTATTAAACTGATTGTTCGGTAATTCTCACATCTGTCAACACCTGCTTTCTTTGGGATTGGAATTATTATATTCTTCTTGAAGTCTGAGGGTATTTCGCCTGTTTCATACATCTTGCTCACCAGATGGTAGAGTTTTGTCAGGACTGGCTCTCCCAAGGCCGTCAGTAGTTCCAATGGAATGTTGTCTACTCCGGGGGCCTTGTTTCGACTCAGGTCTTTCAGTGCTCTGTCAAACTCTTCACGTAGTATCGTATCTCCCATTTCATCTTCATCTACATCCTCTTCCATTTCCATAATATTGTCCTCAAGTACATCGCCCTTGTACAGACCCTCTATATACTCCTTCCACCTTTCTGCTTTCCCTTCTTTGGTTAGAACTGGGTTTCCATCTGAGCTCTTGATGTTCATACAAGTGGTTCTCTTATCTCCAAAGGTCTCTTTAATTTTCCTGTAGGCAGTATCTATCTTACCCCTAGTGAGATAAGCCTCTACATCCTTACATTTGTCCTCTAGCCATCCCTGCTTAGCCATTTTGCACTTCCTGTCGATCTCATTTTTGAGACGTTTGTATTCCTTTTTGCCTGCTTCATTTACTGCATTTTTATATTTTCTCCTTTCATCAATTAAATTCAATATTTCTTCTGTTACCCAAGGATTTCTACTAGCCCTCGTCTTTTTACCTACTTGATCCTCTGCTGCCTTCACTACTTCATCCCTCAAAGCTACCCATTCTTCTTCTACTGTATTTCTTTCCCCCATTCCTGTCAATTGTTCCCTTATGCTCTCCCTGAAACTCTGTACAACCTCTGGTTCTTTCAGTTTATCCAGGTCCCATCTCCTTAAATTCCCACCTTTTTGCAGTTTCTTCAGTTTTAATCTACAGGTCATAACCAATAGATTGTGGTCAGAGTCCACATCTGCCCCTGGAAATGTCTTACAATTTAAAACCTGGTTCCTAAATCTCTGTCTTACCATTATATAATCAATCTGATACCTTTTAGTATCTCCAGGGTTCTTCCATGTATACAACCTTCTATCATGATTCTTAAACCAAGTGTTAGCTATGATTAAATTGTGCTCTGTGCAAAATTCTACCAGGCGGCTTCCTCTTTCATTTCTTAGCCCCAATCCATATTCACCTACTACGTTTCCTTCTCTCCCTTTTCCTACACTCGAATTCCAGTCACCCATGACTATTAAATTTTCGTCTCCCTTCACAATCTGAATAATTTCTTTTATTTCATCATACATTTCTTCAATTTCTTCGTCATCTGCGGAGCTAGTTGGCATATAAACTTGTACTACTGTAGTAGGTGTGGGCTTCGTATCTATCTTGGCCACAATTATGCGTTCACTAAGCTGTTTGTAGTAGCTTACCCGCGTTCCTATTTTCCTATTCATTATTAAACCTACTCCTGCATTACCCCTATTTGACTTTGTGTTTATAACCCTGTAGTCACCTGACCAGAAGTCTTGTTCCTCCTGCCACCGAACTTCACTAATTCCCACTATATCTAACTTTAACCTATCCATTTCCCTTTTCAAATTTTCTAACCTACCTGCCCGATTAAGGGACCTGACATTCCACGCTCCGATCCGTAGAACGCCAGTTTTCTTTCTCCTGATAACGACATCCTCTTGAGTAGTCCCCGCCCGGAGATCCGAATGGGGGACTATTTTACCTCCGGAATATTTTACCCAAGAGGACGCCATCATCATTTAATCATACAGTAAGGCTGCATGCCCTCGGGAAAAATTACGGCCGTAGTTTCCCCTTGCTTTCAGCCGTTCGCAGTACCAGCACAGCAAGGCCGTTTTGGTTATTGTTACAAGGCCAGATCAGTCAATCATCCAGACTGTTGCCCTTGGAACTACTGAAAAGGCTGCTGCCCCTCTTCAGGAACCACACGTTTGTCTGGCCTCTCAACAGATACCCCTCCGTTGTGGTTGTACCTACGGTACGGCTATCTGTATCGATGAGGCACGCAAGCCTCCCCACCAACGGCAAGGTCCATGGTTCATGGGGGGGATCGTGTTTAAACTGGATAAAAATCATGCCGACTCGTGAAATATGAAGTTCCGATCCGAACGTTTTTGCCCCACTTGCCACTCCCGCGAGCTCGCAGTCTGTCGGATAACATTCACATACAGAAAACTGTTTACATAACCATTTGTACTGTTTTAACGCGTGCAAGTTCGCATTATACTACAAATGAAAAATAACGTAAAACGATCAGGTTTTGCAACTCACATTGCAGCAACCAATGCAGTCCAGCTAAGCAAAAGTGATGGTTTATCCACGAATACATTTCAATGTAGCCCGTAAAATTTCACGAGACTTGCCGTATTTGAATGAGTCTGACGTTTAACTCACACAAAATTCATGGAAATATTAAGTCCACACGTATTGGAAACGTAAGTGTTCGGCAGTACTTACCACACATTTCATTCTGACACTATGTAAGTAGGCTGTTTAGGTTTTTTTATTGGTAACGCCACCTCTGTATAAAAATCACTGGCTGTGCTGTGTGCAGTCTGTGGCTGCTTTGCATTGTTGTAATACTCGCCATTGTAGTGTTAGGCAGCTGGCTGTGAACAGCGCGTAACGTTGCGCAGTTGGAGGTGAGCCGCCAGCAGTGGTGGATGTGGGGAGAGAGATGGCGGAGTTTTGAAATTTGTCATGAACTGCTATATTTATATATGATGATATCAAGGTAAATACATTCTTTGTTCTCTATTAATATCTTTCATTTGCTAACTATCCCTATCAGTAGTTAGTGCCTTCAGTAGTTTGAATCTTTTATTTAGCTGGCAGTAGTGGCGCTCGCTGTATTGCAGTAGCTTGAGTAGCGAAGATTTTTGTGAGGTAAGTGATTTGTGAAAGGTATAGTTTAATGTTAGTCAGGGCCATTCTTTTGTAGGGAATTTTGGAGTCAGATTGCGTTGCGCTAAAAAATATTGTGTGTCAGTTTAAGGACAGTCCTGTAAAATTGTTCAAAGGGGACGTTTCATATGTCGACCCTTAGCCGAGGATACCTCACTGGAATCTTCTGATTTTTTCCTTGTAGTTTGTGTAATTAGTGTAGCTTTTGTTTATTGCTAGTGCGAAATCATAGAGAGAATTTCATTTGTAATTGTAGTTTTTCATTGTTGTACAGTAAAACAGTTGTGACATGCTTGTAGATTTGCACCAAGTATTTCGCAGCTGCAATTAACTAGATATTATTTTCAGTGCTATGTTAATGTGTTCCCCTATTTTTGCTCTTCAAATTGTGTTTTTCTGTGTTGTCGTGTGAAATATTTTGACAATGTGAAAAACGTAACACTAGGCTCCAAAGTAAATTGAGAAATGACAGCGAAGACGAAAGCAGTGTGTTAGCGCCACCGTGTAATGAATTAACTAATATTCAAAGTAGTAATTTGGTAATTGTGCATAGGGAAATGGAGCGGGCGGCAAACAATGGTGTAGACAGGGAAGCATTATCGATCGATCGGTCGGCAACAGCTCGCCGCAAGAATCCGAAATGACAGGAAACAATCTCGCAAATACTGTAGATTCAGGATTTGGGGCCTCACCGTTTTCTCAAATAAGTCAAGACACATTTTCTGCTTGTCAAAATGTGAATGTTGCCGGTGCAACTTCACTGCCGAAAAGCACTGAGGAACGTGTTTCAGACACCAGTGCATTGTTATTACAGTTAATGCAACAAATGGGACAAAGGCTACAAAAGTTAGACACAACGCTTGAACAAAATCAGAAACAAATGAAACAAAATCAGAGACAAACACAGCACCAGTTAGACACAATGAAACAAAATCTTCACACCACGCTTGAACAAACACGTGAAGATTTGACTACTGAGTTACATAAAATCGAATCGAAATGTCAAACAGTCTGTAACGACGTAAAAACACAAATTTGTGAGCATTTTCAACCTACACTCCTGGAAATGGAAAAAAGAACACATTGACACCGGTGTGTCAGACCCACCATACTTGCTCCGGACACTGCGAGAGGGCTGTACAAGCAATGATCACACGCACGGCACAGTGGACACACCAGGAACCGCGGTGTTGGCCGTCGAATGGCGCTAGCTGCGCAGCATTTGTGCACCGCCGCCGTCAGTGTCAGCCAGTTTGCCGTGGCATACGGAGCTCCATCGCAGTCTTTAACACGTAGCATGCCGCGACAGCGTGGACGTGAACCGTATGTGCAGTTGACGGACTTTGAGCGAGGGCGTATAGTGGGCATGCGGGAGGCCGGCTGGACGTACCGCCGAATTGCTCAACACGTGGGGCGTGAGGTCTCCACAGTACATCGATGTTGTCGCCAGTGGTCGGCGGAAGGTGCACGTGCCCGTCGACCTGGGACCGGACCGCAGCGACGCACGGATGCACGCCAAGACCGTAGGATCCTACGCAGTGCCGTAGGGGACCGCACCGCCACTTCCCAGCAAATTAGGGACACTGTTGCTCCTGGGGTATCGGCGAGGACCATTCGCAACCGTCTCCATGAAGCTGGGCTACGGTCCCGCACACCGTTAGGCCGTCTTCCGCTCACGCCCCAACGTCGTGCAGCCCCCCTCCAGTAGTGTCACGACAGGCGTGAATGGAGGGACGAATGGAGACGTGTCGTCTTCAGCGATGAGAGTCGCTTCTGCCTTGGTGCCAATGATGGTCGTATGCGTGTTTGGCGCCGTGCAGGTGAGCGCCACAATCAGGACTGCATACGACCGAGGCACACAGGGCCAACACCCGGCATCATGGTGTGGGGAGCGATCTCCTACACTGGCCGTACACCACTGGTGATCGTCGAGGGGACATTGAATAGTGCACGGTACATCCAAACCGTCATCGAACCCATCGTTCTACCATTCCTAGACCGGCAAGGGAACTTGCTGTTCCAACAGGACAATGCACGTCCGCATGTATCCCGTGCCACCCAACGTGCTCTAGAAGGTGTAAGTCAACTACCCTGGCCAGCAAGATCTCCGGATCTGTCCCCCATTGAGCATGTTTGGGACTGGATGAAGCGTCGTCTCACGCGGTCTGCACGTCCAGCACGAACGCTGGTCCAACTGAGGCGCCAGGTGGAAATGGCATGGCAAGCCGTTCCACAGCACTACATCCAGCATCTCTACGATCGTCTCCATGGGAGAATAGCAGCCTGCATTGCTGCGAAAGGTGGATATACACTGTACTAGTGCCGACATTGTGCATGCTCTGTTGTCTGTGTCTATGTGCCTGTGGTTCTGTCAGCGTGATCATGTGATGTATCTGACCCCAGGAATGTGTCAATAAAGTTTCCCCTTCCTGGGACAATGAATTCACGGTGTTCTTATTTCAATTTCCAGGAGTGTATTTTTTCGCGGCACGAAAATGCATTACAGAATCACGAAGCAGCCATAAAAGAACTGCAAACTATTGTTCATGAAAATCATGAGACATTGCAAGCTAAATTTGACTCAGTTACATCTACCGATTCGGTTACGCAACTTGCAAAATCTCAGGAAAACTTAAAGGACACAGTAGATACTCTGAAACTTGGTTCAGAAAAACACACTGAGGAAATAAGTACACTATCGGAGAAAGTAGCCGAACTTTCGGATCAGTTCACTAATTTATCTACGAAGGTAGATGATAATCTGAATGACACAAAACCGGTAGTCTTTAATGACACAGAAGAGAGCGAACAAATTAGGAAACTGAAACAAAATCTGAATCAACACCAAAGAGAAATCCGGGAAGTACAAGATCAGCTGACACAGGTAATACAAGAATTACGTATTTCAGATGACACTCGCGCTCCAACACGGGAAGAGGGACTTAGAAATACGGAAATGACGCAAAATAATAACACAGGGCATTTCGGAAGTTATGAAAGAATTTGGCAATTTGCACCGAATTTTGAGATGGAACGGCCGACACGACCTAACAATGACCGATATGCGACTCGCCGACATGATGATTTTGACTATAAGCTGTTCATTACTACACGTAAATTCAAAACATTTAAGAATTCTGGCAACGACATTCATCCACAAGCATGGCTCCATCAATTCTCTCATTGTTTTCCTCCCAACTGGTCATTAGAACACAGATTAGAATTTATGTGTGGCTACTTAGAGAATGAACCAGCTGTAAGAATGCGATCGGTCATTCACGATTGTCACAGTGAAGGAGAATTTTACCATGCCTTCCTCTCAGCATATTGGTCTCAAGCTACACAAGACCGAGTAAAACATAGCATCATGATGATGAAACACTTTGAACAATCTGAATTTTCCAGTCTTGTCAAATATTTTGAAGACATGTTGCATAAGAATCAGTATCTTTCAAACCCATACAGCCCCTCAGAACTCATCCGCATTTGCTTAATCAAATTACCTGAACATTTACGACATATTATTTTGGCAGGACGTTGCAAAGACTACATTGAAGCTTTTCAGGGACTGTTACAAGAACTGGAAATTGACACTGACAATCGCGGAACACAGGAGCACAACAATTACAGATCACATCCGTCGCAATTCCGCGATGAAAGAAATAATAACTGGACACGACAAGGCTATTCTCACAACACATATCGTGACCAAAACAGACACCACCCGTATGACAACCGTTGGCAGAGTAGTGATAATTACAGGGAAAGATCACCTCTCCGTGGTAGTGACTATCACAGAGACAATCAGAGAAACAGACAATTTGGGAACCAAAATAATTATTATCAAGGGAGACAGAATAACTTTAGACGCAACGGTCCAGCGCGCAGTTACGATTCAGGGAGAAATTCTCCACCACTTAACCGACAAGAAAGAAACAACAGGAACTACAGACATGACGACAGACGATGGGATCATAACGACAGACCTGAATTGCATCAGAACTGGCGGGATTTAAACAGGGCAGGGCCCTCTCGTCACGGTGAATTTGTAGAAGTTATGTCTCCAAATCCCAATAACGACGCGCGCCAACAAAGAGACAATAGGCAATGACTCACACCGCTGGTAGCAACAAAACACACTTGTGAAACTGATGACGCAGCTGCCGTAGCTAGTAATTACGTAAAAATGGAAGACATTAGGGACATCTTACTTCAGGAACACGACGTAAAACTTAACAACATTGCATATCCTGTGATTCACATTACTGTAAATGACGTAAAATTTACGGCAGTACTTGACTCTGGCAGTCCCATCTCAGTAATTAGTGAAACAGCTTTTAGCAAATGCAACAAATCGAACGATTGCCCCACACTTCCGTTACGTAAGATTAAATTACAAGGTGCAATCTTTGGAATAAGTGTAGATGTACGCCAACAAACCAATTTAGAATTCTTTTGCCAAGGCCACAGCTTTTCTATGAACTTTCTTATTGTTCCATTATTGTCGACGGAAATTATATTGGGAGTAGACTTTTTGAATGAATACAAAGCAATCTTAAACTTTCATGATGCTGAAATAAGTTTAGAGAAAGAAGGTAAGTCAATAGCTTTGAAATTTGAAGATTGGCTCTCAAACCATGACGAGGAAATTAATCGGCTTTACCTTCTGTTAGACAACTGTTCGGAGTTTTCTACGGAACTAGACACTAACAATCACTCTGCAAGTACTGACAGGGATGATATCGACGACATATTTGATACTAATGAGTTAATTCAGAATAAAATTCAAACAATTGTGAATTGTAATGACAATGATAGGCAAGACCTTTTTGAGATTTTACAAGCACATTCCACAGTTTTTACTCACAAAACAGGAACAATCAAGGGATTTCAATACCAATTTCGTGTTCGTGAGCATACTAAATTTTGTGTTAGACCATACGTAATTCCGGCGCATTATAGGGACCGTGTTAGAACAGAAATACAATCTATGCTTGACGAGGGCATTATTGAGCCTGCAGTAAGCTCATACAACAATCCATTACATGTTGTTGAGAAGAAAAATGGATCAATCAGGCTTGTTTTAGATTCGAGACAAATCAATACTATCATTATTCCTGAAACAGACAGGCCGAAAACGTTGGAAGAACTTCTTCAAAATTTTAATGGTGTAAACGTGTTGTCTTCCATTGATCTCAGATCCAGCTTTTATCAGATCGAACTTCATCCAGAGTGTAGACAATACACAGCTTTCCTTTGTTTCGGCGTTTGTTTCGGCGTTTGTTATCAGTTTCGGAAACTTCCTTTTGGTTTGAACATTTCTTCAGCAGCATTCATTCGCGGGCTAAATTCCATATTACCTGAGTTCTTAAAACGTCACATCACCTTATATGTGGACGATATTCTAATAGCAGAAGCTTCATGGGAACAACATAATCGCATCCTCAACAGTTTGTTACGTATTTTTGCAGAATCTGGATTTACAGTTAACTTGGAAAAGTCTGAATTCGGTAGGTCATAGGTGAGGTTTTTGGGACGTATTATTTCTTCTGAAGGCATTCAGCCGGATCCTGAAAAGTTAGAAGCAATCAGAGCCATTCCAGTTCCATCCACAAAAAGACAAGTCCGCAGTTTTCTGGGTCTCGTAAATTTTTACCGCCGTTTTCTGAATATGCAAATTCTTGTTACACCAAAACTTTGTTCTCTCACTGGAAAAAACACTATTTGGAACTGGGACGAACAAGCACAATTGGAATTCAATTCTTTGAAAGAATCGCTTCTTAACGCGCCAATACTAGCTCCTCCAGATCTATCACAAGATTTCTGCCTTAGCACGGATTCTTCTAAAGTCGGACTTGGTGCCCATTTATTTCAAGAAGCCATAGAAAATGACACTACTGTTCAGAAAACCATTGCTTTTGCTAGCCGAGTGCTAAGAAAATCTGGAAAAAAATTATTCCGTTACTGAATTAGAAGCTTTAGCTATCGTTTGGGCATTTAACAAATTCCGTTTCTTTCTTTCTGGTAAGCACGTAAAAGTATACAGTGATCATCGTGCATTACAATTTCTTATGTCTTCAAAATTAAATCATGACAGGTTAAAACGTTGGGCATTGTTTCTGCAAGAATTCCGCTTCACAATAGTCTACATTCCCGGCAAGGTGAATATTGTTGCGGACGCACTGTCACGCGCACCAGTTGGGCTTGAGAAAAGTAACATAGAAGGTAACCTCGAGAAAAATTTCAGTATTCTTTACATTCAGAAAGTCGCCTTTGAAAACCTCATCACCACATCTTTAAAGGACATTGCTCATGAACAAGATAAAGATCCGATTTGGAAAGACATCAAAAGCAAATGGCATGAAAAGACACACACACAGATTCGGCATTATTATCTGGTTAGAAACAACATACTGTTCAAACGCTGCACTGTTGATGACAAGCTATGGGTACTTTGCATTCCTGACGATTTTATTAATAAGCTCATTTGGTACATTCATTTCAGCTACGCACATTTTGGTCCACGAAAATGTTATCATATTCTTCGGACGACTTGTTATTTTAACAATATGGAAAAGAGAATTCGAAGAGTCTTGTCTATTTGTAAACTTTGTCAAAAGGCTAAACCATCTACTGTCTCACATCGTGCTCTGTTGTTTCCTATAATTCCTTCTAAATTAAAAGAATCTGCTGCTGTTGATCTCTTGGGACCCCTTGTCAGAACCTCTAATGGATTTTCGCACGTTCTAGTCGCTGTTGAACTTACTTCCAAATTTGTTTCTTTCACTCCGTTACGTAAAGCCACTGGACGATCTGTATCCAACGCCTTTGTTAAAAATTTCTTACGTGAAGTTGGCCACGTTGCTAAAGTCATTTCAGATAACGGACCGCAATTCAGATCTGCTGTTTGGTCACGCATGCTTCGCAACCATAAAATCAAACCTGTTTTTATTTCATTGTACTCACCACATTGTAACCCCTCCGAACGGATTATGAAAGAAATCAATAAGCTTTGCAGACTTTATTGTCACAGAAAGCATCAGCATTGGGACAGATATTTACACTTATTTCAAAACGTGCTGAATGAAATGCCTCATGATTCCACTGCTTTACCACCTACTCTTGTACTAGAGAATGAAGAACCACCGAACAGAATCAGAGAGCTTGTACCTTTCCCGAATACACGTAAACTTCGACACAAAGACATAATTGATTTGGCTCTTAAAAATATAAAATCTGCAGCGGACAAAAGGAGAAAACTACACGGTAAAGCAAATGCAAAGAAATTATGTATTGGTGAGAAAGTTCTCATTAAAGCTCATTCATTGTCACATAGGAAGAAACACTTGAGTCACAAATTCTTTCTAGTTTACAATGGACCTTACAGAATCCGACGTATACCACATGATAATTGCGTTGAAGTTGAAACTCTGCGTACTAGGAAGAGTAAAGGTTTACACCACATTTCACACGTAAAACCGTTTATTGAGAGATAATGTGCTTTTTTAACTTGAGATTTAATGCAACATTTTGGTTCACTTGAAAATACATTCTGGATTTAAAGTACTTTCTGTGAGATACCAGATGACACAGTGGTTAGTTTATGTGACAGCTACACGATTTTTATCACGACGCTACTAATGAGTGACAGTTTACAATGTTGCTGTTGCAGTGTTTCTGTTTTATATCTGCACAGTTTTTCTGTATTGTTCTGGAAAGTAAAACATGTTTTAGTAGTAACTTTTGTGGTATAGCAACAATGAGACAGCCTTTTTCGTGGCACAACAATACGTTACTGTACAGTACTTTCTTCATCACGCCAATAAGCGTAATAACTACGATATCTATACACAAAGCATTTCACTTTTGTTTATCATGAGGTAAGTACATTGACTTCTGCAGAACTTAGCTTTCGGAGGACGATAACTACGACACTTCCACAGAATTATCTTACAGCAAGACGCACATTTAGCGCTACAGGAGACGCATTTGAGAGATTAATTTTGTACTTATGCCATTTATTTTTCAAGATTTTTGAATTACAAAGAAAGTTTTCCATGATACATTTCATTCCATTGCTGTAATCTGTAACACCTGAGGGTATAATTACATTAATCCTCAGGGGGGTACACGCTTTCTTTGTGTACCATTTGTGTGGCAACCACAAGGAACCCTAGCTAATATGGTATTTGCTTATACAACTTTACACATCGGTACCATATTCCTCTAACACGGAATTACACAGCTATCTGATTATTTAGCAGAGAAACAAACATTTTTTTTACTACGTCAGTGATAGATGTTTACGCAATTACACAGCTGGGTAACTTCACACTTATGAAATTGTATTTTGTCTGTACTTTGTGAACTGTTCATATTTTTTCGGAACCATTGTGATACTATGAGAGCTTTGAATTATGTATTTGGTAAGGGAGCATGATTTTTAAAGTACGTTTGAGGTAGATGACACTATTGAAATGAGCAGAGAATTTTTTTAGGTTTTGAAATTATTGGAGGAAACTACGACGATTTTGAGAATTGACTGAGATGTTATGATATTTTTACGACGACGATGTGTATTATGCTGTTGAGGTATGTTTATGGTCAAGAAGATGATGCTACCGTAAATGAGGAATTTGATTATGCTATGTATTTATTTTGATAAAATATTGAAGAAGTGTCGACGAATATGTATATGTATAATAAGGTAAGGAATAATGAGTAGTGGATAGGGACTCTTCTTTGTGGAAAAGGATGTTGGAAACCAAGAATCGTATTTTAGAATTATGAAATGTGTGTAAATGCGTGAATGTATCACAATGCCGACGAAAATTTTTTTGGACACTGTTATATTCATAGGATTTTTGTTTCTACACATTTGCAACGTAAATTCTTGGCCTGTGAAATTTTTTATATGAGACTGTCACTGTAGCGGAAACTGGTGTCATAAATATTTCGGTAAGAAAGTTCAGTGACCACCTGCACGTAATGCGTCGTGGGCACCCAGCTGAGCGGCCAGGTGTGTCAGATGCCTGGAGAAAAAGCCATTATTGCGAGCCCTTTTCGCTACACGGTCGAACTTGAAAACATATGATTACACTTTGGAGCTCTTAATTTATGACATTTCCTGAAATGAAATGATGAGAAACATTTCACGGCTATTGTCGTGCTAGTTGAGAGAAATGCCATATGGCTTGCTTTATGTATTTATTAACTCATTTTGTTTAATATCTAGTTTCTAGCTGCACTGCAGCATTGGTTAAAATAATATTTAATAGATGTACTAATATAAATATTTTATGCCTACAGATCCAGTAAATAATTTTATGATCTATTCAAAAAAACGAAGGAGCATAAAAAGATATTTCCCTTCACAGGAATTGCATATGGAATTTTCTTTTCAACTACTGGGTAAATTTTTGGTAGAATAACTTCTTGTGGTGCACCACTTTAATTACTTAGACATTAAGATGTGATTATACATTTCCCTTATCTGCATTGTTATCTTTAGTGTACTATTTTTTCTGCTTGAGCTATGTCATGTTTAGATATTTCATTTTCTGCTGTTGTTTGCCAGGCATAGTGTTGCTGAATTTGAATTTGTGTTACTCTGCTAAGCCAGATTTATTTTTCTTGTTTGCTGCGCATTGCCTCATATTAGTTGTAATGTGAATTGCTTGGTAATTTAGATTTACTGTAGCTTGCTTTGCAAATTTCCATTTTTTTGGTCATTGCTGTTTGTGTTAATTGTTTTGTGCTGCTGCATTGCCTCGTCCCTTAGTTTAAAATCTGAGCTCAGTAGATTTAAGTTAGCTTAAGAGGGGGTAGAATATATAAGAACCTAACTATGGAGAATAGGGAAAGAATGCTTTGAAAGTTATATGAAAACGATTTGGGCCTAAATGAGTATTGTACAATGAGCCATATTTATTTTGAAAGAAATATGGTTAGAATACAGAAAAGAGGTACAGATAGGATTTTTGGGAATAATGGTGAACGAAGGGAGATCTCCAAGAACAAAAAAGGTTTTGTTCGCAAAATACTGCAGTACCAAAAGTTACACTGAAAACGAACCCTGTCCTTTCCTTTTGTTTTATCCCACTATGTGTTTGTGTACCCTTGTGTATTTGTTTTCTTACTGTCTCTGTGTAGTTTCATGTATTTGTTTTCTTCCTGTCTCTGTGTAGTTTCATAGAATTTTTTCCTCTTTTTTCTAATACTATTCACTATGATGAGGAATACTGTTATCCTCAAATATAATTTGTTTTAATAATATGTTATTTAACTTGTAAATATGCTTAGATATTATTTATTCTGTTTTGTTTTAATGCTCATGTGTGAAGTTGATGTTTCGAAAGTTATTCTGAACTTTTATGTATCTACTTATCCCATCATTCCTGTAACATTGATGTATATGTTTATTTCTATTCTGTTGTAAAGCCTGTACTACAAATGTTATCTGTATTGTTATGTTCTTTAATGATGTATTTTGTACCTTTGTAATTGTATTCTTATGTTATAAAATTGTAATTGACATCAGTTCATCATATTATTAACTTGTAAGTTACATTTCACTGCACACGTTTCTGTTGGTCATAGTATATGGACAATATGTGGGAAGTAGGGACCAAACACTTTGTGAGTGCACAAGTGGTGGTTATGGATTTGTTATATTATCTGCAAGACTCTTCATTGGTGATTGTGTACCTGCACAGTCACAACAGATGGCTGCTGGCCATCTCTACAAGGACTGCAGTGGGTCTGCACCTCTCCTCAGAACTAATCGTGAGATGAACCTCATGCTCCGAAATATGAGGGCTATTATTAAATTAACTTCCGATTGACTACTAGCAAGGAACAGATACATATAGCTTTTGTAGGTGGAAAAGAAGACACCTCTGTTGCGCTCGGCAGAGTGTCAACAGTAAGCGACTGAGATGCACAATATTATTGCCTCTCCCGCCAGTTCCGAGGTATGTTCTGTTATTCGTTTCCTACAAACAGAGAGAGTCGACGCCGTCGATATTTATTATAGATTCTATCTTGTGTATGGAAAAAGGTTTATGACTGGCGGTGTTTTGAGGGAGAGGCACAGAGAATTCAAGCTTGGTCGCACAGATGCAAATAATGAAAGTGGTTGAGAAAAACATTCAAATGTGACTGATGAAGTTGTGCAACACGTTAACGAAATGGTGAGCTCCAGACATCGGTTCTGAGATTTCTGAATATGTGCGTCAAGTTTCAAGAACAAACCCTCTTCCATCATTGCCACAGGGAAGTTGCGTTACAATAAATTTTCTTCACAGTAGTTACCAAATTGCCCATCAGATGTTCACAAAAATCGAAGAATAGGTTCGGCCGTGACACTCCTTCAGCACTACCAGTAAGAAGGGAGAATTTTCTGAACAGAATCATGACAAGGAACGGATCAACGGTTCAGCAGGTAAACTTTGAAACTATGAAATTATCTAAACCGTGCATTCTACAAATAATCCCAAAAAATCCTAGCAGATGCTGAAAAACTGCAGAATGATGCTCATAGTTTTTTGGGATCGCGAATGAATTTTGACAACAGATTTCACAAGCGTAACGCCTTAGAATACTGTGACATCACAGGTTTTTTGTGAAACAAAACTCCGATTCTGAGTCCAAATCAAACGGCATGGGATGATTACCGGAGGAATCACACTCCTTCACGACAATGCGCGGCCGCTTGCTGAGAATCGAAGCAAAAACATCCTTTAGATAGCATATTTCTGTACAGCCTCCCTACAATCTAGACTTGGCATCAAGCGTGCAAGACCTGCTGGTTTTGTTTGTTCAGCATCTCTGTGATGCTATCGCACGGGTCAGACAAACCTGTGACCATTCGTGCTGCCCTTCTCTGTTCGATATCGCCTGGTAGTCCTATTTGGTACGGATCCCATACACTTGAGCAATATTTTAGAACAGGTCTCTCGAGTGATTTGTAAGCAATATCCTTTATAGGCCGATTGCACTTCCTCAGTATTCTACTAATAAACCGAAATGCACCACACGCTTTACCCACGACCTAGCCTTTGTGCTCGGTCCATTTCACGACCGACGACTAGGTCAACAATCGGTTGAAGCGCAGGACGGCACCATTCTTTGACGACAAGTATGAAGAAATTCGTCACGGTATACATTGGAATTTTATTGGCGACTATATGGAGAAGTACAGTAAACATGTACGAACACATTATACATAAAATTATCAATTTTTCCCCATTTTTAATGCTGAAATCTTCGTTTGGCATCACAGATTTAAAGTTTTAGTCGTTTTCTCCGCGAAGGCCACAGTATCCTTGTGCCTGTTCATGTACTCCATACCGTTCTTGTCGTGAACGGTGCCTTGTACCTTAATATTTCCTCTACTCTTTCAGTAGCGCTTTCATTGCGCTGTACAGTTCTGTTAATTGCGTCACAAACGGGTTGATGACATGCTGGTTACAAATATCATCTCCTGAACCACGAAAATTAATTTTCGTAGCTTCGAGGAAAAATACAACACTATAAATTCTCTACGAAAAAACTACGGTTTTGTACGATAGCATTGAAACAGAATTTTTTCCTCCAGTGGTAACAGACCAACGACACGTAGAGCCATATTGTACAGAGAGGCATACGTGGTGGAAGGGAAGGAAACAGGCACATCACAAAAGAGTGATAATCCCAGGAAATTAAAATAAATCAAAAAGTCAAGATCTATAAGTGGATTCTGTGATATTTCTAGGATGAAACATTGGAAACAATTTAAATTTGAATAAGCATTTGAGTACCAAGAAAACAATTTATGTAGCTTTGAATTTGCAATGCAGATACGAATATTAGCTAATGCCACTGACTCGGGGCACAAGGATGATTGCATACCGTAGCTACTTCCTATGAGTAATAAAGTACGGTCTGGTTTTTGGGGAAATTCAGCAACATATTCCTCATTCTGAAACTACAGAAAAGAATCATTTTTTTACTGTAAGCACTTCAGTTGAAGAAGAATGGAATGCTCAGAAAGGCACTTACAGATGCCTAAAACTAAGCTGAACTAAACTCTTCCCGAACAGGCCATGAACGCCCAACAATACCGGCCGCCGTGTCATCCTCAGTCCACAGGCGTCACTGGATGCGGCTGTGGAGGGGCATGCGGTCAGCTCACCGCTCTCCCGCCCTTATGTCACTTTACGAGAACAGAGTCGCTACTTCTCTGTCAAGTAGCTCCTCAGTTTGCCTCACAAAGGCTGAATGCACCCAGATTGCCAACAGCGCTGGGCACACCGGATGGTCACCCATTCAAGTGCTAGCCCAGCCCGACAGTGCTTAACTTCGGTGATCTGAGGAGAACCGGTGTCGCAGTGGCAAGGCCGTTAGCAGTTACGGATGTCGCACAAGGCACAAGGCACAAGGAAGATAACTGCGAAGAAACAAATGGCTCTGAGCACTATGGAACTTAACATCTGAGGTCATCAGTCCCCTAGACTTAGAACTACTTAAACCAATCTAAGGACATCACACACATCCTTGCCCGAGGCAGGATTCGAACCTGCGACCGTAGCAGCAGCGCGATTCCAGACTGAAGCACCTAGAACCGCTCGGCCACAGCGGCAAGCTAGACAATTCTCCACAACGCCGCCAAACTCTTCAAGCTTCCTTATGTTGTAACTGTCTTATATTTAAAATCATCTAATGTGTGTGGTATGTTATGGTAGCTGCAGTAGCAACATGATTTACACTGTGCAAGGTCCAGTTTTCTGCGAGAAGCAATGGATCAGAACATGTTAATGTCAGTTTAGAACCTGACTAGAACCTCGAAGTCGTGGCAGAAAAACGTAACGTATGGCAGTGTACAAAGTGTGTTACAGCAGAAAAAGCAATGTTTCAAACAACGACACAGGGTAACAGGGAGCGTCTCTTGCGACTTATTGTATAGTTTGTGACATACGATCATCCTCCTACCGTACAGGCAATGCAACTTTACACTGGTCTGTGCAATAGCTCGTAATTTTTACTGCTGGATGTTTTGTGTATGCTGTGTACGATGTGTAAGGTCAGCGTGTCAAATGAAGCCTGCTCCTGCAAGACAACGACAATACGAACAGTTATGGTGCTGTTTCTTGTTGGGAAAATTAGGAAGACTCAACATCGAAGCAGATCCTTGTCCCTCAGGATCCATTCACGTCTACCACCCAAACAGTCTATCACCGTGCACATATTGTGAATGACTTCCTTCAGGATAACGACATCGCTCGACTAGAGTGGCCAGCATGTTCTCCAGACATGAACCCTATCGAACGTTCCTGGGATAGACTGAACAGAACTGTTTATGGGCGACGTTACCCACCAACCACTCTGAGGGATCTACAACGAATCGCTGTTGGGGATTGGGACAATCTGGATCAACAGTGCCTTGATGAACTTGTGGATAGTGTGACACGACGAATACAGGAACGCATCCATGCAAGAGGACATGCTACTGGTTATTAGAGGTAACGGTGTGTGCAGCAATACAGGCAGTACGACATGCAATGTGTGGTTTTATTGAGCAATAAAAGGGCGGAAATTATGTGTATGTTGATGTCTATACCAATTTTCTGTGCACGTTCCTGAACTCTCGGAACTGAGGTCATGCAAAACTTTTTTTGATGTGTGTACTATAACACACGTGCCTATTGTACAAAATTTTTCTGAGTGCTTTATTCTTAAATTTATTAAATTTTTTGTGAACTATATATTGTTACATATCCTGCACATAAATTTAAAAAAAATGTTGCGGGGGTTCTGTGACTGATGTTAAGAAACTGGCACTTAGATTTGTTTAGCTGATTACTAAGAATAACCCACCACGTTCTGAAAGTGATGACTAAAGTAACCATCGAGAAAATGTTCCTCATCTGATGTAAAGTGTTCTAAAAGTATCCAACAAATTCCTGATCATATTATATGCCACACAAAATTTTAAAAATTCCAACTCATAGTCAATACAACAAGTACAAAATTTAGTTCAGTTCTCTCTTACATTAGCTTATACAGGGGATAGGCAAAATAATGTGAACAGTGGTAGTAATGGGATGGTTGTGTTTGATGGTCAACAACCGAGGCAAGGCACGTGTCGCGCTTGACTGTGCGTGTTCAGTACGGAATGGGCATCAGTGTAGGTTGTTTACGAGTAGTCCACACTTTGTATTTGCATTCAGAGAACGAAGTCGACGTGCAGTGAAAGACCTCACAGAATTCCAAAGAGGGCAGATTGATGTGCCCTGATTAACTGGAGCATCAGTAACCAAGACAGCCAACTTATTGAATGTTCCAGGAGCAAGTGTTTCAACAGTCATGACAGCCTAAACAAAACATGGAAAGACATCATCGTGTAAACGTAATAATGGGTGCCAATCAAAACTAAATGACAGAGACAGTCGTACGCTAACACGAATTGTGTCAAAACAACACAAAACTATGATGGTTAAAGTGACTGCAGAGTTCAATAGCCATCTTCGACACTGTCCGCCGAGAACTCCATAAAGCGAATATTTACGGACGAACTGCTATATAGAAACTATTAGTGACGACAATCAACGCAAAGAAGCGTGATACATGGTGTCCGGAGCATAAATACTGGGCAGATGATCAGTGGAAACACGTCGTATTATCCGACGAGTCAACGTTTTCGTCTGGAGAAATCCAAAAGAAGCCTAAAATCCTGATCGTTTGATTCTAAGAGTTAAGCATGTAGTTGGAAGTGTGATAGGGCAGGCAGTCATATCATGGTATTCTGCTGGTCCCATCATTATTCTGAAAGACCATGTTACAGCCAATTATTATGTGAACATTTTAGGTGATCAGTTGCACCTCATGATTCAAATTTTGTTCCCAGAATTGTACCTGAAGATCTGGTATCCGCGCCTGATGATAATGGCATGGCATCGAAGGTCGCGGAACCAACAATACTGGGAGCCAGCGAACTGGTTACGGGGACCGCCAGCAGGGCGCGCTGGCGGCGTGTGTATTGGAAAATGAGCTCTCTATAACCTGGATATAGAAGTCAGGTCTCTGGGTATAGAATTGCAGCATGCCTGCATGTTCACGTACTTTGCACCGTCCACCATGTTATAGTTCTGCAAACAAATTTCCATTGGTGTGTA
This sequence comes from Schistocerca nitens, assembly GCF_023898315.1. Lineage (NCBI taxonomy): Eukaryota > Metazoa > Arthropoda > Insecta > Orthoptera > Acrididae > Schistocerca > Schistocerca nitens. The sequence continues at coordinate 1,045,107,739 of NC_064615.1, read as the reverse complement.
TGTGACAAAGGACTGATTACCTAATTTTTGTTTTGAAATTTACGGCGACATGCTATATAATAGGCTGACGTGGGAGCAGAATCGAAAGGTAATTTCTTTTCGTCCTCTAGTGAAATAGAGCCAAAAAAACTGGTACATATGCCTAATATCGGATAGGGCCCAAGCTAGCAAGCAGAAGTGCCGCAACACGACGTGGCATGGACTCGACAAATGTCTGTAGGGAATTGACATCATGACTCCTGCAGCGCTTCCCATAAATCCGTAAGAGTACGAGGGGTTGGAGAACAGCACGTTGCAAGGTATCCCTGATAATGTTCGTATCTGGGCAGTGTGGTGTTTAAACTCATAAAAGTGTTCCTGGAGCCACTCCTTAGCAATTCTGGACGTGTGGGGTGTCGCACTGTCTTGCTGGAATTGCCGTAGTCCGTCGGAATGCACAATGGACATGAATGGATGCAGGTGATCAGACAAGATGCTTATGTGCGTCTCATCTGTCAGAGTCGTATCTGTTCAGGGGACCCATATCACTGCATATGCACGGGCCCCACACAATACGGTCGCAGGTTCGAATCCTGCCTCGGGTATGGATGTGTGTGATGTCCTTAGGTTAGTTATGTTTAAGTAGTTCTACGTTCTAGGAGACTGATGACCTCAGCAGTTAAGTCCCATAGTGCTCAGAGCCATTTGAACCATTTTTGAACCCACACAATAACAGAGCCTCCAAAATCTTGAACAGTGCCCTGCTGACATGCCACGAGTTCTGCCGCATCGCGGTCTCGAAGTGGGGCCGAGACAGTTTCAGATAGGTTTTTACAGTCTGACGATAATTTATGGATTTGTAGTTTTAGCTTGACGATGTCCACTATGGACAAACGGTAGTTACTTTTATTCTGAAGAAGGTTGTGTTATCCAGACTGAAAACTAGTTAAATCTAGGTAAACTGTGCAACTGAGGCTGTTGGATTTTAAAATTAAAATTAATATTTATACAGTTGCTGACAGGGCCGCAAAATGTTGAAAATATTTAAAGAACATCCAGTCCCTGAGCGGAGAAAATCTCCGACCAAGCCGGAAATCGAACGCGGGCCGTTAGGCATGACATTCCGTAGCGCTGACCACTCATCTACCAGGGGCGGACGTAAACAGAGGTGAGAAGGTGAGGTGGCCGCCGACTAAATGCACTTGTGTGTGTATCAGTTCAGAAGGTAGAGCTGCTAATATTCTGCCACAAACAGACAGCTGCTTGTTTAGCTGTATCTCTCTTGCTTTGCTTCCTTGACATATTACGTGCACAGTTGACGTTTCTGGCTTGTGAACTTCTTCGGAAGCTAGAATTCTGGTTATTTGCAACTTGGTACGGCTCCGACAACGTGTGGTTTATTCCACTCCGTTTGCGAGTTTATACTTTTCAGACTACACCGCAGCAACAAATCGTAAAAGAAAGGACCATAGGACCATCAAGACGATGTCTCAGCGAATACGTAAGGACTGAATTGCAGTCGTCACGAACAAGAAGTTAGCTAGATATTCAACAAGTGATGTTAAGTCACCGATCACTGGATTCAGGACTATACCATTGTTAAAGACAGATCAGTGCAAATGATCTACATTGCCACAGTCTTCAAATTCCAGTTAAATAGTGTAAAATTCCTATTAACAAATTTTTGTAAATTGTTGTCAATCTGTGTCACCATCATTGTTGCCATAATTGTTGTCAGACTTTATTTGGCCCTGCGATGGCATGCAAGCAAGCCACCTCATCACAGTAATTACTTCCTGCGGTATGGGATTCTCTTTTTGCCGTATTCATATGTTTGACGCCAAGCGTATTTGGCGAAGACAACAGTGGTACTAGAACCGAGCCCGTACTGATACTCGGTTGCTATGCCACTTAGGTAAAGATAAAGGTACGTTCTTGGATAGTTCATTGGCATCATTGTCAAGGAAACGGAAGGTTCCAGGTATGAGTCCCGGTTCCTGATACTGTGCTGATCTGTCCAGAAGCTTCAGGGCCACAGTATTCACATGTACTCTCAATTAAAGTATTCCATCAAGTAAGGCACCAGCCCCTGGTCACACTGAAATGATATGCGAAAAGGTAGTTAAAAGGAAATTCCGGAAAAAAATATGTAGACGATACTAATAGTCACCCAGTTACGAAAAGCGAAAGAAAGGAAATTATTTAGTAATAAAGATATGAAAACTATGGGTTCTATGTATAGAAATTCAAATTATTCTACAAAACTATTTGTTTCAGTGTGTACACTTCATCACCACAAATAAGGGCCATTATATGCACGCATTACGTAAAGGAACTAAAAAAGGACAACTGTGTGTATGGTCTCACAGACTCTCTGTACTTAGGAAATTAATAGCGTCAGAAAACAGCAAACTGCAGTAATTACGCTCGTAGGAGTAATCAAGAGTTCGGTGGACATTAGCTTACGTTAATGCACCACCGAGCTGAGAAAGACCTAGTTTCAAGTCACATAGTACAACGACCTACTCGTCTAGACACGAATGTGGTGCTTCTGCGGTTGCTATCCCATAATGTAAGATTTGTGTATGATACCGACGGAGATTCCGAAATAAATGAAGAATTGTAGAACTAGACATTTCTCCCCAAATCCAGCCAATTAGTGAATGCTCAACGGTTTTGACGAAGTACATTAATACCACTAATGTTCAGTTACGGCGAAACTTGTGATCTGGGGCACGACCTGCCTCATTTCGCAAGTTCCTAGTGCTATGTTCACAAGAGTAGATTGTAATGCTTCGTTTGTATGTAATTTGTTATTCACAAGAAACACTGCAGTCAAGACTCAATTTGTATTACCTATTTAACTTAAACCAAAAATCTTTTTGAATACAGACCCATCTTCAGGAGGCTTACAGTACAGACTCATATAAAGACTACTCACCGTCTCAGATTGTCATACGCATACAGCTTCAAAGCATGCTACAAATTCTCATGAGTGAGTCAAACATCTGAAACATCATCACAGCAATGTAACTCTTTTTGCGCGAAACGCCTAAGAGATGAACATTTCACAGCTAGCACCAGTTGTTCGTGAAATATTTCAATTTACCCTCAAAATACAAAGTTTTTCTTAAGTACTCTGATTACTTACAAGCAATTAACACCTCTTTTGCAAAAATAGACCTCGTACTGGTCATTTAGATACAACGTTTGTCCATTTCCTACTCTTTGTTTGGCCATGAGAATTCGGACAAAAATTCATTCAGTAAATTTCCTAGAAATCACTAATTAATTTTTCATAATTACCCTGATTACTTTCGAACAATTAAAGCTTTCTCTGCAGATGTAGTTCTTACGCTAGTCAATTTGATACGCTATTTGTATGTATTTGTATTTTCTCAAATTCATTGTGTAGTTACCAGGTGGCCTTGTTTTCGCTCCGCTAAAAAATTTGCTGAAAAAAGTGTCTGTGTTTGGAAAGCGTAACGGACTGAAGAAAATTTCAGAACCGGAGTAAAGTCTTTAAGTTTTCTGGGGTTTCTTAGTTGCTTCTATAGTATTATTATTATTATTATTATTATTATTGATATTATTGTTATTATTATTGTTATTATCTTCTTGGAGACGTGGTGCGTCTATGCAGTATGTCTGTGCAACTAAATCTAAGGCTATTTGTTTTTATGCCACACAAATTTAACCTAGACACTTCACTCTCATACACATGTTCTTTTAAAGACGTGTATTGGTTTACTGTTTACAAAGGTTGTCAACTGTTGCTGTGTGTTTTCCGAGACTCTTTTATTTGCATTCTGGTGTCTGTATTGAGTTTCATGTTCGTTTTTTTCTTAGGTAGGTGCCCGTGTCCTTATGTGTCATGTGGATTCTTTGGGAAAAAGAGGAGAAATTTGAGTGGAGGAATGTCAGTGGTGGTGAGATTGAGCAAGTTATTGTTTAAGATAGTTATGCTACATCTTGGTTTGCTCTTTTTTTAGTGACTACCATGATCAGTGAAATGTTACTTTTATTAATTTTGTCACTTTCTTGTTCATTATAAGGAGTATTTTGTGAAAATTTTCCTGTATATTAGGAGTTTTCTGATGTGATGGTTCCTACAAATAATTTCTATATCGTAGATGGGTCATGTCATTAGGTGTACAGCAAAGTTAGATTGGCAATTTACATATACCAGATTCTTATGTGTTCTGAAATTGATGCCCAACATCCGCAATTCGCAATCTTGACATTCTAACTGGTATATACTGGCTCCTTGGTATTTGTTTGATAGTTCTGCTGGTGAAAATGCTTGTAAGCGACGTAGCCTTGTTGGCCGAAAACTAGGAAGACTTAGTACCGTTGAAAGAACGGGGGAAGCACCTGTAGGACATATTGAGGTTGAAGCTACGTGAAATTAAGATGGAAGAAATGAAGAATAGCTGAAGAGAAATCAGCTTAATTTCAAATATTAAGGTAAGGGAATTAGCAGATGAGAAAAAATTAAAGTGGAACTAGGAATAAGTGCCTGAAGCGGAATATCTCCAGAACAGTATTTGCTTGACAAGAAAAACCGCTACATTCCTCTTTAATTTGCTATAGAAGTTTCAGCAATGTATCTGCATCGCGTAAATAACTTTTGTGACTTCTTTTGGACTTTGATATGGTTTTTCGTGCTATATGTAGGAAGATTTAATGAGAAGTGATAAATACTGTGTTGTATGGTCACCATATTTGTGGTAACAACCGAAATCACCTTCCATTTCATTCAGTGTCAAACAAGTAAACTTTGTTCCATAAAGTACCGGGCGTGCAGCCGCATAAATTCAGATTGTTCTTCTAATATTTCGGCTGAATACCGTCCAGCCATCTTCAGAGTGAGCCAAGGTGACTGACGCTCCAGCACTTGCTCCGTCCTTTTAAACCCGAGGACCGAACGACTGCGTACGGGGCCAAAGATACACAAGGCGGAAGAAACGTTGATAGGTGGCAAAAGGGTGTAACATACGCATGGAAATTAAATCTATGGCTGCGCAGTCGTTCCACGCAGTGATATCGATGTGTCACGGAGAACTGCACCGTCGCGACGTCTTTGTGATTTAATTACAGAAATTGCCAAATTCCATGATTTTTCCAAGCTGATATCGCTATTCTATTAATTAAATTCGTCGCCAACCGAATTTCAACTGCTTCTGTCACTACTGAGTCCCAGAAAGATGAAGTCGAGGCTAAAATTAGCTGGTAATAGTAATATTGTAAAACTCTAGGACCCACTAATCACATAAGGTGGTGGGTTTCATATGTGTAATATAAAGATGAAGAATAAAGATTTTTTAAAAAAAAGAAAATATAATCAACTTGCAGAACAGCGACGATGTGCTAGAGGGCGTAGCCTACGCAGACGACCTCCTCCTGCTGGTTGGCGGTCGTACCCGCGAGGATTCGGAACCGAAAATCGAAAGCCCGTATCCATCCTAATAACATGTTACCGCACAACCACCTAGCAAGTCCACATACCTACTACTTAAGGGACAACTCGTAAGGAATCCAACAGTGAGAATAGACGGAACACCAGTTCTTCGGCGTCGAGGCCCTATATCTGGGTGTAGTCGTTGACGAGAGGTGGAATTATACAACACATATTGACACTGATCCGTAGAAACACTTAATAACATGATTGGAATTGGACATAAGCGTTCTCATCTGCCACCATATTTAATAAAACTTTACTACACTCCTGGAAATGGAAAAAAGAACACATTGACACCGGTGTGTCAGACCTACCATACTTGCTCCGGACACTGCGAGAGGGCTGTACAAGCAATGATCACACGCACGGCACAGCGGACACACCAGGAACCGCGGTGTTGGCCGTCGAATGGCGCTAGCTGCGCAGCATTTGTGCACCGCCGCCGTCAGTGTCAGCCAGTTTGCCGTGGCATACGGAGCTCCACCGCAGTCTTTAACACTGGTAGCATGCCGCGACAGCGTGGACGTGAACCGTATGTGCAGTTGACGGACTTTGAGCGAGGGCGTATAGTGGGCATGCGGGAGGCCGGGTGGACGTACCGCCGAATTGCTCAACACGTGGGGCGTGAGGTCTCCACAGTACATCGATGTTGTCGCCAGTGGTCGGCGGAAGGTGCACGTGCCCGTCGACCTGGGACCGGACCGCAGCGACGCACGGATGCACGCCAAGACCGTAGGATCCTACGCAGTGCCGTAGGGGACCGCACCGCCACATCCCAGCAAATTAGGGACACTGTTGCTCCTGGGGTATCGGCGAGGACCATTCGCAACCGTCTCCATGAAGCTGGGCTACGGTCCCGCACACCGTTAGGCCGTCTTCCGCTCACGCCCCAACGTCGTGCAGCCCGCCTCCAGTGGTAAAGGATGGGGCCCCTCCACGCCCACACCAACGTGGTGACCAACACAAAAGTTCTACTGTCACCTCCGTAAACATGTTAGCTTTTGAATCAGGCGTCACAGGATCCGGGCTGTGATGTTATCCATGCGTCTGGGTAAGGCTACTCATTAACATGGTCCATCAGAAGTGGTCGAAAACGATCGAAGGGTAGCGGTTTTAAGAGCAGAGGAAAAAAAGTGCCAAGGCCAGCGCCAAGGGAAAAAAACCTCTGCGACAGTAGGACGGGTAGTAAGGGCAGTAGCGGCTTGCTAGCTGCGACAGAGCATGCAAGGTGAGGGGTGGTTACCGTGAGGTATCGTGCGACGTTACCTATGTACTGCGTGGTCGTTAGCTGGGTCAGTCCGGTGCTGCGGCTGGGCTCACTTGTAGTCTCCTGGGCCGGCCGCAGTGGCTTCCTCCCTGTAACGTAAAAGAGTTCGGCGCGGCAACGCATGCGCTGCTGTTAGGCCCTCTGCTGCGCCTTGTCGTCAGTGACTTGGTGCAGCTTCATCAGGCTGGCGCAGAACGACGGCGATCGGCTACAGCGTCCTCCTCTACTGCACGGCGCAGCCCTTCTGCATTGCAGCTGTGAGCTGCTCCGCACTTCCAGTGATCCGCGCCGCTTCAGCGTCGGAGAGATGCACGCCGTTCGCTCGCGCTTGCGCGATGACGGCTGCCTTTCTGTCTTCTCGGTCCCTTGAGGGGTCGAATCCCGCAGCGGGCGGCGTCGCCACCGGCTCCTCTGGGGCGGCGGTTGTCTTCCTTGCGCCTCTCACTTGCGGTGCTGCTGGAACAAAAGCTGGGATAGGCGCGCGAACGTCCTTCTGCGAGGTCGCAGGAGTGTTCGCAGGTGCGACTGCGCTGAGGCCTTGGGCGAAAACTGCTCGCAGTTGCCTCAAGGCCTCTTCCTTCTCTGTAGCCACGGCGGCTGCGAAGGCAGCCCTCTCCGCCGCCATGACGGCTTTGAGGGCTGCTGTGGCCTCCTTCACGGCGGTGCCGAGTTCGGGGTCACATCTCTTCACAGGAGAGCGAGCTGCGTCCTGGCTGCCCGTTTCCGAGCGGCCGTCCCTGCCGTTGGCAGGTGGATCTGCTGCTGCGCCGTCCCTCAGCTGCGCCGGGCTGTTCTGCGCCCTACGCCGTTTCCGACGTCGTCTTCTCTTCTGCTGCCGCGTCGGTGCGGCCGCGGCCGCTTCGCCGCCCCCGTCAAGGTTGCGGCTTGAGAAAGCTGCGCAACCGCGCCAACTGGCGACGTGTGGGCCGCCACACCGGACACAAGTCGGCAGAGCGTTGCTGCCGCGGTCGCAGGCGCGGCTGTCGTGCTCACCTGAGCACTCGACGCACCGCGCCGCGTTGCGGCAATACTTCGCAACATGGCCCTCGCCCTGGCACCTGAGGCACTGGGGCTGAGGATCCATGGCGGTCGGGAGAGCCTCTGTCGTAACCGGGAAGCCCAGCAACTTCCGCAAGTCGAAGATGTCGCTCCCGCCGTCGACCGTTTGCACGGTCACGGCATAGAGCGGCGCCCTCTTCCTGTTGGTTCGGTTGTGCAGCCTTGCGGCTGCATTACCGAACCCGGCACGCAGCAGCCCTTCCCGGACCGCTGCTAATCACAGCACCAAGGCAACCCCATAAGGAGTGCCTTAGTCGTCTTCATCCTTCCTACGGAAGGTTCCTTCTCACGCGCCGGCGGCGCGTCGACGATGTGGTCGGCCACGGCGACCTTTATCGCCCTGTGGTCGGCCACGTTTGCGGCTCGAACGCAGATCAGCGAGTCTGTATCGACAGACTCGTAGACCACCTCGTTCCGAGCGCAGCTCGTCATGGTGTCGAACAGCGCTGTCCACCCGCCTTTGCACTTGACGTACAAAGGGGGGACAGGCCGCGACTCGTCTTCTCTGGAGTTCCTTGCACGGTCGGCAGACTCAGTGAGTTGCACAACCGAAGGACCCTTCGTAGCGGCAGGCCTCCAGTGGTGTCGCGACAGGCGTGAATGGAGGGACGAATGGAGACGTGTCGTCTTCAGCGATGAGAGTCGCTTCTGCCTTGGTGCCAATGATGGTCGTATGCGTGTTTGGCGCCGTGCAGGTGAGCGCCACAATCAGGACTGCATACGACCGAGGCACACAGGGCCAACACCCGGCATCATGGTGTGGGGAGCGATCTCCTACACTGGCCGTACACCACTGGTGATCGTCGAGGGGACACTGAATAGTGCACGGTACATCCAAACCGTCATCGAACCCATCGTTCTACCATTCCTAGACCGGCAAGGGAACTTGCTGTTCCAACAGGACAATGCACGTCCGCATGTATCCCGTGCCACCCAACGTGCTCTAGAAGGTGTAAGTCAACTACCCTGGCCAGCAAGATCTCCGGATCTGTCCCCCATTGAGCATGTTTGGGACTGGATGAAGCGTCGTCTCACGCGGTCTGCACGTCCAGCACGAACGCTGGTCCAACTGAGGCGCCAGGTGGAAATGGCATGGCAAGCCGTTCCACAGGACTACATCCAGCATCTCTACGATCGTCTCCATGGGAGAATAGCAGCCTGCATTGCTGCGAAAGGTGGATATACACTGTACTAGTGCCGACATTGTGCATGCTCTGTTGCCTGTGTCTATGTGCCTGTGGTTCTGTCAGTGTGATCATGTGATGTATCTGACCCCAGGAATGTGTCAATAAAGTTTCCCCTTCCTGGGACAATGAATTCACGGTGTTCTTATTTCAATTTCCAGGAGTGTATAATAGTATTCTGACATCAATTGTAGGATACGGGTCAGGAGTTTGGGCTCGCAGGCTCACGAGAGTCATGCCCGCCATGGCCGTAAGAAGAGTGCGGCGAAATATGCTCTTGCGATCCGTAGGAGCATAAAGGACAACTCCGGGGTGATCAGTATTAGTACTAATGGGACTCTGTCCTCTTGATATAAAAATCAGAGAACAGGCGGCATGGTACTGCGTAAAAAAGGAGAAGAGGGGTAAAATAGTCGTGCTTATGGGGATTCACGTAGGGAATAAATCTGAAATTGAACGTGGCGGGGAGGAACTTTGACAGGAACAGTGAGATAACGACGTGACGGGTCGTAGAACGCATGAACTGCTGCCCAATATTATGGAGCGATTACAGCTCAAATACTTCAAGCCATCAAGAGGACTGCTGCACTTCCTTACCTGACATGGACCCTACACGGCATACCTATGCCGGTTTGGGAAGCGGGCTACACTTGCGTGTGACTGTGGGACCATACAGGACACCCCAGACCATGTGGTGTATAAGTGCCACCTCTTCGACGATGTAGCGGCACAATTAAGACAACAACTACCAAATCACGAGACGTACCACCCGCTCAAGCAAGAGGACCATTTTCAAACCCTAAACAAACTTGCCAATGAAATAAGGAACAATCAATAATAGACTAAACCCGATTTAGACTCCGTACACCTGTCCTGTTCGGACGCGGCTTGGACTTGGCCAGCTGATTCACGGTTGGGATCCTCCACGTCTCGGACTAGGGGGAGGGTGCACATTTAAACTTATTAAGACACTCACCGGACGTGACAGTAGGAATTGGTATTAGGTTAGACGTAGGATAAGATAGAATAATGCCGTTAGCATAGAACTGCTGCGATTCAAATATGCTGGGCCAGCCCGGTGACAGCGGCATGCCCACTGGGATTATCTCGGTGGTCACGGACAAAACGTAGGTTTATAACACGCAGGCACACCTGTAACGCTGCAGGTAGAGTAGAGTAATTACCATAGTAGATACAGAATAATATCTACTCCATGAACATAGCAATAAAAGAAATATGTAGAATAAGGCAGCAGTAGAACTTAGAAATGCCCATAGTGAAAAAAGAAATAACAAATTTTCGTAGTAACTAATTAAGATGAGCTGCAGTATTGTAAATAAGTATATACACTCCTGGAAATGGAAAAAAGAACACATTGACACCGGTGTGTCAGACCCACCATACTTGCTCCGGACACTGCGAGAGGGCTGTACAAGCAATGATCACACGCACGGCACAGAGGACACACCAGGAACCGCGGTGTTGGCCGTCGAATGGCGCTAGCTGCGCAGCATTTGTGCACCGCCGCCGTCAGTGCCAGCCAGTTTGCCGTGGCATACGGAGCTCCATCGCAGTCTTTAACACTGGTAGCATGCCGCGACAGCGTGGACGTGAACCGTATGTGCAGTTGACGGACTTTGAGCGAGGGCGTATAGTGGGCATGCGGGAGGCCGGGTGGACGTACCGCCGAATTGCTCAACACGTGGGGCGTGAGGTCTCCACAGTACATCGATGTTGTCGCCAGTGGTCGGCGGAAGGTGCACGTGCCCGTCGACCTGGGACCGGACCGCAGAGACGCACGGATGCACGCCAAGACCGTAGGATCCTACGCAGTGCCGTAGGGGACCGCACCGCCACTTCCCAGCAAATTAGGGACACTGTTGCTCCTGGGGTATCGGCGAGGACCATTCGCAACCGTCTCCATGAAGCTGGGCTACGGTCCCGCACACCGTTAGGCCGTCTTCCGCTCACGCCCCAACATCGTGCAGCCCGCCTCCAGTGGTGTCGCGACAGGCGTGAATGGAGGGACGAATGGAGACGAGTCGTCTTCAGCGATGAGAGTCGCTTCTGCCTTGGTGCCAATGATGGTCGTATGCGTGTTTGGCGCCGTCCAGGTGAGCGCCACAATCAGGACTGCATACGACCGAGGCACACAGGGCCAACACCCGGCATCATGGTGTGGGGAGCGATCTCCTACACTGGCCGTACACCACTGGTGATCGTCGAGGGGACACTGAATAGTGCATCCAAACCGTCATCGAACCCGTCGTTCTACCATTCCTAGACCGGCAAGGGAACTTGCTGTTCCAACAGGACAATGCACGTCCGCAGGTATCCCGTGCCACCCAACGTGCTCTAGAAGGTGTAAGTCAACTACCCTGGCCAGCAAGATCTCCGGATCTGTCCCCCATTGAGCATGTTTGGGACTGGATGAAGCGTCGTCTCACGCGGTCTGCACGTCCAGCACGAACGCTGGTCCAACTGAGGCGCCAGGTGGAAATGGCATGGCAAGCCGTTCCACAGGACTACATCCAGCATCTCTACGATCGTCTCCATGGGAGAATAGCAGCCTGCATTGCTGCGAAAGGTGGATATACACTGTACTAGTGCCGACATTGTGCATGCTCTGTTGCCTGTGTCTATGTGCCTGTGGATCTGTCAGTGTGATCATGTGATGTATCTGACCCCAGGAATGTGTCAATAAAGTTTCCCCTTCCTGGGACAATGAATTCACGGTGTTCTTATTTCAATTTCCAGGAGTGTATATTAGGACCCACAAATGTATTAAAAAAAGAGAATATAATCAAAACCTGGAGCATGGAAAATACTCATAGAAGGATGCCACTCAGATTTTTCCGTCCCGTTCATTCGTAACATTTATTGTTTGGTGCTCCCTCTTACTTAGTCTGCACGCACTGGCCTATTCGTTCGCCTCCTAGGCCCCGCGCGCTTAGTGTTATGCCGGCTCTAAACTTTATTTATTCCAGCTAAGTGACTATCTCCGTTTTACACTCTGATAACCTTTTAATTACCACCCTTTTTCAATTCTTCACTTTTTTTTCGTCTGTTTCTCTGCATCTACTTCCTCCTCACAACCTGTCTTTATTGGCTATTATTGCTCTACTTTTATGTTTTAGGTTGCCTGTTGTTTTATGGCTGATATTTGATCTTTTTTTTTGGATGAATACCACCGTATGCTACTGCTACACGAGTCTATTCCGCACTATGTTGCTCTTCCAACGTTGCGATTGTCTAATTACCTTTAGCCTTCATTTTAATTCCACATTTTCAAACTTTGTATTTTGAGCCGTATTAGTTCTCTTCGTTTTTATTGTAGCATCCCTTGCTGTATTGGGTGGTCAGTTCCTTCGTCCTGCCGATTTCATTACCTAACTACAAATCTTTCAATGGAAGTTCTATTTTGGTTTGACTTTCGTTCATATAACCCCGCGCTCTGGATTTTATACGCATTGATTCTGAGTACTTTTATCCGCATTTCCTATAACTTTTCTTAACTTGGGGTATAGGCAATAATTTTTATTATTTTTCTTATTTTCTTCTTCTCAGATGTACTGTAAACTGACAAGCCTAAACATTACGACCATTGCCCATCGCGACGTTGGATTCCCCGTGTTGGCCTTGTGGGCACGTGATGCAGTAAAAGATGTGTGTAAGCGGAGCAGACACGCACGGGGATCACCCGAGCGGAGATATTGCCTGCAAATGAGGAAATCCATTGAGATAAGCACAGAGCCTCTGAACGAGTATCTCTAAAACGGAGGAGCTGGTCGAATGTTCGAGTGCTACTGTTGTGAGCATCTAGGGAAAGTGGTAGAAGGAAAGTGAAACGTCCACGAGTTTTGGCAGAACATGCTGTGTAACATAGGATACACGGTGATCTGTGGCATCTCTGCCGTAAGAGCACAATGCTGATGCATACACAAGTGTTTCGGAGCTCACTGTTCACCGCACATTGTTTAACATGGAGCTCAGCAGCAGAGTACCCCCTCCCCCCCCCCCCCCCCCCCCTCCACGCCCCGTGTTCACATGCTGACGCAACGACATCGTCAATTACGATTGCAATGGGCACGGGACCATCGGGATTTCACCGCCGATTAGGGGAAACTTGTTGGCTCTTCGGATGAATCACATTTTAATACATTAGGTCGCTGGTCGTCTCCACAAACGCCGTCATGGAGGTGAACGGCGGCTCGCAACGTGCAGCGCGCCACGGACGCTGGCCGATGGAACAGTATTATACTATGGGAGACATTCATTTGCGGTTTCATGGGACCTGCGGTAGTAATCCAAGACACGCTGACAGATGCGAATGAACTGTACTACACTGGTTTGAGGAGCATTACAGTGAACTCACATTGATGTTTCGGTCAGCAAATTCATTTGATGTAAATTCTGTGGAACCCATCTGGCTCATTATTGGACGCCAATACCGATTATGCAAATCAGCAGCGCATTATTTACGCAAATTACATCACCTGTTCTAATCCTGCCTCGGGCATGGATGTATGTGATGTCCTTAGGTTAGTTAGGTTTAAGTAGTTCTAAGTTCTAGGGGACTTATGACCACAGATGTTGAGTCCCATAGTGCTCAGAGCCATTTGAACCATTTGAACATCACCTGTGCGTAGACATACCTCCAAAAACGTACCAACAAACTGTCGGATCCCTGATACGCGGAATCATTTATGCGTTTCGTTCCAAACACAGACAAACAAACTATTAAGCAGGTGGTCATAAGGTTTTGGCACAGCGGTGCATATTTGAAGATGCAGCTATAAGCTGTAAAACCAGTCAGTTTAATAAAGGATCCTTTAACAGCTGTTGTGGTTCTTCATCTATCAAGAAATGAAGTACTCATACCGTTCTTCAACCGTAGATATGGCTTTCTTCTTCTTCTGAAAATGTTGTAACTATGCAAGCGTAAGGATGAAATTAAAATTGACATATCCCACAGGTATGGAAATACTGTAATATTCGGAAATTTTAATCAACGTATGCCGTAGGTTTGGGATTAATGTAATACCTGTCCGCAGCTCGTGGTTGTGCAGTAGCGTTCTCGCTTCCCGCGCCCGGGTTCCCGGGTTCGATTCCCGGCGGGGTTAGGAATTTTCTCTGCCTCGTGATGACTGGGTGTTGTGTGCTGTGTTTGGTTAGTTAGGTTTAAGTAGTTCTAAGTTCTACGGGACTGATGACCATAGATGTTAAGTTCCATAGTGCTCAGAGCCATTTGAACCATTTTTTTTTGTAATACCTGTTCGGTAAGATGTGCTCAGGGTTTTCAAGGTAGAACATTTTCTCTTTATGTCATCGTATATTATCAGCCACTGACATTTTCTCAGCAGAGGCAGAGTTTTACAACTTGCATGAGTCATCCATTCGATGTGCCAACGTCGCGCCTAAGGAAGTACCAAATTCGCTTTTGCATTTCACGCTAACTAACGACCCCGTCTAGTCTTTTTATTTCCTGCCCTACAGTGTAGCTGCTAAGGACATTAAAAGTTACAGGCGTACATCTCCCCTCGCAGTCACTCCCCTCCAGAAATGACTGAAGATAAACGAGCGCCACGCAGGCGCCAGTTTATTAGCGTAATCCTGTAATGCGCGGAGGCATTCACTCACGCACGACTGCGTAGTACGGCCGCACCGTTTCATAAACTATTTGTAGTATAAAGCAGATGAGCAGGGAGTGTGGGGGGGGGGGCGAGGGAGGTGGGTCGTAGGAGGAGGAGGACCCATTAGTCGTTTTTTATTCGGACGGCGGGTTTAGGCGAGGCAGGTGGGCCCCTGCACCTCGCACCCCCTAATTACGGCAGGGCAACGTTTACGTGTACATCCATTACGGCAGAGCAGCGTGGTACGGGGGGGAGGGGGGGGGGGGGGGGACCGGAAGGAAACTGCAGCTGAGACGGCGGTCGTAAAGTGCTTCGGCCACTCTGTGCAGGGCTGCGGGTCGCTGCAGACCAACCGAGGGTCGACCGCGCTGGCTGGCGAGCGCTATTAAAGGCCAAAGAAGCTCAGAGCGGCGCCGATTCTTCCACCACGTAAACCCACTGAATATTCCAAGCTGGAAATAGCCCGTTTCGCGAAAATAATGTTACTATATGTGACTTTTGGCGCATACATGACTATTTCATGTAGTAGCTGTTGATAGTGGGATTACGAGCACATTCATAAAGCATCAATTATTACTTACAAAACAATCAAGCTATATAAGTAACATATATGTGGTTTCAATTCTTTCGGGCATGTCTGAAAGAACAGACACCATTTTGATCCAACACCACTATGAATTAAGAAAAAAGGAGTTACAGACATTGGCTGTGAGCAGGCGTTAATATAAACCAATGGGGAATGTTGAAAATTTGTACTGGGCCGGAATTCAAACCTGCGTCTCTTGCTTTCTAGGCATATGCTCTGACCAATGCGCCATCCGGACGCAGTGGTCATCACAACTGCATGGACTACCATAGAACGCCTCCCGTCAGACATTAATTCGCAGCTGTTCCACACACTACTGATGTAGTGCCCCTTGCTCATTACCCTCGTTACTCCAGCCATGCTATGATAGTCCGTGGGGTTTCTATTACCATTGCGTCCATAGGGCTCAGTGGTCAGCGCATCTGGCTACTAATGAAACCCGGTTTCGAATGCTGGTCTGGCACAAATTTTGGCCGGCCAGTGTGGCCGAGCGGTTCTAAGCGCTTCAGTCTGGAACCAAGCGACCGCTACGGTCGCAGGTTCGAATCCTGCCCCTGGCATGGATGTGTGTTATGTCCTTAGTTTAGTTGGGTTTAAGTAGTTCTAAGTTCTAGGGGACTGATGACCTCAGATGTTATGTCCCATAGTGCTCAGAGCCATTTGAACCATTTTTTTTGGCACAAATTTTCAACTTTCCCCACTGTTTTAAATCAATTCCCGCTCGAGGCCAATGTAATTCATAGTAGCTGTTGGATCAAAATGGTATCTTTTCTTTCGAACAAGTCTGAAAGAACACAGAACACACACACACACACACACACACACACACACACACACACCTATATATATGATTAATGCGAGAACGGCTAATGATATCTTCGCCGGCCAGTGTGGCCGAGCGTTTCTACGCGCTTCAGTCTGGAACCGCGCGACCGCTAGGGTCGCAGGTTAGAATCCTGCCTCTGGCATGGATGTGTGTGATGTCCTTAGGTAAGGAGGGCTATGCGAGAAGCGTTCAGTGAATTCGAAAGTAAAATTCTATGTACCGACTTGACAGAAAATCCTAGGAAGTTCTGGTCTTACGTTAAATCAGTAAGTGGCTCGAAACAGCATATCCAGACACTCCGGGATGATGATGGCATTGAAACAGAGGATGACACGCGTAAAGCTGAAATACTAAACACCTTTTTCCAAAGCTGTTTCACAGAGGAAGACCGCACTGCAGTTCCTTCTCTAAATCCTCGCACAAACGAAAAAATGGCTGACATCGAAATAAGTGTCCAAGGAATAGAAAAGCAACTGGAATCACTCAACAGAGGAAAGTCCACTGGACCTGACGGGATACCAATTCGATTCTACACAGAGTACGCGAAAGAACTTGCCCCCCTTCTAACAGCCGTGTACCGCAAGTCTCTAGAGGAACGGAGGGTTCCAAATGATTGGAAAAGAGCACAGGTAGTCCCAGTCTTCAAGAAGGGTCGTCGAGCAGATGCGCGAAACTATAGACCTATATCTCTGACGTCGATCTGTTGTAGAATTTTAGAACATGTTTTTTGCTCGAGTATCATGTCGTTTTTGGAAACCCAGAATCTACTATGTAGGAATCAACATGGATTCCGGAAACAGCGATCGTGTGAGACCCAACTCGCGTTATTTGTTCATGAGACCCAGAAAATATTAGATACAGGCTCCCAGATAGATGCTATTTCTCTTGACTTCCGGAAGGCGTTCGATACAGTTCAGCACTGTCGCCTGATAAACAAAGTAAGAGCCTACGGAATATCAGACCAGCTGTGTGGCTGGATTGAAGATTTTTTAGCAAAGAGAACACAGCATGTTGTTATCAATGGAGAGACGTCTACAGACGTTAAGGTAACCTCTGGCGTGCCACAGGGGAGTGTTATGGGACCATTGCTTTTCACAATATATATAAATGACCTAGTAGATAGTGTCGGAAGTTCCATGCGGCTTTTCGCGGATGATGCTGTAGTATACAGAGAAGTTGCAGCATTAGAAAATTGTAGCGAAATGCAGGAAGATCTGCAGCGGATAGGCACTTGGTGCAGGGAGTGGCAACTGTCCCTTAACATAGACAAATGTAATGTATTGCAAATTCATAGAAAGAAGGATCCTTTATTGTATGATTATATGATAGCGGAACAAACACTGGTAGCAGTTACTTCTGTAAAATATCTGGGAGTATGCGTGCGGAACGATTTGAAGTGGAATGATCATATAAAATTAATTGTTGGTAAGGCGGGTACCAGGTTGAGATTCATTGGGAGAGTGCTTAGAAAATGTAGTCCATCAACAAAGGAGGTGGCTTACAAAACACTCGTTCGACCTATACTTGAGTATTGCTCATCAGTGTGGGATCCGTACCAGATCGGGTTGACGGAGGAGATAGAGAAGATCCAAAGAAGAGCGGCGCGTTTCGTCACAGGGTTATTTGGTAACCGTGATAGCGTTACGGAGATGTTTAATAAACTCAAGTGGCAGACTCTGCAAGAGAGGCGCTCTGCATCGCGGTGTAGCTTGCTCGCCAGGTTTCGAGAGGGTGCGTTTCTGGATAAGGTATCGAGTATATTGCTTCCCCCTACTTATACCTCCCGAGGAGATCACGAATGTAAAATTAGAGAGATTAGAGCGCGCACGGAGGCTTTCAGACAGTCGTTCTTCCCGCGAACCATACGCGACTGGAACAGGAAAGGGAGGTAATGACAGTGGCCCGTAAAGTGCCCTCCGCCACACACCGTTGGGTGGCTTGCGGAGTATGAATGTAGATGTAGATGTAGTTAGGTTTAAGTAGTTCTAAGTTCTAGGGGACTTATGACCTCAGAAGTTAAGTCCCATAGTCCTCAGAGCCATTTGAATGATGTCTTCACTGTCGATGCACACCATGCTCTACCTCTTACGTCAATAGACGAAATGCCGCGAATAATGAGGATAATGGGCAAGTAGTGTGTGGATAAGTTGAGAATTTGGGTCCGACGGGAGGCGTGCTGGGGTAGTGACCACTGTGTCCGGATGGCGCAGTGATCAGCGCATCTACTAGTGAGCAGGAGACCCGCTTTCTAAACTAAATCACTTTCCGCCATTGATTTAAATCAATGCCTGTTCTCAGACAATGTCTGAATTCGTGTTTTATATAAATAATTTTCTTTATTTGTGGCAGGGAATGAAAGAAAATCCATGAATTCAAGATCACACATGAAATCATCTTAATTTGGGCTCACTTTCCGTAGTTAGAAAGAGCTTTTCATCGTTCGTGGCCAGTGTAATAGAACGATGGTCACGAAACTGAAAGTATACATTAATACAGAGAAGAGGCAGTGAACATGAAACAATGTTTGCATAAGAAACTATCCACTAAACTGGCTAAATGTAAAAGACTGTGTCTTATCAACGACATTTTGACGTTACTTAGTACCAGACACAATCAGTATTTACATTATTTCGCAAGAGAGATCATCATGTGTATGTTTCTGTAACGTAGTATATGTCAACAGTATGGCAGCTGATGCCCATTACTACGTTCAAGAAACGCTACATTCGGGATGTACATAGTGTACACATGTGTGGCCGGTACTGTGGCGAAATGGGGACTGACGGCCACTAGGTTTCGACACGCTGGTGGCGTAGCAGCTGGCTATATAAATTACATAAAGTCTGTACGTTCTAACAAAAAATTAAGGAAACAGATAAAAATTTAATTAAAATTAAATAATTGAAAACAATACAGCTCGTTTAACAGTTCAACCAACCGCATGTTTAACGATAATGAAGTCTGTTCTATATCTTAGATCTGTAGATGGCTAGAGTGTCAGCCGAACTAATAATCAATCCAAATAATGAAGATTTCATGCGTGATCTTTACTTCATGGGTTTCCAATCACTTACGCAAATACAAAAATTACAACAGATAGCGTACTTTCTGGTTGATGATATCAACAAACTTGTTAAATAATTTTGTTAATTTGCAAATAAACGTATTTAGGTTTCGTATAAACTAAAACCTCCGCCCCGTAGTTCCCCCCAAGCCGCTAGAGAAGCAGGAACCACAAGTCGTAGGCCACTGATACATGAAGTATCGTGCTGTGATCCGATTTATGCTTTTGAAGCGGAACAACGTTGCAACAATACATAATGAGTTGGTGGACGTGTGCGCCAACAATGAACCATCACATGACACAGTGATTATGTGCCGCATAATTGATAACATGGAGTATTGTCTCATGCGATGATTAGTCTCCCATGTTTGAAAGATATAGCTCCAACAATCTATGGTAAGTTGGTAGACATGTACGTCAAAAATCCACCGTCATATGACGCAGTGATTAGGTGGCGTAAACGCTTGCAGTTCTACAGTAGACCCTGGATTTTATATAACATCAAATGAAGGAATATGTACATAAGTATGAAACGAAAATTGGTGAAATCCATACATACTCGTACTATTAAAACTGTATATATATGTGTGTGTGTATATGTATGTTCCACATCTACTCCTAAACCAATGGCCGGCCGCGGTGGTCTCGCGGTTCTATGCGCGCAGTCCGGAACCGTGTGACTGCTACGGTTGCGGGTTCGAATCCTGCCTCGGGCATGGATGTGTGTGATGTCCTTAGGTTAGTTAGGTTTAAGTAGTTCTAAGTTCTAGGGGACTGATGACCACAGAAGTTGAGTCCCATAGTGCTCAGAGCCATTTGAACCTAAACCAATGGACTGATTTCAACCAGTCTTGGAACACGAATCTCATACTGCCAAGCAACAATCGCTGTGGGGCTAAGAACCACCTGTACATCGCAGTTTAGCAGACACGACGTAATAAACAACAGGATGCGTGAGACACTGCTGCATAATTCATGACGTTTAAATTTATTACTTCTGTGCTACCAGTTCTCTTGGCAACAAATGTCGCAGACAATATCCGAAAATGTCACTAAATGCACCTAAAAATTATGTCGTCATACCACACACAGTTCAGGACATATCACATGATGACTGAAACACTGCCGCACCACGCATGACGTTTAAATTTATAACATTTTTGCTACTAACTCTACTCGCAACATACTTCGCAGACAATATCCACATACGCAGCTCAGTGTAGCTACCACAAATATGGCATTGTACTACACATGGTTCAAGAGATATGACTTCGTAAACATTGAGATGCGTGAAAAAATGCTGCATCATATATGAAATTTTAATACACTTATTCGTTTTTACTAAAAACTCCTTGAGCCGAGTCAGCTTGAGGACACCCTTGACACCTGGCACCGCTTTCGACAGCTTTCAACTGTGAAGCGCAAATGGCTGGAGTCGAAAACGAAAGCCGTCTATAGAGCTATGAAGGGCGTTGCCATGGAGACGTTTACAACGATGAGTTGTAGACACGCGAAACAGATTCATCTAGCGTACAGACATTGCCCGGGATCATCTCACATCGAGCGTACTACAAGAGTACATACAGGGTGTTTCAAAAATGACCGGTATATTTGAAACGGCAATAAAAACTAAACGAGCAGCGATAGAAATACACCGTGTTGCAATATGCTTGGGACAACAGTACATTTTCAGGCGGACAAACTTACGAAACTACAGTAGTTACAATTTTCAACAACAGATGGCGCTGCAAGTGATGTGAAAGATATAGAAGACAACACAGTCTGTGGGTGCGCCATTCTGTACGTCGTCTTTCTGCTGTAAGCGTGTGCTGTTCACAACGTGCAAGTGTGCTGTAGACAACATGGTTTATTCCTTAGAACAGAGGATTTTTCTGGTGTTGGAATTCCACCGCCTAGAACACAGTGTTGTTGCAACAAGACGAAGTTTTCAACGGAGGTTTAATGTAACCAAAGGACCGAAAAGCGATACAATAAAGGATCTGTTTGAAAAATTTCAACGGACTGGGAACGTGACGGATGAACGTGCTGGAAAGGTAGGGCGACCGCGTACGGCAACCACAGAGGGCAACGCGCAGCTAGTGCAGCAGGTGATCCAACAGCGGCCTCGGATTTCCGTTCGCCGTGTTGCAGCTGCGGTCCAAATGACGCCAACGTCCACGTATCGTCTCATGCGCCCGAGTTTACACCTCTATCCATACAAAATTCAAACGCGGCAACCCCTCAGCGCCGCTACCATTGCTGCACGAGAGACATTCGCTAACGATATCGTGCACAGGATTGATGACGGCGATATGCATGTGGGCAGCATTTGGTTTACTGACGAAGCTTATTTTTACCTGGACGGCTTCGTCAATAAACAGAACTGGCGCATATGGGGAACCGAAAAGCCCCATGTTGCAGTCCCAGCGTCCCTGCATCCTCAAAAAGTACTGGTCTGGGCCGCCATTTCTTCCAAAGGAATCATTGGCCCATTTTTCAGATCCGAAACGATTACTGCATCACGCTATCTGGACATTCTTCGTGAATTTGTGGCGGTACAAACTGCCTTAGACGACACTGCGAACACCTCGTGGTTTATGCAAGATGGTGCCCGGCCACAACGCACGGCCGACGTCTTTAATTTCCTGAATGAATATTTCGATGATCGTGTGATTGCTTTGGGCTATCCGAAACATACAGGAGGCGGCGTGGATTGGCCTCCCTATTCGCCAGACATGAACCCCTGTGAATTCTTTCTGTGGGGACACTTGAAAGACCAGGTGTACCGCCAGAATCCAGAAACCATTGAACAGCTGAAGCAGTACATCTCATCTGCATGTGAAGTCATTCCGCCAGACACGTTGTCAAAGGTTTCGGGTAATTTCATTCAGAGACTACGCCATATTATTGCTACGCGTGGTGGATATGTGGAAAATATCGTACTATAGAGTTTCCCTGACCGCAGCGCCATCTGTTGTTGAAAATTGTAACTACTGTAATTTCGAAAGTTTGTCTGCCTGAAAATGTACTGTTGTCCCAAGCATATTGCAACAAACGGTGTATTTCTATCGCTGCTCGTTTAGTTTTTATTGCCGTTTCAAATATACCGGTCATTTTTGAAACACCCTGTATAAGTGTATAAGCATATTTTATTACAGACGATCGATTTCGATTACGATCAGACCATCATCGGGCCCAAAAACTATCTCAGCATCAGATTTAAAATATTTCATTACTACTATTAGCTGTATGGGTATGACTCTGTCTTCATTTGCCCTCATAGCCGTTAATTAATAACATTAAATGTTAATGTTGTTGTCTCTGAGGTCTTCAGTCCTGAGACTGGTTTGATGCAGCTGTCCTGTGCAAGCTTCTTCATCTTCTTCATCTCTTTTTCTGCAACCTACATCCTCTGAATCTGCTTAGTGTATTCATCTCTTGGACCCCCTCTACGATTTTTACCCTCCACGCTGTCCCCTAATACTAAATTTGTGATCCATTGATGCCTCAGAACATGTCCTACCAATCGACACCTTCTTCTAGTCAAGCTGTGCCACAAACTCCTCTTCTCCCCAATTTTTCAACACCTCCTCATTAGTTATGTGATCTACCCGTCTGATCTTCAGCATTCTTCTGTAGCACCACATTTCGAAAGATTCTATTCTCTTCTTGTCCAAAATATTTATCGTCCATGTTACACTTTCATACATGGCTACACTCCATAAAAATACTTTCAGAAACGACTTCCTGACACTTAAATCTATACTCGATGTTAACAAATTTCTCTTCTTCAGAAACGCTTTCCTAGCCATTGCCAGTCTACATTTGATATCCTCTCTACTTCGACCATCATCAGTTATTTTTCTCCCTAAATAGCAAAACTCCTTTACTACTTTAAGTGTCTCATTTCCTAATCTAATTTCCTCAGCGTCACCCGACTTAATTCGACTACAATCCATTATCCTCATTTTGCTTTTGTTGATGTTCATCTTATATCCTCCTTTCAAGACACTTTTCATTCCGTTCAACTGCTTCCAAGTCCTTTGCTGTCTCTGACGGATTTACATTGTCACCAGGGAACCTCAAAGTTTTTATTTCTTCTCCATGGATTTTAATACCTACTCCGAATTTTTCTTTTATTTCCTTTACTGCTTGCTCAATATACAGATTGAATAACATCGGGGAGAGGCTACAATCCTGTCTCACTCCCTTCCCAACCACTGCTTCCCTTTCGTGCCCCTCGACTCTTATAACTGCCATCTGGTTTCTGTACAAATTGTAAATAGCCTTTCGCTCCATGTATTTTACCCCTGGCACCTCCAGAATTTGAAAGCGAGTATTCCAGTCAACATTGTCAAAAGCTTTCTCTAAGTCTACAAATTGTAGAAACGTAGGTTTGCCTTTCTTTAATATATCTTCTAAGATAGGTCGTAGGGTCAGTATTGCCTCACAAGTTGAAACATTTCAACGGAATCGAAACTGATCTTCCTCGAGGTCGGCTTCTACCAGTTTTTCCATTCGACTGTAAAGAATTCGCGTTAGTATTTTGCAGCCGTGACTTAATAAACAGATAGTTCGGTAATTTTCACATCTGTCAACACCTGCTTTCTTTAGGATTGGAATTATTATAGTCTTCTTGAAGTCTTTCGCCTGTCTCATACATCTTGCTCACCAGATGGTAGAGTTTTGTCAGGACTGGCTCTCCCAAGACCGTCAGTAGTTCTAATGGAATGTTGTCTACTCCCGGGGCCTTGTTATCGACTTAGGTCTTTCAGTGCCCTGTCAAACTCCTCATGCAGTATCATCCTCTTCCATTTCCATAATATTGTCCTCAAGTACATCGCCCTTGTGTAGACCCTCTATATACTCCTTCCACCTTTCTGCTTTCCCTTCTTTGCTTAGAACTGGGTTCCATCTGAGCGCTTGATATTCATACAAGTGGTTCTCTTTTCTCCAATGGTCTCCTTTATTTTCGTGTAGGCAGTATCTATCTTACCCCTTGGGAGATAAGCCTCTTCATCATTACATCTGTCCACTAGCCATCCCTGCTTAGCCATTTTGCACTTCCTGTCAATCTAGTTTTTGAGACGTTTGTATTCCTTTTTGCCTGCTTCATTTACTGCATTTTTATATATTCTCCTTTCATCAATTAAATTCAATATTTCTTCTGTTACCCAAGGATTTCTACTAGCCCTCGTCTTTTTACCTACTTGATCCTCTGCTGCCTTCACTACTTCATTCCTCAAAGCTAGCCATTCTTCTTCTACTGCATTTCTTTCCCCATTCCTGTCAATTGTTCCCTTATGCTCTCCCTGACACTCTGTACAACCTCTGGTTCTTTCAATTTATCCAGGTCCCATATCCTTAAATTCCCACCTTTTTTTCAGTTTCTTCAGTTTTAATCTACAGTTCATAACCAATAGATTGTGGTCAGAGTCCACATCTGCCCCTGGAAATGCCTTACAATTTAAAACCTGGTTCCGAAATGTCTGTCTTACTATTGTATAATCTATCTGATACCTTCTAGTATCTCCAGGCTCCTTCCACGTATACAACCTTCTTTCATGATTCTTGAACCAATGATTAATTTATGCTCTGTGCAAAATTCTACCAGACGGCTTCCTCTTTCATTTATTACTCCCAATCCATATTCACTTACTGCGTTTCCTCCTCTTCCTTTTCCTACTATCGAATTCCAGTCACCCATGACTATTAAATTTTCGTCTCCCTTCACTATCTAAGTAATTTCTTTTATTTCATCATACGTTTCATCAATTTCTTCGTCATCTGCAGAGCTAGTTAGCATATAAACTTGTACCACTGTAGTAAGCTTAGGCGTCGTGTCTATCTTGGCCACAATAATGCGTTCACTGTTGTTGTCGTGGTCTTCAGTCCTATGCCGTTTGTAGTAGCTTACCCGCACTCCTATCTTTTTATTCATTATTAAACCTACTCCTGCATTCCCCTGTTTGATTTTGTGTTTATAACCCTGTTTTCACCTGGCCAGTAGTCTTGTTCCTCCTGCCACCGAACTTCACTAATTCCCACTATATCTAACTTTAACCTATCCATTTGCCGTTTCAAATTTTCTCACCTACCTGCCCGATTAAGATATCTAACATTCCACGCTCCGATCCGGAGAACGCCGGAATATTTTACCCAACCATCTAACCATACAGTAAAATTACATGCCCTCGAGAAAAATTACGGCTGTAGTTTCTCCTTGCTTTCAGCTGTTCGCAGTACCAGCACAGCAAGGCCGTTTCTGTTAGTGTTACAAGGCCAGATCAGTCAATCATCCAGACTGTTGCCCGTGCAACTACTGAAAAGGCTGCTGCCCCTCTTCAGGAACCACACGTTTGTCTGGATTCTCAACAGATTCCCCTCCGTTGTGGTTGCACCTACGGTACAGCTATCTGTATCGCTGAGGCACGCAAGCCTCCCCACCAACGGCAAGGTCCATTGTTTCTGGGGGGGGGGGATGTTAATATTAATATTAAATTATCGGCTGTGAGGGCAAATGGACACAATGTTATCCACATACAGCTACTAGCAATGATGGAACATTTTACATTCGATTACTTGTACTATAATTACACAGATGTATAGCTGAAATGATATTTGGGCCCGATGACGGTCCGATCCCAGACAGAAGTCGATCGTCTGTTATAAAATAGACCATTACAGCTGCAGTTCTTCACATTCATTAAAGCTGTACAGCAACATCTCCATAAAATAGTACATACAAGGTTACGTTTCTAACAGAAACATGTCAAAATTAATACCTGAGTAGAGCTGGGTTTGTCAGCCAGTATGTAAATAACTATATAATGAAGCAATTAAACGTATAATCCAGATTTTTATTGTTTTGTTATAAAATATAAGGTCAAAGGTAGACTAGTCAAAAACGTATATTAATTATTAATCAGGTCACTTCAGCTGCAAAGTACTGAAGTACAAGTGTATCTTGTTCAGGCATTTGAGTCAAACTTGAACTACATGGACGATTAATTGTAATACACTTTTCCAAATATTCTGTTGCCATGCGTAGTCACCTGTCTGACAATATGCTTTCATAAACAGAAAGATCGCTTAACTTCGCAAGTAGTCAATGGTGCATATTTATACAGGGTGACTGTTCTAGGAATGATATTCTCCTAGGTTTCTACGGTTTCATCACTAAATAAACAGGCAAAAACAACAATATCTAACTATCCAGGCTTCTTTTTCAGCGCAGTCTGCAGTTTACAGGGAACTACAGCACCCACGTCATCTGGTACAACACTGACGTTCTGAACTGCATCTTCCATTATTCCTACAGCCTCTTGGAGCGGCAAACTTGAAGTCTCCAGTTTCTTGATACTGTCAGGAGTCAAGCTGAAGTGACTTGCAGTTTTTGATACTAGCTGAACGGAGCACCTTAGAACTGTTGAATGCTAACAAGGATTCATTCACAGACACAGCACGATCGGAAGAAAAGTCATCCATTACTGACAGTAGAAAATCACAGCTTCAATCCATGTTGCCCCGCTTAGATAATACTCACTCAGGCACATCACGTAGCTGCTGCTTGTAGCATTATTCATTATAAGGAAATTTCAAGAAAACCTATCAGTGTAATTACTTCTGAGGATTGCTGTCTAACTGTTTCTGCCACTCGTTCCAATGCATGAGCCGTACTCATAGCATACACCAAGTTTGGATAAAATACATTAAGCGAGTTATCCGCTTTCAACATGTATGGAGATGCATCTTTGTACATCAGTAGGACCATCTCTTCTTTTACGCCATCTGACGATAGTACCTTAAGTCCGTCGTTAATGAATTTAGCAACTGTAGAACTACACTCATGTTCGGAAAAAACAGAACATGTTGAACGACTAGAGACAGGACGTTCATATTTACATGACATGTACATTGGTATGTTCTGCAGAAATGGTTAACATTTCAGTCACCTCGGTTCAGCATGTTTCCCGTTGCCTAGTAGGCACAGGATTCACCACGGGCCCTGATAACTTGTTCCATGTGTGATGGCATCGACGGGTATAAGGCGCGAATGGAGTCCTGTGGTATAGCCATCCATGCTGCGTTCACCTGGTTCCAAAGTTCATTTGTGATGGTTGGCATTGGGTCACAGTGCTACACCCGCCATTTCGCCATATCCCACACATTTTCGCTTGGTGACAAGTCTGGTGATCTGGCTGTCCAGGGCAAAAGGCTGATATCCTGTGACACCAAGAAGGAACGTGTTCGTGCAACATCATGTGGTCATGCATTGTCCTGCTGAAAAATGGCATCTGGGGTGTTGTGCAGAATGGGTAAAGGCTATGGGTCACAGGATGTCATTCGCGTAGGTCACACTGACCTGGAGAAGCACCAAGTGTGATTTGTGGCTGCACCCATAAGCATCCCACACTAAAAGGGTTTGGTTTGGCTGGCGCTTTATATCTTTTGCGGATGCAGGGGGATCTCCCCCTGTCTGCTGCGAAACAAAATGTGGCCATCATTTTCAAACAAATAGTGCCTGGATTCGTCCTAAAACACTATCCGATGCCACTCTTGTCCCCAGTGATGTCGTTCCATATACCATTGCCTCTAGCACGTTTCTGCACATTCGTCAAAGGTAGGCGGAGAAGAGGTCGAGGCGCACGTAACCCATGTGGTAATAAAGAACGACGGACTGTCACCCCTGACAGTATACGATTTGTTACACTGTTCCACTGTTGCGCCAGAGCAGAGAAGGACGCAGATCTGTCCTGCAATGACATTCGGATGAGATGTCTATCTTCTCGGAGTGGGTGGTGGGTGATGTGGGGGGGAGGGGGGTGCGACGTGGCTCATCTCACTGTGTTGTACAGCCATCCGTGAACCATTCTGCACACACCCGCTGCACTGCCGAAACACTTTCTCCCACAGTAGCAGCAAATTCCCGGATGAATGCATCACATTCTCTGATGCCAATAATGCACCCTCTTTCAGACTCTTTGATTTGACAGTACGGTTCGCTCATTCGTTTGCGAAACAACCTGCATGTCTGCTCAGGTCACACTGATCCATTACCTTCGGTTTATAGCGACAACGAGAGTCGCTAGCATATTTTACCGTCAGGGAGGTGTTGCGCTTCGATATCAATATTGACCTTGAACAAACTGAGCGACGCTGTTCAAATTCTAATAATCTCTGAAGAACATACTAACGTACATTGTGGTGTCACCGCCAGACACCACACTTGCTAGGTGGTAGCCTTTAAATCGGCCGCGGTCAGTTAGTATACGTCGGACCCGCGTGTCGCCACTACCAGTGATTGCAGACCGAGCGCCGCCACACGACGGGTGTAGTCCAGAGAGACTCCCTATCACTCGCCCCAGTTGTCCAGCCGACTTTGCTAGCGATGGTTCACTGCCTACACACGCTCTCATTTGGAGAGACGACAGTTTAGCATAGCCTTCAGCTACGTCATTTGCTACGACCTAGCAAGGCGCCATATTTAGTTACTATGTCTAATGAATAGATAATATTGTGACTCATGTACCGGCAAGAGCGACGTTCATCATAAACTGATTAAAGTTAAGTATCAAACTAATTATGTCCGCTTTCTGAATTCTAATTCCTTGTCATGTTCCAGACCTCACGTCAGTATAGTTCTTCCCTCCTCATGCCAGCCTGTGTGAGCTAAAACGCGTGCATTTCGGCCTCCTCTAGTAACACGGTGTTGGCTCTTCTGCCAACCACAACATACATATCCGGTGAATATGAACGTCCTATCTTGATTCGTTCAATATGTTTTGGTTTTTCTGAAGATGAGTGTATTTGGTGCCTCCAGTGGCTCACCATAAATTAAATAGGGTTTAGACGTAGCCTCATTGTCCAACTTGTCCATAATTAGAGTAGTGACGTAACGTCTACGGCATCCGTCGTCTAGCCGGCCGGAGTGGCCGAGCGGTTCTAGGCGCTACAGTCTGGAACCGCGCGACCGCTACGGTCGCAGGTTCGAATCCTGCCTGGGGCATGGATGTGTGTGATGTCCTTCGGTTAGTTAGGTTTAAGTAGTTCTAAGTTCTAGGGGACTGACGACCACAGCAGTTAAGTCCCATAGTGCTCAGAGCCATTTGAACCATCCGTCGTCTTATCAGCAGAAATTCGTATAAGTGACTAGACAATGTCAGCCCTGGATTTTTCTAATATGTGAACATGGCAAGAATCCAGGTAATTCTTCCTGAGTGTTCACTCATTGGTAATGTTGCGGTTGCAGTATTGCTGTTAGAAATGTTTAAATTCAAGTACCTCAGGTATGTTCCAGGCTATGTTCATTGCAACCGATGCAAAATACACTTCTGTAAAATTCATTCTTAGATGATGAGGCTGTCCCTGCAACTGCGTAAGTAGAACGTTTGAAGAAATCCGTTGTTTACTCGTAATGTTCCTTACATTCCAAGGTCCCCTTCTTTGCGCAGTACTAGCTGGCCTCGTGCGCTCTTGTTGTTTCTCTTTCCTACAAAGGTCTCCTTGAGTTTCATACAGACGACATCCATATTCCCCGTAGTTATGCATGCTTCTGGCGCTTTACATTTCTCCTGTAGTCATCTTGCCCCACGATTCTGCACTTTCAGTCAGTCTCGTTTTTAGACGTCTGTATTCCATTTTGCTGATATTTTATGTTTCATCCTTCCGTGGTTAGCGTCTTCCCCGGCGGAGTGGTACGTAGGGACTTCAGAAAGTAATTTAAGAAAGAAAACATGGTACAGGTAGTCTATATTCTGTTTATTATATATGCAATGGGCCAGTTTCAAACATGGGTCATTTTCAAGCGCATATTTTAAGCTTCACGTTTTATTTTACAGTCTAATACATCGCAGGTACATGTGGACGGATATACATCGTATATCTGTGCGTATGTCGCACAAAAAAAATATAGTTCGGAAAGTAAGTTACACAAATCGTCCCACCGTGAGACCACTGCTTAACGAGAGTCACGGATTGTCAGAAGGGAGTAAATGTTCCGGGTTCCCAGTGTAAACAATTCTGCTGCGATACGGATAACAGGTGCTTCACAGTGGGCTACTGAACTGGCGTGGCAGCTGGAAATGTACTCCAGATCTGAAGGATGCGACACAGTATTTCCTTTTAGTTGCAGCACAGACTCCGTAAATGCTATACGTTGAAGAGACAAAGAAACTGGTAAACCTGCCTAATATCGTGTAAAGCTCCTGCGAGCATGCAAAAGTGCCCAACACGACGTGCAATGAACTCGAGTAATGTCTGAAGTAGTGCTGGAGAAATCCTGCAAGGCTGTCCATGGATCTGTAACAGTACGAGGGGGTGGACATATCGTCTCAGCAGCACGTTGCAAGGCGTCCCAGGTATGCTCAATGATGTTGATGTCTGGGGAGTTTGGTGGCTAGTGGAAGTATTTAAGCTCAGAAGACTGCTCCTGAAGCCACTATGCAGCAATTGTGGACGTGTGGCGTGTCGCATTGTCCTGCTGGAATCGCCCAAGTCCGTTGAAACGCACAATGGGCATGAGTGGATGCAGGTGATCAGACAGGAATCTTACGTACGTGGCACCTGGCAGAGTCGTATCTAGACGTATCAGGGTTCCCATATCACTCCAGCTGCACATGCCCTACACTATTACAGAGCCTCCACCAGCTAGAACAGTGCCCTGCTGACATACAAGGCCCATGGATTTATGAGGTTGTCTAGACACCATACGCTCGATACAATTTGAAACGAGACTCGTCTGACCAGTCAACATGTTTCCAGTCATCAATAGTCCAATGTCGGTGTTGATGGCCCCAGACGAGGCGTAAAGCTTTTTGTCATATCAATGATGTTTCGTTGAATGGTTAGCACGCCGAGACTTGTTGATGGCCCAGCACTGAAATCTGCAGCAATTTGCGAAAGGACTGCACTTTTGCTGTAGGGTTGCAATTCTGTCACGTTGAACGATTCTCGTCAGTCGTCATTGGTCCCGTTGTTGCAAGATCTTTTCCCGATGGCAGCGATGTAGGAGATTTGATGTTTTATCGGATTCCTGATAATCTCGGTACACTTGTGAAATGGTCGTACGGGAAGATCCCCACTTCATCGCTACCTCGGAGAAGCTGTGTCCCATCGCTCGTGCACGGACTATAACAACACGTTCAAACTCACTTAAATATTGATAACCTGCCATTGTAACAGCAGTAATCATCTAACAACTGCGCGAGATACTTATTGTCTTATACAGGCGTTGCCGATTGCAGCACTTGTTTCCACCTGTTTGCAAATCTCTGTATTTGAATACGCATCCCTATACCAGTTTCTTTGGTGCTTCAGTGTGTACAGTGTATGCTGAAGTGCCTTGAAATATTTTAGAAGCAAGTACTTACATGACATTGTTGGCTGGGAGATTATGATGGGTTACTCAGCTGGCTCATCGAAAAGGTTTTTCTTCCTCGGTGTGTGTGTGTGTGTGTGTGTGTGTGTGTGTGTGTGTGCAGTGTACCGGCACACAGCCCATTCCTCTCGAATAGCACAAAGTGGGCCGCCGATCTTAACACTCCCGTACGATGGAGTGACTGCCATCAACAGTTTCAGCTGCCCGCACTTAATGTGAAGCTATCCAGGATATTACCACCATGGCTGGTGATCAGGAACTTTACGGCACTACCTCTGCTTCCCTTGCCAGGCACAAATTTCCAGCACCAAGACTAGAATTTTCTAAAGAACGGTGTACATTATTCTACAAACGTAGTTTCCAGTAGGTCGCAGTCTCACAAGGGGAGGCCGCCAATTGTGAAATTCTGATTCGATTCGTACTGCGCATAATAAAAGCTCATGGCCAGAGGTGTAATGTGGCAAAGCACCAACATGCACTTCTCAGCCGTTGTCGAGAAAATCGACAGTTAAAAGAAACCGTTGCGGTGAAATACTCTCTACGATTAATAATTTTCTACAGCGTAGTGGCGCAGCGGTAAGCGCTCGGGTTCGTAATCCGATGGTCGCCGGATCGAATCTCGCGCCGTGCAACCTTTTTTTTTTTAGTATTTGTTTTTTGTAATTCAAATGTGTATATATATAAAAACACACACACACATATATATATATATATATATATATATATATATATATATATATATATATATAATTCCCGGCAGTCAGTTGCAACAATTATGCATATAATAAGTTGTTGAAAGTCGTTTCTCGTTGAAAAACTGGCGACTTCGAACATCATTATGTTTTCCGCAAACAAAGTTGTATTTCACAAATGTTATTGTCTTCATAATGTTAACCACGTATAGTTAACGGAAGACGTAGAAACGATATTCCGAAACGAATACGTATAGCGTAAGTCAAACGTTCGAATTAGAACAGAGACCCCACGAACACAAATTTGCTGTGGCAGGTATGAAATATAAACTCCGTTACTCGCTCGTTACACTTGAAGGACAGATGTTGAATGGGCCGAAACGAGCAGCCGCATAACAGCGTAGTTGCCTGCTAAGTTCGAAAGAAGGTAGATGCGGTCCCTAGCGCAACTTATAACATCGTCGAAAATCAGTGCGGACGGGAGAGCTTTGATACACCCTGTTAAACAAACGGAAAAATGGAGGCGGTACAATTGGAGAGCGATCCGCCTTCACCAACATGCATAAGCAATTCATTAATAGTATATATATATATATATATATATATATATATATATATATATATATATATATATATATATATGAATTACAAAAAACCAATAAAAAATTTCCATGGCGCGAGATTCGATCCGGCGACCTTTGGATTACGAAACCTAGCGCTTACCACTACTCCACGACGTTGTCAGAAATTATTAATCGTAGAGAATATTTCACTACAACGGTTTCTTTTAAGTGTCGATTTTCTCGACAACGGCTGAGAAGTGCATCTTGGTGCTTTGCCACATTACACCTCTGGCCATGAGCTTTTATTATGCGCAGTATGAATCGAATCTGAATTTCACAACTGGCGGCCTCCCCTTGTCAGAAACTAAAAATCTAAACTCCGGGATCGGGCCCTGAAGACCAAGTGGTGTCGATCAGCCTCAGTTGGCATCACGAGGCCAAGACTCCAGCAGAAATAAAGCAGAAAAAAAAAAATTAAAAAAAAAATAAAGACGTGTGCGGTAAATTACAAATATTGATAGATAAGGCAAAAATCTTTCCTCTTTGTATTCTGGATGGAAGTTTAGAGCGTGCTTACAGCACAAGTTGGCCTAGCCTCGTCAGTTCAACGATGCTGGTAGCGGTGGCCACGTGAACATTCTCACTCCCGTAGACGATGTCCTGGCCGTCCATGCAGCACAGACGCCCGCCAGAATCGTCGTATTGTAAGCGCAGCATGCAGCACGCCCAACTTGTGTTGTAGTTCTCCGAAAGCACTATCCCGCCACTCGGAAGGCCATAGGTTGACCCCTTTCAAACTCGCTCAGTTGCCTTTAGCAAGCACAAGTACGTCTCTTAAACTTCTGGCTACCAGTATTCCCAATTAAAGGGTAGACACAGATGGCGACTTAGTAGCTGTGCCACTACTCTATCTGTTGGCGGACGACGTTGAAATCATTATCAGTACATCTACTAATCCCCGGGTGGCACATGCCGTCATTGGATCAAAATCGGTGTGGCCTTTCCAGATGCAACAATTTGTTTTCCAGCTGTGTGATTATTATGAAAAAAAGTGAAAGTATCATTCTGGTGTATCGTAGTTCAACAACATTGTATCTCTTAAATTTTTAGGACTACTGAGATTTCATAAGGTAATTTCTACAAATTACACCTTCAGACATCTGTTCTTCGAACCATGGAAGGAAACCGCGATTAAACTAGGGAAGCATTACTCGTATAAATTTAACGACAGCTTCTGGCGCAGGTAACGCCGTAGGAGCTATCACGTCTTACTTGGGGACAATAAAGGGGACGTCTAACAGGGGGACAATAAAGGGGGTTAAGGTTAAGGCCGGGACGTATACCAAACTTTATAAATGGTTCAGCAGTGATGTACTGCGCTAGGGGTAGCACTGGCAAAATCGAGTTCGCTACGTACTGCGCAAGTTGTTGTGCAGGCGAGTTCGTGTAACAGATATGGTCGTCGCCAAAGAACCTATACGCGGCGTGGCTTTCAAGGCGCCACGTATGGTAGGCGGCCAAGAAAATGCGAATTTGATTTACGTGTAAACTGCCATAGTTCACCGTGTCTCCGTCCGAGATTTATTAGCCCATGAATTTGCCGTCGCTAAGGTCTCCTCAGGACCAGCGAAATTTTTTGTTTGTTTGTTTGCTGTAGAGAGAAGATGATGACGCAATAATTTCACACGAAGAGCGGATAAATAGTAGCACCATAATGGGTAGAAGATAACAGTCCGACAACAACAGCTCAACGACTGGGATGTATAAAGTGGACCGTAAGATGTTGGAAGTTCTGTACAAAATTATCGGGTTTTCGAAAAAACAGATTACATAACTTGCACGTTCCGCTCTACTTCAGTATGACAAAAAAGGGACGCAATTTATTGAAGTCCAATGTACGTTTAGAAATATACGATTTGGCGGATCGTTTGTATCTGAAGAGAACAGGCCAACTTTTAATAACTGTGAACTATGTGGCGCGTGGTAACAACAGGAGAACTATAAAAAACCTCTTTAGTAAAGGAAATATACAAGAATGACACTTAAATACGAAAACTCAGATGCTCTCAAATTCAGAGCAGAAAATGCCACGAAAAAGTACAGAAATTCATAGTTCAAGTATAAAAATCGTAACAGCACTTCAGAAAAACAATTCCTCGTAGTTACGCTGCTTTTACCATTAGTCCTAAAATATCCTTCGAAATTAAATACCACTTTTTACATATTTGCTGTTATTGGTATTGCCGGTTAAAACTAAACTTGATAAAACACAGATTACGTAAAAACAAGAAAGGGACAGACAATAAGAAATGACTTTCTTTGAAGAAAGAGAAGATAAGTTCAAATGCTAAATGTAAAGATGCGAAAGAATGTTGGCCACGTAAATTTCGATTGAAATACAACTTAACTCTTCATTTTAATCTCTGAATGGGGCCTCAGTCTAGGTCTGCAGGTTCTTTACGCCTCATAAGTAAGAATCTGGCTGACAAAGTAATATGAAAGACACAGTATTAGATACTGTAGACTCTTAAAGCATTCCCAATAGATAATTGAACTCAACTAATACACATTCCAGCAAAATGTAATGATAACTCTGGTAAAAAACATTAGCGCACATGTTAGTGAAAGGTCTGATCTAAGTAACAATGAATCAGAATGTAAATGAACTCCAT
The DNA here is from genome assembly GCF_023898315.1 of Schistocerca nitens. Classification (NCBI taxonomy): domain Eukaryota; kingdom Metazoa; phylum Arthropoda; class Insecta; order Orthoptera; family Acrididae; genus Schistocerca; species Schistocerca nitens. The sequence goes on along the minus strand of NC_064615.1, from coordinate 1,045,072,374 downwards.
AATCTTATTCTTTAAATTATCTTAAGGCGCAACACAACATAGCGGCCGTATACGTTCACCGACCGGCGTTAGCACCAGTACAAATAAAATACTGAAAGACCGTAATGAGAATGTAAAATGGCGGCTAATTCAGTTGGCCTCATAATCTACGTTAAATCTGCTAGAAGGCAAACAGAAAATCGCCATTTTAAAAATCGATCGCATTACTCTCATGGAAAGTATCGATATCAGCGATTCCCACTAAGCAATGTCCCAGTTTTATTATTTACGTGTTACTATAAACGTCCGGTAACAGATCAGAACAAAAACGCAGATGCACTGCGCCGTAAATAGAATGCAACGTTTATGAGATACAATCAGAAAAATAGCATGAAATATATCAAAATTTATTTAATAAAAATAACTCAGAATTACAAAATTTCTCTGAGCACTATGGGACTTAACTTATGAGGTCAGCAGTCCCCTAGTACCTAGAACTACTTAAACCTAACCAACCTAAGGACATCACACATACCAGTGCCCGAGGCAGGATTCGAACCTGCCACCGTAGCGGTCTCGCGGTTCCAGACTGCAGCGCCTAGAACCGCATGGCCACGTCGGCCGGCTCAGAATTACACCTCATAGTCTATTTAGTGTACCGTAATTTATGTCGAACTAGCGACTGTTATGTTATTTAACTAAAACTTGCTGATAACTGTCGTCGCCATTAGCGATTTGATATTCACAGTTGGATTATGGCCTCCTGCCCTCCTGCAGAGTTTTTCTGCATTACAGTCTTAAGCAATACACATTCAAACTGCTCCTGTATATTTTCTAATGTCACTTACACGCATTTCATTATTATATCTTCATATTTAGTGAAGAATTACCGTGGTTTATGTACATGCCATAAGTACATCTTCTACAATAGTGTGTTTCCCGATACATTTGTTTGTTTTCCCATCTCATACAGAAACATTCAACACGGTTCTCTACATCGTTGACTGAGCAACTCGCAGTCTGTGAATATTTATCACACTATAAAACCAGCTCTCAAAATCGTTTGAAATAAGTCAGGTGTTCGATAGGGAGATGGTCTGTCACCTCTGCTTTTCAATTGTGTCTTGGAGAATGGAGGAAGGCCATCAGTACTAAAGGGATTCAACTAGGGAGAAATCCAAACAAGATCACTGTCGACTGTTTAGCCTTCGCAGATGACATGGCATTGATTACAGATTCACTAGACAATGCCCAAGAACAAATAAGAGAACTACAAAAACAAGCAGCCAAAGTAGGGCTACAAATATCCTATGAAAAAACAAAGTTTATGACAAACATCTGTGATGCTCCTCAAAATATTGCAGTTGACAACAACACAATACACAAAACAGATTCCTTTAAATACCTAGGAGAGTGGATTACATACAATGCCAAAGAAAAGATAGCTATAGAAACTAGAGTGCACAAAATGGAAAGAGTGTTTCATATGACCAAAAACGTTTATAATAAAAAATCCTTGTCCTGGAACACGAAATTAAGACACTACCAAACAGTGGCCAGACCTGACTCTCTCTATGCGGCAGAAACACTTAAACTAACAAGAAATGGAGATCTTGAGAAACTAGAGAAGGTCGAAAGAAGAATTTTAAGGAAAATACTGGGAGCTAAAAGAAACGATAATGCTGAATACAGGTTAAGACCAAACAGCGAGCTATATCTGAAAACGGAGAAACTAACTGATGTAATGAGGAAGAGGAGACTACAGTTTTTTGTACATATATTCAGAATGGATAACAACAGACTAACCAAGCGGATATTCACATTACTCAATAGCTACAAATCCAAGCCAGCATGGTTCATAGAGACTGAAAAGGACATTGAAAATGCTGGAGTTACAATAGACACAATAGAAAACAGAACACATTTCAGAAAGGCAGTTCAAAAGGCAGAATTTCAGGAAAGAAAGAAAATAACTAGACGAAAGTGGACTCAAGAAGAAAGGGAACAACACTCTAAAAGGATGAAGGAAATTTGCAAACTGAAGAAATCTAATACAATGAAGAGTAGCCAAAGTTGATTCATCGTACCCTCCAAATGGGTTATTCGAAAAAAAAAAAAAAAAAGAACGAGATCTCGCTGCCACTGCCCAAATATGTTAATATAGTATGTTTTTAGTCGATGAGAATAAAGACGTCAGACCCCAAGGTAGAAGCGCTCCGATAATCATATTTCCCTGACCCACAATCTTTCTACTTCTTGATTGTTTGCGTGAATTATATTTCACTGACCCACATTCTTTCTACTTCTTGATTGTGTGTCTGAAAACATTCCCATTAGGAGTGCTGGAAATGATTTTGACAAATTAGAATCTCATTGTGCAAGGTGCCTGTGAATTATAAATTTTCTATTTTTCTGATGTTAGATGTACGCTGAGGTGACAAAAGTCGCGGAACAGCAATATACACATTTACTGAGGACGCTAGTATCGCGCACACGAGGTATGAAGGGGCGGTTTATTGGCAGAGCTGTACTCAGATGATTCATGTGAAAATGTTTCCGACGTGACTATGGCCGCAGGATGGGAATTAAAGGACTTTGAGCGCGGAATGGTGGACAATACTAGACGCATGGGACATTCCATTTCGGAAATCGTTAGAGAACTCATTACTCCGAGACCCACAGTGTCAAGAGTGTGCTGAGAGTACCCAGAGCGATGACCTTCACTTAACGACCGAGAGCAGCAGCGTCTGCCTAGAGCTGTCTGTGATAATAAACAAGCAACCGCAGAAATCAATGTGGAACGTATCCATTAGGACAGTGTGGTGAAATTTGGCGTTAATGGGCTATCGCAAAAGACGATTGACTCGAGTGCCTTCGCTAACAGGACGGCATCGCTTGCAGCGCCTCTCCTAGGCTCGTGACCGTATCGGATGGACCCAAGGCTACTGGAAAACGTTGACCGGCCAGATGAGTCCACATATCCGGTGATAAGAGCTGATGTAGGGTTCGATTATGGCGCAGAGGCCCCGAAGCAAGAGGCCCAGTTTGTCAACAAGCCACTTTGCTAGCTGATGATGCCTCCATAATGGATGAAATTTTTATGAATGACGATGCGCCATCTCAGTGGACCGTAGTTGTTAGTGATTAGTTTGAAGAAGGTTCTGCACATTTCGAGCGAATGATTTGGCCTCCTTGACCGCCCGACTTGAATCGCATCGAACGTTTATGGAACATGATATAGAGGTCAGTTTGTAAACAACATACTGCATCGGCAACTATTTCGCAATTATGAACAGCTGTAGATCCAGCATGACTGAGTATTTCTGCAGGGGACTTCCAACGACTTGTTGAGTTCACGCCACGTCGATCGGCTACACTAGGCCGGGATAAAGGTATACTACATTAGGAGGTATCCCATGACTTTCGTCACCTCAATGTAATACTGATATGTGTGTTTTTCAGTATATTAATACAAGTATAATTAATGCCTCGCTTCGTAATACTGTTAGCACTTATTTTGTTGAAACTGTATGAGAAGATTTTTCAAATGTGTGAATCCCAGGGAGTGTGGTGAATCATATCAATTACTCCAGTCTACACCCAATGTTATGTTTTTCGTTTGGTCATAGTTTGAGTAAATATTTACCATGGCGTGGGGCAAATAAAAGTGGACCAGAGAACAGAGTTCCATGGTACAAAGAAACGCAGCAGAGGAAAGGAAAAATAGTACTAACCTGGCCGCTACGGTCGCAGGTTCGAATCCTGCCTCGGGCATTGATATGTGTGATGTCCTTAGGTTAGTTAGGTTTAAGTAGTTCTAAGTACTAGCGGACTGACGACCTCATAAGTTAAGTCCCATAGTGCTCAGAGCCATTTCAACCAACTAACCTGGCTATAGCAGATGTTGAAACTGACCACCATTCATCTCTTGGCACCTCTGGGCCCTGGTCAGCACTTTACTGAAGGCGGACCGAAGCTGGACTGCTGTAATTGCTGCAATCTCATCCGAAACGTTATGCCGCAGTTCTTCAAGAGTATGAGGGTTGTTGCGATACACCTGAGGGCTCCCCATACCAAGTAATCGTACAGTGACAGATCAGGTTACCTGCGTGGCCAGCTGGGCCGCGACCAGACTGACCTTTGCTAACAACTCTGTCAGGCGTAAAGATAGTGTAAATGTGCTCCAAGATTCGGCCGGCTGTATGGGCAGTTGCTCCATCCTGCTGGAAATAACTGTAGGTCTTTTCCTCCTCCGTTAATTCTGCTGGAAATGGTTCCAAAATATTGGTGATGTAACACGTCGAGGTCAGCGCCTAATGAAAGAAGATGGCACCAATAATGCGGCGTGCAGGCACTGCGTACCAAACTCCAACCTTCTGATCATGCATTGGTGTTTCGTGGAAGTTAGGCGGATTATCCACTGCCCAGAACGTGTGATTCTGTGAATTGACAAAACACTTCAGGTGAAAACAGGCTTCATCATGCATAAAGAACAGACCCATGTGCAATCCATTCATTGTTATCTCAGTGAACAGCCACTCAGTAAACTGGAGGGGCTGAGGAACATGTGAACAACAGACATTCGGTAGGGACGCATGTACAGGTCGAGGTGCAGTATTCGTCCTCATGATCGACGTGAGATGCCGGTCTCTTGCAAAAGACGTCGATTTGATGTGGAAGGACTCTGAAACATTTTAGATGAACTGCAGACACATTTTCTGGTGTGCGGACACTTTTCGGAATGTTTTTCGACTTGTTCAAAACAGATCCAGTCTGACGCCATTTTCTGACTAAGAGGTGGATGGAACTCTTTGTGGCGCTTTGACACCATTAAACTTCTCAGCAAACAACTGACCATTGCCACGACTTTGTTGTCACGCAACTTTCCACAACGAACACCCGCTGCTTCACTGTGAGTACCATCGTCCCCTTTGCACTGCTCCACTCACACTGACACAGACCGCACTACTGGCTGCATAAGGGTCTGAGGTGGATCAATGCGTTATTGACTTGCTCAATTTGTGAAGCTCTTTCTCTTGAATAAAGGACCCAATTTTTATGAAATTGTTTGTCTGCACATGTACATCTCATCTATCAATTTCTGTACGTGTCAGGTAATTTCTTCGTGGTGTGTGTTTTTTTTTCCTTGTAATCTTAGTGTAAATATCAGCAACTAAATGCGTTACTGCTTAGTCATAAGTCAGCACAGTAGGCTATGACACTGTCACGGCATTATGTGGTCTTTTCTTGATGTGGTTGTAGCCGATGTCAGCGTGATCTTCAGGGAAAATCATACAGCTGATAGAACGAATATGAGAGAATTTGTAACTGCAGTTACTGTAGGGATCATTGGGGCATGAGTGTGTTCTCTAACAAGAGCAAATGAAGCAACGGGTCTAGTGTGTTACAAATAACGCGCTCCTCAAGCTGAATGGGTAAATTAAATGATGAAATGATGCTGCACATATGCACACAGAGAACGTCAGAAGGTGTGCATGGTGTGGCTAGGTGAGATACCCCATGATATCAAACAGATGAACCAGACATGTGGCGTTGGAACTGTTTTGGAGACTACCAGAAAAACTGAACAATCCGTGGTTTATTCTAGGTTTCACTGTGAAAGCAATTACAACAAAAACGCTGTAAAGCATTTTTATGAAGATACTTGTTTTTGTGTGATTTTTTGTATTAAAAAATTCTACATGTTTTGAGAAAGCAATAATTGTCAAAAGCATTTTATTGCTAGTAAACAAGAGGTTAAGCCAGAGAGTGCTAGCATTGTGTATAACCTAAAAGTAGAATGGAAAGTTGTAAATGTAATGTGCTGCTTAACAATGACTTTCTATTTTTTATTTATTTTTTAATTTATTTATTTGTTTATTTAATTTTTTTTCATTTCAACCCTCGTAAGGTATCGAGCTGAAGAGCTCTTAGAAAATTATAAGTTCTATTTGTTCAGATACATGCAGGCTAAATTACAAATTCATTAATACAGAAGTTCTATCTGCACAACAACAACATTAAAGACATATCTAGTTGACTTAATATATGCACTGATAATAGTCAAAAGTCGTATACTTTCCTTTCCCCTTACATAGTTACCGGAATTACATGCAATGTTGCTTCCGTCAGTACTGTCTGAGTTCTGAAATTTTTCGTTTAGTTTTGTTACTCTTCATCCTGCGTGGCTCCACTCGTAAGCGCTTCACACTCTTTATGCTCTAGAATGGGTCTCAGCTTAGCACCTTGCTTCCCTCCTACCTTCCTTCTCTGTTTGATCTCTAATTCGAGATTTTCCTCGATATAGTGTAACTATTCTTATCGTAAGCAATCTTTAGTTTCGTATGTGGTCGTATATGGAATGCAAGGAAAGATCTGACCCGCCACTATGTGTAATACACACATCAAACAAAGTTTTGCATCACCCCGGGTCCCAGAACTCCTGAAGATAGACGTTGACTGTGGATATTGTATCACAGACACAGTCCCTTTGATTTTTCAGAGAGGTCACTAAACCCGCCCAATGATGTAAACAACCATGCATGAGCAGCGCCAATTAGACGGGGGGAGTCCGACAGCCGATCAGTTCCAGTCATTCCATCAGGAAGGAGGTACACGGCTGGTGTTGTCTGTGGTTCAACCTTGCCTAGATGGTCAATTCCGCGGTGCCAGGGAGGGCTCTCAACAACGGAAGTGTCCGAGCGTCTAGGAGTGAACCAGAGAGATGTTTTTCGGACATTTAGGAGATACAGAGAGACGGTCGATGACATGCCTCTCTTAGGCCGCCCAAGGGCTGCTATTGCAGTGGATGACCGCCACATACGGATTGTGGCTCGGAGAAACCCTGACAGCAACGACACCATGTTGAATAATGCTTTTCTTGCAACCACAGGACGTCGTGTTACGACTCATACTGTGCGCAATAGGATGCTTGATGCGCAACTTCACTCCCGACGTCCATGGGAGGTCCATCTTTGCAGTCACGACACTGTGGAGCGCGGTACAGATGGGCCTAGCAACATGCCGAATAGGGTGCTCGAGATTGGCATCACGTTCTCTTCACCGATGAATGTCACATATGCCAGACAGTCATCGGAGACGTGTTTGGAGGCAACCCAGCCAGGCTTAACGCCTTAGACACACTGTGCAGCGAGTGCAGCAAGGTGGAGATTTCCTGCTGTTTTGGGGTGGCATTATGTGGAGTCAATGTATGCCGCTGGTGGTCATGGAAGGCGCCGTAACGGCTGTAGATTATGTGAATGCCATTCTTCGACCGATAGTGTAACCATATCAGCAGAATATTGGTGAGCCAATCATCTTAGTGGACGACAATTCGCGCCCCAATCGTGCACATCTAGTGAATAACTTCCTTCAGGGTAACGACATGGCTCGACTAGAGTGGCCACCATGTTCTCCAGACATGAACCCTATCGAACGTGCCTGGGATAGACTGAACAGAACTGTTTATGGGCGACGTTACCCACCAACCACTCTGAGGGATCTACAACGAATCGCTGTTGGGGATTGGGACAATCTGGATCAACAGTGCCTTGATGAACTTGTGGATAGTGTGACACGACGAATACAGGAACGCATCCATGCAAGAGGACGTGCTACTGGGTATTAGAGGTACCGGTGTGTACAGCAATCTGGACCACCGCCCCTGATGGTCTCAATGTACGGTGGTACAACATAGAATGTGTGGTTTTCAGGAGCAATAAGAAGGGCGGAAATGATGTTTATGTTGATCTCTTTTCCAATTTTCTGTACAGGCTCCGGAACTCTCGGAGCCGAGGTGATGCAAAACTTTTTTTGATGTGTGTAGCATTCTATTACTGGGAGCGACGTACATCACTATAGCACGAATGAGAGATATAAACTAGACCTGTAGGTGTTATTTCGTATAAGACTATCGGCTAAACGAATAAACAGTTTATTCTAATCACAGACTTAAATATACCTTTTTAGAAATAACCGACATAAAGGCCCAGACGGCAGTAGATTATGTACATAGTATACAGTTGAGCGGAACGTTTAAATTTCTAATTAAATAATTTAAAATCTATACAGTTGCGAGTCTAAGTAGAAAAGCAAGCGATGGCATCAGACCAGTCGACCATAGCTACGGCTTCTGTAACATGAACTAACTGCAACGAGAAGCTCGACACAGAATCAGTACCTCAGATCACATACATTAGTGTACTGTACACTTCTGTGACATCGGTTAGCAATTTAAAATTATATCTCTGATTTATTGTTCCTCGTCTCCTTAGAATCATCTCAGTACTCTGTAACAAACTGCAGACACAAACAGTTAAATAACTTTTACATGTTATACTAAGCGGAATTCCTCAGACCGATAATAATTTATTATTTACAGATTAATTAGTTTAGAAGTATGCTCTGTGCCAGTTTTCAGTAATATTTCAGTTCACTTTTCACACTGAGCGGTTCTTGGGATACAGTTATTTATCATTAAATGACAATGACGCATATCATTTCTCGTATTCGGTGAACAGTTTGCAGATACTATTCTGTAAACATTCTGCGTTTAACGGTTTTCATTGCTTTTTGTGAATGTTGCATAAAGTGTCATGTAGTGCCTCGAACACAAATACGCGTGATTTAATGATGCCTTCTGTTTTCTTTAATTTATAGTACCGTCCCTCGATCGTTTTGAGGTACACCTTGTAGAACACCGTATTATGCGTCTCTCTTAGGAACCATAAGAAAATTCGAACACCAATTGTTTCTTTAATCTTGTCATTGCATTGTCATCGAGCCGCTTCTGCACGTTATACAGAGTGTTACAAAAAGGTACGGCCAAACTTTCAGGAAACATTCCTCACACACAAAGAAAGAAAATATGTTATGTGGACATGTGTCCGAACGCTTACTTTCCATGTTAGAGCTCATTTTATTACTTCTCTTCAAATCACATTAATCATGGAATGGAAACACACAGCAACAGAACGTACCAGAGTGACTTCAAACACTTTGTTACAGGAAATGTTCAAAATGTCCTCCGTTAGCGAGGATACATGCATCCACCCTCCGTCGCATGGAATTCCTGATGCGTTCAAAAATGGTTCAAATGGCTCTGAGCACTATGGGACTCAACATCTTAAGTCATAAGTCCCCTAGAACTTAGAACTACTTAAACCTAACTAACCTAAGGACATCACACACACCCATACCCGAGGCAGGATTCGAACCTGCGACCGTAGCAGTCCCGCGGTTCCGGACTGCAGCGCCAGAACCGCTAGACCACCGCGGCCGGCCCTGATGCGTTGATGCAGCCCTGGAGAATGGCGTATTGTATCACAGCCGTCCACAATACGAGCACGAAGTGTCTCTACATTTCGTACCGGGGTTGCGTAGACAAGAGCTTTCAAAAGCCCCCATAAATGAAAGTCAAGAGGGTTGAGGTCAGGAGAGCTTGGAGGCCATGGAATTGGTCCGCCTCTACCAATCCATCGGTCACCGACTCTGTTATTGAAAAGCGTACGAACACTTCGACTGAAATGTGCAGGAGCTCCATCGTGCATGAACCACATGTTGTATCGTACTTGTAAAGGCACATGTTCTAGCAGCACAAGTAGAGTATCCAGTATGAAATCATTATAACGTGCTCCATTGAGCGTAGGAGGACGAAGCTGAAATGAGCTCTAACATGGAAATTAAGCATTTCCGGACACATGTCCACATAACATCTTTTCTTTATTTGTGTGTGAGGAATGTTTCCTGAAATTTTGGCCGTACCTTTTTGTAACACCCTGTATGAAACGGAACAAGCACCGGACGAAATTTCAGAACCAATACTTTTTCATTAAGAGTCACAAATAAGCAGTTGTTTTTCTCCAAGTATGCATCCCTTCGTATTGGCAGATACAGACGTAATATTTATAGTATATTTTCGAGAATGAAGTCATCATTTGTCTAAAGCAGCTACAATGGGAAATGTGCAACTGTAGTCTTATTGTCCTCGGACTCTTTCACTGCGGCATGTCTGAATACAAATTCTTGGTTTTCAACCCACGTAAATTCTAATAAAATTCTCGAGTTTTTGGTGGTTAGGAGTAAAACCACTGACTCGAACTGAAGTGGCTTGAAAATCGAGCTTGTTTTAGTCAGGTGTCTCATTCTGACGTAGGGCTTTGCGTATACAAACGTTATTGCAGAAATCTTGTTCAAGCCAGCGGAGATTAATGGATTGGTTTAGCCTTCGACGCAATGATGGCCAAAAAACCCTATGTTTAGCAGCGAAATCGACCAGACTCTACTTAAACTGCTCGCAACACGAACCAAACCAAGCAATGGTAAAAATTTCCAATCTTGTAGTTGTTTTTAATGGTCACAATTTATTTAATGGCTTTTGCGTGTAGTTTCTGAGGGGAAGGAAAAAAATCAGTGTAGTTATCAGTAATGTGGAACACAAGTGACGGCTCTATAAATTTCAACACAGGCGTTTGAGAAAGCACGTTAGAAAAAAAATGTTCAAATGTGTGTGAAACCTTATGGGACTCAACTGCTAAGGTCATCAGTCCCTAAGCTTACACACTACTTAACCAAAATTATCCTAAGGACAAACACACACACCCATGCCCGAGGGAGGACTCGAACCTCCGCCGGGACCAGCCGCACAGTCCACGACTCCAGCGCCACAGACCACTCGGCTAATCCCGCGCGGTAAAGCACGTTAGTTCTGATGGAATCACAAGAGAACGATATTTCATGTAGACGCACCAACGGCTAGTTAATCATACTCACTTTGTAAGCTCTCGCTACCTACCTGGATTATACGCAGGAAATTAGGAGTTATTGCTTCAAATGGAAATTAGCCGTGCAGTCGAATGCTGCGGGCTACGCACAGATATGTTATAGAGATTACGTATTAATAATAACCAAAAATTAAAACAAAAAGCCGTTGTTAACTGTTTCTTGAACGCTTATCAAATATTCAAATCAGGAACCCTCTCCAGTTTTAGACTCGTTTCCCAGACGCACTGTAAAGTGGATTGCAGAGCATTGATGTAGATGTTTTCTTCCATTTAAAAACTTCCTACGTTTGCAACTTAAGTATACTGCTTCCTCACTTAGAAAAAGAGAGCAGGATTAGTTCTAACATTACACCGGTACGTGGAAGACGACTGCATATTTTTCATTATCAAATTAAATTAATTTTTTTTATTCCATGAAATAAACAAATGATTCGAAAATGACGAAAGAGTTTTGAGAGATGAGTAGCCTTCGACGCCGCAAATTTTTAGAATCTTTTTCATTAACAGGCCAAGAAATTACACTTGAGATAATTTACTCCTCCTCTTGTCATTCATTTATTGATGTATGGCGACAAGTATTGACATGTGAAAGCGAATAATACACAAATCAAGTTAAGAATAAGAATGTTGCAACGCGTTAGAAAAAATTGGAGTGTTGTTTCCCGCTAACTTTAAGTGCCAAAGAAGGCATCAAACAATAGGTATAAAGCTACAACAGACACAATATATGAACGCAATAAGGAGAAGTGGCGGAATAAATACGAGGGAAGCCAAGGTCTAACAGTTGTTAAATGTTACGTAACTGTTGTAATATCTAAGTTGGTGAAATGTGAGACGCGCACAAGTCATTAGTTAATGGTTAATCACATCTCATTAGAATTTTTCAGTCTCTCACTTCTTATCTTTCTACGTTCCTCGAAAAACAATGTTTTAGGCCTACGTTTATGAGCTGCACCAGAAGTGCCTAAATAAAGGAACGAAAAACGAAGATTAGGAGTTAAGGTAATGCTGACGAACAGTTTGTTAGTGACAGAGGAGAAGTTTTGATGTAACTATTATAGGGAAGGATATGTACCGTGTGCTATTGGAAGAAACATCCAGGCATTGGCTTTGAACAACTTCAGGGATCAACCGCTATCATGCCGTACATGAGTTCGCTACGTTAATTACTGTGGCACTTCGTTCAATGGGGATACTGAGCTGCACATTACTTTGTGTGCGATTTTCGTGTGAGCATAACCATACTTATAATGTTCTGTTCAGTGTGGCAACGTAGTGCCTACACGAGGAAGCTGGACGTACACTTGAACGAGTCAGTGAAGATTATTACGGGGGCACATTAAAATCCACCCCGATTCCATGGCTGCACACCATCAGCAACATCCCACCACTTGAATTACGACGCCAAGAAGCAATCGATCGAGAATGGAGGAAACTACACCACCCTGGCTACCAACAAGACCTCCCAATTCATAAAGTCTTAAACAACCCTCCCCCAGACCGTTTAAAATCTCGCAATCCACTGCGGCATAATGGAAGGAACGATAAGTAGTTCGACATTAAAGAAGAGTGGCACAAGAGGTGGAATGCTGCAACAATAGCACATCGAGGTATCCAAGACCCGACTGCCAGCCTACCAGGATTTCATCTGCAGAGAAGAGAGTGACCAAGTCTGAACAGAATAAGAACTGGCCACGCCAGGTGCAACGCTATGATGCACAAGTGGGAACTCGGAGATTCCCCAGCCTGTGATTGTGGGGCCCAAGAACAAACTCTTCAACATATTGTTAGAGACTGTCCTCAGAGGAAGTATCCTGGACCATCTAGTGATTTTATTAATGCTACTCGCTGGCCGCGGTGGTCTAGCGGTTCTGGCGCTGCAGTCCGGAACCGCGGCACTGCTACGGTCGCAGGTTCGAATCCTGCCTCGGGCATGGGTGTGTGTGATGTCCTTAGGTTAGTTAGGTTTAAGTAGTTCTAAGTTCTAGGGGACTTATGACCTAAGATGTTGAGTCCCATAGTGCTCAGAGCCATATTAATGCTACTCCCTCTGCTGGTAGTTGGCTTCAGTCATTAGATATTGAACTTTGAATAAATGTATCTGCCTTTTTAAACTTGCAGTTATATCAGTCAAAGTAGTCAGTAATATTAAGTTAGTAACTTTCACAATTTAAAAATGTGTATACAATTGGCGCCAAAAAGTAAAACTAAAGTTTATGTAAATACTGAACTCGATATACATGTAAAATTTAACTTTATGTACTTGTCAATGTTTGCTGTTGTTACCATACGATAAATAAATAAAAATAATCCTCTTCTATTCTATGACTGCCCTTGGTTAACCCTTTTCCGTCCATTTTCATTCAATTCCCTGGAAATGCAATCATCTGTTTCATTTCAGTTCGTACTCCATGTCTAGTATATTCAACACAACCAAGAAAACGTACAAATTTCATTAATTTATTCACTATTGTCTGAGAACACTGAGGCTGTTTTCGTAAATATCACTGAAGAGGAAGCTGCAGCCAGCCACACTTCTTGAATGAATGATTCATTTAACTGTAACCAGTTTCAGGCCTATGCTCCGTCAGGTGGTGACAACTTGACATGTCACTTTCTTCGCAATATACTAGACCTGACGATAACTTATTAATTCAGAACCGTTTAACTGTAGTAAATCCACCAAATTATTTAAGTGTTCACTCAGTATTAGATCAAGATTTATAACGGAGGAGCTGGAAGGATTTCTCACATTGTTTAGAACCCCATGGAGAATGGATACGCAGAATTCCAGCATGTTTGCTATATGTTGTTACTAGAGAGGGCCTTAACACCATAATAAATAAATCTAAAAGTAGTAAGTCATTTCGGACTATCTACGTCTACTGGTCATTACAGATTTCGTCAATATTTATGGTAAACACAAGGGGTGGCCAGAAATGAAACTGACACAAGTGGAAGCTCGAGATGGTCAAGTGTTTAGAAAAAACATAAACAAAAAAAAAAAGAAAGAAATTGTGCGGGTTGGGGGAGACATTACCCCTTTACGTTGAGGTAACAGAAGTCATGCCCGCATCTCGTGGTCGTGCGGCAGCATTCTCGCTTCCCACGCCCGGGTTCCCGGGTTCGATTCCCGGCGGGGTCAGGGATTTTCTCTGCCTCGTGATGGCTGGGTGTTGTGTGCTGTCCTTAGGTTTGTTAGGTTTAGGTAGTTCTAAGTTCTAGGGGACTGATGACCATAGATGTTAAGTCCCATAGTGTTCAGAGCCATTTGAACCATTTTTTTGAACTGAAGTCATGGGATACCTCCTAATATCGTGTCGGACCTCCTTTTAACCGGCGTAGTACACCAAATAGACGTGGCTTGGATTCAATAAGTCCTTAGTAGTCTCCTGCAGAAATATTGGGCGAAGCTGCCTCCACAGCCCTACATAACTGCAGAAGTGTTGCCGGTGCAGGATTTTGTGCACGAACTGACATCTCTATTACGTTCCATAAATGTTAGATGGGATTCACGTCGGGCGTTCTGGGTGACCTCATCATTCACTCGAATTGTCCAGAATGTCGCGAGCTCTGTGCCACACTAGAACTCTACTAACAGATCTTACCAAATGAAATCTGAAGTCTTACCAGGCAATCATTTTCCACTCGTCTAGAGTCCAACCAATATGGTCGCGAGCCCAGGAGAGGCGCTGCAGGCGATGCCGTGCTGTGAGCAAAGGCATTCGGGTCGGTTGTCTGCCACCATAGCCCACTAACACTGAATTTCGCCGCACTGTCCTGACGGCTACGCTCTCGTACGCCCCACATTAATCTCTGCGGTTACTTCACGCACAATTGCTTGTCTTTCAGCACTGACAAATCAACGCAAACGACGCTGCTCTCTGCCGTTACTTGAGGCCGTCGGCCACTTTTATTAAAAGAGATGGGGCCCCTCCACGCCCGCACCAACGTGGTGAACAAACCAAAAGTTCTACTGTCACCTCCGTAAACATGTTAGTTGTCTAGTAAGTGGATCACAGGATGCTGGGCTGTGATGTTGTCCGTGCGTCTGGGTAAGGCTACGCATTAACACGGTCCATCAGGTGATAGATAGTGGACGAAACGTGAGTGAGGGTAGCGATTTGAAGAGCAGACGGAAAAAAGTGCCATGGCTCGTGCCGTGGGAAAAAAACCTCTGCGACAGTGGGATGGGTAGTAAGAGCAGTAGTGGCTTACTAGCTGCGATAGCTCATGCAAGGTTGGATTTGTTAGTATAGGTATCATGCATCATTACCGTGACAAGCGATGGCGATGTGTCCCAGTTGCTGCAGCTGCTACATTCCTGGAACAATCGAGATCGTTATACAGTAGTGGGAGATCGGCCATAGATCATCTCACTGTGTGGGGGATGTGTGGAGCTTGTTTGCATGCAGTGTACGGTATGGCTTCCCTGTGTGGTGCCAGTTATTCGACAGTGTATTTCAGCTGGATATCCGGTAATGCCGTCTGATTAACAGGGGCTCGCCTGTGCCGTTATGTTTGCGTATGCTTGGCCATAGATGTTATGTCCTTACAAGTATGTCTTTTGGTCTTTTATGTTTCCATCTATGGTTGTGGTCGTAGTGCCCCAGATTCAGAATAAACGGGTTCTGCGAATGTCTGGAGTTATTGTATAGTCTTGTGGTGAGTTTGTGGATTACCTCCGTGAGAGTCTCAGTCGGTATTCCCGGTGAAGGTCCGCGATGCGTGTGTATCGTGGAGCATTGTTTATGATTTTGAGTACTTTGTTTTGTATGAGCTGCAGACGGCGCAGGCGTGTAGGCGCAGCGTATCCCCAGACAGGAGCTGCGTACGTCATCAGGGGTCGGATAAGTGTCATGTACATGGACCTCGACACCCTTCTGTTCAGTGTGCTACGCCTGTTGAGCATAGGATAGAGCTGTTTGAGCCTCGCGCTAGCTCGGTTGGTCATGTGTTGTATGTGGTCCCCCCAGAGTAATTTCCGGTCCAGCCAGACACCGAGGTATTTGACTTTCTCGCAGAAACGTATTGGACGTGCATGTAGAGTTATTGGTCTGCAGTAGCGGTGTTTGCGCAGTTGCTTCGGTCTTCTAGTGAACAGAACGGCTTCGCACTTGTCGACGTTTACTCTAACACGCCATTTCTCCAACCAAGGCTCGGCCACTCTGAGTGCAGTCTGTAGGCGTGACGTAATGTTTGATGGTTTCCAATCTTGCGCAAGGATGGCTGTGTCATCCGCGTAGATTGCCATCATTGTGTTGTGTGTGGTTGGCAGATCGTTTATGTAGAGGTTAAACAGTAGGGGCCCTAGGATGCTTCCCGGTTTGAGAGATGTTGCCTGAAATTTAGGATTCTCGGCGTACTCTTGACACAGTGAATCTCGAAATATTGGATTCCCTAACGATTTCCCAGCTGAAATGTCCCGAGCATCTAACTCCAACTAACGTTCCGCATTCAAAGTCTGTTAACGCACGTCGTGCGGCCATAATCACAAAGGAAACCTTTTATTATGAATCAGCTGAGTATAAATGATGGCTGCGCCTATACAATATACCTTTATTCCTTGTATATGCGATACTACCGCTGTTCCATGACTGTTGTCACCCCAGTTTATGTTATCGTAGTTCCCAGGCGGTGGCGCAGAGGAAAGAGAGCAGAATGGTAATCCAACGGTGGTGTGGTTATGTGGTCCACTCCTTATGAGGATATTTTTCTTTATTTTCGATTTTTACCTTACGTACACTGAAAATAAACTGTATATATCGTATTGTATTGTATGTTAGCCGGGGACCTAGAAACGACAGAGAGGCTCCGTCCCCGCCGCAGCCGCAGAGGTCCACATCCACACGACGACTAAGGCAGTCCACTTCACCCCTCCGCCGACCAACACCGAACCCAGGGTTATTGTGCGGTTCGGCCCCCGGTGGACCCCCCAGGGAACGTCTCACACCAGATGAGTGTAACCCCTATGTTTGCGTGGTAGAGTAATGGTGGTGTACGCGTACGTGGAGAACTTGTTTGCGCAGCAAAACTGAGGCGTAATAATTGGAACCAGCCCGCATTCGCCGAGGCAGATGGAAAACCGCCTAAAAACCATCCACAGACTGGCCGGTTCACCGGACCTCGACACAAATCCGCCGGGAGGACTCGTGCCGGGGACCAGGCCCTCCTTCCCGCCCGGAAAGCCGTGCGTTAGACCGCACGGCCAACCGGGCGGGCATATATCGTATTACTATTTTCATAAAAGGCATGAAAAGAAAGACAAAGGAAAATTTGAAATTGCAAATAAATTTCCAAGAAAGGATTGTCTGATAGCTTCCACGACGACTCTGCAAACTACTTTTCAAAAAGGGATTCTAATGAAGACGTACAGGACTTCGTGTTCCGTTAGTTTCGTTTTGTCCATCGAGCAGCCCTCGGCACCGTGATTATATTTATCGTCAAGTAAAGAATTTGATCATAAAGCTTCAGACAGATAGAGAGAGAGAGAGAGAGAGAGAGAGAGAGAGAGAGAGAAATCACATCCGGAGAACACTGCATCAAAATACATTCCATTGTACATCAACAGCTACCCTCGCCAATACTTGGCGAAATGCTGTGTTACGCGTTGCTTGCTGCCAAACTGTATTACGAATATAAACCATGTTTGTTTTGCTATAGAAGCTTTAAAACAACCAAGTAGCTGCACAAACACGGCAAGCAAGGCGAGTATCACTACAGCACTTGTTAATCATCAACTGTAAAACAGAGAAAGTATCTAATTTTACATACGAAGTTCTCATGTATCTCTTACAATCCCTTTCTGGAAATTTATTTGCAATCCTTTTTTCTACTTTACGAAAATATTATTAAATACGATATATTCAGCATTATTTGCGTTTATTTTCTGTAAGTAACGTGAAAATTGAAAGTAAAAAGAAGTTTTCATGTAAGAACTCGATCCCACGATCATTGGATTACCGCTCTGTATTCTCGCCAATCGCTGCCTGGAAACTACACCAACATAAATGACTCAAGCTTCACTCGATACCAGCCAGAATTTTTTTTTTTTTTTTAAACGCTTCGTCATCTGCAGCTCTCACTTCAGTCACCTCTATTTCTGTCCAAGCTTGGCATATAATGTAAATTTGGGCAAATCGCTGATGAAGAGAAGACTTCGTTCCCATTTTACTACTAATATATATGTTTGTCAGATGTTGAAAAGAGTGATCTATACGATGCCACATTTAGTAATAATGTCTGTGGAGTAAACATAGATAAGTACTACAAAGATCTAACTATGGATATTAAACTAGTAAGAGGTGCAGAATACAATATGCGATTGTGGGTTCGCATGGTGAAAAACACTCTCGTTTATTTTTCTTTTCTTCTTTAAGCCAAGAAAACTGTAACAAACGTAGAAACCATGCTGTAGCATAAACGTAAATAAGATATTATAGAACTATACACACAATATCGCACTTGCATGTACCCGTGTTTCTCTATAGCTTAATCCTACTTTTCTCCGAATTTCGAACATCTTGCACCGTTCTACATTTTCTTACATTGTAGAACGCTTTCCCCAAGTCGACAAATCCTACGACGCCTCTTGATTACAGTTCAATACTGCTTCCATTATTATTCACTACGTCATAGCTGGCGCCTTTGCCGTTCCTAAATCCACTCCGATCGTAATCTAACAGACCTTGAATTTTCTTTTCTATTCTTATGTATATTATTCTTGCCAGCAACTTCGATTCATGAGCTTTTAGGCTGATGGTGCGATAATTCTCACACTTATCGCCTCCATGAACTATGGACCTTGCCGTTGGTGGGGAGGCTTGCATGCCTCAACGATACAGATAGCCGTACCGTAGGTGCAACCACAACGGAGGGGTGTCTGTTGAGAGGCCAGACAAACTTGTGGTTCCTGAAGAGGGGTAGCAGCCTTTTCAGTAGTTGCAGGGGCAACAGTCTGGATGATTGACTGACCTGGCCTTGTAACACTAACCGAAACGGCCTTGCTGTGCTGGTACTGCGAACGTCTGAAAGCAAGGGGAAACTACAGCCGTAATTTTTCCCGAGGGCATGTAGCTTTACTGTATGATTAAATGATGTTGGCGTCCTCTTGGGTAAAATATTCCGGAGGTAAAATAGTCCCCCACTCGGATCTCCGGACGGGGACTACTCAAGAGGACGTCGTTATCAGAAAACTGGCGTTCTACGGATCGGAGCGTGGAATGTCAGATCCCTTAATCGGACAGCTAGGTTAGAAAATTTAAAAAGGGAAGTGGATAGGTTAAATTTAGATATAGTGGGAATTAGTGAAGTTCGGTGGCTGGAGGAACAAGGCTTTTGCTAAGGTGAATACAGGGTTATAAATACAAAATCAAATAGGGATAATGCCGGAGTGGGTTTAATAATGAATAAAAAAAATAAGAGTGCGGGTAAGCTACTACAAACAGCATAGTGAACGCATTATTGTGGCCAAGATAGACACGAAGCCCACGCCTACTACAGTATCACAAGTTTACGTGCCAACTAGCTGTGCAGATGATGAGGAAATTTATGAAATGTATGATGAGATAAAAGAAATTATTCAGGTAGTGAAGGGAGACGAAAATTTAATAGTCATGGGTGACTGGAATTTGACAGTAGGAAAAAAAAGAGAAGGAAACGTAGTAGGTGAATATGGACTGGGGCTATGAAGTGCAAGAGGAAGTCACCTGGTACAATTTTGCACAGAGCATTACTTAATCATAGCTAACACTTGGTTCAAGAATCATGAAAGAAGGTTGTATACATGGAAGAACCCTGGAGATACTAGAAGGTTTCAGATAGATTATATAATGGTAAGACAGAGATTTAGGAACCAGGTTTTAAATTGTAAGACATTTCCAGGGGCAGATGTGAACTCTGACCACAATCTGTTGGTTATGAACTGTAGATTAAAACTAAAGAACCTACAAAAAGGTGGGAATTTAAGGAGATGGGACCTGGATAAACTGGATAAACCAGAGATTGTACAGAGTTTCAGGGAGAGCATAAGGGAACAATTGACAGGAATGGGGGAAAGAAATACAGTAGAAGAAGAATGGGTAGCTTTGGGGAATGAAATAGTGAAGGCAGCAGAGGATCAAGTAGGTGAAAAGCCGAGGGCTTGTAGAAATCCTTGGGTAACAGAAGAGATACTGAATTTAACTGATGAAAGAAGAAAATATAAAAATGCAGTAAGTGAAGCAAGCGAAAAGGAATACAAATGTCTCAAAAATGAGATCGACAGGAAGTGCAAAATGACTAAGCAGGGATGGCTAGAGGACAAATGTAATGATGTAGAGGCTTATCTCACGAGGAGTAGGATAGATACTGCCTACAGGAAAATGAAAGAGACCTTTGGAGAAAAGAGAACCACTTGCATGAATATCAAGAGCTCAGATGGAAACCCAGTTCTAAGCAAAAAAGGGAAAGCAGAAAGGTGGAAGGAGTATATAGAGGGTCTATACAGGGACGATGTTCTTGAGGACAATGTTATGGAAATGGAAGAGGAGGTAGATGAAGATGAAATGGGAGATATGATACTGTGTGAAGAGTTTGACATAGCACTGAAAGACCTAAGTCGAAACAAGGCCTTGGGAGTAGACAACATTCCATTAGAACTACTGACAGCCTTGGGAGAGCCAATCCTGACAAAACTCTACCATCTGGTGAGCAAGATGTATGAGACAGGCGAAATTCCCTCAGCTTTCAAGAAGAATATAATAATTCCAATCCCAAAGAAAGCTGGTGTTGACAGATGTGAAAATTACCGAACTATCAGTTTAATAAGTCACGGCTGCAAAATACTAACGCGAATTCTTTACAGACGAATGGAAAAACTGGTAGAAACCGACCTCGGGGAAGATCAGTTTGGATTCCGTAGAAATGTTGGAACACGCGAGGCAATACTGACCTTACGACTTATCTTAGAAGATATATTAAGGAAAGGCAAACCAATGTTTCTAGCATTTGTAGACGTAGAGAAAACTTTGACAATGTTGACTGGAATACTCTCTTTCAAATTCTGAAGTTGGCAGAGGTAAATTACAGGGAGCGAAAGGCTATTTACAATTTGTACAGAAAACAGATGGCAGTTATAAGAGTCG
Source organism: Schistocerca nitens (assembly GCF_023898315.1). Lineage (NCBI taxonomy): Eukaryota > Metazoa > Arthropoda > Insecta > Orthoptera > Acrididae > Schistocerca > Schistocerca nitens. The sequence continues at coordinate 1,045,051,490 of NC_064615.1, read as the reverse complement.
AGGGACATGAAAGGGAAGCAGTGGTTGGGAAGGGAGTGAGACAGGGTTGTAGCCTCTCCCCGATGCTATTCAATCTGCATATTGAGCAAGCAGTAAAGGAAACAAAAGAAAAGTTCGGAGTGGGTATTAAAATCCATGGAGAAGAAATAAAAACATTGTGGTTCGCTGATGACATTGTAATTCTGTCAGAGGCAGCGAATGACTTGGAAGAGCAGTTGAACGGAATGGACGGTGTCTTGAAAGGAGGGTATAAGATGAACATCAACAAAAGCAAAACAAGGATAATGGAATGTAGTCGAATTAAGTCGGGTGATACTGAGGGAATTAGATTAGGAAATGAGACACTTAAAGCAGTAAAGGAGTTTTGCTATTTGGGGAGCAAAATAACTGATGATGGTCGAAGTAGAGAGGATATAAAATGTAGACTGGCAATGTAAGGAAAGGGTGTCTGAAGAAGAGAAATTTGTTAACATCGAGTATAGATTTAAGTGTCAGGAAGTCGTTTCTGAAAGTATTTGTATGGAGTGTAGCCATGTCTGGAAGTGAAACACGGACGATAAATAGTTTGGACAAGAAGAGAATAGAAGCTTTCGAAATGTGGTGCTACAGATGAATGTTGAAGATTAGATGAGGAGGTATTGAATAGAATTGGGGAGAAGAGGAGTTTGTGGCATAAATTGACCAGAAGAAGGGATCGGTTGGTAGGACATGTTCTGAGGCATCAAGGGATCACCAATTTAGTACTGGAGGGCAGCGTGGAGGGTAAAAATCGTAGAGGGAGACCAAGAGATGAATACACTAAGCAGATTCAGAAGGATGTAGGCTGCAGTAGGTACTGGGAGATGAAGAAGCTTGCACAGGATAGAGTAGCATGGAGAGCTGCATCAAACCAGTCTCAGGACTGAAGACCACAACAACATCATCGCCTCTTTCAATCTTGGGAATTGTGTGTACGGTGTTTTTCCATAAGACTGGTGGTATATCTTCAGTCTGATGGATTCTACACGACGTGAAGAGTGATTTTTTTTTGCCACTCGCTCCAGTTATTTTAGAAATTCTGATGGTTTTTGTCTACCCCTTCTGCCTTATTTGATCTCAATTCTTCCAAAGCGCCTTCAATTCTGACTCTAACACTGAATCTCCTATGCCATCACTATCAACTGCAATTCCTGCACCTAAAGTGTCGTAAGACATGTCCAACCCCCCCCCCCCACCCCCACCCCCACCCACCCACCCTCCATAGAGGCCATCATTGTGGCCTTTCCAACTATCTGCTCTCTGCATTTAACAGCGGTATTCCTATTGCAACGTTTCTTCGCAGTTAGCTTCCTTGGACCCACATTTTTCTGTTAAACATCCGTAATTCCCGTTTTTAGAGATGTCCATTCCTCTTCGAGTGAGCTTCTTACTCTGGTATTCCTTATCGCAGTATCCACATCCTGAACGAACTTTAAACACGTCTCGTCGTTCCCCAGTACTTTAGTGTCCCACTTCCTTCCACACTGATAGTTCCGGACGATTCTCTTAAACTTCAGTCTACTCTTCATCATTACTACATTATGATCGGAGTCTAAATCTGCACCTGCGTATGCCTCAAAGTCCGATATCAGGTTTCGAAATTTCTGTCTGACCTTGATGTAATCCAGATGGAACATTCCAATGTCTCCCAAACTTTTCCAGTTATACCTCCTTCTCTTGATATTTTTGGATAGAATATTCGATATTACCATCTGAAATTTATGCAGAACCTAAGAAAATAACAATCTGCTTCTTGAGCAGAGGTGCAGCTGCATGTTGAAATGTACGTAACATGTCGCCAACGTCTGGTCATCAGAGCGATTTCTTTAGATGTTTTTAGCTAAAAAAAAAAAAAACTAGTGCAGACTTGTCAGTGCACTGTTTTTGATAGGGAGGGAGTTTCAGAAGGGATCCAGGGACTACAGCCGTTGTCACTGTTTAGCTGGACTTCGAAGGGAAAAAACGCAGTTCTGCTGTCGATATAGTCCGTACCTAAACACTCAACTCTTAGCTGAAGAACGCACTTCTGCTATCGATATAGTCCGTACCTAAACACTCAACTCTTAGCTGAAGAAAGTCAACCATTTGGACGGGCAAACATTACCGTCGTGTTATACTACATGAAAAATGAGTGAAGCATATAGAAAGGGAGGACGAAGTAAGATGTAAGTTCACAGATTGAGAGTGTATGCGACGTTAGTGCACTGGTTACAAAATCGAGTCACATTTACAAAGAAGTATGAGCCCCCTTATCAGTATGTAACAAAACCTTATCTAACCTGCAAGCCTGCACTAACTTGTTTGGGAAGGATGTCATAAAGACACTGTATCCTTTTTTGAGGCAAGCTAACTCTCAGCTGTTGTAACTGGCCCATAATGTTCCGTATGCCACCCTGAATGGCCGCGCGGTTAGAGGCGCCATGTAACGGATTGATGGGCCCCTCCCCCCGGAGGTTCGTGTCCTCCCTCTGGCATGGGTGTATGTGTGTGTTGTTCTTGGCATAAGTTAGTTTAAGTAGTGTCTAAGTCTACGTACCGATGACCTCAGAAGTTTGGTCCCTTAGGAATTTACAGACATCTGAACGTTTTTTTGGATATTCTGTATACTGTTAGTGAGACGAAGTTGAAGTTCGAGCGGGCCCACCAGATGTTGTATACGGTACACATCTCGAAATCTTGCTGCCCATGGGAGCACTTCACACAGACATACGTGTGACCTGAGCATTGTCCTGTTGAAAAATGATACCTCGATATTTTCGCTTGGAAGGTAACAAGTGAGGACTCTGGACGTTTATGACGTACCGTCGGAGTTCCCTCAAACCCCATCAGGCGTGACCTGAAATCACACGGACGTCTCTGCACACCCTACCGCCAACAGTAACACCGCTGAGCCTTTCCGAAAGTTTCAAAGAACGGGACCTTTCACCAGGTCGCCGCCGTACTTGCCGACGATGGTCAGCCGAAACATGCATAACCGCGTTTCATCGCTAAATACAGTTCGACGTCATTTATCGGCAGTCCACGCTTCCTGGTTAAGACACCTCTCCAGTCGCAGTCGTTTGTGTTACAGTGTTAAATGGCAGCTTACTTTTTTTTTCCGAGTCATCAGTCTTCTGACTGGTTTGATGCGACCCGATAAGCATTCCTCTCCTGTGCCAGCAGAGTAGCACTTGCAACCTACGTCCTCAATTATTTGCTGTCTTCCTCTACAGTTTTCACCCTCTACAGTTCCATCCAGTACCATGGAAGTTAGTCCCTAATGTCCTAACATCCTGTCCCTCCTTCTTGTCAGTGTTTTCCATATATTCCTTTCTTCTCCGATTCTGCGCAGAACCTCCTCATTCCTTACCTTATCAGTCCACCTAATTTTCGACATTCTTCTGTAGCATCACATCTCAAACGCTTCGATTGTCTTACGTTCCGGTTTTCCCCAGTCCATGTTTTACTACCACACAATGCTGTGCTCCAAACGTACATTCTCAGAAATTTCTTCCTCAAATTATGGCCTATGTTCAATACTAGTAAACTTCTCTTGGCCAGGAAACATAAATTACACATGTAATAACGTTCTGTAATGTTTGTAACTACGTTAATTTTGCGGTTTTACAATACAGAAAAACCAACTGATGATGATGATATTGTCGCTGAAACTAGTTTTGGAAAGGAAATAAAAATAAACCAAAAGTGTTTGTCATCAAGGCCAACACTCTATTCCATATCTTTTTTATCCAAACACGTACCAACGGTAGAGTTTCAAGATACAATTACTGAGTGAATTATACGCTGAAAAATATCGAGGTATAGTGTAATAAATGGTTAATACCGCACGATCAACTTATATGTTGGCATGGCCGTATATTTGTGGGACAGACATTCGTTGGATAAATTCCATAGTGTGGGAGTGTGCTGGCAGTCAAGCCGTTGGATGTACAAACAGTTCGAGTAATTTTCACCAGCAGGAAAACAGCATGTACGACAGTAACTTATTTTTTCCCGTTAGAAAAATCAGGCTGAGGTAGGCAACTTGGAACAGTGACCGAAACGTCGGACAATTTTACACATTGATGATGCGGGTACATACCCTAAACAGTTTTATTGACTGCCATTTTCTTCAGGTTATACAATTTTTCAACCCTATAAGCTTATTCTGAGGTATTAAACTAGCCACAACAAGAAACCGTACTAGAGTACCTAGGGCAAGGACAATTGTAGTATCATTAATATTTTAACCTTACTAAGCATGAACAAAAGTTAAACTGATTGTAACAGAAAGTTAAAATGGAAGAATTTTGTCTCTCAATACACTCCTGGAAATTGAAATAAGAACACCGTGAATTCATTGTCCCAGGAAGGGGAAACTTTATTGACACATTCCTGGGGTCAGATACATCACATGATCACACTGACAGAACCACAGGCACATAGGCACAGGCAACAGAGCATGCACAATGTCGGCACTAGTACAGTGTATATCCACCTTTTGCAGCAATGCAGGCTGCTATTCTCCCATGGAGACGATCGTAGAGATGCTGGATGTAGTCCTGTGGAACGGCTTGCCATGCCATTTCCACCTGGCGCCTCAGTTGGACCAGCGTTCGTGCTGGACGTGCAGACCGCGTGAGACGACGCTTCATCCAGTCCCAAACATGCTCAATGGGGGACAGATCCGGAGATCTTGCTGGCCAGGGTAGTTGACTTACACCTTCTAGAGCACGTTGGGTGGCACGGGATACATGCGGACGTGCATTGTCCTGTTGGAACAGCAAGTTCCCTTGCCGGTCTAGGAATGGTAGAACGATGGGTTCGATGACGGTTTGGATGTACCGTGCACTATTCAGTGTCCCCTCGACGATCACCAGTGGTGTACGGCCAGTGTAGGAGATCGCTCCCCACACCATGATGCCGGGTGTTGGCCCTGTGTACCTCGGTCGTATGCAGTCCTGATTGTGGCGCTCACCTGCACGGCGCCAAACACGCATACGACCATCATTGGCACCAAGGCAGAAGCGACTCTCATCGCTGAAGACGACACGTCTCCATTCGTCCCTCCATTCATGCCTGTCGCGACACCACTGGAGGCGGGCTGCACGATGTTGGGGCGTGAGCGGAAGACGGCCTAACGGTGTGCGGGACCGTAGCCCAGCTTCATGGAGACGGTTGCGAATGGTCCTCGCCGATACCCCAGGAGCAACAGTGTCCCTAATTTGCTGGGAAGTGGCGGTGCGGTCCCCTACGGCACTGCGTAGGATCCTACGGTCTTGGCGTGCATCCGTGCGTCGCTGCGGTCCGGTCCCAGGTCGACGGGCACGTGCACCTTCCGCCGACCACTGGCGACAACATCGATGTACTGTGGAGACCTCACGCCCCACGTGTTGAGCAAATCGGCGGTACGTCCACCCGGCCTCCCGCATGCCCACTATACGCCCTCGCTCAAAGTCCGTCAACTGCACATACGGTTCACGTCCACGCTGTCGCGGCATGCTACCAGTGTTAAAGACTGCGATGGAGCTCCGTATGCCACGGCAAACTGGCTGACACTGACGGCGGGGGTGCACAAATGCTGCGCAGCTAGCGCCATTCGACGGCCAACACCGCGGTTCCTGATGTGTCCGCTGTGCCGTGCGTGTGATCATTGCTTGTACAGCCCTCTCGCAGTGTCCGGAGCAAGTATGGTGGGTCTGACACACCGGTGTCAATGTGTTCTTTTTTCCATTTCCAGGAGTGTAGTTTCAAAATCAGGTAAGTCGCCATTTTGCAGCATTTTATTGCTGCTATTTCATTTTATAGTACTGGGAATGAATTTCTCAGTGCCGCCGTCACATAATTTGTTAAAACAGAGACCCAACAACACAATAAAGTACAATATATAAAGTGAAAAATTGCAGGAAAAAAAGGCAGCAACATGTGAGCTGTGCCTCTCGTCACAAACAGCTGGAATGCGCTTGCGTTTATCTCTTCAAATCATCAAGCCACAGTCTAATATACACAGTCACGACACTCCCTGCTCTGAAAATTGTTACCGTGTGACAGCTGGAACAAAGCTAGCGCTCCTAGCGGCGAGAAAGCAACCGTAAAATTAACATTTGTTTTTAATTATTTTCTTCTTAATTAACGAAGTAATTGTTATATTGTTGCGTTCAAAGCACTGTTAAATTATCGAAGGACGTGGAGTATCGTGAGATAAATCTAAAAACTGCCGGATATCACTGATTCAAAATTCTTGAAGAAATAGTTTCGTACATGCGAATAATTGCAGCTTATACAGCTCAAATCAAAATAATATAAACTCGTATTTCATGCATGTGGAATATAGATTTTTGTCGTTGTCTGTTCTTGTTATGATAGATACTTTCTTTGACATTTAACAGTTCTGTGTTGAGTCTTATGATTCGCACATTATTACACTTCACTCGACTTATCAATGTACGAATATTTTTGTAAATGTAACTATTTTTGCTTCAAAAGCGAAAGCGTTGAATGTTTTTGTTGTTCGTGGCTCAGATGTAGCAACAGTAGTGAAACTGGTGTCTTCCCTGTTGGATAAAAGTCTTATTACTTTACTACCACACCGGTGTGGCTTTCCCTTCAACTGCAGTTGTGGTGGCTTTCTTAGTACGTTACATAATTTAGGTGTTGCATGCCATATAAATTTCCTTCGTTCCAAATTCTCCGATTTGACTGGAAGTGTAGCGAACAAAACTTCACGTACTTGAATAGATATGAGTCATTCTGCAAATGTTCGGGTCTTCTCTGATTACTAACTATTTTTCTGTTCTTAAAAGGAAACGACATTCTTCAATAAATATCTGTTGGTCGCAAGAAAATCGTAAATAAACTGATCTGTAATGTACTGTTTCGTACCTCCCACGGTCCTTAGGAAACTAAAGAAACCCAAATGTGATGAACAATTTGTAGCTGTTGCCGATTTTTATGGCCCTATATATGCTCTTCGTTGGAAAAACTATGTTGTACATCAATAAAAACGGTATTAATCACACTCGTCAGATATCGTATTTAGAAGTGTTGCTTGTTGACCGCTTGGAGCGCTGCTGTCGCAGAGTATAACAAAAGTGAGCAGGAGTGTAGAGATTCCATGTGTTAGACTGTGTTTAAGCCAAGGCCATTCCAGATATTGAATGCATGTTGTTAAGATATCTATGTGCGTCATGATACTTCTGGACAAGATCTCTCTGTAGAACGATTCAATGAAGTTCAAAATCTGCAGTATGCTTAGGCCAAACGTAACATTCTTCCATGCCAATGTGCCTTTGGAGACTACGTAGCCTATGTTAGAGACAAAAACTCCGGCCCGCGCGTCTGTTCAATAAATCAAGAATAGGCACTCACAGTAGCGTAAAATATGCTAATGTCAATTGCTGCATTTCGCCGTTAAATTGTAAGTCAAATTTTGTTTCATGTTCCTAAATCTTTGCAGTATTCAAGAGAGAAAATTTGTTGCTCAAAAAACAAAATACTTAACATAGGATGCGAAAGATTCAAAAGCAATGATTTTACTGGCTTAACAGTGAACGAAACCGCAAATAACCGTACCACAAAAGTTAAAAGTAAGCACCTAAATAATAAAACTGTAAATTTCTCTAACTACGAAAATTCTTATATCTTTATGCGGGTACACGAAAGTTGAAAGCAACTGATTAATACCAAACAAACAGTCACGTGAATCAAAGATAATAATCATCGCGAGATCGGAAGTGGAGGTTGAAGCAGTACAGATCTTACAAATATCAACATTTACCGTTTCGCTGTTAATTGCCGATTAAATTTCGTGTCGCAGTATCAACACCATCCACTTTTCAGAAGAGACATGTTGGTATATGAAAAACCAAAATATAAAGTGGGCTGCAAGGGCTTCTAAGGTATGGTTTTGAAAATATGACTTAACATTGAACAAAACTATGAATAATGTTACTACAGATGTTGATAATTAGTTCATCAGTTGCGCGGAACAGAATTTTCATCGTCAGCATACCACGTAACTATGTACCGACTTCAAGTTTGCCCCTAAGCCTCATGCAGATTTTGAATGTCGTTACACCTCTACTGCAGACATATCCAGTCAAAACCACCGCGAATTCTGTGTACACTGTCCAGTGGCATTTTGACGAACTGTAACTAATATCTGGAATAAACTTGGCTTAAAGGGCATTTTACTAGTTTGAAGTGTCACAGTTCGCATATCGTCACTTTTTTGTTACAGTAAATGAATAGATAGCAACCATTATATTTTTACCTTTTGTACTGCACTGCCGTCTCTCTCTTTCAATAAATTATGCTTCGGAGGCATTCTGAATATACTTCTTTGTACAATAATGCAAAGATGTCTCAAAAAACTTTGAATTTGGATCTATGAAATGCAGCAAATAGGCAATTTGTCACACTTGCAGGTATTTTTTGGGACAAAGTTTTTCCCTCTTCACTTTCTGGTACAATTTTTTTAAAACTTTCATCATCCTTAGGTTGTGATACAATTGCCTTTATACTTAAAAACACGCATAATTGCTTCGAGATCTGTACAGTGTAGAGGAAATGACTCAAACTGTTCTAAACATCTGATCTGCAGATGGACGTTATTCGTTTTATTTGTTCAACTATTGACTCCCACACAACTTCATTTATCTCGCAGTTGTTTATACGTTTATATGAGTCCAGGCCTACGGTATTACGTCTCGATATTTTTCAACATATAAAGCGCCTCATTGTGATAATAATGACTATTTTTCGTCCTCTGATATATTTCGATTGGCATCGCTAGGAGCAACAATAGCTGTTTCTGACAATTGAATGTATAAAAACAGGCCACATATGTGTAATATCAAAATTTCGGTCTTAATGCAATATGGAAACAAGTAGCGTTATGCAAAAAGTCAACTGACATTCACAGACTGGTGTTGGCATGGAGGTATTCTTTGGATGTTGGCGATGCGTAGCGTTCATCTGACGCTAGGTGAGGAAAGCCCTACGTCATAATGACGTAACGCTACGTCATCGTGACGTAAATAAACCTAAATCGACCTTATGAGTACTTATATCGATCTTTGCAGCTATACCACAGAGGTTGCACCGTAACGTGAAAAGCCAAATGTAAATACATGTGTAGAAACGAAGTTACAGCAGTTGTGTGGTATGTTCAGCCCAGTTGAATTAGTTACTAAGCTGGAGTCCCAACAATTTTGTATGTTATTGTGTGTTTCTAGAACATAATGAATGTCTGAACGAAGGGACCATAACAAAAGAAAAAAAGAAACGTTTGCAGTCATTTTTTTTAAAATCCGATGAATCGTCCATAAATCATGTGGAAAGAAACGTGGAATAATTATTGAGCTGCAATCCAAATAATTTGGGATGTAATTGGGTATTTCATGAACATAACGAGTCAAAAAATGCTTGTAGCCATTTTTAAAAAATCCCACGAATCGTGCATGATTGTGTCGACAGAAACGGGACATAACTAATTATTGAGCTCTATTCCGAAGAATTTGGGATGTTATTGTGTGTTTCATGAACATACCGAATATCTGAACGAAGGAAACATAACCACAATGAAAGTAAAAAGAAAGCGAGTAGTATTTTTTTTAATCCAATTAATTGTCCGTAAATCATGTGGATAGAAACGTGAAATAGGAAGAAATTAAAGGGTTTCGTATTTTTATAAAAGCCAATGGATTGTACATAATTCTTGTAGGTAGAAACGTTATACCGAGAAATTAATGTGGTTCCAAAGATAATTCCGAATGTTGCTGGAATTTTAATTTTGCTCTCATGCTGTAGATTAGCACAGAAACTTTTGCTCTTCAGAAATAAATTATTGGTGATGATTATAATGTATAATGTAAACTGTTCATAACACATTCCATTATTTTTCCTTTTACGCTGTATACTGTGAAAAAAGAATGATATTTCATGTATAATAGTTACCCACATTTTAATATTCAAGCAGTATCAACTATAAGAAAGATAAGTTTCATAGTAGTTGCCATATGATGTTGAACACTGACTGTCACAATGGGTGAGCTACTTTACAAAATAACCTCAACAGTCCACAGTTTTTAGCAGCACGAAGTGATGTTTCATATGCGATGGTGCAATGCTGTGTTTGTTTATTCTTTCAATGGACATGGTATAAATCTTGGGGGTGTTTGGCATGATTACTATAGCTATTTCCATGTTGCCTAAGAGTCATACAAAAAGTAGCTAAAAATGGCAACAGCACTCACTGCTTTCAGATGCTTAAAATTCTGGAAAATGTGACTTGCACGTCCTTGTTTTTTCACAGTATACAACGTATGAAGAGAAATAATGACATGTGCTATAACGAGTCACTACATTATAATCATCAGCAATAACTTATTTCTGAAGAGCAAAAGTTTCTGTGCCGATATACAGCATGAAGGCAAAATTGAAATTCCAGCAACATTTGGAATTATCTTTGGAACAACATTAATTTCTCAGTTTAATGTTTCTGCCCAAAAGAATTATGTACAATCCATTGGCTTTTATAAAAATACGAAACACTTTAATTTCTCTCTATTTCACATTTCTATCCATATGATTATGCACAATTAATCGGATTTGTAAAAAACAAAACTGACTAGACGCTATTTTTGACTTTCGTTATTGTTATGGTTCCTTCGTTCAGACATTCGTTACGTCAAGAAACACACAATAAAATACAAAACTATTGAGATTACAGCTTAATAAGTAATTCAACTGGGATGAGCATACCACACAACTGCTGTAACTTCGTTTCTACACCTGTATTTACATTTAGCTTTCACGTTACCGTGCAACCTCTGTGGTACAACTGCAAAGATCGATACACGTGCTCATGAAGTCGATTTAGGTTTACTTACCTCACGATGATGTAGCATTACGGCACTATGACTTAAGGCTCTCCTCACCTAACGTGAGATGAATGCTACCCGTTGGCGACAGGTAACACTCATTTCACAAGACTTCCTGCAAATGTGACAATATTATTGATGTCTGCAGAACTGCTGTCGACTTTCTTTAGCGTTCAATACGGGCCTCTCACAAGACTTCATGCATACGAATCGGAGATTTATAAAAACACGCTGTTCTTGGTACGGTTTATTATAATTATTATTATAATTAAATGTCACATAATGGCTTATCGACGGTTGATGCTTTCATGTAAGAGTGCTCTCCGAGAAGCGAGATGTTATCGTCAATAATTTACAAGTTAAGCACAAAATACGCTTCCAATATGAAATTTTCATTCTGTAGCGGAGTGTGTGCAGATATGAAAGTTTCTGAGAGATGAAAAGTGTGTGCCGGACGCAGACTCGAACTGCGGACCTTTGCCTTTCACGCTCAAGTGCTCTACTGACCTGGTCTACCCAAGCTGGACACAGGATCCGTCCTCACAGGTTTACTTCCCGTGGTATTTCAAGCCATAACCCCGCAATACCCTTTCTTCCAGGAGTGCTAATCTTGCATGTTTCGCAGGAGAACTTACGTGAATTCTTGAATGTAGGGGATGTGATAATGGCAGAAGTAAAGCTCTGAGGACGGGTCGTAAGTCGTGCTTGGATAGCTCAGTCGGTAGAGGACTTTCCCGCGAAAGACAAAGTTCGTCAATCTGGCACGCAGTTTTAGTCTACAAGAAATTTTCATGAAATACACCTGTGTTACAGCTAGCAGGATGCCGTTTCAGAGAATCGTGCACTGAAAGTTTATCACAAACGTGTGACCATTATCATTAAATGTCAGTTAAAAATGCGTCAATGATACAAGCCTTCAGGACATACAATTATAACGAAGACAGGAGACTAATATTACATGACAAAGTGGTAGCTTAATGGATAACACTGTGGTTTATGATGTCGCAGGATGTAAATTTTCATCTCAAGACACAATGTTTTTTTCATCTTAGTGTTATTAACATATTCTGAGACTTTCTTAAGAATGTAATACGAGTATGTTCTGTAATATTATATGATATTTGTATTTCCGTAAGATAAGAGAATGAACAACGAAACAAATATTTAGCGATTTCCGAGTGTGTAGTTAGACAGCTAAAATGCAATAAATTCATGTTCTTCCTTCTGACAATTACTTGCTGCTTATTTCCGAATCCATGGTGATTTCCGAATGTGTGGTTAGTCAGGAGTCTAAGAGGACAGCTGAAATTGCTGCCAGTGGAATGAGGAGCAATAATTTCGTATTCTTCCTTCTCAATTATTTCGCTGTTTATTTCCGAATATGTGACAATTTCCGAATGTGTGGTTAGGCAGGAACCTAAGAGGACAGCTAAAATTGCTGCGAGTGAAAAGAGGAGCAGTTACGTTTAATTCTTCCTTGATACAAAGTCGATAGTAGTTTCTACGACTGTCGATATTGCCCGTGACGCGACAGTAGCAGTACGCTATGATCATTCCATAGATATTCTACTCTAATATGTAAATCAAAGATATATATACTCGTCACACGCTTGAAGCTACAAAGATGTAAGGCCTCTGTCTTAATCCTACGTCTATTTTTACTCGAAACAGTCTACGGTATCGTACTACTTATGAGGGTGCCGCAAGAAAGCACGTATCTCTTTCCACACTCACAACGTAGCATCACAGCGGCGCTGTCGCATGTGAAATTCGTTAATCGAGAGAGACAGAAGAAGCACTGCTTGGTGACGTCAGGGAGACAGCAGAAGAGCAGCTGCGCGCAGGCCGCGACGTCGGTTTGGTGTGGTGAGAGCAGGCGTGGTGCGGTGTCGCTGGAGACTTGGTGGGGCGGCGCGGACCAGCGCAGCTGATATGCGATGGCGCTGAGGGTGGCGGGCCGCCTGCGCACACTGCGGAAGCTGGTGGCGGCCGTCGCTGGACTTTGCAACCCTCAAGGCTCCACCGCACACGAAATCGTCGAGTGGAGCGCGCACCACCCCTGTGGCACCAACCGCTGTCATCACTTGCCCATCAACGACAGCGAGGTACGTAGGCATTGCATGTGCCTTCTACCTTCTTTTTATCTTCGTACGGACCAGCTACTATTCCTCTGTCCATTTTGTACCGAATTTCTTATTTTAGGGTTCCTTGCCTCAGTCGGTAGAAAGGGAACTCTTATAGGATCCCTTAGTTTTCCATCTGTGTTTTCAATTGTTATAAAACCCTTTCTTCTCAGGAACGTGTAGACGTACAAAGTTGAAATTTTGTGTCACATACTGAGGTTTATGGTCCCTTGGCAATGTAAAAAAACTGAAGCTAATAAGTCAATGTAATCAAGAAATACCGCAATTTATGTCACATATTTTAATACTCGCAATCTCACTCATGAAAAGCTATGTGGTACTTCCAGTTGGCCTATAATCATGAAATTTGGCAAAAAGAAATGTTTTACAAAACAACCAAAGAGGAAATTCCGAAAACTTTAAATACGTAATTATATCGCACGAGAAAAAAAAATTGTCATTTCTTATCTGGCTCTGTTAATTCGTCCATCTGTTAAAACCCCTTTTTCATCAGGAACGGGTAGCGACGTATCAAGATGAAATTTGTATCACATACTATGGTCTATAGACCCTTGGCGGTGTAATTAATGTAAGCTTCTAAGTCAATGCACTAAAAGCTATGGTTAAATAAGTGACATATTTTAATACTCGCAAAGTCACTCATCAAAAGCTATGTAGTACTTCCCGTTGCCCTACAATTTGGCTAGAATTGAGCTTTCACAGAGCAAGTAAATGAAAAAATATCCGAAAACTGTTAATTTGTAATTGTATCACACGAAAATAATATTCCTTTAGTGATTTGTTAATCAACGTCAAACTTGAAGTTAATCGGTAGTTCTGCATTCAGGCTGACTGGGTCACAACTGTAAAATTCATACAGCTGGCAAAGAATGACTTTACTGCCCATATGACTAGCCTGCGGATATTTGTTTCATATACAACTTGAAGCGCCATATCTACGCGCAGTAATCGCTCGTGGACATCTGACGATAGATAAATTCCTTACCTGTTGTCTGACTTTTACTATTTCGACCGAGTCAGCATGCAAGCAGAACTGCTTATTATTGTAATAATGGTAGCCTGCCTCTGGCATGTTTGTATGTCACATTTATATTACTGAAATTAAAACAGTCTCCAAAATATTGGTATCCCTGAGACTGAAATCTTGCCAGTATCAATGTCTATAACAGGCAAAAATGGTTGAGATTCGCGATTCTCGTGACTGATGAACTGGCTATAAACATAATTAAGTTTGTAGGAAACCCTAATTGCGCGAGTCCTAGTCGCACTTTGCCAATTTTGTTATTTCGGTCTTGGATGACTTCTAAGGGTTTTAAAATTTATTTTGAATGAACTTTCTTTCTATTATTTACGATTCTTTGTTGTTACTTCTTTTTAGTTCTCGTTTTGTTACTGTAATCCATATTATTCTTATCTCCTTTTTGCAAAAGTACAGGAATATGTTACATTTGGCTGTACTCACTCGTATATTTGGTAGAGTTGGCCAAAGAAGATTACCCTTAACTAAGGATTCTTTCCGAATATTTTATTAGATTTCCTCATTACTTCATATTTTCCAGCCATCTGAAGTTTGTATTACTCTCGTTAGTTTTCCAGTAAGTCGTGTTTCAAGGGTCGCTATTACTGTGTCCAGCTTGTAGTTTAGTTTTAAGCATTTATATACTCATATAAAAATTCTGGCCTTACGACTCTGATGTTGTGTTTAAATTTTCTCTTTCTAGAGGTGTATTTTTTACGGAAGTTTTTAGTTAAATCATTTGCTCTTACCATTTCACAACTCTTGCATCAACTAAAAATTTTTAGTCCATTTCGCTATATGATTTTGCTAAGACATTTACATCTACCAATCGCTCTATATTACATATTTGTGTCTGTAAGTATGTACGTGCATTTTCTATATTAGTCATGAATTTTGATTCTTCAGTTCGTATTCAACTGCTAGTTGTATTGGTTGTTGTCGTTGGTTATTATTATCATTATTATCACTTTATCCTTTATGTTTTATAATATTTTTATGTGGAGATGTATTTGCAGTTGCGAGTATGAACCACCGTCGATACTATATTTTGGAATGACCACACTGAAAATTTGTGCTGAACCTGGACTCGAACCCGAATTTCCCGATTTACGCTAGCGGTCGCGTTACACTCTCTGGCCATCCGAGTACGAATCACAGCGAGTCTCAAACTTCCATGTGTCGTCGTCCACTTGTCACGACCTGCTCTCATACACTATGTGTATTCCCGAACTGGAAGGACATCTTTATTGAGAGTCGAGAGCCTGGCATTGGCAGATAAATACGAAATAGAAGTGGATGTTATTAAGATGCACGATGCAATGGTCCTTCGGACAGGCATGCACGTACGAATGAACTTTACATCGTACTTCATGATGACACAGGCACTGCTATTTCGTACACGTAAATGTTCGTACAGTTTTATTATACCTGGGCATTTTTATTTCTGTATTAGTTGCTGAGAGTAAGAAATGACATTCATGTGGGGTCTGGCTTGAACATTGTTTAGTGTACTGGCTTACTGTATTTTTATCACAGACCGATTATTACACTCATGATTACACAAAACTAATTATGTATCCGGTTCGCGCTTGTGCACAGCCCATGTATTCTTATCTTCTTACTATTCCTTTGCATCGATAATCCTTTATTTTTATTGTTTTCTGTTCTTAAGGAGCGTGATGG
This sequence comes from Schistocerca nitens, assembly GCF_023898315.1. Lineage (NCBI taxonomy): Eukaryota > Metazoa > Arthropoda > Insecta > Orthoptera > Acrididae > Schistocerca > Schistocerca nitens. Next base: position 1,045,035,765 of record NC_064615.1, on the reverse strand, counting down.
AAAATTACATTTGTATATTACATCATATTTGATTGCAACAGACTTGCTTTCAGTAACACGATCACATATTGTTTTTAATTCATGGTTATCTACACGTAACAAGTTACCTTTAATCTCTTTAAGTTTTAATCTGTATTCGAGGGCTCGTTAAGAGGTAGTATTGATAGTGAGCATGTAAACTTGCCTTGTGCCTATAGTAACATACCATGTCAATCAATAGCAATCACGGAAAAGGTTATGTTACGTTTAAATATTATTTTTCAGCATTTTAATGTTGCTTTATGTGTTTCGTAATTATTTATTGGTTTTTATTGCTAACCTTCTGGTTGAATCTTGTAATTCTTGTCATTTCGTCCTTACTGCCAAGCTAGTGTTAAATCAAGTATTTCGTTAGCTTAGTATAAGTGATGGTTATATTATTTTTTTTTTACAAATCTTCAAGATACTATCATATTATATGTACACACACAAAGAGCATATTATGCCCCTGAAGCTTAACCACACGGCCGCGATATGTCACTGTTCGTAGTCCAATACTCTCTTATACGCGTATGTGGTATACTGCGTAGCAGCTATTGATGAAGCACTTAGAGTCATGTTGCTCGTTTTAAAATGCAGTATTGTTGTAAACTATTTTATTTAGTGGTGCTACACCGAAGTGTATGCGGCCCATGTTTAATTCTATTTGAATTTTGTTGCAGACTAGGCCATCCCACTGCATTTTATCGCTGTATGACCAACCTATGTTTTGGATTACAGTAAGTCATCTTTCATCCAGCTAATTATCAGTGTTAACACTTCCTAGTTATACTCATTACATATCCTTCAGTAATAGTTTTAGTTCAAATTTACTCTGCACTCTGTCTAAGCCTCCTGCATTGCTTAGTGTAAAATATTCTGTATTGAATTTGTATATTGTGAAAAGCTCGTGTTATCGCTTTATGCCAGTCCTACTCCTGAGAGCACATGTATTCGTTTGTTGAAGTTCACCCATTCTCACTGCTATTGTGTGCCCGGCAAAACGTAAGCTTCATCCTTTTTCCCGCACAAGATTATATCGTTACTAATTTTAAGAAATTTTGCATTAATGTTGTGTGTTTTTCAGTGTATACTGTCATCTCTGTACATAATGAAGATGCACATTTTTAAATTACCTAATGGGGGTTACTCGTATTTATACTCAGGTATTTGCAAACATACGAATTATTTCAGTTACTTGCTGACCATTTTTTACTTCACAGTAACGTATGCTGAATGAAACACACCAAATCGTTACGGAGAAACAGATAGTATCTTGGAGATTTGTAAGAAGAAATAATGTAATCATCATTTACACCAAGTCAACGAAAACGTTGCATTAACTAAATGACACGAATTATGAGTTTCAAGCAGGAAGATAACACTAAAAATCATTAAATAAATTACTAAATAAATAAAGTAATATTAAAATTCTAGGAACAGTTAGCAACAGAAGTAGAAATAGGTTCTTCTTACAAAAAAGCAGCAAACAGCAGCATCTATGGTGATGATGATTACTAGTGTTTAATGTCCGATTGCCAACGAGGTCATTAGAGACGCAGCACAGCTCGGAATAGGGAAGGATGGGGAAGGAAAACGGCCGTGCCCTTTCAAAGGAACCATGTCGGTATTTGACTGAAGTGATGTAGGGAAATCACGGAAAACCTAAATAAGGATTGAAACATCGAGCTCCAGAATGGCGAGTCCAGTGTGCTAACCACCCAGTCACCTCGCTCGGCAGCACCTCAGTCTATAGTAAGAGATATCGTATGCGGTTACTTCGTTGTGAAATTGTCTTTCTTCACAATGCTAGATGTAATTTTCCAACATATATTATCTCTTTAAATCTTCCAACGCTACGCATATCCTAAAAACGTCAGTTTGCACTGAATTACTAGTTAGGGAACGAACTCGCTTGTCGGAAATCTAATATTTGCCACAGTAAGTACCTCAGTAACAATTAATTGCGGTGGCCTGTAAACTAAACATAATGTACACTGAAGATCCAAAGAAACTCGCATACCTGCCTAATATCGTCTAGGGCCCCCGTGAGCACGCAGAAGTGCCGCAACACGACGTGGCATAGACTCGACTAATGTCTTAAGTAGTACTGGAGGGAACTGACACCATGAATGCTGTAGGACTGACCATAAATCTGAAAGAGTACGACGGGGTGGAGATTTCTTCTCAACAGTACATTGCAAGGCATCGCAGATGTGATCAAGCGGAAGTGTTTTACTCAGAAGAGTTTTCCTGGAGCCACTCTGTAGCAATTCCGGACGCGTGGGGTGTCGCATTGTCCTGCTGGAATTGCTAAAGTCCGTCGGAATGCAAAATGGACATGAATGGATGCAGTTGATCAGACAGGATGCTTACGTACGTGTCAACTGCCAAAGTCGTATCTAGAGGTATCAGGAGTCCCATATCACCCCAACTGCACACGCACCACACCATTACAGAGCCTCCACCAACTTGATCAGTCCCCTGCTGACATGCAGGATCCATGGATTCATGAGGTTGTCTCCATACACGTACACGTCCATCCTATCGATACACTTTGAAACGAGACTCGTCCGACCAAGCAACATGTTTTCAGTCGTCAACAGTCCAATGTCGGTGTTGACGCGCCCAGGGGAGGCGTAAAGCTTTGTATTGTGCAGTCATCAAGGGTACATGAGTGAGCCTTCTGCTCCGAAAGCCCATAACGATGATGTTTCGTTGTATGGTTCGTACGCTGACACTTGTTGATGGCTCAGCATTGAAATCTGCAGCAATTTGCGGAAGGACTGCGCTTTTGTCACATTGAAAGATTCTCTTCAGTCGTCGTTAGTCTCGTTCTTGCATAATCTTTTTCCGGCCGCAGCGATGTCGGTGATTTGATGTTTTACCGGATTCCTGATATTCACGGTACACTCGTGAAATAGTTTTATGGGAAAATCCCAACTTCATCGCTACCTTATAGATGTTGTGTCCCATCGCTCGTGCGCCAACTATAACACCACGTTCAGAGTCTTGATAACTTGCTGTACTACCAGCAGTAATTGATCTAACAACTGCGCCAGGCACTTGTCTTGAACAGGCCTTGCCGACCGCAGCGCCTTATTCTGCCTGTGTACATATCCTTGTATTTGAATACGCATTCCTATACCAGTTCCTTTGGCGCTTCAGTGTATAATACGACTGCCAATCATCAACAGTCTCTGTTCCTTTGAATATGCACGCATACCAACGAACATTACATCAAATTAAGTAGACACTGCAAAATACAGACACTGTAACATATACACTGCCACATTTCATGCCAAAGCACGGCAACCTAACGAGAAAAACAATGTCTCACCCTATGCAGGGTGATATGAATTGTGTGCGAGCACTATGGGGCGTGGGCACGAAGACCAATGGAGGTTTCGGTCGGTCATCGAGGCGTGCTCGTATACCCGAAATTGCTTAAGCGACCACTCGCGACAAGTGGGAAAACCGGCTCTGAGACCCGGTGTGGCAAAAATTTTCATATGTTTCTAGTAAATTTCATAGCGGTTTTATAAGCATATTCGCAATTTAGGGATACATTACTTAACATGCCAGTCATTTAAAAAAAGTTGAGTAGGAAATACGTGATTTATTTGTTATGAAATGTATGTAGGTAACATTTTAAGGAAGAAAAATAGGAAAATTCTTTTAATTAGCTATCGGAAATATTAAACGACTATTTCTTACTTCTTTGGATATTATCAAGCCCGTTAACACGATGGTCATGACACAAGACTCACATTCAGGAGCAGTGTGGTTCAAATCCCTGTCCGTGTTTTACCTGAACTTGAGGGATAGTGACCTTTTTGTACCTAACACCCACTTTTGTATCACTGTTAGCTGTAACATTTTCCAATCATCAACAGGTTTCACGGTACTGGTGATCTTTAAAGTAGGGAAATAATATTACTTTATAAAATTGATGAAGCAGATGCACAGCAAGTTAATGCACGTAATAATAATTACTTACCAAATACTTTATATGGATCTTTAGATAAGTTAGACAGAATGAATCTTTATAAAATAAATTTCTCCTGTTAAATCTATCAGTTTATTCTTTGCGTACGTATAAGCATAAGGTCTGATGAAATTATTATTAATAAGATTCCTGAAGCTGATACTGCGAAACTAAATACTGGCTCGATTTTTGTAAAGAATGGACGAAGATATTTTCGTTCGGAAATATTCCGGCAGTTTCTTTCTCTGGCCATAGTAGTATTAACAACACTGAACCCTAAGTCAACAAGATATGAGGGAAGGAAAAGTATCAAAAAATGAATACCATTTTCCGCACATTTAGACATAACACAGACTTATTTTTCTTATAGGTTCTCTAGGAATTTATGTTCACTTCTTTCGTTATATCTAATTCGCAACAGTTCTTCTTCACAAGTTGTACCAACTTCTTCAGTGTTTGCGGTAAAGGGATTTGCATCCAGTCATTCAGCTTCAATTTCAAAATCTCACGAAATCGTTTTTCCGTGGCCAATTTAAGTTTGTTGAGGTGAGTACTAAATGTGTCCATATTCTCAGGAGTTAAATCACCTTTTATAGTTGATAATTGAGGAAAATTATAAAATTATCTCTTCGGTAGATTCTAATGAAGTATTTCAAGTTTGTCAGTAGATGACACAACACTTTTGCAAGCTATATGAGTTTTATTAGTTCCTTGAAGCTGCAAACTAACATCAGTAAATCTCTTGTAAATATCTACCAAATAAAAAGAATCCTTCTTTACTGTTTTAAATTGTTGACACAAATTAGTCACGTTATTACTTTCAAAAAAATTTATGGCCCTCTCCCATAATGCTACAAAACGAGGCAGTGATGTACTCTTGGAGAGCCGCCGAACGGCTGTGTGCCAAAGTAGCCTAATAAAATCTTCATTGTTGTCCTGGCAAATCTGTCGAAAATTTTATCATTTTTTGAATTGGTTTTGAACTGATGTACTGCTCAATTTATAATATTTGATGAGAATGGCAACTTGTACTTAAATATTTTCCTATAAGATGTTGTCTGAACATCACACAATTAGTATATAAAAAATATGACAATTCTTCTTTCAGATAAGAAACAAAGCAACGACAGCGACCTACCGTTGATAGTACTCCATCATTAGCATATTCCACAATATTATGTGAAGGAATATGATTTTTAGTAAAGTATGATGTCACAGTATTAAAATAGATAATCCTAATGCATTTGTAATGACATTTATTATGAATAGCGTTTCTTCTTTTAATGTATTGTTTTCATTAAAATAGCTACGTATGCCATTAATACATCACTATTATCTATGATGGTAGACGTATCCAGCTGCTTGGAAAAGGAAGAGTTTTGAAGCATATTTACAAGTTTTTTTAAATAGTAACTAACATTTCTTCAAGTCGCCTTTTTCTGTGATATCGACTGCGGACAATGCCTTTAAAATTTTATGTATACCCTGATGCATTACTATTGAGACAAATCCTTTTATAGAGGAAACTATTAGCGTTTCTCCAATACTACAGCGTTTACCACCTTTTCTAGCAATTAATTGTGGAATACGATAAGTGGCAATTGATCCGTCTTAGTAGTTCACTGCCTGTTGTTTCTGAAACGATGCAACGATCATTGAACAATTTTGTAATTTTTTTATACATTCTCGAAAATATTCAGTGGACTTGTACAAAGATGTTCTTGCAATCGACTTGGCTTCAACGCCTCAATGGATAATGATTAATGAGACAGTAAACATACTGGATGTTGATATTTAACATAATTCTCATTTATTGTGCCGTAGTTACACACTTTTTCAATTCGATTACATGTTTCTTTCACATTGGATCATCTTCAGATCTAAGTAACTGTATTAGAAACTCATTTTGTCTAGTCAGTTACTTAGATATGAAGATGATCCAGTGTGATCGAAAGATGTAATCGAATTATAAAAGTATGCAACTGAGACGGAACAATAGACGAAAATGATCTTAAATATCTACTCGTATACAGTTGCTGAATTCTATCAACGCGATTACGTTGACTATAGTGAATGTTGGATGTTGCTTACTTACAAGACATTCTGTGAAAACTATTTTCAGATACTTTGGCAAATAGCCACAAACTTACTACTTGTTTTGAGACATGAGCTCACAGTATTTCACAAAATATTGTTTCAAGCTGTAGGCACGCTCTCACTGACACAAACCTAGGTGCATACCACCCTGTGCGAGTGTAAACAAGAGCCCATGTCGTGTAGCGTCTTACGCTCATGCCTCTCGCACTTCTTGGATTGGGTTTGGGATGTGTCGGCTACCATCTCGTCTTCTGTTACAGCTGGGTGTGTTCACAAGGGGGGGGGGGGGGGGGGGGGGGGGGGAGAAGCGCGAGCTATTCTGAGACGGGGCTCTTTGGTTGGCAGTAGCACTATAGCGTATAGCGGGATTTAGTTTAACTTATGCTACGTGAACTCAACTAATGCATCGGCGGTACAAATAGTACAGCTTTTGAAATTTCAACTATCACGGGCACTTTTACGAGAACCTAACGAAAATGTTTTAAAAACCGCTACTGTCTACTGCCCTCCATGAAAGCGCAAAGCTATTGTTTTCCTAAATCGTCAAAGGCAATTAGTTGTGAGGTAATTCTGACCAAGTCGCTGCCCTTTTCCCAAATCCGACATCGATTGCGACCAATCGACCTGTTCCAAATCGACTGCTTCAAGTAAAACTGCTTTACTCTTCATAGCCTACATTCTACGTAATAAAATCTGGTTCTGATGTAACATGAACACCATTGGCCACTTCATAGTTTTTACTTTAACAGCTTTCTTCGTATGGTTCAAGTCGATGTATTTGGTTTCTCTCTCTGTCCATTCAAAGAATGAATAACAGGGTGATAACACAGAGCCCTGAAGAACTATCAACAGTTATGCCAAAAGGGGGAGATATTCCTGCTGGACTGGATACAATGCGAGTGAGATAGCGGTACAAACGCTCTACCCAGCTTACATAGGCCTCAGATTTCATGACAACGAAGAGCTCGCCAGATAAGGTCATGTGGGGTTTGGTTGAATATTCTAGACATAATAAAGTGTACACGCTTCTCCATATCGCTTTCCATCAGTAGCCGTGTGCAATGGATTTTATCTTTGGTGTTGCGGCCGTTAACATATCCTCGCTGTTTCTGATCACTCTCACGAACATTTTCAGCGTGTGGTAGAGGAGTCGAACAGGTTGATGAACTGGACGTCATGTATATCGCATCCCGGCAAGAACAGTGACACAATTCAAAAATGCAGTACTTGCAAAAACTCGACTTAAAGAATTAATTCTATAAACCTTTCTGACAGAACTCAAAAATGCAGTACGTACTTTTGAAAACTCGACTTAAAGAATTACTTCTATAAACTTTTTATTGAAATATTATAATCTTCCTTTAAATTTCAGGTAAATACTGTTGCCAGAAAATTCCATTATATTTTCGGTTCATGTTGGTTTCGACTTGTGTCACTTTTTCTGCCGGGCCGGGATACGTTTCACAACAAGAGGTGAAAACTAGACTAAGAGAACGTTACTAACATTTGACGATATGTTATTAAGGACTGAAGCTGTAGTTCCCCCTCCAACTTGCTACATAAGTCGTTTCAATGGAAGCATACATACTAAGACACTGCGTGTTGAAAGCAACCATCGAGCTGAGGACAGCTTTACATAACATACAAACTGCTAAGCAGTTCCTAATGTAGACGGCTACAAGCTGTAGACGGACTTACCGCGTAGTTTTATGTAGTAACGTACATCCGCTGAGCGTATTCCCACGTAACTCACTTTTTAACTCTCGCACTAATATTCAAGAGTTTCAGCTAACTACAAAAATGCTCGATACGTTACAGCCACTGTGTTTTTACTCCAAGAATTTTACCCGTGCAGTAAGCTCTGAAACATTTCGCCCAAAACCTGATGTATGCTGCGCAATTTCTTCTGTACAAGGGACCCAAAGAGCCAGCCAGATCTTTATCGACACGAGGAAGCGTAAAGCACTCAGCTCCTTGGACTACGGCAGCCACGAATGTTGTCTTCGAACCATCCGACTTGCCACAGACTGTCGTGTATCTGGGCCGCAGTATGTATTAGTTAGTGTTGATGAAATTCCCTGAAATGGTTATGTGTGCAACAGGAACTGAGGAACACACTGCACTATTTTCTTGGTCAGTACAGTTTCTCACTGCATTAAACGTTCATCGAGTAAAGTATCAGTTTTCTCCATTTCACAAGAAATTCACCAGCCAAATATTAGTCACCCCCTTAAAAGTATACAGTGGTCGCTCTGGTGCACTGTTGATAGTGTGTAAATGGTACGAGGCGGCCATATGGTGCTCCACCGTTGATATAAATCATGGTAGTGAAGTCGTGTGCACGAAACTCAAGTTGTATGGATTCAGCGCAGTAAGACGGAGAGTCGAAGGGGAGACGTGACTGCCGGCCGTAGTGACCGAGCGGTTCTAGGCCCTATAGTCTGGAACCGCGCGACCGCTACGGTCACAGGTTCGAATCCTGCCTCGGGCATGCATGTGTGACGTCTGTAGGTGAGTTAGGTTTAAATAGTTCTAAGTTCTAGGGGACTGATGACCTCAGAAGTTAAGTCCCATAGTGCTCAGATCCATTTGAACCATTTTTGGAGACGTGACTCAGTTGAATAATGAGGTTTCGTGTTTTGGTGTGCCGATGACCACATCATGAATGCGATGGCTCAATTTCTTGTCTTATCAACGCTGGCTACACAACATGTGTATAAGGAATGGTACACTGCTCCAAGACGTGTAACACCACATAAGAGCAGTGGTCGTAAAAGTATGCTAACCGACAGTAACTGGACACGGGAATCACGCCTTGTCAATGAAAGTCTATTTCAAACCCGACAGGAATCACTGTCGTCAGTGAATGAGGGGCCCATACAACCAGTTTTCGAGCTGCATGAAATGGACATGCGGAGTCAGGTACTTCGCAAAGGGCCACAGCTCATACTGGCATATGAAGCGGCAGTAGCGAAACAACACAGAGACTGGTGAGTTGCTTTTTGAACGAGGGCAGTGTGGTCCGCAGAGTTGCGGTATTGCTTTTTTCAAATGATGTAAAACGTCGGGAGCACTGTTGGCCCAATAAGGAGTTTAATGTACATTTTGTTGAGAGTGCATATCAGGTCTAAGGTGTTTCTCTGATATTTTGGGTGTGTTTTCTCTACCGTGCCTTGGGGCCACCTATTCTGGTTTTCGTGAAGCTGAACCATTATCCGTATTTCAACATTCACAGTGACCAAGTGTTGCCCCATTCTTCTGCGTGTTTATGACTATACTCCGTCCATCATAAGAATAAACCTGATGTAAACAAAGACAAACGCGATGATTGGTCAGAAGTCGTAATATACGTACACTACAGTCTGATTTAAAGTAGGTGTCACTTGACGTTTGTGCTGCGAAGTTGCGGCGTTGTCACGTCAAGTACTGGCTGGAGGCAGCCGCCTCAGCGCATCGCTCACCCCGGCGATAGAAAATCGTTTTAAAGCCTGTATCTTCTACAAAAAGTAAGTAAAAGATTTCAAACACATATATGATGTATATCTCTACAATGTCTCTCAATCTGTCAAATACCTATTCTTAATTTTAATTAGGACAAGAGTTACGTTAATTTGTTTGAAACCATTTCAATTCTCGATTTCGCAAACAGCTTCTAACTTATCACGTCGTTACTGAAAAACTATTGGTGTCACAGCAAAATATTTTTTTCCATTCATTACCAAAATAATACACTCGGCAAAGAATCCTTAAAAGTTTTCGTAGTGCATTACGTTTCCTGTATATAAATTTATGAAAACAGCGTTTTTAAGCAACCCTATCAGTACTGAACTCGAAACAAGTATGACGTTTGAAATCTCTATCTCCTATAAATATTATGTAAATATTTTGAAATTTACGTACAGTATCGGTCTCAGTGGCATCTATACGCTTATCTAATATCTTTTCTTAATTTTAATTAGGGCTGTTGTTACATTAACTATTGAAGTGTGAGAAATTTTCGCGTCCGGAAAAGTTTTCATCTTTAGATTGCAAATCTCGAAAACTATTACACACATTGAATAACATCTTGGTGTATATACAAAACGAAATAGAATTAAAATTCAGTCTGGACAAACAGTATTTCTTAGTCTCACAACAAGAATAAGAATTAATCGAAATAAATTCACAAAAACAATATTTAATGGCAGTAAGTACACTACACACTAATCAGACAATGCGAAAACACCGCTTAATTCAGAGTCAGAGTCAGTGGAACTATCAGTCTAGCTTCTCGTATTGACAGATATAATCAAGTCTTCGACACTTTGTTGTAAAATACCTTCATTGTTCCATGCGTCCTGTATCACTCCTTTCACGTGATGCACTAGTTTCTGCCAGTCTTCCGATGTCACAGTTTCAACTGCCTCTTTCAAAAGACGTTCCACTTCGGTTAATGTGAATTTCTTATTTTCTGCAGCAATATTCCGTTTAACCTGCGCCCAAATCAGCTCTATTGCGTTGAAATGGCAGTGGTAAGGAGGCAATCTGAGCACTTTACGCCCGTATTTTTTTGCTACTTCATCCACAATGTAAATCGGGTTCTTTGGCTTGTGTTGCGATACAAGTTCTAATAATTCTGCCCTTGTCAAATTACTGTCGAACTGTACCTTATGTTTTTGTAACCAGCTAACAATGTCGTTTTTCCTCGTTGCCTTTGTGGGGGCTTTATCTTGTATTACTGAGTGATAAGGAGCGTTATCCATAACAAGAGTTTTTTCTTAAGTTCTGGAGCACACAGTCTTCAAACCATTTCACAAAAGTATTGTGGTTCATCTCTTCGTGGTAGTCGGAGGTCTTATTTGAACTGAATAGCAGCAGACAATTTGGAATGAAACCTTTTGAATTTCCGGCATGTGCTACAATTATCCTTTTTCCTCTGCCGATCGGAGTTGCCATACTACCACTGATGGTACCGTCTGTACAGAATTTTTTTAAACTGTGTCCTGCATTCACCCACGTTTCATCAAGCCAAACGATATCATCAAAATTTGTCCCCACTAATTCGCTAAGAAAGCGGCATCGCCAGGCTGCAATATCTTGGCGTTCCATTAGTAACTTTCTGCCAGAGATGGATTTATAGCGGAATCCTAGCATTTTCACGAGTCGCAACAAAGACGATTTACTACCCTGAAACAGGTCAGCCGCTGTGAGGGTGGCACGTAGTTTTTTGTGTGTTGGATACTCCTTCCTCGAATAAAATGCGTATATTTGACGACGAATGACATCTTCCTGAAAAGAGTCAAGTTTTGTGACCCTCTTCTCTAGTCGCCTCCTTTTCCCAGGTGTCTCCAATTTAGATGATTCACTTGAGGCTTCTTTCGTGAATTTCTCCTTGCAGATTCTTATTACTGATCGTTCGCTAACTTGCAGAGCAGCTGCAGTTCGCTCCACCACCTTATCCAAAGGAACGAGAGGCGCTCCTGCATCCCCCCCTCTCTCTCTCTCAAAATACTCCCTTAAGGAACACACGTATTGACGCGCCTGACTGCGTATAACGACGCCATGTCCGCCACTTTTTGGAGGTTTCCGAGGAGTGTGCAGCCTCAGCCTACCTCTCTTGTGACTGCTTTCATCAGACATCGTAAACACGCGAAGCTACAAGTCACCCAAATCTCTCACTCGCACGTCTACAACGGCTCGCTGAGGACTGGTTGGCACAATGCCTTAGTCAGCTCAGCACAGCGAAATGGCAACGCAGTGGCAGCCGACAGCGCGGGCTGCCATTGGCTTATTGGTGGCGGGAGCCCTGCAGCCCGTTGCCTGTCAAGTGACAACTAGTTGAAATAATAGTTATAGTGTTGCTGCGCTATTGGAAGTTGGTCCTACTTAAGTATTTACCAAGTTATGTTAAATGAAACTTTAAGATATTGAAATTTATTAGCAGCCGTCAACGGATTTCTTAACCACTCTTTAGTTATGTTGTTTTTATTTCAAAAATCTCGTGTATTCACAGTCTCTGCACTGTTGTGCTCTGATTGTTCAGCTGCTAATACGCAGTCTAAAAATGGCTGAGGCTGCTTCCTGTTCCGTAGTGAAACACTCGTGTGGAACACGGTTGAAAAATTCTGAGAAATAGGTTGTTCTTAATGTTTGTCATAAATTTACAGAGACAATCGGCTTTGAAGTTTTCCGGCCGACTATATTAGATACAGTTAAAATCCTAGCGCACATGCGTGTATAGCGGAATGGGTAGTGCAGTAGGTTGGTAACTGATTGCAGTAAATGGAAAACTGGTTCGAGTTTCCCCTGTGTCACTTTTTTTCCTCGTTCGATTTGAACTGCCTACATCTCGTAATTGTAAACGTCACCATCATTTTTTTTATGAATAATGCATGTCTTCTTGTTTAAATTTACATGCTGTTTTCATTTCAAATGCAAATTCTCAACTCTCGATATTTTATGAAAGACTGTTAATAAAGGTTGCTTAAATTAAGAAAACATAACAATTTTTAAGGCAGAAATGAAAAACTACTATTTGTTTGGACTATGTCAATTGTTTTACAATTAGTTTTATATGTGTAGTAGAAACATGAAAAGCAATCATTTTCACAGCATAGAGCACGCCATACAAATGCTGAATTTTTACATTTGCCACTGCACCATTACAAGATGAACCCAACAGAACTGATCTGGAGCCAAGTTAATGGATTTGGCCGCAGTGGTAACAAGACTTTAGCTGCCAGTACTGGAACCAACGCACGCAGCTTTTTCACATCTCACTGCCGAACACTGGCGGGATATAGAACGGCACGTCATAAAAGAAGAGGAGAAAACGCGGCTCCTGGATGGCTTCTTGGATTCTGTTGTTGATAGACTCGTTATTAACGTAGCACATGCCACTTCCAGTACTGAAATGTATTTCTCGGATTCGGGTAAGGAAGGAACTTAGAGAATGCTAGACGACTGACCTTAATTAATACCTTCAGTTGCTTCAGTATTCAACAGTACGGTGAAATCCACGCAGTATGCTTTTGCATCTCTCATAGTTCGCTCATAAAACTTACCCTGTCTTCGTAATTAGAATATTATGTCAGGTGAGAACGAGAGCATTGCTTTCCGTCTGGTCACCTAAGAAGCGCGCGGTAGTGTTGGAGTTTTGCCGAGTATTATTTCACTCTCTTTAAAAATTAAATGATATTCGAAGCTATATTGTTTCTTTGCCCGTCTCGTCTTACGTCTGAACTGCAACAGCTCACATCATTGCAGGCTAGTTGGACCGCTGGTTGGCCAGTGCTGCCCGAGTTTAATGCGCCGGTAAAGCTATTGTCCCGTACATTATCGCTCAGCCTATGTGCGTGTAACAGCATAAAATGTATCCTTATGATCGTACTTGACTGTACTCGTCACAGCTTGGCTTCCGCTCCAAGTGAACCGGTATTCGATGAAAAAAAATGGTTCAAATGGCTCTGAGCACTATGGAACTCAACTGCTGCGGTCATAAGTCCCCTAGAACTTAGAACTACTTAAACCTAACTAACCTAAGGACAACACACACATCCATGCCCGAGGCAGGATTCGAACCTGCGACCGTAGCGGTCGCGCGGTTCCAGACTGTAGCGCCAGAACCGCTCGGCCACCAGCGGCCGGCGGTATTCGATGAGATTCAAGTAAAAGCGGAAGAATACATGGCGTAATGTTCACATCAGGTTTATTCATATGATGAACAGAGAATAGCTTAGCGCCCGCATGGCCGCACAGATGGTTTTTAGTTTTTATTTAATCGAATTTTTGTGTTGTTCAAAAATTGCAACACCTGCTAAGCTTTTCACGCTGATTAAGACCATGTAAGCATGGTCTTTTCCGAATGTGCTTCTGATCAAAAAGCGGTTCTGTTAGCTGAAGTCCAAAGTTAACGCCTTTTACGTTCTTGTGGAGATATTTCCGTAACAACTTTCATCCTTTAACAAATGTTTCTTTATATCTAACTGCATAAATTAAGCTTTGAATTTTTTTACTGTAACGAAATACGAGGTGTGGCTAGAAAAAAACCGGACTAGTACTGGTGAAACAATAAAACGAATGCAATAAGGCTGAAAGTCGCGTGGCCTGTCACGTGACTCTCGCTCCGCCTACTGCTCGAGTTTCATCTGCCTCCTGCACTCAGTCTGCCCGTGGCGTCTGTTTTAAGTAGTTGACGTTTTGTCTGTGCGTCGGAAAATGTTGAGTGTACAGAAAGAACAGCGTGTTAACATCGAATTTTGTTTCAAACTAGGAAAATCTGCAAGTGAAACGTTTGTAATGTTACAACAAGTGTACGGCGATGATTGTTTATCGCGAACACAAGTATTTGAGTGGTTTAAACGATTTAAAGATGGCCGCGAAGACACCAGTGATGACATGATGACACTCGCACTGGCAGACCATTGTCAGCAAAAACTGATGCAAACATTGAAAAAATCGGTAAACTTGTTCGACAAGATCGCCGTTTAACAATCAGAGCAGATTGTTAAACGGCGATCTTGTCGAACAAGCCGGCCGAAGTGGCCGTGCGGTTAAAGGCGCTGCAGTCTGGAACCGCAAGACCGCTACGGTCGCAGGTTCGAATCCTGCCTCGGGCATGGATGTTTGTGATGTCCTTAGGTTAGTTAGGTTTAAGTAGTTCTAAGTTCTAGGGGACTAATGACCTCAGCAGTTGAGTCCCATAGTGCTCAGAGCCATTTGAACCATTCTTGTCGAACAAGTTTACCGATTTTTTCAATGTTTGCATCAGTTTTTGCTGACAATGGTCTGCCAGTGCGAGGGTCATCACTGGTGTCTTCGCGGCCATCTTTAAATCGTTTAAACCACTCAAACACTTGTGTTCGCGATAAACAATCATCGCCGTACACTTGTAACATTACAAACGTTTCACTTGCAGATTTTCCTAGTTTGAAACAAAATTTGATGTTAACACGCTGTTCTTTCTGTACACTCAACATTTTCCGACGCACAGACAAAACGTCAACTACTTAAAACAGACGCCACGGGCAGACTGAGTGCAGGAGGCAGATGAAACTCGAGCAGTAGGCGGAGCGAGAGTCACGTGACAGGCCACGCGACTTTCAGCCTTATTGCATTCGTTTTATTGTTTCACCAGTACTAGTCCGGTTTTTTTCTAGCCACACCTCGTATGTTCTTAAGAATTTTCATCCCCTATTGCACTCTCTTAGGCTTCGAATTGTCAGTGGCACTTAAACACCTATTGTTTTTATTTTTAACCGAGAAGTCAAATACCAATTGTCAAAGATGTGACCTTAAGACTCCTTTAGTAGCTCTTACGTAATTATTTATTAAAAAAACCTTTCACCCACAATTTACCCCCTTAGTGCTTGAATTTCCAATAAGTATTTTCTATTTTCTGACTGAGAAACCTAATACTAATTGTCGCTTCAAAATTCCCTTAGTAGCAACTTACTTACAGAAAGCCTTTCATTCCCTATTCCACCCCTTAGGAGTGAAATTTCGGACAATCCCTTCTTAAATGATGTCTGCAGTATAAGTCCACACCCTCTCCAAACTTCAAGTTTCTGTCCTTAGCGGTTTGGGGTGAGCGATGAGGAGTCAGTGAATCAGTCTGATCCTACTTCACCCCCTTAGGGGTTGAATTTCCAAAACCAATTTTCAAAGATTTATCTTAAAAAATTCTTTCGTAATGAAATATTTTCGTAAAACGTTTCACCCCCTATTTCTCGCTCCTAGGGGTTGTATTTCCAGAAACAGTGTCACCCGCATTCTTTATTTCCAACAGAGACGCCAAATACAAATTTTCGTAGATTTAGCTTCAAAAATGCTTGCTTGTGCAATGAAAGATTTCCACAAAAACTTCCATCCCCCATTTCACCCTCATTCGTGTCAAATTTCCAAACACAGTGAAAAAACATTTTTTTATTTCTAACTCAGAAGCCAAATTTGAGTTTTCATAGATTTAGCTTTAAAAATGCATTCATACTAAAATATTTAATAAAAAGATCTGAGCCCCTATTTCACCCACTTATTGGTTAATTTCCAGAAACACTGAAAGACGTATTTATTTACTTGTAACCTGGACGTCAAATACCATTGTTCATAGGTTTAGCTTTAGAAATACTTCAGCAGTTTTGTAATAATGATAGTTTCTAAAAAAGATTTCACCCAGTATTTCACCCCCAAAGAGTTAAATTTTCAAAAATGCTGAAACAGGTGTTTCTTTATTTATCACCAAGGAACAATATACCAATTTTCGTAGGTCTAGCTTCGAAATTGCCTTAATAGCGGTATTTTTAAAAACTAGACTTCAGCCCCTACTTCACCCACTTAGGATTAAATATCGGAAATGATGAGACAGTCAGGCAATTGAATGTTATGTATAGAGATTAGTATGCTGTGGACATTCCCACCTTCAAAGACGATTGAACCGTGTTTTATTTTTCATAGAATATTCTTAAAAATTTATTTTATTTACTAGCGATTCATCAAGAACATTAACACATTTAATCACACTATGTGAGCGTGGAAGTAGTTGCCAGGGAGTAACTGATGAAATCAAAATCAAATTGCTTTTAACAAATGGGAATTTTATTCCTAAAAGCTTTCTTTTTAAGAAAAGATTTAAAATTATAAGCAGAAAACATCCTCTAAATATCAAGTTACAATTTATTCAGAGGCAGAAAGAAACAAATTTTTGAGTGTATGAGCTTTCGGGCTGAAATCTTTGCCGCTCCCTTTTGACACGGCCGTAGTCACGACCGCTCACAACAACCTCTGAAAGACTACACTGGTGCAAATCTGCAACACACCAGATTGCCTTAAAGTAAAAGTTTTAACAATTCACACAAGCACACAAACTATGCACCCCGTAGGAGGGATGGAAATGGTACAAAACACTAAAATTAAAAGATTAACCAGCCACCGAAGGTGCAACTTGATTTTAGCTTCCAAGAAAAGTATTACGGTGGAAGTGTGGCAAATCTATATACTAAAAAGACCATTTAAATAAAGCTCATGAAATGCAATCTTATGTAAAATTATACAAGGATGGCCAAACAAGTTCAGATGCTCTACAGTACACAGATACCTCCTCTCAAGATCATAGGCAAGGTCAAAACATATTTCAGGAATTAGGCCGTTACAAAAATGGTTCAAATGGCTCTGAGCACTATGGGACTTAACATCGGAGGTCATCAGTCCCCTAGAACTTAGAACTACTTAAACCTAACTAACCTAAGGACATCACAGACATCCATGCCCGTGGCAGGATTAGAACCTGCGACCGTAGCAGTCGCGCGGGTCCGGACTGAAGCGCCTAGAACCGCTCGGCCACCATGGCCGGCAGGCCCTTACACCCAAGCAATAAAATCGTTAACACACCGAATCCGACAAACATGACAGTTTGCAGGCAAGAGACACACGAGCAAGCTGGGGACGAGAGACTGACCAAGAAAACAAGTAAAATTTAACAAGAGTAAATCACACAACATATCACCAATCACTTAACTTCCAATAAACTGCGATATCTCGAGAAGACCTGGCGCAGCACCCTCAAATCGCTCTCCCGAACTGTCCGCTGCCAGCCGCTTCAACGGACGCAGGAAGGCGCGCCGATCTCCCGTCTTTCCTGGTTCGCACCAACCGACCGACTGCCCGCTGCTCCGCTCGCGACTGCTACTCCGTCGCGACCACACTGCTGGTGCGTTTCCCAGTCACTTCCAGACACACGACAGCCGAAATACTGGCTCGGACCCAACCGTGCAGAGGACACACGCCCACTGGCAAAACGACATTCCTGCACCAGGAAAGGACGGAGAAGAGCTCCACAAGATTGGAACTGAAGAGGCCCAGAAGCGCTCGTAGAACCAGTTACACCACGGCGTCGCTGCTCGCACAGGCCAGACTGACGTCGTGGGTTGACTTCTGTTGCTCTCTTGTCGACCGCGAAGCCACTACCCCTCGCTATACGGTGTGGCCCACTGGACTCTCGTGGCGCCCTCACATGCGCCGACGCTCAACGCGGACAAGTCATCTTGTGTCTCAGTGCGCGACCGACCAACCGTTCGATCCAACCGCCAATGACCATTGCCTGAACAAACTCGAGCAGCCTGGCGTCCTAACGCGCAGACTCAGATGCAGGAACTAAGCTCCGACCGGGCGACCACTCGCTGAGTTCTGTTACTGGCGGAGTGGAAAGACTCTCACTTTGCCGGCTTTAAACGCTGATCCGAACGACAGACATACTAGCACTCCGAACGACTGACAGACACGAACTGCCTAACAAATGCGGACGAGACAGACTAGCAAGCTGGTGACGAGAGACTGACACAGACTGACCCAGACCGACTCAAACAGACCGACTGGCGAGCTCTTAGCGCCCCTTAAATGCACGTGAACAGACAACGTTTCCCCTTTCCCACCAGAGGGCGACACCAAAGCTGCGATTACCACAGGGGGGCCACCGCCAGAAACGGAGGACGACTACTTCACACTACGTGCTGCGGAGCGCTCTTCAAAAGAGCAATTTTTACCACGGCTCAACGATAACAGAAGTGTTTACAAGGTTCCACATATATTTCCTAGTTTGATGCACACTCAAACACGCAGTCGTATCTCGAGTGCACCGCTATGTAACTCGATTTCCAGCTCGCATAAAATATCTGAAATTCTTTGTAACAGAAACGTAGCAAGCAGCAGACCTGCGATTTGGTAACGCTATGGAATCTAATCCTCAATGAACCGTTTCCGCTGGATACGATTACACTGTCCGCTCAGATGTATCCTGACCCCCCCCCCCCCCCACCCCAATGTAAAGTCGAATGGACCACTAGATATCCACTAGAATAAAAGTAGACAGGGAATAATACGATGTCAGTAGGGAAGCAGTAACAGCGGAATGGGTTGCTCAGCAGACCTCAGTGACTTCGAACGTGAACTAGTCATCGGATGATTCGTGAATAACCTATCCATCAGGGTCTTTTAAAACCTTTTAATGCTGTCGACTGTTGGTAATGTCACTGTGGCGTGGAAACCCAGGGGAACAACCACAAGTCCAGGCATACCTCGTGTACTGATGGGGAGGGACCGTAGAGCTTCGCGGAGTGCTGTTGTTGTTAAATACACTACTGGCCGTTAAAAATGCTACACCACGATGGTGACGTGCTACAGACGCGAAATGTTAACCGACATGAAGAAGATGCTGTGATGTGCAAATGATTAACTTTTCAGACCATTCACACAAGGTTGGCGCCGGTGGCGACACCTTCAAATGCAGACATGAGGAAGATTTCCAACCGATTTCTCATACACAAACAGCAGTTCAGCGGCGTTGCTTGGTGAAACTTTGTTGTGATGCCTCGTGAAAGGAGGAGAAATGCGTACCATCACGTTTCCGACTTAGATAAAGGTCGGATTGTAGCCTATCGCGATTGCGATTTCTCGTATCGCGACATTGCTGCTCGCGTTGGTCGAGATCCAATGACTGTTAGCAGAATATCGAATCGGTGGGTTCAGGAGGGTAATACGGAACTCCGTACTGGATCCCAACGGCCTCGTATCACTAGCAGTCGAGATGACAGGTATCTTATCCGCATGGCTGTAGCGGATCCTGCAGCCACGTCTCGATCCCTGAGTCGACAGACGGGGACGTTTGCAAGACAACAACCATCTGCACGAACAGTTCGACGACGTTTGCAGCAGCATGGACTATCAGCTCGGAGACCATGGCTGCGGTTACCCTTGACTCTGCATCACAGACAGGAGCGCTTGCGATGGTGTGCTCATCGACGAACCTAGGTGCACGAATGAGAAAACGTCATTTCTTCGGATGAATCCAGGTTCTGTTTACACCACGATGATGGTCACATCCGTGTTTGGCGACATCGCGGTGAACGCACATTGGAAGCGTGTGTTCGTCATCGCCATACTGGCGTATCACCTGGCGGGATGGTATGGGGTGCCATTGGTAACACGTCTCGGTCACCTCTTGTTCGCATTGACGGCACTTTGAACAGTGGACGTTACATTTCAGATGTGTTACGACCCGAGGCTCTACCATTCATTCGATCCCTGCGAAACCCAACATTTCAGCAGGATACTGCACGACCGCATGCTGCAGGTCCTGTACGGACCTGTCTGGATACAGAAAATGTTTAACTGCTGCCCTGGCCAGCACATTCTCCAGATCTCTCACCAATTGAAAACGTCTGGTCAATGGTGGCCGAGCAACTGTTCCGTCACGATATGCCAGTCATTACTCTTGATGAACTGTGGTATCGCGTTGAAGCTGCATGGGTAGGTGTACCTGTACACGCCATCCAAGCTCTGTTTGACTCAATGCCCAGGCGTATAAGGCCGTTATTACGGCCAGAGGTGGTTGTTCTGGGTACTAATTTCTCAGGACCTATGCACCCAAATTGCGTGAAAATCTAATCACATGTCAGTTCTAGCATAATATATTCGTCCAATGAATACCCGTTTATCACCTGCTTTTCTTCTAGGTATAGCAATTTTAATGACCAGTAATGTTAAAAAAAAAGCGGAATGAACCACTGGTGACTTCCAAAGTGCTACCATAGTTCAGGTATCACAGTGACTGTGCATAGGTAGTTAAAGAGAACGAGCTACAGTGGTCGAGCAGTTCCTCATAAGACACACATTTCTGTAGGCAATGTCAAGCAACTCTTTAGGCTGTGTACGGAGCCGCTGCACAGTAGGTGACTGGAAACAGTTGATTTGGAGTGACGACCAACGTATGTCCTGCGACAGTGAGAGGGATGGGTTTGGCTTTGCCGAATGCCTGAAGAACGTTACCTACCAGCACGTGTACCACCAGAGGTGAAGTATTGAGAAGGTGGTGTTATGATAGCAGGGAGCTTCTCTTTGTGAGCATGCGGACGCTTTATTGCACTTAATTCAGAAGGATGTGAAAATATTTTACTGCTTTCTGTACTGGATACAGTAGAGGAACGGTTCAGAGACGATGACTGCTTGTATCAACACGATAAAGGACCCTGTTATAAAGAAATAACAGTGAAGCAGTTTGTGAACAGTGACATCCCTGAAATGTTCTGGTCTGTCCACAGTCCGGACCTGAAACCAATGAAAGATCTTGGTTTGAGTTAGAACATCGACTTCACTCTTGACCCTAGAGTCCAACGTGTATGTTTCTCCGGCGTCAGAGAACGGACTGCCATTCCTCCACAGGCATTCAGACACGTCACTGAAAGCTGAAAGTGTCCCCAGCAGAGTTCAAGCTGTCATAAAGGCTTAGGGTAAATATACGCCGTATAAAAGTGCAGTAATGGGTGTCCACATAATTTTTACCATATGAGCCCCTCGTCCAGCAG
Source organism: Schistocerca nitens (assembly GCF_023898315.1). Taxonomy (NCBI): domain Eukaryota; kingdom Metazoa; phylum Arthropoda; class Insecta; order Orthoptera; family Acrididae; genus Schistocerca; species Schistocerca nitens. The sequence goes on along the minus strand of NC_064615.1, from coordinate 1,045,014,330 downwards.
GTGAAGGCTCAGGGGATGTGTGCCAGCTGCTGTGGCATGGTCTGCCATTTGGAGCCACGCAAATGTGGTGTGGAGGGGCATGTGGTAAGGGTACGGCTCCGCCAGCCGTTTTGGTGATTTTCCAGGCCATAGAGCTGCTATTACTCTGTCAAATATCTCGCCAGTCAGCATCACGAGGCTGAGTGCACCTCGCTTTTGATCACATGTCTTGTGTGTACGTCTCTAATATGTGTTGGGATATATAATTCGCGTTGGTGTTCCAGATGCGGAAGGACAAGGCTCGCCTGCTGACTGGCCTACGCTATGGTGTGATGAAAGGTGTCCTGGAGAAGCACGGATGCCGCTACAAGCTGGCCATGGATGGTGGTCGCCCCAAGGGGCGGCAGCAAGACGCTCGACCGCGGGTCAGATGCTGCCGTCAGCGGAGGTGTCGCAGCTCCAGGAGGCGCTGCCGCACTCGCGCACCCACCAGCAGCTCGCGCCACCGCCGCCAGTGGAAGTGTCGCAGCTCCAGGAAGCGCTGCCGCACTCGCGCACTCTCCAGCACCACGCGACACCGCCGCCAGTGGAAGTGTCGCAGCTCTAGGAGGCGCTGTAGCGCTTGCTCACGCTCCAGCACCACGGGCAACCGCCGCCAGCGGAAGGGTCGCAGCACCAAGAGGCGCTGCTGCGCTTGCACACGCTCCAGCAGCACGCGCATGAGCCGTCGCAGCACGCACAGGTACCACCACCCTACTACTACAGCGGTGTGCACCAAGAAGGCTGGCGGTGGGGCAGTGCGCAGTGGCAAGAGTAGAGTACCACATGACGCTCCAATGAACAGCGTCATTCTACAGTGTCATGTCCATTATGATTATCCGGGCTGTTATGCCGTGGTCGGTTGATGAATTTTGTCTCAATTCCCAGCGTTTCGTCCCCGTCTGCGGGAGACATCTTCAAGGGGTTCTGTAGCTCGATGGAAGGTCCAACACACCCGCTGGCTCGGTAGTCAGTAGCGGGTGTGCTGGACCTTCCATCGAGCTACAGACCCCCTTGAAGATGTCTCCCGCAGACGGGGACGAAACGCTGGGAATTGAGACAAAATTCATCAACCGACCACGGCATAACAGCCCGGAAATCATAATGGACATGACATTTCCGGCCGTGAAAGTCTACATGTTAGTATTCTACAGTGTGTATCTGTGCCATGTGCTTCAGGGTGCACGTAGAACATTCACCATTGATTGTAGAACATGCACCATTGATTTTCACGTTACTTTAGGTTTGGTGAAGGTACTTAGCAACTACAGTATGCACTATGGGTGGCAAAAAGCAAACATGACAAGTATTATCCTTAGAAGCGACTGTGATAATTTTTCAAGCACAAAAACGTCTCTACGAAGTGTCACTAGTGGAAACAATTTACCGCTTATTTTGACATTGCCAGTTGCCAGGATAGGTATTGGCTGGAGCGTGTGGCGTTGGGCAGAGACACAGGGAAAACTGGCGCCATTGCAGGTATTCTCTGTCCCTATCTGTACACAACGCACAAAGCACAGCGCACAAGGCAGCCACCTTCTTACTTGCACACAGTGATATCTATACATGCTGGATGTAGAAGTCTGGTTTCTGAGTATAGGACTGGAGCGTGTGTGCAGACACGTGTGCTTTGCATCGTCCGCCATGTTGCAGCTTGGCAAAGAATTGCAGACTGATTTATTATTTTAAACTTTATGTCGATATGTGATGTAACAGGCTGATGTGGGAGCGGAATCGAGAAGTATTTTCTTTTTGTGTTCTCGTGACATATCCTACCAGCCATGTTGTAATTTGGCAAGAAACGAAGTATTAGCTTCTGTGACTGGCACGATCAGGCAGCTGAAGTTCAACATCCAGGTAGTATAGAGATCACTGCTTGCATAGCACTGTAGTACGTTATGTTGACTATCAGAGTACGCGGCATTTTAAAACAGTTGATTTCACAACAATACATCTTCTACATGAATGAAAATATAAACTTGTGGTGAATTATAAACTACGAATATTTTTCAAAGAACTAACCAATTTCACAAGGGTATGCGTTTTATAAGCAAACGTATAAAAGCTTGCGGTAATTTAAACTGTTACTTTTAGCATAAAGGATTAATCTACTCGGTGGCTATAATTAAAGTGCAACTACTCATGAAGGTCCCGTGTGGGCTGCAATTATTGTATGACAGATGTGCTAATGCGTTAATGCAGAACAAATATTAAAAAAAAGCACTCCGTCTTCAGGCCACGAGTGGCCTACCGGGACCATCCGACCGCCGTGTCATCCTCAGTGGAGGAAGCAGGTAGGAGGGGCGTGGGGACAGAACACCGCTCTCCCGGTCGTTATGATGGTATTCTTGACCGAAGCCGCTACTATTCGGTGGAGTAGCTCCTCAACTGGCGTCAAGAGGCTGAGTGCACCCCGAAAAATGGCAACAGCGCATGGCGACCTGGATGGCCACCCGTCCAAGTGCCGAACACGCCCGAAAGCGCTTAACTTCGGTGATCTCACGGGAACCGGTGTAGCCACTGCGGCAAGGCCGTTGCCTAGAACAAATATAAGCTGGAAAATAATTAGTTCCAATTTTTTCCACGAGTTGTAAATCTGGCGCTGCACTGTATTTGTATGACGATATGGCAACCACGCTGTCATTTGACAAGCCATAACGTGAGCGAATAATACGGTTATCGAGAAGAGAGACCATGCGCTGTAAAACAGTTCTGTGTGTATGGCAGCAATTACAGTGCTGCATTGGGAGAGTATCGCCGACTTAAACGTCAGAGGAGAGGCTCGATGTCATTACGTGGTTTAAAGAAGATGATAGTTACATTATAAAACGCGGGTGAGCACCTGGAAGAAGTAGTGCTGTTGCTCTAACTGATCACGCATTATGTGGCCCAGGCAGTGCTTGTGCTCGTGCAGTGATACGAGAACCGTGAACCTTAGTCAACAGTACAGAAATTTCTGTGGTCTATTTTGCACAGGTATCCGTACAAGGCCCAAATCGTGCAGCTACTAAAGCTCATGATCTGCAGCAACAATCTGACTTTGCTCTTCGGTTTCTGGCATGAAGTGAAGTAAATAAAACGTGGTCGAAAAATTTTCTGTGTAGTGGTGAGGCCCATTTTACACTGGAGGGTGCAGCAGATATGCAGAACTGGCGAATTTCTGGTACTACAAAACCACGCTTTGTGCACAAAGGGCCATTGCACTTGGCGTATGGGACTGTGTGGTGTGCATTCATAACCACCTTTATTCTCCGTCCGTTCTTCTTGAAGAAAATTCTCCCAAGATGGCTTATCAGGTGTACACTGACGTCCTCAAATTATCAAGACCTCCTTGTGCAGCGCGTGATTCCTGGTTTGGAGGAGCGCAACTGTGTGGGAAAAATTGTCTTCACTAGATAAGGCAGTACTTCATGTAGCTCGCTCAGTGAAAGATTTTCTCAATGCAATCTTCCATGAAGATGCTATCTGTAGAGCCTTTCCAGATACATGGCCTGCAAGATTATTTCATCTGAACTCACATGATTCTTGGTTGTGGGAATGCCTAAAAGAACGCGTTTATAAGGGACACATTCGGTCTCTACCTGATCTGAAGGCAAGTATACAGGGAGATGTTGCTCAGATTCCGCCGGAAATGCTGCGAGCAATTGTTTGTCGGTGCTCACACTGAACAAATTGCGTAATCAGCGGGTAATAATAAAATCAGAATTATGTTTTTCTCTCTTGTTTGACTTTTTCTACCCACATCCTGTTTCTAATCCATCACATTCGAAAACACTACTATACATCTTTCTTGCATTCACAGCGACAGATTTTCACCTTGTCGACAAAATTGGAAATATTTTTTTTCCAGCTTAAGTCGATTCTGCATCAACGTATTAGTGTTATAGTTTATGCAGATTAACACACCTAAATGACAGGTGACAACTATTTAAGGGACAAAATAAACATAAGCTTTATTCGAACAACATATATTAATACATTTGACTACCAAGTTATATTACGTTGCCCCATCAACAAATACGGAACATGTTATTCCACAGTGTCTAATGCACTCTGCACATCATATCTTGTGCGCCACTATGCACGCTGGAAAATGTTTGTTCACATATCCCCAACACTCCCCCTTGAACAAATATTTTCAGATATTCAACAATATGTATCCGAGGTTAAACCATAATTTTTCACCAGCTTCTGAAATTTGTCCTTACTGAGAGGCTTGGTTAGGAGATCAGATAACAATTCTTCTGTGTATAGATAACTGAGGATTATATTCCCCTGTTCCACATGATGTCTTATAAAGTGACGCCTTATGTCGATATGTTTGGATCTTACACTGCTGACATTATTCTTTGCAAGTTTAATAGCTCCCATATTGTTAGAAAATACCACAGTTGTCTTTAATGATGGAAGAGATTCTATTTCACTCATCAGTGTACGGATTCAAAGTTCTTCTTGGATAGTGGAGGACAAGGCCTTATATTCAGCTTCTACAGTACTCAAAGCAACAGTTCTTTGTCTCTTACACGACCATGATATCAATCCTCCCATTAATATAAGACAACTTCCAGTGATGGAGCGTCTCCTTTCCAACTCATTTCCCCAGTCTGCATAACTGTATCCTTCCAAATTTACTTTTCCAGTTTTAGAACATCAGCAGGTCCATTTAGATATCTGAATATTCTCTTGACTGCCATCCAATGTTTTTCTCTCGGATCACTGCATTTGTGGCAAATGCAATGTCTGGTCTGCAACTCTGTGCTAAGCACAGTCGACTTCCTACAACTTCCAAATAGGGTACACTTTCCTTACATTTCTTGCCATCATCAGTTATTAGCAGTTTTGCATTGTTTAGCAGGTCTACAACTTTTCTAAGATCTTCCTTGTGTACAGAGGTTGATCAATCCATAATTCTTCTCTGTTGGCACTTCTTAGAATCTTCATGCCTAAGTATTGATTAATTTCCCCTAAATAATGCGTATTAAATTCTGACCGTAACTGTTTTTTTTATAAATGTCCATCTCGCTTTCACTATTGGTTAAAATAAAAAAATCATCTACCCGTATGGCCATCATTGCAATTTCATTATTGCTCCTTTTATGATATGTACTGGCATCTGCCTTCGACTGTAACATGCCTAGTTTTATCAAACTTTTATGCAAACATTTACTCCAGCAATGGCCACTTTGCTTTAATCCATATATTCCTTTCTTCAAACGCCAAATTCTCCTTTTCCCTTGATAAGGTCGCTTAACTTCATCAGATGGAATCACATATATTTCCTCTTCCAGTCTTCCATTCAGGTAGGCTGTTTTCACATCCATTTGATGAATTAATAATACTTCCTTTACTGCAAGAGCTAAAAGGTATCTTCATGATGAATACTTCACCACTGGTGAGAAAGTTTCATTGTAATCTATTCCTTCTTTCTGGGAGTATCCTTTAACTACCAATCTGTCTTTGAATTTTGGTATCGCACTCTCAGGATTTTTAATACTAAACACCCTTCTTGTTCTCAGTGGTTTTTTATTTTCGGGCATGTCAACCCATTCATATGCATCATTATCCACAAAAGATTGCAGCTCCTTTTCAATAACCTTTTTCCAATCTTGAGCATTTGAACTTGCTAAAGATTCATCAACTGTGATTTGTTCATTGTTGATTGTTTGGGCAGCATACATTTCATAATCTGGATATTCTTTTGGTTTTGTTATACGTGAAAACTGCCTTAAACTGACTTCCTCTGTTGAAGCTTCTTCCTCAATTTGATTCTTGGGTAGCACATCAGCTTCCTCATTATTCTCGTCTTCCTCTGTTTCAGTTTACATCTCTGTTTCAACACTATCACACACTATGCTTGGTTGAATTACTGTATCATTTTGACTACTTTCCTTTATTTTAGGTCTATAATCCTCCAAAAATCATCTCTACTACTTATTATCTTCTTATTAAATCTGTAGCCTTTTGAATCATCACAGTGGGCAACAAAAATATATTTTTGAGATTTTGCATACAACTTTTCTCTTAATGGTTTCGGAGTCTGAACCATGACTTCACATCCAAAGACTTTTAAGTGCTTTAGATCCGGTTTCTTCCCAGTCCATACTTCATAAGGTGTCTTGTGTCTCACAGCTTTGGTAGGTGATCTGTTAATTAAATACACTGCTGTTGATACAGCCTCTGCCCAAAAACACTTAGGTAGCTCAGCATCACCTAACATACTTCTTGCCTTTTCTACAATGGTTCGTTTGGCTCGTTCTGCAGCTCCATTCTGAGAAGGACTGTAGTGAATGGCGGTCTGATGCCTAACACTCATTCCATTCAACTGTTCCTTAAACCGTCAGCTTACATATTCTGATCCACAGTCTGATCTAATAATTTTAATTTTCTTCTCAGTCTGTCTTTCGCCCATTTTGCAATAAACAACAAATACATCATTCACTTGATCCTTGCTATTTATAAAATAAACATGCATGTATCTAGAAAAATCATCTGTAAATGTTAGGAAATAGAAGCTACCTCCTAAGGATTTATTCTGCATAGGCCCACAGAGATCTGAGTGTATGAGTGTATGCAGATCTGCTCTGACTCGATTTAAATGACAGTCTAGTCTGGAACCGCGCGACCGCTACGGTCGCAGGTTCGAATCCTGCCTCGGGCATGGATGTGTGTGTGATGTCCTTAGGTTAGTTAGGTTTAAGTAGTTCTAAGTTCTAGGGGGCTGATGACCTCAGATGTTAAGTCCCATAGTGCTCAGAGCCATTTGAACCATTCTGAATCCAGCCTGCTTCCCTTGCACCCACACCACACATTGAACACTACTCATTCCATAATTTTCCATCCCAGTTGCCATATTCTTCAGTAAAGTGACACTTTTCCTATTCAAATGTCCCAGTCTCTTATGCCACAAGAAACCTTTTGCAGCATAAACAGTGTGATTTCCTGTTTCAGAAGTATTTTGAACAGTATACACCTGTAACAGTATACAGTAACAGTAACAGTATACACAGTAAATACCTGTTACATTACTTGCAGCAGCTGCAATATCGCCACAAGAATCTATCACTTTGGCACCCTCTATATCGAAGATAACTTTATTACTCTTCTGTACTATTTCGCTTACTGACAACAAATTAGTTGCAATATTCTTTACATGATGCACATCATGAGCAGTAACAATTTCCTTTTCCCCATTCACAAGCAAATTAAGATCCACTTTTCCTGCGAGTTCACACATTACTTACATCCGTCAACTGTGGAAATTCCAATGTCAGTCCTTGACTGAACATCATACAAACCTGACGGAGCTCTGGTAATGTGCACAGATGCTCCTGAATCTAGAAACCATTCTGCATGATCGTCACTCGCTTCATTAAAAGAGTAAAAAACAGAAAACGTCTGACCTTTGTCGGTAGCCTTTTTCTCAGGACTACTAGAAAAATGGTTCAAATGGCTCTGAGCACTATGGGACTTAACATCTTAGGTCATCAGTCCCCTAGAACTTAGAACTAGTTAAACCTGACTAACCTAAGGACATCACACACATCCATGCCCGAGGCAGGATTCGAACCTGCGACCGTAGCAGTCGGGCGGTTCCGGACTGCGCGCCTAGAACCGCGAGACCACCGCGGCCGGCGACTACTAGAATTAACATACTTATTTTCTTTTATACTTTGAAGCAATATGTCCAATTTTCTGGCATCTCAAACTTCTTATTGTCTTCTTCTTCTTGTACTTAGAGTATAAAGCCGACGCTGTTTCTTTTTCTGAAGCATTAGAGTCTGGTTCATTCTTCACGTCCTGTAGAATCTTTACTTCAACACTATCCGCTGTAATGGGTATTCCCGAACATTCCAAACCCATAATCATTGGCGAATATTTCTCTGGTAGTCCAGCTAACAATAAAGTTCCAATCCATTCATCAGCAATTTCAAAACCAAAATTCCTCAGAAGATTGGAGATTGAAATTATTTTATTCACATATTCATCCACGCTTTTACACTTACTCAATCTTGTGGTTATCAGCTCACGAAGTAATCCTACTTTTCTGGTTAAATCACCATCTTAAAATGCGGTTTTCAGTTTGTCCCATACCTGCTTTGCTGACGTAGCCTTTTCTATGTGAACATAATTCACTGGATCAATCAGAAGAATTAGTTTTGATTTCGCCTTCCGATCCTTAGTAGCAAACCTTGAGTCCGTAGGTGCCAATTTACCGTTTACGACGTCCCATATGTCATCCAAGTGAAAATACGCCTCAACGGCAAACTTGCAGGTCGCTTAATTTTCGCGCCCTACAAGTCGCTCTGTTTGCGGTATGTGTGTTGTACTCAGTTTACAGTTATTTTCTTCTTCGTATAGCGTACACAATCCAACTTTATACGAACTTCCGCGCACCTTTTGCGCAAATACACGCCACCTTAAACCTTATTATTTCGCTTTAATCCAGTAGCTGGGCCCATAACCTGTTGTAGTTTATGCAGATTAACGCAGCTAAATGACAGGCAACAACTATTTAAGGGACAAATTAAACTTATGCTTTATTCGCAACGGAACATGTATATTCCACAGAGTCTAATGCACTCTGCATATCATATCTTGTGCGCCACTACGCACGCTGGAAAATGTTTGTTCACATATCCCCGACAATTAGCGTATTTACCAAGTTCCGCTGCCATACGATGGTTACAGCCCACGCTGCACCACTCTGAGTAGGTGCACTTCAGTTATAACCACCTGGTACATTCAACAAATGCTCAACGTGCCATCACGTCACACACGACAAACATCTGGAAAAAAGTCAAACTCGTCCCATACTTCGGCGAGCATGTGAGGATTTACGCCGACTTTTATCTCTTGCTGCTATTGATACTTAACAGTATTTAACAGACAGTCGGATAAAAAATTACAAACAATTTGTTTTCCTCTGATATAACTACAAATTAAAGTTTCCGAATTTTGTTCCTTTACTTACATTGTACGGGCAACGGCCTTGCCACAGTGGATACACCGGTTCCCGTGAGATCACCGCAGTTAAGCGCTGTCGGGCGTGGCCGGCGCTTGGATGGGTCACCATCCCGCCGCCACGTGCTGTTGCCATTTTTCGGGGTGCACTCAGCCTCGTGATGCCAATTGAGGAGCTACTCGACCGAATAGTAGCGGCTCCGGTCAAAGACAACCGTCATAACGACCGGGAGAGCGGTGTGCTGACCCCATGCCCCTCCTATCCGCATCCTCACCTGAGGATGATACGGCGGTCGGATGGTCCCGATGGGTCGCTTGCGGCCTGTAGACGGAGTTAGTTACTTACATTGTACAATCTTGACTCCTGCCAAGTTTCATGATGACAGGCAGCCGGACAACAAAGCTATCCCACGACTATTACTCATTCCCCTTTCTGTTCTACTCGCAGATGGAGCGAGGAAAAAGCACCTGTCTATATGCTTCTGTGCAGGACCGCATTTCTGTTATCCTGTCTTCGCAGTCACTACGCGAGATGTGTGTTGGTGACAGTAGGATCGTTATGAAGTCTGTCGAAAATGCGGGTTCTCACTACTGTTTCGCAAAAAGAACTTCTTGTCCCTAGGGATTCCCATTTTGGTTCACGGAGATTTTCTTCAATACTCACGTGTTGTTCGAACCTACTGATTACAAATCTAGAAGTATGCCTCTGAACTGCTTCGATGTCTTCCTTTAATCCTACATGGTGAGGATCACAAACACTCGTGCAGTACTCAAGGATGGGTCGTACCTGCGTTCCGTACTTGGTCTGCTTTATTGATGAGCTACATTTTCCTGGAATTCTCCCAATAAAGCGAAGCCGTCATTTCGCCTTCCTTACAATGGACGTTATGTGTCGAGCCATCTAATACCGCTTTATAACGTTACGCCCAGGTGTTTAATAGACGTGACCGTGTAAAGCAGCGCACTGCCAATACTGTATCCGATCTCTACAGCATGGTATTCCCACTCATCTTCATGAACTTACATTTTCCCACATTTAGAGCAAGATGCTGTTCAATACACCAAATAAAAATTGTACCCAAGTCATTCTGTGTCCTACAGTCACTAAAAGGCGACACTTTCCAGTACGCAGCAGCATCATGAGCAAACAACCGCACATTGTTTGTCAACCTATCCGTCAGATGTGTTATGTATACTGAGAACAGGAACGGTCCTGTTATTTTTACCTGGGGAACTCCATACAAGTATTTGTATCCGCTGTAGATGACGAAATAGCAATTTTGGGGTTGATGTACAAGTATCTACATCTACATCGTTAACCTGCAATTCACAATTAAGTTCCTGGCAGAGGGTTCATCGAACCATTTCCTTACTACTTCTCTACCATTCCCCTCTCGAATGGCGCGTGGGAAAAAGGAACACCTAAATCTTTCCGTTCGAGCTCTGATTTCTCTTATTTTATTATGATGATCGTTTTTCCCTACGTAGGTGCGTGTCAACAAAATATTTTCGCATTCGGAAGAGAAAGTTGGTGATTGAAATTTCGTAAATAAATCTCGCCGCAAAGAAAACCGCCTTCGTTTCAGTGACTGCCACCCCAACTCGCGTATCATATCAGTGACACTCTGACCCCCACTGCGCGATAACACGAAGCGGGCTGCCCTTATTTGCACTATTTCGATGTCCTCCGTCAATCCTACCTGGTAAGGATCCCACACTGCGCAGCAATATTCCAGCAGAGGACGGACTAGTGTAATGTAGGCTGTCTCTTTAGTGGGTTTGTCGCATCTTCTAAGCCGTCTGCCAACGAAGCGCAGTCTTTGTTTCGCCTTCTCCACAATATTATCTGTGTCGTCTTCCTAATTTAACTTGCTCGTAATTGTAATTCCTAGGTATTTAGTCGAATTGACGGCCCTTAGATCTGTGCAATTTATCGTATACCCAAAATTTATCGGATTTCTTTTAGTACCCATGTGGATGACCTCGCACTTTTCTTTGTTTAGTGCCAATTGCCACTTTTCGCACCATACAGAAATTCTCTCTAGATCATTTTGTAATTGTAATTGATCGTCTCATGATTTTACTAGCAAGTAAATTACAGCATCATCTGTAAACAATCTAAGGGGGCTGCTCAGATTATCACCTAGATCATTTATGTAAATCAGGAGCAGCAGAGGGCCTTGCGGAACGCCAGATATCACTTCTGTTCTACTCGATGATTTACCGTCTATCACTATGAACTGTGACCTCTCTGAGAGGAAATCACGAATCCACTCACACAACTGAGACGATACTCTATATGCACGCAAATTGGTAAATAGTCGCTTGTGAGAAACGGCATCAAAGGCCTTCTAGAAATCTAGGAATATGGAATCGATCAGAGATCCCTTGTCGACAGCACTAACTACTTCATGGGAATAAAAAGCTAGCTGTGTTGCACAAGAACGATATTTTCTGAATCCGTGTTGGTTACGTATCAACAAGTCATTTTCTTCAAGGTGATTCATAATGCCTGAGTACAGTATATGCTCCAAAATCCTACTGCAAATTGAGGTCAGTGATATGGGTCTGTAATTCAATGGGTTACTCTTAGTTCCATTCTTGAATATTGGTGTGACCCGGTGCTACTTTACAGTTTTTAGGAGCAGACCTTACGTCAAGTGAGCGGTTGTATATGATTACTAAGAAGGCACTATTGTGTCTGCATACTCTGAAAGGAACCTGATTGGTATTCCATCTGGAGCGGAAGACTTGCCTTTCTTAACTGATTTGAGTTGTTTCGCAACACCTAAGATATCTACTTTTATGTCACTCATGCTAACAGCTGTATCTCGTATTATAGGCTGCTACTAGTAACGAGCAAAATATACGGGAAACAGAATACGTCGGGAAGCACTGATCAGGTTGTCAAGAATGTTGGGCTCCGTATCTGTGGAGTCACTTCAACTAGCGCTTGTAATATCTCCACGCGACCTGCAAATACAAAAGCAAACAGCTATCTGCTGATATAAGAGGAATGACTGTCACTTTGTCATGTTCAGATTCTAGTTACAGTGTACTCAGAAAAGAAGTAGAAGTAGCCGGCCGGAGTGGCCAAGCGGTTATAGGCGCTTCAGTCTGGAACCGCGCGACCGCTACGATCGCAGGTTCGAATCCTGCCTCGGGCATGGATGTGTGTGATGTCCTTAGGTTAGTTAGGTTTAAGTAGTTCTAAGTTCTAGGGGACTGATGACCTCAGCAGTTAAGTCCCATAGTGCTCAGGGCCATTTGAACCAGTTTGAAAGAAGTAGAATACCAGGTTCTCCTTGTCTGGCAAGAACGCTGAGAGGACACTGAAAAAGGAAGACGAATCTACGACTTCTTCACAGACATGAAACAAAGGCTCGCATTACGACACCTGTGCTCATGACGGCTCACGGTCGGAATCTCACACACTTTCGCCCATCTAGGGGAAAAAACAGAATGAATGTGCCTGCAAGCAAGAAGTTATCTAGAGAACACTGTATAGGGAATGCTCCTCGTACATAAATGTAGGGCCGGTCGGTGTGGCCGTGCGGTTCTAGGCGCTTCAGTCTGGAACCGCGTGACCGCTACGGTCGCAGGATCGAATCCTGCCTCGAGCATGGATATGTGTGATGTCCTTAGGTTAGTTAGGTTTAAGAAGTTCAAAGTTCTTGGGGACTGATGACCACAGATGTTAATCCCATAGTACTCAGAGCCATTTGAGCCATAAATGTAGCTAATATTAGGTAACAATAACGGACCCGTTATGTAATAACAATTTATTTTACCAAATCACTATATTGTTTATGAATTACGTTCAACAGTGGTACGTAGTACACCCATACCAGCAAATTGCTAGGAAGTATTACGCGTAATACAACGGTGCCTTCATAATCTTCAGTTTAGTGACATTTGATGAACGTAGCTCTGTTTGGAACGAAGGCCAACCGTTTATGATGTTGCACCGATAAATCTTCCATCGCATCGTAGGTAACTGCTGCAGTTGCAATATGATTCTCGTGAAACTCAGGTTTATTACAAAATTTCTTCAATCCAGCGACTGAATATCACAGGCACAACAATAAATGATGACATCATTCTCGGTACACATGCATAATCATATCCTAACACACGACAATGAAGAATAAAACGACGCGCATATAAGCTGTGTTATTGGTCACTGTCTTCTTGAAGACGACTATGGCAACGCTCTGTCAGTGACAGCCAGACCTCTAGCACTACTTTTCGCTTGGCGTGCATCATCGATTAACAGAGAGGGGGCGTGGACTATTCGCAGCCCTGAAGATTAAAGAAATATTTCAAATATTTGTAAAACATACATTTTTCCAGTCAGTAAAAGATGATTATTCTCAAGCAAATGACACAAAAAATTCAATTTCCTGAGCATTTCCATGTTAGGGCCCCTTTAGGTGATTCAGAAAATAAACAGAAAACCTGGTTTTGGAAGGCGTAACGGGTACCCGAGCCGTCAGACTCCCAGATGCGCCTTTACCGCCTTACCACTGCTGCATCTCCCTGAGCTTAAGTGGTTCTGTGTATCCAAAGCTTTCCAAAAAAATTTCGTTTTGACGGCCTTGCCCAGTAGTGTTTATTTTTAATTTCGCGAGAAAGTGAAAATCGTTGTGTATACGGGACGTCAGTTTATAGAGTATACATTCCAGTCCGATCAGTCAGTGGGGCCAGTTATACAAATCGTCACATTACTGCACTGGTGGAAGCTTAGTCGGTTTGAGAGCGAAATTGTATGAAGAATCAGCAGAACCGTCGACGAATAGATTAAGCTTATCCATTACGGATATGTTAGAACCCGTGACTGTTAATTGAATGTAAATATATGAAACTGCAGCCAGCCACTTTTCCGAATAGTTATTTATTATTCCATGAACCGGCTTTCGAATCTTTTGAGGTTAAGCTTTAGATGGTTTTCTGGAAGTTACATCACTATTTCTAGCATAATTCTGGGTGCTGGCTCTGTGACAAGAAGATGAAACATGCTTTAATGTATCGCCATGGGTATGGATTGTCTGTCGATATTGATGCAAAACTAGTTTTGTAGTTACTGCGACAGTATGGGCGGCTTTGTTCTGTTAGTGTTCATATGTCTGCTGCCATTTTCATAGACATTTGGTACATCACACCAACTAGGAAACTAAAATTTTGCATCCACATCGACAGATAAACAATACTCATGGCGATACATTAAAGTATGTTCCATCTTCTTGTCACAGAGACAATACCCAGCATTATGCCAGAGATTGTGATGTCACTCCCAGAAAAACATCTGAAGATGGACCTGAAAAGGTTCGAAAATCGGTTCGTAGAATAATAAATAACTATTCAAAAAAGTGACTGGTGGCAATTTTATGTGTTTACAGTCGACGCATAGAAAACACGTGTGCGGGTCAGTGTAGAAACAAAATATGGACAGAACGTACAATTCACAAGTTAGTGTAAACGAAACCCGTGTTGTAAGGGCTGGTCAAAAAGTTGCCGTTCGATGGCCATAAAGTCCAGAATTTGTATGCCAGTGAGGCAAAATTGTCGTCAGCATTGAGGCACACATCCCACCGAGGCCCCAAGTGCAAGATATATTTTTGGTAAAACACCTGTGCTGCTGTGTGAATAAGCTCGTAACTGCCTGCTGCATATCCTCGTCCAATGGGAGTAGTCGACCCTTCAAGGCCTTTTTTAAGGAATTGAAGGCGTAATAAACACTTGGGGAGAGATCAGGACTGCAGGGAAAGTGCTCGAGTGTCTACCACATGTTTGGGCGTAACTTCTGCGTTACGACATTTGCAATATTAGGGACGTGCGATATCATCAACCAGCAGCAGCCTTTGGTGCACCATTTCATAACGGAGGTTTTCGATAGACATGCTTCCCATACACATTCTTCATTCTCCGATGGATGTCTGCCGGTGTTTGCCTTTCAGCAGCCTAAAAATGAAAAACAGCACGTTGCTCCTGTACGGACACATTTGGTACTAACGCCGCCGTAGTTCACGTTGCCGCACTTACCGCACGCGCTGTAGAAATACGCGAGTGCCACACTAATCCCCTGGCTACTTGTCGGTGCTTATGTACCCGAATCGAAATCACGCTATGTTGCATACACGCTGCAACAACGTCCTCAAACAGAAACTTTTTGATGCTCCCTACCTAACTTAAATTCTTGCTTTCTGTAGCATTAGCCATAAGTTATTTTAGCCATAACTTATTTTAGCCATAAGTTGTTTTAGCCATAAGTTACTAGTTCGAAATTAAAAGGAAATTGTCGCTCCTCAAGTTAAAAAAACAAAGTGCAGGGCAAAATGCTTGCTGCAAGTGTGGTATGTTTTTGAAATTCGTTTTTCAGTTGAAGATGCTTTCAACTTATTTTAGAATGTAATGTTGTTGTTGTTGTGGTCTTCAGTCCTGAGACTGGTTTGATGCAGCTCTCCATGCTACTCTATCCTGTGCAAGCTTCTTCATCTCCCAGTACTTACTGCAACCTACATCCTTCTGAATCCGTTTACTGTATTCATCTCTTGGTCTCCCTCTACAATCTTTACCCTCCACGCTGCCCTCCAATACTAAATTGGTGATCCCTTATGCCTCAGAATATGTCCTACCAAGCGGTCCCTTCTCCTTGTCAAGTTGTGCCACAAACTCCTCTTCTCCCCAATTCTATTCAGTACTTCCTCATTAGTTATGTGATCTACCCATCTAATCTTCAACATTCTTCTATAGCACAACATTTCGAAATCTTCTATTCTGTTCTTGTCCAAACTATTTATCGTCCATGTTTCACTTCCATACATGGCTACACTCCATACAAATACTTTCAGAAATGACTTCCTGGCACTTCAATCTATACTCGATGTTAACAAATTTCTCTTCTACAGAAACGCTTTCCTTGCCATTGCCAGTCTACATTTTATATCCTCTCTACTTCGACCATCATCAATTATTTTGCTCCCCAAATAGCAAAACTCCTTTACTACTTTAAGTGTCTCATTTCTTAATCTAATTTCCTCAGCGTCACCCGACGTAATTTGACTACTTTCCATTATTCTCGTTTTGCTTTTGTTGGTGTCCATCTTATACTGTCCATTCCGTTCAACTGCTCTTCCAAGTCATATGCTGTCTCTGACAGAATTACAATGTCATCGGCGAACCTCAAAGTTTTTATTTCCGCTCCATGGATTTTAATTCCTACTCCGAATTTTTCTTTTGTTTCCTTTACTGCTTGCTCAATATACAGATTGAATAACATCGGGGAGAGGCTACAACCCTGTCTCACTCCCTTCCCAACCACTGCTTCCCTTTCATACCCCTCGACTCTTATAACTGCCATCTGGTTTCTGTACAAATTGTAAATAGTCTTTCGCTCCCTGTATTTTACCCCTGCCACTTTCAGAATTTGAAAGAGAGTATTCCAGTCAACACTGTCAATAGCTTTCTCTAAGTCTTGGAACGTAGGTTTGCCTTTCCTTAATCTTTCTTCTAAGGTGAGTCGTAAGGTCAGTATTGCCTCACGCGTTCCAATAATTCTACGGAATCCAAACGGATCTTCCCCGAGGTCTGCTTCTACCAGTTTTTCCATTCGTCTATAAAGAATTGTCGTTAGTATTTTGCAGCTGTGACTTATTAAACTGATAGTTCGGTAATTTTCACATCTGTCAACACCTGCTTTCTTTGGGATTGGAATTATTATATTCTTCTTGAAGTCTGAGGATATTTCGCCTGTCTCACACATCTTGCTCACCGGATGGTAGAGTTTTGTCAGGACTGGCTCTCCCAAGGCCGTCAGTAGTTCTAATGGAATGTTGTCTACTCCCGGGGCCTTGTTTCGACTCAGGTCTTTCAGTGCTCTGTCAAACTCATTACGCAGTATCGTATCTCACATTTCATCTTCATCTACATCTTCTTCCATTTCCATAATATTGTCCTCAAGTACATCACCCTTGTATAGACCCTCCATATACTCCTTCCACCTTTCTGCTTTCCCTTCTTTGCTTAGAACTGGGTTTCCATCTGAGCTCTTGATATTCATACAAGTGGTTCTCTTTTCTCCAAAGGTCTCTTTAATTTTCCCGTAGGCAGTATCTATCTTGCCGCTAGTGAGATAAGCCTCTACATCCTCACATTTGTCTTCTAGCCATCCCTGCTTAGCCATTTTGCACTTCCTGTCGATCTTATTTTTGAGACGTTTGTATTCCTTTTGGCCTGCTTCATTTACTGTATTTTTATATTTTCTCCTTTTAGCAATTAAATTCAATATTTCTTCTGTTACCCAAGGATTTCTGCTAGCCTTCATCTTTTTACCTACTTGATCCTCTGCTGCCTTCACTACTTCATCCCTCAGAGCTACCCATTCTTCTTCTACTGCATTTCTTTCCTCCATTCCTGTCAATTGTTCCCTTATGCTCTCCCTGAAACTCTGTAAAGCCTCTGCTTTAGTCAGTTTATCCAGGTCCCATCTCCCTAAATTCCCACCTTTTGCAGTTTCTTTAGTTTTTATCTACAGTTCATAACCAATTTATTGTGGTCAGAGTCCACATCTGCCCCTAGAAATGTCTTACAATTTAAAACCTGGTTCCTAAATCTCTGTGTTACCATTATATAATCTATCTGATACCTTCTAGTATCTCTAGGATTCTTCCATGTATACTACAGCCTTCTTTTATGATTCTTGAACCAAGTGTTAGCTCTTGAACCAAGTGTTAGAATGTAATAGGTTAATTAAAAAGTATATGACTTAAGCATTATTTTGCGTACACTTGATTCTGTGCGAGAAGACTGAATTTCTCCGTGTTGAAATTGATTTTACTTGTGGCGAGGTTTGAGAGCAGCACCTGGCAGAGTTATGCGGTACTTCTGACTGTAAATGGTGGCATCCAGAAGACGCTCGTTAACCTGCTGGTGAAGAACAGATCAACCCTATTACTACATTTCCTATACTAATCTATAGACAGCATGAATTATTTAAAAATAATAAACACTTGGAATTACTTACCAAATGAAAGTAACAAATACTCATTTCCCAACATCTCAAAGCCAACTTTCGAATAAGGCATCTTCCCTTTGCAGATAATAGATTTCTATGTGATCGAACTATTCTTCAATTTGAACAGAGATCAAATTATTTTCTTGGAACCTTAATCATCCAACTACTTTCTAAAGTCGCTAAAAAAATTTCAATCATGTTTTTATGTATTCATTTAAACTGTTTGTATTTACAGTTTCTCCGCCCACTCTGAAACTGTGAAAGAACGGCAACTTAGTTATTAGTCGTCGATCTGATACTTTATTGCGTGACTGGTATGTTTTTAAGGTTCTTTGCAGTTTGCAAGCTCGGGATTGGGAGACGGCAGATATTACCTGTCCACATACTTCGAAATCATTCACCAGTAACTCCTAATAGTGTCAGTGCCCAACTTATACGCTTGTGAAATCTACTTCTCTCGTACTACTTTATTCACTGTTGCCTTTGCTGTGAATCCAACATACAGCAACAGCTTTCTTTAAAATGTACAGCGGCCGTGATAAGAACGTAGTTGATGAGATCTGCCAAGTAAAATCTGCTGCTGAAGACGAAGATGCAAATCACCCTTCCGTCGTATAGTGGAACGCTGGAACAGAATTACACTTATGTCAGTGATGCAGGGGCGACTAAACGTAGCAATAAATATTCTGGAGTTGGCGAGTTACATACAATGTATGACGACTGAATTTTGGAAGTCAGAACTAGATGGCACTGATACAAAACATGTCTCCCTCCATCACCTTATGAGCCAGTTTAATGGGTAGATATCAGTTTTTCCATCGAAATGACGCCAAATTCTCGAAATCTGTCGTAATGTGGCGAGACGAAATATTCTCTGAGGAAGCCGTTTCTTGCACGAGTGATGTTTCTTGCGCTGTTTGAGGTGATGTTTTCGGGGTGAAGGCTCTTCAGATATAAATATTTGGAACTGTGGTAACATCTTAAGTTCAAATACGTACTTTGGCGATCAAAGTGACCTTTCCGTGATATCGGCTACGATTCTAACTGTGAACAGATCTCCTTCTTGCTTAGGTATGTAGACAATCACGACCTCTCCGAGCTCGTTATTTCCGGTATTTTAGGGTAAGAGATTCTCAAGCATTAAGTGTGCGATGGACCAGCAACTATGCATGGTGCAAAAATATTATGTACACTAGTTTGCAGCGTTATTATAACAGATAAAAAAGCAGGTGCAACGTTCCGCTCTTGAGGTCCTTGAAGGGCCACGCACTGGACTTCCCCTGGGCTACGTTCACAGTTGTTTCGACTGCTGCGTTGATATTGTGCTCTGATTTGTAACACTATTACATACTTCAACTAACAACGATAAGTTTTAATTACTGTTAGCAATAACCAAGCCCGTGAATAAACAATCACACTGGAAATTTTCAAATTTGTGGTAAGTTCCTATGGGGTCAAACGGCTGAGGTCAACCGTCCCTAGGCCTACACAGTACTTAATCTAACTTAAACTAACTTACGCTAAGGACAACGGACACGCCCATGCCCAAGGGGGGACTCGAACCTCCGACGGGAGGAGCCGTGCGAACCGTGGTTAGGTGCCCCAGACCGCGCGGCTACCCCGCGCAGCCACAATCACATTGTTCCTATTTATGTTGTGTTGCGTTTTTCCACGAAAATTTCTATTGATATTTGCAGGATCTTGAGACTCCAGCCGTGTTAGGTGAAATACCTCTCATTGTAGGGGATGTGGTTACCAGGTAAAGTCAGATTTCAAAGACTTGATGGGCGTCTTTGTTAAATGGGATCCCTTACACCTGAAACACCACAAATTGGTAGACATCATGGTGTGTGAAGCGCTCAGTTTCAGGAGGCTTTGTTACACCGTGTTGGGGAGATCCCAAGCACCAGTATACGATCGAGAGGTAAGGAACTAAATACCTCGAGTGCTAATGTGTGCAACGTCCTGTACGGGGCGGACATGCATCCATACAAGTATCAGAAGGTACAAGACCTGTCAACCGATGACACCACAGCGCAAGGAATTGTACCAACGGTATTTACACCAAACTGTAAACATCCCTGAGTTTCAAATGTGTCTTTTGTTTTCTGACGAGGCTCACTTCACAAGACAAGGAATATTCAAAAGAGAAAACAGCTATGTCTGGGAGCTGGACAATTTCACCGCATTTCGTGTGTTCCACCACCGTCAAAGATTTATGATAAATGAGTGGGCCGATAGTGTTCACGACCATCTGGTTGGGCCGTATGTTCTGCCCACCAGGCTAGGTAGAGAAAATTACCGTTTCTTTTTCCGTGAGGTACTATTACATATATTGGAGAACGTCCCGCTAGCAGTCTCGCAGCGTTTATGATTCCGCATGACCGGGATTCCACCACAATTTCTCGTTGACTTCAGCGCACATTTAGACAATGATTTGCCCTGCTGTTGAATTGGGAGAGGTAGGCCAGTACAGTGGTCACAATAATCTCCCCATCTCACTCCTATGCATTTATTTTTATTGGAGGAAGATTAAGCGTTTGGTGTATAAGATGCCGACAGATACTCGAGAATGTCTAGCTGCCCGATTGGCTGAATATGCAGCCACTATTCTTGAAGTACCTGGTTGCTCTGAGCATGTTAGAAAATTATTAACACGTAGGTACCAGTTGATCATTAACGGGAGCGGACGACATTTTCAGCAACATCTCTAAAACGATATTCAGGCAGATGCTGTCGCCTGTCCTGTTTCAGAGGAAACCTCTCAGCGTGCAAGATCCGGGCAATCACAGAGGATGGGATTGTTGGAAGTTGGGAGCTACAACTTTAAATGCGTTATGGGGCGCCTTAGAGACTTGGCTGACAAGAAGGGTAAGAAAACCGATGTGCACTCAGTGTGCATACCGGGTGGAGTCATTCCAGATGTGGAAAGGGTCCTCCCGGATGCCATGAGGAGCACAGGGTGCAGCCAACTACAGGTGGTTGCTCACGTCGGTACCAATGATGTGTTTCGCTTTGGATCAGAAGAGATTCTCTCTGGTTTCGAACGGCTAACAGAAGTGATAAAGGCTGCCAATCTTGCTTGCAAAATGAAAGCAGAGCTGACCAGTTGCAGCGTAGTCAACAGGACCGATTGCGGACCTCTGGTACAGAGCTGAGTGGAGGGTCTGAATCAGAAGCTCAGACGGTTCTGCGACCGTGTAGGCGGCAGATTTCTCGACTTGCGCCAAAGGGTTGTTGGGTTTCGGGTTCCGCTGAATAGGTTGGGTGTCCACTATACGTAGGAGGCGGCTACACGGGTAGCAGGGGCTGTGTGACGTGGACTGGGCGGTTTTTTAGGTTAGAGGGTCTCGGGAAAACATAAGACGGGCTTCAGTCACAAAGGGTGCAGGTTGAACACAGGAAGAACGTAGATACAGGAACCATTGGTATAACAGTTGTAAATTGTCGTAGCTGTGTTGGGGAGTTACCAGAGCTCCAAGCCCTAATAGAAAGCACTGATGCTCAAATCGTTACAGGCACTGAAAGCTGGCTAAAGCCAGATATCAGCTCAGCCGAAATTTTTGCGAAAAGCCTAATGGTGTTCCGAAAGGACAGGCTAACACGGTTGATGGTGGCGTGTTTGTTGCTGTTAGAAGTAGTCTAACTTGTCGCGAAATTAAAGTAGATTCTTCCTGTGACTTGGTATGGGCAGAGGTCATTGTTGGTAACCAGAAGAAAATAATAATTGAATCATTTTACCTACTTCTCAATTCAGATGATACAGTTGCTGAAAGGTTCAAAGAAAACTTTAGTTTGATTTCAAACACGTACCTGACTTATACAATAATAGTTGCTGCCGACTTTAATGTACCCTGGATGTGTTGGCGAAAATACATGTTCAGTTCCGGAGGTACGCATAAAATATCATCCGAAATTGTGCTAAACGCATTCTCTGAAAATTATTTCGAGCAGTTAGTTCATGAGCCCACGCGAATAGTAAACGGTTGTGAAAACACTCTTGACCTATTAGCAACAAATAATCCTGAGTTAATAACAAGCATCAAAACCGATTCAGGCATTAGTGAACACAGGGTTGTCGTAGCGAGACTGAATATTGTAATCCCCAAATCCTCGAAAAATAAGCGAAAAATATACCTATTAAAAAAAGTAGATAAAAATTCACTTGGCGCCTTCTTGAGAGACAATCTCCACTCATTCCTCATTAATAATAATTAAGTGTAGACCAGACGTGGCTTAAATTAAAAGAAATAGTATCGGCAGCAATTGAGAGATTTATACCAAATAAATTGTCAAACTACGGAGCTGATCCTCCTTTGTATACAAAACGGGTTAGAACACTGTTGCAGAAACAACGAAACAAACATGCCAAATTTAAACAGACGCAAAATCCCCAAGACTGGTGATGCCTTACAAAAGCTCGAAATTTAGGGCGGAGTTCAATGCGAGACGCCTATAACAGTTTCCACAACGAAACTTTGTCTCGAAACCTGGCAGAAAATCCAAAGAGCTTTTGGTCGTATGTGAAGTATGTCAGCGGCAAGAAACAATCAGTGCCTTCTCTGCGCGATAGCAATGGAGATACTATCGAAGACAGTGCTCCCAAACCAGAGTTACGAAACACAGCCTTCCGAAATGTCTTCGCAAAAGAAGACGAAGTAAATATTCCAGAATTCGAATCGAGAACATCAGCCAACATGAGTAACGTAGAAGTAAATATCCTCGGAGTAGTGAAGCAACTTAAATCACTTAATAAAAGCAAGTCTTTCGGTCCAGACTTGGATCTCGACCAAGGTCTTCATGTTTCTCTGTACGTAAAAGTAGCTGCAAGCCATCCAACGAAGTTGCAGATGACATGATGTATGACGAAAATATATACAGGGTGGTCCGTTGATCGTGACTGGGTCAAATATCTGACGAAATAAGCGTCAAATGAAAAAACTACAAAGAACGAAACTTGTCTAGCTTGAAGGGGGAAACCAGCTAGATGGCGCTGTCATAGGTCAAACGAATATCAACTGCGTTTTTCTTTAAATAGGAACCCCCATTTTTATTACATATTCGTGTAGTATCTAAA
The DNA here is from genome assembly GCF_023898315.1 of Schistocerca nitens. Classification (NCBI taxonomy): domain Eukaryota; kingdom Metazoa; phylum Arthropoda; class Insecta; order Orthoptera; family Acrididae; genus Schistocerca; species Schistocerca nitens. The sequence continues at coordinate 1,044,991,261 of NC_064615.1, read as the reverse complement.
GAAATATGAATGTTTTAGTTGGACCACTTTTTTCGATTTGTGATAGATGGCGCTGTAATAGTCACAAACATATGGCTCACAATTTTAGACGAACAGTTGGCAACAGGTAGGTTTTTTAAATTAAAATACAGAACGTAGGTAAGTTTGAACATTTCATTTCGGTTGTTCCAATGTGATACATGTACTTTTGTGAACTCATCATTTCTGAGAACGCATGCTGTTACTGCGTGGTTATCTGTAAATACCACATTAATGCAATAAATACTCAAAATGATGTCCATCAACCTCAATGCATTTGGCGATACGTGTAACGACATTCCTCTCAAGAGCGAGTAGTTCGCCTTCCGTAATGTTCGCACATGCATTGCCAGTGCGCTTACGCATGTTGTCAGGCGTTGTCGGTGGATCACGATAGCAAATATCCTTCAACTTTCCCCACAGAAATAAATCCGGGGACGTCAGATCCAGTGGGTTCTTCGACGACCAATGCACCTGTTATGAAATATGCTATTCAATACCGCTTCAACCGCACGCGAGCTATGTGCCGGACATTCGTCATGTTGGAAGTACATCGCCATTCTGCCATGCAGTGAAACATCTTGTAGTAACATCGGTAGAACATTACGTAGGAAATCAGCATACATTGCACCATTTAGATTGCCATCGGTAAAATGGGGGCCAATTATCCTTCCTCTCATAATGCCGCACCATACATTAACCCGACAAGGTCGCTGATGTTCCACTTGTCGCTGCCATCGTGGATTTTCCGTTGCCCAATAGTGCATATTATGCCGGTTCGTCGCTTCGCCGCTAAATAGAACGCGTGCAAAAAATTTGTCATCGTCCCGTAATTTCTCTTGTGCCCAATGGCAGAACTGTACACGACGTTCAAAGTCGTCGCCCTGCAATTCCTGGTGCATAGAAATATGGTACGGGTGCAATCGATGTTGGTGTCGCATTCTCAACACCGACGGATTTGAGACTCCCGACTCTCGCGCAATTTGTCTGCTACTGATATGCGGATTAGCCGTGACAGCAGCTAAAACACCTACTTGGGCATCTTCATTTGTTGCACGTCGTGGTTGACGTTCCACATGTGGCTGAACACTTCCTGTTTCCTTAAATAACGTAACTATTCGCGTAACTGGCCGGCCTGTGTGGCCGAGCGGTTCTAAGCGCTACAGTCTGGAACCGCGCGACCGCTACGGTCGCAGGTTCGAATCCTGCCTCGGGTATGGATGTGTGTGATGTCCTTAGGTTAGTTAGGTTTAAGTAATTCTAAGTTCTAGGGGACTGATGACCTCAGAAGTTAAGTCCCATAGTTCTCAGAGCCATTTGAACCATTTTGAACCGGGTAACGGTCCGGAAACTTGGATGATGTTGTCCAGGATACCGAGCAGCATACATATCACACGCCGGTTTGGAATTTGGATCACAATAGCCGTACATCAACACGATATCGACCTTTTCCGCAATTGGTAAACGGTCCATTTTAACACGGGCAATGTATGACGAAGCAAATACCGTCCGCACTGGCGGAATGTTACGTGATACCACGTTTGTGACTATTACAGCGCCATCTATCACAAAGCGAAAAAAGTGGTCCAACTAAAACATTCATATTTCTTTACGTACTACACGAATATGTAATGAAATTGGGGGTTCCTATTAAAAAAAAAAGAAAAAAACCCAGTTGATATCCGTTTGACCTATGGCAGCGCCATCTAGCGGACCAAACATGGCGCCATTTGGTTTCCCCCTTCAAGCTAGACGAGTTTCGTTCTTTGTAGTTTTTTCGTTTGATGCTTATTTCGTTAGATATTTGGCCCGGTCACGATCAATGGACCACCCCATATATACAGATTGAGCAAAAACTCAGTATAAATTTGAAAACTTAATAAACCACGGAATAATGTAGATAGAGAGGTAAAAAATGACACACATTCTTGGAATGACACGGGGTTTTATTACAAAAAAAAAAAAAAACAAAGTTCACAAAATGTCATACAGATGGCGCGTGAAAGATCTCTTGCACGTGTCGTTTGGTGATGATCGTGTGCTCAGCCGCCACTTTCATCATGCTTGGCCTCCCAGGTCCCCAGACCTCAGTCCGTGCGATTATTGGCTTTGGGGTTACCTGAAGTCACAAGTGTATCGTGATCGACCGACATCTCTAGGGATGCTGAAAGACAACTTCCGACGCCAGTGCCTCACCATAACTCCGGACATACATTACAGTGCTGTTCACAACATTATTCCTCGACTGCAGGTATTGTTGAGGAATGATGGTGCACATATTGAGAATTTCCTGTAAGGAGCATCATCCTTGCTTTGTCTTACTTTGTTATGCTAATTATTGCTATTCTGATCAGATGAAGCGCCATATGCCGGATATTTTTTTTAACTTTTGTATTTTTTTTTTTTTTTGGTTCTAATAAAACCCCATGTCATTCCAAGCATGTGTGTCATTTTGTATCTCTCTATCTACATTATTCCGTGATTTAATCAGTTTTCAAATATATACTGACTTTTTGATCACCCGGTATATATGACAAAAGTGTTCTGCATCAAGGCGGACCAACAATCCCATATTGCTGCCCGAAATATCTTTTGTCACCGCATGCAGTAAGCGCGTGGCGACAGTGTGCGCTAACCGCTTGTACCTGTCACCACAGAGTCCCAGCGAGGGCGACAGCCAGGAGCCGCACCTGTTGCTCCAGGACGAGTAGACGTCGCCAGCTGTCCAGTGGGCGATGCCGCTCCGTCGCCCGGCGCCTGCGCAGTGCGCGAGCCAAGCCCGTAAAAAGGCTCGGCCGGCGCGCGGCTGCTCCGTCACGCCGTGCCAAGGAGAAACCCAAGCCCAGACCCAAACCCAGGGCCAGGGCAAAGGGTAAGGGTAAGGGCAGGGGGAGAGGCGACGGCGCAGGCAGCAGCGGCGGGGGCGGCGGCTGCGTCGGCTGCGGCGAGGGGCGTCCGGACAGAGAGGCTGACTCGAGGCGAGCCTCCCACCTCATGATGTTCAGCTGAGCACCGGCCTGTCTGTCGTCTCAACTGGAATCAAACTGTCAGCTGTGATCGTATGTGATTTCTGGGTTTTCGACGCGTTTTTGTTTGAAAGTGTACAGAGTGCTGCAGGAACAAGATTTAACTTTTAAGGGTCTGTACTATTCCACAAATGACATTACACAATATCGTAAGTTGTTGTTTCAATTATTCCTTAAGATCTGACCGCTTTGTGTCAAAGTTCGTTGTCATCCATATCAGGGTAGATCGAAGACTTCTCAAGTAACAGAACCGCCGGGCGAGTAAATAACAGAAAGGAAAGGTGCAATAAGAAAATAACAGAGAGGATAAAAAAGATTTTAGGTGAAACGACCAAGTATTTTGAGATCGAAACTAAAGTAAATTGAGGACATGGATTGTTCGGACACGAATTCAGATATGTATTAGAAAAGGTAATCAGGGAATGGAGGAATGCAACAGAAGAAGAAGGAATCGAGGACATAGGCAGGATTTTATCAAAATGGGGGAGTCCTGTTAGTTAAAGAGGACCTTACGATGGCTCTTGTTTAACGTTTTATTCTAAAAAATTGTTTATTTATTTATTAATTATATGTACTCGTAGATAATTTGCCTTCCTGAGGCCTTCATAAAAATTAACAAGAAAAGTATTTCATAAAAATGTATTGAATTATAAGATATATTCTCAACAGTATATACATAAGAAATACCCAAATGCGCAATGAAATATTTCCATATTCGGCAATATCATACATTCACTCTATTGCCAAACCAATTAAAATTCAAATACGAGTATAATGTATTGCTTTTTTGCTAACAAAACACAGCTCAATCTTGTAATATAAGTTTCATTATCGCAGAGCACAAGAATTTGAACATTCTGATGGACAACATATAAATTTAAACGTGTTCAAATCTCTTTTGACAATAGCGCTCTTTCTCCTATTACAATACTCTATTTAAAATTACAACTTAGTTGAAACCAAGTCAGAATTTTTTCAGCACATCAAAGCATCCCAGGATCCTCGATTCATACTCAAATTTTATTAAATGTCTTTCATTTTATTAAAATGTTTCAATTTACTTGGCCGATGAAGAACTTCTTTTAAATTATTATTTCAACAGTCACCCCGGAACTATAACAACCGAACTTATTTACAAAATGAAACGGAATACACAGAAGATACGAGCTACAGTTTTGGTATGTTAACCTTGATTCACATGTTAATTTCAAATAGTGTCTAATGTATGCGACGTCATAAATCAGTTTCTATTTTTCCATGATAATGTGATTACACAGTATTTGATACTAATAAACTGCTCTATGATGTACAACATACGTCGTCGTTAATACGACTTTTATTTACAAATACGTTAGAGCTCTGACGGTTGGACTCACTGTTTAGATGACATGGCGAATAAGACATTTCACAGTAGAACATAATTGTTGTAGTAAAACTTGAAGATACGATAAATCGCCGTTCCTCAAGTGAGGCATCTTTATGTGGAGATACATAGTACAAAGTGACAATTGGTAGCCATCTTCCAATGTAAATGTGTCTTTTAGTGCTGAGAGTCTCCCAAGAGATGTTCGCCTCGCCTTCGATGCAGGTCTTTCAATTTAACCACAGAGGCTGAAATCTGCCAGGACAGAAAGAATTCGGCAGGAATTGACTGTGCCCTATAGTAAGGAACCAACCGCGGCATTTGCCAAAATTGAAAATGGGAAACCACAAAAAACCATTTTCAATGTTGTCGACGGATGCATTTCAATCACCTCGCTTTCTGACTCCATAGATCGCTAGCTCAGTGCCTCAAGCTGCAGACCTATCCCGGTCGGTGGAGAGTTTGGAAAAACTGGTGGTTGTAAACTGTTTTCAAATAAAATAAAATGCAACGCAAGAAAAGATGGCATTCTTATATTGCGTGTTTCCCTTAGATGTGCATGTTTCGTCATATGACAGTGCATGAATGCATGCATATCTAAAGATTTAATAGCGTAAGGAATCCGTAATGTTTGTTAAACAGTATTACAAGAGCGAAAATATTTTGGACGAAAAGGGGGAGGGTTGATGTAGATCGTGGTGGCTGGGAGAAATTTGAGCAGCCTACTGAAAATATATTTTAGAAACGAAAGAACTACAGAATGTCCTGTCATCACATATCCCTGCCGTTCTCCACAAACACTTCCCCGTCTTCCCGAATAAAAGCACATTTTCGCAATATGAGTACCGCCCGGGTCACCAGACCGGGCAATATTTTACCATTTGAGCTATAAATGATAGAACTTTTAACACATTTTTTAAATAAACGTAGCACTCGCCGACTGAGCGATATTTTTGTTGATCAACGGTATTTCGCGACGACACAGACAAATCAAAGTGTATTTTTATGCACTCATTCTAATGCTATAGTAATGCTGTTTATCGCACCACTGCTTTGTAAAATACTGAAATATTTCATCTCCAGAGTTCTACCAGTCTCCTAATGACGACAGCAGTGCCGGCTTGTACTGCTATAAATAGAAAATTAGGCTATTATAGTACTGCAAACATACACTCCTGGAAATTGAAATAAGAACACCGTGAATTCATTGTCCCAGGAAGGGGAAACTTTATTGACACATTCCTGGGGTCAGATACATCACATGATCACACTGACAGAACCACAGGCACATAGACACAGGCAACAGAGCATGCACAATGTCGGCACTAGTACAGTGTATATCCACCTTTCGCAGCAATGCAGGCTGCTATTCTCCCATGGAGACGATCGTAGAGATGCTGGATGTAGTCCTGTGGAACGGCTTGCCATGCCATTTCCACCTGGCGCCTCAGTTGGACCAGCGTTCGTGCTGGACGTGCAGACCGCGTGAGACGACGCTTCATCCAGTCCCAAACATGCTCAATGGGGGACAGATCCGGAGATCTTGCTGGCCAGGGTAGTTGACTTACACCTTCTAGAGCACGTTGGGTGGCACGGGATACATGCGGACGTGCATTGTCCTGTTGGAACAGCAAGTTCCCTTGCCGGTCTAGGAATGGTAGAACGATGGGTTCGATGACGGTTTGGATGTACCGTGCACTATTCCGTGTCCCCTCGACGATCACCAGTGGTGTACGGCCAGTGTAGGAGATCGCTCCCCACACCATGATGCCGGGTGTTGGCCCTGTGTGCCTCGGTCGTATGCAGTCCTGATTGTGGCGCTCACCTGCACGGCGCAAAACACGCATACGACCATCATTGGCACCAAGGCAGAAGCGAATCTCATCGCTGAAGACGACACGTCTCCATTCGTCCCTCCATTCACGCCTGTCGCGACACCACTGGAGGCGGGCTGCACGATGTTGGGGCGTGAGCGGAAGACGGCCTAACGGTGTGCGGGACCGTAGCCCAGCTTCAAGGAGACGGTTGCGAATGGTCCTCGCCGATACCCCAGGAGCAACAGTGTCCCTAATTTGCTGGGAAGTGGCGGTGCGGTCCCCTACGGCACTGCGTAGGATCCTACGGTCTTGGCGTGCATCCGTGCGTCGCTGCGGTCCGGTCCCAGGTCGACGGGCACGTGCACCTTCCGCCGACCACTGGCGACAACATCGATGTACTGTGGAGACCTCACGCCCCACGTGTTGAGCAATTCGGCGGTACGTCCACCCGGCCTCCCGCATGCCCACTATACGCCCTCGCTCAAAGTCCGTCAGCTGCACATACAGTTCACGTCCACGCTGTCGCGGCATGCTACCAGTGTTAAAGACTGCGATGGAGCTCCGTATGGCACGGCAAACTGGCTGACACTGACGGCGGCGGTGCACAATGCTGCGCAGCTAGCGCCATTCGACGGCCAACACCGTGGTTCCTGGTGTGTCCGCTGTGCCGTGCGTGTGATCATTGCTTGTACAGCCCTCTCGCAGTGTCCGGAGCAAGTATGGTGGGTCTGACACACCGGTGTGAATGTGTTCTTTTTTCCATTTCCAGGAGAGTATTTTCAACGTACCAAAACGCGGGTGGAAGAATTGAACTCGGTATTTCTCTTCTTTCATAATACAAAGTTATCCAAAGTTAAAAACTGTCAGAACAGCACACAGCACAAAAACAATAAGCTGGCCACGGTGGCCGAGCGGTTCTGGGCGCTTCAGTCCAGAACCGCGCGGCTGCTACGGTCGCAAGTTCGAATCCTGCCTCGGGCATGGATGTGTGTGATGTCCTTAGGTTAGTTAGGTTTAAGTAGTTCTAAGTTCTAGGGGACTGATGATCTCAGATGTTAAGTCCCATAGTGCTCAGAGCCATTTGAACCAAAAACAATAAATGGTAGCACTTACGTTAAATTCAGCTACATATAAGGACTGAACTGATTAGCAAAATACCAACTGAACTCAAATAATGCCAAAACTGTATGACAGTTGGCCTTGGTTAAAGTAGGGATAGGTGACAGCCGGTAGTGCAATCAATATATCGATGGTTTAAATCTGTCGACGGTCTTCTTGACTATCGATAGTGTAATTACCTTTGTCGTCATAACAATGAAAACAAATTACAAGGGTCGATCAAAACGTTTCCTTTCGAAGGATGTACAGTCCAGAATATGTCTGACACTGCAGAAAAATCGCCTAGACGTGGAGGTAATCATTCAACCTATGCATCATGTTGAGGATATCCGTTTGATAAAACACTGTGTCCTGATGCGTGAAGAAGTGCTTAAGTGACTGCTGCGCATTCTCGTCCGACAGCAATCACCGATCCTTCAAGGGCTTTTTTAAGGAGCCAAATGCGTGATAATCGCATAGGGAGGGATCAGGACTATATGATGTGTGCTCGAGAATCTCCCGCTTGAGTTGGCGTAACTTCTGCGGCACGACATTTGCGATATGGGGACCTGCGTTATCATGAAGTAGCGGCGCCCCACGTCACACAGTTCCACAACGGTGGTTTTCGTCAGACGTGCTGCCCTATACACACTCTTAGTTCTCCGATGGTTACCAAGAAAAGAATAAGAGCACGTTGATCCTGTTTAGAAGCATTTGCTAATAACGTCGCCATAGTACACGCTTCCACGTCAGAAAGGCACGAATGCCGCACTAATCCCTTGCCCACGAGTTAGCCATGATTTACCCTCTCAGGAATCGTGCTAGGTTTCATATACGCTGCAGACTTTCTGATCGCCCTTTATATCTTTCACTTTCACTACATGGCAACTAGGACGTGTGGAATTTCGTTTAAGTGATAGGAGGGGTGTGCGGACATTTGCCACGATTTTACCTGCTCCGAAGTGTTGGGTGCCTTGTCTCCCCCTCCTCCTCCTCCTCCTCATCGCTTACTGACACTTTCCGCTGGTTTACTTAACATAGAACCAGAATCTCTTTGGATTTTCCATCACATTTATAGAGAGAGTTTCGTTGTGGAAACTATTAAATGCATCTCGCATTGAAATCCGCACTAAATTTCGAGCCTCAGTAAAACTTCGCCGATCTTGGAGATTTTGCATTCGTCTAAATTATACGTGCCTTTTTCTGTGCTCTAGCAGCAGCTGTCTGTCATGTTTGTGTACAATGGTGGATCAGTTCCGTCTCTTATTAATTTATTTGGTTTCAATCTCTCGAGTGCTGTTGATACTATTTCTTTCTTGGACTTCACTTACATAGTTTGGAAGGATTAGAGACTGTCTCTTAGAAAGACGTCAAGCGAATTTGTAGCTGCTTTTATAAGTAGATATACTTCGCGTTTAGTTTTGGTGAATTTCCTTGTTACGGAATTGAGCCTCGGTCGACTGTGTGGTCACTAATCCCTGTATCCGCCGTGATGCTCAGGGTTATTTGTAGCTAAGAGACCAAGTGTATTTTCGTAACCATTTGCAATTTGAATGGCCTCGTGAACTAATTGTTCAAAATAATTTTTAGAGAAGCATTTAGAACAATTACGGCAGATGCTTTCTATCTACAATAGGGTCTGAAAATGTATTTTTGTCAACATACCGAAGGTAGATTGAAGTCACCGCCAACTATTATTGTATGAGTAGGGTACCTATTTGTGATTAGACTCAAGTTTTCTTTGAACTGTTCAGCAACTGTTTCATCTAAGACCGGGGGTTGGTAAAAGGAGCCAGTTATTAATTTATTCCGGTTGTCGAATATAACCTCTGCCCATACTAAGTCACAGGAACTATCTGCTTCAATGTCGCTTGTGAGCTGGAACACACATTACATTATTTTTCCTTAAGTTGTGCTTCTTGTTTCTGTTGTAGTGTAGATCATTACAATTACGGCTTTTCCCTCCAAAACCTAGGATGCTTTCCCTGTGAGCCTGTAAATACCAGAGCTAAACAATGTAGAACAACAACGTACGTTGCAACGTCCCCTCAGAAAAATTTATGCAAACCAGCCACAGAATGCACACAGATCAGTCAGTGATTTTCATACAGAGCCCTACGTGGCGTTACCAACATAAAAACCTAAACAGCCTACTTACAACGTTACAAGCATTGCATTCTGTATTACTTAATTTCCTTATTTCTAACATTTTAAAATTTTACGTCGACTTTAGATAACATGTCAGTCATAGACGTTCTTATCTCTATTTAGTGCAAGTATTTTCAGTCATGTTTTGAACATTGTCCCGCTACACTTTAACTAATGTTTCGCCGGAAGAGATACCGCATTTTAGTGGTGGTTGTTAGTGTTTAACGTCCCGTCGACAACGAGGTCATTAGAGACGGGGCGCAAGCTCGGGTTAGGGAAGGTTTGGCAAGGAAATCGGCCGTGCCCTTTCAAAGGAACCATCCCGGCATTTGCCTGAAACGATTTAGGGAAATCACGGAAAACCTAAATCAGGATGGCCGGAGACGGGATTGAACCGTCGTCCTCCCGAATGCGAGTCCAGTGTGCTAACCACTGCGCCACCTCGCTCGGTCCGCATTTTAGAGAGTAAATTAATATGGAGTATGTCGTTCCTCTTTTCAAACATTCAAATACCCATTTCTTCTTTCCTTATTGTCTTTTGGGCATGCAGTTGTAGTAATTAAAGTAGGCACAAATTCAGTGATCAAAAAGAAATGATTAGCGTACATTCGCATTCTCATTACATCGTTCCTTTCTTGTTGTTCCCATGGCGATGGACTGTTTCTATAGCAATCAGTAAGCGTGAAAGGAAGCTACCGTACAGACAGAGGGATCTATATTTATACTTGGCAGAACTAATTACATTCTGACATAATCGTCGGTATTGCTGTCGTTTCCCAAAAGTTGTAAATATTTCTATTTCGGTAAAGAAGCTCTGTATTTGGCCAAGATGTCGAAGAAGAAGGTTCCTTACGTACTGGTTGTATCGAGTAAGATGTGGAGGCGGCGGTTTGAAAGCGGACAAAAGTAGTACGAGGAAGGGCGTCCCTTACCTGAGGGATCGCAACCTTGCCAAGGGGCAAGTGTGGCAAATGTCCGGCATTCGATAGGAGGGCGCGGGCCCTGTGGAACCCCCTCCTCCCCCTCCTTCCCCCTTTGGCTACGTCCTTGAAGGAACTAAAACATTAGTCAGGAAGAGTCTGAGAAGCTGGTAAGCGTACTGCAGGGTAGGTTGTGCTGAGAATTAACTGTTCAGAACATAATTCGCTATGTTGCGCCGTTTCCGAGTTAATTAGCACTTAAGTTAGACAATCAAGCTCGCGCACGGAAATTCAAGCGGCCCGCCATAGATTGTGTCGCCAAACGTGTTCTTCGTTTGTTTTCAAAACCAAACAAGACAGCGATACAAAAATTGACATGGCACTAGTAAGGATCGAACCCGAGACAAAGGCTGAGCAGTATCGACTACGCTATGGGAACAACTGACACTAAGTGTATCAGGTGGCCCGTTTGAATTCGCGCGTGTAAAGGCCTGATAGACTAACTTCAGTGGTAATTAACTCGGAAACGGCGCAACGTATCGAATACTTCTCTTAACAATTACTTCTCAGTTATAATAATTTTCGGATGTGCAGCCGGATCCTGTCGACATTCTGCCACTATGTTTCGACCCAGAGATATCCAGCCACCCTCAGGTGAGTAGAGAGCTACTGAAGAGCCCAGGCGCATTCACCGTATTTATGCCGAATCTCGCGCATGCGAAATGTGCTGGCGTCTTTTCGGCGCATGCGTCAGGTGATGAAACGCGCGGTATAGGCGAGGTGCGTGTGCTGCCCTCGGTGGTGGAAGTGAGAGATGATTAATCACTGAGTATCGAATGAACCCGTCGATTCCGCTGTGACTGGATGGTTTTCATTATAGGACTCCAATATTTATCTAGTTGAAAGCCGTTGCCACGATTTATAAGATTGTCTGCATGACGTATTTCCGCCAACTGTTTGATTGCTGAATCCGAAAAACTGGAAACTTGTGCTAAAATTTTTGTTCTATTGTATTCCAATGGGTGTCCCATGGAAATGCAGTGCCTTACTACTGCTGATTTTAACAGTTGCCGAAGACGGGTGCATCTTTCGTGTTCTGCATAACGCTCCTGGATATTTCGTATCGTCTGGACTATGTATGCAGCACCACAGGGAATTTAGTAAATGCCCGCTTTATTAAACTGTAAATCGTCTTTAACGGATTGAAATAGGGCGAAGCTCTTCACTGGTGGACTGAAGACAACGATGAAATTATTTTCCCTAAGCAATCTGCCTGTTTTAGAAGACACATTCTCGCCATGTAGAAGGAACGTAGTTGATTTATAATCGTCAGCTGTGCCTCAGTGCATTGCTTCTTGTTATTATAGCTGTGCGTGGCCTTCCTTATTTGGCATGAAGTGTTGCCATTCTCTTTAAGAACCTTCTCCTGGTGTTCTAATTTAGCGCGAAGGTTTTCATCGTCCGATGTTACGTGCGCCCGATATATTAAGGTACTAAGAACAATGGCGGTTTGTGCGGGGTGATGGCAGATAGACGACTGCACATAAAGATCTGTGTATATAGGTTTTATGTACACAGAATGTCCCAATGACCCATTATTCTTGCGGCGTACTAGCTCATCTAGAAAGGGTAAAGTCCCATTCTTCAAAAGTTACAATTATTTCTTATCACAACATACCCTATAACAGCCTTACATGCTTTCCAGAATAATTCTAACAGCCCAGTACAGAAGATGCAACACCTGGCCGGTGTAGCCGAGCGGTTCTAGACGCTTCAGTCTCGAACCGCCCGACCGCTACGGTCGCTGGTTAGAATTCTGCCTCGGGCATGGATATGTGTGATGTCCTTAGGTTAGTTAGGTTTAAGTAGTTCCAAGTTAGGTTTAAGTAGTTCTAAGTTCTCATAGTGCTCAGAGCCATTTGAACCATTTTTGAGAAGTTGCAACAATGTAGCTAAATCTCTCAAGAAAAAGTTTCAAAAGCAGGCCTTTTTATATCTTCCGAAGTAACAGAGCTTATGACAGATTCAAAGGAGGTACCTAAATACATGGAAACTGAGTTTTAAAAACCGAAATATCTTGGTGAAATAACGCAACAAATGCTTTGGATAAAGAGGCTAACTTGGGAAGGGCAAGGAGAAAGCAAGCGGCTTTTCAGTTAACGGAAAACTTATATAACGTGAAGTCTGCTTCCATTAATGCACGTCTCTGACACTACAACACTGTCATTAGACCAGAAAGCTCTCATGCTTCAGAGTGTCTTTCGTTCAAAACAGCCAAAGAATTAAGTGAAATATAAAAGAATAAAGGAAAATAACGAGGAAGGTCTGAAGACCAAAATACTATTCCAGAATTGGAAATTATTACCTAAACGTAAAGTTTATGAAATTACAGAACGAATATCCGACACATTAGACATAACGAGTTCTATTCTATGTGGACATCTAAAATGGCAAGGTGAAAAAAAAATAACTTTTATAACACAAGTCCAGAAACATCAATGACGTAATGACGTGGATCAAAGAACTTAAAACAGACTGACGGAAATGGAAATAACAGAGAAATAATAGTAGAGAGAGATAAATTCAGAGCGAAAGTAAAAGGTTTCAAGGACTTCCAAGAGGAAATAAAGAAAAATACAACCGCAATATGGACGGAAGGTATAAGAGCAAAACATAGGAAAGAATATAAAATTAGTGGAACAAAAGGATGGAGAAAAGAAAGAAGACGCAAGTTCTTTCAGGTGATCCTCAGTAGTCCAACGGTAAGAAATGTAGTGTTATATGTTGGTTAGAGGGCAACACTATGAAGTTTTGATGCAGAACAACTAGAAGAAAGAAGAGAGAGAAATACTGAGGAAAACACTTGATCCAAACGAGGTGGTGAGAGGTGGATGCAGAGACCTAGCGAAAAACTGTACCGGAGCATGAGGACGATATCAGGAGAAGTCAGACTGAAAAGGGCGAGGTTTGCCAGACATGTGATCAGGATGAATATGGACAGAATGACGAAAAGAGTATGGGGAACAACGTGGAGGAAAAGAAGAAAGACAGGAACCAACTGGGTTGTTGAACTCCGGAAGGACTGGTCGGACTTGGGGCCAAAGTGAAATGAAAGGAAAAGTGGAGTAGGGAGTACACACCGTCCAATATGCTGGAGATCGATGACAGGGAAGGATAAAGGGAAAGGGCAGCGACTCATCAATTGAGCAGACAAGAGAAGAGGATACTGAAGATCTCGGAAGAGGAGTGTGAGAGAAGAAAAGGGACAATGAATAGATTTTGGGAAGAAAAGAAGTGCTATGCCTGATTCTATAGAGGCCTTAACACGAGAAAAAGAAAAAGAAGAAGAAGTAATAGATCTCCGTAGGTTGTTTGGATGGCCAATGTTTCTCGGATCCAAAAGTATCGACAGGAGTGCGGAGGGAAGTGTGATAAGACCACATTTGTTCTCAATATACATAAAAGTTCTCACCAGTAGGGCAAGCAGAAATCTGTGACTGTTTGCTAATAACGACCACTTTTGTTCTCAACACACATAAAAGCTCTGATCACAGTATAAGTAACAATCCATGACTGTTTGCTAATAACGCTCTGCTACATGTTGTTTCGGACGGTGTCGTCTCTAGGTGATTTGATTTGTAACCACTATCTTGCCTACTTTCGAAGGTGGAAGGAAAATAGAGAATGTAAGGAATGTAGTCGCAATCACCTACCACTTTCCATCTGAAAATCAACTCTGTAATGTTAACTGAAATTAGCCGAGCAGTGCTTGTTGATTCCTGTTGTGATTTCCTGTAATTCCAGACTGGTGCTGGAGAGAAACACAAAGTTACAGCCGTGGCTCAGCATAATTTGGAAAAGGCGAGCGCATAACGCAATCGGTCAATCGCGTTATGCTTAATGGTTAACCGAGTATCGGACTTCTGAGAAACTGCAAGTTCATTTGTGAACGATAAAAGATCTGATAATTTTCTAATCAGTATTTCGATCACAACAATGGCGGACCGGCTCCGCGTTGGCGCTCTAGAATTTCTGTCAGGAATAGCTGCAAACAAGGCTGTTAGCTAAAAGAGATTAATATAAAGGGGTATGTTTGAGTTGTTAAATAAATAAATCTGACGGGTATTAATTTAAATATATGTAAATACATTCATGGTCCCTAAGAGCTAACAAGATAGGTGCTTACGTAGCGAAAGCTGGAGAACAAGAGACGATAAGAAACAGCAAGTCACCCCCTTGCTGGCAGCACAGGAAATTTGAAGGCTGCCCCTTCCTTTATGATCACAGAAAGTATTACAAGTACTTGTTAACATTTGTGGATTCTCTGGTCCATATGTTTCGTATTTCACAAGATACACAAAGAAAGAAAAATTTTCTTGGTGTCCTATAGACTGTGGAAAAACACGGGATGATTTGGAGAAATTTTCTATTTTGTGTGGTGAACTACAGCTTGCTAAAATGTGGTACAATGTATATCAAGCAGGTAAGCAAGAAAAACAGTCTTGTAGTGTTGTAGGTATGCTGCATGACAGATGATACAACGTGCAGAATACTTGTGCGACACATTCTGAAGTACTGCTCGACTTTTTGTATCCTCACCAGGTCGGATTAAAGGGAGGCATCGAAGCAATTCAGAGACATGCTGCTAGATTTTCTGCTGGCAGATTCGAGTAACTCGTGAATATTACGGAAATGCTAACTGAACTCAAATGGGAATCATTGGAAGGAAGAAGACGTTCTTTTAGAGGAACACTTTTGACAGAGTTTAAACAACCAGCACAGCCCTACTGCCATCGAGTCGTGCAAGAACTGTGAAGACAAGGCAAGAGAAATCAGGGCTCGTAAGGAAGACGGCACACAATCGATTTTTTGTCGCTCCGTTAGCGATTGGAACAGTAAAGAGAAACACTGGCAGTAGTACAAAGTACCTTCCGCCATGCACTGTATAGTGGATTGCGGAATATGTTTCTAGCTGTAGATGTAGATTCACTATCTGTTGTACAAACGTCATGAATGTAGAAAAGTTTCACGTAAAAGTGAGGTTCTAAATTTGAAAATGAACAGTATTACAGCTTGGGGTAACAGCAACAGTTCATACATACATCAAGAAAGCACATAACGTTAAAAATATAGTACCTGTATTTGTAAATGATGCGTAGTGATGCTAAAAGTGTCTCTTGTATGTGTATAACGCTTTTGAACTATCCTATTCGCCTGAATTTTTCTTTATTCCTGACCTTTTGTACGACAGATGTTGCATAAAGGTCTTTGACCGAAACCGCTAACACAACAACTGATAATTCAAAAAGCAGGTTATGGTATCACATAATGTTATATTTAATATTTATCATAATTGTGGAAACCGATTGAGAAAGAATCTATCAATCTGCAGTGAAGACAGCAAGAGAAACGTAGTGACAGAACTGAAGCTGTCAAGGCTGGATCATGAGTTTTACCTGCACGTCCCATTCTGTAAGCCATTCTGTAAACGCTATGCCTCGAGAGGCAAAAGAATTCTGAACGGTGTTCCAGAGCGGCTCACAGTTTCAATCTGTCAGAAAGTTCCATCAAACAGTATTTATTAACGTTGTCTTACACTGACGAGTGATACATGACATGAAAAAGTAATTCGGATAGTACCATGCGAGCACCATTGGCCACACGTTACACATGCTGTCAGTAACAGATTTCCAGATCAAAATGTCTAGAGTGCTCTATACGACATGTGTTTCAGCCGTGTGTCTGAAGGCATGAATGATACATGAACCCAAAAAGTAGTTCGAAAAGTTTGTCCTGAAATGTATAATGCAGACACTGTTGATTATACAGAACGCATCCTGTCATTGTGACAGTTCTTTCAGCTGTGTCTGTGAAGGGGTGAGTGATTCATGAAATCAAAAAATAATTGTAATTGTTTGTGCTGGAGGTACAACGTCATCACTGCTGACTACACAGTACACATTCTGTCATTACGAAGATTCTTTCCGCCGTCTTTCTTGAAGAGATGAGTGATATATAAAACCAAACAGTAATTCGAATCAGTTGTCGTGAAATGTACAATGCGGCCACTGTTGTCTCCATAGCAGGCTTCCTGTCATTACGAGAGTCCTTCCAACAGTGTTTATGAAGGGATGAGTGATGTGTAAATCCAAAGAGTATTTCGAATAGTTTATGCTAAAGTATACAGTGTGACAACTGTTGATTACACAGCATACATACTATCATTACGAAGGTCCTTGGGCCGTGTTTATGAAGACACGAGTGATTCATGAAACCAAAAAGTAGTTCAAATAGTTTGTCCTGAAGTGTTCAATGTCAACATTATTGACCTCAAAGTATACATTCTGTCGTTACGAGAGTTCTTCCCACAGACTGAACAGCATCTCTGCGGTAACTGATGCACAATTGCCTCATCGTGCTTGTGAAGTCAGGTATGTGATCTGGTGCTGGAGTGGCATAACAACGCATTTTTAACTTTTATGACCTCCGTAAAATAAAATCAGATACAGATAACACGGAAGCAGTGGCAACGTATCCCAGCTATTCGATCCATTGCGCACCAAGCAGCGGCTGAGTATAGACTATAAGAACAGCGATTCAAAGTTAACCTTCAACAAAGAACAGGACGATACATCCTTGGCGTTTGATTACACGATTGACAGTTTTGTCACAACATATGTATATCTACGAATAACTTAAAGATCTGTCGCTCGATTGAATCCTTAGTGTTGCTCACCAGTCTAAGATTCATATGAAGTAGGATTAATGGAAAAGATATAGATGTTCCAAATAAAGTGCTTGGGTTCTTATATTAAGTGTGAAAGTTGTCACGGTGCCCCTTGCCGAACTACAAGCACAGGTGCTATGAGAACGGCATTTCCCATTAAGTAGAATTTTAGTGCTAAAGTAATCAAATCACACCTTCCAAGAGAAGCAATGGAACGTTTTAGTTTCTGTTACATCTATTGTGTGAAAACTCTATAGTTGTAAAAATTACACTAAAAGAAAAAGAACAACGCACCACGAAGGAATAATACGAAAGTGGTGGAAATCAGTAAACGTGATGTACATGTACAGACAAACAATTGCTTAGAATTGCACATAAATTTAATCATTTGCTCAAGAGAAGGAGCTTCACAAATTGAAGACACGGTCCACCTTTGGCCCTTACGCAAGCAGTTATTCGGCTTGACGTCGATTGATAGAGTTGTTGGATTTCCTGATGAAGGATATCGTACCAAATTCTGTTCAATTGGCCCAGTAGTCACTCAATGGCAAGCCGAACAACAGCTTGTTCGCATGGACGAGAGGTGGACCAACTCGTTACTACGTTGCTCGATTTGCGAAGCTGTTTCTCTAATAATTCATCCAATTTTTCTGAATTCTCAACTGGTTTTTTGTCTGTACGTGCACGTCTGATCTATCGATATCCATCACATTCGGATAATTCTTTCGTGGTGCGTAGAATTTTTTTTCTTAGGGTGTATATTTGAGCTTATACTGAGGCTACTCGACAGTAGTTCTACTCGAACAACACTTGCAATTTCGAAAAGAAAAGAGTTGATATGGACGGCATGTGATGTACTCTTCGCAACACACCGTATTGTCGCTTAGGAGGCATAGGTGTATGCTTCGACATCGAATGGCTGTCAGTCCCGTGCGAAGTTAATGGAAGTCAAGAAGGGGCCATATAATTCCCAAGTAACATACTGGTTCATTTTTGCATTTTTGCAACTTTGGGAAAGGCTGGGCATTCTTTCAGTACACCAACATGCACACTCTAAGTTACACTTGTTTCATCGAAGAAGAAACGTGCGTAGAGATAACATATGAGACCATTGAATTAGGCAGTCTCATTGACACTATAGTATATCGAAGGAACATTCTGGGTCACAAATAAGCTTATTGTAGGTATTTGATCATCGAGATCAAATACTGGTTCACCATCACTGAAGACGCTGTACATGGTCGCACATGTCTGGAAAGAGATCAGCTCACACCTGAACAAAATAACTCAGGATACAAGAACGGATGCAAATCTTAATACCGGACACTATGACGGTCCTGAAGGAAAAGAAGATTCTCACAAAGACATCGCATCCGTACGAAACTCATTCACACACGATATCTTGAAAAGAGTGTATAGGATGTTTGTTTTAACTTGAGGCAAGTCAGTATCTCGGAAACGACGAATCGTACTGTAACGTAGCAAGTTATTACGAGATGACATTCATTGCAGTAAGGTACGCAGCCGTTTGGTAACGTGGCTGCAGGATGGCTACGTTTTTCTTCGCTTTGCTCACAGCACGGCTGACGCTGCCTGCCGTGAGAACTGCATAGCGTAAGTCAGTCAATACAAGGATTCATACTCTATACGAATATAAATAATCCATATTAGTTATTATCCGATTTCGTTCAAATTTGGTACACAGCCTTTTGTTATTAATAGAAAGATGCTATTAAAATAGCAGATTTTTATTTATTATAGTGCCGGAGAGGCAGAAAATTACCTAAAAGTCCTAAAACCAATGCTTGTGTTTTAAAACCATGTTAGTAACAAATACAGATTGACTTGCCTTATCATTTGAAGACATTACAAAGTTGCCAGTGCATAAAAATCAATCAATTAGAATTTTCTTTTTTAACGCTTTAGTCACTGTGCATTACGTAATACAAAAATCGGTCAAAATTATTATTTGATTATATTTTGCTGTGTGAGTGCGTGAGAATAATTGAGAGAGTGCATGTGGGACATAAGTTAAAACTTAATATGTCATTTTTCATAAAACCTTGTACAAATAGACCGTGGGAAAGTTATGGTGCAACCATGATTCAAATGACGTATGTCGGTGTGAGCTTGCTTTTGTATAAAAGGAGCCAGAATGAAAGTTAGTATCGAGAATAATTCTGTGGTGTCACAGCCAGACACCACACGTGCTAGGTGGTAGCTTAAATCGGCCGCGGTCCTGTAGTACATGTCGGACCCACGTGTCGCCACTGTGTGATCGCAAACCTAGCGCCACCACAAGGCAGGTCTCGAGAGACTGACTCGAACTCAGCCCAGTTGTACGGACGACAGAGCTAGCGACTAGACGTACGAAGCCTTTCTCTCTCATTAGCCGAGAGACAGAATAGCCTTCAGCTAAGTTAATGGCTACGAACTAGCAAGGCACCATTAGCCTTACAGTGATTGTAATTAAAGTCTCCTTTGTGCGATGTACCACGTCTCTTTCTATTAAAGATAAGTATTATACCAGCTACATACTTTTCTTCATAGCATTAATTACGTATCCTGTTCCAGTACTTCACGCCCGTCTGCGTTAGTCTAGCGTGCCTTTTAAGCCACCTCTATCTACAAGGTGTTGGCCCAGCTGCCGACACATCAAATTCGTACTTCGCTTATTTTGATTAAACAATGTACTAGAAATTGAAGGTTTAATGACGTTAACAAACTGCCTATTGGCTTCTGTCTCGGGTTCTTCGGCCGACGTTCATCTAATGATTTTTCTGACGTTTCGCCAGCACGAGTGGCTGGCATTGTCAAAGCTTCACCCTCCATTGCCGGTGGTGAACTGGAGGCGAGCTCGCGGCCGCAGACTATATGTACCTGGCGCGCCAACGTCCGAGGGCTTCTCCGCGGTCATTTCCGGTGCGGTTCTCCTCTTGCTACCTGCGACGGTCGTTCGCTGCAGTACGGGAAGCCAGGATCCGTTGACCTTAAGGCTTTCCTCTTTCTTGTTGAAACTGTTCGCGTGTTTTTGGATTTCTACAGCTTCTCTGAACAAGCGCGTGTGATAGTGCTTCTCTACAGCCAGAACTTCCGTGTCAGCGAATTTTATTACGTGGTCAGTCTCATTCAGTGCGTGCTCTGCCACGGCCGATTTCTCCACCTGCCCCAACCTGCAATGTCGCTTATGCTCTTTGATCCTGGTGTTAATGGATCGTCCAGTCATTCCGACATAAACTTTTCCGCATGTGCAAGGTATACGGTATATTCCCGACATTGCAAGTGGGTCTCTTTTCTCCTTCGCCGATCTAAGACACTCTTTGATCTTCCTTGTCGGTTTGAAAATCGTCTTTACGCCGTGTTTGCGCAATATACGGCCGATTCCGTCCGTCACTCTGGGAATGTATGGCAGAAAGGCCGTACCCGACATTTCTTTTTCTGGTTCCTTACTTCGCCGAGTGTTTAGCTCTGTTACACTTCTAATGTAATTTGTGGAGTACCCATTGCTCCTCAGAACAGTACCGACGCCTTGACCAACGACGGAAGAAGAAAGCGCGACTGATGTCCTCTCTCGCCTTTCTGTCACGGTGCCGAGATGAATGTGCTACACCGAAGTTCTTGAGATGCAAGCGCCTATTCACCACCGCCCAAGCACATCGTATCTACGACAGAATGGAACGAGCTTTTCTTCGTGAGCGAATACATACAACACGGAGAGACTTGGCAAGAACGGATCAGGAACTTCTGGACATTTTCTATCAACTAAGTAGCAGAATGCATCGAGACGACTGGGACAAGATCGACAGCATCACTCACAGGAGCATGCAGAACGAACTCGAGTGCTGCACCGAGCGGCAAAAGAAAAAGTTTGAAAGATGCCGGAAGCAGACCGACAAGGCGATTCCCGACATGTCACACACAGTGGTCAACCTCACTGAACGACAATTGACCGAAGAGGAAGTGTCAGTCCTTCAAAAAGGAGGGAATTTCGCTATCATCCCGAGAACTATACCTATGGAGGACATCATTGCCAACACCGAAGCAGCCATTCGGACCCTTCCTTGTGAAAGGGCAGAGGAAATACGCACTGAAACAGCCAGGATACTGCGCCGAGCAAAACCACCAGCTTGCAACCTGAAGAAAGAAGAGGTACAAGCCATTAAGAATCTCAACGCCGACAAGAGTATATTGGTACTGCCTGCCGATAAGGGGAATGCGACCGTCGTAATGAAGACCGAAGATTATGAGCAAAAGATCCGAGACCTATTAGATCCGACGACGTACCGAAAACTAAGCGCAGATCCGACGCAGCGTATCACTCGGAATACGAATCGATTAATCAAGGCGTCTTCTCTGCCGGCGGACATACAGAAAAACCTGCGCAACACAGAAGCCCTACCACCTCGGCTGTATGGATTACCCAAGATCCATAAGAACAACGTTCCACTGAGACCGATCGTTAGCGCTCCTGGCTCACCAACGTATAAACTGGCGAAACACTTGGCCTCTCTGCTCCAGCCACACGTGGGAAAGACCGACACATACATTAAGGACTCAGGACATTTCACTGAGAAGCTGAAGAAACTGAAACTTGCGCCAAACGACATCCTGGTCAGTTTTGATGTTGTTTCGTTATTTACGAAAGTGCCACTCAGCGACGCTCTGGAGCACATCGGTTCCATGTTCCCGCAAGACATCAAAAAGCTCTTCCATGCATGTCTCACCACGAGCTATTTCACGTGGAATGGCGATTTCTACGAACAGCTGGAAGGCGTCGCCATGGGTAGTCCTCTCAGTCCAGTGGTGGCCAACTTCTTCATGGAACAATTCGAAGCACAGGCACTGGACTCGGCGACTTGCAAACCTAAGGTGTGGTACAGGTACGTCGATGATACTTTCGTGGTGTGGAGCCATGGTGAAGAACAGCTCGGTGAATTCCTGAGACACTTGAACAGCTTCCATGCCAACATAACATTTACCATGGAGGTAGAAAAGGACAGGAAACTGCCATTTCTAGATGTGCTGGTCACAAGGGACGGCGAAAACCTGGGACACAGCGTGTATCGAAAACCGACACACACGGACCGATACCTGCACAAACTGTCAAACCACCACCCGAGCCAGAAAAGAGGCATGATTAGTACGCTCGTAACGAGAGCAGGACGAATATGTGAGCCTCAACACCTCAAACGAGAAATGCAACACCTGGAAACTGTTCTGAGGAGCAATGGGTACTCCACAAATTACATTAGAAGTGTAACAGAGCTAAACACTCGGCGAAGTAAGGAACCAGAAAAAGAAATGTCGGGTACGGCCTTTCTGCCATACATTCCCAGAGTGACGGACAGAATCGGCCGTATATTGCGCAAACACGGCGTAAAGACGATTTTCAAACCGACAAGGAAGATCAAAGAGTGTCTTAGATCGGCGAAGGAGAAAAGAGACCCACTTGCAATGTCGGGAATATACCGTATACCTTGCACATGCGGAAAAGTTTATGTCGGAATGACTGGACGATCCATTAACACCAGGATCAAAGAGCATAAGCGACATTGCAGGTTGGGGCAGGTGGAGAAATCGGCCGTGGCAGAGCACGCACTGAATGAGACTGACCACGTAATAAAATTCGCTGACACGGAAGTTCTGGCTGTAGAGAAGCACTATCACACGCGCTTGTTCAGAGAAGCTGTAGAAATCCAAAAACACGCGAACAGTTTCAACAAGAAAGAGGAAAGCCTTAAGGTCAACGGATCCTGGCTTCCCGTACTGCAGCGAACGACCGTCGCAGGTAGCAAGAGGAGAACCGCACCGGAAATGACCGCGGAGAAGCCCTCGGACGTTGGCGCGCCAGGTACATATAGTCTGCGGCCGCGAGCTCGCCTCCAGTTCACCACCGGCAATGGAGGGTGAAGCTTTGACAATGCCAGCCACTCGTGCTGGCGAAACGTCAGAAAAATCATTAGATGAACGTCGGCCGAAGAACCCGAGACAGAAGCCAATAGGCAGTTTGTCAACAAGTGGCCACGAAAGCCTTAACAATTTTGTATTAATGACGTTAATTACTATCAGTTTACTGATTGGGTAAGGCAAGTTTTACTGCGAGAATGATCTGGAAGGAACATGCTGATTGGTCGTTTAGATCAACAGCCAATCAGAATTAAGCTGTTCCCGCGAGAATATAATCAAGTGGGCAGTGAGTAGAACAGTTCGACAGAGTCACTGCTAACCTGCCTATCGATAACACCATGTTTTTACGGAAAAATACTCTGTAAAATGAAGAAATAGTGAGTTGATTGCGATTCAGATACCTAGTGATTGAAGCAATTGGAGTTACGAACATTTTAATGAAAGTTTGGTGTTTCTAAATTAAATAGTTTGAGAGTTATGAGTGTGTGAACTTTCTGGTCGTAGTAACAATTCCGTGTGGCATGTTAAGTGCTCTATATGGAATATTTTGGCGAGCAATTCATTCGAAGAAGACCACTGAAACAAATAAAATGGTTCAAATGGCTCTGAGCACTATGGAACTAAACATCTGATGTCATCAGTCCCCTAGACTTAGAACTACTTAAACCTAACTAACCTAATGTCATCACACACAGCCATGCCTGAGGCAGGATTCCAACCTGTGACCGTAACAGCCGCGCGGTTCCGGACTCAAGCGCCTAGAACCGCTCGGTCACAGAGGCCGGCCACCACCGAAACGACCGAATGTTTAATTCGCGAATAGTTGTGGGTCGGTGCCTGGTAGACTGTGAAAATTAGCCGGGTCGGATTTGCAAAAATTCTGGCTGCTTTTCGAGTGAAACTATGTTGTACAGACAGTGAACTTTGAATGATAGAGCATTACCATATTAAATACGGACTTGATAATCATTTCATGTGTTTCCACATGAATAAAAAGCAGATTGTATCTAATTTAAAATTCTATCTGCAAATAGACTGCATCCTCCGAACTCCCGATTTTTTAAAATGAAGTTTCAGGAACTGACTTTCCACTCGAGTTGCGCGGATTTCTGTGTGGTAGGTATTAGGTAGTGGTTCTATCAATGCTGTTTACACTGTATAGCACGTATCTGTTACTACGGAGTTAAAGGACGTTGGAAAGAAGTATATCGAGGTAGGTGGAATTTCGACAAGTGAAAGAGAGATTGCAGGCGACCGACTCCGCCCCGGCGCAGTACGAAAATAGTGTTCGCGAAAAATTAAAATCTGTAAAGCGGAAATCTATCTGTGCTACAAATGACCGTCTCTCAAAAGCCTCTCCTGCGTGGGAGACCCAACTTTGTATTTTTCAAACGGGAACACGTCATCTTTATTGCATATAGGGTTGAAATGGTTCAAATGGTTTTGAGCACTATGGGATTTAACATCTGAGGTCATCAGTCCCCTAGGCTTAGAACTACTTAAACCTAACTAGCCTAAGGACAGTGCACACATACATGCAGGATTCGAACCTGCGACCGTAGCAGGAGCGCGGTTCCAGACTGAAGTGCCTAGAACCGCTCGGTCACAACAGCCGGCTTGCATACTGGGATTGTACGCCAAAATATACTTATGGTTTATTCAAACAATTATTTCCCATTCATGGTAAATGACGCTGTAATCGTCAAATATCAAGTGTGAATGTTTTGGCAATCAGTAACCGAAGCACATAATTCTACGTTTCATTTACATTGTAAATGTAAACATTTGTGTTCTAACGGCTGCTAATTAAGTTCAACATTTACCTCAGTGTTGCAAATTTGATTGTGCAGTATAATTTGAGCCGTTACAATGTCTGGGTAGAACCGACGTTTAGCGTGATCCATTATCAACAACGTGGGTATAAAAGTTTTCTGTTTCCATCTGGATACTTGACATCGGTGAGCTCCTGTGCGACTCACAGAGTCTCTATGCTACTTCTAATGGAGCATCAGCAAGTACGTTTGGCGCAATGTGTATGATATTTTATATAATGAATGTTTTTACCTTTGACACACCGATATACACTAAAGCGCCAAAGAAACTGGTACAGGCATGCGTATTCAAACACAGAGATAGCTGCGCGGAATGGCCGCGCAGTATGAGGCGCCATGTCACGGATTGCGCGGCCCCTCTCGCCGAAGTTCGAGTCCTTCTCTCGGGCATGGGTATGTGTATTATTCTTAGCCTTAAGTCAGTTTAAGTTGGAGTCTTGTGTAGAGGGCTTGGTCTAGGGGTAGCGTCTTTGATTCTTAATCAAAACGTCTTCGGTCCTGGGTTCGATCCCCGCCACTGCCTAAATTTCGATAAATAACCAGCATTGGCGGCCGAAGACTTTCGGCATAAGAAGTCAGCCTCATTCTGCCAACGGCCTTGTCAAAGAGGGCGGAGGAGCGGATAGAGGTTCGGGGCACTCTCTTGTCCTAGGGGTGGGAAATTGCCCCTAAAGGCGGAAGAATCACCAATGATCAACGTCATGAGGATGCAGAAGGCAATGGAAACCACTGCATTAAAGACACGTAACGTGTATCCACAGGACATGTGGCCTGTAATTGAAGAAGTGTCATGATGATCTCTCCATTGGCAAACGATTCCGGAATAGTCCCCCATTCGGATCTCCGGGAGGGGACTGCTAAGGGGGAGGTTACCATGAGAAAAAGATTGAATAATCAACGAAAGGATAACGTTCTACGAGTCGGGGCGTGGAATGTCAGAAGCTTGAACGTGGTTGGGAAACTAGAAAATCTGAAAAGGGAAATGCAAAGGCTCAATCTAGATATAGTAGGGGTCAGTGAAGTGAAGTGGAAGGAAGACAAGGATTTCTGGTCGGATGAGTATCGGGTAATATCAACAGCAGCAGAAAATGGTATAACAGGTGTAGGATTCGTTACGAATAGGAAGGTAGGGCAGAGGGTGTGTTACTGTGAACAGTTCAGTGACCGGGTTCTTCTAATCAGAATCGACAGCAGACCAACACTGACAACGATAGTTCAGGTATACCTGCCGACGTCGCAAGCTGAAGATGAACAGATAGAGAAAGTGTATGAGGATATTGAATGGTTAATGCAGTATGTAAAGGGGGACGAAAATCTAATAGTCATAGGCGACTGGAATGCAGTTGTAGGGGAAGGAGTAGAAGATAAGGTTACAGGAGAATATGGGCTTGGGACAAGGAATGAAAGAGGAGAAAGACTAATTGAGTTCTGTAACAAGTTTCAGCTAGTAATAGCGAATACCCTGTTCAAGAATCACAAGAGGAGGAGGTATACTTGAAAGACCGGGAGATACGGGAAGATTTCAATTAGATTACATCATGGTCAGACAGAGATTCCGAAATCAGATACTGGACTGTAAGGCGTGCCCAGGAGCAGATATAGACTCAGATCACAGTATAGTAGTGATGAAGAGTAGGCTGAAGTTCAAGACATTAGTCAGGAAGAATCAATACGCAAAGATGTGGGATACGGAAGTACTAAGGAATGACGAGATACGTTTGAAGTTCTCTAAAGCTATAGATACAGTAATAAGGAATAGCGCAGTAGGCAGTACAGTTGAAGAGGAATGGACATCTCTAAAAAGGGCCGTCACAGAAGTTGGGAAGGAAAACATAGGTACAAAGAAGGCAGCTGCGAAGAAACCATGGGTAACAGAAGAAATACTTCAGTTGATTGATGAAAGGAGGAAGTACAAACATGTTCCGGGAAAATCAGGAATACAGAAATACAAGTCGCTGAGGAATGAAATAAATAGGAAGTGCAGGGAAGCTAAGACGAAATGGCTGCAGGCAAAACGTGAAGACATCGAAAAAGATATGATTCTAGGAAGGACAGACTCAGCATACAGGAAAGTCAAAACAACCTTTGGTGACATTAAAAGCAACGGTGGTAACATTAAGAGTGCAACGGGAATTCCACTGTTAAATGCAGACGAGAGAGCAGATAGGTGGAAAGGATACATTGAAAGCCTCTATGAGGGTGAAGATTTGTCTGATGTGATAGAAGAAGAAACAGGAGTCGATTTAGAAGAGATAGGGGATCCAGTATTAGAATCGGAATTTAAAAGAGCTTAGGAGGACTTACGGTCAAATAAGGCAGAAGGGATAGATAACATTCCATCAGAATTTCTAAAATCATTGGGGAAAGTGGCAACAAAACGACTATTCACGTTGGTGTGTAGAATATATGAGTCTGGCGACATACCATCTGACTTTCGGAAAAGCATCATCCACACAATTCCGAAGACGGCAAGAGCTGACAAGTGCGAGAATTATCGCACAATCAGCTTAACAGCTCATGCATCGAAGCTGCTTACAAGAATAATATACAGAAGAATGGAAAAGAAAATTGAGAATGCGCTAGGTGACGATCAGTTTGGCTTTAGGAAAAGTAAAGGGACGAGAGAGGCAATTCTGACGTTACGGCTAATAATGGAAGCAAGGCTAAAGAAAAATCAAGACACTTTCATAGGATTTGTCGACCTGGAAAAAGCGTTCGACAATATAAAATGGTGCAAGCTGTTCGAGATTCTGAAAAAAGTAGGGGTAAGCTATAGGGAGAGACGGGTCATATGCAATACGTACAACAACCAAGAGGGAATAATAAGAGTGGACGATCAAGAACGAAGTGCTCGTATTAAGAAGGGTGTAAGACAAGGCTGTAGCCTTTCGACCCTACTCTTCAATCTGTACATCGAGGAAGCAATGATAGATATAAAAGAAAGGTTCAGGAGTGGAATTAAAATACAAGGTGAAAGGATATCAATGATACGATTCGCTGATGACATTGCTATCCTGAGTGAAAGTGAAGAAGAATTAAATGATCTGCTGGACGGAATGAACAGTCTAATGAGTACACAGTATGGTTTGAGAGTAAATCGGAGAAAGACGAAGGTAATGAGAAGTAGTAGAAACGATAACAGTGAGAAACTTAACATCAGGATTGATGGTCACGAAGTCAATGAAGTTAAGGAATTCTGCTACCTAGGCAGTAAAATAACCAATGACGGACGGAGCAAGGACGACATCAAAAGCAGACTCGCTATGGCAAAAAAGGCATTTCTGGTCAAGAGAAGTCTACTAATATCAAATACCGGCCTTAATTTGAGGAAGAAATTTCTGAGGATGTACGTCTGGAGTACAGCATTGTATGGTAGTGAAACATGGACTGTGGGAAAACCGGAACAGAAGAGAATCGAAGCATTTGAGATGTGGTGCTATAGACGAATGTTGAAAATTAGGTGGACTGATAAGGTAAGGAATGAGGAGGTTCTATGCAGAATCGGAGAGGAAAGGAATATGTGGAAAACACTGATAAGGTGAAGAGACAGGATGATAGGACATCTGCTAAGACATGAGGGAATGACTTCCATGGTACTAGAGGGAGCTGTAGAGGGCAAAAACTGTAGAGGAAGACAGAGATTAGAATACGTCAAGCAAATAATTGAGGACGTAGGTTGCAAGTGCTACTCTGAGATGAAGAGGTTAGCACAGGAAAGGAATTCGTGGCGGGCCGCATCACACCAGTCAGTAGACTGATGACCAAGAAAAAAAAAGTGTGTAAGTCTTGGAACCGATGACCTCAGCAGTTTGAACTTTCGTAAACAGGCAGAATACGGCACTGCGGCCGGCAACGCCTATATACGACATCAAGATCTGAACGTGGGGGTAGGCGCAAAAGCGATGGGACACAGCATTTCCGAGGTACCGATGAAGTTGTGATTTTCCCACACTATCATTTCACGAGTGTACCGTGAATATCAGAAATCCAGTGAAACATTAAATCCCCGACATCGCTGCGGCCGGAAAAAGATGCTGCAAGATAAGGACCAACGACGATGAAGAGAATCGTTCAACGTGACAGAAGTGCAACCCTTCCGCAAATTGCTGCAGATTTCAATGCTGGGCCATCAACAATTGTCAGCGTGCGAAACATTCAACGAAACATCATCGATATGGGCTTTCGGAGCCGAAGGCCCACTCACATACCCTTCATGATACCACGACACAAAGCTATACGCCCCCCACCTGGGTCTGTCAACACCGACGTTGGACTGTTGATGACTGGGAATATGTTGCCTGGTCTGACAAGTCTCTTTTCAAATTTCATCGAGCGGATGGACGTGTTTGGAGACGACTTCATGAATCCGTGGGCCCTGCGTGTCAGAAGGTGACTGTTCATGTTGGTGGAGGCTCTGTAATAGTGTGGGGCATGTGAAGCTGGAGTTATATGGGACCCCTGATATGTCTAGATACGACTCCGACAGGTGACACGTCCTGTCTGATCACCTGCATCCATTCATGTCCATTGTGGATTCCGGCAGACTTGGGGAATTCCAGCGGACAATGCGACACCCCCACGATCAAAATTGCTACAGAGTGGCCCCAGTAACACTCTTCTGAGTCTTAACACTTCCACTATTCATCAAACTCCCCACACATGAACATTACTGAGTATATCTGGGATGCTTTGCAACGTCCTTTTTAGAAGAGATCTCCATCCCGTCGTACTCTTACAGATTTATGGACAGCCCTGCAAGATTCATGGTGTCAGTTCCCGCCAGCAGTATTTCAGACATTAGTCGAGTCAATGCCACTTCGTGTTGCGACACTTATGCTTGCTTGCGGGGGCCCTACACGATATTAGGAAGGTGTACCAATTTCTTTGCCTCTTCAGTGTATTACGCCATGCATGTTATTCGAATGCCTGTTTATTATAGCCGGGTGCAGTGTCAGAGCGGTTCTAGGCGCTTCAGTCTGGAACCAAGCGACTGCTATGGTCGCAGGTTCGAATCCTGCCTCGGGCGTGGATGTGTGTTCTGTCCTTAGGTTAGTTAGGGTTAAGTAGTTCTAAGTTCTAGGGGACTGATGACCCCAGAAGTCAAGTCCCATAGTGCTCAGAGCCATTTTAACCAAAAAATGGTTCAAATGGCTCTGAGCACTATGGGACTTAACATCTGAGGTCATCAGTCCCCTAGAACTTAGAACTACTTAAACCTAACTAACCTAAGGACATCACACACATCCATGCCGGAGGCAGGATTCGAACCTGCGACCGTAGCGGTCGCGCGGCTGCAGACTGTAGCGCCTAGAACCGCTCGGCCACCCCGGCCGGCCCATTTGAACCATTTTTGTTTTTTTTGTTTATTATGTGACACAAATTATTGTGCCCATAGGTGAGATGCTTTGAAGTTTAGTACATAAGACACGAAGATGGCAACATGGCTTTGCCGAAACCGGTAATCTCAGTAGCTACGATCGTGGCATTCTGAAGTTTGTTTATCCCATTTTCATACAGGTGAACAGACAGATTTCCAATAGTCGCTGAACACAGTACCAACGACGTTGACTGATGAGCAACATTCAAACACGCAGGGTATCTTCAGAAACTATCTTCACTAGGAATTTTCAATACATGGAAAGTAACATCCTATGTGCCCAACGAAGCTTAATAGCACCGTCGATAGTCTTAATATACATGCAAATAAAATTTATCAGATGGGGGGTTAGGATACCTGTGAGACACCGTTGTCTTCACGGAAGTATCAAACTGGAATACGGTAAGAATACCAAAATCTCTATACATATCTGTAGAAACGCTAATTTATTAAACATCTACGATATTGCTATGCTATATGTCAACATCTTAGAAAGGTTATGAAAGCTGGAAATTTCCATGCTTGGTTATGTTTATTTTAACGTTTTAGCTTCATTTTAAGGAATGACTTGTATGTTTATGACATGGCATTATTACCAAGATATTTGTGTGTACGAGGTGGTATACATATACGTTGAGGACCCAAGAGACTAGTACAACTGCCTAATATCGCGTAGGGCCCTCGCGAGCACGTAGAAGTGCCGGAACACGCCGTGGCATGGACTCGAATAATGTGTGAAGTGCTGCTGGAGGGAAGCGGACGTGCGCGAAGCTCTGTGCGGCGCTCCGCAAGCGGGCCGTTGTTTACCCGCGCGGGTATTGCAGTGTAAACAGATCACCTCGAACGACGATGGCGCTTCCTTATAGAAAGACCACGATTAATGTAACGTTCGATCACCAGTACGCACGACCTAAGGCATACGAAGTAGAGCGTTTCCTGCGTGATGTAATGCACGTCGATCCACAGGAACTTATCGGTGTACATCTTTCGATAATCTCTAGTACAGTTTACCTGAAATTTGTCAATGAAAAAGCGTGCGAACGACTTCTTCGACGTTCCATCAAATGGCTCTGAGCACTATGGGACTCAACTGCTGTGGTCATAAGTCCCCTAGAACTTACAACTACTTAAACCTAACCTAAGGACAGCACACAACACCCAGCCATCACGAAGCAGAGAAAATCCCTGACCCCGCCGGGTATCGAACCCGGGAACCCGAGTGTGGGTAGCGAGAACGCTACCGCACGACCACGAGATGCGGGCGACGTTCCATCGATAGATATCGTTTCCACTACTCGGACCGCAACGTGGGTGTAGTGAGCCGCGCGGGATTAGACGAGCGGTCTCAGGCGCTGCAGTCACGGACTGCGCGGCTGGTCACGGCGGAGGTTCGAGTCCTCCCTTGGTCATGGGCGTGTGTGTTTGTCCTTAGGATAATGTAGTTTAAGTAGTGTGTAAGCTTATGGACTGATGAACTTAGCAGCAGTTAAGTCCCATTAGATTTCACACACATTTGGACATTTTTTTGGTGTAGTGACTGTCGACCATGCAGGACTCGGCGTTCGGAACACACGAATATTCGAACTGCCGTTTGAAGTTCCGGCCACGCTTGTCGTGAACGCGCTGCAGCCTTACGGTGAAGTACTAAGTCTTTTTTTTTTGTGGTTTTTGGGCGCACAACTACAGTGGTAGTCTTAGAGCCATCTGTATAAATTAAGATCGTATTAATGAACTGCGAACGAAGCTCGACAAACCGCGAGTGGTATACCGAAGCTGGGGTAATCTCCTTTGGGAGCGAGCTGAGGACAAGGTGAACGCGAACCTGAGCCTGGAGCCGAGGTGGCGTTTGGCTCTCGCCCACTCGAAGAACTAAGACACGCGGAAGAAAAGTGGCATATGTTCGAGACATATCCTGTACTGAATGGAGTGCGTCAGGTGCGAATCGAACTGCGTAAACACATCCCATCGTACGTGACCGTTGGTGGGTGGCGAGCGATCGTCTTTTACGACGGTCAACCGCGGACTTGTTCAGGGTGCGGGCAGGAAGGGTACGTACGCTCTGAGCCGGCCGGGGTGGCCCAGTGGTTCTAGACGCTACAGTTTGGAACCGCGCGACCGCTACGGTCGCAGGTTCGAATCCTGCCTCGGGCATGGATGTGTGTGATGTCCTTAGGTTAGTTAGGTTTAAGAAGTTCTTAGTTCTAGGGAATTGATGACCTCAGAAGTTAAGTCCCATAGTGGTCAGAGCCATTTGAACCATTTTTGTACGCCCTGAATGCCTGCAGCGACGCCTAGTCCAGATACCATGTGCAGACACGACGCCTACCGACAACGCTGCCTGTTACATACGTTGAGGCAGCGAGGAAAATGTCGGACGCGGACGTCGTTCCGTTCCAGTTGCCGACCCCCGCGGCCCGGTTTCCGCGCCCACGACGACGTAGCCTCCATCGGAACCATCGCCGTGCTCGACAGCAGCGACCACGTCTGCACCCCAGCCGTGTGAGGAAGGAGAGGTGCCTACTGTTTGTCGGACGCGGATAAGCGTTCCCGGAAGCAGAAGTCGCCCAAGCGACGAAAGAAGGGGAGGCTGTCTGCAGAAAATGCTTCGCGATATGGTGACAGTTTGCAGGAGGATGAGGAAAATCCGTCTGCGGCGCCAGGGCTGTGGACCTCACACCAACGATTTCTGGTTCGCTGCTGGCAACGTCCGCCCAAGCACAAAGCCAAGTTGACGATGCTCAGCTCAACGACGAGCCCCCTGGCGATTTTGCGGCTAAGACATCAGAAGAACGTCATGCGTCGCCTAACGTACCACATCTCGAGCTTGGTGATTGGGCGTCCTAGATGGAAAGAATTATATCAGACTCGAGCGACAACCGGATGCCCGCGGCCGGCGGATCGTCGGACGGACATCTTGTCTCAGCCGACCGATAATATATACGGTGCGGGTGATAGGGATGGTCGGAAGAACGATTTGGCGCATACTGGCTTAAACGACTGCAGGATACGTCTGTACTATCAGATGACCCAGGTGTATCGGATAGGTTCAGTCGATGTCAACGGCATTAACTCCACGATCAAAACTCGGTTGCTAAAGGACGTGATTCGATAGGCGGTCATTGATATCGTGTTTCTTCAAGAGGTACGGCTTGATCTGCGCCTGGATGTTTATGGATACGCGTCTTACGTCAAACCAACTTCCGACGGTGGTGGTGGTGGTACGGCCATACTAAGACGCGATGGCATCGAACCAACGGATATTCAGTTTTTGCCATCAGCCATAGGCATTGCGCTCACCATCGGCGCAGTCCGTCTTGTGAATCTGTATGCCCAGTCTGGTACCTCGAAGCGTCGAGTGCGAACACTCTATTACTCCACTGAGGTAGCTCCATTTTTTCAAGGCGCTACAGAGCACCTGGTGGTGGGCGGGGACTTTAATAGCGTCTTACGACCTGAGGATCAGATCCATGTCCCATGTCCAGGGATCTCGCTTTGCATGATGCATGGACGCTAATCCACGGTAACCGACGCGGATATACACACTTCACCAGGCTCTCGGCCAGCAGGTTGGACAGGATTTACGCATTCACAGACCGTCAGGCCTTCATCTCCGCCGTGACTCTGCCACGACAACAAACGAGCCGTAGTAGTGGACCTAGGACTCTTAACGTTAGCATTCTCCGGGAAGAGGCTTGCCGTCTAGCCGTCACTGATACCGGACACAGATGTGAGCGACGGCGTCATACCTATGATTCCACGACACGATGGTGGACGTACTGCGCCAAACCAGCTCTTCGCCGCACGCTCATCCCATATGGACGAGATAGGGCGCTTTGGCGGGAACTAACGTCACAACCACCTTCGCCAGAACGCCAAATGGCTGCTCACCGGACACAGGCACGGCTTCTGCAGATCACGGCTGACAGATTGGACGGCACGCGGGTTCGATCGAGACTGTGTGATTCCATCCCAGAGGAACGTGCCTCCCTTTATCACATCGTCAGAGAACGGAGACACCGTAAGAAATCATCACGGCAGTTATTTCTGCAGACGGGCAACTCGCAAAGACACACAACACCATGTCCCGTGCCCTCACAGATTATTACCGCACTCTCTATCTAGCAGATCAATGGCGTGACAATGACATTGACTACGTCCTGCACGAACTGCCACCTTCAGGTAGGGCGCAAGGCGACGCCACGTTCTTGAAGGCGGTCACCTGAGAACAAATGCGCACGGCCCTCTCGCGGGGTGCGAGAAACAAATCACCTTGGCCTGACGGTCTTCCGCTTGAATTTTGTAGCACCTTTTATGACCTGATGGGGGACGTTTGGTGGCAGATGTACTGCGAACTCCTGGATCCGGACTTCCGCGTTCCCCCTCCCCCCCCCCCCCCCCCCCAGAATTTTTTGGAAGGCATGATCATATCTGTACCAAAACCAAACGGGGTGTGGAGACCGCAAGACTTCCGGCCGTTGACGTTATTAAATTCGGATTACAAGCTGTTCGCCTGCATTCTTCGTACTCGCCTCCTCGCTATTGTCAAAGATACCATACACGCCGACCAAACATGTCTGGGAGGTGGCAGTAATATACACACAGCGTTATGCTGTTATAGAGATGTGGTGACGCTCATGTCAGCATGCCACTAAGAAGGCGCCCTCGTGGCGGTTAACCTAGATCACGCATTTGATCGAGCTGATCACCATTTCATGCAGGCTGTCTTAGAGAAGATGGGACTGTCCGCAGTATCGGCAGGTGTGGTTCTCCGTCGCATCCACGGAGCCCTTTCCACTGTTCTGGTCAATGTCTTCCGCTCGCCACCGTTCACTATTGAGCGCTCAGTGCGACAAGGATGTCCCCTGTCAGCCTTTCTCTTCGCCGTCGCCCTCGAGCCTGGACTTCATGGTCTACGACAGCGTTTGGAGGGCATCCGCCTCCGCGATGTGCATTTTAAATGTTGTGCTTATGCGGACGATTTAGTATTCTTGGCGAGGTCGGCAGAAGATATATGTACGGAGATCGCGTGGCTTCAGCAATACGGCGAGGTGGCCGGGAGCCGTATCAACCTGCGAAAGTCGCACTACGTGGATGTGGGCAGAGGACTGCAGTTGAGTACACCAGTGCCCATTACCAAAGTCCCGGCGATGAAATGTTTGGGAGTGACCTTCCAAGGGAACGTGCAGCGAACTTTCGAACACTTGACTTGATCATGCAGGTACATTTTGTCAACGTCTACCTCGCTCCGAAAATTACTCATTACACACGCGTTCTCCCGATGGCAGCTTCGGTAGCTGCCAAGTTCCAGGCGGCCTTCGGTCATTTCGTCAGTGAGGATAGGGTGTTCAAGAACCGTTACGAGACTCTAACGTTGCGGACACACGCAGGCGGCATTGGAACGATAAACGTCCACAACAGGGCGCACGCTCTCATCCTGCGGACGATGCATCGCCTGCGTACTTTGGACAAGCACACTTTCCCTGGTATACTTATTCAGGAGATGATGCCTCAGTCCCTCTCTCCGCCGATTCCTGTTGGACATATCACGCTACCACTGTGTCACATTCGCACCTTGTGACCTCCCCACAAAATATAATATAACAAGAATAAATATTATGGATAGTGATTCTAATTTTTTTAGTGTAACCTCAGAACAAAATTGGTTCCCATTTATAACCTCCCTACAGGAATTCATTCACATTTAACCTCCACACAAAATTTGTTTCCCATTTAATGTACCCACAAAATTCTTTTCTCATTTAATGTAAGCTCAAAACAGAAAAATTCCTAAACCTCGTATTAAAAAATAAATTCAGTAACCTGGTAAATTTTGGACGACAGCAGTGCTGCGTCACGGCCCTGTAAGATCATTCTGAGGAAAAAAAAAAGGAAAATTCTTACCTCAATAAAGTCGCCAAATATCTGCTCTCAATAAATTTTTCCGGCACAGCTCTGTGCAATGCTGGCCGATAGATTTGTCATTTATGAAAGGAAGCAACTGATTTTTCTTTTGCAACAATCGGAATGATCATGGATTGGAGAAATTAGTAGATTCTTTAAATTGAAATGAATGCTTGTTAAAAATTACTTTATATCACAAAGATTAGTATTAGGACATTTTTTAAAACATTTACATGGGAGTTCAAATACATTACTAGATATGCGCGAGGCTGCTTTTTACCTTATACAATAATACTCAGGCTCCGGCATCGCTGCACCGCGACCGGCCCAGCCAACACGATACACTATTCCAGACCAGAGCAGACTGCAGACTAGCGCAGACTAGCAACAACTTACTGCTACAGCTACACAGTTCGTACTGCAGTCAACACTGCTCTCTGGTCAGAGATTCTCTTATACCTTCCCTACTGCAGCGCATGAGCCATACATCGAAATTACATCTGCTCGGACCTCTTACACAAAATTACATCTGCTCGGACCTCTTACAACCTATCTGGTCGATATGAGTTATCTGTTGGATGTCTTGCCGACCTCGCGGGATCCTAGCACCAAGGACTTCTACCCCTACTTTCAACGGACGCTGCCTATTAATGTGGTTGAACGCCGACATACGGCGGTGGGCTGGAGACGGGTGTGAAGTAACATACAATCCCCTTTTCTTTCCCACCGGTCAGAGCGCTGTGGTATGGGATAACGACTGAAAAATTCCCCACCCGACGACGTTTACACATGATCCATCTTGTGGAGGATCCTCTCTGCCCCAGATGCGACGCTGCCGTCACCGACATGCACCGCTTCATTTGTGGTACGGCTGCCGACTGTTGACTCCTCACAAGGCGCATGTTGGCATTGTTGCTGCGACGGACGCCTCAGTCCGTAGAGCGCACCGAGCTGATCCATCCCGACGTCACTTACTTCCCTGCTACTTGTCATAACGCCACGGTATGGGTTAAGGGTATGGCACTGTCATACTTTTTTAATGAGAGCGTTGCAGGACTGTTAGATTTATGGCATTATTTAACGGGTAACTACACGATTCTATGGCGCAATGCGTCGTTAGGTACGCTCTTGGTGAATTACTTGGGGTCGTTGTATACGCACCCTCCAGATCATTGGGGTGTACCAGGTGTGAGAAGAGAGTGAGAGATTGCACATGATGGGCTGATGAGAGTAATCAACTGCAATTATAGGGTGTTTCACCATCGCTGAACGAAAAGACGACCAGGCCATCCCGCCGCCTGGCTGCTGTGGGCATCCGCCGAGAAAAAAGGAACAAAGAAAAAAAAATAGATCAAAAAAGA
Source organism: Schistocerca nitens (assembly GCF_023898315.1). Lineage (NCBI taxonomy): Eukaryota > Metazoa > Arthropoda > Insecta > Orthoptera > Acrididae > Schistocerca > Schistocerca nitens. The sequence continues at coordinate 1,044,953,766 of NC_064615.1, read as the reverse complement.
ATTACAAATAAATACATAAGAACAAAATGAACAACAAATAAAATAAAGTATTGTACCCTTTCCTTCATCCTTTTATTTTTAAAAAAAAAAAATAAAAAGAAGGTGTAGTATCTTTGATTCAAAATGAAAACGTCTTCGGTCCCGGGTTCTAATCCGTCTACTGCTTAAATTTTGGTTAATAATCAGCACTGGTGACCGATGACTTCCGCCATAAGACGTCACCCTCATTCTCCCACCGGCCTTGTCAAAGAGAGAGGAGGAGAGGACAGAGGTCAGGGCACTTTCTTGTGCTAGGGGTGGTAATCTGCCCCTAAAGGGGGAAGAATCAGCAATGTACAACGGTATGAGGATGCGGAATGCAATGGAAACCACTGCATTAAAGACATGTAACGTGTACCCAAAGGACATGTGGCCTGTAATTGAAAAAGTATCATGATGATCTCTCCATTGGCAAAAGATTCCGGAATAGTCCCCCATTCGGATCTACGGGAGGGGACTGCCAAGTGGGAAGTTACCATGAGAAAAAAATTGAATAATCAACGAAAGGATAACGTTCTACGAGTCGGGGCGTGGAATGTCAAAAGCTTCAACGTGGTAGGGAAACTAGAAAATCAGAAAAGGGAATTGCAAAGGCTCAATTTAGATATAGTAGGGGTCAGTGAAGTGAAGTGGAAGGAAGACAAGGATTTCTGGTCAGATGAGTATCGGGTAATATCAACAGCAGCAGAAAATGGTATAACAGGTGTAGGATTCGTTATGAATAGGAAGGTAGGGCAGAGGGTGTGTTACTGTGAACAGTTCAGTGACCGGGTTGTTCTAATCAGAATCGACAGCAGACCAACACCGACAACGATAGTTCAGGTATACATGCCGACGTCGCAAGCTGAAGATGAACAGATAGAGAAAGTGTATGAGAATATTGAAAGGGTAATGCAGTATGTAAAGGGGAACGAAGATCTAATAGTCATGGGCGACTGGAATGCAGTTGTATGGGAAGGAGTAGAAGAAAGGGTTACAGGAGAATATGGGCTTGGGACAAGGAATGAAAGAGGAGAAAGACTAATTGAGTTCTGTAACAAGTTTCAGCTAGTAATAGCGAATACCCTGTTCAAGAATCACAAGAGGAGGAGGTATACTTGGAAAAGACCGGGAGATACGGGAAGATTTCAAGTAGATTACATCATGGTCAGATAGAGATTCCGAAATCAGATACTGGATTGTAAGGCGTACCCAGGAGCAGATATAGACTCAGTAGACTTAGTAGTGATGAAGAGTAGGCTGAAGTTCAAGATATTAGTCAGGAAGGATCAGTACGCAAAGAAATGGGATCCTGAAGTACTAAGGAATGACGAGATATAGTTGAAGTTCTCTAAGGCTATAGATATAGCAATAAGGAATAGCTCAGTAGGCAACACAGATGAAGAGGAATGGGCATCTCTAAAAAGAGCCATCACAGAAGTTGGGAAGGGACGAAGAAGGTAATTGCGAAGAAACCATGGGTAACAGTGGAAATACTTCAATTGATTGATGAAAGGAGGAAGTACATAAACGTTCCGGGAAACTCAGGAATACAGAAATACATGTCGCTGAGGAATGAAATAAATAGGAAGTGCAGGGAAGATAAGACGAAATGGCTGCAGGAAAAATGTGAAGACATCGAAAAGAAATGATTGTCGGAAGGACAGACACAGCATACAGCAAAGTCAAAACAACCTTCGGTGACATTAAAGGCACGGGTGATAATATTAAGAGTGCCATGGAAATTCCACTGTTAAATGCAGACGAGAGAGCGGATACGTGGAAAGAATACATTGAAAGCCACTATGAGGGGGAAGATTACTGTGATGTGATAGAGGAAGTAACAGGAGTCGATTTAGAAGAGATAGGGATCCAGTATTAGTATCAGAATTTAAAAGAGCTTCGGAGGACTTACGATCAAATAAGGCAGAAGAGATAGATAACATTCCATCAGAATTTTTAAAATCATTGTGGGAAGTGGCAACAACACGACTATTCACGTTGGTATGTAGAATGTATGAGTCTAGTGACACACCATCTGACTTTCGGAAAAGCATCATCCACACAACTCGGAAGACCGCAAGAGCTGACAAGATGCGAGAATTGTCGCAAAATCAACTTAACAGCTCATGCATCCAAGTTGCATACAAGAATAGTATACAGAAGAATGGGAAAGAAAACTGAGGATGTTCTAGATGACGAGTTTGGTTTTAGGAAAGGTAAAGGCACGAGAGAGGCAATTCTGATGTTGCGGTTAATAATGGAAGCAAGACTAAAGAAAAATCAAGACACGCTAATAGGATTTTTCGACCTGGAAAAAGCGTTCGACAATGTAAAATGGTGCAAGATGTTCTAAATTCTGAAAAACTCGGGGTAAGCTATAGAGAGAGCGGGTCATATGCAATATGTAAAACAGCCAAGAGGGAATAATAATAGTGGACGACCAAGAACGAAATGCTCGTATTAAGAATGGTGTGAGACAAGGATATAGCCTTTCACCTCTACTGTTCAATGTGTACATCGAGGAAGCAATGATGGAAATAAAAGGAAGGTTCAGGAGTGGAATTAAAATTCAAGGTGAAAGGATATAAAAGATACGATTCGCTGTTGACATTGCTATCTTGAGTGAAAGTGAAGAAGAATTACGTGATCTGCTGAACGGAATGAACAGTCTAATGAGTACAGAGTGTGGATTGAGAGTTAATCGAAGAACGACAAAGGTAATGAGATGTAGTAGAAATAAGAACAGCGAGAAACTTAACGTCCGCAGCTCGTGGTCGTGCGGTAGCGTTCTCGCTTCCCACGCCCGGGTCCCCGGGTTCGATTCCCGGCGGGGTCAGGGATTTTCTCTGCCTCGTGATGACTGGGTGTTGTGTGCTGTCCTTAGGTTAGTTAGGTTTAAGTAGTTCTAAGCTCTAGGGGACTGATGACCTTAGATGTTAAGTCCCATAGTGCTCAGAGCCATTTTTGAGAAACTTAACATCAGGATTGATGATCACGAAGTAGATGAAGTTAAGGAATTCTGCTATCTAGGTAGTAAAATTACCAATGACGGACGGAGCAAGGAGGACATCAAAAGCAGACTAGCAATGGCAGAAAGAGCATTCCTGGCCAAGATAATTCTACTAATATCAAATATAGACTTTAATTTGAGGAAGAAATTTCTGAGAATGTACGTCTGGAGAACAGCATTGCATAGTAGTGACACATGGACTGTGGGGAAACCGGAACAGAAGAGAATCGAAGCATTTCATATGTGGTGCTGCAGACGAATGTTGAAAATTTGATCAACTGATTAGGTAAGGAATGAGGAGGTTCTGCGCAGAATCGGAGAGGAAAGAACATGTGGGAAACACTGATAAGGAGAAGGGACAGGATGACAGGACATCTGTTAAGACATGAGGAAATGACTTCCATGGCGCTAGAGGGAGCTGTAGAGTGCAAATACTGTAGAGGAAGATAGAGATTGGAATACATCAAGGTAGGTTGCAAGTGCTACTCTGAGATGAAGATGTTAGCGCAGGAGGAAATTCGTGGTGGGCCGCATCAAACCAGTCAGAAGAATGATGACCAAAAGAAAACGACGGGGTGGAGATTTCTTCCAAAGCATCGCAGAGATGCTCAATAATGTTGATGTGTGGGGAGTTTGGTGTCCAGCGAAGTGTCTGAACTCAGAAGAGTGTTCCTGGAGCCACTCTGTAGCAAGTCTGCATATGTGGGCTATCGCAATGTCCTGCTGGAATCGCCGATGTCCGTCGGAACGGACAATCGACAGAAATGGATGCAGATGATCAGACAGGATGTTTACATACGTGTCACCTGTCAGAGTCGTATCTAGACGTATCAGGTGTACCATGTCACTCCAACTGCACATGCCCATTACAGAGTATCCTCCAGCTTGAACAATCTCCTGCTAACATGTAAGGTCCATAGATTCACGAGGTTGTCTCCATACCCTTAAACGGCCATATGCTCGATACAGTTTGAAACGAGATTTGTCCGAACAGGCAATATGTTTCCCGTCATCAACGGTCCAAAGTCGGTGTTGACGGGCCCAGGCGAGGCGTAAAGCCTTGTATCGAGCAGTCATCAAGGATACATGAGTGGGCCTTCGGCTCCGATAGCCTATATCGACGATATTTCGTTGAAAGGTTCGCACGCTGAGACTTGTTGACGGCCCGGCACTGAAATATGCAGAAATTTTTGGAAGGGTTGAATTTTTGTCACGTTGAACGATTCTCTGCAGTTGTCATTGGTTACGTTATTGCAGGATGTTTTTCTGGTGGCAGCGATGTCGGTGATTTGATGTTTCACTGGATTCCTGATATTCACGGTACACTCGTGAAACGGTCGTATGGGAAAATCCCCACTCCATCGCTACCTTGGAGATGCTGTGTCCCATCGCTCGTGTGCCGACTATAACACCACGTCCATACTCACTTATGTCTTGATAAAGTGGCATTGTGGCAGCAGTAAGCGGTCTAACAACTGTGCCAGTCACTTGTTGTCTTGTATGGGAGTTGCCGACCGCAGCGCCGTATTCTGCCTGTTTACATATCTCTGTATTTGAATACCAGTTCTTTTGGCACTTCAGTATAGAATGGTGACTTACTTTTTACCCACAGCTTCGCCCACGTATGAATATGTTGCACATATTCCAAACATCTCCTCCTGCCCCCGTCTTTCTATCCATCTCCTCCTCCTCATTTCTCACTGGCGTCTCCTCCTCTGTCTCTCTGTTCAAATTCTCTTCACCCCTCTCTCTGTCCATCTCTTTCTCACGTGTGCATTTGGGTATGTTTGGAGCTTACGGGCTCCCAACGCCGAGGTTATCAGGGTCGTTTTACACATTAAAGGAAACGAATGTGGATAAAATTATTAACTAGTTGTTACTGTGGAGGAAACCCATAAATTGACGATCGTGCACTCACTCGCACCCCCCCCCCCCCCCCTCGTGTTGAGGCACACAATCACTCTACCTAAAACTCCTTAAGAGACTGGAGGAAGGGGGGAAGGTGCTGTACCTACGATGAAAACAGAAGCAAAACCGTTACGGAACTAAAAGAGAGGCACTGGGCAATGTGACTAGCTGACCACTTCCAAAAAACATGGCTTAGCCAGTCGCCTTGTTGGCACACTAAGAACAGCTCCCTAAAATTTGAGGAAACAATTGGGACAAATCACAAAGCCCTAAAATTCACACCACTTTCGTCTGAATATTACTTAAAATAGAGGGCAGATCTGTCGGCAAAGCTGCGGCTGCCCTCAGGTTGGAAAATAAAACACAGTCTAATAAAATGTGACGCACAGTGCTCAACGCGTCACAAGCACCACGCATTGGATGCTGCTCTCGCTGGAGCAAGAGGCCATGCGTCTGAGGGCTGTGGTCTATGCGAAGACGAATAAGGAGCACCTCGTCACGTCGACCGGTTGGGAGGAGCTACGCCACGGCTGCGCTGAGGGCTTTACGAGACGGAGCTTGTAGTCCGTCACTTCCAACCACTCATCTTCCCATAGACGCATGACTCTGTTCCTTAACAGCGAGACAGCAACATGCAGCAGGCTGGAACTCTGAACTAACCGAGGAACACGACACACCTCCTTGGTTGCTACATTCACCATTTCGTTCCACGCAGTACCCATATACCCATGGGTCAGCCACGTGCCCTCGCATTCAGCAGAGGACCATCTCATTCCCCACCCTTTTTAGCTTGATGAGGGCGTCCTGGATATCCTGGAGTACTTTATAATCTGGATATAAGCGTTGTAGAGACTAAAGGGCATTCTGGGGATCGGAACAGACGAGGAGTATAGAAGGCATGGCACGTCACATATGAAAGATAAACGCTAACAGTGCGGCATCGAAAAAAGTTAACTCTGGAGGCAACCATATTCTGAGGACACAGCAGAGTAACCAACCAACAGAGTCCCCTGTTTAGACCCATCCGTGAATACAGCTACATACACTCATGCTCATAAATTACGGAGAATGCTGATATATGGTGAAACAACGCTCTGGTGGGCGGTTTGCGGGTTTAAATCACCTCGGGGTGTGACCATGCGGTGCATTTGACCTGCGGTCGTCGCACGGTGGCGCTGACAGCGGTCCACATACGCAGAGGTGTCTTGGTGAATGTCAGAGAAAGGTGCAGCGAGTAAGTGTGCAGACGTTTTTAGACGTGCTAATGGTGACTGTGTGTTGAAAATGGCTCAAAGAGCACGTATTGATGTTATGAGGGGTAGAATACTAGGGCGACTGGAGGCTGGTCAAACACAGCACGTCGTAGATCTCAAGATTATGGCAACGATTCCAGCAGACAGGAAACGTGTCCAGGAGCTACAGTACGGGACGTCCACAGTGTACAACGCCACAAGAAGACCGGTATCTCACCATCAGTGTCCGCAGACGGCGACGGAATACTGCAAGTAGCCTTGCTCGGGACGTTAATGCATCCACTGGAACAGTTGTCTCCAGACACACAGTCTCGAGACGACTGAACAGACATGCTTCATTCTCCCGGAGACCTGCAAGGTGCATTCCACCGACTCCTGGTCGCAGGAGAGCCCGTAAAACCTCGTGTCAAGAACACAGTACATGGTAATTGGATCAGTGGTCGCAGGTTATGTTCACGGAGGAGTCGAGGTATAGTCTGAACAGTGGTTCTCGTCGGGTTTTCATCTGGCGTGAACCAGGGACCAGATACCAATCCCTTAATGTCCTTGAAAGGGACCCGTATAGAGATTGTGGTTTGATTGTGTGGGGTGGGATTATGATTGGTGCACGTACACCCCTGCATGTCTGACAGAGGAACTGTAACAGGTCAGGTGTATCGGGACGTCATTTTGCACCAGTATTTCCGCCTTTTCAGGGGTGCAGTGGGTCCCACCCTCCTCCTGATGGATGATATCGCACGGCCCTATCGAGCTGCCATCGTGGAGGAGTACCTTGAAACGGAAGGTATCCGGCGAATGGAGTGGCCTGCCTTTTCTCCAGACCTAAACCCCATCGAACACGTCTGGGATGCTCTCGGTCGACGTATCGCTGCGCGTCTTCAAACCCCTAGGACACTTCAGGAGCTCCAACTGGTGCAAGAATGGGAGGCTATAGCCTAGCAGCTGCTCGACCACCTGATCCAGAGTATGCCAACCCGTTGTGCGGCCTGTGTACGTGTAGATTGTGTTCATATCCCATATTGATGTCGAGTTACATGCGCAGGAAACAGTGGCGTTTTGTAGAACACGTGTTTCGGGGCGGTTTTCTCAACTTACCGCCAGTACTGTGGACTTACAGATCTGTGTCGTGCGTGTTCCCTATGTGCCTATGCTTTTAGCGCCAGTTGTGGGGCACCAGATTCTGCAATTATCCTTAATTTATGAGCATGAGTGTAGTAGGGGTGCTCATTTAAACTGTCGGAAAAAGACGTATTAAAGAAGAAGCTGCAGTTCAGTGTCTCCTGTACTGTACTAAATCTGATATAACTCGGTGCCTCTTCAGTAACCACGGTGTCGGTCGGTTAACACCGTGGGTTTGAGCCTGCATATGCCCCATACCATCTGACTCCAGCACACACTTCGCACGGATCCCAAACGACCTCATGGCCTGGGTACGATTGGTAAAGAGGCTTTCCATAGCCGAACGAGCAGCGGTATGTGGAGTGGGAGTAGCGAGGAACTGACACGCCCGACGCGCCATGAGAAGCTGCTGCCGTATGGTAGGTGACGGGTCACCAGTCTCAGCAAAGAGACTACGTACGAGGCTGGTCCTGTAATCGCCCGTGGGCAGACTGATGTCCTCATTGTGTACAGCATCAATGATCTTCAGGTACAAAGGCCTCGATAACGTGTACACTGTGCGTTCATAGTCCATCCACGATCGCACGAAAGCTCTGTAAGGCTGGAGCAGATGCATCCTCTTTAATACCCAAGACCTGTGGCAAAGACACTTCTGGGACCTTGCCTTTGGGTCCTCCACGTGTAGTAACGAAGACAGTTTGGAGTTAAAAATGAGGCCCAAAAATTGCACAAAGTAAAATGGAAATTTAGGTAAATTAAAAATGCAAGGAGGAAGATTAAATTGAAAATAAACACACACACACATTTCCCAGCAGAAAAAGTAAAATCAGTCCTTGAAGCCCACTTCTCAAGCCTCTTTATTGTAAGTTGCAACTGTAAAGTTGTCGCATTACTGGAGGAGGAATAGAAAACCGCAAAATCGTCCACCGAAATTTATTGTGTTTCTTAGCCTGTTTCCTACAGCTGTTGCCCAATGCTCCCTTTGAAACTCTTAACAACATCTGGTTCTTTCAACTTATTGAGGTCTCATCTACTCAAGAAAAATAGAGACACATTCATAGGATCCGTCGACATAGAAGAAGGCTTCCACAATAAAATTGTGCAAAATGTTAAAACCTCCCAGAAAAATTAGTGTAAGCTGAAGGGAAGGAATGGTAATATACAATATGTATAGAAACCAATAAGGAACATTGGTCTTCATGAAGGATCGCACGTTGCTGGTAAAGTTGTTTTACAATGTCAGTGACTGTGCGTCAGTAGACCTGCAGAAGTTCTGGACACTCAAGGATGTGAAAAAAGGCATTGGTCCGGTAACTGCTAAGGGTCTGGAGAAAATGATTACAAAATTCTAAAAGAAGAAAAGGTTATTTTGAAGTACAATGCGGCAGAGGGAGGAAAACAGTTAATCCGACATCTGTTTAAGATGTGGCCACAGCACTGAAGGAGGGGTGGAGCTGTGGTGTGCGAACATGTAATGCGTGGGAACTGCCCGAACGCCCGCATCTCGTGGTCGTGCGGTAGCGTTCTCGCTTCCCACGCCCGGGTTCCCGGGTTCGATTCCCGGCGGAGTCAGGGATTTTCTCTGCCTCGTGATGGCTGGGTGTTGTGTGCTGTCCTTAGGTTAGTTAGGTTTAAGTAGTTCTAAGTTCTAGGGGACTGATGACCATAGATGTTAAGTCCCATAGTGCTCAGAGCCATTTGAACCATTTTGAACTGCCCGAACGTTTGGACATGGCTGCAAGCACGGTGCACAAAATTCCACGAAACATCCTGCATTGCCACGCATACAAAATCGCCGATGTTCAGGAGCTGCTTCCTGCTAACCTGCAGCACGACGAACGTTCATTCTGGAATTTCTTGTTCGCAAGGAATGGCCATGAAACATTCTGTGGACAGATGAAGCCCATTTCTGTCTCCAGAGTCATGTCAATAAGCAATACTGCAGAATATCGGCAACAGAAAATCCGCACGCAAGTCAACCGGTATCTCTTCATTCTTTAAATGTGACTGTGTGAAGCGTCCATAGCGGCTGACGTGAAATTCCCTCAAACGGAGTTAACCCAGTCTGCTAACTCCCCCATCTCTAAATTGAACTACCACGATATGAGCGTTAAATGTCCATTATTCATCGTTTGACGTGTCAGCGAAGATTGCCTACATGTTAATGACTTTAACTTTTATTACATGGCATTGGTAGCGGAGGCTTTCATGGAAAGTCTTTTCTTCTCTCGCCATATGACAGTAGGTAATGCTCGCAGGAGAACTGCGTAACATGATCGTTTTGGTGGCCCAGGTGTTGTGGTGATGCATAGTATTGCATGGGTGTATTGAGCTCCAAACATCTGAATACAGTGCGCTCAGCTTCCAATGTTCTTGTGGCACTATTCTTCCTGCCCATGTGTGTCTTTTCAGCAGCGCAGTTGGTCTTAACTTCAGTTCTGTGGATAACACTGTGCGACCGTATCGAACTATGCCACTGGAGGAGCTCTAGGAACGAGAGATGAATAATATGTATTAGTACTAGATACTATACTGTGAATAGATACAAATTACAGTATTAAAAGACATTCACTATATAAATAGATATGACTCGAGGAACTTTGACCGAAGATTCAATTACAAGTAAAATGGTGTTTTTCCCCTTTCTTTCTTTCTTTCTTTCTCTTTTTTCCAAAGTGCATTTGAATACGATGTTCAAAGTACATACTATGTAGCAACAACATTTAATTATAAATGAGCTTTGGCCATATAGATCAACTGTAAAGAAAAGTTCATAACCTAGGAATGGAGAAAATATTTAAAATATCACCAAGTTCTAAACCGAGTTTTAACTTATGAGTCGTGGTTAGTAAGGAATTTTCTTACCAGACATATTTCTTGGGACTGGGGAAGATCTATGTAGCGTTTCAACATCTGAAGCTGTACAACTACGGGGTATTTGTTGACGTAAGTCACGAATTTTATTTCTACACATGACGACTAATTTTGTTGTATTATAAGTTCTTCGCAAAATATTACGAAATTTTAGTGTTTTCATATATGTTTCACATTCCACATAGAGAATTGACAGCAGAAAATGTATCTTCAGGTACGATTTTCAGATTTCGATACGCTGGACCCAAGCTAATTCCGACCCAGCATCATTCCTCACGATAAGTGTGTTTGTTGTGTCAAGATGCCGTTGGTCCATTGTCAGAAAAAAATAAAAAAATGAGAAATATCTTGTAATAGTCTTATACCAATTCATTTCGCGCCGCGTTTGAGTGCACACCTTTATTAAATACTGTAACACTGGGAACACACTGTATATTGCGAAAGTCCAATAAATTCTTATGAAGTGTTGAACTTTAATCTGTGGTTTAGGGATAAATTTTTATTGAAGACCGTTTTATCTTAAATGTTTAATGTTTACCCAATGGAAGCATAAGTCTGAAATGCAGTAATGATACTGAGATAAAAAATATTGTACATATTATGGCAAATTTATGACGATAAAGCTATCTCTGATCTTACAAATTTATGGCGACTTTGACTTACTGCAGCAGATTTTGACGATTTGTGATAGAAAAGATCTGCATGCCAACCTTGTACAGGGCAGTGAAACGGATAAAATTTTCAAAGTCTCAGAGCGCTACATTACAGCAATGTCGAAAGGAGGCTGCCGCAATGAAAACATTTCGCCACCGAGACTGGGTCAGGGCAAAACACAACATCGGTGTTTCTACCGAGCCAGACGGAGGATACCAGTAGAAATTAATGGATCAGAGGACGCAAACAGGGTCGCGTCACTTTCGTTATGTGACGAAAGAAAGCCTAAGACGAATGCAACAAGCGCCACCAGGAGCTCTTACGAATCAAATATGTGCTACAACAAACTCGTTAAGCAAACAGAGAAGGGAAATCGCTAATACCTTCGTTGTAGCAAGCCCTATGTGGTCGTGACGAATGACGTCGTGTAACACCATAAATACCACAGCAGTTTAGCTTGTAATTCAGTCAGTTTATTTATTTATTTAATCGTATGGCTAGTTCCTCCCGTCGGGCAGACCGTTCGCCAGGTGCCGGTCTTACAATATGACGCCACTTCGGCGACCTGCAGCCGATGAGGATCCTAGGATGATGATGAGGACAACACAACACCCAGTCGGAGAAAAGTCCCCGACCCAGCCGGGAATCGAATCCGGGCCCAGAGGATTGACAATCCGTCACTAACCATTCAGCTACTGGGGGAGGACAAGTTGGTCGGTCAGACGGATCGATGGAGTCCATGACGATCACGCTCGGTTCCCTAATTGCAGCGAGGTAATGTCTGGCACAAGTAGGCTGCAGATTTGCTGCACATTTGGGTCAACAACAGCTGCTACTGCGACAGATGACTACCTCACCATAATCACCAGTAGCAGAGTCCATACTGCAGTCTGCCTCTGTCACTAATGGGAGGTCGTGTAGGACTTTCTGTTCCACCAGCATCAAGACAACAGCGATCCTGTCATTCCGGCGGACTGAATAGGGCCTACCTGGATGCAGGCCAGTATCGTCGTACTGCATGGCTATGTGGCAACGATCATTGCTGTACGATGGATGACGAAGAGCAGAGCTGAGTGGAAGGGGGCAGAGCACCTCCAGAGTTGACGTGCGTAAGTTCAATACATACACTGCCGTCGCGAACTGTCGCGGCGTTGCGGTACAGTTGGAGCTGGGGCCAATGCAAGGGGCGAACTGCCAGTGCAGCAGCTGATCGGAACGAAGTGTGTGGTGCCAGTTGCCGTGGGCCTCAGCGGACATTGACAGGCGATGCCAACCACGGTGCCACCTTTGTGTTTTTCTGGAAATAAATAAATAATTCTGAATCTTCTTTCAGTGTGCCTACTGGCGACCCAGGCCACCATCTTGCCGACGAAAACTGGCAAGGAGCGGACTGGGATAGTGCCTCCTGACACAGAACCAACTTTGCTCAAGCCCTCCCAATACTCACGTGTTGCAAAACACCATAGATGTGAGGAAGTGGTCGTGCTTCTGACGCTCGCAGCATCTACATCACGAGGCTGTATGAATCTTTTTATACAGAGCCACACCAGCAGTTACAAAAATTGTTGGGCGAGTCACTGAAAAGCTTTATTTCTTACACAAGCATGTTTTGGTGGTGATCATGTCCTGAATAAGACATGTAAGTAGGCTGTTTATGTGTTTGTATGTTGGCAGCGATATGTAGCGCTCTGCATTAATAACTCTGAGATCGCTGTGTGCACTCTGTAAGGGACTCTATGGCCGGTCGCACTAGCAGTTGAAAGTTAACAGTCAGCGGTGATGGAAGTTGGAGGCGAATAGCCAGCAGTGGTGGAAGTTGGGAGTCAGTAGTCAGTAGTATTGGAGGTTAGAGGTTAATAATTAGCAGTGTTGGAGGTTTGCAGTATTAGCTCGAACTGACGGTCTGAATATATATCAGTCATTGAGATTTATTACTGATGATTACGTAATTTTTGAACTGGTTGTCACATTATTAAGGTAAATACATTCTTTGCTCAGCAACAAAATCTTTCCTTTGCTAACCACATGCCTATTAGTAGTTAGAGGCGTCAGTAGTTAGAATCTATTATCTAGCTGGCAGTATTGGTGCTTGCGGCATTGCTGTAATTCGTGTAATGAAGATTTTTGTGAGGTAAGTGACTTATGATATATATGGGTTATTGTTAGGATTTCTTCTGTTTCAGGGCCATTCTTTTGTATTTATTTGAAGACAGATTATCATTTTTTGAGCAGTCAGATTGCATTGCACTAGAATATTGTAGGTCAGTGTTGAGATGATAAAGAATAGCAAAGAGACAGTTTGGTCAATGTCACTCAGTAATTTAAGTAATTAATTGTTATTAAGAATTTTTACCTGTCGACCCTTAGTTGAGGCTATCTCACTGGAATCTTCTCATTTTTTAAATTTGAATAATTAGAGCAAAATTAGAAATTAGTTATTGTTATTGCTCGCGCGTAATTGTATAGAGAATTTCCTTTGTAGTTGTGGTTTCTCATTGTTGTACTGTATTGTAGTGAGCAAAACAGTTGTGGTATGCTTGTTTATTTGTACCAAGTATCTCGCAGTCACCTTTGCACTAAATTAGATATTGACTATTTTCAATGCTATTTTAGTGTGTCTTCTTATTTTTGCTTTTCAAATTGTTTTTGTGTGTTATTGTGCGAGCTTCTATGATAAACATGGCGTGTGAAAAACGTAACACTAAGCTGCAAAGCAAATTGAGAAATGATAGTGACGATGAGCGTAGCGTGTTAATACTACCTAATAATGAATTAACAAATGTTCAACATAATAATTTGGCAATTGTGCATAGGGAAATGGACTAGGCAGTAAGTAATATTGTAGACAGTGAAACAGTTAGTGAACAGGGAGGTATCGTCGATCGATCGGTATATAATAGTTCACCTCAGGAATGTGAAATGGCAAAACAAAATCTTGCAAATACCGTAGATTCAGGTTTCGTGTCATCACCCTTTTCTCAATTAAGTCAAAACTCACTCTCGGCTTTTCAAAACACGAATATTTCCGATGCAAATGCACTGCCGAAAAGCGCAAAGGAACATGTTCCAGACACTAATATATTGTTATTACAATTAATGCAACAAATGGAACAAAATCAGAAACAAACACAGCAACAGGTAAATCAACAAATGGAACAAAATCAGAAATAAACTCAGCAGCAAATGGAATGAACACAGCAATAGCTTCAATAGTTACGCACATCGCTTGAACAAAGACGTGAAGGTTTAACCGCTGAGCTACTTAAAATCGAATCGAAATGTCAAAAAAATTTGTAAAGATGTAAAAACAAAAATTTGTGACTATTTTCAGCCTATCTTTTCGTGACATGAAAACGCATTACAGAATCCTGAAGCAGCCATAAAAGAACTGCAGATCATTGTGCACGAAAATCACAACACCTTACAAGCCAAAACTGACACTGTTGCATCTATCGATACGGTCGCGCAAATTGTACTAAATCAGGAAAACTTAAAGGACACAGTAGATACTCTAAAACTTCGTTCAGAAAAACACATGGAGGAAATCAGCACATTATCGGAAAAAGTAGTCGAACTTTCGGATGAGCTGACTAATTTATGTACGAAGGTAGATGATGATCTGAATGATACACGACTGGTAGCCTTACTGACACAGAGAAGTACGAAGAAATTAGAAAATTAAAACAAAGTCAGACACAAATCAATACGCAACACGAAAGAGAAATGTGGTAAGTAGAAGATCAGCTGGCACACGTAATAGAAGAACTACATATTTTAGAGGATACTCGCGTTCTGACACGGGAAGAGGGGTTTAGATCTACGGAAAAGTCACAAAATAATAATACAGGGTATTCTGGTGATTTTGAAAGGAATTGGTAGGGTGCACCGAACCTTGAGATGGAATCGCCGACGCGAGGTAAGGATGACCGATTTGCGACTCGGCATTATGATGACTTTGACTATAAGCTTTTCATCACAACGCGTAAATTTAGAACATTCAAGAATTCTAGTAATGATATACATCCACAGGCTTGGCTTTATCAATTTTCTTATTGCTTTCCTCCTAATTGGTCATTGGAGTAAAAAAAAAAAGATTACACCACATTTACGTTACTACTACGCTTTGTTACATTTAGCGGAGGTTCGAGTCCTCCCTCGGGCATGTGTGTGTGTGTGTGTGTTGTCCTTAGGATAATTTGGCTTAAGTAGTGTGTAAGCTTAGGGACTGTTGACCTTAGCAGTTAAGTCTCATAAGATTTCACACACATTTGAACATTTTTTGTTACATTTAGAAACTGTTAAAATACAGCGATGTTTTGAAGTTAACTATCTAATCATAACCAAGAACCTATGGAGATTATTAAGACAGTAATTTAACGAGTTCACTTTTATTGGGAACAGACGACACAGTTTCAGCGTGTGTACATTGTAGCTTGTTAGTTGCACGGTTACGTAAAGATTATATACTTGGACCATTTACTGATAATGAGGTTTTACTGCAACATTTTGGTTTACTTGAAAATACTTTTTTATGTAAAATACTTTCTGAGAGATAACAGATGACACAGTATTTGGTTTGTTTGACTGCTTCACGATTATAATACGACGTTACTAATGGGTGACACGATCTTCGTTATTGCTTTTTGCGCTGTATCTGTTTTATGTCTGCACATTTTTCTACGTTCTTCTGGAAAGTAAAACATGTTTTAGTAGTGACTTTTGTGGCATGGCTACAGTGAGACAGTTATTTTCATAACACAACAAAACGTTACAGTACAGTACTTTCAAGGACATGGCAATGAGCGTAATAACTACGACATCTATAAACAAAGATCTTTACTTTTGTATATGGCAAAGTAAGTACATTGCTTTTGGAAGAATTTTGCTTATGGACGACGGTAGCTACGACGCTTGGCACATTTTTACCGTTACCCAATGATAGAAATTACCCTACAGCAAACAACGTAGTTTAGCACTACATGACATGCATTTGAGTGATTACATTTTGTACTTGGAACATTTTTAGAAATACGTTTGAAGTACTATGATACAGAGAAGATTTTCGGCTATACGTTTCATTCCACAGTTTTAATCTGTAACTTCTAAGGGTATAATTACATTAACTCTCATGGGGGTACACCTACTTTATGTACCATGTGTGTGGAAAGCGCAAGGAGCCTTAGTTAATATGGTATTTGCTTATACAGTTTTACACATCGGTACCATATTTCTCTAGCACAGAATTACAGAGCTATCTAGACATTTAGCACAGGAAATTAAACTTTTTTTTCACTAGGTCAGTGACCCATGCCTACATAATTACACAGTTGAATCAATTCCCATTTTGGAAATTGTACTATGTACTTTGTGAACTGTTAATATATTTTCGGAACCATTGTAATACTATGAGAGATTTGAATGATGTATTTTGTATGGGATCATGACTTCTGAAGTACGTTTGAGGCACATTACGCTACTGACATGAGCAAGAGAGCATTTTTGTTGTTGTTGAGGTTTTGAGATTATTGTAGGAAGCTACGACGATTTTGAAATTTGTCTGCTGTGTTATGATGATGTTATGAAGATGACATTGTGTATTATGATGTTGAGTTATGTTTACGATGAATGAGATTATGCTACATGAGGAATTTTATTATCCTACGTATTTATTATGATGAAATATTGATGAAGTATCGACGAATACATATATGTGCAATAAGGTAAGGAATAACGGGTAGTGGTTAGTGAAAAGTCCGCTAAATCACGCAGGACTAACAGATAATTAGGATTGTGGAAAGGGCCAAGGGAGTTACGGGCTGATTCATTTCACAATTGTAATTTATTATCATTTTGTTCACAAATACACTTTTGAAGGAATTAAATTTGCTTCGCGGCTGAAGGCCTCAAAATAGATGCTTTAGGATAAGTTCAATTTTGAAAAGACATGACACACAGTTAAATTTACGAATAAGATAAATCATATAAATATATGAGGTCAGCATGGGGAGCGGCTGAAGGCCGCCAGATTAAATCTTCAAAATTCCGAATATACTATGGGGTTACTGAAGGCAGAAGGCCACAATGTTTTAAGATGCTAACAGAGCTACTGGCACACAAGGTGCACAGAAGGAGATAAACAAACACGATAATACGGCTGAAGACCGCAAAGTTAAATTCTGCAAATGAAGGAAATGTATTTTACAACAATCGGTAAAACAATACATTAAGTTTAAAAATTTCCGTTTTGCAACACTAACGGCGGAAGGCCCACAATAATTTGTAAAATCTTTTAGAGGAAATTACAATAACCTTTCAAGAGCAGAAGGCGATAATGTTTGGACTTGAAGGAAACTCTGAGAACATGTTTCCAGGGCTGAAGGCCCACAACTAGCCTTGCCAAATTAAAAATATAAAATACAGTTAATTTACAACAACATTAACACTGCCAAAAGGATAATTAAGAGAATGGCACTCAGGAGTCCCCAGTGGATCGGTCTGATCTCGTTCACTTAGGCAAGACAGGTCACCAACTACGCTTAATTCATGCGAACCCAACAAAGGGACAGTCACGGACCGACAAACCAACAGCTTGCTTGCCACGACGGAGTACACGAGAATTCTAGGACCCCAAAAAATTATTACAAGTAACACCATCCCCAAACAAACGCGTATGTGAACTGAGCTGCCAAAACTACACACCATGTTGGGCAGCAACAACAGGTGAGGAAAAGACACTGCCTGAAAACTACGTTAGCGGCCAGGGCAGGCAACCAGAACAGTAACGGCCACAAGGCAGAAACCTCCACAGGTTCACTTAACTATGAAACAAGATAATACGGTTAACTTCACCCAAAATGAACACTGCCTGAATTTGCGTTAGCGGCCAGGGCAGGTAACCAGAACACTAACGACCACAAGGCAGAAATCTCCGCTGGAGCACTTCACTATGGATAAATTAATTGGATCAACTCCACCTGATGGCGGATATCTCGAACACTTCACTCGTTCACAGGAAAACCTTCACAACAGCAACGCTGGAACCAACAACGTAATGCCCAAAACCACTCAACCTTCACGTCCTGGGTCGGCGAGCGACGATGCTCGTACCGACCGGACAGCTCCAGACAGGCTCTGACACTGTGCAGAGACCGCCAGTGGCCCAGTCGACTACACCGCATGGGTCCTCGGACCAACCGACCGATCAACAATCCACCAAAAGTCAGGCCCGGCTTAAGTGATGCGTGGTGGCAACGGTCGGGCGGGCGATGTCCACGCAGGGCTCACTGCTGCTGCTTACCGGCAATTGGCTGGATCGGGTTGCACTCGAGACGCGTTGCAACTGACTGCCAGGGCCCATCTCATGACCCGAACTGCCGCTGTGAACTCTCCTCCTCGCACTGACCCCTCTAAGAATGCCGACAGCATCTAGAATAGTCGTTAGTGGAAATAACGCCAACTACACTCACAACATTACAAACCCTGACACAAAGACCTGAACCATACCCAACAGTAACTCAGCACACATGATGACAAATCGGAAGTCGATGCACACACACACACACACACACACACACACATACACACGTGGCGGCAATGGTCGGGCGAGCCATGTTGACGAAGACCTCACTGCTGCTCCAACCCTACTGCACTAGTGCTGCATTGGCATTGCATTGCACTGCATTTTACTGCACACATTTCGGTGGTCATACTATATGTATAAAATTTTAGAGGTTATATGACTGCGTAAATGCTTGCACGTGTGTTGATAATTCAGCAAGGGACTGGTTAACAGCATTGCTGGTGCTAAGGCTATTGCAAAAAATTAGTGAGTGCACAAGTGGTGATTTATGGACTTGCTATATTATCCGCAAGACTCTTCAATTGTGAACGTGCACCCGCACAGTCGCAACGGACGACTGCTGGCCGTCTCTACAAGGACTACAGTGGGTCTGCATCTTTGGTGGCCCATTACTGCCCTAATTTCTGCAAGAAATATTGTGGGTCTGCTCTGTGGTGACCTATCAATTCTACCAATATTCTTCAAGACTTCGGCTGACTCTGCTGTGGGTTTGCTCTATTGTGGCCCATTACCAATCTTCCTGTCAAGAGTCAGCACTGTGTTTCCGTTGGGAGGACAACTCTACTTCTTCAAGACTGCATGGAGGTCCACTAATTATGTGTGCATTTTATTTTACTGCTCAGACTTAGTGCATAAAACTGTCATAGACTACTCTTCCGATGAATGATTAGGACTGTCTTTACGGACTGTGAGGTGAATTTTGTGATTTGTTGACCAACAGTACATCACTAATTGTGTGCATCTGATCTATCTGATATTGTTAATATGAAAATTTTTTTAACAAATTAGTCTTGGCCACTACCCAAACTATTTTCTAAAATGTTTTGAGTGGGCTGTTTATGTGTTTGTATGTTTGCAGCACTATATAGCACTGTGCATTAATAACTGTGATAGCGCTGTGTGCACTCTGTAAGAGACTCTACGGGTGGTCGCACTAGCAGTTGGAAGTTAACAGCCAGCGGTGAGAGGAGTTGGAGGTGAATAGCCAGCAGCGGTGGAAGTTGGCGGTGAGTAGTCAGCAGTGTTGGAGGTTAGAGGTTAATAATTAGTGGTGTTGGAGGTTTGCAGTATTAGCTCGAGCGGGCAGTCTGAATATATATCTGTCATTGAGATTTATTACTGATGATTGTATAATTTTTAACTGGTTGTCACATTATTAAGGTAAATACATTGTTCAGCAACAAAATCTTCCCTTTGCTAACCACATGCCTATTAGTAGTTAGAGGCGTCAGTAGTTAGAATCTATTATTTAGCTGGCAGTATCGGCGCTTGTGGCTTTTCTGTAATTCGTGTAATGAAGATTTTTGTGAGGTAAGTGACTTATGATATATATGGGTTATTGTTAGGATTTCTTCTCTTTCAGGGCCATTCTTTTGTATTAATTATTTGATGTCAGACATCATTTCTTGAACAGTCGGATCGCGTTGCGCTAGAATATTGTAGGTCAGTGTTGAGATGATAAAAAATAGCAAAGAGACAGAACATTCTATTTCACTTAGCAATATAAGCAGAAAATTAAATAAAGAAGTTCCAGGCACTGTGAGTTCAGAGTTACTTTTTCGAAAAGCAAGAATCTCAATATAAGAGGAATTACAGTAATGTATATTTTGTACGGGGAGATTGCAAAATTTATTATTTGTCAAGCCACAGGGCACCTTGTCATAGGTTTATTCGTGACCTATCGTTCCTTACTTTCCAAAGAGTCCTCGTACAACAAACAAATTAAGAAACCATAGCAGGATGGAAACCGCTGATAACTTCATAATAGAAAACCCCATGTCGTCATGACGAATGACGTCGGGTAAACGTTAGCCACTACTTCACTCCATAAATACCACGGCAGATTAGCTTGTAAGTAAGTCGGTCAGACAGATCGCTGGTGTACATGACTTTCGCACTTCGTTCTCTGATTGCAGCAAAGTGATGTCTGGCACAAGACTGCTGTAGAATTCCTACACACTATAGACAACAACAGCTGCTACTGCGACAGATGGCGAATGACCAGCTGGCGGGAACGAAGTGTGTGGTGACAGCTGCCGTGAGCAGGCTGAAAGCCACTTGCGACATGATTCCTCAGCGGACATTGACAGACGATGCCAACCTCGTGTCAAATGGCTATGAGCACTATGGGACTTAACTTCTAAGGTCATCAGTCCCCTACAACTTAGAACTACTTAAACCTAACTAACCTAAGTACATCACATACATCCATGCCCGTGGCAGGATTCAAACCTGCGACCGCAGCGGTCGCGCGGTTCCAGACTGTAGCGCCTAGAACCGCTCGGCCACCCCGGCCGGCCCAACTACGTGTCAAGATGCCACCTGCTTTTTTTTATGGAAATAAATATAGTAAACAAATAATTCAGAATCTTCTTTCATTGCGCCTACCGGCGACCACAGGTCACTACCATCGTCCAGAGGACCGAACTGTGTGAAGAGTACTGCTGAGATAGAACAAACTGTACTCACCCCCCACCCCCCCCCAATAGTCGACTCTTGCAAATCTAATCCTTAGAGTACATTTTGTCACCTGAGAAGTGACAAGTCACGAAAAGTACTTGCGAGTGGAAAGGTTAATTTTAAATCACCTTAACAATCCACTTAGAAAGAGACTATTGCAAGTCCCTGGTTATCGTAGGAACGTTCTAAATAACAACAAGGATCTTAAGCAAATCTTACGCATAATTTTAAATGTGAGATGTTAGAAGTTATTGTGACCTCTCTTGTTTAACAACAATGTAGCGTTATAATTTGCGTTTAAACCTCCAGCTGTTTGCATGGGACCGCAGGAGTTTCCTTTTCCGAAGAGACATTGCGATTTTACTCTTTCAACTTTTCTTTTGATACTCTCGATGCTCACGTCTTTAAATCTGTGTTTTTGATACTATCGTCCACTAAAAATGATCTATTGTCTGCAGCATATTGTACATTTAGAACTGTTATTAACTTTTATTTTGTTTACTTCTTGTTCGGTGTTGACATAATTCTCAAGTAATATTTGACTAAGGGAACTACTTAATTCCCAAAGTTTTAGGTGCTGGAACGCGCCTCTTCCACAATACACCGAAGTTCCCATTCTTGACAGCTCGTGATAAAACGTACAATGTGCAATCATGTTTTACAAAATACTGTTCGGAAGTTCAGGTTTCTAAATCATAATTTGTTACGATCGAAACAATAAAACTTCAACATTTCGACAAAGTACTCTATATAGAGGCTTGTGTTCAGACGCTTCTAATGTTATTTATTTATCATTGACACACATAACACTGACGTTGCCATGCTACTAGATTATAGAGATTGCTGGCAGTCATAGACAAAAGGCGAAATTTATCGATCATAGCTTCGGAACGAAGCTCAGCTTCTCTAGGGTATACTGTACATGCACACACACACACGCACACACACACACACACACACACACACACACACACACACATCCCTGTCTATCGCGTCTCGTTGGTCACCCATTGTCACTTTCACTGGTGACAGCGCAGTGGCGAAATATAATTACTTTGCCAGCCGGTGTGGCCGAGCAGTTGTAGGCGCTTCAGTCTGGAACCGCGCGACCGCTACGGTCGCAGGTTCGAATCCTGCCTCGCGCATGGATGTATGTGATGTCCTTAGGTTAGTTAGGTTTAAGTAGTTCTAAGTTGTAGGGGACTGATGGCCTTCAGTGTAAAGTCCCATTGTGGTCAGAGCCATTTGAATCATTTTTTATAATTACTTTGCAATTTAATACACGTGTAGTATTTTAAATCTTCGGTGCCAACTTATTCCAGTGAGAAAAAAAAAATCCCTGGAAGGTCCCAACGTACAGATACAGTATTTGCGGATTACGGAAACTCCTCTAGGAATAACACAGAATGACTCAGCTGTCCGTGCCATTTTGTTTTATGCAGCTAGCAGTGCCTTCAAATACCACACGCAAAATTTTCTTTCATAGTCTCTCGGTCACTACGTGCAAACTATTGATCCTACAAGAAATTAATGTAGTCAAATTTTATACTGCGATACGTTTCCGCTGGAGGACATGGTTTTCGAGTTATTCGAGAAAAATGCATTTGAAGGTCTCTTTTGTACTCTCTCGCTTTCGTTTTAATAATTTGAAAACTACGGCGTCTATCGAATATGTATCCCAGTACACAATTTAACTAGACATGAAAGTTCACTTTTTTTTGGGGAGGGGTGTGTGTGTAGCGAGCGGGACAGTACGAAAATCTTGCATATGTCAGCTGAAGGCGTAGCAGGTTGCATAAAACCCAGTGATAGGGGCAACTGAATCACCCAGTAATATCGTTTTACTTCTAGAATATGCTATTCATACCGTTTCAAAAGTTTGGCGTTTCGACATTTGTTTCACAATATATTTGTTTGTTAATGATCTTTACCAATATTTCCGCTATTTAACTAAGAAGGGCACACATGACTGTTATAACTGAAAACAGCCTCCTTAAAGACAACAAAAGTTTCACATAAGCACAAAAATGAGTCACATACACGTTTATTTAGACACACTTGTGAAAGTGTATTAATGATTATAGGTAATGAAGTTAAATTTAAGAGTGAAATAAAGAACTTCCTGATACTCAGTTATCTCTACAATATTGAAGAGTATCTTCAGAGAGACTCTCAAAATTAATGTAACATGTTAAAATATCATTAACATTAGCACCACAGTACAATATACATATTGCACTATAAAAAGTGTTAATCTTTCTCATCTTTGCGCACTGTAAAGATCCCTCTCTACAAGGTTTAAATAGCGTAATTTGTGTAAAGTAATATGATATAAGAATTGGAGGCAGCTGAATTGGTAAGGCACTCATCGCTGTCTTTGAACAATGCACGTATACTTACGAATAGTTCTTGTATGGCGTCAGGACTTTTACTTAAAAAGTGCAAAAGTGCTAGGAAGTAGCATTTTGTGATCCACTTTGAAATATTGGTGCTTTAGCTTTCTGGGAATGATTATTCTTTTTCGTTAATAACATCATAAAACAACTTGTAATTCATTTAAAAACCTTTGATGAGATATAACAAAATCCCATCGATGATAAATTAAAAATGAAGTTTACAAGGGATCTTAACAGAACGTGTGGTTAGCTTGTGCATCAGGAAAGGAGATAATAGTCTGGGAAAAGAAATACCGAGAATAGGGAATATTCTTACTTCAGACCAAGACCAAAGGTCAAACGGATTTAGTCTTCATTGTTAACACCTTATGTTTTCTTGAAAAATTAGTGACAGCAGCTGGGAAAGCATATCTTCCGAAAATATAAGGACGGACTTTCAAAATTTTTTTGAGGAAACCGAATTTATGATGAGGAAACTCATGAAAATGATTGGGAACAACGTGAATAATTCGACATGCTTACACGATTCAATATGTCGATGGCTTAATGCGTATGAAAGATTTAAATAAACACGATAAAAAGCAAGAATAGAAAAAACTGGAAATGGACCAAAGATACCTATGTTTTTTTTTAAAAAAAATGTCGTAAGTATCATCATAATCACCCATACATCAGTCAAATCAGCAGATCATTGTGCTCTCGGTTGTGTGTTCTCAATTACGTTAGAAGAAATACTATATTTGAGGACGATGGGAAAAAGAGCTTTGAAAAAGTCCTACGGTACCAAGGACGATAAAAAGAGAGTTCATACACAGAAGATATGAAGATCTTAACAAGAATGAGAAATATAGAAAGGTGAGTATACTATAAGACTGGTCGTGTGGTAAGAATGGGTAACAGTAGAGTCACTGAACCAATTTTTAGTCATGTTGTAGAAGCAACTAGTTTAGCGCAGGAATGAAATAAAATCTCGGTAGAAAGAAATAGAGTAGAAGACGTGACATGAAGTGAATTTACCTAAAGAAATACGATAGAAAGTATCAGTGGCTTCCAGATGGAGAAGAATAATGTGAAAGAACTGGCGAATGGAGGATAGGAGGAAATGGACACAATAAAAGCAGTTCGGAAGAGAGAAAAGAAGATCCAAATTGACGAAAATGAGTGCAATGAGTCACTGTTACAAGTCGTCTAGATGCCCAAAATCGAATGAATCAGAAAAATTAAATCTCCGTAATCTCTCTAATGTCCACAAAATTCACGGCGTAATTTCCCCTCCAATACTACTGTAAAACAGAATATATACTTCAGTTACGAGACGAACACGTTTCAGGGAATAGTAAAAGCCGACATATCAGGTCTGAGGGGGCTGTGTGTCAGTATTGCTGTGGCAGTGGTTTATGCAAAGCCCGCGTTGGCGGTGTCGGTAGGTGCGAACAGCAGACCAAATTTGTAAGAGGCGATGTCGTATTTTTATAGGAGGCCATGTCCACACGCCATAAAATACCTCGTAAAGTTATATTGTTGTAACAAGTGATATACGGCGCGCTTCCGATGCTGATTTAATGTGCTTATACCTTTCGGCGCGGTCACGCCTCCGCCAGTACATTTCAATACAAAAAATATGTATGACGGCGTCACAAAGGTCAAGTTACACTCGCGGTAAATCAGAGCGCCAGCGCAACGCACAAGCGTAAAGAGTGAAATATTCATTTTCGTACGAAGAGTAACAAAGAGAAACTTTTTTTTTGCCAAATTGGATAACGATTTAAATTAAGAAGAATTCGCTGAATGATTTGTTTATCCCTTTCAGAAAGGGGTCATAAATTTAATTGGCATCGGAATATTGCTTGCTCCCGGTAATTGGCCGTTTCCAAAATAAATGTCTGAACATATAAAGCAATATCGCCGGTTCAGAACCGATCCGCGTCTTTGCGTTTGCATCGTTTCGCACTACCGACACCATGCGTGTTGAAACATCTTGCTGCACTACACATTTACCAGAAAAAGGGGACGCTTAGTCCTAGCGCGAAGGCAAGCGGATTAAAACGAGGGGTGTACACCAGAGCGAAATAATTTAGATTGACAGATTCCTGAAGAAAGGAAGAAGTTGTTTCATTATACGTCGTCGACCGATAACCAATTAGACACGCAATTTTGTGCTCCGCCGGAGTCAATTCAATTTGGATTACCACAACTTCAGCGTGGCGTATTATGCAGCTCAGATTTTCATAGGTGGTTGCATTTCACCCTTAAATTGATAGATTTCGGCCAGGCTGCACAAGAGATTAGGTGTCCTTAAAATTTCTCGTCCAGCGCATCCATTTCGCACTTTTGCCTTCCGTGACCTGCATCGGTGAGACTGCAGCGAGAATAATGGAATTCTGCGCCGCAACATCGAATGAAGGTGCCTGACGAAGTTTTGGCAGCGTACGGTACGTGTGAGTTTCTATCAGTTGTAAAATTTCTATGTGATTTAGTATATATGTGAAATACCGAATATTCTTTTTCAAAATACAGGGTGTATCAAGAAGAATCACCCGATTTAAAAAAATTGTGACTATTGTGTTATTAGATATATGTGCGTGAACAACGTACTGTTGGAAAGAGCAAACTCTCGAGTTTTAAATGGTTCCCGCTAGATAGCAGCAGTGTACGCTCACTTCTGTTCTAGTAAAAATGACGTTGGGACAACAGAGAGCGTTTTGTGTTCTACGTTTTGCGCAATGTGGGTCAGTAACAACTGTTTAGCGAGATTTTCGTGCTAGGTATGGTGTGGATCCTCCTACAACATAAAGGATTAGACGATGCCATGAACAATTCCGAGAAACAGGTTGTTTTGCGTAAACTAGCGGGCCGTCCCCGAGTGTCTGAACAGACGTCCATCACATCCGCCATACTTTCACAAGGAGTCCGCGGAAATCTGATCACCGTGCAGCTCGACAGCTCAACATGCCCCCAAAGTCCATCTGGCGAGTGTTGCGTCGACGTTTACACGTGAAACCTTACAAAATTCAGCTACTGCAAGCTCTTCGAGAAGCTAAGCAACGTGTGGAGTTCCATAATTTCGTTCTTGGCAAGATGGAGGATGACAGCTTTCTTCCACGCTTGGTGTTTAGTGACGAGGCAACATTCCATTTAAATGGAAAGGTGAACCGTCATAATATGTGAGCATGGTGTACAGAACAACCACATGAAGTTGTCCAACAGGAGAGGGACTCTCTAAAATATAAAGTGTCTTGTGTAGTTTCACGGGAAAATGTCTATGGCCTATCTTTCTTTGCCGAGAACACTGTTACAGGAAGCACATATCTCGATATGCTTGAGACCTTTCTTTTCCCACAGTTGGAGACTGATTCGAAAGACTTCATTTACCAACAGGATGGGGCATCTGGAAGCCCGGGAATGTTTAAGTCGTAGAATTACTCAACGGTGGAGCGGTCGCACTGGATCAAATGATTCAGCCTTAGATTACTGGCCTCCAACGTCACCGGACCTGACTGTATGTGATTATTTCTTGTGGGGGATTTATAAAAGATTGTGTTTATATGCCTTCGTTACCAACAACAGTGAATGAACTTGTTGTTGTAGTTGTGGTCTTCAGTCCTGAGACTGGTTTCATGCAGCTCTCCATGCTACTCTATCCTGTGCAAGCTTCTTCATCTCCCAGTACCTACTGCAACCTACATCCTTCTGAATCTGCTTAGTGTATTGATCTCTTGGTCTCCCTCTACGATTTTTACCCTCCACGCTGCCCTCCAATGCTAAATTTGTGATCCCTTGATGCCTCAAAACATGTCCTACCAACCGATCCCTTCTTCTAGTCAAGTTGTGCCACAAACTTCTCTTCTCCCCAATCCTATTCAATACCTCCTCATTAGTTACGTGATCTACCCACCTTATCTTCAGCATTCTTCTGTAGCACCACATTTCGAAAGCTTCTATTCTCTTCTTGTCCAAACAAGTTATCGTCCATGTTTCACTTCCAGACATGGCTACACTCCATACAAATACTTTCAGAAACGACTTCCTGACACTTAAATCTATACTAGATGTTAACAAATTTCTCTTCTTCAGAAACGATTTCCTTGCCATTGCCAGTCTACATTTTATATCCTCTCTACTTCTACCATCATCAGTTATTTTGCTCCCCAAATAGCAAAACTCCTTTACTACTTTAAGTGTCTCATTTCCTAATCTAATACCCTCAGCATCACCCGACTTAATTCGACTACATTCCATTATCCTTGTTTTGCTTTGTTGATGTTCATCTTATATCCTCCTTTCAAGACACTGTCCATTCCGTTCAACTGCTCTTCCAAGTCCTTTGCTGTCTCTGACAGAATTACAATGTCATCGGCGAACCGCAAAGTTTTTACTTCATCACCATGAATTTTAATACCTACTCCGAATTTTTCTTTTGTTTCCTTTACTGCTTGCTCAATATACAGATTGAATAACATCGGGGAGAGGCTACAACCCTGTCTCACTCCTTTCCCAACCACTACTTCCCTTTCATGCCCCTCGACTCTTATAACTGCCACCTGGTTTCTGTACAAATTGTAAATAGCCTTTCGCTCCCTGTATTGTACCCCTGCCACCCTCAGAATTTGAAAGAGAGTATACCAGTTAACGTTGTCTACAAATGCTAGATACGTAGGTTTGCCTATTCTTAATCTTTCTTCTAAGATAAGTCGTAAGGTTAGTATTGCCTCACGTGTTCCAACATTTCTACGGAATCCAAACTGATCTTCCCCGAGGTCCGCTTCTACCAGTTTTTCCATTCGTCTGTAAAGAATTCGCGTTAGTATTTTACAGCTGTGACTTATTAAACTGATAGTTCGGTAATTTTCACATCTGTCAACACCTGCTTTCTTTGGGATTGGAATTATTATATTCTTCTTGAAGTCTGTGGGTATTTCGCCTGTCTCATACATCTTGCTCACCAGATGGTAGAGTTTTGTCATGACTGGCTCTCCCAAGGCCATCAGTAGTTCCAATGGAATTTTGTCTACTCCGGGGGCCTTGTTTCGACTCATGTCTTTCAGTGCTCTGTCAAACTCTTCACGCAGTATCTTATCTCCCATTTCATCTTCATCTACATCCTCTTCCATTTCCATAATATTGTCCTCAAGTACATCGCCCTTGTATAAACCCTCTATATACTCCTTCCACCTTTCTGCCTTCCCTTCTTTGCTTAGAACTGGGTTGCCATCTGAGCTCTTGATATTCATACAAGTGGTTCTCTTCTCTCCAAAGGTCTCTTTAATTTTCCTGTAGGCAGTATCTATCTTACCCCTAGTGAGACAAGCCTCTACATCCTTACATCTGTCCTCTAGCCATCCCTGCGTAGCCATTTTGCACTTCCTGTCGATCTCATTTTTGAGACGTTTGTATTCCTTTTTGCCTGCTTCATTTACTGCATTTTTATATTTTCTCCTTTCATCAATTAAATTCAATATTTCTTCTGTTACCCAAGGATTTCTATTAGCCCTCGCCTTTTACCCTACTTGATCCTCTGCTGCCTTCACTACTTCATCCCTCAGAGCTACCCATTCTTCTTCTACTGTATTTCTTTCCCCCATTCCTGTCAATTGTTCCCTTATGCTCTCCCTGCAACTCTGTACAACCTCTGGTTCTTTCACTTTATCCAGGTCCCATCTCCTTAAATTCCCACCTTTTTGCAGTTTCTTCAGTTTCAATCTGCAGTTCATAACCAATAGATTGTGGTCAGAATCCACATCTGCCCCTGGAAATGTCTTACAATTTAAAACCTGGTTCCTAAATCTCTATCTTACCATTATATAATCTATCTGATACCTTTTAGTATCTCCAGGATTCTTCCAGGTATACAACCTTCTTTTATGATTCTTGAACCAAGTGTTGGCTATGATTAAGTTATGCTTTGTGCAAAATTCTACCAGGCGGCTTCCTCTTTCATTTCTTCCCCCCAATCCATATTCACCTACTATGTTTCCTTCTCTCCCTTTTCCAACTGACGAATTCCAGTCACCCATGACTATTAAATTTTCGTCTCCCTTCACTACCTGAATAATTTCTTTTATCTCGTCATACATTTCATCAATTTCTTTATCATCTGCAGAGCTAGTTGGCATATAAACTTGTACTACTGTAGTAGGCATGGGCTTTGTGTCTATCTTGGCCACAATAATGCGTTCACTATGCTGTTTGTAGTAGCTAACCCGCAGTCCTATTTTTTTATTCATTATTAAACCTACTCCTGCATTACCACTATTTGATTTTGTATTTATAACCCTGTAATCACCTGACCAAAAGTCTTGTTCCTCCTGCGACCGAACTTCACTAATTCCCACTATATCTAACTTTAACCTATCCATTTCCCTTTTTAAATTTTCTAACCTACCTGCCCGATTAAGGGACCTGACATTCCACGCTCCGATCCGTAGAATGCCAGTTTTCTTTCTCCTGATAACGACGTCCTCTTGAGTAGTCCCCGCCCGGAGATCCGAATGGGGGACTATTTTACCTCCGGAATATTTTACCCAAGAGGACGCCATCATCATTTAATCATACAGTAAAGCTGCATGTCTTCGGGAAAAATTACGGCTGTAGTTTCCCCCCGCTTTCAGCCGTTCGCAGTACCAGCACAGCAAGGCCGTCTTGGTTAATGTTACAAGGCCAGATCAGTCAATCATCCAGACTGTTGCCCCTGCAACTACTGAAAAGGCTGCTGCCCCTCTTCAGGAACCACATGTTTGTCTGGCCTCTCAACAGATACCCCTCCGTTGTGGTTGCACCTACGGTACGGCCATCTGTATCGCTGAGGCACGCAAGCCTCCCCTCCAACGGCAAGGTCCATGGTTTATGGGGGTACTTAGACATCGCATAACAGCAGCTGTGGAAGTTGTTACTCAAGACATGCTCGCTGTAATGTGGGAACAATTTGAATACCGCATTAACATATGGCGTGCATCTCAATGAGGAATATTGAACACCTATGAAAAGGTGAGCAAAAAAAAATTTCAGTTTCCCGTTCATAAAAAAAAAAACTAAATTCTTTTTGATACACCCTACAGTATTTCTCCTCGTGTAAACTGTCCTTAAGATATTGTATTCAACTGCTGAGCAATACTGACTGATGGACAGCCCTACACTGATCTTGTAAACCGTGTCGCGAAACAAAACCTTAACCTCAGTGAAATGCTGACGTTTAAATTAATGAAAATGAATCTGATTAAACCTCAAAATAAACTAACTGTGTATCAGTAAAAAGTATTTCACTGAAACCAATGCTGAAGTACGTGATGAAGGTGAAGTGCAATGTCTGACTTGAAATACTCACAAAATAAAATATTTCTCAACCTTGAAGAAAATAACTGTTGAATATTAGCTTCGTTGTGCAACATAAATTAATCTGCTAACTTAGCACAGCATCTGGAAATTCTGACCACATACTGTTTACTCAGTAAAATGTAAATTGAGATATACCTCTAAAGGAAAGTAACTTACCTCTTGATCAACTTGCAGTTTTGTGTATGGTATACTGATGTTCTCGAAAGCAAATTGAAATCAGAAAATGCAGCAGCTAAAGAAAAATAATCTACTCACTACTAAATTTTTCTTTGTTTGTCAGAAACAATCCGTGGCTGCGAGTGGCGTAAGGTGCAATGCATACAAGACAAATTATTTAAAGTTTTACTCGGAATGATGGAGTAATCGTTAAAGAAAAGCGTTTTCGAAAAATTAAGCTCTTATTAGTGCCAAACAAGACTGTACAGTATAAGAAAAGTCTAACAATTAGAGATTACAAAAATTACAGATATTTGCATTATTTGTGACGTTATGAAAAGAAAGAGGTCAAATTAACCCTAACCATGAATATTCTTAGTTATCTAAGGGACAAAGATTTCCTTCAATGATAATTCTGATACATTAACATTTCATTCTATCGCATACGTTGGTTACCTTAAAATATTCCTCCGATAACCTCCTACATCATACAGTCAAGAAAATATTTTTACAAACAAATTTTCATCTCTATAATAAAGTACTCCAGATAATTTCCCCAGATTCATAAATATCAGATTTCCTTCTCTGGAAGTCAACTTCTCGCGACTACGGCTCTAATAAGAATGCCCTAACGCTCCGCAACCAACTAGCGACCAAGTGCATCAGCGATTACATTAAAAACAGAGTCAATGACCTTATCCAATACTTGTGCAGCGCGCTCATGCATCTGTGTCCAGTACAATAAGGGTGAAATACTAACAATGACAGAAAGTATATGGAAATCTTACATACTATGTGTAGGTTAGTGAAAGTATATTGCTTATCACTCAAACTGAAGTGCTATGAAGACAGCGTCCAACAACCGTCAAATTAACGTAAAATGGGCTAATACTTTGATGCACAAATTATTAGCATTCCAGGGCATCTGCACAAATTACCTACGTACTAATAATGTCATTTATAGCGTGATCCAAAATTCGTATAACATTTTAAAAAATATATGCTTCACGGTATAATGTACAAAGAGAGATAAAAATTGATACTTATGCTTGAAAATACATGAGCTTTTATAAAAACCCAACAAAAGTGCACAGAATTACCACAGATTACAATAATTAGCATAACAGTTCATTTTTAGCAAAGACGACGTTCTTTATAACAAATTCTCAACATGTTGTCTGTCATTCATCATGCATACCCGAAGTCGAGGTGCAATGTTGGGCACAGTAGTGTACAGCATATCAGTAGGTATGGTGAGAATCTGCCATCAGATGTCTTTTAACATCCATAACGAGGTCGGACGATTGCGATAGACTTGCGACTTGAGGTAACTCCTCAACCTATAATCACACGGACTGAGGTCTGCCGACCTGAGAGGCCAAATTGACATGACGGAAGAGGCTGCTCAGCACACGATCCTCACCACACAATAAGCGCCAAGATGTCTTTCACACACGTAGCAATGTGGGGAGGAGGGCCATCCTGCCTAAAAACGTTACCTTCCAACAGGTGTTTATCAAGTACACTAGGAATGACGTGATTCGGTAACAGATCGGCGTACTTCGCACCCATTACGCTGACAATTTGAAAAGTAGCTCCCCTCATTTACTTGAAGAAAAATGGTCCGATGGCGACTTGTGTGATAAATCCACAACACACTGTGACTTTCGAATCATACAGTGGAGTTTCCATGACAGTTCTAGGATTTTCGGTACTCCAGTTCTGCAGTTGTGTGTGTTGACATGCCCTTGAAGTATGAAATGGGTTTCGACGGTGCACAATACACTAACTGATGGTCATCTTCCCTTGAAGTGCCCACACCGCAAATGCTCTCCACGTCTCAAATTCGGTGGCTAACAGTTTTCGATGACTCAAGATTTTGTGGTAATAGGATTGGAGGGTACGCCTTTGTGCTCTCCAAACAGCAGTGAATGGAATGCCAGTGTGACGTGCGCCTGTACGAGCGCTGAATTCACCATGTGGAGACGAACTGCCTAATGTCTCGTATCGGGACATCCTCCTCTAGCAATACTTTTCCTCAAAAGTAGTTGTCGATGCCAATATTATTTTTAGAATTTTGGACAGGTCAGTGTTATCTCAATTGCTTTTCTGAAAGGTTTCATGTAATTCATACACAGTTTGTCATATTTCAAGCTAAAATTTATGAAAAAGACTTACTTTATAAAATATTTTAGTTTCGGTAAGAACTAGTTCTGAATGTACAGTTAAAATTATTTTTTTAGAAATATTTGAAATTATAAATTACTGGCACACTTGAAATTTCTACGCATATCAAAAAAAGTTTTGCACCAACTCGTTTCCGAGAGTTCAAGAACATGTACAGCAAATTGGAATAGAGATCAACATAAACATCATTTCCGCCATTTTAACTGCTCATCAAAAGCACGCATTGCATGTTGTACCACCATACAGCGAGACCTTCAGAGGTGGTGGTCCAGATTGCTGTACAAACCGTACCGCTAATACCCAGTTACATGTCCTCTTATATTGATGCATGCCTGTATTCGTCGTGGCATACTATCCAAAAGTTCATCAAGGCACTGTTGGTCCAGATTGTCCCACTATTCAACGGCGATTCAGCGTAGATCCCTCAGAGTGGTTGGTGGGTCACGTCGTCCATAAACAGCCCTTTTCAATCTCTCCCAGGCATTGTCGATAGGGTTCCTGTCTGGAGAACATGCTGGCCACTCTAGTCGAGCGATTTCCTTATGCTGAAGGAAGTAATTCACAAGATGTGCACGATGGAGGAGTGAGTTGTCGTCGATGAAGACGAATGCTTCGCCAATATGCTGCCGATATGGCTGTACTATCGATCAGAGGATGGCATTCACATATCGTACAGCCGTTACGGCACTTTCCATGATCACCAGCGGCGTACGTCGGCCCCACATAACGCCAACCCCAGGACAGTAGGGAACCTCCACCATGCTGCACTCGCTGAATAGTGTGTCTAGGTGTTCAGCCAGACCCGGTTGCCTCCAAACACGTCTCCGACGATTGTCTGATTGAAGGCACATGCGACACTCATCGGTGAAGAGAGCGTGATGCTAATCATAAGCGGTCCTTTCGGCATGTTGTTGGGCCCATCTGTACAGCGCTGCATGGTGTCGTGGTCGCAATAATGGACCTCGCCATGGACGTCGGAAGTGAAGTTGCACTTCAAGCAGCCTACTGCACACGGTTTGAGTCGTAACGCGACGTACTGTGGCTGCACGAAAAGCATTATTCAACATGGTGTCGTTGCTGTCAGGGTTCCTCCGAGCCATAATCCGTAGGTAGCTCTCACCCACTGCAGTAGTAGCCCTTGGGCGGCCTGAGCGAGGCATGTCATCGACGGTAGCTGTCTCTCTGTATCTCCTCCATCTCCGAAGAACATCACTTTGGTTCACTCTGAGACGCCTGGACACTTCCCTTGTTTAGAGTCCTTCATGGCATGAAGTAACAATGCCGACGCGATCGAACCGCGGCATTGACCGTCTAGGCATGTTTGAACTACAGACATGAGCCGTGTACCTCCTTATTGGAGGAATGACTGGAACTGATCGGCTGTCGAACTACCTCCGTCTAATAGGCGCTGCTCATGCACTGTTGTTTACATCTTTGTGCGGGTTTAGTGATATCTCTGAACAATCAAAGGAACTGTGTATGTGATACAATATCCACAGTCAACTTCTATCTTCAGGAGTTCTGGGAACCGGGGTGATGGAAAACTTTTTTTTAATGTTTTTGTTATTAATTATGTAATCCTGTACTGGTTACTATGTATATTTCTGGATTCATTTATGAAATAATAACAGAAATCGATAATGCAACGAAAACGAGGAAAAATATATTAAGAAAAAATTGTAAATCCTTTCTTCTTCTTCTTCTTGGTTGGGTCTACAGTCTTTGAAGAACCTTGGCCTCCTGTATCACCTGCTTCCATTCTTCTCTGTACATCTTTCTTCTCCAATTTCTTATTCCCATCGCCTTGGATCTTCTTCCATATCGTCCAGCCATCTTTTCCTGGGTCAATCTTCTCTCCTTCTCCCTTCAGGTTTTCCCATGAAAACTTTCTTGACACATCGAGTTTCTAGCATTCTCTGTACATGTCCTGCCCATCTTATTCTTCCCTGCTTAATTTTAACAACAATATCCATCTGTCCAAAAAGTGCTTGTAGTTCTACATTTGTCCTTACTCTCCAGCCATCTTCCTCTCTCACTGCTCCAAAAATCCTTCTCAGTATCTTTCTTTCCCATCTCAACAACCAGTTCTCTTGCTTTAATGTTAGTACCCAGCCTTCTGATCCACATATTACTATAGGTCTTAATATGGTCGTGTATATTTTGATTTTTGTGTTCCTACTAATATTCTGCAAGGAAAAATAGCAACGATTTCCACTCGCTATCCTTTCTTGAATTTCTACTGCTACTTTATTGTCCTCCGTTATTACACAACCTAAATATTTAAATGTTTTCACTCTGTCATATTGTTTCCTATGCATTGCTATTGAATTCTTTTGTCCGTTTATATTGGGCTCCCCCATCACAATATACTTCGTTTTGTTTATATTTACTTCTAAATCTGCTTCTGTTGCTGCTTCCTCTAACGTATCGTAGTTCTCCTTTAGTGCCCTTACATTCCTTGTCATTAATGCTATGTCATCTGCATATGCTACCACTTGAACTTGCCGATTAAATATTGTTCCTTCTTGGTTTATCGGCATTTGCTGCATCGCCTTTTCTAAAACTAAATTAAATAGCGTTTTAGATATCACATCTCTCTGTCGTGGCCTCCTCTGTACTTGAAATTCGCCAGACAGTTCTTGCTCTATTCTTACTTTACACACTGTTGTTTTCATTGTCATTTCCGTTACATTGACCAGTCTTAGTGGGATTATAAATTCTTTCATGATATGTATAATTTTCTTCCTGTGTAGGCAGTCGTACGCTTGTTTAAAGTCAATGTACAACTGATGCAGTTGCTTGTCATACTTTTACCACCTAGGACTTTACCATCTAGGACTTTGCTTTTACCTCCAATTAGATTTCTGTCCTTATCCTTTTAAAAAACTGCTCGAGGTTGGAAACCTTTCTTCAAATCTCTTGTTCTTTCATATAACCTTCTGATCTCTTTATTGTCTCCCATTTCGTCCAGCTACTCTATCCTACTCCTTTCATGCTGCCTTTTCTTTACCCTACAAAGCTTATCCGCTCTTTCCTTCTTTTCTCTGTATTCTTCTGCCGCTAACCTCGTGTTCCTTTGCAACATTCTCCGTCTCGCTTCATTTCTCTCGTGTATTACCGTTAAGCGTTCCTCGTCGAACCACTTAACCACCCTTTTGCGTTGTTCTCTCCCCAGTATCTTTTCTGCAGCTACGCTAATGGCAGTTTTCAACGACTCCCATTTAGTTTCCACATCGTCTTCAATCCTTGTGTTTCTCCCTGCTTCCAATATCTCTTCCAGTTTCTTCCTATATTCTTCCTGTGCTTCCTTCGTTTGGAATGTGGTTATTTCCGCAGAGTGTGGGAGTCGTAAGCTCGCCACTGATGTGATCGGACTTATTTTTGTGTTTTTGTGCGAACAATGTAATTTCTGCTTTGTTAAAGTGAAAAATCAAAATATTGTATGATATGCTAAAATTTAAGAAAATATATTTTCTTAAAAAGAAAATGCTACGTCAACATCCTTCAGATTTATTTTGTTCAAACCAACCACAGAGGACCTGATGTGAGATCTCCATAAAAGACTTTGTTTATTAAGTCCTTGGAGTGGACATTGTTTAATGTGGACAATAGATGGAAGGAGGAAGGAATGGGGTGATTACAGTCTCCATTTCGACCCGAAGAGTCCGAGCAACAGTAACACTTGTGTCTGGTCGCCCACTACGGGCGTATCGTCTACACAACCCGGTGCTTCGAGCTTCGTGATCAATTCCTTCACAACAACATTTGTCACTGGACCTTTACCCGTTCGAATACCCTTCTGACGGCGATAGGAGCGTAAAGCTGCAGTATCAGATTCTCCATTCTGACAACTAATCTTTACTAACAGTGCCTTTTCCGTTAAAGCCAACTTGTTGCGACTGCTGATGCATCCGACCCCCTCTCTCCTACAGCTCATTGGCTACACGATTCTCACGAGGCGTCCCTGATGTGTTGCTGTCCAGCCCCATCTGTTGGCCAGTTTTTTGCACGCGTCGTTGGTTTTAGGAAAACGCCAAGCCATTACAGGTATGTGTGCCAATTTTTACCTCTCTACCTACATTAGTCCATGAATTAGTGCATTTTCAAATGTTAACGGACTTTTCGGTCGTCCTGTATGTTATGCATGTAAGGGAAGATCATGGAGTGGTTTCTCACTCAGAGAGCGAATTGGAATGTTGTTTCCTCGTGAGAGGATCGAGTTAAGTTTCGTGTAAGAAGAAGCTAAGAGGCTGCAGTTTATCGTTCAGCGACATTGATGGTTTCGTTGCTTGGAATCCGATAATTTTCATCCAGTTATGAAAGCAAATAGTTCAAGAGGCGCACAGTCACCGCCATGTAATATCTCAAAGTCCCATGCAATCAGAGCCGAAGACGACAGATATTTCGTCACATCGTAACCACAGTGAAGTCCCAACACGAAGGTTCTTCAGTGAAGTGCAAAACTTAGTATTGAAAACACGTTTATTACTGATACCTTCTGAAGGGAGAGTGCAGCTGTTTGTATAAACAGCTAATATTCCAGAATATACAAACATTGCAAACTTAAGAAATTTCGAGAATCTTCGAGAAGTCCGTACACAGTATAAAAATGGGTGGAGGTACTTAGGTATATTTGTATACGTATCTTGCATATCTCCTCCTAAACCACTGGACCGATTTCAACCAAACTTGGTACACATATCATTTACTATCTGGAAAGAACTACTGTGGGTCTAAGAACCACCCATCTATGAAAGGGGTGCTGGTGGGGGCGAAAAAGCACTGTAGCACACGACGCGTGGATACCAATGTATTCAAGCATTATTTGAGAATGACAGCACTTAGTGACTTGCAACAAACATTACACATAACTTCAAACCTTTGCGAAACATATTTTTTTGCTGACAATCCTCGTCCAAAAATAACGTTAGAAAAAATGTTTATCGCTTACTACATTTTCGCTGTTCAAGCAGCAGAACTGTTGCTTGAAGCATGATGTTTCAATTTATTATTTCTTCATTACTAAGTCTGTTCCCAAGACATTCCGGCAGTTTTCACGCTACAACTGAATGTACTGTCAAACTTATTCCACTATACGACACATATGCCCCCCCCTCAATTGAACCGTCGTCCTCGCCGTTGGTGGGGAGGCTTGTGTGCCTAAGCGATACGAATAGCCATACCGCAGGAGCAATCACAACGAACTGGTAGCTGGTGAGAGGCCAGACAAACGTGTCGTTCCTGAAGAGGGGCAGCAGCCTCTTCAGTAGTTCCAGGAGCAACAGTCTGGATGACTGGCCGATCTGGCCTTGTCACATTAACCAAAATGGCCTTGTTGTGCTGGTACTGCGAACGGCTGAAAGCAAGGGGAAACTACAGCCGTAATTTTTCCCGAGGGCATGCAGCTTTACTGTATGATTAAATGATGATGGCGTCCTCTTGGGTAAAATATTCCGGAGGTAAAATAGTCCCCCATTCGGATCTCCGGGCGGGGACTACTCAGGAGGACGTCGTTATAAGGAGTGTGGAATGTCAGATCCCTTAATCGGGTAGGTAGGTTAGAAAATTTAAAAAGGGAAATGGATAGGTTAAAGTAAGATATAGTGGGAATTAGTGAAGTTCGGCGGCAGGAGAAATAAGATATCTGTAAGGTGACTACAGGGTTATAAATACAAAATCAAATAGGGGTAATACAAGAGTAGGTTTAATAATGAATAAAAAAATAGTAGGGCGGGTAAGCTACTACGATCAGCATAGTGACCGCTTTACTGCATCCAAGATAGATACGAAGCCCACGCCTATCACAGTTGTACAACTTTATATGCCAACCAGCTCCACAGACGACGAAGAGACTGAAGAAATGTATGTATGATGAAATAAGATAAATTATTCAGATAGTGAAGGGAGACGAAAATCATACGGGGCAGGAATTCGGTAATAGGAAAAGGAAGAGAAGGAAAAGTGGTAGGTGAATGTGGAATGGCGGAAAGGAATGAAAGAGGGAACCGTCTGGTAGAATTTTCGCAGAGCATAACTTAATCATAACTAACAACTTGCTTTAAGAATCACGAAAGAAGGTTGTATACATGGAAGAGGCCTGGAGACACTGGAAGGTTTTAGATAGATTACATAATGGTAAGACAGAGATTTAGGAACCAGGTTTTAAATTGTAAGACATTTCCAGGTGCAGAAGTGGATGTTGACCACAATCAATTGGTTATGAACTGCAGATGAAAACTGAAGAAACTGCAAAAAGGTGGGAATTTAAGGAGCTGAAACTTGGATAAACTTATAGAACAAGAGGTTGTAGAGAGTTTCGGAGAGAGCATTAGGGAACGGTTAACAAGAACAGGGGAAAGAAGAATGGATAGCTTTGAGAAATGAAGTAGTGAAGGCAGCAGAGGATCAAGTAGATAAAAAGACGAGGGTTGGTAGAAATCCTTGGGTGACAGAAGACATATTCAATTTAATTGAGCCGGCCGCGGTGGTCTCGCGGTTCTAGGCGCGCAGTCCGGAACCGTGCGACTGCTACGGTCGCAGGTTCGAATCCTGCCTCGGGCATGGATGTGTGTGATGTCCTTAGGTTAGGTAGGTTTAAGTAGTTCTAAGTTCTAGGGGACTGATAACCACAGCAGTTGAGTCCCATAGTGCTCAGAGCCATTTTGAGCCAATTTAATTGATGAAAGGAGAAAATACAAAAATGCTGTAAATGCAGCAGGCAAAAAGGAATACAAACGTCTCAAAAATGAGATCGACAGATGGCTAGAGGACAAATGTAAGGATGTAGATGCATATCTCACTACGGGTAAGATAGATATTGCCCACAGGAAAATTAAAGAGGCCTTTGGAGAAAAGAGAAACACTTGTATGAATATCAAGAGCACAGATGGAAAATAGGTCTAAGCAAAGAAGGGAAAGCAGAAAAGTGGAACGAGCGTCTATAAAAGGGCGATGTGTTTGAGGGCAATGTAATGCAAATGGGAGAGGACGTCAGTGAAGATGAAATGGGAGATATGATACTCCGTGAAGAATTTAACAGAGCACTGAAAGACCTGAGTCGAGTAGACAACATTCCATTAGAGCTACTGAT
Organism: Schistocerca nitens; assembly: GCF_023898315.1. Lineage (NCBI taxonomy): Eukaryota > Metazoa > Arthropoda > Insecta > Orthoptera > Acrididae > Schistocerca > Schistocerca nitens. Next base: position 1,044,913,727 of record NC_064615.1, on the reverse strand, counting down.
AGCCTTGGAAGTGCCAGCCCCTGACAAAGCTCTACCATCTTGTGAGCAAGATGTATCAGACAGGCGACATACCCTGAGACTTCAAGAGGAATATAATAATTCCAATCCCAATGAAAGCAGGTGTTGACAGAAGTGAAAATTAACGAACTATCAGTTTAATAAGTCACGGCTGCAAAATACTGACGCGAATTCTCTACAGACGAATGGAAAAACTGGTAAAAGCCGACCTTGGGGAAGACCAGTATGGATTCCGTAGAAATGTTGGAAGACGGTGATGCTGACCGTACGACTTATCTTAGAAGATAATTCTGAAGGTGGCACGGGTCAAATACAGGGACCTACAGGCTATTTACAATTTGTACAGAAATCAGATGCCAGTTATAAGAGTCGAGGGGCGTGAAAGGGAAGCAGTGGTTGGGAAGGGACTGAAACAGGGTTGTAGCCTATCCCCGATGTTATTCAATCTATACACTGAGAAAGCAGTAAAGGAAATGAAAGAAAAATTTGGAGTAGGAATTAAAATCCATGGAGAAGAAATAAAAATTTTGAGGTTTGCCGATGACACTGTAATTCTGTCAGAGACAGCAAAGGACCTGGAAGAGCAGTTGAACGGAATGGGCAGTGTCTTGAAGGGAGGCTGTAATAGAAACATCAACAAAAGCAAAACGAGGATAGTGGAAACGAGGATAGTAGTCAAATTAAATCGGATGATGCTGAGGGAATTAGATTAGGAAATGAGACACTTAAAGTAGTAGGTGAGTTTTGCTATTTGGGGAGCAAAATCACTGATGATAGTCGAAGTAGGGAGGATGATGTGTCGGCAGCTGGGCCAACACCTTGTAGATAGAGGTGGCTTAATGCACGCTAGACTAACGCAGACGGGCGTGAAGTACTGGAACAGGATACGTAATTAATGCTATGAAGAAAAGAACGGAGCTTCTCATGTACTTATCTTTAATGTCTTCTTGTACATCTCTATGGTGAACACAAGTGAGACTCTAATTACAATCACTGTAAGGCTAATGGCGCCTTGCTAGTTCGTAGCCATTAACTTAGCTGAAGGCTATTCTGTCTCTCGGCTAATGAGAGAGAAAGGCTTCGTACGTCTAGTCGCTAGCTCTGTCGTCCGTACAACTGGGCTGAGTTCGAGTCAGTCTCTCGAGACCTGCCTTGTGGTGGCGCTAGGTTTGCGATCACACAGTGGCGACACGCGGGTCCGACATGTACTACAGGACCGCGGCCGATTTAAGCTACCACCTAGGACGTGTGGTGTCTGGCTGTGACACCACAGAGGATATAAAATATAGACTGGCAATGGCAAGAAGAAGAGAAATTTGTTAACATCGATTATAGATTTAAGTGTTAGGAAGTCTTTTCTCAAAGTATTTGTGTGGAGTGTAGCCATTTATGGGTGTGAAACATGGACGAGAAATAGTTTAAACAAGAAGAGAATAGAATCTTTCGAATGTGGTGCTAGAGTATATTACGTAACTAATGAGGAGGTAGTGAATACAATTAGGGAGAAGTGGAATTTGTGGCACAACTTATTTAGAAGAAAGGATCGGTTTGTAGGACATGTTCTGAGGCATCAAGCTATCACCAAGTTAGTACTGGAGGGAAATGTGGAGGGTAAAAATTGTAGAGGGAGACCAAAAGATGAATACAATAAGCAGATTCAGAAGGTTGTAGGGTACAGTAGTTACTTGGAAATGAAGAAGCTTGCACAGGATAGAGTAGCATGGAGGGCTACATCAAACCAGTCTCTGGACTGAAGACCAGAACAACAACAACAACAACAACAACAACAACAACAACGACACATAGTTCAGGAGAAATGACATCATGAACACTGAGACGCGTGAGAAATCGCCTCATCGTGCATGACGCTTAAATGTATTATTTCCTTGCCACTAATTGTATTCGCAACACATTTCCCAGACAGGATCCTCATATACATCCGAATGTACCTACAAAAATGCATCAGTGTGCGACACATATTTCAGCAGATATGCTGTCAAATACTGAGATGCCTGAAAAATCGACGCAATATGTTTAACATTTTAATTTATTACTTCTTTACTGCTAATTGTATTCGCAACAAATTTAGCTGTCAGTAGAGACATGTACCACTGGATGTACCTGCAAAATTGTATCATTGTACGGTACATATTTCAGGGGATACGACGTCATAAACACTGGGCTGTGTGAAAGTGGATCTCCAAGGTGAAATTCCCTACAGATATATGTGAATGATGTGTACAGACATGTGTGAAATATTTCAACTATATGTGAAATACATTTGACATGAGCTTGGCGCGGGCGAAGGCACGGTATGAAGCCCATCCTAAATCCATGGAAGAACTTCAGGCAAATTTGTTACACATGTCAGTTATGATTTCAGTCAAATGTGGAACACGTATCCGAAAAGAAATACTGTAGCGGTGAGAACCACCAGCCTCCTACAGGGGTGAAGTGAAAACGTGGAGAGAGGAGGGGGAGGAGTAGATGAACAGATAGAGAGGAGAAGGAGGATTTTGGCATGGGGGGAGGAGTATAGGGGTAGTAGCTGAGACGTCAATGTAGTTGGCTTCCATGTGGAGGATCTGGCTTCGATGCCCCTGGGTTTGATTCCCGCTGCTGTCAAGAATTTTTCCTTTGTGAGAGGACTGGCATGGGGTTCATTCAGTCATGCGAGTTGTTCAGTGGGTTAATGATCTCAAATTGGCACCATAGCACCATATATCACTACAATTCTTCCCAACGCCATGGTAGATACGTCACGCGATGGGAGGGTTGGCATATCCTTTATTACACACAGTTCATTCTTTCTTTCGACACCTCTGCTATGGAGGTCAGATACGCGACATCCAGCGTTGAAATTACAAGGTTTTCGTATTGTCGGTATGGCAAAGGGGGCGGGGGGGGGGGGGGGGTAGAGACAAACATTTCAGATACATCACCGTTCAGAATCGACGCGAAAAAGCAAGAGGTGGCATAGAGAGCGTCAATGAAACCACACCTTTCCTTGGATCGTTGATTCCCACACATTTCGCGGTCAGTTCTCAGTGCCGCCGACATTCTTGACAACGTTTTTAAAGGATACTGGTCCCATTTCACTGTGGTAATTTTTATTTTATTGTTATGCAATCCAGACTTATTTATATGGTTGTTGAGATTCAATAGTGTGGCGCGTACTTGTTTGTTGGTTAGTAGTTTCATTTAACAGCTGCACTATAGGGTCCAGAAATGAAAGTCTGCAACCCATTCAGACGTTTCAGAAATATTCTCACTTTTGCCAGTAATTGATCAGGACTATATCCCTTTCTAACAACGACTCATATTTCATACTAGTCTTGTCTTTTGACGTATAAATAAGTTTTGGTACTTATAAATAGTCTAAGGCAGAAATCTGGATTGTGTAAGAATGAAACAAAAATTATTACAGTGAAGTGGCAGAAGCATCATTCAAAAAGTTTACCTTGACAGTGGCTCCAGCCAAAATAACAATTATCAGTTGTTGACAACGTTCGATACTGATGAAACCCCCTGGACGATTCAAACCTACACTAATGTCATCGAGGGGGGGGGGGGGGGGAGGGAGGGGAGAGGGCGAGTACAATCCCACAGAACGTGATTTGATCCCTTTGGAGAGTAGTGCGACCGCAATTCTTGCTCTGGTGTACAGGGTGGAACCAACAGGGTCCCTTCGAAATGATTCGACGAAGTACGAATGTAATCCGAATCAGCAATGGGTGATTACGCTTTTTCAGCCCTCGTGTTTCGCGGCCTCTTGTGAGGTGATCACAGAGGGGTGCAATATTGATATGTGCGTGAATAAAATGGCAAAGAGTCCCTCTAGGAACTGCAGTTCGGCAACACCCTCGGTGCTACTCACGCACCTTTGTTGAACACGCTAAAAATCTACCTGTCAAGCTTCGATACCCATTCAACTGAGTGGTTCCTTGTGGCTGCTCTAGCGCCTGAGGGCAGGCAACCCATGCTACACATCTTAGGTGGCTAACAGCTTGTGACACATCCACTGCGGCGTTAAGCCCGCCTCACACGGAGCGAGATTCGCTGTAAGTTTCCTTGCTGGCTCGCGCGACGGCTGCCTTGGGGGCTCCGTCGACTGCTAACGGGCTACCTTGCTGGGAACCTTGTAAGATTTCCAGGATGGGTCCGGTGCTATTTTTCTTGCAAGGTTCCCTGTGTGCTACCTGCGTTGGCCAATCATGAGACGTTTCGTTTGTGACGTCAGACGCGGAAAGCTTGGGCTGGAAGCCTTTGTTCATAGTTGGTTTTCTGCTATTGTGAAGTGCGGTAGGAAGTTATTATAATTATTAAATAATGGCGCCGCAGTGGTCCAAGGAAGCGATTGAAGCATTGATATGTACTTATAGGGAAGAACAGTATCTGTACGTCGTGAAAAGCGCAAATTATTATAATAAACACTTGCGTGCAGAAGCACTCGAAAGACTTGCAAGTGCCGTGTGTGTTGTTCGACCATATACGACGAGCAAGGAGTGCTACAGCAAAATGCACAATTTACGTACTCAATTTAAAGTGGAGCACGCCAAAGTAAAATCATCGAAAAGCAGTGGCGCTGGGATGAACGAAGTAAGTACAGAACTATGAATTTTGTGTTGAATGTAGAAACCTACTACTTGAAAAAATCGGACACATTTAAGACTATTTCCTAGAAATATCACACTGAATATTCACCCGATTTTTGAAAGCACATAATCTTGAATGGTAATGGATTACGATATAGCTTTCCCACGTACATTTTACTATGTTAATATGAACTTACAATTTTTCAGATATACAAACCATCTTTATGGTATTATGAGAAGTTAATGTTTTTCACGGATCATTGATTGCCAAGAAAAAGCACAGCCATAGGCCTGGCTCAACATTCCATGACTGAGGACAATGAAACTGAAGAGGTAAGTTACCTATTTACTTAAGACAAAAACTGAATTTCATGAGTGTTAGACACATTGCAAGTACAATTAGAATACTGTGCTCCACTGTCGTAGTTATTCATACAAAATCATGTAGTGGGTAGTAGTTTTGTAAAATTACTTTTGAAAATGAGGTTATTCTGTTCGAATCTATTTAAGAACCATAGTAAACCCTGAAGGAAATATTTTTTAAATTTTTTAACCTTTTAAAAACTGGAGCAAAGTAGCCCTCGTGTGGATTAGGCCTAATTTGCTTGTGGATAGGTGACAGTTTTCTCTGTGGTTTTGTTATGGTTTTATTTCTTCTGTATGATTCCCAGTCTTCATCTGAACTTTCTCATCTGCAATTTGTTCTTATGATAGGTCTTCATCACTAGAATAATCAAGCACTGCCTGGTTTCTTCCTTCTATCAGGTTGCTTACTAGTACCTTTCACTGATTCGGAAGCATTTTGTGACATTTTTAGCAAGTGTTCCATTTGTTATGGATTACTGGAAATTCTTTCAGATTTTGTGTGCATTGTAATTTGCATATTGGTGTGCTCTTGGCTTTTGTTTGCATTCATACCCACTGTAACAACACTAATATCTTAAGCAGTATTCCTTTCAATGTTTTAAGATTCATCCCAAATTGCTTGAGGTGTAAAAGACAGCAATGAAAATATTGTGGGGCTATTTTGATCAAATTTGTCAGAGGGAAAAAGTTGCCTCACTTTCCCTGAAATTGTGGCAAAGAACAACCCCCCCCCCCCCACTTTTATAATAACAAAATGTGATTTAAATAGAAGTTACCCCTTATGTAGTAACTGTTTCGTACATTATTTACAAAACTTCAGTATGCTCAACTGTTCATTGTGATGTTATGCATTTCATTCAGTTTTAGTATTGCAATACATTTCAGAATGTTTTGCAATTTACAGACATGCAGTCTCTCCTCTTCTCAAAGTGTGGATATACAGCCATCTCCACATCAAAACATGGAAGACTGTTATAGTCTTGATGTGGATGTGCTGAACGATGTCAGCATTGTGGAACAATTCGCAGAGGCACCACCACCACCACCAACAACAACAACAGCAGCAGCAGCAGCATCACCAGCACCACCACCACCTCCACCACCACAACCACCTACCCATGCCACTCAAAGCAGGGATGGAAGAAGGAAGAGGCCTGGTGATGGGTACATGAGTGCTGTTGAGGTAATAGCTAATAAAATATGTGCCACCCAAGACCGCCAACAACCCTCGGCAGAGTTAACTATGGATAGCTGCATGGTATTCATTGGTAACCTTTCAAAGGAAATAAAAAGCAGTGAAATCAGAATGCAATTAATAAGAGACCTCGTTAATGTAACAACAGAAGCAGAACTGAAAGATCTACAGATACAAATGCAGAACTCAAGTGAAAGTGAAATTGTGTAAGTTTGTGATTTTCATGATGTACAGAAAATAAATGGTATTTAAAATTATTTACTTTATTCCTTTTTTCCAAGTTTCCATTAATTTTCACTAACATCTTGGCCAACAATATCTTTATTTGTTGTGCAACATACAGTAAAGAAATATGCCAGTCATTGAATTATAAAATTGTCATTCAGTTACTTCATTTATGTCATTTACTTATACCACATCATTCCACTACCATATGAAATATTGATAAAATAAAGGTTTTCTTCCATGCTGTGAGACTTCTATTTATCTCAAACATGAAATTTTATGAACGGCTTAAGAAAGAATATTTAATTGGCTCTGAAAAACAAATTTCAGCCTTTTTTTCGGCAATGGAATGACTAGTTACAAATAATTAATCTTCTACTAATGACAAAAATTCTATTGAGGTGGATTGATGTAGATATTTATATAGTTTTTCTGAGATTTAATTTGTACATATGTTTAAAATGCTTTGTTGAACTGCTTTGAGAAGTCTGTTTTAAGGGTTCCCAGAAACAAATGCGAGAAGTGTTATAAGGTGCTTTGTCCACTTACTGCACTTAACATGAAAATGAAGCTTCAAATTTAAAGGTAATATTTCTGCTAATTGAATCAGAAATCAGTTGTTTATCAAGATCATTTTTATGATTTATGTGCATAACCTCATGGAGCTGAACAGCAACTTGACCCAACATTTAATGGAAATTAATGGTAAAAGTCTAATGACATATGCAAAAAGGGAAGTGTAGATAAAGAAAGCTGTAGTGTTGACTCGTGAAGTTTCTAATAATCCTAATGCTAGCTGTACTACCAACATATTTCATATTAAACCATTTTTTCATTTTTGAAATCAATTTTCCAGGGAGGTAAATTAAATGCAATACTAAGAAATCAAAGAAACCTTTCTTCATGAAGTATCAGCATCTTCACAATAAGAAAGTGATATATAAGAAATAGCTAGAACAATTATCAATACCAATTTCGAAATTAAACCGCTAATATTGCTACATTTGCTGCCATGGAGTTCCACTAGCCGAGGCAGAGCCTTGGCTATTTCTGCTAGTGGCCACATTGCAGTCAACATAAGAGACTGCCAAAGAAACCATATAAGCTATGCCTAGTAAGGAGAAATGTAAAATAGTTAAAAGAGAAAGTAAAACAGTACACTGATGCAGGAAAGAGGACATTTAGTGAAATAGAAATTTCTCATTGTCTGAAAGGAATGACTGAAGTAAAATCCCTGTAACATAATTATATACTAGCAAACCCAGAAATGCTGGACAGTTGTAAAATATGTGTGGGAATTGAATACACATCTTTAGCACCTCTCTCTCCCCATCCTTATCTTACCACTGTATGATCTTGAGCCTTGATTGGAATGTCTCAATATGAGTAAGTGCATCCATTGAGATAACTAGTATACAGGGTATTCTAAAGACTTCTGCTACTGAATTTTTGAGGACAATAATTTCAATGACATTTCACAACTTTAATCTGCGTAGGAATAGGATTACAAAGTTTTCTAATCCTAACCCACAAGTGCAACTGGCCTCTTTCCTGTAAATATGATTGCTATGATGAAAACTTAGCAGCACATTCTGTATACAATTTGATTATACATAAGTAGGAAGAATTATGATAGGGGAAACAACTTGCATAACGGTAGACATGCCAGACTATGTTGGTTGAAACACTGTGTGAATAGATTAAGCTGTACATTTTCACAGCATAGCAATTTCTTTCTTGCAGTAACTTTATGCAGAAAACCTTAAGACATTTGTAAAAAAGAGGAAAAGTAGCCTATGTCAATATGAATGAGAGTATCAGATAAAAATACAAAACATATTGGTAAAGATTTTGCTATAGACTTTTGATAACACCCCCACCCCCTATCTGTCCAAATGTTCATTAGACAGTGTAAAAATATGAAGCAAAATACCCAAGTACTTTGAGATATTTGGTAACAACATTATACAGACTTGCCTATGTAGTAGCATAGCCTGCATGAATGCTTTGCACTCAACTATACATTTAGATCAGGCTGTTTCACGAGATCAAATTAAAATATGCCATTTTGAATCCACTCAATAGTAAGGATTTCTAAATCTCTGAGTAGGTAAATTACTTCAAGAGTATCACCCATAAATGAAGTAGTTGAGATATGTAGCCAATCATAGTATGAATTCGAAAAGAAGCATGTACTTATGTGACAAATAGCAGCTGGAATCTTGTGATATCTAATGATGTGATTGTATTTAAGAAATGGAATGCAGTTAAAATATCCTGGGATATTTAAATAATACACAGAGATACAAGTCGTCTGCATGGCAAGTAATTATAATAGGAATTTAACATCATAGGAAACAGGAGTAAAATAAGCAGTAACATTTTTAACCAATTCTGTTTATGCATTGTATTTGCCTATTAAAATTTAACAACTGTACCAGAGAAATACATAATGTGACACACCTCGTGAATGAAGTCAGTCGTGGCGTTTTCGAGTTGTCATCCCTGTATTCACCTTAGCGACAAGGGGAAACCACGAAAACCCAAGTCAGGATGGCTTGATATTTACTTAATAAACAAATAATCCCATAACATATATAAAGCTACAGTTAGCTCAATCCAAACACACACACAGTAAAAAGTCTGTTTTTACATGGCTGCTTTGTTCTGTACACTTTTTAAATATGGGCACATGAACTGCAACAGTATTTTCTTCATAACACTTCACAAGCATTCTTGAACGTGAATAGTATCATGTAGTTGGTGTATCTGTAGCTGCATCTGGAACAGAAAACCAGAAACGAACAGCAGAAAATCTCTTACACACAAAAACAGACACCTATTGTCTGAATAGAAATATAGACAATATTCTTGAATACATGCATACTGATTAAGAAAATTTTATGCAACTGATAAAAAAATGCACATACTTTGTAGCAGCCATCTATGACGACATTGAGACCTCATAAATGCCTAAATATATTCTCAGAGTTGTCCATAGTTGTCTTAACCATAGATTGCTTCATTATTCTCTTTGCAGTTTCAAACATATATCAAAATTAATAGAAAGTAGCTAATAGTTCTTACACTGCTGAAGGAGGCTAGTGATAGTGTGCCTGAAAACAGGAAGCAAAATTTAAGCCTGTTCAGACCACAAAATTTTCAGTTTGCCTTCAGTGTAGCATTCCCCTTTCAGTGATGTGAGGAGCTGCCAAAAATGACATGTCCCATCTTGATAACAGGATTAGATAAGGAATATGCAAGTTGCCGAAGTGGCATCACATCAAAAGAAAGGCACCCTGCCATTGTGCCACACAAATTATTATTATTATTATTATTATTATTATTATTATTATTCAGTTCTCACCCAGAACAGTAGAAAAGTGATGTCTTCTAGTTACTGGTATTTCAAACGCAAGGAGTCTAAAAATCAAGTGGCTTAGAAACAGGAGTACAATGACCAAGTTTAACATGTTGTTCTGAGACTACCAACATCATTCTATAAAAAAAAAAGAGGTTATCAAAAAGTAGTAGCAACAAAAATTGGTGTGCAAGGGTAGTAGCTAATATCTGACTCCATGCAGAAACATTGTTTCACAAAGGTTGGGAATCACTGATACAGTGTTAATGGAAGTGGTTAATAGTAATATGGGATAACAACATCATCTCGACACCGAGCAGGCCTACATCATCACTGCTAGATTGATTGACGCCGATAATACTGCGCTCATATCCAGCATTAACTTCACACCTTCTGACCCGACCATGCCTTTGCAAATGATAAAACAGCAGTTCCCAATAAACCTAGCTTTCGCTATGACCATTAATAAAGCATAAGGGAAAATATTTAAAAGGCAACCTCTTTTTCCACATGAAAAGTTGCACATAACTTTTTCACGAGTTTGCATTTCACTGATCTTCACGTTTGTGCTAAAGACACATACAGCCAACAAGTAAACGATGGTCATGTTATAACTGCTAACAGTCTTCTGAAAGACATTTTTGAAAATGAAGTTAATCTGACAAAGACAATATCTACTTTTATACGTCTTAAAATTAACCATATTGTACATTATAATGTCGATTTTTTGTACTGATGTTACTACTGTTTAAAATATAATTCCTTTTATTGAATAATAATTGTGTTCACTTATTTTTCCATTGCTACGTTATCAATCAAAATATGGTTCAAATGGCTCTGAGCACTATGTGACTTAACTTCTGAGGTCATCAGTCCCCTGGAACTTAGAACTACTTAAACCTATCTAACCTAAGGACATCACACACATCCATGCCCGAGGCAGGATTCGAACCTGTGACCGTAGCGGTCGCGTGGTTCCAGACTGTAGCTATTTTCCACTATATTATGTTACGTCAGTTGCTCTTTTCATCTAAAGTCTCGTTCCTCTCGAGGATACCGAGGATGGGTGTCGGGAGCAAGAGTGACACTCATTTTGCAACAACTCATTCGCGGAAAAAATCACCTCATCGTAACTGTAATGTGTGTGATTAGGAGTGCAGTTTTCTCTGACATGCCAGTCGTCTCTAGCCTTCTCCCCGCACACCAGGAGCCATGGCCGACTTTATACGTTCAAAGAACAGGGCAATATTGCAGTTTTCTTGCAAGTCCTTTGCCATCTCGTTACCTTAAAGCGTATGCAGAAAGTATCTCAGAGTTGGAGTTTCACGCATGTAGAAGATATACTCTACTTGAATGAGACAGGTTTTTTTTGAAAATAAGAACTCCGTAATCGTATGCGTAAGTTACAATTACGAAGTTCGTTCAAAAAGTTTCGCGCAGTCGTCTCTAATTTTTTTGTTTTTTGCAGGTGGAAAATGAAATTTTTTGTGAACATACTTGGAACATTTAGCTATACATTGAACCTACTCCATGTAGCCTCCATCAGCTGTGACGCATCTGGCCCAATGTTCTTTCCATGAGATAAATGCACTTTGGTAAAATTCTCGGGATTGACTTTTACGACATCGCTTGACACAGGAAATAAGGTCTTTCTCACTATCAAATGTTTTACCGCGCAGGTGGGCCTTCAGACGACCAAAGAGGTGAAAATCAGACGGAGCCAAATCCTGACTGTAGGGAGGATGAGGAAAAATTTTCCAACCCATTTTCCTGACTTTCTCCTGGGTCATAAGGGTTGTGTGGGGTTTGGCATTGCCATGATGTAGTCCGATGAGCTGACCCTGAAGCTGTGGGCTGTGGGTCTTGATGGCACGTCCCAGCTTGTCCAGTGACAAAAAGTGATGGCCCTGGTTAATTATGGAGCCAGGTCCCAAAAAGTCAATGAAAATGACACCACACTGATCCCAGAAGAAGGAGGCCATCACCTTTCGGCCTGCTGTTCGTGAAAGTCTTGGTTTCTTCTTCCGAGGACGCCTCTCCATGGATTACGTTTTGCTCTCAGGTTCGGACAAAAACAACCACGTTTCATCCTGGGTAATGCCGTCAAAACCCTGTTTCCACTCTTCAGCAGAGGTCTTCATGAGACCCTCGCACGCATTCTTCCTCATCTTTCTCATTTCTCTTGTTAATTATCTAGGTACCCAATGTGCACGGATTTTTCTGTATCCTAGTGACTGAACCAATGATAAACGAGTCATTTCAGCAAGCTGTCGTGTCGTCACACATCTGTCATTTTGGATGATTTGATCAATGCTCTCCTTCTTCACATCACTCACTGCCGTCGATGATCTACCGCATCATGGATTGTCCAGTAGAGAGAAATCACCTTCTTTATGCCTCTGCAACCACCGCTGGATACTGCTGCGATCCTCTGTATCCTCCCCATAAACAGGGAGCAACTTCCTGTGAATTACTGCGGCAGAGTCATCGCCGGGCTTGAAGAGGAACTCCATCACCGACCGTTGTCGCAACCTGACATCTACTTGAATGCTCATTATGGCTCACCTGTAAATGTTTTATATACCATCTTATAGCTGAATGTTCCAAGTACATTCACAAAAAATTTCATTCTTCTCCTACAAAAAATAAAAAAAAATTTGAAACGACTGTGCAAAACGTTTTGAAGGGCCTTTGTATCTCTATGTTTCTATCTCCATACAGATAGAACGTATGGTATTGTAAAATCTGACGACTCTTTGGAAACAGCCTGTATTTACTAAAAATTGTCGCCGTAACAAGTACTGCGAGTCGTCGTAATGGTTGTGTCGGGGCTGTCTGAACTCTTTATCTTCCACAATACATTATTAATCCAGTCCTAGTAACAAACGTGTTCCAGCTCCTGCGGAGATTTGTTATCGAAACGCCTCTTCTCTACAGCGAAGGCCGCTGGAGAAACACTCCAGGCACCCACGCGATTTCGCTACACTCTGCTCCTCTTGATTGCATTCACGAGTTTGTTTACATAACGATGGCGGCTCGCGCGCATTTCGAGTGGCACCTGAAGCTGACACTCGACAGACGTATAAATCTGTTCCGATCAGACCGTCTCTGCGAGAACTTCACTCCAGCCCCGACTGCTGACTGATAGGCCGCGACGTATAAAAGCGCCGGCTGCAGCCGCCGTTTATGCAGCACCTCAAATATTTATCAGCCATGAGGCGCAGGCGGGCGCGTCATTAAAATTTGGTCGTAACAAGTTGCGCGCTCCGCGTTTAGCGTTGCCTCCCCAACGGTAGTGCCCGGTCACCCCCTCTCTCTGCTTCCACCCCCACCCCCACCTCCCCTGCACGTCTATCCCCACCATCCAGTCCCCGCAGCCGCCCCCTCACCCCATCCCCACCTCACATCGGCATGCCTAGCTTGTAATTAACGAAGCGCACCGATTGTACCAAGCAGCGTAATTAATGCTTCTCGCTTGTTTTTCGCCGTCATCCGCTTTAATGGTCCAGTGTTTAATTTTCCATGGCTTTCGTCTCTGCATCCGCTGCAGAGAATAACACTTCATCGCAAGGATGAAACAGACTTCAGTTGATGCAGATATTCGTGTCGTAAATCCACACCTACATGCACAAGATTACTCTACAGTTCTCGCTTAAGCGTGTGCCAGGGGGTTCATAGAACCACTTTCAGACAATTTGTCGATAGATCCACTGTCGAATAGCTAATGTGAAAAATGAATGACTGAATTTTTCTGTGCGTGCTCTGATTTCTCTTATTTTATTACGATGGTCTTGTCTTCCTATATTTTAGTATTCAGATGAGGAAGTTTGTGGTTGAAGAGGGTAAAAGGATCTCTACAGAGAGGAAAACACCTTTGTTTATCATTCTGGGACATCCTCCCCCCAGTTTCGGGATAATACAAAAAATGTCCAAATGTGTGTGAAATCTTATGGGACTTAACTGCTAAGGTCATCAGTCCCTAAGCTCACACACTACTTAACATAAATTATCCTAGGGACAAACGCACACACTCATGCCCGAGGGTGGACTCGAACCTCCGCCGGGACCAGCCGGGGATAATACAAAACTACTTACCATTCTTTTAACTTTTGCCATGTCTTCCGTCAATACTAACTTGTAACGATGCCGAACTGCGCAACAATACTCCAGAAGAGTACCACAAGCGCAGTGTAGGCTGTCTCTTTAGCAGATGTGTTGTACCTTCCAAATTTTTAGTTGAATTATCGTTCGACTGAAATTTTACAGAAATTTTTTGTTCTTATGTGGGGGACCTCATGCTTTTTATTGCTTAGGATCAACTACCACATTTCACACCGTATAGATATCCTGTCTAAATAATTTCGAAACTACTTGCGATGACTTGAGTAGATAATAAACGACAGCATCATCTCGATACAATCAAGGAGGGCTGCTCAGATAGTCACCGAAGTTTCCTAAATGACGAAAGGCGGAGGATCTACTATACCACCACATATCTCTTCGGTCTCGCTCAGTGACTTCCCAACAGTTACTGCGGACTATCATCTTTCCGGTAGGATTCACGATTGCAGTAACACAATTCATTAAATGCTGCTAGTGAGGAAAGGTGGAAAAAGTCGTCTGTCAATGTAGAAATATTGAATCAACTTGAGATCCCCTGTCGATAGTACTCATTAACTTGTTGACTTTACAAGGACGATATTTTCTGGATCCCTGCTGGGTATGTGTCAACAGATAATTTTCTTCGACGTATTTCATTTCCTACTGCAAACTGGCTAATTACTTCTGTTTCCTTTCTTGTATGTTGACGCTGAAAGTTTCCAATCAAATAGCCGATTTCAGTTTTTCTATAATATTCTTTCGTTTTCTCGGAAACTAATATTTGCTGACACTTTGCATAGATGTTTCTGTGATCAGTGTTGATATATGTCCTCGGAGTATTTAGCGACGGCATACATACGGTTCTTGGTTTTCAAGCCGCGTCAATTCCAATAAAATGCCCGAGCCTTCGATGACCATCTCCACCATCGTCATCAGGAGTTCACTGACTGCCGGAGCTGCTACTGTTTCTCGCTTGTATAGGCATGATAACATCATCAGCCAATTAAATAGAGCCAATATCGCACTCGCGTAAGTCGACGCGGCCAGCTAGCGGAGCTATTACCCGCTGCAGCACCGGTGGCGTCAGGTGGCGCCAGGGGCAGGCGCCACGTTTGAAACGGCCGCTCCCGCTTCGCGCATCTGTCTCTGCTTTCTTTCGATGTCCAACGCCCATCCCCATGCCCTGCTGTTGAAATTATTGTTGTTTAAACGAATCTCGGCCGCTTCCTTTATAACGGAGTCCGAATATGTAGATTCATGAGAAAACACTTTTGTATTTTCGTGCTGTATTTTATGTCTGTTTTCTAGGCAATCCTCCGCTATGGCCGACCTGTCATGCTCCCTTTGTTTTATATGGCGCCTGTGCTCATTATATATATAATGCGTCACTGCGAGATGTTGAGCGGAATCTTATGGACATGAGTTCCCGGCTTATTGGCCAACCAGCGTTCAGGCAGTTTACGTGCACATCGGCGATTTGATTTTGAAACAACGTATGGTAGTTAGTAAGGACGGAAACTTTTATGTGGATTTCCGATTACACAAACTTGGTTCGTTGGCGGCTGCTAGACCGCAGAACCTTAACAATTCCGTTTTCTTATCGGATGATTTACAGTCTTCCATATTTGAAATGGCTTCGTTCCAAACCAAAGCCGGTTTCATTCCATTGTGTTCCTGATTAAGAATCTGCGAGTGTACTGAACCCTTTAAATTTCAATGTCACTAGCAAGGGAACCTCCCCATCGCACCCCCCTCAGATTTAGTTACAAGTTGGCACAGTGGATAGGCCTTGAAAAACTGAACACAGATCAATCGAGAAAACAGGAAGAAGTTGTGTGGAACTATGAAAATAATAAGCAAAATATATAAACTGAGTAGTCCATGCGCCAGATATGTAACATCAAGGAGATTGTAAACTGAAGTGCGCCGTGGTCCCGTGGTTAGCGTGAGCAGCTGCGGAACGAGAGGTCCTTGGTTCAAGTATTCCCTCGAGTGAAAAGTTTAATTCATTTTATTTAATTTATGATTATCACATCCACAAGAAAATCTAAATCGGACAAGGTAGAAGAATCTTTTTACCCATTCGTCAAGTGTACAAGTTCGGAGGGTCGACAACATATTCCTGTCATGTGACGCACATGCCGTCACCTGTGTCGTATAGAATATATCAGACGTGTTTTCCTGTGGAGGAATCGGTTGACCTATGACCTTGCGATCAAATGTTTTCGGTTCCCATTGGAGAGGCACGTCCTTTCGTCTACTTTTTTGTGGTGCGATAGCAAAACACAGACACTAAACTTATCACAGTGAACAGAGACGTCAATAAACGAACGGACAGATCATAACTTTGCGATAACAAAGAAAGTAAACTTTTCACTCGAGCGAAGACTTGAACCAAGGACCTCTCGTTCTGCAGCTGCTCACGCTAACCACGGGACCACGGCGGTCCGCGGCTTACGCAAACCTTGATGTTGCTTATCTTTTGCATTGACTACTCAGCTTGTATATTTTGCTTATTATTTTCATAGTTCCACACAACTTCTTCCTGTTTTCTCGATTGATCTGTGTTCAGTTTTTCAAGGCCTATCCACTGTGCCAACTTATAACTAAATCTGAGGGGGGTGCGATGGGGAGGTTCCCTTGTAAGTAGCTCGAATTCTGCTTGATTTTTGCTCACATGTAATATCGGGTGGTGTAAATGATTCCTTACTTTCGTTCATCATATTAGAAGTTACGGGAAAGCCTGCAGTTACATATTTTTTGCTGCTTAGCACAACGCGTTTCGATAATTAATAAATTCTCGAATTGCGTTGTGATAAGCAACAAAAAATAAGTAACTGGTACAGTTTTCACTATATAAATCGTAAATGATTCCACATTTATTTTTTGTTTGACACAAAACAGAACCTGATATCATAGCATTGCGTTCTGTGAACTCATGTACACTCCTGGAAATGGAAAAAAGAACACATTGACACCGGTGTGTCAGATCCACCATACTTGCTCCGGACACTGCGAGATCACACGCACGGCACAGCGGACACACCAGGAACCGCGGTGTTGGCCGTCGAATGGCGCTAGCTGCGCAGCATTTGTGCACCGCCGCCGTCAGTGTCAGCCAGTTTGCCGTGGCATACGGAGCTCCATCGCAGTCTTTAACACTGGTAGCATGCCGCGACAGCGTGGACGTGAACCGTATGTGCAGTTGACGGACTTCGAGCGAGGGCGTATAGTGGGCATGCGGGAGGCGGGGTGGACGTACCGCCGAATTGCTCAACACGTGGGGCGTGAGGTCTCCACAGTACATCGATGTTATCGCCAGTGGTCGGCGGAAGGTGCTCGTGCCCGTCGACCTGGGACCGGACCGCAGCGACGCACGGATGCACGCCAAGACCGTAGGATCCTACGCAGTGCCGTAGGGGACCGCACCGCCACTTCCCAGCAAATTAGGGACACTGTTGCTCCTGGGGTATCGGCGAGGACCATTCGCAACCGTCTCCATGAAGCTGGGCTACGGTCCCGCACACCGTTAGGCCGTCTTCCGCTCACGCCCCAACATCGTGCAGCCCGCCTCCAGTGGTGTCGCGACAGGCGTGAATGGAGGGACGAATGGAGACGTGTCGTCTTCAGCGATGAGAGTCGCTTCTGCCTTGGTGCCAATGATGGTCGTATGCGTGTTTGGCGCCGTGCAGGTGAGCGCCACAATCAGGACTGCATACGGCCGAGGCACACAGGGCCAACACCCGGCATCATGGTGTGGGGAGCGATCTCCTACACTGGCCGTACACCACTGGTGATCGTCGAGGGGACACTGAATAGTGCACGGTACATCCAAACCGTCATCGAACCCATCGTTCTACCATTCCTAGACCGGCAAGGGAACTTGCTGTTCCAACAGGGCAATGCACGTCCGCATGTATCCCGTGCCACCCAACGTGCTCTAGAAGGTGGAAGTCAACTACCCTGGCCAGCAAGATCTCCGGATCTGTCCCCCATTGAGCATGTTTGGGACTGGATGAAGCGTCGTCTCACGCGGTCTGCACGTCCAGTACGAACGCTGGTCCAACTGAGGCGCCAGGTGGAAATGGCATGGCAAGCCGTTCCACAGGACTACATCCAGCATCTCTACGATCGTCTCCATGGGAGAATAGCAGCCTGCATTGCTGCGAAAGGTGGATATACACTGTACTAGTGCCGACATTTTGCATGCTCTGTTGCCGGTGTCTATGTGCCTGTGGTTCTGTCAGTGTGATCATGTGATGTATCTGACCCCAGGAATGTATCAATAAAGTTTCCCCTTCCTGGGACAATGAATTCACGGTGTTCTTATTTCAATTTCCAGGAGTGTATGTTTGTTCCTGCTTAGAACGCCGTGTGTCTACCGCTCGACACGATTGTTTTGTCATGTACGTTGCGGCGTGAAGTCAAGCGCCGGCACCCTAGTCGGGAACGATAGAGAAGAGATGGCTGTGAGAAGACGTCAGCCAATCGCACGCTGACCGACCCCCCTCCAGGACGACAATGCGACAGCAGCGGCCCCTATGTGGAGAGCACATAAGCGCCGCGACCGACTGGCAACGCCCCAGATGAATAGCCGCTTCAAGACTAGAGACATGGATGGAAGCGTCGACGCTCGTTACTTTGCTTGTACACTCCATGTAACACAGTCTTGGGAATTGTTATACTGAAGAGATTCCTTATTTTGTATGTCGCCCTTTGCTTGCGACACATGTGTGTAACCGCAAACTTAAGTATTGTATCTTTTCATTTTGTAATAAAACTCATTAATACCATTTGTTTGAATTGTTTGTCTACCGAACCGAGAACGTAGGATTCCTAAACTCCACATATTTGAAGACGAGCGTGGAGACATAACAACTTATGTTGCCCGATTCTACATTACATTTGTTTACATCAATTTTTCATACTCTCTCTTATGTAATGGAGAGTTCGACGTTAGAACTTTTGACATCATCGATGTTCAACTTTATTAATCTTGTCACAAAATGAGTACCTGGGTGTAAAACTGATTTGAGTGGTGTTGCTTCTTGCCATTGAGAGTGCCTTGTAATGTTACTAAGATAATAAGATGTTATTGCGCCTTTTATTGTTATGTTACAAATGGTTCAAATGGCTCTGAGCACTATGGGACTTAACATCTATGGTCATCAGTCCCCTAGAACTTAGAACTACTTAAACCTAACTAACCTAAGGACATCACACAACACCCAGCCATCACGAGGCAGAGAAAATTCCTGACCCCGCCGGGAATCGAACCCGGGAACCCGGGCGTGGGAAGCGAGAACGCTACCGCACGACCACGAGCTGCGGGCCTGTTATGTTACAAAATGTTTTATGTACACTACTGGCCATTAAAATTAGTACACCACGAAGATGACGGGCTGCAGACGCGAAATTTAACCGACAGGAAGAAGATGCTGTGATATGCTAATGATTTGCTTTTCAGAGCATTCACACAAGGTTGGCGCCGGTGGCGACACCTACAACGTCCTGACATGAGGAAAGTTTCCAACCGATTTCTCATAAACAAACCGCAGTTGACCGGCGTTGCCTGGTGAAACGTTGTTGTGATGCCTCGTGTAAGGAGAAATGCGTCCCATCACGTTTCCGACTTTGATAAAGGTCGGATTGTAGCCTATCGCGATTGCGGTTTATCGTATCGCGACATTGCTGCTCGCGTTGGTCGAGCACCAACGACTGTAAGCAGAATATGGAATAGGTGGGTTCAGGAGGGTAATACGGAACGCCGTGCTGGATCCCAACGGCCTCGTATCACTAGCAGTCGAGATGACAGGCATCTTATCCGCTTGGCTGTAACGGATCGTGCAGCCACGTCTCGATCCCTGAGTCAACAGATGGGGACGTTTGCAAGACAACAACCATCTGCACGAACGGTTTGACGACGTTTGCAGCAGCATGGACTATCAGCTAGAAGACCATGGCTGTGGTTACCCTTGACGCTGCATCACAGACAGGAGCGCCTGCGATGGTGTACTCAACGACGAACCTGGGTGCACGAATGGTAAAACGTCATTTTTTCGGATGAATCCAGGTTCTGTTTACAGCATCATGATGGTCACATCCGTGTTAGGCGACCTCGCGGTGAACGCACATTGGAAGCGTGTATTCGTTATCGCCATACTGACATATCACGCGGCGTGATGGTATGGGGTGCCATTGGTTACACGTCTCGGTCACCTCTTGACGGCACTTTGAACAGTGGACGTTACATTTCAGATGTGTTACGACCCGTTGCTCTACCCTTCATTCGATCCCTGCGAAACCCTACATTTCAGCATCATAGTGCATGTCCGCATGTTGCAGGTCCTGTACGGGCCTTTCTGGATACAGAAAATGTTCGAATGCTGCCCTGGCCAACACATTCTCCAGATCTCTCACCAATTAAAAACGTCTAGTCAATGGTGAACGAGCAACTGGTTCGTCACAATACGCCAGTCACTACTCTTGATGAATTGTGGTATCATGTTGAAGCTGCATGGGCAGCTGTACCTGTACACGCCATCCAAGCTCTGTTTGACTCAATGCCCAGCCGTATCAAGGCCGTTATTACGGCCAGATGTGGTTGTTCTGGGTACTGATTTCTCAGGATCTATGCACCCAAATTGCGTAAAATGTAATCACATGTCAGTTCTAGTATAATGTATTTGTCCAATGAATACCCGTTAATCATCTGCATTTCTTCTTGGTGTAGCAATTTTAATGTCCTGTAGTGTAAAATTTCCCATTTGTAAGTGAGATTGTGTGGTACAGTGACAACCAGTTTCCATAGCACCGAATGATTTAACTAGAACGTTCAGTAATGAAAACACAAGACTGGTGTATGATTTGCTTCGAAATTTTTATCGAGTTTGGAGGTTTGTTAGTAGGGAATTGATTTCTGTCAAATTGTATTGTACCAATTAATAACATGTAAACACATCTACTTAACTGCTGTTGCCTTTTTTAGCATTTTTAAGGGAGAATTTTTTATCTGACATTACACTGTAGTGTGGGAGCTGAACTAGACTCTAATTAATGCTGTCACGTTTTGTCCCTGACTTTATATTTATTTGTCATGTCTTGATCTCTTTTTAACAATAAGTAGTCCATACAGAACTTCATCGCACTTTGCGACTGCCATTTTTACTGTGCTGTACAGGGTGGAACCTCTAACGTGCGTTTAAAACAATTCGACGACAACTGAACGTGATCCGAATCAGCAAAGAGTGTTTATGCTTTTCCAACCCTCCTGTTTCGTGCCTTCCCCTGGCGTGTTCATGGAGGGGTGCGACATTGACACTTGCGTGAAAAGAACGGAAAGTTGTCCCTCTAAGGCCACGTAGTCCAGTACAACTCTTAGTGCCGCCCGCCCACCTTCGTTGAGCACTTTAAAAGTGTACCTGTACAGAACGAAACTGTGACGAGAGTCTTACGCGTCTGCAGGCAGGCTACGCTGCTGATCCTGCACCTGCTAGCAGTCCATCAGAACTCGGAGGAGTGTCGAAGGGTTTGCTGTCTGTAAGCGCCTCTTAATGTCGGGACATGTTGTCTCTCTTGAGGTGAATTTTTTAAAGTGCTCAACAAAAGCTGGTAGGTGGCAACGAGTACGCTGCCATACTGGAAGGTCTTAACAGTTTATTATATTTTTATTTAATTTATTTATTTATTTAAGAAAGTTGTTAAATTCTCTGCTCCTTATTTATTTTTGGTGTTTTTAGTTATGATTTCTAGGGGTTTTATTTAGGTTTTAGCTTCAGTGTTTTTAAAGCTAAAGAATATAAGTCTTTGATTTTCAATACCACAGGAGAGCTGGATATATGTCCCGCAGCGTCGGTCTCGCTGACACTACTCGTCGGAAATGCTCCACCTGAAATCTCTAAAATGTTTATTTCGCTACGAAGATCGTTCGACATAACTAGGTGCTTATCTTGTATGATGCGTATGGGTTGATGTGTCCAACTTTATCACCGAAAAATTTATTGCTTCTGAGATATTCTGTCGAAGAATATTGACCGTGTAAAAGATGCAGGCTCGCACTATCATTCCACACTGCACTTCCGATAGATCTACATCACGTGGTATCTGAAGAATGTTTGTCAAACCTTTTATAAATTGATAAATACACGCCTTAAATGCGTATTATTTTCTTGAATTTGTTTATTGTTCCATCGACTAACTAAACATTCACAATGGAGCTTGATAGCGTCACACAACAATAGCAAAATCTCTCGAACATAAAACACGTCAGATCTCCGTAATCACTTCACACAAGTCCTCAAATATACATCTTTGGTTACTTATTCTAGAGAGATGCGTCCGTAGCAGGGAACGTCCAATTCTCGCAGGCATTTTATACTACGCTTGGCATTAATAATTCGCCGCACATTGCCAATGTTTACGATCCATCCTAACAGGCATATGTGTTATTTTTTTACGCATGCATTACTGCCGTACCGCCCTACCTTACCCGAAAACAGTCAACAATTAAATAAAACGTATTAAATTTCTCAACTTTCGCTGTTTGCTATTCAGATTCAGAGATATGTAAAGAGGCAGAATACGACGCTACGGTCGGCAACGTCTATGTAAGACAAGAAGTGTCTGGCGCAGTTGTTAAGGTACGTTTACACATGTAAGACAAGAAGTGTCTGGCGCAGTTGTTAAGGCACGTTTACACTGGGATGCATGTATCGTGAGATCGGTTACTGCAGCTACAATGGCAGGTTATCACGATTTAAGAGAGTTTTAACGTGGCTCAAGAGCGATGGGACACAGCATCTCCGAGGTAGCGATGAAGTGGGGATTTTCCCGTACGACTATTTCAGAAGTGTACCACGAATATCAAGAATCCGGTAAAACATCAAATCGCTGCGGCCAGGAAAAGTTCCTGAAAAAACGGGGCCAATGACGACTGAAGAGAATCGTTCAACGTGACAGAAGTGCAATCTTCGCAAGTTGCTGCAGATTCCAATGATGGCCATCAACAAGTTTCAGCGTGCGAACCATTGAACGAAACATCATCGATATGGGTTTTCGGAGCCGAAGAACCACTCGTGTACAACTTGATGACTGCAAGATACACAGCTTTACGCCGCAGCTGAGCCCGTCAGCATCGACATTGGACTGTTGATTACTGGTAACATATTGTCTGGTCGGACGAGTTTCGTTTCAGATTGTATGGTTCAAATGGCTCTGAGCACTATGGGACTTAACATCTGAGGTCATCAGTCCCCTAGAACTTAGAACTACTTAAACCGAACTAACCTAAGGACATCACGGACATCCATGCCCGAGGCAGGATTCGAGCCTGCGACCGTAGCTGTCGCGCGGTTCCAGACTGAAGCCCCTAGAACCGCTCGGCCACTCCGGCCGGTTGAGAATGTATCGAGCGGATGTACGTGTACGGATATGGAGGCAACTTCATGAATCCATGGACCCCGCATGTCAGCATGGGACTATTCAAGCTGGTGTAAGCTCTGTAATGATGAGGGGCGTGTGCAGTTGGAGTGATATATGACCCCTGATACGTCTAGATACGACTCTGACAGGTGACACGTACGTAAGTTTCCTGTCTGTCACATGCATCCGTTCATGTCCATTTGGCATTCCGACGGACTTGGGAAATTCCAGCAGGACAATGTGATACCCCACACGTTCAGAATTGCTAAAGAGTGGCTCCAGTAACACTCTTCTGAGCCTAAACACTTCGCTGGCCACCAAACTTCCCAGACATGAACATTATTGCGCATATATGGGATGCCTTGCAACGTGCTGTTCAGATGAGATGTCCACCTCCTCGTACTCTTACGGATTTATGCACTGCCCTTCAGGATTCATGGTGTCAATTCCCTCCAGTACTACTTCAGACATTAGTCGAGCCCATGCCACGTCGCGTTGCGGCACTTCTGCGTGCTCGCGGTGGCTCTACACGATATTAGAGATAGGTATACCAGTTCCTTTGGCTCTTCAGTCTGTAGGAAAACTTTTGAAAGTATTTTTTCAAGTTTCCTTGTATAGGGAACAAATTTCCAGCTGATGAATAAATAAAAAACAATTTTGTGTTTGTGACCTGGCACAGCACTTAGCCACCTTTTCGACTAAACTTGCCGAGACCATTGAGTGAACCAACTTCTAAGGTATAAGACTTAACAATTAAACGCTACACCTCTTATACACACATAACTATTTTTATTTCTTTTTCTCTACTTCAATTAAAACTTGTAAACTATAGTGTGAGAAGATAAAAATTTCTCCTTGAAATGTGAACTAATGTTTATTAATTTTTATACTCCATAAAGCCCTACCTGTTTCAAGGATTAGAGCTTCTTGCGTACCTTTAAATGCCTTTCTCTGCTGATACTTAACTCAGCCTCCCCCACTTTCCAACGGAATTCAAATTTCTGGGTAACTTTCGTTTCCACTGAGTATAAAATACTAGTGAAACATTTTACTTTCATAAACCAAGCACTTTAGCATAGGGTTATGGTGAAGATTTCAGATACTCATCTAAAAGTTACAGAATACATGGGCCATTACACTCACCTGCCCTTTCACAATACATTGCTTCTCAACTAACCATAAAGCTCCACTCTTCGTAATATTGTTAAACGATATTTCCTGCAGATACTTGAAGACCACATACTCACAACTTTCCCTACATCTTTGGAATACAACAAAATTTACCCAGTTCACTCTGATAAAATTTTTCGAAATCCTTTTCAATTATTTCTTACAAACTAAAAGTCACGTAACCAAAAGACACGAAAACTCATTCGTTGACAGTTCTTTCATTCCTTTGGTTTGGTATTTGATCAACAAAACATTAAACACTTGGCACAGAAAAAATAATAGTGCCACCCTATTATGACATTAGTTTAGGAAGTTATTAGACAAGGGTGAATTTTCATTCTTAGTGCAAGATGAGGTTCCGGTATCTAATGCTGGGGTGAGTTACCTTCAATTCAGTGCACCTGTGACATTACTCTGCTCAAGGCCAAAATTCCATCTATACACAACCACAAAATAACGACAACTCAGTTAGGTTAGGGTGTGCTACCAGAACCTCTAGCAATACGATACGGAAGAATGCTAATACCAGCCCGCTGTCACAAATCAACAACTCACAATCGGAATCACTCACATTTGTTCATTTCAGCCTTTAAACATACATAACAATAAATAATTACTCAGCCCATTAACTATTAACTCGCTACAGAAGATCTACTTTTACCTTCGGAATCGGTAGGTTTATCATAACTCTGTTAATCACGAAAATAGAAACCTATTCGTCCAACAATTTATCATGAAAGGATGTGCGAAGCGATAATATCGTCAGGTGTGTCTTCCTACCGTGACTTACCATAGCCAATAGCTCGTACCCGACAACGA
This sequence comes from Schistocerca nitens, assembly GCF_023898315.1. Classification (NCBI taxonomy): domain Eukaryota; kingdom Metazoa; phylum Arthropoda; class Insecta; order Orthoptera; family Acrididae; genus Schistocerca; species Schistocerca nitens. Next base: position 1,044,888,457 of record NC_064615.1, on the reverse strand, counting down.
TTTGTACCATGACTATCTCTTTGATCGGCTAAAGTGGTACTGCCTACGTGGACCACTTTAAAACTGACTCAAACCATTAATATGGGCAAATGTATAGCGCCACTGGCCCGTTAAATAGTTTCAATGTTATTAATGACGACCGTCTGACACATTATCACAGAGAAGACGGTAGCTTCTGTGGATTGCGAGGCAGTTCTCGAACATGGCATACTGCATCTCGAATTTATGACACAAGTACACACATATAAGAAAACTTTTACAAGCGTGTTTTCGTTTTCCGAAAAGTATTTCCAGATGTCGCAGGACATAATGCGTTTCCAGATCTTTCAGTGATCAACTATAAGCTATTCACTACATCACTTTACCTGTTAGTATATCTTGACTGATGTTTGATGTTCACTCTATTCAGTGCCTGCTGTATATTACATTGTGCTGATTTTGTAACTGTTTTCTGTTAAGTCAACTTCATTTACGTTAGTCAGACTGTGTTCATCGATGTGTTACTTAGTCGTCACTGGGGCAGTTACATGGCATAGTTTTGTCATATCAAGGCACATTAGCTCTACTTTGCGTTAGTACAACCATTTATAATCAGAACAGCCACCATACCAGTGCAGTTTTCCAGTCATTACTTACGAATTTTTCATATACTCCGGAAAGGACGTAGTAGACGCACAATATGGACGGAAAGACTTGCCTTTTTTTAAGTTACTTAAGTTACTTCACTACACCAAGGATATCTACTTCTGTGGAGGGTATCTACTCTGTGTTTAGTACTTAGGTCGATAATATACGAATAATAAGTAATAACGGATTTTGCAGTCTATAATTGCAAGTGTGAGTTAATATTTGTGACTAGTCATGGGTCATTTTTCGAGGAAGCGGATCTTTCGCTTCAAAAAAGAAATTTACACAGTAATAACACATCAAAAATGAAAATGCATTTCGGCTTGCATCCCGATACACCTGATCAACGGGAACACTGAGTCTACTGTACTTAATTCAAATTTTCAGGAGGACAATGTATAATTATTCGAATATCTAAAATCATGGTGAAGCATTTTATTATTGAGAGAAGCACAGAGTTCCAAGTGGTGCATATTCAGTTTACCATAAGACCTATTCTTAAATACGATTTTACTATCCTGTATTTTCTTCCTAGATTAGTAAGCTGTTGTACCGATGGATTACATATATACCCACAGCTATGTACATATTCATACCTACATATGCACTTTGCCCCCCTCCGCTGCTCCTCCTCCTCCTTTTCCGTCAAACTCACTTGAATATACATCGCAAGTTGTAACCTCCCCACAGAAAATTTAAAAGGACAATACTTAATAGAAATGGAGCCAAGTGTAACCTCCCCACAGAAATTTTAAAAAAGACTATATTTATTAGTAATGGAGCCACAGCTAAGCGTGACCTTCCCACAGAAATTTTAAAAAACAATATTTATTAGAAATGGTGCCACAGCTAAGTATAAACTCCCCACAAGAATATTAATGGCAAAGACAATTAAATGAAAGCTCGCTATCTGACTCAAGTACAAGTTCCCATTAAATAATGAACGCTAATCCCATGATAATGAAACTGTAATGATAACCTAAACTCAATTCAACCGAAAAGTCGGTGTTTGCCCTGTGCGAAACGAGAATAAATTTCTTACCTTAGTGAAACTGCATGTCAAAATTCTGCTCTTATTGTTCTCTGGCTCTTGCATGAAAAGCATTGGAAGTACCTTTTAAAAATCTTTGTTAAAAGGAAATGGAAGGAAATTTGAATGATTGTCTCTAAAATTGCTTTTAAATCAAAATTATTATTGGGGGCGATTTTTGAAAGTTAAATTACAATGACTGTTCGTTACATTATCTGATGAGCGCAAAGCTGCATGATTATTTATTTAAATAAATTATACCTCGTCCTGAATCTCGACCATTGCGATGCCGGCGCCCGCCGACTGCTCTCCGCTACTGCTAGCAACCGACTCCAAGCACTACTGAGGACTGACTACTGCAGACTGACTGACTGCTCGCTACTGCGAGTCGAGCGCAACTGCTCTGGTCAGAGATTCTACAATGTCTCAGCATCGCTGCCGCACAACATACGTGTTTCATAACCCTCCACTGGGGGGGCAAAAATTTGGCAGCGATGGTGAGTCATTTGGACTTGCCATCGTAACAAATTTTTCCTTTAATTAACAAAATATTTAGATGTATCACATGAATTAAATGTTGTGCGCATGCACTGATTACAAAACATTACAGACAAGACAAAATATAAGTACAAAACAAATCAGGAAAGATGTATATACAAATTATTTGACAGATAACAAAGTGTACACACACTAAAAAATTCTTTAGCAGTTTCATAACAGGCAAAAAAAAAAAAAAATCATGTTGACAAGTGTCATGAGTGCACATGCACTGCAGTGGAGAACATATCAGTAAAAGACGAAATGTATATACAAGAGTAACAAATGACATAAATCGTAAAAGGTATACAGAATGAACACAAATCATATCGAAAATTGAGAAGAGTGCACAGGCACTGTAGTTCAGTTGAAAACATATTCACATAAGTGCACATGCACTGAAAACTTTTGAACATTTTTATAACAAATAAACGCAAGAGTAGAAAAAATCATCAAATCACAAAAAGTATATACAATATAGATGACAAGAGTGCACACATACTGCACTTCAAAACAAATCGAAAATGTCTTTAGTATTTTGACAACAAATGGCAAAAATCATGTCGACAAGTGACACAAGTGTACTCGCACTAGAGTTCAACAAATCGAGAAAAAATGTATAGGCCATGAACATAAATGGTGTTAGTAAAAATTGATTTTCACTATTAGGATAGGAAAAGAAAGGATTGCATCATGGTTGTAGCACTTTAGTTTGCACATAGCTGCACTGAAAGTCCATATCTTTCCACAGAATCACAACTAAGTGATACAATCTGCAGTTCCGTTCCCAGAAGTATTTATCAGCTTATCAAGACAGTGAAACGTCGTAGTAGTATTCCATACTATCATTTGGCAGTATACCAGGTACACCAAACAGTGGGACCAGAATAACGTCTTCATCGCTTACGGTGGTGGACAGCATGTCGTGTCAACACCACGCTCTTAAGAGGCACACCAACGTAGAATTAGTGCAAAACCAAATATAGTGCTCCATGATAATGAGGATGGACAAGACAAATGGATGTTACAATAATTTCAGGTAGTTAGGTCAGAAGGTGAAGGACATTAACTAACACACAAGTCTTGATTAGTGATTACATAAGTAGTTTGCGGTATCCATACTCTAGTCATTGAACATTTCTGTACCATGAATGTAGTATTACAGAAAAATGTTCATTAATTAATTTAAAGACAAGAGTGGTAATCAATCGCCATCAAGTATTGAGTATTACAAAACATTTTTCCTCATTCAAATGACATATTTACAAGTAACTATTAACACTCAGTGGCTTAGCAACTTTCGATTAGTACAAAATATTTATCATCATTCAGTATTAATATGGGAAGTCATCATTGAAAACACTAACAAAACGTTAAGTTACATTAGTTATTGGCACTTAGTGGCCAGCAAGTATTGAATAGTATAAAACATTAGTCATCATTCAGTATTATTCATATCATTAAGAAATCATTATTAAAAATCAGTTAATTACAGTCATAGCATTAATAAGCATGGGCATTATAAGTTACATTAATTATGGGCACTCAGTGGCCAGCAAGTATTGAATAGTATAAAACATTAGTAGCATTAATAAGCATGGGCATAATAAGTACTCTCATTACAATAGATGGTGGCAATTATGTTTAGGTATCATTAAGAAGTCATTATTCAAGTGACATACTATTCAGAGCTGATCAGTGTTATTCAGAATTATCATAAACTAGTGACATTATCTGGGACTGTTAATACATTTTGTTTTTTTTTGCTAGCAATGCATTGCTTTGGGTAATTATAAGGGAAAGCAAGAAGAAATAAGAGAAAAAATTGCTTCTAGGTTGTTCCTATAAATGAAAAGATTGTGTAACGTCATTCGTCATGAGTCAGCTGTAGCAAGGTTATCACATTTATAAATGATAGACACAAGTGGGTAAAAAAAAATGCAAGTACTAGAACAGGTATAATAAGTAACAAGTTTAGTAACTATCATAAAAAGCTTCTCCTGAAAGAAAAATACAAAATGGATTATTGAGCTGAAAGAAGAAACGCAGACTATGCTGAAAAGTAGTGAACTTCGAATTAACAGGTAGTGAAATGTGTATAAAAAATGTGTTCCATAGCTGTCCTTTCCAAAACTTTCAGTCATCCTACTACGCAATATAACACCTGCTGTCAAAGTAAACTGCAACAAATACTTAAATAACTACATAGCATAAATACATAACTTCAACATTATCCTCATCTGTAAAGAAAAACTTCATTATTCATATCATCATAACTCCATCATTATCATCACCTGTAAACAAAAACTTCATTATTCATAGTACCATATTCTTCATCATTGTTCATTATCAGCATTCATTATCATCTGCAAAAATCATTTCATTATTCATCACACAACTATTCCTAATCCCTAGCATATTTCATCACTTAAAACTAAAATGTGTAGTTCTATCTGACAGCTTGCATCAATCGCTTTGTATTCTGAAAGAAAAAATTAGTTAAGACTGCTATTCTGCGATGTGTATAATATATTCTGGTTAATGCTTGTTAATTCTGATCCATTTACTCGTCCTCATTAGCTTATTGCATCTTCTTTCGTTTATTCCATAGGTGAAATTCCCACTTCTGTTTAATTCATTTCCTGTACGCATCATTTATTTCTGAAATTGATGAACAAAGATTAATGTCTTGCATTTAAATCATATACCCATTAAATAGTGACTGGTTAATGGTGACTCAATTAAGCATACAACATAACATGACAGAAAACGTAATATCTCAAAGCACAGACAGTGTTTAAAGGCAAAAAGTGTACAGAGAATATCGTAATGCAGCAGCAAAAAAAGGAAAATGTAAAACAGTTACGATGTTGAGATATCACAAGGCAAAATGTCAAAGTCAAATGGTGTGTGTTATACTTTAACTAGTTCACAGTGCATACAAACAAAACATGATAACAATCGTACATACATAAGAAAGACAAAATGTGACATTCGTTGTGTTCAGCTTATATGTAGTGTAGTTAATAGATGCGATAATTAAAGACTTCAATGGAGAGAGAATTTGATAAAATTAATGCGTCATTATAGAGAATTGCATAATTATTCATAAAATGCGTAAGTTCATCTGAAAAAATGCACGGTCTAGTGTGTAACGACAAGAAGAGCGACCTGCTAACCTTACCTTGCCGGGCACTTGCCAAGAAAAAATACGATAATCATCAATAGGTAGTCACATAAATGTAATTGCATAAGTGGTCACAAAATGTGTAAGTTCATCTGGAAAATATGCACGGTCTGATGTGTAACGACAAGAAAAGCGACCTGCTAACCTTACCTTGCCGGGCACTTGCCAAGAAAAAATACGATAATCATCAGTAATTAGTAATGTCAATATAATTGCATAAGTGGTCATAAAATGTGTAAATTCATCTGAAAAATATGCACGGTCTGATGTGTAACGACAAGAAAAGCGACCTGCTAACCTTACCTTGCCGGGCACTTGCCAAGAAAAAATACGATAATCATCAGTACTTAGTTATGTGAATATAATTGCATAAGTGGTCATAAAATGTGTAAACGGCCTCATAGCATGTTACATCGTAAAGTGGTTTCATTCGATAAAGGGTTTAATGTTTGACACATGATGGTTGCCTTTCGATTTTCTGGTTCTCAGAGTTTCGACGTGTACAACATTGGGGTGAGGAATGCTGCGAATCCGATATGGACCTGCGTATAGAAGTTCAAATTTACTGCACTTACCTTTTAATTTGCTGGATAAATAGTGTGTACGTACTAATATCTTCTGTCCAACGTGAAAATCTCGGTGTCTACAAACCTGTTTTTGCTGTCTTCTCCGGCGCTCTGCGGCACGTTTAATGTTGTTCAGCGCAATGTCAATTATTTCGTGGTGTCGTAATCGACGAGATGTAGGAAATGTTACTAATTCTTTGATTTTGTTTGGTGGTTCAACGTTTTTCAGTATAACAGACGGAGGTAGCATAGTGGATTCATTTGGAATGGAATTAATTACATCTTGGAATGAGTGTATGTGTGTGTCCCAATTAACATGTCTTTTGTGGCAGTATATTCTACACAGTTTACCAATTTCTTTCATTAATCGTTCACAAGGGTTCGAAGAAGCGTGGTACTTGGATATATAAATCGGAGAAATGTTTCTAGCTCGTAACATGCGTGTCCATATAGTAGAACGAAATTGTGATCCATTATCTGAAATTACTCTCATCACATGCCCTACATGAAATAAGAAATGCTTTACAAATGCTTTCGAAACAGTTTTAGCAGTAGCTTTGCGTAACGGAGTGAAGGTAACAAATTTTGAAGTGAGTTCAACAGCGACAAAGATGTAGCAAAAACCTCTATTAGTTCTCGGAATTGGACCAAAAATGTCTACTGCAGCCATATGTCTTAATTTAACAGGTACAATGGGATATAATGGAGGAATGTGTGAAGTGGTGTCAGACTTAGCTTTCTGGCAAATTTTACATGACGCTAAAACTCGTCGTATACGTTTTTCCATGTTTGAAAAATAACAGTTCTGTCTCAATATAAGAAAACATTTTCTTGCTCCGTAATGTGCGTAGCTTAAATGCGTGTACCAAATTAATTTGTTAACCAGTTCGTCAGGAATGCATAGTAACCAATTGTTGCTGTCAGGATGAGAGCGGCGAAACAGAATGTCATTGCGTACAGTGTAGTGGTTTCTAATCGTAACATTATTCTTATCTTGCCAAAGGTGTTTAATTTCTTTCCACACATTGTCTTTGCTTTGCTCTCGTGCTATGTCCTGTAATGATGATGAAATAAAATTTTCAAATGCAACTTGTTGAATGTACATGACGCTGAAATTTGCTTTGCAGAAGTTGGTTGCTACGTCTTGCTGATTGTTGCTGAGAGAACGCGAAAGTGCGTCCGCTATAACATTTTGTGTGCCGGGAATGTGAACTATCGTAAAATTAAATTCTTGTAAATACAGTTTCCATCTGCTTAATCTGTCGTGAGTAAATTTAGCTGAAAGTAAAAATTGTATAGCTCTGTGATCTGTGTAAACGGTGGTATGTCTGCCATAAAGAAAGTGCCGAAATCTCGTAAAAGCCCATACAACACATAATGTTTCTAGTTCAGTAACGGAATAATTTCGTTCAGCAGGTGACAAAATGCGGCTTGCAAATGTGATGTTTTTAATTACTATTGAGCCATCTTCTTCAATTTCCTGAAAAATGTGTACGCCTAAAGCTGTGTTGGAACTGTCGGTGGCAATAGAAAAATTTCTAGTAAGGTCTGGGTGCGATAAAAGTGGAGCATTCAACAAAGCATGTTTCAAGTTCACGAATTCAGAGTGTGCTTGCTTATCCCATGACCAAATAGTGTTTTTACCTGTTAGTTGGCATAATCTAGGCGTGTCTAAAGCAGAGTGATGAATAAATTTACGAAAAAAGTTAATTAAGCCCAAAAAACTGCGTAATTGTTTCTTTGTTGTAGGAACAGTAATGTCACGTAGAGCTTGAAGTTTTTCTGGATCAGGCGCAATGCCTTCTGCTGAAATTACGTGTCCAAGAAATTTTATAGAAGTTTTACCAAAATGCGATTTACTGAGGTTAACTGTGAGTCCTTGTGCATGGAAAGTTTGCAATAGTCGTTCTAAAATCAGATTATGTTCAGACCAGTTAGCTTCTGCAATAAGAATGTCGTCTACGTACGTCGTAATTCTGTCTTTAAGTTCTGTCGGAAGTATTGTATTCAAACCGCGAATAAAAGCAGCAGAAGAAATAGTTAAGCCGAACGGTAATTTACAAAATTGATAACAGTCGCCGAAACAGAGAAAAGCTGTATATTTTCTGCAATTTGGATGAAGTTGAATTTGCCAAAATCCCGATTTTAAATCTAGTGTAGAATAAATAGCTGTACCGTGAAATTTCTGTAGTAGTTCCTCTAAAGTCTGTGGTCGGTCGGTTTCATTAATAATAATGTCATTAATGTGACGTGAATCAAGTACAAGGCGAAGTGAGCCATCTTTTTTCTTAACAATATGCAGCGGGTTTATGTACGGACTAGCTGCTGGTTCTATAATTCCTTGATCGAGCATATCCTGCAATTCTTTTTTAACTTGTTCTCTATGAATATATGGAATCGGATAATGTTTTGCTTTAAATGTATCGTGCTGTTTCACTTGAAATTCATACATAAATCCGGACATAGTACCAGGAATGTTGTCAAAAACTGGAGCTTGCTGCAAAAGAATTTTGTGTAATTGCGTTCGTTCGTCGTCTGTATTTACACTGCTCTGTTTAACTTTGTCAGTAATCATCTGCATTACGTCGTAGTCAGTTTCGTCTGGAATGTTATAGTTATGTACGTACGTGTCTGTGAACAATGTGGGATTACAGTCTATGTTACGCAATACTGAAATGACCTCTGTACAGTTAATTGTTTCCTCTTCTGATGATAATGAGTGCTGAAATTCTAAAGCCAATTGCACATTTTCGTCCTTCAACATTAAATAAGAATTTTGAAAATCGACCACTGCGTCGTGTTGTACGAGAAAATTAGTACCTAAAATTACGTCTGTTGTCAATAAAGGAACAATCCAAAAATTTGAGTGAAAAATATGACCTCCAATACAAAATGATAAATGCGTCTGTAATTTAACGTCTACACCTTTACTTGATACTGCTCCTTTCACTTTGGTTTTGCCTAAAGGTAATGTGGGATAGGTATTCTCTTTGTTGCACTCATTAAAAGTTTCCTCATTTATTACTGACATAGGTGATCCGGAATCAATTACTGCTGAAAATTTCGATGAACCAATTTTAATTTCTATGACAGGGTGTGAAATAGTTTTCTGAACAACTGGTTTTTCCTGCAAAAGTGTGTCTCTGATATCGTCGAAAGTAATAACATTTTCGCGAACAACATTTTGCGTGTCTAAAGTAGTGCTTGTGTTATTGGAAGATGCGTCCTGTACAGTATCTAGTCAGATTCTATTCGACGTGTTATTACTATCATCAGGAGGATGGTGTGGCATTTCTACTATTTGAACAGTTCTATTACTTCTTCCAGACGTGTTACGCTCTGGATGATACCTACTGTCGGGTTCATTCATGAGAATAGGTTCTTGTGGATAATTTTGCTGTTGGTATGACCGACTGTTGTTAGATGTACGCTGAAAATTGTGCTCATCGTTTTTACGTCTGTCGTGATACTCATTCCTATACGGTGCATTGCGATAGGAATTGAAATACTGTCTTCTCTGTACGTAGTTATTTCCTTGCTGCCGTGCGTTACTATTTGTTGTATCAGGGACTATACGTGCACGCGGCGAAACATTAAAGCCTGGTTGACCTTGTGCATTCCATTGTTGGTTAGGCATGTTAACCGGTTGACTTTCATGCTGTTGTGGTGGAAAACGTCTATTGTTACCAAAATGTGATTCCTGTTGCTCAAAATTTTGACGATATTGATAATTAGAATTTTGTCTGTTATTAAAGCTTTGGTGGTTTTCATTCCTAAAACGTCTGTTACTTTTCCTATTAAAATTACGTGTCTGATCATAATTGCTGTACGTCTGTTGCCTTTGGTTGTTATACGAAAAATTTTTGTTCACAAAGGAATAATCAGATTGCTGCACTTCTAAAAGCTGTAACAGATCTCTGAATGCTGAAATATTTTCTTTTTGCTGACCGGTTAAAAGCGACACTCTTAATGAGCGTGGTAATTTAGAGATACATAATTGAATGAGGGCGGATTCACTGTACGGTTCACTTAGGTACTGGTTCTGTTGCACCATGTGCTCAAAAAATTGCGTCACACTCGGAAAATTGGAGTTCTCATAATTTGGTAAGCTAATTAACTGATCTTTAATTCCGCGCTGTGTCGTTTTTGACCAATACGCAGATAGAAACGCATTCTGAAACTCTTCCACTGAATAACATTGCCTCGCGATCGGCCTCATACGAGTTGCCGGTTCGCCTTCCAAAAAGCTGCAAATAAATTCAAGTTTATGCGTTACAGGCCAAGTCGGTGGAAAAGCAAAGCTAAATTGTTGTATCCAATCTAGCGGGTGAATCTGTGTTCTGTCGTTTTTAAACACTTTAAACTTTCTCACTGACAGAAAATGTTTGTAATCGAAATTGTCGTCTCTGTGTGATGAAACAGGTTCATGGTTGTAAGAGAATCTGTTGAACTGTGATTGTTCGGAATCTAAGTCCCGTACTCTCTGTAGATTACCCAAATTATACGCGTTGCGCGAGTCTGGCAAATGTTCGAAAAGTGGTGTCTGCTGTGCTGTGTTATTAACTGAAGTGTTTTTCATCTCTGTTACTTCTTGCTGTAAACTTGACAGTTTTCGACGCAATGTGTTATTAGACGAATCAATCTCATTAATTGTCTGCTGTAAATTTTGAAATTCCGGTGTTTGATTAAATGCAACCGGTGAAGTATCGTCTGATTTATTGTCATTAGTAGTTTCGATGACGTCAATACGACTGGCCAATTCATCACATTTTTCAGTCAGTATTTTTACCTGATCATCGGTTTTAGTGTCATTGGCATTAATCTGGTTTTGCAATTTACGTGTAGTTTCTTTCAGTTTTTTAACATCAGCTTTCACGACATCGGAATCCTGTGTTAGTTCTAATTGTTCGAGTCTGTCGGTCACTGTTTGAAAATCTGTTATGTATGTGTCTGTTTTCGATTTCAGATCAGAAATTTCGTCACGTAATTCTGTGTTTGACTGTTCGATGGTATTAATTTTGTCCGAAACTGTGGCAATATTATTGTCTACATACGTTTTTGCCTTCGCAAACATTTTACGTTTGTCTTCTTGTCTCTGTGCAGTGATTGTTTCCATTACCTGGCGTTTTACTTTATTTTGATCATCAATAAATTTACGAAAACGCGTATTACTGTTTTCTATGTGAAGACTAAGACGTTCGTTAATTTGAGTGTTCTGTTGTTCGAATTTCGCGTCAATCTTTTCATCCATTGTGCGCGAAAGTTCTACTGTCATTGCTTTAAACTCGTCGCGTAATTGTGTAGCTTTTTCAGAGCATTGTTTAGCGACTGTACTGATTTCCGCTCTAAGTGTTTCTGTTGCAGCTGTTTGCAATTCCCTTAATTCCTGAGCAACAGACTTAATTTCTTCGCTACTTTTTTTTGAACAAGCCTCGATTTCCTCGCGTAACTGTACCTTAGTGTCATGACATTGCGCGGCAACGGCTCTAATTTGTTCACTAAGTTTGTCTTGTTTGTCATTCTGTTGTTTGAAATTCTCTTTAAATTGTTTGTTATCTTCACTATTTTGTAGCAATATTGCCATAATTTGTTCCAAGGTAACATTACCTACTCCAGTCTCTGTACTGTTTGTCGGTGTATTTGCAATTGTCGCGTTTTCTGTAACCAATTGGTTATTCTGAGATTCACAAAAAGGTTTGTCAGTCGGATGTGTACTGTCAGACATTATTTCGGAATTAAATAAGTCCGGCGTACTTTCCGTACACTGATCATTTTCATTAGACAAATTTGTCTGTTCGTCACGTGAATTTAGTAAACCGGTTGTGTTAGGCTGGGCAGCGCTCATTACAATAGAGCGTCCCGCGTCATTGATTGTCGTCAAATCAACAGAAGACATAACCGAGTTCGTTTGTTCATCATTAAGGTAAAAGTCGTCATTCGCGATTGGAACGCACTGACTGTTAGTGAACACAGCATTGTCATCATTACACTGCGTGTCACTAGTACTATTGGTAAAATTGTTTGAGTCGGTAACTTCATTCACAATACCTCGCGATACACTATTCACAGTCTTTCGCGGCATTTTTACAGTAGTCACAATTAATCACAAAACAAATAAGCACAATGCAAAATCAACACACAAATACAACAGAGCAACGAATTGCCGTTGACCTGTAGAAAGAAAGTCACAAGATTAGTAAAAGCGTTGCGCCAAATTAAAATTATATTTAAGCAAATAAGAGCAGATATCTGACTGTTTTTCAAAAGATTCTCTACGAAATACGATCCTGGACCTGGTGTCGCCAAGTGTAACCTCCCCACAGAAAATTTAAAAAGGACAATACTTAATAGAAATGGAGCCAAGTGTAACCTCCCCACAGAAATTTTAAAAAAGACTATATTTATTAGTAATGGAGCCACAGCTAAGCGTGACCTTCCCACAGAAATTTTAAAAAACAATATTTATTAGAAATGGTGCCACAGCTAAGTATAAACTCCCCACAAGAATATTAATGGCAAAGACAATTAAATGAAAGCTCGCTATCTGACTCAAGTACAAGTTCCCATTAAATAATGAACGCTAATCCCATGATAATGAAACTGTAATGATAACCTAAACTCAATTCAACCGAAAAGTCGGTGTTTGCCCTGTGCGAAACGAGAATAAATTTCTTACCTTAGTGAAACTGCATGTCAAAATTCTGCTCTTATTGTTCTCTGGCTCTTGCATGAAAAGCATTGGAAGTACCTTTTAAAAATCTTTGTTAAAAGGAAATGGAAGGAAATTTGAATGATTGTCTCTAAAATTGCTTTTAAATCAAAATTATTATTGGGGGCGATTTTTGAAAGTTAAATTACAATGACTGTTCGTTACATTATCTGATGAGCGCAAAGCTGCATGATTATTTATTTAAATAAATTATACCTCGTCCTGAATCTCGACCATTGCGATGCCGGCGCCCGCCGACTGCTCTCCGCTACTGCTAGCAACCGACTCCAAGCACTACTGAGGACTGACTACTGCAGACTGACTGACTGCTCGCTACTGCGAGTCGAGCGCAACTGCTCTGGTCAGAGATTCTACAATGTCTCAGCATCGCTGCCGCACAACATACGTGTTTCAAAGTCTCTGTTAGAATTTTCGATTTTAAAAAATTTCGTGCACAAGTGTTCTTCAGAGGGAATAGAAATGACTTAATTCTATACAATACTGACTTCTTGCCTCGTAGAAAACACACGAAATGTTGTTGAAGAAGAGTAAGAAATGTCTAAAAGTTTGTAAAAATTTACACTGAATCTTTTCTGACATAAAACAGAATAAGCTTTTCTAAGTTACTCAACGTCGAATAATTTCCACGAGAATATATTAAAAACAGGAGCCCAAATAAACCATCTACTGTACTCCAGAGCTGCAGTGTTACTCAAAGTGTTCCTTGCGTTGTAATGTTTAGATTATCTCATCCTGTTTTCAGAAAGCAAATAAGTGATCAATTCCTATGTATTACATATATTATGATGTCGGTATTTAGTTTTGAATATTTGCTCGCCACAGACACACTGTTTAGTTCTCTACAGCCATATCGCGTGTTTCACAGATCACACTGAAATTTGTTCATGGGGGAAATCAGAATTCTAAAATTGCTACTGTCCATAGAGCAGACAGCATTTGCCCGAGTGAAAGGGAGAATGCTCCGTGTTTGGCTTAAAAGCAAATTCTGCTATATTGTGTGAGAGTGCCCAGCCAACGCATTCTTTACAAACATAGCACGCAGTTTCAGAGGTTTTCACAGGGTGACAGCAAACGCCAAACGCCAATGCTACAGATTTCCAGACTGGTCACCTTAAACAAAACGTCATTCTCCTATTTTAGAAGAGCAATGCTAATTGGCAGACGATATTCCTGACACCTTGAGCTGAAGGAGTAATAAAAGAGACTGAAGGTTATACCCCTTCACGTCTGGCATGGAGAGGGGCCACTCCGTTGTCGCTCTTGGAGCGAGAACACGTAACGAGAGCGTGCGCGCTCGTACGTGCACTCAAAGAGCGAGGAACAAGTCTCTCCTCAGTGCTTTACTGGGAGAGCACCTCTGTCGAGAGCAAATCGGAGTGCGACTCTATATTGAGTCCTTGCGATTAAGCTGTGTTGGCCACCACACTTATTCTGCGGTGTGAACGGACAGAGTTATAGTTAAATGCCTGCGAGCGAATTTTTGAGTGGCATCGCGGTGGACTGGTTATCTGACCGGTGTACCACGCCACAGCGGACTTGGGGCGAATAGGAATCCTTGACTTCATCAAGGCGTAGGGAGAGTTTGATTGGCGAAGGTCAATCCAGATAGAACGAGAGTTATCTTATTTGTTAGCAACGAGCGGCGCAGACAGGAGTCATAGCAGCTTACGGTATTGTGCGCTACACCTCTTCCTCCACAACAGTACACTTCAGTGCATTTCACATGCGACAGCCTTGACCGTACCTAGCAGCATTCTAATGGATAATTATTCAAGTTGAGTAGGTGTGGTTCTCAGCCATTCAGCCAAGTCAATAACAAACTTAAACCTTGTATATAAATTTCATTAGCGAATCCTATCCTTAAGTGGTAACCTCAATTTCCGAAAAGAACCTGGAAATAACTTGTTCCCTTCATAACTAAAAGTGCCATTGTGATTTCTCAGAATTTTTGCAAAAAAAAAGAAATAATAATTTTCGTTAGTTTCATGTTTTTCTTACACTAACTAGCACTACTCCAGTACCCAAGTATCCCACTAGTTACGTAAGAAATTTCGTGAATTTGTGTGTCATTTCCTTACAGCGGACAACTCCAGAAGATATTTATTGCTGAATGTTTTTCAGGCATTTCTCTTTAGAACGTTAGGAGCGTCTGCCTGACTTCTGTAGTAGTGTGGGGGTTGAAATTGCATCTTGCAGGAGCCACAGGGTAAAGGGTACATCTCAGATTAATCCGTTCCTCAGAATGACAGAATAGCACCCACACGTTCACCACAGAACCATACAAACTACATATTTGTATATTATTTAAATAACTGTGTATGACACATTATCTAAACTTTCATTGGCAGATAATCAAATCCAGTATGTAGCCGACAAAATTATTATATATATATATATATATATATATATATATATATATATATATATATATATATACGTATATATACCATGATAATTTTGTTGGCTACATACTGGATTTGATTATCTGCCAATGGGTCAAATGGTTCAAATTGCTCTGTGCTCTATGGGACTCAACTGCTGTGGTCATAAGTCCCCTAGAACTTAGAACTACTTAAACCTAACTAACCTAAGGACAGCACATAACACCCAGCCATCACGAGGCAGAGAAAATCCCTGACCCCGCCGGGAATCGAACCCGGGAACCCGGGCGTGGGAAGTAAGAACGCTACCGCACGACCACGAGATGCGGGCGTCTGGCAATGAAAGTTTAGATAATGTGTCATATATATATATATATATATATAAGAAATTTTGTGAATTTTTGTGTCATTTCTTTACAGTCGTGTTAATGGGTTTTTGACCTAATTATCGTCTCCTCTCTTCTCTTCTCGTCTAAAATCCCTCAATCCACACTTAAATCATCTGCTAGAGACGTTTTCAGACAGCCTTCGTCTCTGGACTGCCACATTACTCTACAGCTATATTAGAGAGCTGCGGAGTTTGTAACACTATAAATGTATGTCGAGCAGTGTTGACACCACATCAGGTAAGAAAAAAAGGATCGAACCGCTGAGATGATACATTTTCGAATTTGGCAGGAATTTCACTTTGCAATTTGTTCAAAAAATGACATGTGTTTCTGCCAAATGAATTCTGTTTCTAACAAAGCACAGATGAATGTATGTTATTTTGTGGTCTTCAATCTCAAAACTGGTTTCTCATAAAGATCCACGCAAACAGATTATCATCAGCATGTAACGGCTTAGAGCCCTGTGATGAGTGCGTAACAGCCAATGTCTCTCTGTTAGCTACTACTGTATTCATATGCACAGTCTGTTTGTGGCTGTGGAATTCTTTCCTGGGAGCACATCCACAACAAATCAACACACTTCTCATATCACAGAAAAGGGCCACATGAATAACAAAAAAAAAAAAAAGTTTTCAAAGTCATTGTAAATATCTGTCTAAAGCAACAGAGGTTTTAATCTCACCATCTGAGTGCATTTACCAATCAGTTATGTACATACAAAATAACATTGATAATTAGTGCACAAACAGCTCTGTCCATCGCCATTGGAGAACATCTAAACTGAACTTAAAGTTACCAAGAAAAAATAAACATCAATTTTCAAAACAGAATTTTGTGCTGAGGAATAAAATTGTACAAAAAATTGCCCAAGAAGAATAAAGAAATGCCTAAAACGAACTTATTTAAAAAGGCAATTAAAAAGTACCTGTTAAGTAATAAATTGTATAGACTGAAGATTTCTTAGGTAAGAAATAGTCGGTTTCTAGGTAAAAAAAGTTAAACACATGTAAATAATGGTGAAATAAAACATCTATCACTTCACGTAACACTTTTACAGTATTTTTCCCCCTAGAAAACCTTACTACTGAAGGTCGCCAATGTACATCAAGGTGACAGAAGTAATGGGATTATCATTTCCTTTGGGCCTTTGTCCCATGGAAACGCCGGGCTGGACTTGTTACTATGGATTTGCCTATGTTAGTGTCGGAGGGCGGCCAGATGCCCTTCCTGTCGCCACCCCATATCCGCAGAACGGAATTATTGGAATCCAACTGTCTGCATCTAGTGTAAGCCATGAAATAGTGCGAACGTTTTTCTGCGAGGCATGTAACTGAGGCTTGACATGGGGACCATCCCAGTAATCACCTAGTGGGATGTGGAAAACTGCCTAAAAACCACATTTCCTTTGGGCCTTTGTCCCATGGAAACGCCGGGTTGGCCTTGTTACTATGGATTTGGCCATGTTAGTGTCAGAGGGTGGCCAGATGCCCTTCCTGTCGCCACCCCATATCCCCGGAACAGAATTATTGTACTCCAACTGTCTGCATCTAGTGTAAGCCATGAAATAATGCGAACGTTTTTCTGCTAGGCATGTAACTGAGGCTTGGCATGGGGACCATCCCAGTATTCACCTAGTGGGATGTGGAAAACTGCCTAAAAACCACATTTCCTTTGGGCCTTTGTCCCATGGAAACACCGGGTTGGCCTTGTTACTATGGATTTGGCGATATTAGTGTCGGAGGGTGGCCAGATGCCCTTCCTGTTGCCACCCCATATCCCCCGGAACGGAATTACTGTACTCCAGCTGTCTGCATCTAGTGTAAGCCATGAAATAGTGCGAACGTTTCTCTGCGAGGCGTGTAATTGAGGCGGACATGGGGACCATCCCAGTATTCACCTAGTGGGATGTGGAAAACTGCCTAAAAACCACATCCACACTGTCCAGCAAACCTGCCCTCATCGTTAATCCACCAGGTGGATTCGATCTCGGGCCGGTGCGCCTACCCCAGTCCATGAAGCAGCGCATTAGCACTCTCGGCTAACCTGTTGGGTCTCAAAATTCATGGGATAACACCTAATATCAGCTCAGACTTTCTTTTACTTGGTGTAATGCAGCAATTCGACGTGGCATGGATTCAATAAGTCATGCAAGTCCCCTGCAGAAACACTGAGCTATGCTTCCTCTACAGCCATTCATAACTGCGAAAGTGTTGCCATTGCAGGATTTTGCGCAAGAACTGACGTCCTGATTATGTCCCTCAAATGTGTGATGGGATGCATGTTGGGCTATCTGCTTGGCCATATCATTCGCTCGAATTATCCAGAATGTTCTTTAAACTAATCACGAACAGTTGTGGTTCGGTGATACAGTGCATTGTCATCCACAAAATTTCCATGCTTGAATGGCTACAAATGGTATCCAAGTGGCTGAACGTAATTATTTTCAGTCATTGATCGGTTAAGTTGCACCAGAGGAGCCAGACTGTTCTGTTATGGAGCCACCATCAGATTGCATAGTACCTTGTTGACAACCTGGGCCCAAGACTTCATGGGGTCTGCGCTACAGTGGAAACCCACCGTCATCTCTTACGAACTGAAATCTGAACTTATCTGACCAAGCCACGGTTATTTCACGCAATGTTGCTGGTCTGTTAGCACTGGCTGCTGCGCTCGGTCGTTAAGTGAAGGCTGTTGGCACTGCGTTGTCCATAGTGAGTGAATTCCCTAACGATTTCCGAGAGTGTCCCATGAGTCTAGCTGCAACTACCGGCCCTCGTTCAAAGTCTGTTAAATCCCGTAGTGCGGCCATAATCACCTCGAAAACCTTTTCACATGAATCACCTGAGTACAACTGACAGCTCCGCCAAAGCACTGCCCTCTTATACCTCGTGTACGCGATGCTACTGCCATCGGTATTTGTGCATGTTGCTATCCCGCAGTGCAAATTACAATCTATATTACAAGTAGCGTATCTTCTTTCTGACGTCAACACCTCAGTCATTAAGCAGCGATGCTGGCAAAAATTTTCAGCCTCTGATTTGGAAAATAGCGGACCAAAAAATGGAAACCAAACTTCTTCACCACGGTCCTGATCTCAGGTCGATTCTGCCGCGTGTTGGCATCCATCGAAATATGGTACTCGGCAGTGACATATGATGCATCCTTAAGTTCTCCACAGCAATATAGATACAGTCTGCTGTAAATTCGTAGCTCCACCAACGTTATTTTTAAAATTTTTCCCTGCGCTCCGGTGCGTTGGCGATAACAGCTCCTAAACCTACTGATTTACCTCAGGCACAGCACTGCGTCTACGTCCAAGGAAAAAACCATTTCACTCTTGTAGCGTTTGGTCCGCTCGTCTGCCGCTAGAGGGGTGTAAATACGGTAATTATTGCTTGAGTGCGGTCGCGGGCGGCCAGGCAGCGTGATTCATTAACAGCGGCCATTAAGCGAGGAAGCAACGGATATGTGGACTAAACAGCTGACGGTACGCGGCGACGAGAGAGGAACAAAGGTGCCTAAGCCAGGCTATAAACTCACTGCGTCACAGGCGGTCTTGCGCGCGGATTACTAAGGATATTAACCAGCATTCACATACGCACCATGCAAATCATTGTTTCGCGCCGATTTGCTTGTGCCACGACAGAGTCGTCGTTTCCGTCATTATACGTGCAAACGATTATCCAAATGGATTCTCGTCTGTATGTGCTGCGCTACAGCGGTTTCTCTTTCAACAGCACAAAACATCTGGAGGACTGAAAATTTTCTTCCAGCTCGCGAGAGATAAACTAATTTCTATTTTACAGCAGGGGTGTACTGTCTTTGAATGCAATGCATGCATTGCACACTCCTTCAAACAAATGAGTCATTAAGACACAAATATTCGTTGTAAGTCACTTCGTAATAACTTTTATAATACCTATCTGGCTGTTGGTATTGCCTTTCCTTGAAGCTGGCAGTTGAAAGAGTCCACAGAGGATACGGTGGCCGATGTTCAGTGACCAGTTTTCGTCCTATGCGCTGGGCGAGTTCATTTGTCTGTTCAGAAGGGGACGCCGACACAGTCTGTCACCTTTCGGCCGGTCTGTGATGACGCAATCGAGGAGCACGCCCTGTAGTCTTTCTTAAGCGATTTTAAAGAAACTATTAGATTAAAAAAATCATTTTTCATATACTTGTAACTTTATATGTTAGGGTCATGATGATGTGCCCATCGTTTCGTTAATGGTCATAGTTATTGTGATATTTACGTGGAAGTAAGACTGTGCCCAAAATTTTTCAATGAAAAATCAGGGTCGCTATGATTTTTATAAATTAGGTGTCCCTTTGGAAGTCAGATCTGGAAGCTGGAGAGATCTGTAGAGATTGAATACGAGTCTCTGACCGTTCTTTCCCCAGCACAGAAGACTGCTCGTCAGTCGTGGGATCTTCTTCAGCGGAGACTGCTACGCTGTCAATTCGAACCTGTGATTATGCTTTTTGCGGGTTATCACTTGCTCAGGTCAGTCTCTGTATCCATGGAGGGCTAGATCTGTAGTACTGACAATGATGATAGACGACACTTCTCATTAATGTATCCTGTTCGGTTATTATTCAAATATTCACACATTTACACTATCTTTTACGACACACGACATAGCTTTCTTAATTGTATGGTAACTTTTCCGTTCAACTTCCGTAGTACGATACACGTTATTTTCGGCCATAATGGCTACGTTTGTGAACCATGACTGTGTCGGATAATTATTTATTTGTAATTTCTGCTACCAGTCACTTTTTTATTTTTTGTCTTTAATCTAACATAATAAAACGCGTTTTGAACACGTTCTGTTCATCATTAGGCACTAGATACATACAGAGAAATGTTACTTAAAAATAATTTGTCTTAAACTAGATTAACCTAGAACTTTTTGTCCATTGTACGTTACTGCAGTGGCTGGCGTGGCATTTGGGGGGAGGGGGCAGTGGATGGCCAGAAATCGATGTCAGTGATGTCTTCTGCTGGTTTTTTCTTGTTGTTGGTTATTTATGACAACACAGCCTGTTTATGATGCAGATAGTTCTGCATCAGTTGTGTGTTGCGGAAATCGTGTGAAATGCTTTTATATGACAGTTGACCACAAACGATTTCCTCGCCTCGTAGCTTCACTAGCATTACTGGTGTAATGGCGGAGCTGTTGAGTAACATTACACTATTTCACTTTGTAGTTTGTCACTGTTTTCCGACGAAATTCACTGCACAAATTGTTTCGACATACATGAAGACATTATGCCCTTAGCACAAGATGGCGGACTTGTAGCATGTGAATCAGTATCGATTATCGAGGTTTTGTATCGATATTCTTGATACTGACAGATTTGAAGTCGCTTATTTACATTGACACATCGCGAAGTTAGATTAGATTAGATTAGATTAGATTAGTTTTCGTTCCATAGATCCGTGCTGAGGAGATCCTCGTGGATGTGGAACATGTCAATTTTTTTTAAGTTGAAATAACAATACGAATAGTATGAATATATACATTACATGATTTGTTTCTATTAAAAAATTCGTCAATGGAGTAGAAGGAGTTGGCCACTAGTAAGTCTTTCAGGCTCCTTTTAAACTGATCTTTATTTGTAACTAAATTTTTTATGTTTACTGGCAAATTATTAAAGATGAGTGTTCCTGAGTAGTGGACCCCTTTTTGAACTAAAGTAAGTGCTTTTAAGTCCTTGTGCAGATCATTTTTGTTCCTGGTATTGTATGTATGAACTGAGCTGTTTGTTGGAAAAAGAGATATATTATTTAGAACAAATTTCATTAATGAGTAAATATACTGAGAGGCAGTAGTTAGTATACCCAGTTCTTTGAAGAGGTTTCTACAGGGCGTCCGTGAATTTACTCCACAAATAATACGTATTACACGCTTTTGGACTCTGAAAACTTTTGTTTGACTTGAAGAGTTACCCCAAAATATTATACCATATGTCATTATGGAATGAAAGTAGGCAAAGTATGCAAGCTTTTTCATTTTTATGTCGCCTATGTCTGTTAACACTCGAATTGCAAATACAGATTTGTTAAGGCGTTTCTGCAGTTCTGTGGTGTGCTCTTCCCAACTGAATTTATTATCAAGTTGTAATCTGGCTTAAGACTACTGAAGAACTTTGAGTTTTTTAATTCGGTTATGTCATTAAGAATTTTATCTCCATGTTTTGGATTATGTATGAAAATTTCTATTTCTTCCATGATATCCATTCTTTTATTTTTTCCTATTTTGTGTAAAATTTCGAGGTTGTCTTGTATTTTAAGAGGGTGGACTGTGTCTTTAATGTGAGTTGCTATTGCTGATTTGTTACGTTTATCAAGTCTGTAGCAGTCTAAAGGTTCTTTGAATCGAGTACTGAAACGATTGCGAAAGTAATTATGTGAACACTTGTTCACAGATACGTCTTAACTCGCAAGGAGTTAAACTGCAAAGCCTCCTAGTACGGAGAATTCCACCGAGGACTGACAGTTAACGTTTGCTAGTGATTTTAGGGCAATGACACACGCACTATTCCGACCAAATAGCGTGTACCATCCCAATTAACTTAGCTAGCAAGTGATATTCAATTCACACTCTTACCTGCTGTCGTCTCCGTCTCTCCTATGTTTTTCGTTCCTTCAGCCATGATCTGTAATTGAACATATTTACGATTGTTGGGATTAATTGAAGCAGAAACGCGAGATATCCGAATTAACGAAAATAATTGATCAGCTTAGTCCGAAGTTATTAAATTGTTTTAATTGTGTACTTCTTTGTTATTGCTCTTTACCGACCCCCATCCATTATTTGGTTATTTTAATTGTGCATTTTAGCTTAATTGTAATCTCTGTTCCCAACTGCATTTACGTTGTTTGTGCCGGCCGAAGTGGCCGTGCGGTTAAAGGCGCTGCAGCCTGGAACTGCAAGACCGCCACGGTCGCAGGTTAGAATCCTGCCTCCGGCATGGATGTTTGTGATGTCCTTAGGTTAGTTAGTTTTAAGTAGTTCTAAGTTCTAGGGAACTAATGACCTCAGCAGTTGAGTCCCATAGTGCTCAGAGCCATTTTTTTACGTTGTTTGTATTTTATCGACCTGCAGACATGGTCTTCAACCATCTTAGTTTTAAAGAACCTTAGAGCAGGAACACCAAATATCGATATTTTACCATCCTGTACGTATTATAATTATGATTACGAAGTCATACTTAGAGTTAAAATAAATTTTAATAACGAAAATCTAAGGTTTTCATTTTTGCTAACATATAGTTACCCCTGAACCCATACACTAATTTCTATTAGCGATAACGTTTCCTTTACAGGGAGTGTAGTGGAACCGACATTGAGATCATTGTCTGATTATATCACTGTCCATGCTGCTGCACTCTTCTGAACTCTGCATCCGCGAGATGGTATCTTCCTACCTTGCAAGCCGTACGTTCAACACAAATTCCTAAAACTCTCATAGAGTATCCTTGTGCAACTGTGTTAGGAACATAGATCAGATCCAGTCTCACACATGTCAGAAATAGTGTAACGTTTAAAGAGTTGGGAAATTGGTGGAACAATTTACACGACTCCTCTCACTTTCATAAAATAAAATGACTGAATATACTTTTTTTAAACACTGATTGTGAACCACTAAATTGTTACCTATCTCCATATGCATAAACTGAACAGCGACTGCTGCTGTTTGAAAGAGCACTCTGCGGAGTCTAAGAACTCACCTGAAAGGTTCCTAATGTGCCGGAGCTGCAAAACGCTGGCCGAGCACCTGCGGGAATCTCCAGCGCTGCAACCAGAGCGCTTCTGTGTCCACTCGAATGGTGGGTCTTCCCAACATCTGTGAGCATGTCTCCAAATGAAACCCGAATCTACGATCTAACACAAATGAAGGCTCTCACCCGAATTTCCGAACACGCCTCACAATCAAAGCGCGAATTTGTTTCTGAGACTATTCACTATCATTCCCAAAAAGCGCTCCACATGGAGAACTTTCGCTAAACTCAAATAGTCAGTCAAAATGCGGCAACACTTCTTAACACCATTTGTGTGATTCTCCTCGCTCAATACAGCCTTCCTAAAGAAGACAGGCGAATTCCATTCCTCCATTTCTATCACTTTCCCTGAAAGAGAACAACGCCTTTTGGTAAATCTTCTGACGTCTCCGTTGGATTCGCAATATAAACGCTCTTTCTCTGCTCGCACAAGGAAGCACTTGGTGTGGGATCCTATGTGACTTCTAAAATCTTCAATGGCTATCCCGGCTGTAATATGTTGGGCGTTCTGGCCCATTTTACCCTCCAAAGTGAAATGTTTTCGCGATACTTACAGCTACGAATCTTGCAGGAAGGTCCGTGGGAACACAGTTTTGGGTAACTTCAAAATCTGAAGACTACACTCTTCAACAGCGATCCATTATCAGGGATCCCATCCGTTGCGACTCGAAGTAGTGTACTTATAAAAGACCTTGCTTCAAAACTCTGGGACAATGTACTGTGATACAGTACATTGTGGCCTGATGTACAGGCCATGTCAGTCAACTTGCTACCAGCTGTGTAAAAGCAGCGACCGAGTCTCACAGGCTCGCCCAATATACCTGCGGCCGCGTCTGTTCTTTGTTCCCAGAACAGACACTATTCAAGCGGCCTCTACGCTGTTTATGGCTGGCAATCTTCCCTTCGCCCAGTTGCAGCCGAAACTGTCCAACAAAACATTCTACCCAGCACAAACTCAACCCTGTCACGTCAAAATACTCCGTGCAGTTAGATAGCAATGAATCCAATACCCAGCCACTGTCAACCCTCTTTAATACGCATCACATTGGTCTCAGCGCCTTTCTAATTGGATAGAAGTGCTCTAATTGCATACGTCGGCTTGATCTGAATAATTTAAGTGAAAGAAAGGTGAGCCCAAACTATTTGATATCTTTCAAGGTTGACTAGCGAAAGATTCAATTAGGAGAGGAAGACGTATGTGTGTAAAATACCCGTACACATATTAGTTCATGGAAAAGAGTGTTTTTCTGGTGGCAGAAGGGATGGAATGAAAGTCAGACGCGAGGGGGAAAGGCTATGAAAGTTCATCGCCTTCTTACGAAGAAAGCCAGAATTTCAAAGTATAGAAAGTCAAGGAAAAAAATAGTCTCCATGATCAGAATGCGTCTCAATCGTGGATCTTTCCCCACCCACTCACATGGGATCAGCATATTAGTCAGAAAGTTCTGTCAATGTGTTGACGTAACAATTTGTGGTGTAAATCACATCCCCTTTCTCGAGAGCTCCTTGAAGCTTGCGTTGAAAGGGGATGTGATTTACACCACAAATTGTTATGCCAACACACTGACAGAAGTTTGTGTCTAATATGCTGATCCCATGTGAGTGCGTGGGAAAAGATCCACCATAGAGACGAATATTTTATAAAGGTAATGATGAAAATTAAAATTAGTGGTTCAAAATGGTTCAAATGGCTCTGAGCACTATGGGACTCAACATCTTAGGTCATAAGTCCCCTAGAACTTAGAACTACTTAAACCTAACTAACCTAAGGACATCACACACACCCATGCCCGAGGCAGGATTCGAACCTGCGACCGTAGCAGTCCTGCGGTTCCGGACTGCAGCGCCAGAACCGCTAGACCACCGCGGCCGGCAAAATTAGTGAAAGAACCGAATTAAAGGCTTTTTCACAGAAACAAAATGTTCGCTATTAATTTATATTTGTTAATATGAATGCATATCTGTATCAGTTTCAAACTAGCAAAAAAATTTAAAAATTTATGCCATAAAACGTATGTGTCACAGTGGCCAAACGTTATTTTAATATATTTGTAAATTATTTCGCCGGCCGGAATGGCCGAGCGGTTCTAGGCGCTTCAGTCTGGAACCACGCGACCTGTACGGGCGTAGGTTCTAATCCTGCCTCGGGCATGGATGTGTGTGCTGTCCTTAGGTTAGTTAATTTTAAGTAGTTTTAAGTTCTAGGGGACTGGTGACCTCAGATGTTAAGTCCCATAGTGCTCAGAGCCATTTGAACCATTTTTATAAATTATTTCAATTTGTGCCTACGAAAAAGTCTATGTGCCAGAAGCCAGTAACGAATAAAAAAACGAGAACAATATCTTTGATTTGTGCGTAGCTCTATGACTTTGTATAGTAGTGAGAATCAATATAAAGGCAGTGTTCTTATGAAAGTAACAGTACAATGTCTGAATCATACTTGTATCAAATTTATTATGAAAGCAGTAGATACATATAAGACATAAACAATCGTAGCGGAATGGCATAGTTTCTTTCATAACATGAGCAACAAAACACAGCGTTTGCATTTCCTGAATGGAAACTAGTATAAAGGCACTGTCATGTTGTTATACTGCATTGTTAGTACTTCAGTTCTTACTAATTACCTCAAAAATCCTCTTAGACATTGATTATATTAGGGTTTGTAGTTCTTGCAGTGAAATTGACGCCTACTCTTATCTTATCGCTCTTTTCAGCTCACATAGAGCCTCAGATTGCCTTCCATTACGATAAACACGCCTTGCAAGTATTCCCCAAAGGTTTTCCACGGAGTTCAAATCAAGGCTACATGCAGGCCGGAGCAAGACATCGATATTTTTATCTGCAATCCAACTTTTGATTGTAACAGAAACATACACGGATGCATTATTTTGCTGAAACATTACACTTTAGTTCCGTAGATGCATTCTAAGCATTCCTATCTCTAGCACCTCTTGCAAGCTTGCATTAAAATGGGATGTGATTTACACCACAAATTGTTATGCCATCACATTGACAGAACTTTGTGTCTAACATGTTAAAGTTCATTCCTGTTGTGGACTGGCAAGACAGCCAATCCTCAATAGACGGGAGACCGAAAGGCACGCGTTTTAGCTCGCGCAGGCTGGCGTGAGGTCTGGAACAGGTAAAGTAATTATACTATCAAGAAAAGTACGTAGCTGCTGGAAAAATTAACTTTAATCCATAATTGGTGAACATCGGTCTGACTGTACATGCATCCCAAGATAAATAACAAATGATAATGGCGCCTTGCTAGGTCGTAGCAAATGACGTAGCTGAAGGCTATGCTAACTATCGTCTCGGCAAATGAGAGCGTAATTTGTCAGTGAACCATCGATAGCAAAGTCGGCTGTACAACTGGGGCGAGTGCTAGGAAGTCTCTCTTGACCTGCCGTGTGGCGGCGCTCGGTCTGCAATCACTGACAGTGGTGACACGCGGGTCCGACGTATACTAACGGACCGCGGCCGATTTAAAGGCTACCACCTAGCAAGTGTGGTGTCTGGCGGTGACACCACATTCCTCCCCCGCAAATCGGCGGACGGTTGTGGCATAAGGCTTCCTCCCGCCGTGGAGAGGACCCCATGTCGGCGTATGCGACGAGGTGGGGAGCCTAACAACAGGCGAGGCTGTGCCACCCGCACCCTGCCATTCGGTCCGAGGGGAGCTAGGAAACGCCTGAAAACCTAGTCCAGGGTGTACGCCAACATGCGGTGTATGCGCCCTTAGAGAGACAGGAGGGGCCGAAGGGTCGACCTCCATCGAGTCGGGGCACCCGACGGGCGAAGACGACAGATGGTCCGGAGCGGGCAAGATTTCCATGTCGGAGGACAGCTGGTCACGGGAAGCGATCGGCGGCGCGAGACCCAGGGAGGCGCCCGGCGGTTGCAGCGACGCGGCCACTTCGGGCGTCGCCGACGGGAGAACAGGCGGCGGCGGCGGTGACGCGTCGCCATGGGGCAAAATGGAAGGCAGCGTCGGTAACACCGAGGGATGAGGCGAGCCATTAGATGGGTCCCCAGGGCGCTGACCGGACGGCACCGTCGCTGAAAGCAGACGGGGAGCGGCAGATCCCGTGCGACAACAGAGGCGCAGCTGATTGAGATGCCGACGCACCTCACCAGAGGCCCCCAAAACCAGATACGCGGCCGAGGCAGCGAAGAATGCGCCCTGCGAGCCAACGGTGAACCTCGAAAGTGACGATAGTAGACAACGTCGCCTGGACCAAAAGCAGGTGCCTGCCGCTGCACAGGAACCTGATGCGGCGGATGTAGCAAAGACATCAAGGTTCGATGAGGATGACCATGGAGCAACTCAGCCGGCGAGCGACCATCGCAGGGCTGAGAGCGATACGAGGACAAAAAGAGCAATAACGCGTCCTCCCGAGAATGCGACTATTTCAACGTCAACATCTGTGACTTGAAAGTTCTAACCAAACGTTCAGCGGCACCGTTTGACTGAGGCAAAAACGGCGCGGATGTCAGATGTTGAATACCATTGGCCTTGCAGAATGACTGAAATTCTGCGGACATGAATTGTGGGCCATTGTCGGAAACAATAGTCTGTGGCAGACCTTCAATGCAAAAGATAGCAGATAACGCTTGGATGGTGGCAGATTACGTCGTGGAAGACATCCGGACAACAAAAGGAAAATTACTGAATGAATCGACAACATCCAACCATCGAGCATTCCAGAATGGACCAGCAAAATCGATGTGTAAGCGTTGCCAAGGGGAAGTGGCTTTTGGCCATGCAAAGAATTTCCGCGGTGGGGCGGATTGTTGTTCGGCACACACCATGCAAGAAGAGCACATATTCGCAATCGCAGCATCGATTCCGAACCAAGTACAGTGCTGACGAGCAAGTTGTTTCGGTCGCACTATACCCCAATGTCCTTGGTGGAGAAGCCGTAAGACAGGACTGTAACGAACGTGGGACCACGACCCTGGACTGATCATTATCAGAACGCAACAGCAAAACACCATGTCGAACAAAAAGTCTCTCCTTGTGACCAAAAAATCCGCGAACCAACGGATCCTCGATCCGTGACCTTGACAAGGGCCATTGCGTGGCAACAAAACGCAAAACGGTAGCAAGGACAGAGTCAGCAGCTGTGGCTGTAGCTACACGACGAAAATCAATCGGAAACGATTCGACCACGTCATCGGTTTCCGAATCAATGAACATGCAAGCAAGTTCGGAAGAATCGAATGCTCTATCCCCAGCAACAGGCAAACGGGACAACGCATCGGCGTTTCCGTGCTTAGCAGTGGACCGATACAAGATATCGTAGCGGTACTGCGAGAGGAAAATAGACCAGCGAATGAATTTCTGCGCTGTAGGTGGAGGTACAGGCTTGTTCGGATGAAAAAGCGATGTCAAAGGTTTGTGGTCCGTGATGATGGTAAAGTGACGACCATACAAGAAATCATGAAACTTAGTAACACCAAATACGAGAGCCAAAGCTTCTTTCTCAATCTGTGAATAATGTCTTTGCGCAGACGAGAGCAACTTGGACGAAAAGGCAATAGGGCGATCGTGCGAACCATCTTTGTGCGCAAGCACAGCACCGATCCCGAAATCCGATGCATACACAAGGGGTTTATGGGGATCGAATGGCGTAAGGCAAGTATTGGAAAGCAACGCCGATTTCAACTGGCGAAAGGCGCGTTCGCATTCCGTCGTCCAGACGAACGGAACACCTTTACGGCGTAAGCGATGAAGCGGAGCTGAAATGGAAGAGGCGTGGAGCACATAGCGATGGTAATAATTGATTTTGCCCAGCACACTCTGTAGCTGCTTCAAATTCTGCGGCGAAGGCAAATCTTGTATGGCACGGAGGTGCTCTGGACTGGGATGTATGCCTTGGGGAATTGAGTACATGGCCCAGATAGGGTAAGTCCAGAGCAAAAACACACATTTGTCCTGCCGCAAGCGAAGACCATTTTGTCGCAAGACCTGAAATAATGTTCAGAGATTGGCTAAATGTTCTCCTTCCGTCTTTCCGGAGATCACAATATCGTCCAGATAGTTTGCTGCAGTAGGCACCGACGCACAAACAGCTTGTAGATATTGCTGAAACAATGCAGGGGCGGATGCACACCCGAATGGCAGTCGTTTGAATCGGTACAAACCAAGATGCGTGTTAACCACCAAAACGCGCTTGGATTCTTCGTCCACCGGTTTTTGCAAGTACGCATCTGCTAGGTCCAACGTCGAAAAATATTTACCCGGGCACAGTTTGTCAAAAAGATCTTCCAGGTGGGGTAAAGGAAAAGTTGCAATCACTAGTTGTGGATTCACTGTTGCCTTGAAGTCCACACAAAGTCTCAATTTTCCCGAAGGTTTTGGCCAAATTACTAAGGGTGATGCCCAGAGAGAAGCCTGCACACGTTCAATCACACCTTGTGATTCCAAATCGTTTAACGTTCTTGCGACCTCATCACACAATGCGTGGGGAACATTGCGCGCTCTGAAAAATTTCGGTTGGGCGTTTACTTTCAGTTCCAAATGTGCTTTATAATTCTTAGCGCAACCTAGGCCCGGTGCAAATATGTCTGCAAATTCTGCACATAGACGAGAAACACTGTCCGAAGGCACAGTCTGGTTCACTGATAGGACCTGATTGACTATAGACAAGTTAAACAACTGAAATAAATCGAAACCAAACAAGTTCACTACAGAAGAAGAATGAAGTTTTGTTTGTCCCTTGTATGTTGCAAGAAGGCTGCACTGTCCTAACACAGGGATTGCTTGTCCTGAATAACTACTGAGCTTAACATTTGCGGCACGCAACGGAGGTGTGCCCAGTTGTTTGTACGTGTCTTTATTGATCAGTGAAACTGCAGCTCCAGTATCGATCTGGAATGGGATCGATTTGCCGTTAATGCCCAAATATACAAAAAGTTTATTGTCCTGCAGACAACAAGAGCGACTGTCTCGTGCAATGTGAACTGACACTGGTACAGAATCACTTGCGACTTGACGGGATTTCCGGCGATGTCGACGCACACTATTTGTGGGACGAACACAGTCACTGTTAGACAGAGTGGCACTGGGCGGAGTGGAATGAAGTACATGAATTTCCATGGGCGAAGGTTCACGAGCCTAAGGAGTCTTGGTTCGATTCCGATTCTGGCGTGAAGTAAAGGGCCCGGAATGGCTGTGAGTGTCCGATCTGAGCTTTTTCTGGCAAACACTCTCAACATGTCCTCGTTTATTACAGAAAAAGCAAATAGCTTGGCATGATGGGCAATGCTCACGCGAATGTCTAGTAGCACACCGCGGGCATGATTTTAGCACTGCATTTGCTTGCTTGCGCGGCACACGTGGCGGAGAGCTTGGCGGCAGCTGCGCGGACGGGTGCGAGGGCTGTTTACCGTTCCGTGTATCTCGCCCGGCGGGCCGGTTAATGTGACACACAGCTGGTGAAGTTTCAAATGATTCCTGAGCAAAGTCAAGTGTGTCCTGCCGATCCAATATGTCCATCACTTGTTGAAGGGAGGGATTGACTAGTTTCAAAATCTGTTCCCGTATACGAACATCAGAAATGTTCTGTGCAATCGCATCACATACCATAGTATCTGAATAAGGGAGTCCACATTGACACTCAAAAGCACAATCCCTAGTAAGGCCTTGCAAGGTTGCAACCCACTCCCGATTAGTCTGACCGGCTGTACGTTTTGTACGAAA
Source organism: Schistocerca nitens (assembly GCF_023898315.1). NCBI lineage: Eukaryota > Metazoa > Arthropoda > Insecta > Orthoptera > Acrididae > Schistocerca > Schistocerca nitens. The sequence continues at coordinate 1,044,857,514 of NC_064615.1, read as the reverse complement.
GAACGTATACCGTTTGGCAACTACATTGACTGATTCTTTGAAATATGCATCTAATGCAGGCAAAATTTCTTCGTAGGACAGCGCTGCCATGTCGCGTTGGGGAAATAATTTCACTATCGCACGGTAGGTGGACACTCCGACACAAGAAAGCAAAAAAGGCTGCAGCTCATTACCTTGAATTCTGTAGGTGGCAAGATGGAATCCAAATTGGCGTGACCACTCTGTCCAGCTTTCCAGTGCCGCATCAAAAGGACGAAAAGGTGGTGCAACAGCGTGGTGTGGCTGCGGTAGCGGTGGAGCGGCGGCTGCCGCATCGCTTTGCATTGCACGTTGACCCTGGACGAGCTGTCCAAGGGCATCCAATAAGGCCTGCGTCTGCTATTTCTGCAAGCGATAAAATTCGGACAGTACATCTGGAGATAGTGGCTCAGCCATGACACAAGTAAATCAGGGCAAATACGAACGCAAAATCATCGTCTCCAACTGTTGTGGACTGGCAAGACAGCCAATCCACAATAGACGGGAGACCGAAAGGCATGCGTTTAAGCTCACGCAGGCTGGCGTTAGGTCTGGAACAGATAAGGTAATTATACTATCAAGAAAAGTACGTAGCTGCTGGAAAAATTAACTTTAATCCATAATTGGTGAACATCGGTCTGACTGTACATGCATCCCAAGATAAATAACAAATGATAATAGCGCCTTGCTAGGTCGTAGCAAATGACGTAGCTGAAGGCTATGCTAACTATCGTCTCGGCAAATGAGAGCGTAATTTGTCAGTGAACCATCGCTAGCAAAGTCGGCTGTACAACTGGGGCGAGTGCTAGGACGTCTCTCTAGACCTGCCGTGTGGCGGCGCTCGGTCTGCAATCACTGACAGTGGCGACACGCGGGTCCGACGTATACTAACGGGCCGCGGCCGATTTAACCCTAGCATTACCAAAGTATTTTTTGTTACATGTAATACCAACGGGGGGGCCTCAAAGGCCCATAAAGAATACCACAATTTATTTTATCATAAATCAAGTTTATTTACTTCTGATACCTCTAATAACAATTCAAAATGCTTAGACATTGTTTTTGTATACTGGATAATAAAAGATGTTATTATAATAGGAATAAAATGAACATATCACGAGATTCAGTTTATATATTTTTTGGAATAATGTTTCAAAATAGTGTTTTCTTATAAAAACGACTTTTTTAATTCGATACACTACATGAAGCAAACAAAATTTACTGTCTCATTCTGCAACGCATTTTTCACACAACACTGTCTTCCTGCAGTGTTTCCCACAGACGTGTTTGTGGCACTGAGAGCAGGTAACAGTTGACTTTCCCAGCTTGTTGTACTTGATCTTTTTAGATGCAGCTTCTTGGCAGCATAGGTGGCACCGTCCACGTGTTCCTGGTTCTGCTGTTGAGGATGATGGTTCTACAGAGCAGCTGAGCTTCCGTTGTGTGATGCTTTCCATTGCCATTATTACTGGCTTCTGAAGTCCATACAAATTTTGTGCCCGTTTATCTACTTGAGATCTTATTAGTTCGAGACCTAAGTTAGTGATAAAAACTCTTCTGCGGTTTAACAAATTCTTTTTCCAATTCGGAAAGTTGAGGAGGAAGAGTGAATATGCATTTATTGCTGCTATGTCAATGAGTGTGTAGAAGAGGGACAAAGGCCATCTTCTTGTTCCTCTCTTTGTGCTGTAGTGTCTTGCCATCTGGTCTATGGTGTCCACGCCTCCCTTTGTAGAATTATAAAAAAGATTTATGTTAGTCTTTTTTGAGTCTTCATTCAACACCCCTTCTGAGTGATAAGTTGAAAGCATCAACAGCAGTCGTTTTGGCTTCTCGCGGACTAGCGTTGATGCAAGAGTAACTGGTGGCCTCTGTGTCTGAGGGTCAGTATAAGCAAAGATGGAAGAGTGTAAACTGCGGCCAGTTGTAGTCTTCAGCTCTTCAGGTATGTGTCGTCTGTTAGACTGTAGGGTGCCAACAAGTGTGAGGTGAAAATCATTCCATAGAGTCTCAGCAAGCTCCACTGAAGTATAGTACCGATCTGTGGTAACATTACGGCCTGATTTTTCAATAGGTTTTATTAGTCTCTTTACAATTTCCATCGGTCCATTTGAATGCTGTGTATTTCCTGACTTGCCTGTATACATGTCCATGCTGATCACATATCTAGTCTCAGAATCAGACAGCATTCGAATTAGAATGCCGTATTTTCCAGGTTTTTCTTTTAGAAACACCTTGAATGGACAGCGACCACGGAACAAAGACAACATCTCATCCACTGTTGTATGTAGACCAGGAATGAAATACAATGGAAGTGAAGAATTGAAGCTTTCAAAAATTTCCCTCATTGGAGCAAACTTGTCAGTCTGGCGACGAATTTCTCTTGTGTTCTTATCATCAAACCTCAATATTTTAGTCAATTTGAAAAATCGGGTCCGACTCATTGATCCATAGTACACTTGTCGGCCCTGAAGCAAAGACCATAAATCTTGGACAGGTATCTTATTGTCATGATTTGAACCCATGATTAGCAAGAGTCCTATATAACAAAATAACTCATCTTCATCTGTGTGCTGAATACCTAGTCGAGAAGCCTCTTCATTTGAGTGTAGTTTTATTAGATTCATAATTTGAGGTGTAAAAAAGAGCTCTATAGCCTCTTTCGGAGACGCAATTCTTCCTTGTTGTCCTAGCCCCATTCTTTCTCGCACTATATTTTGTACAGAACGCCGATATTGTCAAGATGGCTTCGTAATATACTCTCGTCCACTTTTTGCAATGAATTTATCACATTCCGTATCATTATCATCTGGTGGATTGGCTTCAACCTCATCTTCATTCTCAGACGATGAATCAGTTCTAATTTCTTCCACATCATCATCCACTTCACTTTCCTCTAAATCTGATTCGTTCAAAACTTCTTCTAGCACTCTTTCAATGGAACTATCACGTAAACGATGTCTACTCATGTTGCTGGTTCAACAGCAGCAGAAACACTGAAAATAACAATGGTCCGCTTCATAATAATATGTCTGAAGGCAACAATGCCAAAATTCGTTTCATGGTAATAATTTGAAACGAGAGACTCAACCTCGTAAATCTTTCCTTGCTATTACCAACGGGTGGGCTTCTAAGGCCCACAGAGAATTAAATCAAGTAAATGAATTTTAATTACATTTTTATTCCGAAATTCTGTAATGACTGAATAGTACATTCAATAACGAACAACTACCTTTGCTTTCAAGTTCATATATCAAAGAGTGTGGATACAACATAGAAAAACTGAGTCAGTGGGCCTACGAGGCCCTGCCCGCATCTCGTGGTCGTGCGGTAGCGTTCTCGCTTCCCACGCCCGGGTTCCCGGGTTCGATTCCCGGCGGGGTCAGTGATTTTCTCTGCCTCGTGATGGCTGGGTGTTGTGTGCTGTCCTTAGGTTAGTTAGGTTTAAGTAGTTCTAAGTTCTAGGGGACTTATGACCACAGTAGTTGAGTCCCATAGTGCTCAGAGCCATTTGAACCTACGAGGCCCCCCCCGTTGGTAATGCTAGGGTTAAGGCTACCACCTAGCAAGTGTGGTGTCTGGCGGTGACACCACAATTCCATTGTTCAGCCAAGCAATGCTTGACTTACCTTTAGCGCAGAAGGCTGTTCAAATCATAACACTACCGCCAAGTAAATTTATGCTGATTCTTACGTGCTGCTCTGTTCTTAAATCATACCAATAATACTGAAAACCATCCGGTCCATCTAAATTAAACTTCTTCTGATCACTGTCATAGTATCCCATTGTAGAGTCCATGCCATATGTTTTTCAGCAAACTACAATCTAGCCTGTTTATGTTTGGGTGTTAGAACACTTTTCTCAAGTCGCTTCTTGAATTTAAGATATATATAATGTGACAAACTTTGTTGTAGAAGTCTGTCAGTTACTGAAAACTCAAAATCAGCAATAAATTATGAAGAATAATAGTTTGTGGCCCTTGATTTGAGCAAAAATAACCGTTTCGATGCCTCAGATAATTTTCTACTTTTCTCGTATTTCCGTTCAGTCTAGAGCTTGCGCACAATCTAAGAATTTATCAATCACCGCACTTGAAAGATTCAACTTCTTGGCGTTTTGATGATTAGAGAATCCCATTTTCTTACGTGCACCGTGTTCTGCTTTTTTCATTACATGATAACCGTTGACAGCGTGGCATTGTGACAGTCGTGGTTGCACACAACACGCAGTGTTACCAGTGGTGTGTGTTTCCTATCTACAGTAAAAGCACGTACACACACACACACACACACACACACACACACACAAACAGAGAGAGAGAGAGAGAGAGAGAGAGAGACGACTGCCTTCATACCGAGTTCCACGGCCAACCGAATAGTTGACGTCTTCTCGTATACTGTACTACTGACATCAAATGTGATACCATTTGACGGTTTTTTCTCGGTATATTGGATCTCATTCCACTGCAGATACACTATGAACAACTATTCCAACCAACAACGTTGATTTTCCTACAAATAGTCTTGACTTTATACTGACTTCGACTACTGCAGAACATGAGAAGTATCCTTGGTCTGTATTAAATGAGGTATGCAAGCGGTAACATTGCACCTTTAACCCTTAGCTTCCCAGGTCATGTTTTTGGTCACACACTGTCCCGGGTGCGGTCTGAGTGACCGCTATATTTAAAAAGACATAAAAATTGCATTCAGCATTGTCAGTGGAGCAGTTCAGGTTTTAGATAAAAGGTTTCATTAATACCACACAAAAAAAAAAAAAATGTATTCGAATAAATGTTACAGTTTATTTATATAAAAAAACGCATTTAAACAAAACTACACAAAATGAACATAATATTACATAATAATGTTAATGCTATGAAAACTCAAATACCTTGCACTCCAAATTTTTTGTCATATTTTTATTGGTTATTACACATGTAATAATAAAAACAAAAAAACCTCCACACAACATACAAAAAATGAAAATTGCACTAGTAGTTTTTGGGTATTTAGTTTCATTCTCAGAGGTTTTCTTTCCACTGGCTGGAAATTTTGGTAGAGATTTGAGGTCAGGTTGGCTTCTTGCATCAATGTCAAATCTAACGTGTCTTTCTCTTCTTTTTTTGGGCACAGGTGAAGCATGTCTTACTTTTCTCCAGTCGTTCTTCAACGACTTCTACTCTCGGTTCTGCTACACCGACCACGCGAGAAGTTCAAAGGGTATATGACACTTGTTGACTCGATTTTTATCTGTGGTGTCACCAACGAGTTTACAAGCATTTTCAAAAATTAAAGCCGTTCACCTGGATTGTGAATGACAAACGCATTCAACCCAATTACGTCCTACATCCTATCCTCAAACCATTTCAAGACAGTATCCTCAATGTTAGGGCCCTTTGGACATGAACAGTAGACGTAGATCTGGCTACTGAATCCGTAACGCAAAGTCCCAGGTGCGGTCTCAGGTAGCGCCAGCACGAAACAAGCAGTGATAATTTTAGTATATTCCACGTCACATTCAAGTGGGTACTGACAAAGGAAACCACGGCAGCTTCGGGAAAGAACAACTACACAACACTTTAATCTCCTACCCTAACATCATGCATTAGCGACAGAGTAACAATAAACGCTTGCTGTCTGTGAGACCGTACCTGGGACGTTAAGAGTTAAAGATCACCGAAGTTCTTCCGTCCACGGATTAGTGACGGTATTAACGTTGCACACCATCTCGCAGAGTCTGTACAGGCAAGTGTGTACTGATCGTCAAGACCACACGTCCAGCTCGTCACCCAGGCTCGCACGCTTCTTGCGCCTTCTGTGAATCCCCCACGCCGTCTCAGCTGGAGTGTGCTTCTCCTGTCCTCCCTACGAGGACAAAGCCCGCAGTCCCCGGTATTTACATTTGACCGACCCCTCGCCTTCCCTGCCGCGCTACGCTTTTGTTTTCTCTCGAAGGTCGCGCGGGGCAGTACCTTTAGCGACGGAGAAGAATAAGACGCACTCGTACTCGCCGGCTACGCACCGCTCCGTTTGTTCAGCTATCGTTTACACAAAGTAACCTTAAACAAATGGACTGAGGGGACTTATGTCCACACTTGCCGCTTCTTATCTCGATGATCCTCAACTAATCACCCTCTTCAGACGGATGTAGCGATGTCTTCCATTTATCGATATAGGGGAGGCCAACACAGTGTGGCAGTCCCCAGCATTGTTTGGTTTATGTGTGTGGGAAAAACAGTGAAACAAGGATGCACACGATACAGCCGAGGCAGCCACTTCGTGTTTTTTCCCCTTCTTTATTCCAATATCTACCTTGTCTCACAATTTTCATCCCCCAATGCGCCATCTAGTACCACACCAGTGAATCCTTGATGTATTAACACATCTTGTATTGCCCTCTGCCTTCTTCTTGCCAATTTATTGCACAGTTTCTTTTTCATTGTCGATTTTAGGGAGAAACTCCTCATTAATTTCTTTATCAGTACACATTATTTTCAACATCTTTCTATAGAACCACCAAAAGCGTTGCTGCAGTGGTAACACCTGTTCCCGTAAGATCATCCAAGTTAATAGCTGACGGACTTGGCTAGCACTTGGATGGTCACTGCCCGGGTCTGCCGAGTGCTTTTGGCAAACGGGGTGCACCCAACCCTTGTGAGGCCAATTGAGGAGCTACTGGATTGAGAAGTAGTGAAATCAGCGATGAAAACTGATAGTGGGCATTGGTGTGGCCTAAGGGCTGAGGATGACACACTGGCCAGTCGGTACTGTTGTCCCTTCAAGGCTACTCGGATGGCGTTTGTTTGTTTCCTAAAGCACCATATCTCAAACGCTTCGATCCCTTTCCTTTCTGATTTCCAACATTCCAAGATTCACTTTCAGACAATGTTGTATTCCAGACATATAGCCCTTCACAGGCAACAAGAGCTTGGATCTGAGGAGGATACCAACCAGCAGGTCCTAGAGGAAGGACTAGAAAAAACTGCTGAACACCATTTGTTACCAAATACTCTTTAAAACAATCTACTAACCAACAATACAAGGCTCAACTAAAAAAGAGCACATTAGGTATTAAACTTGAAGTTTCCCCTTATAAAAGGCATTACACTTGGAACATCAGAAGTGTGACAATTTATATATCCTTTGAGGTTTCTTCACAAGAAAAAAAGAAACGCAATTCATCAAAAAAACAAATATAAAAAATATACATTGAAAGTCGTGCCGAATCACATAAACCTGACAATTACAATAAAGTAATAGAGTGGCCCCATTTCAGGTCAGGGCACACAACGCCACACGACACATCAGACTCCAGATGTAGAAATCGCGACCCAGCCCTCCCGGCGACAATAAGCCGAGAGAGAATAGGCAATGCAGTACAATATACACATAAAAAATCTCTTAAGCAGTGAACACGTTAAATAAAACCAAAGCCTTTGCCCTGGCTCTTAAAGAAATTCAATAACAGATATTAAGATTACTTCGAACGAGATACACACTTAAAGCTGAAATTGCTACCAGTCAAGGATCTAGATTCACCACAACCTTAATAGACTCAGAAGCAGCCTCCAAGCTGGCATTCACAACCCAAGTTATACCAACGGCCAATTATTAACTTAATGATCAATCATACGTTCTAAAGAACCTCAGTTGCACTCCTGGAATTGTTTTTAGCACAGTTTACATATAATATAACAGAGGCAATCATTATTTAAGCACAATATTAAAAAATATTCCACTTACTTTTCTTAGAGGTTGTTGTAGTAACTGCAAGAAACAAGTTAGTCACCCTAAATAAATAGGATCTGTTTTCTAAATACCAATATAGTGATAAGATTGGACTTAGAATTAAGGACAGACTTCTAGGTCATAAAATTAAATTAGCTAAACAACAGTCTCCACCTTACTTTCTTTAAACAAATTTTAAAAATTTTAGAAAACGTTTACTCTAAACACATGACAATTTCCCCACGGGAGTGAATTTAGCACGTGACCCAACCCTTTTAAAATCACGTTAATGATAGTGGGGAAGTACAGCACAAAAAGATAAAAAATAAAAAACCAAGCGGAAGGTCAGCGCCAAGCTGCTTCAAACATAACCAACAGCAGGCAACAGAGAGAAGTCGCTGGAAAACGTACAATTTACGCTCACCATAAACATAAGGAAGAGGCAACGAACTCTTTTCTTTAGTAAGGACCCCGAAGAAGGTGTGGAGTCTGTAGCCGGCAAAATCCTGTGGTGATGGCGTTCCAGACGTCTAGTGCAGAAGGGGATTCTGCCATTGGGCTTCGCCGAAACACTATAAATTCTCCGGGAGCAACTCGGATTGAAGAAAGTGGGGGAATTTGGCGCACCTAAGGCATCTGAACCTTAAGTCTATAATACCTTGAGGCTCCATTTTCCGTGTAGCATTAGCCGCACGTTCTCACTGCAACATATCTGAAAACCATAAATACTTAGCAACACGTTTAGAACGAAACTGACAATTATGGTATCATTGCATTGTGTCATTTTACCCGGTATGTCGGGTAAGTGCGATAAATTGACGCAAGGAATGATATAAGGTATTCAATTCCGTACATCTTATAATACAAAATACACGTATCGATTATTATGTTTATTAAACAAAACAAACTTTACAAAAAGAAAATGGCGAAACTATCAGCTTAATTAACTATGGAATATATACAAAACAATAATAATAGTTTTCTTATAAAATAGTGACAAAAATGAAGGAGAATCGAGTAGAACCGTATTCAGTAATCGGTCTCTTGCATATCTGTAAAACAACTAACACTTCTTTAGGCAGGAGTCACAATTATAGTTTTCAGGATTGTCCCACCACTGCATTCAGAATGGTATCAAAAAGCACAAGGAATACACCTGTTCCATTTCTCGCCATCTTAGCCGAATTCACCACATATTTCGCATAGATCTTTGTTTGTGGTATGTCGTGGTGGGTGGCGTTCTAATAGTAATCCCATTATAATCAGCACTAACAGTATTTCTCAGTTCAACTGCTTTCCAAGAAGCTCTCTCCCATTTAAGGCATCTGAACTGAAGGACACATTCTTATAAAAGTGATGCACTATGTTACTTTGACTTTTTTTTTTTAACGTGTCACTTAGCTACCTACTGTCGTTAGTGTGAAACGGAAGTGGGGTAAAATGATGCATTCGGCCTGTGTGCGTCAAATTATCTCAACAAGCAAGACTTATTTAAACCTATAGTTCCACACTCGCACTTTGCTTAAGACTAATAATATTTATATAATCTTGAATGTTAATGTGCAGAGATAGACGTAACAACAAAAAGTTGTGTTGTAACATAACAAGAAATGGTTTACCTCTTAGGCATCTTGTGCCAACAACAGGCAAATGACGCTTCACGCGCTCTTTATGCTTATTCGCACATTTTATTTATTTCTCAAGAAATGACCTGGTGCCTGTTGTTATATAGCAGGTCATACATTTTTTGATTTTACATTTTATATCATATAAATTCAGTGCTATTACTAGTATATTTTTTTGAGAAATTTACAAAAGAATAAAATAAAAAAATGTAAAATGTACCTATATATATTATTTTATTCAAACTTGTTACCGATTTTGATAATGATAATAAATAAGATACATAATAGGTTGTGGATGTATTTTAAGTTAAAATTAAAAATATATTTAATGGAAGAAATAATAGACGACAATTTGACTTAGATATGACGTGACAGTTCTTCCCTTTATACCTTATAAGGGTATTGTTACATCTGTTACATACATTGTTTTGACTATGGTAATAATTAATTAGTAATGTTTTGATTAACTAGGTTACAATGTATTTCAGAACTCAGGGTAACGGTGGATATTGGGAGTTGATTTAATATGCATCAGGTGCAAGAGCTCAGTAAAACTTGGAGCCGGTCACACCTGATGCAGCGAAAGAAGAAGAAATGTCACGTCTTCAGATAGTGTTACATGCTATGATATGCTATAGCAACCAACTATTTGTACATAGAGAGTTACATTTTCAGATTGATTAAATTTAGTATTGGAGGACCTTAGCTTATTTTTGTATATCTGGTCTTCACCTCCTATAGCACCCGAGTAAGTGTCTGTGTTTGTATCTGCGTCGTTTACTGTACACTGCTTATCTGTCAGATGTGGAACCTATCTTATTCTTGCTTATGGTCTCTCCAGTTTGTATGCCGCATGTAGTGATCGCGACAGATCGTCTGCGATGTTGTTTATATAGTTCCAGTCATATTGTCTGCGTGTTACCTATTCTATGTCTTGGTTCCCTAATCTCGCTCTTATTTGTCCTAGGGCATTTCAGACGAGCACTAAGTGTTTAGGTGAGCCATTCTCACCACAGGAACAATGTGAGTCTGTTTTAGGCCAAACCTGTGGAGATGCATTGGATACGGGCCGTGGCCCATGAAAAACTGCATCATGCCGACTGTTGGGTTTATAAACTTCAAATTCATCCGCTCTCAGATACTGGGGAAGAAAGATTAGACCCATCTTCCCTTATCAGTTGTGTCCCATTCTGCCTGCCATGCATCCGTTCTTCACTTGTTCAGTTTCCGTTTGTCTGCTGTGTCTTGTCTAGTCATTTCTCTTACTTTGTCACTTCTTCCGCTCTCCAGCCAGTTGGCTGCTGCTTTATCGTGAATTGTAATGTCTACAGGGAAAACTCCCTGTACCACACACAAGACCTCAATCGAGGTCGTGCCGAAAGGCCCCCGAGATTAGAACACTCCATTGGCCGAGCCTCATAAAAGTTTTATCCATACTGAAGCATAATCAATGTACCCAAACACTAGCCGCAGGATAAGTTACTGACTCAAAGAGTGCCGTGTAATATATGTCCTCATTATGTGTAGCGGTAGTGTGTATCGTATAGTGTTCAGTCTTGCAAGTTTATACATGAGTTTCGTCGCTTTCTTAATTGTTAGTCTAGCATTGTGGCGGGGAGGGTTAGGATTGTGACGCAATTGTTTGATCACTGTCTCTCATCGTACTATGCACTACACAAGTTCCACGTACCTCAGCGCGACGTCTGATCACCAGCCCGTATCTCTGCATATGTAGATACTGTTCAGACGGCGATGAAGCAGCGTTGAAGAAACCGTCAATACTTACGTTTGCAAAGTCCGCGTATACTCTGGTAGCAAACTATCCTCTAATAAAACTTCCTGGCAGATTAAAACTGTGTGCCCGACCGAGACTCGAACTCAGGACCTTAGCCTTTCGCGGGCAAGTGCTCTACCATCTGAGCTACCGAAGCACGACTCAGGCCCGGTACTCACAGCTTTACTTCTGCCAGTATCTCGTCTCCTACCTTCCAAACTTTACAGAAGCTCTCCTGCGAAGCTTGCAGAACTAGCACTCCTGAAAGAAAGGATACTGCGGAGACATTGCTTAGCCACAGCCTGGGGGAGGTTTCCAGAATGAGATTTTCACTCTGCAGCGGAGTGTGCGCTGATATGAAACTTCCTTGCAGATTAAAACTGTGTGCCCGACCGATACTCGAACTCGGGACCTTAGCCTTTCGCGGGCAAGTGCTCTACCATCTGAGCTACCGAAGCACGACTCACGCCCGGTACTCACAGCTTTACTTCTGCCAGTATCTCGTCTCCTACCTTCCAAACTTTACAGAAGCTCTCCTGCGAAGCTTGCAGAACTAGCACTCCTGAAAGAAAGGATACTGCGGAGACATGACTTAGCCACAGCCTGGGGGAGGTTTCCAGAATGAGATTTTCACTCTGCAGCGGAGTGTGCGCTGATATGAAACTTCCTTGCAGATTAAAACTGTGTGCCCGACCGAGACTCGAACTCGGGACCTTTGCCTTTCGCGGGCAAAGGTCCCGAGTTCGGTCTCGGTCGGGCACACAGTTTTAATCTGCAAGGAAGTTTCATATCAGCGCACACTCCGCTGCAGAGTGAAAATCTCATTCTATCCTGTAATATCTTATAACAATTTTCGGGTGGAGGGCGATTGCTTCATCTCTTTAGAAAAATGTCGAAATTCTGGAACAAGTTTTTTTTATTTCTTTAGGTTCAAAATAAAACTCGCCATCAGCCCGTATTTAATTAACGAATAATATCACTGCCCTAGGTCACAGTTCAGACCACCCAGTAGTCTACACGCACAAGGCAGCCAGGAATGTACTTAAGTCCAACTCGAATTATCACGCGATTTACAGTCATTACTCTGCTACAATATACGAGTTTCACATTCGGTCCTTTATCAGTGGATATCTAATAAAGAAACTGCTCGCCAAATGTTCCATAGACGAATATGAAAGATGCCACGCAGAATTCTACAAAGGCCGAAAGTTCACACGCGGTTCTCTTTACAACAAAACAATCCAAAAAACACCAAACTACACAAAGCTGACCATAAATGCAACTGCTATTACGGCGATACAATCTGGACGTGAAAAGCCAATTACGGTATTTCTGAATTTTACACATAATAAAGACGGAAGCGTTCAACATGACCTCCACGTCCGATAGCTGACTAGCGACTGACTAACTGTCGTTCCTTCCAGAGCCTATAACTACATCCAATGCACGGGAAATACTTAACTCTGATTGGTTGTTCAAAACAACCAGCCAATAGAAACAATCGTTCGAGATCATTTTCGCGCTAAAACTGCCCTATGCCAATCATTATTCACAGATGCATTTACGTCACTTCATCATGCAAATATTAATAAAAAGTTTAACAAAACCAAACGAAAGGAAACTAATCTTGATATAACTTTAGAAAACTAAGCAAGTACCCTTGGACATACGTCCTCAGCTAGGTGGGGAAAACACACCTTTCCCATGACACAGTTACGTAATGCTGTACATCATATAGTATTGAATCTTTACGTATGTCCCACATACACACTCTCACTCATTATCATTTACTCACACAACAGCATATTAACTAAATAATAATCTTTTGTGAATTTTAAATTACGAAAAATGAAAAGTAGTTAAGGATTTTTAATTATGAAAGTCTAAATAAATTGTTCTGCCATTTTGTGAACTCAGTAATGATTCCAAGTGATACTAAAAGACTAACTGTTACGAATCCTACCTGACTTTAACCTTACAAGTGTCGGTTTGGGGTGTTTTAGGTAATTTTCCCTAACTCTGGAAGTACGCCAGCTAGAAAGCTGAGATTTTTAAGCAATCTTCTTTTTAATAACAAAGGTTAGTATATTGACTTTTAACTAAATTGACTAATATTTAATATAGTTTAAATAGATTTTTAGGGGCCTGAATATTCTGTCGCTCGAATTGACACAAGTACCGCTTCCCATGCCTAGGCAATCGACAGGTGCGAATGAGTCATATTAACATACAAGGGGCTGTTTCTATCACCGCCACCGGCTCCAAAGCTACGAGCCGTACTTGAAGTAGGGCGATAAATGCTATTGCGTATAGACTCGCGACGTTATACATGTTCATTAAAACGTAAATGTTCGTCACTATAAATGCCAATGTATCATGTCACAGCTTTCCTTTACATAGATATGCTGTTTAATAATAAAATTTTTCAGTGTACCACTTAGAAGTAGACAAACGGTTTTGCTAGTTGCTATTGTGAGTATTTTGTTCGTGCACCATTCGCCGATGAACAAGAGGAGCTGTGTGGCTTCACTCTCAGTTGTATAACTGAGGGTTAGATGGCAGCACCGATCAGGTAAGATTAGCTCTCACAGCAAAAGACATATTGACGTGCCTAATTTTACCCTCTGTGCCAAATTCCCCCTTTTTCTCCCACTGCGCGAACGAAGTACAGCCAGAGCAGGACTTGGTTGGCCCCGCACGACACGGTACGTTAACAGTAGCACAAAAAATGGTTCAAATGGCTCTGAGCACTATGGGACTTAACATCTGAGGTCATCAGTCCCCTAGAACTTAGAACTACTTAAACCTAACTAACCTAAGGACAACACACACATCCATGCCCGAGGCAGGATTCGAACCTGCGACCGTAGCGGTCGCGCGGTTCCAGACTGTAGCACCAGAACCGCTCGGCCACCAGCGGCCGGCCAACAGTAGCACAGCTCCGTACGGAGAATGTCGGCAGCCAACGCTCACACTAGAAAAACAGTGCGCTGGCAGCGCTAACCAATTGCCCTCCAGGAAGCCTCTACGTTCCACAGGGCACTACCATCCATCATAACCGCTCACTTCGAACTCAACCCCACCGGAGAGAAAATCAAAGAACCCCTTACCGGCAAAGACGTGCACAACCATCCGAGTGTGAGCTTTCTAACTCCGCGCACGGTTCACATTCTCTCAAATATCATCCTTAAATTAAGATCGATTTTTGGTGCTAGTAGACTTGTTTTCGCGAGGAATGCTGTCATTGCCATTGCTAGTCTGTTTTTGTAACATCCTTTCTTTGTCCATCATATATTATCGCTTTTCCAATGTAGCAGAAAGTCTTCGTTTACTTCGTGGTCCCCAACTTTTATCTACTACTTCTCGTTTCTGGTACTCGCCATTACTTTCGTCTTCATTCGGTTAAATCTCAATCCATAGTCTGTGTTCATCAGACTGTTCATTTCACTAAACGTGTTCTCCAGTTCTTGCGCAGTTTATCTGAGACTAGCAATGTTATTAGCGAATCTTGTAACTGATATTCTTTCTCTCGTCTTTCTGAATATACCATTTGTTTACGACATTGTGTCTTTGACTTGGACAGTTATAGAGAAAACTGCAAGGGTTGGAACTTTAATAGTGGCAACTATTTATTTACAGCTCGTACAAAATAGATACGTGTTTCAAAATTTTACTGACCTTCAAAGTAGTCACTAGCATTGTGTATGACCCGATGTCAGCGATGTGGAAGTCGTAGGATACTCTTAGCAGTGCCAGTTGTGTTGACAGATTCAGCGGCGCGGTCTATTGCCCGACGAATTTGTAGCAGTTCTGAAGCGAATGCCGCGAAATGTTTCCTTCAGTTTAGAAATCGAGTTGAACTCACGAGGGCTTAACTCAGGGGAGTGCAGTAGGTGGTATAGCACTTAGCAGCCCCATCAGTCAAACAAATCAGTAACAACTTGCACAGTACGTGCTTGAGCATTGTCCTGCAAAATGATGGTCAGGTACTGCAGAAAGTGTCGTCACTTCCGTCTCTACGCTGTTCATTTTTGGAACACAACCTACGACCAGCTTAGAGACGGTGATGACACTTTCTGCAGGACATGACCATCATTTTGCAGGACAATGCTCAAGCACGTACGATGCAGACAGTTACTGATTTGTTTGAGTGATGGGGCTGCTGAGTGCTGTACCACCTGCTACACTCCCCTGACTTAAGGCCTCGTGAGTTAAACTCGATTTCTAAACGGAAGGAAGCACCTCACGGCATTCGCTTCAGAACTGCTACAAATTCGTCGGGCAAAAGACCGCCCCGCTCGAACTGTCAACACAACTGGCACTGCTAATTGTATCCTACGACTTCCACATCGCTGGCAACTGGTTTTACATAATGCTGGTGACTACTTTGAAGGTCAGTAAAACACGTATCTATTTTGTACGAGCAGTAAATCAATAGTTGCCACTATTAAATGTTCCAACCTTCGTACATACCTTACACCCCTTGTAATCCAAGCACTCCGTTCTTACAGGGTGTTACAAAAAGGTACCGCCAAACTTTCGGGAAACATTCCTCACACACAAAGAAAGAAAATATGTTATGTGGACATGTGTCCGGAAACGCTTATTTTCAATGTTAGAGCTCATTTTATTACTTCTCTTCAGATCACATTAAGCATGGAATGGAAACACACAGCAACAGAATGTACCAGCGTGACTTCAAACATTTTGTCATAGGAAATGTTCAAGATGTCCTCCGTTAGTGAGGATACATGCATCCACCACCCTCCGTCGCATGGAATCCTTGATGCGCTGATGCAGCCCTGGAGAGTGGCGTATTGTATCACAGCCGTCCACAATACGAGCACGAAGTGTCTCTACATTTGGTACCGGGGTTGCGTAGACAAGAGCTTACAAATGCCCCCATAAATGAAAGTCAAGAGGGTTGAGGTCAGGAGAGCGTGGAGGCCATGGAATTGGTCGGCCTCTACCAATCCATCGGTCACCGAATCTGTTGTTGAGAAGCGTACGAACACTTCGACTGAAATGTGCAGGAGCTCCATCGTGCATGAACCACATGTTGTGTCGTACTTGTAAAGGCACATGTTCTAGCAGCACAGATAGAGTATCCCGTATGAGCATACATACTTACGAAACTAAAATGAGCTCTAACATGGAAATTAAACATTTCCGGACACATGTCCACATAACATCTTTTCTTTATTTGTGTGTGAGGAATGTTTCCTGAAAGTTTGGCCGTACCTTTTTGTAACACCATATATATATATATATATTGGACTCAACATCTGAGGTCATCAGTCCCCTAGGCTTACAACTACTTAAACCTAACTAACCTAAGGACATCACACAATCCATGCCCATATATATATATATATATATATATATATATATATATATATATATATATATATATATATAGTCCAGTTACATTAATATGATCGCCATTTGTTCGATGTCAACGTACAATAACCACTCACAGACGGCGCACGGCACCACTAGCAGTGGAGGGTGTGTAAAGCGCGTCAGGTGTGCGCCGGAAACTAGGCGGTCGTGTGTTATTATGGAACCATTTATATAACGTCCAAAACGACATGATCATTACCTTTCGGGGCAAGGTGGAAGCATTTCCGAAACGGCTAAATTTGTAAACTGTTCTCGTTAAGTCGTGCCTAATATATCCCGTGCTTGGCCAAATGGTACCTGCCGCTGTGGCCTAGCGGCTCTAGGTGCTTCAGTCCGGAACCGCGCTCCTGCTACGGTCGCAGGTTCGAATCCTTCCTCGGCATGGATTGTGTGATGTCCTTAGGTTAGTTAGGTTTAAATAGTTGTAAGTCTAGGGGACTGATGACCTCAGATGTTGAGTCCCATAGTGCTTAGAGCCATTTGAACCATTTGGCAAAATGGCGTTATCCGGAACCGGCATCAAGACAACTTTGTGGCATTACCGGTCATTGACGACGGCGGGAACGACGAGTGCGGAGATGTGTACAGGAGAATACACGTGCAAGTGTTGAGCGACCGAAAGCCTAGACGAACCAAGGCGCTACCAGCAATGTCTCTTCAACGACCGTTCAGCGAAAGTTACTTCTCTCTTCAACGACGGTTCAGCGAACGTTGCTGCGAATGAGCCTCCGCTCCAGGTACCTGATTCACGCACCCACGCTGCCTGCTGTTCGTGGGTGACGAAGTCTCAGTCTGCATATCAGTTGCACAACTGGATGTCCACCGAGTGGCGACAGGTGGCCTTTTCAGACGAATGCACCTTTTATGCTCCATCGGCGTGAAACGTCTGAAAGCAGACACACTACAACAATGACGGAAAAGTCCAAGTTGGACAGAGGAGAGTTATGGTCTGAGCAATGTATCCGTAGCCTTCTCTGGGTGATCTCGTCATTCTGCAAAGCACAATGTACCAAGTGTGCATCTATCCTTGGGAATTATGTACACCTCTACAGGCAGTTTGTTTCTCCTCGTCACGATGGCATCTACCAGCAGGACAATGCGACGTGTCACAAAGCTCGCAGTGTACGTGCACGGTTCAAAGGGCACTGGCAGGAGTTTACCGTACTCCCAAGGCCAACAAATTCTGCAAACGATATTCTGTGGGACAACCTCGATCGGGCTGTTCGCGCTATGGATCCTCAACCGAGAAACTTAGGCCACCTGGCCATGGCACTGGAGTCATCATGGCTCCACGTCCCTGTCGGTACCTTGCAGAACCTTTTCTACCCTCTTCCTGGAGGCGTCGCAGCGGCCCGCGCTGTAAAAGATGGCTGTTCAGGATTTTGATAGGTGTTACCTTAATATGACTGAACAGTGTGTTGTAACCGCGACCGGAACGGTCGTGGGACTGCCGAGAACAAAACGCGGCGGTACCAAACGGAGAGCGGCCCCCGAACAAAGAAACGAACGTAAAGGACGGACACGAAACAACGACGGACGATCGAGCGAGACCTTACGACGGCAACACGCAAGAAGCAACGGGGTGACAGAGACAACCAAACGAATCCAAGACGTCCAGTAGTAACGAAAACAATAACAGTAAACACGCTGTCTCTTGTCGAGGCGATATGTCAAGACAAGCACGCAAAGATTAGACTGACCGGCTGAGCTTTTTTTTTTTTTTCCTTTATTGAATTTCGATTCCCCCCAAGGGAGGCGGGCTGGTAGCAGCTTAGTATACCACTCTTCAGCCTACAGACTTTAATAACTTGAAGAGAATAAATAATAAATACAGGCGATAAATTCGGAGACTTAACTAGTAACGTGGATAAAAAAATTGTGGAACTTAAAACATAGAACAAAGGGGTGATGATGCTAATAAAATACATACGAAGCCGACAGGTAAAATAATAGAAGACAATTAAAAAAAAAACACAGCGACAGTCTGGTTTCTGTTCGCAGAAGACATAAAATTCACACCCAGTGACATCATGGTTTCTGTTCACAACACTAGAAAGTCGAAACAACACTGAACATTCACTGGAACACTGCACTAAAAAGTTGGCAAATGTGACATACCACTGCCGAGAGCAGGTGGGGGGGAAACTGGACAGATGATGGAAAGGTAGAAAAGGGGGGAAGGAGGGGAAAAGCGAAGGGGGGGAGGGGGGAAAGGAGCCGATGGAGGATGTGGACCCATAAGAGGGGTGGGGGGGTGCTGGGCAGATGCGACAGCATGACAGGGGGTGGGGAAGGCAGAGGAGGGGGGGGGCAGAAGGGTGGTAGGGAGAGGTTTCACAGGGAGAAAACAGGATGGAATGGTGGGGGGGGGGAGAGGAAGACCAGGGAAAGGACAGAGTAAAGGAGGGGGAGGGGTAGGATCAAAGTTGATAGGAGGGATAGATGGAGGGAGAGGTGGCATCATCCGGGAGGGGGAGTTGATGGAAGCCACCTTGGGAAAGGAAATGAAGGGTGTAGAGATGGAGGGTAGGGGGGACACAAGAGTGAAGGCATGGCAGGGGGCGGGGACGGGAGAGGAGAGGAGCAACCAGGGGGTGAGGGGGATCAAGGCGGCGGGAGGTGTTGAGTATACGAATATGTTCGAGGAGTAGGAGCAGATGTGGGAAAGGAATGAGGTCATAGAGGATGCGCGTGGGGGACGGGATGTGTATACGGAAGGCAAGGCGGATTGCATGACACTCAAGGATCTGGAGGGACTTGTGGAATTTGTGGGTAGGGGGGAGGGGGGCAGATATCCATGTGGGACTGGCATAACAGAGGAACCGGCTGAGCGAGAGGCAGGCGCTTAAATACATGATCGGGGGCAACGCTATCGGCCGCTGGGACCACGTGTTCCACTGTGTCGCCCTCACATTAAACGTGGGCCAGGAGGCGCGCGCCGCCACAGCTTACGGCGCAATGGTGCAGAGACTTCTAGGGGTCTCCGACGTCCATGCCGTCTGGCGCGGATTAAAACTCCGCGGCGCGCGGTACCAGTCTGTGTATATAACCTTTCTTTCAATATAGCGTCCGCAGCTCGTGGTCGTGCGGTAGCGTTCTCGCTTCCCGCGCCCGGGTTCCCGGGTTCGATTCCCGGCGGGGTCAGGGATTTTCTCTGCCTCGTGATGACTGGGTGTTGTGTGCTGTCCTTACGTTAGTTAGGTTTAAGTAGTTCTAAGTTCTAGGGGACTGATGACCATAGATGTTAAGTTCCATAGTGCTCAGAGCCATTTTAGCCATTTTTTTTTTCAATATAGCTTACATGTATTTTCCGGAAATTTCGATCACCGGCATTTTAAACTGTCGAACGTTTTTTCGAAGTCGACAGAGGCTATGAAGATGTCGTGGTTTTTCATAAGTCTTGCTTTTGTCATCAATCATTACATGATAACTACGTCCATGATGCATATTTATCACTCATAAAGCAAAAATATCGTCCCCTAAGACGTCATCGTCTTGCATCCTTCAGCTCTTAGGCTGAATATGCGACAGTTTTCCTACTTATTTTCCCTTGCTATCTTTGGAATTGTGTGAATGATATCACATGATGTCAGCAGCCTCAAAGATTTTATACACCAATATGAACCGACGTTTGGATGCGTCTTTCGCCGTGATTTAAGAAACTACAAAGGAATGACACCTACGCCTTCTGTTCCAATTCTTCAAAAGTGGTGTCACAGTCTGATTGTTCTACTGTACTACTTTTTTAGAGTTATCAGTCTCCTGACTGGTTTCATGCGGTCTGCCATGCGTTCCTCTCCTGTGCCAACCTCTTCATCTCAGAGTCGCACTTGCAATCTACGTCTTCAATTATTTACTGGATGCATTCCAATCTCTGTCTTCCTCTACAATTTATTTCCCTCCACAGTTATCTCTAATACCACGGAGATTAATTTCTGATGCCTTAACACACGTCCCTCCTTCTTGTCAGTGTTTTACATTAGTTCCTTTCTCCGTCGAGTCTGCGAAAAATATACTCAATTTTATCCTAGCATCCCACCTGATTTTCAACATTCATCTGTAGCACGACATCTCAAACACTTCAATTTTATTTGCTCCTGTTTTCTCACTGTTCACGATTCAATACCGTCCAATGCTCTGCTTCAAACGTATGTTGTTAGAAGTGTCTTTCATAAATTAAAGCGTATATTTCATTCCGGTACGCTTCTCTTGGCTAAGACCTCATTATCTGTACTAGTCTGGTTTTTATCTCCTTTTTGCTTCGTCCGTCATGGGTTATTTTGCTTCCACAGTAGCACAATTCCTTAGGTTCCCCAACTTTGCGGCCACCAGTTTCATTGTTTAGTTTCTCGCTGTTCTCATTTCTTCTACTTCTCACGACTTTTACAATATTCCGGTTTACTATCAGTCCCTATGCTGTAGTTATTTGACTGTTCATTTTATTCAACGCAGCCTGTAATTATACTTCTGAATCCCCCATGTTGTCCAAATCGACTTGCATTTCTATTTCTACAGCGTCAGCGGACAGTTCCCACCCTTCATACAGTCCTTTAACGTATCCTTTCCGCCAAACCGCTTTATTCTCTACGTTTAATAGCGGAATTGGTCCTATGCTCTTAATGTGGCCATCTTTTTGCTTTTACCCTCATCTGTAAACTTTCTGTAGATCTATATGTACTAATCTTTGCTTGCAAAGACTGTTGAAAAATTACTTTATCTTTGTTACACATTCACCAGTTTATTATCTGAACTGCCTCAGAATGTCAGAGGCACTAGTGATGGTTGCTTAGCTCTTAAAGTAGCGAGATATTTGATAATTGCCGGCCGCGGTGGTCTCGCGGTTCTAGGCGCGCAGTCCGGAACCGTGCGACTGCTACGGTCGCAGGTTCGAATCCTGCCTCGGGCATGGATGTGTGTGATGTCCTTAGGTTAGTTAGGTTTAATTAGTTCTAAGTTCTAGGCGACTGATGACCTCAGAAGTTAAGTCGCATAGTGCTCAGAGCCATTTGAAACATTTGAACTTGATAATTACAAATACGCATTCATGAAATCTTGTAATGCTTCCACCCGCATTACGTGTTTAAACTTCCATGAGCTTTCGACCCAGCTCTCCTCGGCCTTTGTCAACTGGTAAATGACTGCCGTGTGGCCATAGCCTCGCATTTATACGAGTACACCAAGGTGCCAGTCATGGGATAACGAAATGCGCATATTATACAGATGGCGGTAGTGATGCGGCAGTGTATCGGAAGAGCTGTCATTTGTTCTCGGAAGATTCACGTGAAAAGGTTTCCGATATGCTCATGGCATCACCACGGAATTAACAGAATTTGAATAGGGAACGGTAATTGGAGCTAGACGCTTGGGACATTCCATTTTGGAAATTGTTTGGTTATTCAATATTCGGTGATCCATAATGTCCAGAGTGTGCCGAGAATACTACATTTCAGACATTACCTCTCACCACGGACAACACAGTGGCCGACGGCATTCACTTAACGGCCGAGAGCAGCGTTTGCTTAGTTGCCAGTCCTAACACACAAGCAATTATTCGTGAAACAAGAAACGAAACCAACGTGGGAAGTACGACTGACGTATCCGTCAGAAAAGTGCCGCGAAATTGGGCGTAAAGGTGATATAGCAGCACACGACCGACGCGAATGTATTTGCTAACAGCACGACACTGTCTGCAGTGGCTCTTCTCCACTTCTGATCATATCAGTTGGACTGTAGAAGGCTGGAAAACGTGGTCTGCGCAGATGAGTCCCTATTTCAGTTTATTTATTTAATCGTGTCAGAAGCATCGTACATAAAATCAGAATTATTAACACATATATATCAAGTATATAACAATTACAAAAAGAGTATAAAAGTATACAGTTATATAAGCAGGGTCAAGTAGTTTTTTATTTTATGAAGTCTTGGACCAGAACCTGGCCAAGTCCAGCGCTTCCGGGGTGGCATTCATCAAATCCTTAATGGTGCAGGTGCTTGGGCACAGCACACACTGCGTGAGGTGGATGGTGGTTTGAGTGTGTCCACAGTCACACAGCGAAGGTTCATTTGAGAGGCCCCGTTTGCGCATATTCTCTTTGGATCGTGTGACACCAGAGCGCATCCTATTAAGAGATTTCCATGTCGTCCATCCTTCCATATGGCTGGGAGGGAGTTCTTCGTTTGGGACTAACCATTCCCCAAGGTGCGCGTTTTCTTCTCGCCACATTGCCAGCCTCACTTCCTGCGGTGTCCCGACGATGTTTTTTGCTGTGTGCAGGAAGCTTTTTCTAGATTTTAGTCGACGGCGGGCTGGCTGATGTTTGTACAGCGGGTGGGCAGGTGAAGTCAACGCCTTTGTCTTTTCCTTCCTGGCCGCTACTTTCCTTCTAATATCTGCTGGGGCCACGCCTGCCAGGCAGTACAGTTTATCAGTCGGGGTTGGTCTCAGACAGCCTGTGATGATGCGGCAGGATTCATTAAGCGGTATGTCCACTTGCCTGACGTGCCCACACTGGGCACGCGTACTCCGCTGTAGAATAGCACAAAGCAAGAGCTGTGGTTCTCACTATTCCAGGCTGTGCCCCCCATGTAGAGCCCGTTAGTTTGCGCACAATGTTGTCTCTCGCGGCTACTTTGTGTTTAGTCTTCATGCAGTGCTTTTTATAGGTGAGTGCTCTATTCAAGTTGACGCCTAAGTATTTTGGTGTTTCGCAACGTTCCAGGGGCATTCCTTCCGAGTTAAGTTGTAGTCTTCTTGCAGATTGTCTGTTCTTTAGGTGGAAGGCGCAGGTTTGGGTTTTCCCTGGGTTGGGTTTGAGATGGTTCCCCTTATAGTAGGTGGCAAGCTGTTCGAGGGCTTCTGACAGACTCTGTTCAACAGTTTCAAAACTCTCTGCTTGAGCGGTAATGGCGCAATCATCTGCATATATGAAGCTTTCGGTGCCTTTGGGGAGGGGCTGGTCATTAGTATATATATTAAAAAGTGTTGGGGGCCAGTACGCTTCCTTAAGGGAGGCCATTTTTCTGTATCCTCCACCGGCTTCTCTGTCCCTGAAAATCCACGAAGAATCTTCGATTCTGGAGTAGGTTTCCAATCAGTAAGGTTAGTCTGTAGTCCCTACTCATTGCGTATATTTTCCCCAGGAGGAGTCGGTGGTTGACTGTGTCGTAGGCTGCTGATAGGTCTAGGAAGACAGCCCCGGTGATCTTCCTGTTCTCGAACCCATCCTCTATGTGTTGCGTTAATTTTAGCACCTGTGACGTGCAGCATTTGCCCTGTCTGAAGCCTGCTTGTTGTGGGATCAGGAGGGGCTCGATGGCGTCCATGATTCTGTGGAGTATCATCCTTTCCCAAACGTTGTACACATGGCATAGCAGAGAGATCGGCCTGTAGTTTTTGGGGTTGTCACGTTCTTTGCCTGGTTTTAGGATGGCAATGACTCGCGATTTTCTCCAGATTTTTGGAATTTTGCAGGATGTCATGCAGTTGTTCATCATATCGATTAGCCATTTCTTTGTTACAGGTCCAAAATGCTTTATTTGCTCGACGCATGTATCATCAAGGCCGGCTGCTCTCCGCATTTTGCACTTACTGATCGCCTTCTCCAGTTCCGCCAAGGTAAATGGCTTGGATAATTCTTCGGTCTCCTGAGGGGGGTTTCGTTCTATGTCCCTCTTTTTTGTCTTTAGGTTGTCCTATCTTGATGGTTTTCCATTTGTGAGAAGCTGGTGTGCAATTTGGTCTGCTGTGGCGTTCGCGTGTAGATTTGGTTTGGTGGGGTCATTGGCTAGGCGTTTTATGAGTTTCCAGGCTTTTTGACTATCTCTGCCAAAATTAGTTTCCTCCATCAGTTTGGTCCATTGCTCCCTTCCTTTGGTGAGGGTTTCTTCACTGAAAGGGTTTCTTTCGAAGAGCATTTGATACTCTTCCAGTAGGGCTACTGTTTCCTGGGTGAGTCCTGGTGTGTAACTTGTTCTGCATCCCCTTGGAATAGACGCTCGGGAGCAGGTTTTGACGGTGTCCACGAAGCCGTCATGTTCTCTGGATCTGGGATATATGTCTGGACTCTCTGTTCTAGTATTCTGGTGAATTTGAGCCAGTCGGCCTTCCTGAAATTATATCTCCTTCTGAACTTTACTCTTCGTGGTATAACTATTGGCAACATTTGGCACATTATTGGGCGATGTTGTGTCTTTGGGATGGGGGCGCAGATGGACTTACAGCACTGTTGTGCTATTTCTTCGCCGACGAATAGGAGATGCGGGTTGTATTCGCGGCGCCACCTGCCGTTGTTAAAAGATGTGGGAAGTTTGCTGTGGTGGACAAGTGCCACGTGGTTTGACTCGGCCCACGCCAGAACGGCTTCATCGTTTTTGTCTTTTTGTGCATATGCCCATACGTGACTATGGCTGTTGAAATCTCCGATGATGAAAGCCGTTTTCTGTTTACCGAGTTTTACTGGTCGTTCAAAGTGGAAGTCTACATGTGGGGGCTTATACAGTGAGGTCACCGTGTATTCGCCAAATTCCGCCGTGATAATCTCGATATCTCTCTCCTCAGTGTGATCCTCACTTGGAGGTCCGGTTTGGTGAACACGGCACTCCCGTATTGCGCGTGCGGTCTTTCTGTGGTGTCACCGCCAGACACCACACTTGCTAGGTGGTAGCTTAAATCGGCCGCGGTCCATTAGTACATGTCGGACCCGCGTGTCGCCACTGGCAGTGATCGCAGACCGAGCGCCACCACACGGCAGGTCTCGAGAGACGTACTAGCAATCGCCCCAGTTGTACGACGACGTTGCTAGCGACTACACTGACGAAGCCTTTCTCTCATTTGCCGAGAGACAGTTAGAATAGCCTTCAGCTAAGTCCATGGCTACGACCTAGCAAGGCGCCATTAGTTACTTCATGAATCTAAATAGTCTCACTTGTATCATCAAGATTGCTGTATACCAAAGGACGATATAAAAGTTAAGTGTTCTAGTAGCTACGTTCTTTTCTTTATCACATTCATCACGTATCCTGTTCCATACTTCGCGCCAGTCGGCGTGTGTGTACGTGTGCCCTTTCGGCTACCCGTCTCTGTGGACTGGCTGCCTTGTCAGTCCACTACACTTTCTGCCACTAGTTGCATCCCTGGAACCGTGGGGCGTCGGTGTTGGATGTGACAAAGCTCGCTCAGCAATTGTTCTTTGCAAGACGAAAGACCTTCTATGTTCACAGAGATGATCGTCAAAACCGGTTCTGATAAGAACCTATCCGGTTTTTCTCGAGACATTATGTCGCTCTACTGTGATGCTTCTGGTGTGAAAGAATCTGCCGGCTTAGAGCCGTTGCCCAGGACACGAGAGAAGCCTCCGCGAAGGATGTGTCATTAATAACACATTCGGGCGTCCCCCGATTTCAGTTGGTAAGGGCTGATAGTAGAGTTCCAGTGTGGCGCGCACCCCACGGTGCCATGGACCCAAGTTGTTAACAAGACCCTGTGCAGATTCGCGGTGCCTCTATAATGGTGTGGTGTATGTTTACAAGGAATAGACAGGGTCCATTGGTCCAACTGAACCGATCATTGACTGCAAATGGTTATGTTTGACTACTTGGAGACCATCTGCAGCCATTCATAAACTTTATTTTTCTGGATAACGATGGGATTTTTATTGATGACAGTGCGCCATGTCACCGGGCCATGATATTGTACGTGATTTGTTTGGAGAAAACTCTGGACAATTCGAGTGAATGATTTTGCTACCCAGATCACCCGATATGAACTCCATCGAAAATTTATGGAGCATAGTCGAGAGGTCAGTTCGTACACAAGATTCTGCACCAGAAACACTTGTGCAATTATGGACGACCGTAGAGGAAGCATGGCTCATTATTTCTCCACGGGATTTCGAACGACTTGTTGAGTCCATGTCACGCCAAGTTGCTGCACTATTCAGGGCAAAACGAGGTCCGACACGATACTAGCAGATATCCCAAGACTTTAGTCATCTCTATGTATTTCCGTGCTGCTGGCTGTGATGTCATTGGTGCTCTCTTCTTCGCCAAATACCACGTGCGGTAATTTTTTCCCGCTTCCGTCGCACCCACTTCAAGTGCGCGATGGCCGGGTCCCATGCTTTGATGAGCTCAAACCGCTGTCCTTAATGATGACGTTTTCAGATTTCTTTTATATCTATAGCTTTTTTGTCAGCCTATCCCAGAATCCCTTCTTCCTCAGTTTGACAT
This sequence comes from Schistocerca nitens, assembly GCF_023898315.1. NCBI lineage: Eukaryota > Metazoa > Arthropoda > Insecta > Orthoptera > Acrididae > Schistocerca > Schistocerca nitens. Next base: position 1,044,830,737 of record NC_064615.1, on the reverse strand, counting down.
ATGTTTTGTCTAACGCAATCTGGTGTCGATATTCTAAGGCATCTTCTGCCACGGCTGGTTTTTCAGGATATCGTAGGCGTAAGAACGTGTCGAGTTCCGGCCGGCGATGCTCCTCGGTGCGTACTGTTTAGCCAGAATAGCAGCAGTCACTTTGACATATTATCCTTTGCATTCCACGCGTTCTGAGCCCTAGGACGACCTTCACAGAGCTTACGACCTGTCTTATTTTTGCTGGGCGTCTGAGCACTGATGGACTGTTGTCTCTTCAGGAACCTGCCGATATTTCCTGACACTGTGCCACAAAAAGACAAGAAGCCTTTTTTTTTATCTCTTCTTCTGTGGTCTTTTTCCTCCACGTCTCACCAGAAGTAGGCACCATTGGGAACCCACCCGCACTGTATACTGGGAACCTACACGCACTTATCGGTATCTGCACGCTCTCAGCTACCACTATCCAAAAACATGGCTTTCAGAACAATTTCGTCCATAGAGCTAAGGTCGTCTCGGACACTGAAAACCTGCCACTAGAACTAAGTCACCTCCGAAGAGTCTGCCAGAAATATGGCTAGTACCTCAGCTAGGTGCACGGGCTATTTATGGTGAGACACGCTGGAAAACATCACCAAAGAAGAGAGGAAGAAACTTCTGTTTTTGCCTTTTTGTGGTACAGGTGGAGAAAGACTAGCCGGCTAATGAAGAGACACAGCATTTGACCAGTGTTCAAATCCGCAGTAAAATTACTGCAGTTCATGACCCATTTTAAGCTTTTTAGGACGTCGTACGGTTCAGAATGTCTGGAATGTAAAAGATACCATGTGAATGTACCTGCTACTACGTCGGACAAACAGCACTCAACGTGGAGCAACGCTGGACGGAACACGTGATGTACTTACGCCTACGCCATCCTGAAAACTCAGCTGTGGAAGATCACGCATTAGAAAATCGACACTGGTTTGTACTTGATGCAACATCTGTCATTATGAGGACGAAGGGTTTTTGGAATGGCGTCGTAAAATAAGCTATGGAAGAAAAAAAAATTGGAGAACGCCATCAGTAAGGACGACGGTTTCTAGCTCAGCACAGCCTGGGACCCGGGTGTCGCAAGGCAGAAGCTGTGGCAACAGACGCGGAATGAAAACATTACCACATTTGGCGAGGGATAGAGCGCCAGTGACGTCATACCCAGCATAGCCATGTAACGACGAGGCCACAGCGACACGGGAGCCATTACCACTTTTACAAGCTGAATAGTGACCCGAAAACAGAATAAATCTCCTTTACTTCACGTCTATGATCACAAATTTTTGTGTCATCAGACTACTGATTTCGGTCTGTAATGAGCTTCAGAACTGCAGCAAGATATAGGGAAAACACTAATACAACTAGCACACTGTCTACAGCTTAAAACAGAACCGTGATGAAAAGTATTACTGACATACAAGTGCTTCTGTGCGCTTTAAATATGATGAGCGTACCTGTTTATAAGAACATGTCGTAATGTACTAGAGCCATAGTGGCATCGTCAAATGCTAAACACAAAATGAGCGTCAGCATCGTCAAAAATATATAAATAATAGTATACACAAGAGTCATCTTGTCAGCAGCACTACTTTTCAAAACAAATTGTCGTACAGTAGCCGCAAAAAGTGTTGTGTTGCAAGTTCGCCATATGTCGCTACTGGAGGCGTACACATATTGTCAAATGATAATTGTTCGATGTAAAATAATGGGGGTATAAACAGTTAAGTCTGTAACAGGCTTATAATGTGCAGGAGGCGTAACAGTAATAAAAAGCAGGAAAATAAAACACTATAAAAGCTAGATTGTTAGAGGGCAGAACTCTAGTGTTTTCTTGCTGATCATGGTCCCATTTTATTGTTTTCGGCTGTTGACAGTGTGGTAGTTGAATTTGTGTTTTTCCCACATTTTTCTGCAGCTCTGAAGATCGTCATTATTGACCGAAACTGGTAGTCCGATGACATAAAAATTTGTGACCATAGACGTGAAGTAACGGAAATTTATTACATTTACCATTTGACAATGGCCGAGGAGAGCTTAATCGAAAGCTCGTGGGATTATGACCATCCGATGTGGCTGGAAGCCCGAGATTTTATTACCTCATACCGCAGCGAGACCGTGCAGTCATACATGAATATGGATGTTTCCAGCCCAAACATTGGTAACAGCTGAACAGACTTTACGATTCTGTTATTAATGAAATGGTCATGGTTATCCTTACAACGTCTAACGCACAGAGTTAATTCGATTTATTTGCAGTATTGATGAATCCACAGTGAATAAAACTCTATAAAGAGAGGTTTCTGGAATGGAAAACAGTTAAGGATGAAATAAGCTACCCGGACAAAAATGAGTCACTCCAATAAAATAGTACACTGGGCGATTTGGAGCACTTTAGCTAATGTAGAACTGGCACCAAGTGGTCACGTGACTCTCTAAAGCTGAGGTAAGCCTTGGCATCGAAGTGGTATGTATGAATCAGCCGGTTGTATGGAATCGGCGCAAAATAGCAGGCCGATCTTGGGTGACCAGTGACAATGGCAATGTTCTGTCGTGTTTGGACGTGCCGGCCACCACACAATGAATATGGTTGTGCTCTTTGTCGGTATATCAACACGAAATGCCCAACATGTCTACATGGAATGGTGTGCCAGTCGCAACTATGTAACCACTGGGGTACGTGGAGCGAGGTCTGGGCACATTATGTGCAAAATTACCATTTCATGCATTTATGAATTAAAAACATACATTTTATAAAAGGAAATAAATTTTGAAACTGAATTTTGTCTGCCGGCCGCGGTGGTCTCGCGGTTCTAGGCGCGCAGTCCGGAACCGTGCGACTGCTACGGTCGCAGGTTCGAATCCTGCTTCGGGCATGGATGTGTGTGATGTCCTTAGGTTAGTTAGGTTTAAGTAGTTCTAAGTTCTAGGGGACTGATAACCACAGCAGTTGAGTCCCATAGTGCTCAGAGCCATTTGAACCATTTGAATTTTGTCTGGCCAGAAATCAGCACAAAATTTGTTCAATTACAAACGAATACAACTAGTTAAAATGATTTTAAGAACGGAATGCGAAACGGTTTTTAAACGTGATATTAATAACAAGCTACAGTTTCGATTTTTAAGAAAATACAGTAGTTAATAACATCTTAAATGGGAACGCTTGAGAAAGTACATAGGTACATATAAGGTAATGTAACTTTTACTGTTTGAGAGATAGTTTAACTAAATTTTGTACATGTTGTCATTATGCTACTGGCTGTAACCTGGACATTTTTCAATTTTTTGTCAAGTAATTCGATCAGGACCTTCCTAGGTACTTTTAGTACACATTACATCACACGTGAAATATTTTCTCAGTGGTTACTCCACTTATCACTTTCAAAGGGTGCTAGGCTATTCTTAGTAATTACATAAACAAATCTATGTAGTAGTTTCTTAATACCAGTCGTTCAACTCTCGTAGTTTATTTTTTAAATTGGTGTCTGATCTATAGCAATTTTTATTCCACAAAAATATAAATATATTTGACAGTAATGCACTTCGAAAAATTCTGCACCACAGGAAGTTCAGTTATTATACGCAAAGAATTCATCAAAATTCACTTTTTTATCTGAAAGTTGTGGGAAATGCAGAAAAAGATTTTATTAGTATTTATGACAGAAACAGGTACTTTAATGTGGGACATGACCATACATTTGTTCCTTTTGGTCTTAACTAGTTCTTTTCTTCTAGTCTGGTCCCTCTCGCGTGCCGTTTTCGCAATATGCTTCACTGACATTTGAGAACTAGCAACATGCACATCATCGATCTACTTCGATACGTTTCAGTGAAGAAAGCTGAATTAAATCCTGCGCTCATAAGGGTCCTGATTCTTCCAGTGAACACCAGTCAAGCATCAAACGCTAAAATCTTAACAATAGTAGATGAGCAAAATGTGTTTGGGCGTCTCTTCTAAATTAGTTTATTAAAGATTTCGCTCGGGTTTTAAGGTCAAACACTGCATTTATGTAACAAATAGCCTTGTGTACCCTGAAGATGTCATACTTGATGGCAAGAAATAACAAAATGCTTCAAACAAGGAGAGAGTTGAGTGAACACGGACGGGGCACTGCGCACTGGTTGCAACAAGATGAATTTTACATCACTTGCAGCACCAATTAAATTCTGAAAATTGGAGATAATATTTCTAACATGCTATAGGCGTATCTGGTGGCAAAAAAGAAAAAAAACAAAGTTTTTGATCAATTTTGCACACATCCACCCTTAAGCAACCAGGTTAAGTGACCCTACCAAAGCAGTACAGACAATAGTACAATACGCCTATCGTACTACGAAAATGGGCGTCCAGAACTGCTTGGAGTCAGTCCACAGCGAACCAGATTCAATGCGTAATTTCCTCATGGGTATAATAACAGATTAAATAAGACAATAACTTTGGCTATCTGAAAAATAACAAGTGTTAGTCTTCAACAAACAACCATTACATTCGTTACCACACCGGTCTCGAACTGTGCCTATTATTTCATCAGACTGCGCCGTGACACTATGTATAATAAAACATTGGTACTCATAGTTACTCTAAAATTACAAGAAGAAATTTTAACTAAGTTCTTCACCATAATTGTCATATTATATAAGGAGTGTTGCAACTCACATTAACCAAGTAAAATTTTTATTAAGCCGGAGAAAACACTGTATAAAAGTATACCCTATGCAGCTACTGCCGAACAGAATGCATTTGTTTTCTAAATCGCAGGAAAGGGGGGAGGGGGAGGGGGAGGCAAACGGTGTCCCGCGGGCTGGATGCGGCACGCGATTGATTTCAATCCGACCCGCGGGAGAAATTTCCGGTAAACATAAAATGAACGTACTCTCGAAAGCACATGTACTGGGGCATGATTTGTTGGCGTGAAGTGTTTTAAAAATGGTACCACTTATATTGGTGCATTACCCTAGCCGAGAGATGTCCGCTAGTAACAGATGTAGACTTTAACTTGAAAAAAATTCAGAGAATATACGTTCGGAGCACAGCATTGTATGGTAGTGAAACGTGGACAGTGGGGTAAACGGGATCAGAAGAGAATCAAAGCATTTGAGATGTGGTGCTTCAGAAAACTGCTGAAAATCACTGACAAGGTAAGAAATGAGGAGGTTGTCCGCAGAATGTACTGCGTCTGTAGATATCAGCAGCACACTATAAGATCAGAAAGCATTGCAGAACGCACAGCAGCGAGTATTATTGCAGTTCCCATGTTAGCTGCGTAGATGATGCACCACCTGGCGTTGCCAGAAGACGATTGGGTGAGGTGCTGAGGACCGCTGGGAGAAAAAGCAGTTACACAAGCGAACGATACGTGGGGAAACCACAGCCACTCTGGCGCGAAGCTAGTAATATTGTTTTGAATGTATTAACCAATAAACGCCATTTTTTCTACAGTTTTTAGGAGAAGCTTATTCGTCATTAAGAGTTTCTTACAATTACGACGCAAGAAAGGAATTTCAATACAAAAATGAACAATGTTTAAATTAACGAAGTTGTATGAACAGCAGAGAATAAAGAAATAGAGAAAGCATACGTGTATACTTAACGGATAATTCAGTACGTTAAGGGAGATGAAAAACTGATAGTTAAGGAGGACGGGGAAGCGGTTGTAGGGGAGAGATTAGAAGAAAAGTTTACGGGAGAATATGGGCTTCCTAGTAGGAACGAGAGAGAAGAAAGACGAATTGAATTCTGCAATAAATATCTCTGTTCAACAATCACAAGGGATGAGATATACTTGGAAAAGGCCGAGAGATACGGGAAGATATTAGTTGGATTCCATCATGGTCGGGCAGAGATTCCGAAATCAGATGGTTGTATGGCGTACCCAAGAGCCGATATAGACTCAAATCACAATTTAACTTAGTTGTGATAAGGATTAGGCTGATGTTTAAAAGACTAATAAGGAACAATCAATGCGCAACGAAGTCGGATACGGGAATACTAAAAAATGAAGAGAGATACTTGAAGTTCTCTGAGGCTATATATCTGTGATAACGACTAGGTAGTTGGCAGTTCAGCTCCAACAAGTACAATCACACAAGTTGGAAAGAAAACAGTAGGTACAACGAAGGTATCTGCAAAGAACCTATGACTACCAGAAGAAATACTACAGTTGATCGATGAAAGAAAGAAGTACAAAAAATTTCAGGCAAATTCAGGAATTCAGAAATACAACACACCTACGAGTGAAGTAAATGGAATGTGCAGGGAAACTGAGGCAATATGGCTGCATGAAAAATGTGAAGAAATCTATATTGATTGTTGGAAGGATTGACTCAGCATATAGAAAAGTCAAGACAACCTTCGCTGAAATTAAAAGCAAGGGCGGTAACATTACGAGCGCAATGGGAATTTCAGTGTTAAATGCAGATAAGAGAGCGGATAGATGGAAAGAGTGCATCGAAGGCCTCTACGAGGGCGAGAAATCTCTGATGACGTGGCAGAAGTAGTGACAGGCATAGACAGGAAGGAGACACGGTATTCAGTATTAGAATCAGAATGGAAAAGAAACTTTGGACAACTTAAGATCAAATAAGACAGAACGGGTAGATAACGTTCTATAAGAATACCTAAAATCATTGGGGGAAGTGTCAACAAAACCGTTATTCACGTTGGTGTGTAGAATGTATTAGATTGGCGGGATACCACAGAGAAACATTATCCACAGAATTCCAAAGATAGCAAGAGCCGGCATGTGCGAGAATTATTGTACACTGAGCTTAACAGCTCATGCATCCAAGTTAGTGGCAGGAATAATATACAGAAGAACGGAAAAGGAAATTGAGGATCTCTTAAATGACGATTAGTTTGAAAGGTGAAGGCGACAAAGAGGCAGGTCTGACGTTCCGGTTGACAATGGAAGCACGACTAAAGAAAAATCAAGATACGTCCATAGGATTTGTCGAACTGGAAAAAGCGTTCGACAGTGTAAAGTGGTTCAAGATGTTAGAAATCCTGAGAAAAATAGTGATAAGCTTTAGGGAAAAACATGTAATATACAACATCTACATCTGCATCTACTTAGTTACTTTGCAATTCACACTTAGGTGCCTGGTGAGGGTTCATCCAACCATTTTCATACTACCTCTCTACCATTTCACTCTCGAATGGCGCGTGAGAAAAAGGAACACCTAACTCTTTCCGTTCGAGTTCTGATTTCTCTTATTTTATTATGATGATCGTTTCTCCCTATGTAAGTGGGTATCAACAAAATATTTTCACATTCGGAAGAACCAAGAGAGAACAATAAGGGTGGAAGACCAAGAAGAAAGAGCTCGGATTAAGTAGCATGTAAGGCAGGCTCCTACTGTTCAATCTATACATAAAAGAAGCAACGAGGGAAATAAGAGAAACGTTCAAGAGTAGGATTAAAATTCGGGAGTAAAAGATATCAATGATAAGATTCGATGATGCCGCTGCAATCGTCAGTGAATGTGGAGTAGAATTACAGGGTGTACTGAATGGAATGAACTGTCTAATGAGTGCAGAATATGGCATGGGAGTAAATCGAACGAAGTAACGAAATGTGGCATAAACGAAAACAGAGAGAAAGAAGAAGGTGACGTTAAGGTATCCTGCTACCTAGGCAGCAAAATAGCCCATTATGGACGGCACAGGGAGCACATAAAGAACTGACTAGCCCTGACAAGAAGGCCATTTTTGTGGAATAGAAGTCTACTAGTATCAAACATAATTTGAAGAAGAAATTTGTGAGAACGTACTTTAGAAATACAGCATTCTGTGTAGTGAGACATAGACTGTGGGAAAACCGGAACAGAAGAGATTCGAAGCCTTTGAGTTGTGGTGCTATTGATGAATTTTGAAAATTAGGTGGACTGATAAGGTAACGAATGAGGAGGTTCTCCGCAGAATCGGAGGAAGGAACATAAGGAAAACTCCGACAAGACGAAGGGACAGGAGTATAGGACATGTGTTAAGACATCAGGGATTAACCTGCATGGTATTAGAAGGAGCTACAGAAGGTAGATACAAGAACACGATAGAACATTGTTTCTAACTAACACAGATTCCTGCTTTCATTACTTGAAAGTTACAGGGAATAGAGTTGCACAGACCAGAAAATCCGAAGGTGCTGATGCTGCTTCTGAGAAGGACATCAGCTACGAGCGTTTTGCCGCTAGACAGGTAGGGGGTAACAGTACACCAATTCCTGTTTTATTCCTAATAATCGTCACAATAAATCATAGTGTCATTTGCGTGAGGAAAACAAACATTTTCCTTACATAAAGAACACCTGACGAAAGAAGCGTTAATGCATTCGAGCACTTCACAGTAATTACTAATTTTATTTATTCAGAATCGCAATGGAGTAAGAAATGGTCCTGCCCATTGCACAGATTATTGTGGTAAATACCAGACATACTTAATTAAACTCGTAAAACGTGGCTCTGCAGACTAATAATAAACAGTTGTCTGACTAACCTCAAATGAAAAGATACTCGCACTCCAGCGCGCTCGGGATTTCCCTTTTGGCCACAGAGCTCGATACAGTATCGAGTGCTGCTCGATCAGTCAGTTGATATCTGACACAGATGGCGCGAGAGCTAATGATCGATATAAACCTAAAAATTTCAAGACCAAGCTATAGCTGTGTTTGAAATATGACAGCTTCGTGAAACTCGGATAGAAATGTTAAATAATGATACCACCGTAAAAACTCATGTTGCATTTTAACTAATTTAGAATAACAGTTCTTATATCTTGTACATATAACAGTTAAATCAAAAAGTTTTGTTCCTCATAAATGATACTCAACTGTGAACACAATACAACGTTTTATTTTATTGTTAGAGACTGAACGGTTGTAAAAAGCTACCACAGTTTCATCGACATTAAAACAAAGATGTAACATTCAGACGAAATGGGGAAGAAAATTAATTGGGTATTCAATGCTCAATAAACGAAATAAGTGAAAAATGGCTCTGAGCACTATGGGACTTAACATCTGAGGTCTTCAGTCCCCTAGAACTTAGAACTACTTAAACCTAACTAACCTAAGGACATCACACATATCCCTGCCCGAGGCAGGATTCGAACCTGCGACCGTAGCGGTCGCGCGGTTCCAGACTGAAGCGCCTAGAACCGCTTGGCCACTCCGGCCGGCGAAGTAAGTCATATTAAACTGACTGTAATTGTGATCGTGAGAGATTACAACAGCTGGAAGACCCGTTCTGGAAATAGCACTAACAGACGTCACTAGGACGTGGGATGAGCTAAGACTCGAGAATCAGATTCAGTCGCGATTCTGATCATTTGTTTGTTTATTAAAGGCTGTGTTTACACTACCTGCACTCTATAAGATACTGAAGTTCCTGTTACACGGTTATTTTATGATTTAAAACCTTAATACAGTAATAACACTCTGCCACGTTGTGGCGACAGTACCAACAAAAGTGACCAGATCCTGCAACGATCAAGAGCTCGAGATCCTGCGGAGTTTGCTTCAACACCACTGTCTTCGATTTAACGACTCTTCGTTTCGAATATCACACAATTCACCGTTAAAACGTTGACGAGGTTAGATGAATGATTCGTCGCTACAACATAGCAGTTTCTGGAAATAAAATCTACGAGGGTAATCCCAAATGTAAGGTCTCCTGTTTTTTTTTATAAGTACAGAACTCTGTTTGTGTGGCAGTTGGTCACTGTGTTACGAAGAGTGCTTCACGCGCTGTGTGTAAATATGCGCACGCCGCGCTGAGGCGCTCAGTCTTGGTTTGGCAGCCGTTGGGAATGGAGCTCCCATTGGATGTTACCGCCAAGTGCGAATTGCGCGCAGTTATTCGGTTTTTGAACGCAAATGGCACTGCGCCGATTGAAATCCATCACCAATTGACGGAAGTGTGTGGTGAGTCGTGCATGGATGTCAAAAATGTTCGTAAGTGGTGTAGAGAGTTTGCAGCTGGTCGGACCGAAATTCACGACGAACGAAGGAGCGGGAGACCAATTTCTGGGGAGACAGTGTTAAAGGTTGAGCAAAGCATGCGTGAAGATCGGCGGATCAACCTGGATGATCTCTGCACGTTGGTTCCTGAGGTTTCCCGAAGCACCGCTTACAGGATTTTAACGGAAACATTGAACTATCGGAAGGTGTGCGCAAGATGATGACTGAGGACCGCATGCGGCAACGACTTGATGCGCATTTCTTCACCGCCTTGCAGGACAACTTTCTGGACTCAGTTGTCACGGGTGACGAAACCTGGGCGTCCCACTTTACACCTGAAACCAAGCAACAATCACGCCAATGGCGGCATCCTTCTTCGCCAAAGCTGCGGAGCTGGCGGCGAGCTGGTATGACATGGGCTACAAAAACTGCGACAGCGTCTACAAAAATTCATTGACAGAAATGGTGTTTATTTAGAAAAATAGCTAAATGTTCAAACTGTAAACTGATGTAAACCATTGTAGAAATAAAAAAGGTCTATGTACTTATAAAAAATAGGAGACCTTATGTTGTGTCTAGTTCATACAGCATAGACACAATGAGGTAGCTAGGTGCACGCTAAACTAACGCAGACGGGCCTGAAGCACTGGAACAGGAGACTCATTAATGCACTAAAGAAAAGTACGTAGTTTTATAATACTCAACTTTATTCTCCTGTTGGAATACATCTCTCTTGAATATTAGTAAGCTATAAGCACTGATACAAATGGCGCCTTGCTAGGTAGTAGCTATGGACTAAGCTGAAGGCTATTCTATCTGTCTCTCGGCAAATGAGAGGAAGACTTGGTAGGTCTAGTCGCAAGCAATGTCGTCCGTACAACTGGGGCGAGGTCTATTCCGTGTCTTGTGACCTGCCATGTGGTGGCGCTAGGTTTGCGATTACACAGTGGCGACACGCGGGTCCGACATGTACTACAGGACCGCGGCCGATTTAAGTTACCACCTAGCAAGTGTGGTGTCTGGCGGTGACACCACACCTTACTTTTGGGATTACCCTCATATGTAGAAAAGTTTATAGCAAGTCGTTGAGTTGGGATGGCTGTTCAATGCAGACTCTGGTGTAAGACCTCATACTGAGTTTTTTATTTGTCCAAGTGGGGACTCGATTATTAATTATGAACGACAAAGAATTAGACTTACCATGCCGTGACACTGTCTAAATGCATATATCCTCCCTTCCACAGTACTATTTGTGTAAATGACCTGTCAAATCGTAACCTTTCTTTTTATAAGTATGGCGCTCTACGTATGCTTTATAGTAGTTCTTTTTGAATGTTTCCCGCTCGAACTCCAACAGAGTTGATTCACTTTAAACGACTTTCCACACTGCTGCAAATTTTAACGTCATCTACAAAAATTTTATCACCGTCCATATTTATGATATTTTTTACGTCCTTCACTATAACTTTACCAGCTTCCACACTAATGATAATTTTCACGTCTTCTACTATAACTTTGTATGTCTCTCGTACAACATGTCACCAAACGACTTAACTGAATACGAAATAAAAGCAAAGATCACACTAAAATGATTCCAGAAACTGAATAGTCAAAACAAATGAAATAAAATGAGCGTATGGCATTGTTGGCCGGGAAGTACCATTCGTGGAAATTCGGCCACCGAGTGCGTTTTATTTCAGTCGACGCCACATTGGGCGACTTGCGTGCCGGTGATGAGTATGAAACGATTATGAGGTCAACACAACACCCAGTCCACGAACGGAGAAAATTTCCGAACCGGCCGGGAATCGAACCCGCGCCCTCTGCATGAGAGGCAAGCACGTTATCACTTAGCTAAGCAGGCGGACAGGCAACACAAATACACGAGGTTCGCATGAATTACAAAAGATACGCAGGAATCCTTTGGCACAGATGGATGGAATTGAAGAGGAAGTGATGGAATTAGCTATGTCCACATAAACCGCAAATGATAGCTTAATTAGTAAACAGATTAAAGAATAGACCCAGAAAAGTACGCGTAAGCATCAGTTCTGTTGCTAAGCGCATTTTGGGCTTTACTAGATGTCTGTATGAATTAACTTGCAAAAACAAACTCCTAACTTTAAACAAACGACTTTCAATTCCATTTGTGGCGACTTGTGCAAATGTGGGTTATGACTACGATCGTTCCAAACCTCATGAGCACAGGGTTGGTTATAGTGGCGGCAGGGTTATAAGTTCTGACCCGGCATCTGTGACCTACTCTAGGACGAAGCCCTCTTTCTCTGCTGCTCTAAGGTAAGGCAACATGATCAAGGCTAAACGTCTTTAGTTTTTATCACATTGGGAATGCGTTCTGCGCTGATTGGACGTTGCTCTGTGTGGTTGAACGGAGTTCAGCTACGCTTCGGCATGATGAGGGTGATAATCTGCAACTCTGTAAATTGTTGTTCATTGCCCTTGCTTTAACTGTCTAGTGTGTTTTGCCCTGCTGTAACCTCAATGAGCTTTATTAGCCTTATGTTAATTTTGTATGGCAATGTGCTGGTTGCTTTCCAGAAAAGGTGTTTTATTTTCATGTAAGTGTAAAGTTCCTTTTAAATCTTTTGTGTGATTTTCATTTTCTTGAGTTATCTTAACAGCACCGAGCTTATAGAAAATATATTTTTGTTTAATAACCTTAAATTAGCAGTCATTGTCCCATTAGCTTATGACAGCGACCGTTCACTAATTGGACGGTTATTGCTAGACAGTGAGTTGTTTTTTCAAGTAAAGTAACAGCTAAGTAGAGAAGAATGAGATTTTCACTATGCAGCGGAGTGTGCGCTGATATGAAACTTCTTGGCAGATTGAAACTGTGTGCCGGACAGAGACTCGAACTCGGGACCTTTGCCTTTCGCGGGCAAGTGCTCCACCAACTGAGCAACCCAAGCACGACTCACGCCCCCTCGTCACAGTTTTACCACCGTCAGTACCTCTGCGAACCACCAGGAGAGCTTCTGTAAAGTTTGGAATGTAGGAGACGAGGTACTGGCGGGAGTAAAGCTGTGACGACGGGGCGGGAGTCGTGCTTAACCTCACCTGCAAGTCACACATGAAAAATAAATCAGTAGTATAACAGATACAAGAATATGACGGCAAACATCTGGTGTCTGATATAAAGGAAGATCTTGAACTGCTTAAGGATGCGTTTAGAATGCTGGAAATGACAAAAGTAACAAGGCAGTGAAGGACCTTGGGATGTCGTTGTTCGGGACTGCTCTTCTGTCCGCGTAATTCACCCTGGAAGGAACACACATCAAGGATTTACTGGATGATTAATTTGGGTCTGGGAAATGATGATGAGGAACCTCAGGCTGCAGGAGAAGAAAATGTGCCCGCTGAACTGCCACCAGTTGAAGGTGACAGTGAAGGTGCTAAATGTGTGCTACTGCTAAACACTGAATATGATTCCTCATTCTTTGAATCACAGCTTTACTTCTGCCAGTACCTCGTCTCCTACCTTCCAAACTTTACACAAGCTCTCCTCCGAACCTCAGTTTCAACAGCTAAGTTATTTTGCGGTGCCATTTATTGATGCCACGTATATTTTATTTAAAATAGGGTTTTAAACTTTTCTTATTTAGAAGACATTTAAAAGTCGTAGTTACTGCTATTGTCTTGTTGTGGGTTTATGAAATCGTCGTCTGCTCGTTTCCTGAACCAACCTGTGAGCAGACCGTTCATGATACGGCAGGCGGCCGCTGTTGGTATAACGTGGGGCCTGGGAGAGTGTTGTTTCCTTTTGCAACAGCCTTTGCAATTAAAGTAATTAAAGACGGTTTCTGGTTACAACTGTTTATTTTGTGGTTACTTCATATGATCAGTGAATCAAGGAGCCGACCTATAATTCTGCATTGCAGTCTTACTTTGAAAACCATTCCATGTGCCAAGACGGCTATGTAAAAAAAATGATTGGATTACAGTACTAGTTTCCGCAATATGTGTTGCCATCCTCAGATCCATAAAATCTGGCAGTAGTAGCACATCATACAATGCTCGTACCAGTCTGTCACATGGGGAGTATACAATACGCATAAAACAGTCGAGGCATTACAATGAAATGCGAAGTTTTCTATCATAAAGTCATGTCATTGTAATACTTCGACTCTTTTTTAAGCATATTTTATAGCTCACATGTGACAGAGTGATGTAAGCACTGTATGATGTGGCTACCACTGCCCAGTTTTATGCATCTGAGGATGCAACACATATCGCCGAAAATAGTAGTCCAGTAATAGTGTTTACATTGAGATCTTGGCAAATAAATTGGTTTTTAAAAGAAGCCTGCAATTTAAAGCCATCTAACTACTGGCAATTAAAATTGCTACACAAGGAAGAAATGCAGGAGATAAATATATTATACTAGAACTGACATGTAATTGCATTTTCACGCAATTTGGGTGCATACATCCTGATAAATCAGTACCCAGAACAACCACCTATGGCCGTAATAACGGCCTTGATACGCCTGGGCATTGAGTCAAACAGAGCTTGGATGGCGTGTACATGTACGGCCGCCCATGCAGCTTCAATACGATACCACAGTTCATCAAGAGTAGTGACTGGCGTATTGTGAGTAGCCAGTTGCTCGGCCACCATTGACCAGACGTTTTCAATTGGTGAGAGATCTGGAGAATGTGCTGGCCAGGACAACAGTCGAACATTTTCTGTATCCGAAAAAATGACGTTTTGCCATTCGTGCACCCAGGTTCGTCGTTGAGTACACCATCGCAGACGCTCCTGTCTGTGATGCAGCGTCAAGGGTAACCGCAGCCATGGTGTCCGAGCTGATAGTCCATGCTGCTGCAAACGTCGTCGAACTATTCGTGCAGATGGTTGTTGTCTTGCAGACGTCCCCACCTGTTGACTCAGGGATCGAGACGTGACTGCACGATCCGTTACAGCCATGCCGATAAGATGCCTGTCATCTCGACTGCTAGTGATACGAGGCCGTTGGGATCCAGCACGGCGTACCGTAATACCCTCCTGAACCGACACTTTATTCTGCTAACAGTCATGTCGCGATACGATAAACAGCAATCGCGATAGGCTACAATCCGACCTTTATCAAAGTCTGAAACGTGATGGTACGCATTTCTCCTCCTTACACTAGGCATCACAACAACGTTTCACCAGGCAACGACGGTCAACTGCTGTTTGTGTATGAGAAAACGGTTGGAAACTTTTCTCATGTCAGCACGTTGTAGGTGTCACCACCGGTGCCAACCTTGTGTGAATGCTCTGAAAAGCTAATCATTTGCATATCACAGCTTCTTCTTCCTGTCGGATAAATTTCGCGTCTGTAGCACGTCATATTCGTGGTGTAGCAGTTTTAATGGCCAGTAGTGTATTTGATGTAAAAGATTTTAATAAATGTGGCGAATTTAAGATTGTAATCTTTGGGTTACGTTCATACACACTCGAGAATTTTAACGAAATTTTGTACTTTCTATTCTGTTCACAATTGTTGTTGGGCTGTTTCACTTTGTTTAAAATTTACTCATATAAACAAACAAACACAGAAAGAAAAATTTCTTCTCAAGCTGAACTGGTGTTAGTTATAACGCCCTGATAAAGCCAAATTTTAAGAGAATACCCCGCCGAAGTTGTTAACATTTCGAAAACCGTTTATGTGAGTCCTTTTTCTAACTAACTCAGCACATACGGAATGAAACGTGCAAATGTTGACAGTAGTGCGAACAAGTCTTGTAAAATTAAAAAAAAGTCAACAAACGAAGTACTTTCACCGTGTACAGTCGGTCCGCAACGTGGAAACTTGAGCGCGTTGAACGTGAACGATACGCAGCAGCCGACAAACACCTCGGAATTTGCGCCACAGAGAGGACGGTGGCACTTGTTTTAATCATCGCTAATTAGTTTCGGCGACTGTAGCGCTGCATCATCAGACGCTGACTGGCCGGGCGCGGCTCTCAGTGCGGCCGGCGCCGGTGATGAATTGCCTGGAAGCCGCGCCTCATAATTGGATGACACGGCGAATTCCTGATACCGATGGCCGACGCCGCACTGTGCCCGCCGCTGCAGTCCACACTGCCAGCTCGCCGTATCTCCCGGGTAACAGTGCGTCCTCAAACCGCCACCAGCGTCCCGTGTCGTGCTCATCTTTATGTTTGACGGCTGGGCTGCAAAGCATGTCTAACGGGGATGCGTAGCCGAGTGATATCTAGAAGAGAGGGATGGAGATGAATGACGCAACAAAAGGGGGAAATCCGTGAGTCTCTCCCGTTCTGCCTCTAATGTAGGCACAGGATAGTTTGACCTATTGCTTTTGTCACGTTCTTGAAAGAAATAAGATTCCTGCATTGGCCTTTGTTTACTTTCATTCCATTTTTGTCTTGTGTACTACGATATTTCAGCTGTGTAGCCATTCTAAAGCAAAATGTTTACTCAGTTACTTGCATATGTTTTAGGTTACAGTCATGACCATGGGCAGTCTGTGGCTGGCCAGGCCTGAAAACTGTAGCCAATATATTCGGTACAGTACAGACCGTAGCACACGCGCACGCCATTTACTATTGTCAGGTAGAATTTTTGAGGGCTGGTTAAAATCTTTAATATCTAATTAAAAATAACTTTATGAATGCGGAGTGGTAAGAGACGAGTCGTGTTTTTTAAGTAAGTACCGTTTTAAAATCAAAAAACGACGTGCTGAGATATCTCAATAATTTCATTTTTACATGAAAGTCTGTACCTTAAACTATTTTTCTACACAATTTCCCTCAATATTGAGGTACTTGTCATAACGTTGTACCAGTTTTTGAATACCCTCCTCATAGAAGTCTGCCGCCTGACTTGTTAACCACTGCGTCACCACTGTTTTGACTTCGTCATCGCCACGTGGGATTAGCCGAGCGGTCTGGGGCGCTGCGGTCATGGACTGTGCGGCTGGTCCCGGCGGAGGTTCGAGTCCTCCCTCGGGCATGGGTGTGTGTGTGTTTGTCCTTAGGATAATTTAGGTTAAGTAGTGTGTAAGCTTAGGGACTGATGACCTTAGCAGTTAAAGTCCCATAAGATTTCGCACACATTAGAATATTTTTTGAATTAGTGATCGTCTTGAAGACGATGACCGCCCAGGTGTTTCTTTAAGTGCAGGAACAGATGGTAGTCACTGGGGCCAGGATCGGGGCTGTACGGAGGATGATCTAGACTTTCCCATCGAAGAGATGTGATGATATCTTTGGTCTGATTCGCCACATGCGGACGGACATTGTCCTGCAGCAAAACGATGCCCTTGCTCAACTTCCTTGGACTGTTGCTTTGAGTCTGGTGTGACGTAGGCCACCCATGTTTCATCGTCCGTAACAATTTGGCTTAAGAAATCATCACCGTCGTTGTGGTACCGCTCAAGGAACGTCAATGCACTGTCTAAACGTTTGGTTCTGTGCACATCTGTCAACATTTTCTGTCCCCAAGATGCGCACAATTTTCGTTAGTTCAAGTGCTCTGTCACAATGCCATACAAAAGACTACGAGAAACATTAGGAAAGTCATCCCACAAGGAGGAAATCGTAAAGCGTCTCTTTTCTCTCACCTTATCGTCCACTTGCTGCACCAAACTTTCATTAACGACCGAAGGAGGCCTACTAAGTTGTTCGTCATGCACATTTGTGTGACCATCTATAAATGCTCTCACTGACTTTCTTACCATTCCATCACTCATAATGTTTTCTCCGTAAACTGCACAGATCTCACGATGAATGTCGATCGCTTATAGGCCTTTAGCACTAAGAAATCTTATAACCGCTCGTACTTCACAGTCGGCAGGACTCACGATTATCAGAGGCACCTTAAGTACACAACGTAAACAAGGAAGAATCAGACTGCAATGGCGTCAGTGCGAAATAAAGATATAGGCTTTTGTGTAGAAATAAAACTATTTAGATATCTTAGCACATCTTTTTTTAATTTCAAAACGGTACTTACTTAAAAACACGCCTCGTATGTAGGTTCAGCTCATGGGTTTACACTGAGGTGACAAAAATCATGGGATGGCAATATACATATTAAAGATTGTGGTAGTATTGCGTATACGAGGTATTGTAAGTAGGCTGTTTAGGTTTTTATGTTGGTAACGCCACGTAGCGCTCTGTATGAAAATCACTGGCTGTGCTGTGTGCAGTCTGTGGCTAGTTTGCATTGTTGTCTGCCATTGTAGTGTTGGCTGTTAACAGCTCGTAGCGTTGCGCAGTTGGAGGTGAGCCGCCAGCAGTGGTGGATGTGGGGAAGTGAGATGGCAGATTTTTGAGAGCGGATGATCTGGACGTGTGTCCATCAGAAAGAGTAAATTTGTAATATTGGATATCATGGACTGATATATATAATATGACTTTTGAACAATATTAAGGTAATTACATTGTTTGTTCTCTATCAAAATCTTTCTTTTGCTAACTATGCCTATCGGTAGTTAGTGCCTTCAGTAGTTTGAATCTTTTATTTAGCTGGCAGTAGTGGCGCTCGCCGTATTGCAGTAGTTAGAGTAACGAAGATTTTTGTGAGGTAAGTGATTTGTGAAAGGTATAGGTTAATATTAGTCAGGGCCATTCTTTTGTAGGGATTATTAAAAGTCAGATTGCGTTGCGCTAAAAAAATATTGTGTGTCAGTTTAGTGTTGGTCAGAATATGTAAAGAGCGAAATGTCTGAGGACGTTCAGTTTTACTCAACTGTTTGAAAATCAAATAATGTAAGAGATTTACCAGCACAGTAATTCATTAATTTTTCTAAGGGGACATTTCATATGTCGACCCTTAGCAGAGGATACATCACTGGAATCTTCTGATTTTTTCTTGTAGTTTGTGCAATTAGTGTAGCTATTGTTTATTGCTAGCGCGTAATTATAGAGAGAATCTTCTTTGTAGTTGTAGTTTTTCATTGTTGTACAGGAAAACAGTTGTGGTATGCATGTAGATTTGCACCAAGTGTTTCGCAGCTGCGCTTGCAATTAACTAGATATTATTTTCAGTGCTATGCTAATGTTTTTTCTTATTTTGTTCTTCAAATTGTGCTTTTCTGTGTTATCGTGTGAAACATTGTGACAATAATGGCGTGTGAAAAACGTAATACTAGGCTCCAAAGTAAACTAAGAAATGACGGTGAAGACGAAAGCAGTGTGTTAGCACCACCGTGTAATGAATTAACTAATGTTAAAAGTAGTAATTTGGTAATTGTGCATAGGGAAATGGAGTGGGCTGCAAATAATGGTGTAGACAGTGAAACAATTAGTGAACAGGGAAGCATTATCGATCGATCTGTCGGCAACAGCTCGCCTCAGGAATCAGGACACGATCTTGCAAATACTGTAGATTCAGGTTTTGCGTCCTCACCGTTTTCTCAAATAAGTCAAGACACATTTTCTACATTTCAAAATGCGAATATTGCCGGTTCAAATGCACTGCCGAATAGCACTGAGGAACATGTTTCAGACACCAGTGCATTGTTATTACAGTTAATGCAACAAATGGGACAGAGACTACAAAAGTTAGACACAACGCTTGAATAAAATCAGAAACAAATGGGACAAAATCTTCAAAAGTTAGACACAATGGAGCAACACCAGAGACAAACACAGCAACAGTTAGACGCAATGGAACAAAAGCTTGAAAAGTTAGACTCAGTGGAATATACGCTTGAACAAACACGTGAAGATTTAACTACTGAGTTACATAAAATCGAATCGAAATGTCAAAAAGTCTTTAATGACGTAAAAACACAAATTTGAGAGCATTTCCAACCTATGTTTTTGCGGCATGAAAAAACATTACAGAATCACGAAGCAGCCATAAAAGAACTGCAAAGATTGTTCATGAAAATCATGAATCCTTGCAAGCTAAAATTGACTCAGTTGCATCTACCGATTCGGTTACGCAACTTGCAAAAACTCAGGAAAACTTAAAGGACACAGTAGATACGAGTTCAACACAAATGGACACTCTGAAACTTGGTTCAGAAAAACACACTGAGGAAATAAGTACACTATCGGAGAAAGTAGCCGAGCTTTCGGATCAGTTCACTAACTTATCTGCAAAGGTAGATGATGATCTGAATGACACAAGACCTGTAGCCATCACTGACACAGAAGAGTATGAACAAATTAAAAAATTCAAAAAAAATCAGAATCAAATTAATACGCAACACAAAAGAGAAATCCGGGAAGTACAAGATCAGTTGGCACAAGTAATACAAAAATTACATATTTCAGAGGACACTCACGCTCCAACACGGGAAGAGGGACTCAGAAATACGGAAAAGCCACGAAATAATAACACAGGGCATTTCGGAAATTATGAAAGAAATTGGCAAGGTGCACCGAATTTTGAGATGGAACCGCCGACACGTCGTAACAATGACCGATATGCTACTCGCCGACACTATGATTTTGATTATAAGCTGTTCATTACTACACGTAAATTCAAAACATTTAAGAATTCTGGCAACGACATTCATCCACAAGCGTGGCTCCATCAATTCTCTCATTGTTTTCCTCCCAACTGGTCATTAGAGCACAGATTAGAATTTATGTGTCTACTTAGAGAATGAACCAGCTGAAAGAATGCGATCGGTCATTCACGATTGTCACAGTGAAGGAGAATTTTATCATGCCTTCCTCTCAGCATATTGGTCTCAAGCTACACAAGACCGAGTAAAACATAGCATCATAATCATTAAAAATTTCGAACAATCTGAATTTTCCAGTCTTGCGAAATATTTTGAAGACATGTTGCACAAGAACCAGTACCTGTCGAACCCATACAGCCCCTCAGAACTCATCCGCATTTGCTTAATCAAACAGCCTGAACATTTACGACATATTATTTTGGCAGGACGTTGCAAAGACGACATTGAAGCTTTCAGGGACTCTTACAAGAATTAGAAATTGACACTGACAATCACGGAACGTGAAAACAGGAACACAACAATGACAGGTCACATCCGTCGCAATTCCGCGATGAAAGAAATAATAACTGGACGCGACAAGGCTATTCTCACAACACAAATCGTGACCAAAACCGACACCACCCGTATGACAACCGTTGGCAGAGTAGTAATAATTACAGGGAAAGATCACCTCTCCGTGGTAGTGACTATCACAGAGACAGTCAGAGAAACAGACAATATGGGAACCAAAATAATTATTATCAAGGGAGACAGAAGAGACACAACGGTCCAGCGCGCAGTTACGATTCAGGGAGGAATTCTCCACCACGTGACTGACAAGAAAGAAACTATGGAATCTACCGACATGACGACAGACGATATGATCGTAACGACAGACCTGAATTGCATCAGAACTGGCGGGATTCAAACAGGGCAGGGCCCTCTCGACATGGTGAATTTGTAGAAGTTAGGTCTCCAAATCCCAATAACGACACGTGCCATCAAAGAGTCAATAGGCAATGACTCATAAGCTGGCAGCCACAAAACGTACTTATGAAACTGACGACGCAGCTGCCGTAGACAGTAATTACGTAAAAATGGAAGACGTTAGGGACATCTTACTCCAGGAACACGACGTAAAACATAACAACATTGCATATCCTGCGATTCACATTACAGTAAATGACGTAAAATTTACGGCAGTACTTGACTCTGGCAGTCCCATTTCAGTAATCAGTGAAACATCCTTTAGCAAATGCAACAAATCGAACGATTGCCCCACACTTCCATTACGTAAGATTAAATTACAAGGTGCAATCTTTGGAAAAAGTGTAGATGTACGCCAAGAAACCATGTTAGAATTCTTTTCTCAAAGCCACAGCTTCTCTATGAACTTTCTTATTGTTCCATTATTGCTGACGGAAATTATATTGAAAGTAGACTTTTTGAATGAATACAAAGCAATCTTAGACTTTCACGATGCTGAAATAAGTTTAGAGAAAGAAGGTAAGTCAATAACTTTTGAAATTTGAAGATTGGCTCTCAAACCATGACGAAGAAATTAATCGGCTTTACCTCTTGTTAGACAACAGTTCGGAATTTTCGATGGAACTTGACACTAACAATCACTCTGCAAGTACTGACATGGATGATATCGACGGCGCATTTGATACTATTGAGTTAATTCAGAGTAAAATTCAAACAAATGAGAATTGTAATGACACTGATAGGCAAGACCTTTTTGAGATTTTACAAGCACATTCCACAGTTTTTACTCACAAAACAGGAACAACCAAGTGATTTCAATACCAATTTCGTGTTCGTGAGCATACTAAATTTTGTGTTAGACCATACGCAATTCCGGCACATTATAGGGACTGTGTTAGAACAGAAATACAATCTATGCTTGACGAGGGCATTATTGAGCCTGCAGTAAGCTCATACAACAATCCATTACATGTTGTTGAGAAGAAAACTGGATCGATCAGGCTTGTCTTAGATTCGAGACAAATCAATACTACCATCATTCCTGTAACAGACAGGCCGCAAACGTTGGAAGAACTTCTTCAAAATTTTAATGGTGTAAAAGTGTTGTCTTCTATTGATCTCAGATCCAGTTTTTATCAGATCGAACTTCATCCAGAATGTAGAAAATACACAGCTTTCCTTTGTTTCGGCGTTTGATATCAGTTTCGGAAACTTCCTTTTGGTTTGAACATTTCTTCGGCAGCATTCATTCGCGGGCTAAATTCCATATTACCTGAGCTCTTAAAACGTCACATCACCTTATATGTAGACGATATTCTGATAGCAGAAGCCTCGTGGGAACAACACAATCGCATCCTCAACAGCGTGTTACATATTTTTGCAGAATCTGGAATTACAGTTAACTGGGAAAAGTCTGAATTCTGTAGGACAGAGGTGAAGGTTTTGGGAAATATTATTTCTTCTGAAGGCTTTCAGCCGGATCGTGAAAAGTTAGAAGCAATCAGAGCCATTCCAGTTCCATCCACAAAAAAAACAAGTCCGCAGTTTTCTAGGTCTCGTAAATTTTTACCGTCGTTTTCTGAATATGCAAATTCTAGTTACACCAAAACTTTGTTCTCTCACTAGAAAAAATACTATTTGGAACTGGGACAAACAAGCACAGCTGGAATTCAATTCTTTGAAAGAAGCGTTACTTAACGCGCCAATACTAGCTCATCCAGATCTGTCACAAGATTTCTGCCTTAGCACGGATTCTTCTAAAGTCGGTCTTGGTGCCCCTTTATTTCAAGAAGCCACAGAAAATGACACAACTGTTCAGAAAACCATTGCTTTTGCTGGCGAGTGCTAACAAAATCTGAAAAAATATTCCGTTGCTGAATTAGAAGCTTTAGCTATCGTTTGAGCATTTAACAAATTCCGTTTCTTTCTTTCTGGTAAGCATGTAAAAGATACAGTGATCATCGTGCATTACAATTTCTTATGTCTTCAAAATTAAATCATGACAGGTTTAAGCGTTATGCATTGTTTCTGCAAGAATTCCACTTCACAATAGTCTACATTCCCGGCAAGGAGAACATTGCTGCGGACGCATTGTCACGCGCACCGGCTGGGCTTAAGAAAAGTAACACAGAAGGCAACCTCCAGAAAAATTTCAGTATTCTTTACATTCAGAAAGTCGCCTTTGAAAACCTCATCACCACATCTTTAAAGGACATTGCTCATGAACAAGATAAAGATCCGATTTGGAAAGACATCAAAAGTAAATGGCATGAAAAGACACACACACAGATTCGGCATTATTATCTGGTTAGAAACAACATACTGTTCAAACGCTGCACTGTTGATGACAAGCTATGGGTACTTTGCATTCCTGACGATTTTGTTAATAAGCTCATTTGGTACATTCATTTCAGCTATGCACATTTTGGTCCACGAAAATGTTATCATATTCTTCGGACGACTTGTTATTTTAACAATATGGAAAAGAGAATTCGAAGAGTCTTGTCTATTTGTAAACTTTGTCAAAAGGCTAAACCATCTACTGTCTCACATCGTGCTCCGTTGTTTCCTATCATTCCTTCTAAATTAAAAGAATTTGCTGCTGTTGATCTCTTGGGACCCCTTGTCAGAACCTCTAATGGATTTTCGTATGTTCTAGTCGCTATTCAAAATTTGTTTCTTTCACTCCGTTACGTAAAGCCACTGGATGGTCTGTATCCAATGCCTTTGTTAAAAATTTATTACGTGAAGTTGGACACGCTAGTAAAGTCATTCCAGATAACAGACCGCAATTCAGATCTGCTGTTTGGTCACGCATGCTTCGGAACCATAAAATCAAACCTGTTTATATTTCATTGTACTCACCACATTGTAACCCATCTGAACGGATTATGAAATAAATCAATAAGCTTTGCAGACTTTATTGTCACAGAAAGCTTCAGTATTGGGACAGATATTTACACTTATTTCAAAACGTGCTAAATGAAATGCCTCATGACTCCACTGCTTTACCAACTATTCTTGTACTGAAGAAAGAAGAACCACCGAACAGAATCAGAGAGCTTTTACCTTTCCCGGATACAAGTAAACTTCGGCACAAAGACATAATTGAGTTGGCTATTAAAAATATAAAATCTGCAGCAGACAAAAGGAGAAAACTACACGGTAAAGCAAATGCAAAGAAATTATATATTGGTCAGAAAGTTCTCATTAAAGCTCATTCATTGTCACACAAGAAGGAACACTTGAGTCACAAATTCTTTCTAGTTTACAATGGACCTTACAGAATCCGACGTATACCACATGATAATTGCGTTGAAGTTGAAACTCTGCGTACTAGGAAGAGTAAAGGATTGCACCACATTTCACATGTCAAACCGTTTAATGAAAGATAATCTGTTTTCTAACTTAGTCTTTGCCATAAAACTTTTCACTTCACGCTACTAGTACAATTTGTCACACCGAGAAACTGTTAACATGCAACAACATTTTGAAGTTAACTATCCAGTCTAGAACCTAGGGAACATTTTTAAACAGAAATTACGAATGCATTATTATAGTGAACAGACGACACAGTGTTGTTATTTGTACATTCATCGAAGTGGCCGTGCGGTTAAAGGCGCTGCAGTCTGGAACCGCAAGACCGCTACGGTCGCAGGTTCGAATCCTGCCTCGGGCATGGATGTTTGTGATGTCCTTAGGTTAGTTAGGTTTAACTAGTTCTAAGTTCTAGGGGACTAATGACCTCAGCAGTTGAGTCCCATAGTGCTCAGAGCCATTTGAACCATTTTTTGTACGTTATTGCTTGTTAGTTGCACGATTACGTAACAACTATCAGGCTTACATACTTAGAACATATACTGGAACTGCTAATAAGATTTTAATGCAACATTTTAGTTTACTTGAAAATACATTCTAGATTTAAAATACTTTCTGAGAGACACCAGATGACACAGTGGTTAGTTTATGTGACAGCTACACGATTTTATCACGACGCTACTAATGAGTGACAATTTACAATGTTGCTTTTGCGGTGTATCTGTTTTATACCTGCACAGTTTTTCTGAATTCTTCTGGAAAGGAAAACATGTTTTAGTAGTAACTTTTGTGGTGTAGCTACAATGAGACAGCCTTTTCTGTAGCACAACAATACATTACAGCACAGTACTTTCTTCATCACGGCAATAAGTGTAATAAGTAAGATATCTATAAGCAAAGCATTTCACTTTTGTTTATCATGAGGTAAGTACATTGACTTCTGCAGAACTTAGCTTTCGGAGGACGATACCTATGACACTTCCACAGAGATTATCTTACAACAAGATGCACAGTTTAGCGCTACAGTACACGAATTTGAGTGATTAATTTTGTACTTAAAACATTTATTTTTAAAGATTTTTGAATTACAAAGATACAAAGGTTTTCCGTTATACATTTCATTCCATTGCTGTAATATGTAACACTTGAGGGTATAATTACATTAATACTCAGGGGGGTACACGCCTACTTTGTGTACCATGTGTTTGGCAAGCACAAGGAGCCCTAGCTAATATGGTATTTGCTTATACAACTTTACACATCGGTACCATATTTCTCTAACACAGAATTACACAGCTATCTGATCATTTAACTGAGAGAGACAAAGATTTATTTTACTGCATCAAAGACAGATGTTTACGTAATTACACCATTGGATAACTTCACACTTATGAAATTGTATTTTGTCTGTACTTTGTGAACTGTTCATATTTTTTCGGAACCAATGTGATACTATGAGAGCTTTGAATGTTGCATTTGGTATGGGGTAATGATTTTTAAAGTACGTTTGAGGTGGATGACACTATTAAAATGAGCAGAGAATATTTTTTAGGGTTTGAAATTATTGCAGAAAGCTACGACGTTTTTGAGATGTGGCTGAGTTTTTATGATGTTATTATTACGATGACAATGTGTATTATGCTGTCGAGGTATGTTTATGATCAATAAGCTGATGCTATATGAGGAATTTGATTATGCTACTTATTTATTATGATGGAATATTGAAGAAGTGTCGACGAATGTTTATATGTGTAACAAGGCAGGGAATAATGAGCAGTGGTTAGGGACTCTGGTTGTGAAAAAGGATGTTGGAAACCGAGAATCGTACTTTAAGAGTTATGAAATGTGTGTATATGCGTGAATGTATCACAATGCCGACGAAAATTTATTGGGCACTGTTATATTCACAGGATTTTGTTTCTACACATTTGTAACGCAAATTATCTATCTGGGAAATTTTTATATGAGACTGTCACTGTAGCGGAAACTGCTGTAGTAAATATTTCGTTAAGAAAGGTAAGTGACCTTGACGTAATGCGTTTTGGGCGCCCAGCTGAGAGATAGTCGTCTGACAAGAGGAAGCCATTAGGTGGAGAAAAAAAAGAGGCCATTATCCTCGCTATTGACATTTCTTTGTCGAAGGCATCGCAAATACGACACGCTCAAACTTGAAAACATTTGATTACACTGTGGATCTCTTAATTTATGATATTTACTAAAATGCCTAATGAAATGATGAGAAACATTTTACGTCTATTGTCTTTCTAGTTGAGAGATTGCTCATTTTGTTTAATATCTGGTTTCCAGCTGTGTTGCAGCATTGGTTTTATAAAATAAAATTAAGTGCATTTGCTGATGTGAACACTTTCTGCCAACAGATATATTAAATATTAATTTTATGATCCATATTCTTCGAAAGAGGAGCACTTGGAATGGAAAGAACAATAAGAAGGGATTAATAACAGTAACTGCATACATAATTTTCTTTTCAACTACTTGGTAATTTTTTTGGTAGACTAAGTTATCGTGATGCATCACTCTAGTGTTAAGATGTGACATAGGTATTAAACATGGTCATTTTTACTGTAATTTCTTTCTGATTGAGCTTTGTCATGTTTAGATATAAGTTATTGCATTTGCTGCTGCTGTTTTCCAGGCATAGTGCTACTAAATTTCACTTTGTATTATTCTGTTAAGCTAGTTTTACTACTGATTTATTTTTCTTGTTGCTGCACATTGGCTCATATTAGTTGTAATGTTGCATTTGCTTGGTAATTTAGATTTACTGTAGCTTGCTTTGCCAATTTCCATTTTTATGTCATTGCTGTTTGTGTTAATTGTTTTGTGCTGCTGCATTGCCTCGTCCCTTAGTTTAGCATCTGAGCTCAGTAGATTTAAGTTAGCTTAAGATGGGGTAGGCTATATGTGAGAACGAGTTGTGATGAATTGGAAGAAATGCATTGAGAAGCTATAAGAAAATTGTTTGGCCAAAAATGAATTTTGAAAGAGGATGTGAACAGAATACAGAAAGCATGCTTGGATAGGATTTTTTTGGTGGAAACAAATGTTGAAATAAGGGGAAAGATCTACAGAACGAAGTTTTGGGTTGGACTGCAGTACCAAATGTCACACTGAAAACGAACCCTGTCTTTCCTTTTGTATTATTCAGCTATGTGTTTATGTACCCTTGTGTATTTGTCTTTTTCCTGTCTTTAAATGTTTAGCTAATAAGATTTATGTTGTAGAATTTTTCAAATACTATGTTATTTACTTTGTAAAGATGTTTAGACATTATTAATTCTGTTCTGTTTCAATGCTCATGAGTGAAATTAATGTTTCGAAAACTATTTTCATTATTTTATATATTTACTTATTTCATAATTCCTGTAACACTGATGTATATGTTTATTTCTATTCTTTTGTAAAGTCTGTGTTACTACAAATGTTATCTGTACTGTTATGTTCTTCTTTAATGATGTATTTTGTACCTTTGTTATTGTATTCTTATGTTATAAAATTGTAGTTGACACTAGTCCATCAAATTAAGTAACTTGTAAGTTACATTTCACTGCACACGTTTCTGTTGGTCATAGTATATGGACAATATGTGAGAAGTAGGGACTGTTAGTGTTTGCATGTGTGTTAATAATTCAGCAAGGGACTGGATAACAGCATTGCTGGTTCTAAGGACAATCCCAAAAACTTTGTGAGTGCACAGGTGGTGGTTTGTGGACTTGCTGTATTGTCCGCAAGACTCTTTGATGGTGATTGTGCACCTGCACAGTTGCAACAGATGGCTGCTGGCCGTCTCTACAAGGACTACAGTGGGTCTGCATCTTTGATTGCCCCTCCAACACCATTATTTCTACAAGGACTACAGTGGGTCTGCACGTTTGATGGCCCACTAATACCATTATTTCTACAAGACTATAGTGGGTTTGCATCGTTGATGGCCCACCAATACCGTAATCTCTACCAGGACTACAGTGGGTCTACTCTGTGATGACCTACCTACCAATATTCTTCAAAACTTCGACTGACTCTGCGGTGGGTTTGCTCTGTTGTGGCCCATTACCTGTCTGCATGTCGAGAGTCATCACTGTCTTTCCGTTAGAAGGACACTACTTCTTCAAGAGTGCATGGAAATCCACTACTTCTGTGTGCATTTTCTTTTATTGGTCAGACTTTGAGAAAAACACTGCTATTTTACTGTGATGAACGATCAGGACTGTCTTTATGGACTGTGAGAAAATTTTATCTTTTGACCAACATTGTATCAATAAGTGTGTGCATTTGATTTCTTTGTTATTGAAATTTAAAAAATTTTTTTAACATGTATGTATTGGCCAGTGCCCAAAACAGTTTCTAAAATTTTTTTGTGGGAAGCATGGGGGCTATGTAAGTAGGCTGTTTGGGTTTTTTATTGGTAACGCCACGTAGCGCTCTGTATGAAAATCACTGGCTGTGCTGTGTGCAGCCTGTGGCTAGTTTGCATTGTTGTCTGCCATTGTAGTGTTGGGCAGTTGGCTGTTAACAGCTCGTAGCGTTGCGCAGTTGCAGGTGAGCCGCCAGCAGTGATGGATGTGGGGAAGTGAGATGGCAGATTTTTGAGAGCGGATGATCTGGACGTGTGTCCATCAGAAAGAGTAAATTTGTAATATTGGATATCATGGACTGATATATATAATATGACTTTTGAACAATATTAAGGTAATTACATTGTTTGTTCTCTATCAAAATCTTTCTTTTGCTAACTATGCCTATCAGTAGTTGGTGCCTTCAGTAGTTTGAATCTTTTATTTAGCTGGCAGTAGTGGCGCTCGCCGTATTGCACTAGTTCGAGTAACGAAGATTTTTGTGAGGTAAGTGATTTGTGAAAGGTATAGGTTAATGTTAGTCAGGGCCATTCTTTTGTAGGGATTATTAAAAGTCAGATTGCGTTGCGCTAAAAAAATATTGTGTGTCAGTTTAGTGTTGATCAGAATAGGTAAAGAGCGAAATGTCTGAGTACGTTCAGTTTTACTCAGCTGTTTGAAAATCAAATAATGTAAGAGATTTACCAGCACAATAATTCATTAATTTTTTTAAGGGGACGTTTCAGTATAAAACGGAGTTGTGCTCAGGTGATCCATGCGAAAAGGTATCCGATGTGATTAGGGCCGTGCGACGGATATTAACAGACTCTGAACACAGAATGGTAGTTGGAGCTAGACGCGTGTGACATTCCATTTCGCAATTACGACATCCACAGCGTCAAGAGGCTGCCGAGAACACCGCATTTCAGGCATTACCTCTGTTATGCCGGAGCCAAGGTAGCCTCTGAGGGCCGGCAACCCGTATTACACCCCAGAGAACAGTGTTGTCTACGTCCAAGGGGACTACTTCCTGCTGGGGAAGCTCAAGCCACAGTCTCCAGGAAGTATAACTATACCGAAACCAGATTGGCTGGAGACAGCTATTTAGCGGCTAGAACCAGCCCCGAAGTTCAGTTCACACCAGATGCCGATCTCGTGTACTTCGACCGCTTAAGATTACGTCTTCGTCTCTTAATTGGACTTTTACAAGTGTGCGTGTGTGTTACCACGAACCTATTGGAAAATTGGAAGTGAACTTTTGTTTGCCTCAATTAGGAGACTTTTACTGGTATCGTTATTATTACCTTTCTTTTGTTGTTCAGTCATCAACCTTGTAAACTTACATAAATAAAAGTTGTGTTTGCGAAAAATTGTGAGTTTTCAGTCACAACAACCTCTCACCATGGACAACCCAGTAGCGGACGGTCTTCAGTCAATGACCGAAAGCAGCTGCCGGTTGCGTAGATTTGTCAACGCTAATAGACAAGCAAACACAGCGTGAGATAACCTCATAAATCCATGTGGGACGTACGACGAAGTTATCTGTTAGGACAGTGCCGCGGAATTTGCTGTTAATGGGCTACGGCAGCAAACGACGTCCGCTAGTGTCTTTGCTAACAGCACGACATCGACTACAGCGATTCTCCTGTGCACGCTACCATATCGGTTGAATCCTAGACGATTGGAAAATCGTGGCCTGTTAAAATGAGTTCAGATTTCAGTTGGTAAGAGCTGATGGTAGGTTTCGAGTGTGGCCCAGACCCGACGAAGCCAGAGACCCAAGTTGTCAACAAGGGACTGTGCAAGTTCGTGGTGACCCCATAAAGATGTGAACTGTGTTTACTTGGATTGGGTCCTCTGGTCCAGCTGAACCGGTCATTGGTAATACACTCCTGGAAATGGTAAAAAGAACACATTGACACCGGTGTGTCAGACCCACCATACTTGCTCCGAACACTGCGAGAGGGCTGTACAAGCAATGATCACACGCACGGCACAGCGGACACACCAGGAACCGCGGTGTTGGCCGTCGAATGGCGCTAGCTGCGCAGCATTTGTGCACCGCCGCCGTCAGTGTCAGCCAGTTTGCCGTGGCATACGGAGCTCCATCGCAGACTTTAACACTGGTAGCATGCCGCGACAGCGTGGACGTGAACCGTATGTGCAGTTGACGGACTTTGAGCGAGGGCGTATAGTGGGCATGCGGGAGGCCGAGTGGACGTACCACCGAATTGCTCAACACGTGGGGCGTGAGGTCTCCACAGTACATCGATGTTGTCGCCAGTGGTCGGCGGAAGGTGCACGTGCCCGTCGACCTGGGACCGGACCGCAGCGACGCACGGATGCACGCCAAGACCGTAGGATCCTACGCAGTGCCGTAGGGGACCGCACCGCCACTTCCCAGCAAATTAGGGACACTGTTGCTCCTGGGGTATCGGCGAGGACCATTCGCAACCGTCTCCATGAAGCTGGGCTACGGTCCCGCACACCGTTAGGCCGTCTTCCGCTCACGCCCCAACATCGTGCAGCCCGCCTCCAGTGGTGTCGCGACAGGCGTGAATGGAGGGACGAATGGAGACGTGTCGTCTTCAGCGATGAGAGTCGCTTCTGCCTTGGTGCCAATGATGGTCGTATGCGTGTTTGGCGCCGTGCAGGTGAGCGCCACAATCAGGACTATATACGACCGAGGCACACAGGGCCAACACCCGGCATCATGGTGTGGGGAGCGATGTCCTACACTGGCCGTACACCATTGGTGATCGTCGAGGGGACACTGAATAGTGCACGGTACATCCAAACCGTCATCGAACCCATCGTTCTACCATTCCTAGACCGGCAAGGGAACTTGCTGTTCCAACAGGACAATGCACGTCCGCATGTATCCCGTGCCACCCAACGTGCTCTAGAAGGTGTAAGTCAACTACCCTGGCCAGCAAGATATCCGGATCTGTCCCCCATTGAGCATGTTTGGGACTGGATGAAGCGTCGTCTCACGCGGTCTGCACGTCCGGCACGAACGCTGGTCCAACTGAGGCGCCATGTGGAAATGGCATGGCAAGCCGTTCCACAGGACTACATCCAGCATCTCTACGATCGTCTCCATGGGAGAATAGCAGCCTGCATTGCTGCGAAAGGTGGATATACACTGTACTAGTGCCGACATTGTGCATGCTCTGTTGCCTGTGTCTATGTGCCTGTGGTTCTGTCAGTGTGATCATGTGATGTATCTGACCCCAGGAATGTGTCAATAAAGTTTCCCCTTCCTGGGACAATGAATTCACGGTGTTCTTATTTCAATTTCCAGGAGTGTATTATGTTCGGTTACTTTCAGGCCATTTGCAGGCAGCCATGGACTTCATGTTCCCAAGCGAAGATGGACTTTTTGTGGATGACTGTGTGCCATTTCGCCAGGACGGCTAGAGAGGCAGCATGGCTCAGTATTTCTGCAGCGGACTTCCAACGATTTGTGCAGCCCATGCCACGTGATGTCGCTGCACTACGCCAGGCAAAAGGAGGTCCGATACGATATTACGAGGTACCCCATGACCTTTGTCACCTCAGTGTAGAGTCCTACTGGTATCTGCCCTAGTTACATTACTCTGTTTCTTAGTCATGCCAACAGATCTTACGTCAGCATCTGTGCAGAGGTAAAAACACTTTAGGTCAATGTCTCTATGTACTGGACAGAGGACTACTCCGACAGAAATATAAAAAACGATTTTGATGCATTTACTAATTAACGTGCACAATGTTGACCATTCTAGGGATACAGACCCATCGTCTATGCATCGACTGTTGTGACTGAGGATTCTTCTCACATGTCTCATCCAGAAACGAAAGTAGGGATGGATGACTACTTAAGTCTGTCTGAGTTTGTTCACTTGTATCTGTTATAAGGTGTCAGTTGGATATCAATACCCTATGAATCACGCCAACGAATTTTGCACTTAATTCCTGACTTCCATTTATGCAGGCTGTTAGAGGTATAAGTGAACATATTTCTAGCAATGATCGAAGATAGTGTATTGAACAATGTTAAAACATATTTACTTCATTTTCACTTTAGTAATTATAGCTATTACTGGCAGTACGTTTTCAGGTCGGTTAGCACTTTTAGCACAACCAAGCCATTAAATTTTATTTTCCCCTTGGCAGCAGGTCAGGTATTGAAACGTAAATATATGTAGCCAAAAAGATAATCTATATTTATTGTGCGCAGAAGGGATAGATAACATTCCATCAGAATTTCTAAAATCATTGGGGGAAGTGGCAACAAAACGACTATTCACGTTGGTGTGCAGAATATATGAGTCTGGCGACATACCATCTGACTTTCGGAAAAGCGTCATCCACACAATTCCGAAGACGGCAAGAGCTGACAAGTGCGAGAATTATCGCACAATCAGCTTAACAGCTCATGCATCGAAGCTGCTTACAAGAATAATACACAGAAGAATGGAAAAGAAAATTGAGAATGCGCTAGGTGACGATCAGTTTGGCTTTAGGAAAAGTAAAGGGACGCGAGAGGCAATTCTGACGTTGCGGTTAATAATGGAAGCAAGGCTAAAGAAAAATCAAGACACTTTCATAGGATTTGTCGATCTGGAAAAAGCGTTCGACAATATAAAATGATGCAAGCTGTTCGAGATTCTGAAAAAAGTAGGGGTAAGCTATAGGGAGAGACGGGTCATATACAATATGTACAACAACCAAGAGGGAATAATAAGAGTGGACGATCAAGAACGAAGTGCTCGTATTAAGAAGGGTGTAAGACAAGGCTGTAGCCTTTCGCCCCTACTCTTCAATCTGTACATCGAGGAAGCCATGATGGAAATAAAAGAAAGGTTCGGGAGTGGAATTAAAATACAAGGTGAAAGGATATCAATGATACGATTCGCTGATGACATTGGTGTCCTGAGTGAAAGTGAAGAAGAATTAAATGATCTGCTGAACGGAATGAACAATCTAATGAGTACACAGTATGGTTTGAGAGTAAATCGGAGAAAGACGAAGGTAATGAGAAGCAGTAGAAATGAGAACAGCGAGAAACTTAACATCAGGATTGATGGTCACTAAGTCAATGAAGTTAAGGAATTCTGCTACCTAGGCAGTAAAATAACCAATGACGGGCGGAGCAAGGAGGACATCAAAAGCAGACTCGCTATGGCAAAAAAGGCATTTCTGGCCAAGAGAAGTCTACTAATATGGTAGTGAAACATGGGCTGTGGGAAAACCGGAACAGAAGAGAATCGAAGCATTTGAGATGTGGTGCTATAGACGAATGTTGAAAATTAGGTGGACTGATAAGGTAAGAAGTGAAGAGGTTCTGCGCAGAATCGGAGAGGAAAGGAATATGTGGAAAACACTGATAAGGAGAAGGGACAGGATGATAGGTCATCTGCTAAGACATGAGGGAATGACTTCCATGGTACTAGAGGGAGCTGTAGAGGGCAAAAACTGTAGAGGAAGACAGAGATTGGAATACGTGAAGCAAATAATTGGGGACGTAGGTTGCAAGTGCTACTCTGAGATGAAGAGGTTAGCTCAGGAAAGGAATTCGTGGCGGGCCGCATCAACCAGTCAGTAGACTGATGACCAAAAAAAAAAAAAAAAAAAAAAAAAAAAAAAAAAAAAAAAAAAAAAAACTGAGCGCCTGCAGTTACGACCATGTAGAAAACATCAGGTAGTGAATTAAGTTATGTGTCTGAGGAAAGACTGTTAGATGCAGAGAAAAAACATCTTTCACACTGACGCTAGTGAATATTGAGATATCAATAATCACAATATCTGTATCTATATCCCTAACACCCTTCATAAAAGTGCTTTATTCACAATTATGTAATACAAGTTTTTTACTCGTGATAAAGACAGCATGACTAAATGCGTACAGAGAAGCAAATTTTCAAAATGTTTTATAATGTGTGAAAAAACTTGAACTTACAATTTCATGATCATGCAAGGAAGTTTACCTCTGTCATCCAGAAAAACCAACTATTTCCGGACAGTTAACTGCTACGGTTCGTTGCGAACAAAAAACTTAGCGACTTCAGGCGTATTATGCATAGCGCTGGTCGTTCCAAGAACCCTTGACTATCAGTCACAATTACATGCTTCTCCACTGTCACACAGAAAGGAGATATTTGCTTCTGAGTCATCTGACGAGTATCTCTTCCCCTAGAGTTTTTAACCTCTGCAGCATGAAAACTATTCTCAAACGTCTTAACACGTGAGTATCAACCTGTCTCTCCCTATCAGTGTTTTCCATATGTTTCCGATTCTGCAGAGCACATCCTCTTTCCTTACCTTATCGATCCACAGATTTTCAACATGATTCACTGCCATACACAGCTGTGCTACAAACGTACACCGTCAGAAGCCGGTACTCCATATCAGTTAATTTCCAAAGTACAGGGACGATATGTCTGCCAAAAAGTGTATCTTGGAAATTACTGACCCTGAAACGATAGCTACATTCATACCAGGAGCAGGAATTGCTTGGTTATGTCCTGCGTTTATATGGCTGAAAACGAACATAGTAAGCATCTACTCGCGCTGCAGGTTACTCGTCAATAAGGAGTTTCATTATCTCCCGTAGCGGCCGTTAGTGGCCCCTTGTATCCTGGTCTGATGTAGCTCCCCTCACCGAGTTTTTGAGTAGTAATGCTTAGCAATCCGTCGTTTCATTTGTGCCTTGAAAATGAAGGGATGTTCACCTGGATAAATATCGGAAAGGGTCAAGGACTGTTTTTCTTTTTTACTACTCCATTCGCTCGGATTAGATCATGTCTCACAAATTAAAAACGATTTCAAGCAAGGCATTAGAATTAAGAGATAACAGCAGCGTGTAACACTCCTCCCTTGCTTCAACAAGAAGAAATTTGTGTTTATAGTTCACGTTGACATCGCATAAAGATATCTACCGTTTAGGAAGCAATGTGTATTCAAGTGCTAGAAAGATGACATCAGACAACTGTAAATAGGTCACTTAGCTTTTCAACATGGTGTCAGTGTCCAAAGCCTTCCAAGTGTTGCGTGATATAACATTTGAGTTCCAAGGTGTCAAATGACTCAGCATGGAGGTAACAGTTATTATCTCGGAAAATGAGGTTTACTTCTCATTCCACGTAAAAGTTCGCATGTAGTTTCACATTTCCACATGAAAATGTAAACACATAGAACGTAGAATTCATCTGATAATCTATCTGCCACATACGTTGCAAAGATCTTTGCACGTGTTAACTTAATCCACATCAGGAACAATCTGATGCAGTTAGTCTCTCCGAAAAATAATGTATGTTTTTCTGGAAGCTTCTAGAACCTTAGATGAGTGAACGCTATGTTAGTATGATTTCCGTTTATCTCTTACTCATCAAATTCAGTTTATTGAACGTTTCTTGAGAACGTATACTTCTGATAATATTTTCAGTAATAACAGCTGGGAACAAACGTTAAAACATTTGCAAACATTAAAACTGGAAACTTCCTGTTACGTACAACATCGATTAAATATCGATATAAGAAATATAAAAATGTAAATTGTGACGTAAGTTTGATCTGATGCTGAAGTAGTCAGTTAAAATTACTATTAAATAATGTAGTCTTGCTTAAACAGGATATACTGTTCAATTTTTATAAAGTAACCTTGGAA
This sequence comes from Schistocerca nitens, assembly GCF_023898315.1. NCBI lineage: Eukaryota > Metazoa > Arthropoda > Insecta > Orthoptera > Acrididae > Schistocerca > Schistocerca nitens. The sequence goes on along the minus strand of NC_064615.1, from coordinate 1,044,794,026 downwards.
GTGCATCTTTGCATAAAATGAACATATCGACGTACAACAAAAAATATATTTATGTCTAAAATTTACGATTGAAAGATATAAACGTTCGGTAAACATCCAAGGTAATGGATTATGTATATTTCTTTTGGAGATTTGTGGTAAGGTTCTGTAGGACCAACTGCTAGGCTTACACACTAATTAACCTAACTTAAACTAACTCACGCTAAGGACAACACACAGCCGGACGCTGTGACCGAGCGGTTCTAGGCGCTTCAGTCCGGAACCGCGCTGCTGCTATGGTCGCAGGTTCGAAGCCTGCCTCGGCCATGGATGTGTGTGATGTCCTTAGGTTAGTTAAGTTTAAGTAGTAGTTCTAACTCCAGGGGACTGATGACCTCAGATGTTAGGTCACATAGTGCTTAGAGTCATTTGAACCATTTTTGACAACACATACATCCATGCCCGAGGGAGCACTCGAACCTACGACGGGGGGAGCCGCGCGAACCGTGACAAGGCCCCCTAGACTGCATGGCTACGCCGCGCGGCATGGATTATGTACTTTATAAACGAAATGAAGACCAAATCTTGTCAGAATTTAGGTGGTATCACATACTAACTAGTTCTGGAAAAGGTCCCGTCAGACCCTCTTTTATTATAATAGCAATGATAACAACTGTGACAGTAGAAGGTATTTATTTATGGAGGCACAAAAGTGAGATTTCGTTCTGTGGGAGAGAAATTAAGCTAAACTTCATTTGGCAAGTGAAGGAGGTCTGCAGAGAAAGAAAGGGTTGTCCTCAGAAGTGACATTCTCGGCAGCGTTATAACATTTATTACTCTTGCAGACGTGATTATTTTCTTATTATGCAAAGCATCTTATGTTAACTGGATGCGTTGACAACACAAAAAAGTACTGATCGGAGTTTGCGACCAAGGGAAGCTGCTACGTGTCGGTTTGCACTACAGTTCGGTGAGCTCCTGATTTTAGCTGAATGTAATCAGCAGAGCACGCCACATCCCAATGGACTACTAGGGTACGGCCTGCGCGCTGAAGCCTGTGACTTAAATACTACCTATTAACTGAGAAAGACGTCACATAAGAATTTGCTAAAGGTCAGGAAGTCTCTCTTCAAAGAAATCATTAGGACTTAATGTGGCAGTAACATTAGTAAAATAAGAAATGAAATGGACAGTCCGAATCACTGTCAGAGGACTTGACCCACGCTGGCAGTTGGTTTGAGTAAACTTCTTTGTCGCTATCAGCGAGTCACAGCATGGTAGCCCTCATGTGATAACATAATGTGATGTGGGCTGGTTGCCATCCAGCAGCAGTATGATTGTGTGTTGATTCAGGTCTGCGAGCAATGCCTGTATAGTTATTTATTGCTCGTTGTGGATTAAAAGAACATTTGCAAGCAACATGTGGATCATCTTGCGTGTGGACTAGACACTGCCAGAAAAAAAAGGGTGGAGCACCCAAAGTGTGGTGTCACTGCCAGACACCACACTTGCTAGGTGGTAGCCTTTAAATCGGCCGCGGTCCATTAGTATACGTCGGACCCGCGTGTCGCCACTGTCAGTGATTGCAGACCGAGCGCCACCACACGGCAGGTCTAGAGAGACTTCGTAGCACTCGCCCCAGTTGTACAGCCGACTTTGCTAGCGATGCTACACTGACAAATACGCTCTCATTTGCCGAGACGATAGCATAGCCTTCAGCTACGTCATTTGCTACGACCTAGCAAGGCGCCATTACCAATTTATATTGAGCTTCTTATTACTGTATCGTCAGACCGATGTTCTACAGTTATGGATTAAAGTTAAGTATTACAGCAACTGCGTCCGTTTTTCTAAGTTCTCATTTCTCTGACCTGTTCCAGACCTCACGCCAGTCTGCGTGTAATTAAACGCGTGCATTTCGGCCTCCTCTAGCAACACGGTGTTGGCTCTTCTGCCAACACAGCACAAAGAGTATGAGGAATCGAAATGAAATTTCACGCCTCGAGAGGATGTGTCATGTTACTGAGGTGATTACTAAATCGAATCATATTTACCAATAACTTGGCAATATGAGACCATTTATCATATGCCACTGCGTCGCGTCTAGCATAGATGAAAGTATGATCTGGTTACGAAGGACGGCGTTATAGCTAGTGTACCCTCTCCTGAGCAAGGCTGATCCACAGCTATTAAGAATGGTCCATGATATCCTGGGTACTACTACTGAAATGGAATTGATGTCCGAGCTGATCTCACTAATGTTCGTACGGGGACAGATATGGGTATCTACATCTACATCTGCATACATACTCCGCAATCCACCATACGGTGCGTGGCGGAGGGTACCTCGTATCACAACTAGCATCTTCTCTCCCTGTTCCACTCCCAAACAGAACGAGGGAGAAATGACTGCCTATATACCTCTGTACGAGCCCTAATCTCTCTTATCTTATCTTTGTGGTCTTTCCGCGAAATGTAAGTTGGCGGCAGTAAAATTGTACTGCAGTCAGCCTCAAATGCTGGGCCTCTAAATTACCTCAGTAGCGATTCACGAAAAGAACGCCTCCTTTCCTTTAGAGACTCCCACCCGAGTTCCTGAAGCATTTCCGTAACACTCGCGTGATGATCAAACTTACCAGTAACAAATCTAGCTTGTTGGCCACACGAGAACCTCAACATCACACACGCATTGTCGTGTTGAATAATGGCACCACGATACTTTCGCATGCGAGATAATCTGACACTCCAATCCTCTTTGCGTTCGTCAGACATCAGCAAAAACACCCTGTTAGTGTGTTAGCGTCACTAGAATAAATGACAGGGGTTAGGAGTGGACCCTTATTATATGACAGAGCACACTGTCGGTTAGTTGTAAAATTGGTTTCATTTCAATTTTTTTGTTAAAGAAGCGCATGGGCTTACACAGATTGTGATATGAAAATTTCAGGACAGTCGTCAATATAACGCATTACGTCCTGTTTAGCAGAAATAACACTGAACACTACAATCTCAAATTTGAATAGAAGGTTCTCTACAAGATTTTACCTACTTCTACACAGTGAAGTTGGCCAATATTACGGCAAATCATCCGATTGCGGTTCTAAGTTCGGTACTATTTAGGATGACAATCAACTCTATCGAGGATGGTTAGTTTTTGTGATAAGATGAGCAAAAAGTTACTCAAGGTTGCTCGAGTTCACAGTGGACGCAAACTGGTGATCCAACAATTTTACGCCTCTGCCAGCGACATTTACCTTAAACTGTGACGTGCAGGCAGCTCAATGGCTGCTCTCGCCCTCTGAAAATCCTATAAAAAGCTAATCAAATCATTACCGATTTTTTCAGCTGAAACTGTCCTACGTTTCTCGTTAGGCAGAAAACATTCACACATCCCTAGTCTGGAAACTATGGCGATATACACGTGCATATATGGAGCAGCGTGTATGCTTCAATGGCCTCTCAGTTCTCTCAAGAACACTTAACTACGTGGCTATTTCGTTTCTCCGCTATCGGAGCTCAACGACTCTTCAGCTGACTTCTAGCTAAATGTCAGCCAAAGTGAACGCAGTGTTCACACAAAAGTTGAGATATGGAGATGGAGAGGCCATTGGAGAAGTAACAAATTCATCCTCGTGTTCACAAAAGTAGTTCTGCACGATGCGATCTGTGTGCATAGGAGCGCTGTCGTGTTGGAACACGACATCAACATTGGGGAGCAAACATTGTACCATATGATGGATCAGGCAGTAGTACGTCATTGCAGAATAAGCATGCAGCTCATATAGTACTATTATATGGCTGCCGAAACCCATGCCCTATTTCTCTCTTGGCACGTAAATTAGCCAGAAGTTCAAAGAGTGTGAAACAAGAATCATCCGACCAAATGACTTTCTTCCATTGCTCCATAATGCAAGGTTTATCGCTTCAAAAAATGGTTCAAATGGCTCTGAGCACTATGGGACTCAACTGCTGAGGTCATTAGTCCCCTAGAACTTAGAACTAGTTAAACCTAACTAACCTAAGGACATCACAAACATCCATGCCCGAGGCAGGATTCGAACCTGCGACCGTAGCGGTCTTGCGGTTCCAGACTGCAGCGCCTTTAACCGCACGACCACTTCGGCCGGCGTTTATCGCTTCGATACCACGTTTCCCTGTTAGGGATATTTGAGTCATTGATGTGTGACGAACTCCAGAAAAACCCCAACAGTAACGTCACTAGTAAAGTATGCATTTAGATTACTACTTTCGGTAAGAATATGTTACTATCATCAACCTTACAAGTCTTACAATCTCCTCCATCTGCGCTTTGCATCGTGCAGTATCACAAATGTGTATGTAAGGACCGTGGAGCCCAGTGGATGCCGGCACGTCATAATTAAAATACCTGTATGTACAAAACATAAAATTAGGTCTGTAGTCAGCTGTGGTTTCAACATGAACACTGGCATTCGGCGCATAACACGCTGACATCCAGTGTGTTCCACGATCCTTACACATACATTTGTGATATGACACGATGAGAAGCGCAGATAGAAGAGTTTGTATGAGTTGTAAAGTTGAAACTCCGAAGATGGTAATATAGTGTTTCCAAAACCGGTCATGTAAATAAATACCAGCGATCTTGGTTGTTTGAAGTGTTACCAGAGTTCATTACGCTACAGATCGTCCCCATTCTGGCAATGTCGGGAATGTGTATCACTGATGCATGGTTTTGGAATTCGAGCTCACCCTGTAATGCCCTTCTTCTGAAGCTCCACTGGTGTTGATTTGGTGCTGACGGGATTCACGAGTTCTGCAGTAACTTTCGCAGATTTCGTAATCTTATTTTTGCCGCAAACCTTTTCGACGACCGCCTGTCATGATCAATCAGAACACAATTTGATCAGCGTTCTGACTTTGTGGATGATGTGTTTCAACTTTCCCTGTACGCGGTATAAACATTAGATATAGTGCATCTTGGTGACGGAAGCACGCACCACACGAATGAAAATTATTTTCCCACTTTCGAATTCATCTAGCTCCGACATAAAGCACTGCTTACTACGCACCGAACATTACTCTGACCACTACTGGCAGTTTCAGCATATTGTGGACAACGCACAGATGCCGTTCATTTAAAAATACAGCAGCACAACCTGTAGACTTGGCTAGCGTCTGTATATACACTCCTGGAAATGGAAAAACGAACACATTGACACCGGTGTGTCAGACCCACCATACTTGCTCCGGACACTGCGAGAGGGCTGTACAAGCAATGATCACACGCACGGCACAGCGGACACACCAGGAACCGCGGTGTTGGCCGTCGAATGGCGCTAGCTGCGCAGCATTTGTGCACCGCCGCCGTCAGTGTCCGCCAGTTTGCCGTGGCATACGGAGCTCCATCGCAGTCTTTAACACTGGTAGCATGCCGCGACAGCGTGGACGTGAACCGTATGTGCAGTTGACGGACTTTGAGCGAGGGCGTATAGTGGGCATGCGGGAGGCCGGGTGGACGTACCGCCGAATTGCTCAACACGTGGGGCGTGAGGTCTCCACAGTACATCGATGTTGTCGCCAGTGGTCGGCGGAAGGTGCACGTGCCCGTCGACCTGGGACCGGACCGCAGCGACGCACGGATGCACGCCAAGACCGTAGGATCCTAGGCAGTGCCGTAGGGGACCGCACCGCCACTTCCCAGCAAATTAGGGACACTGTTGCTCCTGGGGTATCGGCGAGGACCATTCGCAACCGTCTCCATGAAGCTGGGCTACGGTCCCGCACACCGTTAGGCCGTCTTCCGCTCACGCCCCAACATCGTGCAGCCCGCCTCCAGTGGTGTCGCGACAGGCGTGAATGGAGGGACGAATGGAGACGTGTCGTCTTCAGCGATGAGAGTCGCTTCTGCCTTGGTGCCAATGATGGTCGTATGCGTGTTTGGCGCCGTGCAGGTGAGCGCCACAATCAGGACTGCATACGACCGAGGCACACAGGGCCAACACCCGGCATCATGGTGTGGGGAGCGATCTCCTACACTGGCCGTACACCACTGGTGATCGTCGAGGGGACACTGAATAGTGCACGGTACATCCAAACCGTCATCGAACCCATCGTTCTACCATTCCTAGACCGGCAAGGGAACTTGCTATCCAACAGGACAATGCACGTCCGCATGTATCCCGTGCCACCCAACGTGCTCTAGAAGGTGTAAGTCAACTACCCTGGCCAGCAAGATCTCCGGATCTGTCCCCCATTGAGCATGTTTGGGACTGGATGAAGCGTCGTCTCACGCGGTCTGCACGTCCAGCACGAACGCTGGTCCAACTGAGGCGCCAGGTGGAAATGGCATGGCAAGCCGTTCCACAGGACTACATCCAGCATCTCTACGATCGTCTCCATGGGAGAATAGCAGCCTGCATTGCTGCGAAAGGTGGATATACACTGTACTAGTGCCGACATTGTGCATGCTCTGTTGCCTGTGTCTATGTGCCTGTGGTTCTGTCAGTGTGATCATGTGATGTATCTGACCCCAGGAATGTGTCAATAAAGTTTCCGCTTCCTGGGACAATGAATTCACGGTGTTCTTATTTCAATTTCCAGGAGTGTATGTTCAAGCGTGACATTCACGCAGTATTTCCATAATCCCTGTACGAGATCTGTTCAAAAATTTTAGGAACATTCGTAATTTGGCGCGAATGCTGTGTCGGAGTGAAATAGGGTTGGCATCCCTGCACATGATAGTGTTTAATGTGTAACTGCCGGAAGTTTGGTTGTTGTATGTGTTAGTTATTGTTCAGTGCTGTATCGAGTAGAAGGTTGTGTCGTACAGCTTGCGAATTTCGAGATGGCAGAATTATACGAACAACTCGTCTGCATCAAATTTTGCGTGAAACTCAAGAAAACATTTACAGAGACACGCTAGATGGTTCAGGAAGCCTACAGCGACGAGTGCTTAAACCGTACTCTGCGTTACAAATGGTGCACACGGGTAAAAAATTGGCTGAACGGAAGTTAAAGACTACCCTCGTTCCCGGCACCCTTCGATGTCTGCCCACGACGCTCATGTCAGGGACGTTAACGAAATGGTGCATGCCAATCGAAGAGTGACTGTGCGAGAGATTGCAGAAGAACTGAGACAGCATCTTGGAATGCGTTGTGCTGCCGCCAAATTCGTCCCACATCTCATGAGTCATGCGTGACTATTGCACCTAAAACTTAATCACTATGGTACTTCGTCCGCTGTACTGTCCAGACCTGGCCCCTGGGGACACATTCCACTTCGAGAGTTGAAAATTTCGTTGAAAGGGCGAAGATTTGCAACGACAGACGAGATAAAAGAAAGTTCACAGACTGCGCTTCTCGCGACCCAGCAGGAGGCATGCCAAGACTGCTTCCGGAAATGGAAACGGCGTTGGGGACTGTGTGTCAATGATGGAGCAGAGTATTACGAAGGAGACCATGCACAATAAGTAAAAGGTCAGCGTAGAAAAAATTTGTGGACGAAGTTCCGTAATTTTACGAACAGACCATTTACATCGAACCGTCATAGCGTGGTACTAAATACTGCACCAGTGAGAAAGATGGCTGTTTAACAAACTACTAGTTCAGTGGAAATGTTTGGTCATATATACAGGGTGCGTCAAAAAAATGTATACACAGTTTGAAGCGTCATAGGAAATTTATTTTCCGTTCTGCAATGTTAAATTCTGGAAATGGAAAGTGCTTAAACCGTTGGTTGTTGTATGTGATAGTTATTGTTCAGTGCTGTATCGAGTAGAAGGTTGTGTCGTACAGCTTGCGAATTTCGAGATGGAAAAATAAATGTACTTTGCAAATGTGATTAATGTTCAAACTGGTGGTCTTCAGCATCAATACATTTCTGAGTACGAGTCGCCACTGATTCCGTACATTGTACCAAAGTGTCCAATGAGATTTCTGTGCACACCGCCTGAATCTCATTCCAAAGTGTGTCCAGGTTACGTGGTTTACGTTTGTACGCCTCATCTTTTACTGTGCCCCATAAGAAGAAATCCAGCGGCGTGAGGTCTGGAGAGCGTGTAGGAAACTCGATTGGTCCCCTGCGTCCTATCCACTGGCCTGGCACATTGTGATCCAGGTATGCTCGTACGTCCCTATGATAGTGCGGCGGGGCGCCATCTTGTTGGAAATGAAACTCATCATTACCGTATAATGCACGAATGGCAGGGAATATGGAGTCAGCAAGCATTGTTAGGTACGTTTCTCCAGTAACAGTAACTTCAAAGCGGAAAGGCCCAGTGAGTTCCCTTGCAGACAAACCACACCACACATTTACACCAGGCAAATTCACAGCCTTTTCAACCGTAATGTGAGGATTATCTTCAGCCCAGTACACACAATTGTGCCTATTGACAGTTCCATTGAGTTTGAATTGGGCTTCATCCGACCAAATTATGCTACCCATAAATCGCGGTTCACGTCTCACCATCTCCTGAACCCATTCACAAAATTCTAACCTTCGATCTGGATCGTTGTCACTTAGCTGTTGCACCAGCCTTGGAACGTACACACGAAACTTGCCTTTCTTCAGAATGCGTAGCACATTACTATCACGTGCCGTTTGCCTAGAAGATTTCTGAGGCGAACGCTAAAACAGTTCCAAGGCCGCAGTTGTGGAATCATCACTTGTAGCTGTACGAGGTCGCCCTGATCGACCTTTATGCACATCACACACTGTCCCATGAATTTCGAATTTGTCTCGTAGACGTGTAATTGTCAACCTTGAAGGTGGTTCTGTACCATACTCACTTCTCCACTGTCTTCGAACCGCAGCTACATCCTCAAACTTCCAGTACCACTTAATTATCTGCTTCCGCGCTTCAAAGCTCAAACGCACGTCCGCCATGTTGCAGTTACTTCCTTGCCACTGCCTGTTGAAGAAACATAACATTACTTTATCACACATATATAACCTTGTAGAACGGGAAATAAATTGTCTATGACAGTTCAAAGTGTATTACTTTTGAATACATTACGGGAAAGGCAGTGATAAATGTCTTACAAATATTTACTATTAAAAACAGTCTTGATCACGATTTATTTATCAAGGTGACCGGTTTCGACCACTACTGTGGTCATCTTCAGACCTACAAGTTGTATACAAAGCTTTAATTAGAGGGCTAAATACATTAAAGAAAATACATAAAGTTATAACTCAATGGTAATTCATCGTTTTATAGCTTTATAACTTTCTGTATTTTCTTTAATGTATGTAGCCCTCTAACTTGTAGGTCTGAAGATGACCACAGTAGTGGTCGAAACCGGTCACCTTGATAAATAAATCGTGATCAAGACTGTTTTTAATATTAAATAGTGCAAAGTGTGTATACATTTTTTTGACGCACCCTTATTTGAAGGCTTCACTTATTTGTGCACCTACTGAGAATTAGTGGCAGCCTTCTGATCACCTCGAGATGTTCTCGTATCTGGAACAGCATTTTTCTCTTGCTGCAGCGCAATATTGCAACACGTTTTTAGGCTACTGGGTCGAGAAAATGTCCAACTGGGACTGCATTAGCCGTGAGAACTGAACTGGAACTCGTGTGCTTCCGAGAAGAATGTCGACTATTCGAGCACCTGGATATTAAGTATTCCTTTCCCTGCCTGCGGGCTACGTATCCCCTGTCACCGCGAGACACTCTCTACCCGGCGCCAACTTTACCCTCGCCCCTCGCTCTTTCAACATTCCCAAATCCACCCCCACCCACCCCACGGTTCCCCGTCCCCTCGCCTTCTCGGAGGCTCTCCCCTGCAGCTACCTAGCGAGCATTCCGTAAACTCGGGATTTAATCTCCTCCGATCCGCCGATTCCCGGTCGCCGCCGGTATTTCGCGGCGGCACCGGCTTGCCCCCCGCCGCTCCCTTCCGCGCCACCCCTCGCGCTGCTATCCCGGGCTTTAGCGGGGATTTAGGAGTCGGGCCTTCTTTATTCCCTTTGTCTGCCGGCGCGCGTCCGCCTATCTTCAAATTTCCACGCACCGGCTCCGACCCACGCGAGAGGCGCCGCGGTCTGCTCCAGCAGCCGGAGGGGCCCGGATGCGGGATTGCCCCAGGGAGAGCTGACGACGAGTGCTTCTTCGGGTTTCTGCGGTGGCGCCCTCTGGTAATTTCAAGGGCCGCCGCGCTCTCTGCGCTCCGTCCGGCTAACCACAGCGATCGTCCGTCTACAGCACGTGGGCAGCAAGCAGAGTGGTACCGTCAGCGGTGTACAGAGGGCGTTGCGACACAGTCCGCCGCACAGGACACAAGCACATAGGGAAAGCAAAAACTGACCGACAAGAAAAAAAGGGAAAAGGCTCTAAGCACTATGGGACTTAACATCTGAAGTCGTCAGTCCCACAGACTTAGAAATACGTAAACCTAAATAACCTAAGGACATCACACACATCCATGCCCGAGGCAGGGTTCGAACCTGCGACCGTAGCAGCCACGTGGTTCCGGACTGAAGCGCCTGTGATCATTGGCTAATTCTGTGACTATCAGACGTGATTGATAAATTGGTTTAGTTATACAGGGTGTTACAAAAAGGTACGGCCAAACTTTCAGGAAACATTCCTCACACACAAAGAAAGAAAATATGTTATGTGGACATGTGTCCGGAAACGCTTACTTTCCATGTTAGAGCTCATTTTATTACTTCTCTTCAAATCAAATTAATCATGGAATGGAAACAAACAGCAACAGGACGTACCAGCGTGACTTCAAACACTTTGTTACAGGAAATGTTCAAAACGTCCTCCGTTAGCGAGGATACATGCATCCGCCCTCCGTCGCATGGAATCCCTGATGCGCTTATGCAGCCCTGGAGAATGGCGTATTGTATCACAGCCGTCCACTGTACGAGCACGAAGAGTCTCTACATTTGGTACCGGGGTTGCGTAGACAAGAGCTTTCAAATGCCCCCATAAATGAAAGTCAAGAGGGTTGAGGTCAGGAGAGCGTGGAGGCCACGGAATTGGTCGGCCTCTACCAATCCATCGGTCACCGAATCTGTTGTTGAGAAGCGTACGAACACTTCGACTGAAATGTGCAGGAGCTCCATCGTGCATGAACCACATGTTGTGTCGTACTTGTAAAGGCACATTTTCTAGCAGCACTGGTAGAGTATCCCGTATGAAATAATGATAATGTGCTCCATTGAGCGAAGGTGAAAGAAACTAAAATGAGCTCTAACATGGAAATTAAGCGTTTCCGGACACATGTCCACATAACATCTTTTCTTTATTTGTGTGTGAGGAATGTTTCCTGAAAGTTTGGCCGTACCTTTCTGTAACACCTTGTAGAGTTGTCATTTTGTTTGTGTATAGTGGAGTTTTGGAACCGAGTTTCTTGGTCTTGTTTGTATATTCCAGGATGGTTGACAGGATGACGGTGGTCTGATCACTTAAGATTAAAAGACTACGACCAAGGTGGTGGACGGGGTCAAGGAATTGACACATCAGACGTGATTTAACACATAAGTAATTGATACATAACACCAACTACGTAAATCCCGCTTCAATGCTTACAATTGCCCAAAATGGGAGGGCCACCACTTTCGAATTGGAAAGGCTTTAATTTAAGAAATTAAAACGCCTAATATAATTTTTTAAAATAATAATAATAATACAACACATAAGTAAGCGCACATAAGTAAACACACTCTTAAATCTTTAATTTTTAGCCCGCATCTCGTGGTCGTGCGGTAGCGTTCTCGCTTCCCACGCCCGGGTTCCCGGGTTCGATTCCCGGCGGGGTCAGGGATTTTCTCTGCCTCGTGATGGCTGGGTGTTGTGTGCTGTCCTTAAGTTAGTTAGGTTTAAGTAGTTCTAGGGGACTGATGACCATAGATGTTAAGTCCCATAGTGCTCAGAGCCATTTGAACCATTTTTTTAATTATTAATCACAAAGCGTGGGTTTACCACATTTAAATTCTCATTGCAATATAAAACATAAATACATGAATTCACAACACAGCATGGCTTCAAATTTCTACCTGCACAACCTATGGTCCTAAAATTTTCGTATTACATTCCAGCCAATCACATTAATAACTTATAAACACGGTTGGTAAAATACAAACGTTTGCACTATAATGAATTTTAATAATCCACAATCACTCAAAAAAAAACAACATCAGAAGTTCGATACGGAGCATGTAAGCCCGTTAATACAATCTTTCGGACCAAAATAGGCACGAGAGCCACCATAACAGAATTTCGCTAGTTGCTTTTAGGATAGGTGCTCCCATTAGCTTAATCACTGAGCAGATTTTTACTTAAGCGACAGGTAAGATAGTTAATGCAAATATAAGGTATTTCTAAAGTTTTTTTTTCCTCCCTTTTAACAAGCGGGTTTTAGTAAGGTGGAAATTACACTTTGAGGAGACGCAATAGCAATCTAGCGGGCACGCCTTCACGAGTACGCCATGTCCCTACACACGTACTAAACTAGCCGCGTGTCCGCTGTTGAAGCCAAACACACAGGCGCACGGTCACAGCGTCCGCAAAAGAGGGAAAAAATTAACAAAGAAAGTTTAAGAATTAATAGGGGTAGATGTACGACAGTTCTCCTGCACTTCTTGTTGTATCGTCTGCATAAAGCAAGAAGACTTTGCCTTGGTTCACAACTTCAAATCGGACATATCCGAAAGAACAGGCACCACGCATCCATATAACTGATTCGCCTAAATGGGCAATGGATCCACCTTCTTCAGTGAGGATGCGCAAGTACGTCCTACCTCCTACGGGAGGAGAATAGTGAGCATGGAGGAAATGGACTGTGGGTAGATGGAGCTCGGTGGGAGTATGGGTCGGCCGTCAGGCGTGCCGAGATAGTCCGTACAGGTGCGATAACACTGTGTCACAGGTGGCGCAGAGGTTAACGCACTTGCCTGGTGAGCAGGAGATCCCAGGTTTGAATCCCAGTCCAGTACACATTTTCACTCGTCACCGCTGATTCTACACTCCTGGAAATGGAAAAAAGAACACATTGACACCGGTGTGTCAGACCCACCATACTTGCTCCGGACACTGCGAGAGGGCTGTACAAGCAATGATCACACGCACGGCACAGCGGACACACCAGGACCCGCGGTGTTGGCCGTCGAATGGCGCTAGCTGCGCAGCATTTGTGCACCGCCGCCGTCAGTGTCAGCCAGTTTGCCGTGGCATACGGAGCTCCATCGCAGTCTTTAACACTGGTAGCATGCCGCGACAGCGTGGACGTGAACCGTATGTGCAGTTGACGGACTTTGAGCGAGGGCGTATAGTGGGCATGCGGGAGGCCGGGTGGACGTACCGCCGAATTGCTCAACACGTGGGGCGTGAGGTCTCCACAGTACATCGATGTTGTCGCCAGTGGTCGGCGGAAGGTGCACGTGCCCGTCGACCTGGGACCGGACCGCAGCGACGCACGGATGCACGCCAAGACCGTAGGATCCTACGCAGTGCCGTAGGGGACCGCACCGCCACTTCCCAGCAAATTAGGGACACTGTTGCTCCTGGGGTATCGGCGAGGACCATTCGCAACCGTCTCCATGAAGCTGGGCTACAGTCCCGCACACCGTTAGGCCGTCTTCCGCTCACGCCCCAACATCGTGCAGCCCGCCTCCAGTGGTGTCGCGACAGGCGTGAATGGAGGGACGAATGGAGACGTGTCGTCTTCAGCGATGAGAGTCGCTTCTGCCTTGGTGCCAATGATGGTCGTATGCGTGTTTGGCACCGTGCAGGTGAGCGCCACAATCAGGACTGCATACGACCGAGGCACACAGGGCCAACACCCGGCATCATGGTGTGGGGAGCGGTCTCCTACACTGGCCGTACACCACTGGTGATCGTCGAGGGGACACTGAATAGTGCACGGTACATCCAAACCGTCATCGAACCCATCGGTCTACCATTCCTAGACCGGCAAGGGAAGTTGCTGTTCCAACAGGACAATGCACGTCCGCATGTATCCCGTGCCACCCAACGTGCTCTAGAAGGTGTAAGTCAACTACCCTGGCCAGCAAGATCTCCGGATCTGTCCCCCATTGAGCATGTTTGGGACTGGATGAAGCGTCGTCTCACGCGGTCTGCACGTCCAGCACGAACGCTGGTCCAACTGAGGCGCCAGGTGGAAATGGCATGGCAAGCCGTTCCACAGAACTACATCCAGCATCTCTACGATCGTCTCCATGGGAGAATAGCAGCCTGCATTGCTGCGAAAGGTGGATATACACTGTACTAGTGCCGACATTGTGCATGCTCTGTTGCCTGTGTCTATGTGCCTGTGGTTCTGTCAGTGTGATCATGTGATGTATCTGACCCCAGGAATGTGTCAATAAAGTTTCCCCTTCCTGGGACAATGAATTCACGGTGTTCTTATTTCAGTTTCCAGGATTGTATATAATGTCCCAGTGCATCTGTCTTCCCTTGCCTTTCCTTTCTCCCCCCTCCAACTTCAGTTCAGGTACGATAACATTCGTGTTTGTTCCTCTAACTTCAGTCTGGCGGAGCTTTGCTACTCCACTCCATCGCTACGCGAACAGATCAGTCAGGCTTTTAAGTAGCCAGTGTACAGTGTGAAAGGGATTGAAGTTGATATAATCATAAGTGCAAAAGGGCAAGAAACTGCTGGTGATATTTACAAATCCATTTTCCGTAAGTGTCTCGTCGATGGCGTTGATAGATACAAGCGTAGAGGAAGAACATGTATGTGTCTTGTGAAGTTAAATTCTGTAAATTCGATAAATTTAATCATGAAAAGGATGACACCGATACATGAATCTGCCAGAGGGAAAAACAATATTCTGATGATGAAGGCTCCGGAAAATTTGTATGAGCGCCCTTCGAAACATTACACCTCGAGGCTGCTAATGATGATATTGATACTCTCACAACTCAGGATTTGCCCAACCGAATTTAAAGAGCTGCCGGTGTTATCTCGGGCACACATGATGGAGAAAGATTCAGTCACTGGGGTTATCAAATTATTTTAAATTAAATAATAGGGAGACATCTGAAATCTTCTTCTGGACCGCCTCTCCTGCCCCTAACCAAACAAATGGTTCACATGGCTCTGAGCACTATGGGACTTAACATCTGTGGTAATCAGTCCCCTAGAACTTAGAACTACTTAAACCTAACTAACCTAAGGACATCACACACATCCATGACCGAGGCAGGATTCGAACCTGCGACCGTAGCGGTCACGCGGTTCCAGACTGAAACGCCTAGAACCGCACGGCCGCACCGGCCTGCCCTAACCAAACAGAAGACCGTTTCGTGGAGGACTTTATGTCCAGCAAACCTAACTATGAAAATGTGGATGACTTTTGATTATTTACTTAATTGACTGTTTGATTAATAGCTATATTCTTGCAGACAACGACTTTCTAGCCGTTATGTGGGCCGACCTTAGTAATAACTCCTCCAGTACCAGCATATTCAATCTTTTACAGACATTAAAGAGTGTTCAAAATGAAACATACGATAAAATGAGAAGCGAGACGGACATTACGCCCGAAAGAATATGGTGTAAACAAAACTGCATAAAAGAACAAAGGGGAAGGCTGTCTAATTCAACCATTACCCGGTATAAATTTCTTCAAAACATGTACTTTAAGTTTCTCCCACCTACATAATTTTATTAATTCCGCTTGATAATTGCCACTTTGTAACTTTATTTATACTGTTCTTACATTATCAGAATATAAAAAGGAACACACTTTTAAGCATGCCTACTTCGTGTCTCTGTAACATGGTAATGGAAATGTTATTTGGAATCAACAGGTACGCAATGGAAAAATAAAATGGCAGCTCATGGGAATCAGTACTTCCGCTGTCGGATAAATGCGGTGACAGATGTTAGGAAACAAGAAGACCGTTTCGGAGTCAGTTGGGCGTCAGCCGCTAAAGAAAGGGTGTTATGTCCTTCGCGTAGCATCCTGATAATGTAACATCTGCTAAGATACCAGGGAATAAATGCCATGGTGATTAGAGGCACATAAAGGACAACAAGTGTAGAGGAAGTCAGATACTGGGGACACACACAGCAAATAATTGAGGACGTAGGTTGCAACAAGTGCTACCTCTGAGATGAAGAGGTTGGCACAGGAAACGACAGCACCAAACCAATCTGATAAAAAAAAAAAAAGCCTGTCGCCTACACAGCTCGTGCGTTTTCAACATTTTTCTTGCTGCTACTGTATTATAATTAAAATTCAGTACATGGAAACATATTTTTCATCTCTTAATAATAGAGACCTTTTATTTATAATTAATAATTTATGCGGTATTAATAGTTTTCGAGGAGGAAATAAAACATTTCTCTGTTCAACACACCTAATGCACACTAGCTGCTATGAAAAAGAAGGTACAGACTTTATTTTACTTCCAAACGTTTTGGAAAGTTTAGGCAATATATAACTTGTTTATTAGGACGATACATTTAATTTGTTGCGTGAAACATTTTTATCAATTTAGTTACTCTTCAATAATGTAAACTTTTATTGAACCTACTAACAAAATTATAAAATTTGTTAAATCTGTGTAGAAAAAATTGCAGAAAGGTGTTTCACCAGCGGTAAGGAATAGAAGGAATGGCGCAGCATGTAACAAGCGAATCAATCCACCAGTCTACAAGTGGTGTTATTTATAGACACTTCAATAACCTACATTAGACAGGGACAAAATATTTATAATGCATGTGGGAGAAGAATGCACGCTATAACTTATATATTTATGAACAACAAACCACTGAGAATCGAAATCATATATGTCCACATGCAAACTGAAGGGCAAAACCCAATCCCCCTAATCTTACTTACTTTTTTCTGAAAATAAAACACGTATCACAGTGTACAGCATAGATACATCAAACATCTGACTACAATACAGATTTTTACCGATAATGTAGACCTCACAAACGTCAAGCTACAATATACTCGTAGTACTGTGTTCATGGAGTAAGGAGTGGGAATAATCACATTTCATTTATGAATACAGGTATGAACAAAAATATAGAAACACTGAAAACACACCTCATTACCATCCCTAATACGATGCAGGGAAACCGTTGGCATTAAAAAAAGCTTGAAGGCGTCTCGGAGTGAATAAATACAGGTCCTATTTGATTTTTAAGTGAATATCATTCTTCCTGCAAAATAGTGGCAAGACCAGGTAACGACGATGGAGGTGAATAGCGATCTTCATAGTAGACTATGGTCGCCAGTAAAGATGCAACAGTTCATCGTCGTGCTCACAAAACCAGTCCTGAACGATGCGAACTGTGTGAGCAGGGGTTCTATCCTTTCGGAACACAGCATCACCTTTGGGGAACAAACACTGTGCCATTGGATGAATCTGCAAAAATTGTTACACAGTTCTTGGCAGTAATGAGACGTTGCAGAGTACCCATGGGGCACATGGTATAAACCGATATGAATGCCCAAATCATCAATGAACCGCCACCGTATTTCACTCTTGGGACGTAAACTCGGCGAGAATTTGGAAATAATGAGAAAAAAGACTCATCTAACAAAATGAGTTTCTTCCACTGCGCCATAGACTAGGTTTTACAGCTTCGGCACTACGTTTTCCTGTTACGGCCATTTGCAGCACTGATGAGTGGTTCTGGAATTCCAGCTGGCCCTGCAATGCCCTGGGTATGGAGCTTGCTTCGTGTTGTTTTCGTGCTGATGTAATTCTCGTTTCTGGCACTAAGTTCTGCCGTGACTTCTGCACTTGTCGCCCTCTTATCTTTCACCACAGTCTCTTCAAAGGCCGTCTGTCACGATTACTCAACGGGCCCTTTCGTCTGCGTTGCGACTTAGCGAACGCTGCTTTTCCAGTTACCCCTGAAGGGGAAGATGGGGTAAAGTGGCCACTCTACGGGAAGTTGAATTTTCACCAAACTATGGTTATCGATGGAAGCTTAGCGCCCGCACTTTTTGAATGTACGTGTTACAAGGTATCACACCAGATATCTATAAGTGAAATCGAAAATGATATATAGGAGCTGTATGCATTTTTCTGAAGGCTTACGATGTGGCGATCTTTTCCCTACCTAGGGGGTGAAGTGGTTAGTTGCATCGCAATAGGATTCCACTTTTATTGTTCTGAGTTTTGAGGTATCTTGATGTCTTAGTATCTGAAAGCGCCTTGGCCAGAACGTTTCCAAACGGAGTTTTGTTTTAGGCCACATCTAATAGAACGGCAACGGTTAAAAATAATGTAAAGTAATTCAGGAGACAGAATGAGGGACGATTGGTTTTTGTGGAAAAGCGGTTGCAAAATCTGACCTGGAGTACTACGAATGATATTCGAAAGTAACTAACCCTTACCAACGTAAGGGTACAACTTGGTCACTTTTACCGATCGGAGAACGTGCCAGCATTGGTGGGTCACAAGTGAAACTACCAAACACGAACGAAAAATAATTACACATTTGTAGTCCAAAAGACTTGGTTGAAACATTGATACGGTAAAAAAGATTACTACAAATGTAAATGAGGTAACAAGACTAGCGTAACTTACTTATATTACATCACACGACTGGAAAACCAGAAAAGTTTACACTAAAATCTAACGAAACAAACTTTCTGTGTCAAACTCACTGACAACAGTGACGGTGTGTATCAGAACTGGTCTGATCACTTCTCGATAGCCAGGAGCAAAATTGAGGGAAAAAAGTATGCAATGGCCGTTTTTACCATCCTGGCCACTGTATCCCACCTTTCCCTATGTGGTATAAATCTTCGATACGGTGCCTCTTGAAACACCAAAGATTTCGGCTACTTTGGTTACGGATTTACCGACTTGAGCACCAACAATTTGCCCACGCTCGAATTCACTTACTTCGGACCTAATGCACTCACAATTACGCTGAACGCTGTTCTGACCACGACTTACACTTGTACTGTGCTGAGGACATTCCACAGTTCCGTTCTTGGTGAAACACAACAGCGCACTTAAATTCAAGTATGCATTTCTCGTGTTATTCCCATATATTTGTTCGACCCCTGTACACCACAGGAAACATTGGTTACTATACTTAATAATAGTTACTCTCTATTGATCCATCATGCACAAGGGACATAAGCTGGTCCAGCAATTACCAATGAAATTCGCCAACAGCCTTGTAATTGTGATGTTATTTTATTTTATTTTGACTACTAGTTTCAGCATTCCACTATGACATCTTGAGACCTCTGTAGTGTATATTAGAGTTTACTAAGCAAGCTTTGCAGAAAGTGACGGGTAATCATAAAAGCATTTAAAGCTACAAAATGAGATTAGTGGCGTTAAAAGAAATTTGTGTACATTCAGCACAAGAGAATAAAACATGTGTACATGTTTGTTAGTCATGAAACTATTTAACATCACTAATTTGCAAGAGAACACGGAAAAACATTAAAAATATAGGAACTAGACAGTATGTAATCAGGAGAACCGCCAAACGAAGCTTGTCAGTTTTTTGTTTTTTGTTTCTTTTTATTTTATTTTTAGAATAAAATCCTATATAATTGTTATAGGAAAGTAAATACGAGGACCTATCGTGATTTAAAGCAACATGTCACCTTGTGATCTATGAAGTACAATAATGTGCAGATTTATGGCCTAGGTACTATAACAACTGGTGATATGATTGTGACCACATCACCTAGGCCATAAATATGGACATTATTCATAGATTGCAGTGTGACATTGTACTTTAAATGCGAATAGGTCCTCATGTATACTAAGAGTTTCCTCATCTTTAAGAATTATGTGCGCTGTTACATTAAAAATGAAAAAACGAAATTGAGAAGCTTTGTTCGGCGGTGCCTCTGATTGTATACTGTCTGGTTCTGATCTTTTTAATGTTTTTGCATGTTCTCTTGTAAATTCGTGATGTTAACTAGTTTTTTGACTAACAAATATGAACACATGTTTTATTCTTTTGTGCTGTATGTAGACGGATTTGTCTTCACGCCACTACTTACATTTTGTAGCTTTAAATGCTTTTGTCATTACCCATCACTTTCTGTAAAGTTTGCTTAGTACACCCTGATATACAATACAAATATACTCTGAAGATGACGTAGTGGAATGTAGAAACTGGTAATCAA
Source organism: Schistocerca nitens (assembly GCF_023898315.1). Lineage (NCBI taxonomy): Eukaryota > Metazoa > Arthropoda > Insecta > Orthoptera > Acrididae > Schistocerca > Schistocerca nitens. The sequence continues at coordinate 1,044,773,955 of NC_064615.1, read as the reverse complement.
AATAAAATAAAGTAACATCTCAATTACACGACTGTTGGCGAATTTCATTGATAATTAATAACAGTTACGTCAACACCTGTGTGTTATGTACTGTATCAAATAAAAAGTCTACTATAAAACCTCATTTTTATCATTAGTTTTTTGCAGTTACGTAAATTGCAAAAGTCTAAAAAAAGCTATGAAGCCCACAACTGAGTTACAAAACATGAGAGGCACCAAATAGAGCTGAAAAGGGGAAACTGAGAAAAGAGGAAATAAGTGAGTGTTACCACAGCTAAACGAGAAGGCTTCTGCCACGTCCATCTAATGCGTAGTAGGAGGAGTTTCCTATGACGTAATGTGGATAAAATATACAACTATGACAAACTATTAAGCACTAACCATACGTCCTATATGAGTGAAACAAAATAATAAACAGATGTGTGGACGGTTAAAACATACTGGGGGAGGAAGCATTAGGGAGGACAAAATTTCATTTTCGAGGCTGTGCACCGATTACAAAATGTATATTTATTATTAACGAACGTAAGAAAAGGTCGAGAAAATGCTGGAAATGGGAAAATTCAAATCTGACCTACAAGAAAAGGACAGAACGGCTATGGGAGTAGCGATACTGAGCAGTAAGACTGAGATCTGACCATCTGTACTTTCTCAGATAAGATGAAAATTGATTGTGACAAGTTTAAACTGTGTTCCAGAACGGGTTTGGAATCCAGACGCCTCACTGGAAGTCTTGATCAGATGGCGTAAATATCACCGCACTGTTCACGAAGGAGAGCCATCACGGTTCGAGTGCCTGCCAGGCACTCGTTGGTACTTACCACATTCAATCAACGTAGCGCATAAGCTGCAGTCTGATTTATTCTTGTCGCAGGATATAACACACCACATGAAACGTCAACAAACACCACGAAAAACGTTCAGTCCAGTAATAACAATAGTCATATGCCGGCTGGACAAACATGAATAGAAACTCGTACAGGTTTAACACAGACTGATCATTTTTTATGACGTAGAGCATTTCATTTATTTTTTTCACATTGTTAAAAGAATGAACAAAGTAATCGGGTAAAACTTCTGGCGTTTTCTCGCGATAGACGGCCGCCGACACAGGGAATATTTCATGCCGTAATGAAGAACTCCTAGCGCAGCGAAGAAAAGTACTTTGGGCGCCCACTCGGTTTCTTCTCGCTCCTGCAACAGAGAAACACACGAAAATTTTTGTTACTTTTCATATTAAATTGATACTACTATAAATTCATTAGCAAACACAAAGCAAATGACAAACGTAACTTACAGTATATCATAAATGCGGCTAGCCGACAGAAGGACACATCGATGTACGCTGTATTACAGACACGTCTGAGAGTAATACACCAGAATGCTCGACTATTTGTTAGATTGCTCGAATCTCTGTCTTCCTTAATAGTCTTTGTCGCGCCTACGGTTTCCTGTAGTACAGTGGTTGCCAACCTTTCTGGGACCATTGCAATCAGATTTTAGCTAGTACTTTACCTCCCCTACTTCCTCCCTCGCCCCCCCCCCCCCCCCCCGCCCATTTGTCGCCGCGTCTCCCTTTTGCCCCCGCCAGTGTCAACAACAGCGCCTAAGGTTTAGAAAAGTTACCGCATCACGAGTGCTACCTACAGTTCCTCCTCAGAAAAGAAGGCTAGCTATCCACATTGGGGGAAGACTCTTGTTACAAAACATGCTTTCTTTGCACTACTCCTCTGCCTAGCGACGCTTGCTTTACCGATACCTGGCGCCCATATCTAAAAACAATCAAGTTAAAATGTGTGTACTATACTCATTGTTCGCACATCATTTGATTGCTTGTTTCCCTACTTATTAAATGAGGAAAGTTAGAAGACTTTCAACTGCCAATGTTTTTGAGCCGCGCACGGCTCGTGTTCATGACATTTATTGTTTGTCATCTTCTCTTACGGTACTGCCACCTTGTTTTCTTATTCCATTTACTGGCGTCAGTGACTTCCTGCCTTACTTGCCCGTGAGCGGCAACAGCAGCGCGTATCGATAAGTGCACTGTCGTACCATCTGTGGAGCGACCGATAGTATTTCCGGATCGTCGTGTGTCTGGCAATCAGTTGGAAACGGACCAGGAGTGCAGTCGGGACGCACCAGCAGTGAAGTCGGAGAACGGAGCGCCGGTGAGGCGCCGACAGCCAGTACTCGCCCGACCGCTGGCGACACACATGCATGGTCCAACGGAAGGAGATTCGAGTGAGGAAGACCGTTGGTTGGTCGTTCGGTCGGTAGTCTCATCGGGCGACGTGTAACTGGTTCTCTGACCGCTTCTGGGCCCCTTCAGTTGGTCATCTCGACGGACGTGGGTCGGTTCCTTGCCTGTGCAGAGATGTCGGAGTGTTCCCTCTGCGTGGTTGGGTCTGCGCCAGTGTCCCAGGTCGTCGTGTGTCCGAGTTGTGGACGAACCAGCAGTCCAGTCGGTCGGTTGTAACAGAGCACCAAGCGAGCCCCCGTCGCGCGAAGTAGGGCTGGAGCCGCTGGCGGTGGTCACGCGCGGCTGGAGTGTGAGGTGCTGCTTGGGAGTGCTACGATGTTCGTCGCCCACCGATCTTGGACATGAGAGTTGAATCCTCACTTAACCTACTATCGAGCCTCAGCTGTTTACATTTCTTCGTTTGATCCTGGTTGTCGCTTTTGGGACATTCCCGCGAGCAACAACGTGTGTGTTTATGAGTCGGCTAAGATTCCAGCCGTTTTCCTGTGGAGTTTAATTTAATTTATTCCCTGTTGACCAGTGATATCTTCTGCGTTGTGACCGAGCGAGGTGGCGCAGTGGGTAGACACTGGACTCGCATTCGGGAGGACGACGGTTCAATCCCTTGTCCGGCCATCCTGATTTAGGTTTTCCATGATTTCTCTAAATCGCTCCAGGCAAAACCGGGATGGTTCCTTCGAAAGGGCACGGCCGACTTCCTTCCCCATCCTTCCCTAATCCAATGAGACCGATGACCTCGCTGTCTGGTCTCCTTCCCCAAACCAACCAACCAATCTGCGTTGTGGCCGTTGACGTTCCGGTTACCTGCTCTGGTCGTTGACGTAATTTTCGGCGGTGTAGTTTCCTCGTCGTGTTGTTGCTGTCCAGTGCGGCGTGTAATTCGACAGCTGAGGTGCTGTTGGTTGTTGTGGGCGCCAATACTCTGTGTGTCGTTGTGGTCGTTTTGCTGGTTGCGTCGAGCAGAACTGATATGCTTGATTGGTCGGTCGTCTGTCTGTCGGTTGGGTTGCTTTCCGATTTAGAGATTGTTGGTCAGGCTGCCTGTCTCACATGAAGGGCGTTAGTGTTCACAATCCCTGGCCGGCCCTTGGAAGCTTCTGAGCGCCGTTCCTTGTGTGTTAACATAGTAATTTCTCTGTTTCGTTTTTAGTTATTTGGTTGATGTGCGGCCTTCAGCCGAGTTTTAATATCTCTTAAACTAAATCTTTTAAGGCCTTAAGCCGTTAAATTATTGTGTTGATGTGTGGCAGCCAGCCGGGGTGGCCGAGCGGTTGTAAGCGCTACAGTCTGGAACTGCGTGACCGCTGCAGTCGCTGTTTCGAATCCTACCTCGGGTATGGATGTGTGTGATGTCCTTAGGTTAGTTAGGTTTAAGTAGGTCTAAGTTCTAGGGGACTGATAACCTTAGAAGTTAAGTGCCATAGTGCTCAGAGCCATTTGAACCATTTGATGTGTGGCCTTCAGCCGAGTTTTAATATTTCGTAAATGAATGTTCTTGTCTTGCCCTTTTTTCATGAAATGTTTTAAGATAAGGCCTTCTGCCTTTTGATTGTAACTCTACTTATCGCTTAATATGCGGGCTACAACCGATCTACAGTTAATCAAGGGAAGTCGATTAAAGTTTTAAGTGTTTTGCATCCTTGTTGTAATATTGTGTGTTGATAAAGTTTTTATGTTGAGTGCAACTGACAAGAACTCATTTTGGTCCCTTTTCACAACCTAATCCGCCCTGTCCTGCTAGCGCAGGCGTTTCAGTAATAACAATGACAATAAGTGCAGGCCTGCTGCAGTGCAGTAGCCATTAAATAATTACTTTTACGATGCGTTGTCAATTTGTTCGTTTATTCTTTAACAAAATAGTTGTAACTGCAATAATATTTTAAAAATAAGTTAGTTTCGTGACCGAAAGACAGCTGTATCCTTTTGTTTTCATCCTCTGGACATCTTCATTTTACCCCTGAAGGGCAAATGAGCCGCTGGTTAATCACTGGTCTATTTCCACGGAAGCTATTCTCTGTCTTCATACACGTCCTGTCTTTCCACACATTTTTCTACTCAGTGTTTTCCACGCATTCCTTTCCTCGTCGATTTGACGGGGGAACCTTCTTATTTCTTATTAGCCTATTTAATTTTTAACATCCTTCTGAAAAAAAAAACTCAAACGCTTCGATTTTCTTCTTTTCCAGTTTTGTTAAATTCACTGCTGCGCTCCAAGCCCTTTTCCAGACACTTTTTCCTCAAATTAAGGTTTATGTTTCATACTAATATGTTTCTTTTAGCGAGGACTGTCCCCTTTGACTGTGATAGCTTCTTCTTCTATACCTCTAACTTTGTCTTTGTCCGTCATGTGGGGTTTTTCATTCAAGGTACAAGAATTCCTTTACATGCTGTACTTGGTGCTCCCCTAGTTTGGTGTTACGTTTATCGCTAATGTCACTTTTGCTCCTCTGAATTACTTGTGACTATCTTTTGCTTACTCTCACTTCATATTCTGTGCTGATTACACGTTTCACACTATTCACAAGTCTTCTAATGCTAGTATTTGAAAAAAGGTCATTATTGATCAATGTAGCGGTCTTACTGAGGATGGTATTTTCATCAACGAATCTTAAAACTGCTATCCTTTCGCTTTGAATTGTAACCTACTTTAGTCATATCTCTTTTTTTTCCGTCTTTGCTTGTTCGGTATAAAGGTTGCAAAGTAGGCGATAAAGATCTGTATTTCATCCTTTTTAATCCAAGCACTTTATTGTTCGTCTTCCGTTTTTAATGTTACCTCTCAGTTCCTTCACATATCTTATTTTAATCGTCTTTCCCTACTTCTTGTACTTATTTTTCTAAGACTGTGAAGTATTTTATCATTTTACATTCTCGAAAACTTTTTCTACGTCGACAAATCTGAAAATGGGGAAGGACTGCTTTGCTTAGTGGTTGAAGAAGGCAGTGCAACAGCAGGAAAGCTGTAGCGAAGTGAACGGTGATTACGTGTAAAAGTAAAGTGAAGTCGTAGGAAACTAAAACCGCTAACAAAAACTTTTTCTGGAAAATGCAATTTATTTTATAATCAAAGTCCTCTTTTTTTAACAGATCTTGTGACTTGTTTCTTGGCGATATGAGTGTTTTATTTCTAATCTCGTTTTTACATGTGTCTAGAAAAACTGGTAAAACTTATTTTGTTAGCGAAATGCGTAAATCTCAGTACACGGCAACAGAACTGTGTTAATTTCGATCGGAACTATCTAAAGCACACGCTACACGACGCGAAATCCAGGCTGCTCAGTACATCAAACAATCGTCTGCGAGAGAGCAATCCATTTTCAATGAAATTGTAGGATTGCTATTTGTTTGCAAAACAAATGACTCAGATTAAAATGTTAGCCCTGAATATTAACATCTTGATTTTTAGGATTGCAAACAATGACTGTACCACAACCGTTAATTTAATTTCGCAGCAAATAAACCTAAAAAATAACGCGTCTGACTTTCTGATAAAACTGAAAACTTACAAGGCAGCACGTTACTGAGATCTTTAACTGATTTGAAACGTCTTAAATTATACGTTCTTTTCGTAGACACATTCCGACGATTACTGTACCTTACATTGGACATTAATTTTGATGGTAATTAAATCTGCTGGCCTACCTGTGCGCACGGAACGCTCGTCTGCTCTGCAACCTGTTACTATTACGACGTTGATGAAACGGTCAAGAATCAAATTTTATTTACCTTGCTTGCGATGTGCAATGCAGTTCGGTATCTTATCAGTTTTCATAAAAATGCTTCTGCGGCATACAACTAGAGACGTGCAATGCGAGTATACAAAACACATTCATAAAGGTAAAGAACGAAAAATGAGGAACTAAACTTAATGACTGATAAACGAGAAGAAGACTCCAAGTAAAACTATGCCTCATTCAGCCATAACAACGATACATCATTTCATTAACTTCTCACAACTAGACCGTTTAGCAAAATATTTCTTAATACACTCCTGCAAATGGAAAAAAGAACACATTGACACCGGTGTGTCAGACCCACCATACTTGCTCCGGACACTGCGAGAGGGCTGTACAAGCAATGATCACACGCACGGCACAGCGGACACACCAGGAACCGCGGTGTTGGCCGTCGAATGGCGCTAGCTGCGCAGCATTTGTGCACCGCCGCCGTCAGTGTCAGCCAGTTTGCCGTGGCATACGGAGCTCCATCGCAGTCTTTAACACTGGTAGCATGCCGCGACAGCGTGGACGTGAACCGTATGTGCAGTTGACGGACTTTGAGCGAGGGCGTATAGTGGGCATGCGGGAGGCCGGGTGGACGTACCGCCGAATTGCTCAACACTTGGGGCGTGAGGTCTCCACAGTACATCGATGTTGTCGCCAGTGGTCGGCGGAAGGTGCACGTGCCCGTCGACCTGGGACCGGACCGCAGCGACGCACGGATGCACGCCAAGACCGTAGGATCCTACGCAGTGCCGTAGGGGACCGCACCGCCACTTCCCAGCAAATTAGGGACACTGTTGCTCCTGGGGTATCGGCGAGGACCATTCGCAACCGTCTCCATGAAGCTGGGCTACGGTCCCGCACACCGTTAGGCCGTCTTCCGCTCACGCCCCAACATCGTGCAGCCCGCCTCCAGTGGTGTCTCGACAGGCGTGAATGGAGGGACGAATGGAGACGTGTCGTCTTCAGCGATGAGAGTCGCTTCTGCCTTGGTGCCAATGATGGTCGTATGCGTGTTTGGCGCCGTGCAGGTGAGCGCCACAATCAGGACTGCATACGACCGAGGCACACAGGGCCAACACCCGGCATCATGGTGTGGGGAGCGATCTCCTACACTGGCCGTACACCACTGGTGATCGTCGAGGGGACACTGAATAGTGCACGGTACATCCAAACCGTCATCGAACCCATCGTTCTACCATTCCTAGACCGGCAAGGGACCTTGCTGTTCCAACAGGACAATGCACGTCCGCATGTATCCCGTGCCACCCAACGTGCTCTAGAAGGTGTAAGTCAACTACCCTGGCCAGCAAGATCTCCGGATCTGTCCCCCATTGAGCATGTTTGGGACTGGATGAAGCGTCGTCTGACGCGGTCTGCACGTCCAGCGCGAACGCTGGTCCAACTGAGGCGCCAGGTGGAAATGGCATGGCAAGCCGTTCCACAGGACTACATCCAGCATCTCTACGATCGTCTCCATGGGAGAATAGCAGCCTGCATTGCTGCGAAAGGTGGATATACAGTGTACTAGTGCCGACATTGTGCATGCTCTGTTGCCTGTGTCTATGTGCCTGTGGTTCTGTCAGTGTGATCATGTGATGTATCTGACCCCAGGAATGTGTCAATAAAGTTTCCCCTTCCTGGGACAATGAATTCACGGTGTTCTTATTTCAATTTCCAGGAGTGTAATTTTCCTGTGCACAATTACTTTCCTTGACACTAGTTTCAGTTATAAAGTTTCTATAACAAACTTCAATCATTCCCAACGTTCTAACAATAAGACACTACCAAATTACAAAGATAAAAAAAGCTGGATTACGTACTTCCTACGTTAACACACCACTTACTCAGTATACTTGACTAAAACATATTATTACAAAATTCTTTCCAAATACTTCTGTCTCCTCTGCACGGCAGGCCAGATTCCATCATTTTCAAACCGAGTAATATATTACGCTGTCTAATACAGACTAACAGCTACTCCGACAAAGTGAAAATTAACCTCTCTGACCTACATCTGTGGTCTCAGGAAGAGACTTACAAAGAATATGGCTACATCCATACTAGAGAAGTTGAGCACATTTATCAAATTTACAACTTCCTTTACATTTATGGCCAAAACTTCTGCAAAATTAAATTAACCGTTGTGGTACAGTCATGGCAAATACGACAGTCCCCTTTGACTCTTGAAGTATTACCTTCAGTCATTTGTATCTGCCAAGGCAGTCATGGACGTTACAGGGACCCAGATTGATGTTTATGGGCATGTTTAGCGGTTCATGTTTCCACTTCAGTCGTCGGATACAGTTAAGTAATGACATTGGAGAACTTTGTCAAAGACGACTGATCTAATACGTTACGACAGTCAACTGATCCGTGTCCCATCGCTAATAGTGCCTTTGGGAAAAATGTTGCAATACCTTCTCGAAGAGAGGCCATGTCGCTTTCCATGTGCGCCCCCTTAGCTGCGTGGTCAGTGCGTATAATTAGCACCCAGCAGACCCGGGTTCGGTTCCCGGGCTGGTCGGTGATTTCCACCGCTCTGGGACTGAGTGGTGTATTTTCATCATCATCGGCACGCAAGTTGCCCAGTGTGTCGTCAAACGAGAAGACCTGCAACTCGGCGGCCGAACTTCTCCAGGTGAGGACTCACAGCGATGAATACCATATGATCCTTTCACGTATGTCTTAGTTGCCTTCCATATCTCGCAACTAGGGAGTGAAAGGATCGTTACAATCTTTGTGTAATACACTAGAAGACAAAAATTTCAATATTCATTAGCTGGTGAATGATAAAATTCATAAGTCAAAGTTACTGCCGTGGATCTGTAATAACGGTTGGCAGGCTTCTTATTGATCTCTAAGGTTAGGAATGATTTTGCGGAATGGAATACCCTGAAGACCCTAAACATTAAGTTCTGCTGTTGACCCACCTTTGCAGCGCAGTACTGCACTGAATCTGCCACTTCACTACTTTCATGGGTCATACCCATTTTACGTGCCGGATCGCATCAAAGCAGTCGGGTTGATAGAAAAAGGAGAATACACTTACTGCATGGGCACAAGTCCTTGGATCGTTTACGGAGATTTGTGGTACCAGATGCCAGCGCACAGGCCACAAAATTACCGTATACAACTGGCGGGTGGTATGCGCATACAGGGACCACTGGAAGTAGGTCAGGCACATTTGGTGGTACGTAAGTCAATATAAGTTCACTCTCGTGTTTCCCAAACGACTACCGAGTGTGTTGGCGCAGTGTTTAGTACGCTGGACTCTCATTCAGGGAGATGACAGTTCAAACCCGCATCCAGCCATCCTGATTTACAGGGTGTTTCAAAAATGACCGGTATATTTGAAACAGCAATAAAAACTAAACGAGCAGCGATAGAAATACACCGTTTGTTGCAATATGCTTGGGACAACAGTACATTTTCAAGGCGGACAAACTTTCGAAATTACAGTAGTTACAATTTTCAACAACAGATGGCGCTGCAAGTGATGTGAAAGATATAGAAGACAACGCAGTCTGTGGGTGCGCCATTCTGTACGTCGTCTTTCTGCTGTAAGCGTGTGCTGTTCACAACGTGCAAGTGTGCTGTAGACAACATGGTTTATTCCTTAGAACAGAGGATTTTTCTGGTGTTGGAATTCCATCGCCTAGAACACAGTGTTGTTGCAACAAGACGAAGTTTTCAACGGAGGTTTAATGTAACCAAAGGACCTAAAAGCGATACAATAAAGGATCTGTTTGAAAAATTTCAACGGACTGGGAACGTGACGGATGAACGTGCTGGAAAGGTAGGGCGACCGCGTACGGCAACCACAGAGGGCAACGCGCAGCTAGTGCAGCAGGTGATCCAACAGCGGCCTCGGGTTTCCGTTCGCCGTGTTGCAGCTGCGGTCCAAATGACGCCAACGTCCACGTATCGTCTCATGCGCCAGAGTTTACACCTCTATCCATACAAAATTCAAACGCGGCAACCCCTCAGCGCCGCTACCATTGCTGCACGAGAGACATTCGCTAACGATATAGTGCACAGGATTGATGACGGCGATATGCATGTGGGCAGCATTTGGTTTACTGACGAAGCTTATTTTTACCTGGACGGCTTCGTCAATAAACAGAACTGGCGCATATGGGGAACCGAAAGGCCCCATGTTGCAGTCCCATCGTCCCTGCATCCTCAAAAAGTACTGGTCTGGGCCGCCATTTCTTCCAAAGGAATCGTTGGCCCATTTTTCAGATCCGAAACGATTACTGCATCACGCTATCTGGACATTCTTCGTGAATTTGTGGCGGTAAAAACTGCCTTAGACGACACTGCGAACACCTCGTGCTTTATGCAAGATGGTGCCCGGCCACATCGCACGGCCGACGTCTTTAATTTCCTGAATGAATATTTCGATGATCGTGTGATTGCTTTGGGCTATCCGAAACATACAGGAGGCGGCGTGGATTGGCCCCCCTATTCGCCAGACATGAACCCCTGTGACTTCTTTCTGTGGGGACACCTGAAAGACCAGGTGTACCGCCAGAATCCAGAAACAATTGAACAGCTGAAGCAGTACACCTCATCTGCATGTGAAGCCATTCCGCCAGACACGTTGTCAAAGGTTTCGGGTAATTTCATTCAGAGACTACGCCATATTATTGCTACGCATGGTGGATATGTGGAAAATATCGTACTATAGAGTTTCCCAGACGGCAGCGCCATCTGTTGTTGAAAATTGTAACTACTGTAATTTCGGAAGTTTGTCTGCCTGAAAATGTACTGTTGTCCCAAGCATATTGCAACAAACGGTGTATTTCTATCGCTGCTCGTTTAGTTTTTATTGCCGTTTCAAATATACCGGTCATTTTTGAAACACCCTGTAGGTTTCCCCTGATTTCCCTAAATCGCTTCAGGCAAATTTCGGGATGGTTCTTGAGCCGTGCGCGGCTGTTGTTAGTGCTGTTTAATGCTTCACATCTTGTCTTGGTGGTACTGCCGTCCCGTTTGTTATTCGATTTACCGGCGTACCTGAGTTGCTGGCTTGCCTGCGCGTGAGTGACAGCAGCTACACTTATCGATAAGAGCACTGTCATACTATCTTTGGAGCGACGATGCTAGTATTTCCGGGTCGTCGTGTGTCGAGAGTCGGGACGGAGCAGCAGTGAGGTCCGGACAGCCAGTACTCGCCCGACCGCTGGCGACACACACATGACTTGAGTGGGACGACGTTGGTAGGTCGTTCGGTCGGTCGTCTCATCGGACGACTTGTATTTGATCGCTGACTGCTTATGGGTTCAATGTGTGTGTCGACTTGTTATTCGTCCTTGTTGCTCCACAGTGACCGTTTTACACTCCTGGAAATTGAAATAAGAACACCGTGAATTCATTGTCCCAGGAAGGAGAAACTTTATTGACACATTCCTGGGGTCAGATACATCACATGATCACACTGACAGAACCACAGGCACATAGACACAGGCAACAGAGCATGCACAATGTCGGCACTAGTACAGTGTATATCAACCTTTCGCAGCAATGCAGGCTGCTATTCTCCCATGGAGACGATCGTAGACATGCTGGATGTAGTCCTGTGGAACGGCTTGCCATGCCATTTCCACCTGGCGCCTCAGTTGGACCAGCGTTCGTGCTGGACGTGCAGACCGCGTGAGACGACGCTTCATCCAGTCCCAAACATGCTCAATGGGGGACAGATCCGGAGATCTTGCTGGCCAGGGTAGTTGACTTACACCTTCTAGAGCACGTTGGGTGGCGCGGGATACATGCGGACGTGCATTGTCCTGTTGGAACAGCAAGTTCCCTTGCCGGTCTAGGAATGGTAGAACGATGGGTTCGATGACGGTTTGGATGTACCGTGCACTATTCAGTGTCCCCTCGACGATCACCAGTGGTGTACGGCCAGTGTAGGAGATCGCTCCCCACACCACGATGCCGGGTGTTGGCCCTGTGTGCCTCGGTCGTATGCAGTCCTGATTGTGGCGCTCACCTGCACGGCGCCAAACACGCATACGACCATCATTGGCACCAAGGCAGAAGCGACTCTCATCGCTGAAGACACGTCTCCATTCGTCCCTCCATTCACGCCTGTCGCGACACCACTGGAGGCGGGCTGCACGATGTTGGGGCGTGAGCGGAAGACGGCCTAACGGTGTGCGGGACCGTAGCCCAGCTTCATGGAGACGGTTGCGAATGGTCCTCGCCGATACCCCAGGAGCAACAGTGTCCCTAATTTGCTGGGAAGTGGCGGTGCGGTCCCCTACGGCACTGCGTAGGATCCTACGGTCTTGGCGTGCATCCGTGCGTCGCTGCGGTCCGGTCCCAGGTCGACGGGCACGTGCACCTTCCGCCGACCACTGGTGACAACATCGATGTACTGTGGAGACCTCACGCCCCACGTGTTGAGCAATTCGGCGGTACGTCCACCCGGCCTCCCGCATGCCCACTATACGCCCTCGCTCAAAGTCCGTCAACTGCACATAGGGTTCACGTCCACGCTGTCGCGGCATGCTACCAGTGTTAAAGACTGCGATGGAGCTCCGTATGCCACGGCAAACTGGCTGACACTGACGGCGGCGGTGCACAAATGCTGCGCAGCTAGCGCCATTCGACGGCCAACACCGCGGTTCCTGGTGTGTCCGCTGTGCCGTGCGTGTGATCATTGCTTGTACAGCCCTCTCGCAGTGTCCGGAGCAAGTATGGTGGGTCTGACACACCGGTGTCAATGTGTTCTTTTTTCCATTTCCAGGAGTGTGGTATTGTCCGAGTTGTTTGTGGAAGTGTTTTCGCTCAACCATGTGTAGCTTGTGTGGTTTTGCCTGAGACGTTATTTTAATGCTGTCTGCATGCTGGATGTAGCAGCGAAGAAGTCTCCGCAGCGCGAGGTCAGGCCGTGACTCCTGGTGGCGTGCACATGCGGTCGGATTGTGAAGCGCTAGCTGCGAGAGCTACACAGTTCGTGGCCTACCGAACCTGGACACTGAAGTTGAGAGCTCAGTTAACCTGTTACGAAACCTCAACAGCTGTCACATCTCTTCGTTCATTGCCGGTTGTTGCTTCCTGGGCCTTTCAGGCTAGCAGCAATGTATGGTGTGTTGGAGTCAGTGAAATTTTGCAGCCGTCTTCCTGTATCGTCTTTAACTATGAAATTGGTTGTTACTTATCAGTGAAGTGCACCAGCGGTATTTTCTGCCTTGTGGCCGTTAAGGCTCCAGTTACCTGCCTGGTCGTTTGCGTACTTTTCTGACAGTGTGTTTTTCCTCGCCGTATTGATGCTGTCTGGCACGGTGTGTAGTTCGACAGCCTTTTAGCTATTCGTCTTATTTTTTTCTTAAGAGTGGTTATTGGGCCTTGGCTGTTTTTAGACGCCAATTTTGAAGGCGTAGTGCTGCTGGTATCTTCGTCCTTGGCTGATATTTTCCGTTGTCGTACCAGTGGTCAGGCATAAGGGAATTCATTAGGTTGTTGGTCGGTCCTTCAGCCGTCGCTGGGTCGCGTTGCCATCCAATTATTTTACCTTACTTTTGGCTGCCTGTATCACCTCACCTTACGTTAGGGCTATCTCCTCAGGCCGACCCTTCGAAAATTTGTGAACACCACTGTTCTGTTGGTTTTAGATTGTGATTTTCATTTTAGTCTGATGTACTGTGTGAGGTCTTCAGCTGCCTATTAATTTAGTTTGTTTTAATTTTAAGATTAGACCTTCAGCCTTCTGAAATTAAAATTTGGAAAATTAATTTGGCTACGAAGTCTTTCGCGACGTATTTCTTGAATAAAAATCTCTCGGTGTACATGCCGCGTCAATTCTGGATAAAACTCCAATCTTTCGACCACTACCTCCATGGTCGTCGTCAGGGCTAAAACTGTCGTGAACTAGCGAGGTTCCCACTTTTATATGCCAAGGACGGCTTCTGATTGGCTGGAATACGATATGGCGCGTAGTGAAGTGGTGCCCTCTACTTCCATAGATGTAGTTTCTATCCTGCGTTGCTTGCAGCGCCATCCCTTGAATCAGGAGGTAAAGTGCGGGAAGTTTTTCTCTGCGATTTTTCTTTATCCAGTGCACTTTTTCTCTGTTAAATTTATTATCGCTGAGTCTAATTTCGACTGCTTCCCGGATCACAGAGTCCCAGTAATTCGATGCGTGGGCTATTACGCATCGAATTACTGGGACTCTGTGATCCGGGAAGCAGTCGAAATTAGACTCAGCGATAATAACTTTAACAGAGACAACGGCTATGCACTTAGCAACACTTGGAAGAGTGCACTGGATAAAGAAAAATCGCAGAGAAAAACTTCCCGCACTTTACCTCCTGATTCAAGGGATGGCGCTGCAAGCAACGCAGGATAGAAACTACATCTATGGAAGTAGAGGGCCCCACTTCACTACGCGCCATATTGTATTCCAGCCAATCAGAAGCCGTCCTTGGCATATAAAAGTGGGAACCTCGCTACTTCACGACAGTTTTAGCCCTGACGACGACCATGGAGGTAGTGGTCGAAAGCTTGGAGTTTTATCCAGAATTGACGCGGCATGTACACCGAGAGATTTTTATTCTGCAAAATTAATTTGTTTAAAACTAATTTAAAAAAAATGCTCTATCTGAAATTCTTGTTATCCAGGCCCTAAGCCCTGAGTTGTTCAATGTCTTGTGTGTGGCCTTCAGCCGAGTATTTAAGTGAAATACTTTTTTTAAGGTAAGGCCTTCGTCCGCGTGTATTCTTTAAAGCCATTTTTTTAACTTGTGTTCAGGCCTTCAGCCATAGTTGTTTTTGGTGGGGTTTTGGGCCTTCTGTCCAGGAGGTATTGCAAAGTTTTCCTAACGAGGCCTTCAGCCGTATTGTTTTAATTTGATCCTTTTAAGGCAATGTGTAATTAAGCGGTACTTAGGAAAATAGAAGTTTGTGTCTTTCGTGCAACTAACAGTAACTAATTATGGCCCCCGCCACACCCATAACCTGATCCGGTCTGACCTGTGAAACCAGATTTCAGTTCCCTTGAATGGACATGGCCAATTTCCCTCCCAATTATTCCTTAATCCGATCTTGTGCTGCATCTCTATTGACCTCGTTGTTGACGGGACATTAAACACTAATCTCCTCCTCCGCCTCCTGCCAAATGACTGCAGCATTATTCTGGCCTTGTGGCACAGACAGTTATCATGCTGGAAGATGGCGCCGTCGCCGGTGAAGACATGAACCATGAAGAGAAGCAGGTGGTCCAGAGTAATGTTCACACAGTCGAAAGTGTTACTACCGATGGTCCCGAGGAAGCCAGGTGAATGTACCCTTTCGCGTAACTGTGCCGTGTTTCGAGCAGCAGTTCCCCCGGATGAAGGAATAAACAGACACAGCCATCGATCTTGTGAAGCAAGAAGCGTGATTCAGCCATCCAGGTGACACATTTCCATTGCTCCATGGTGTGCCAATGAGTGGCACATCTGCGAATTATCTTCTCCTTCACCAGCACTGGTACAGGCATCATGAGTCCTAAATGAGAGAAGTGATCAGGCAGTGGAAGTCGAGTGGTGGAGGCCGGTGCAGTAACATGCTTCTGTCTCGGTATACGAGAAGTTCTGGCTTTTTAGGGCAATTGCCTGGAGAATGGCAGTGGATTGGGATTTTGACTATGTCAGTGTTTACCTGGATGGGTGGTTTAACCTGCACGTGAACATGTCTTATAGTTATGAACGGAGATGGAGGAGATTGAAGGTTATTAAGACGCGTATGAATTAGAGACGTTAGCCGCCAGTTGGTTGGTTGGTTGGTTTTGGGGAAGGAGACCAGACAGCGTGGTCATCGGTCTCATCGGATTAGGGAAGGATAGGGAAGGAAGTCGGCCGTGCCCTTTCAGAGGAACTATCCCGGCATTTGCCTGGAGTGATTTAGGGAAATCACGGAAAACCTAAATCAGGATGGCCGGACGCGAGATTGAACCGTCGTCCTCCCGAATGCGAGTCCAGTGTCTAACCACTGCGCCACCTCGCTCGGTAGCCGCCAGTGGGCACTGATTTATGTAAGCGGGGCAAGGTGAAAATTTTGGGCCATACCGGGCTCTGAACCCAGGTTTCCTGCTTACTAGGCAGACGCGCTGACCACTATGCTACCCAGACACAATGGTCACTACAGCCACACGGTCTATTCTAGCACGCCTCCTGTCAGGCCCAAATTCTGAACTTATACCACACATTACTGATGTAGTGTTCCTGCTCGTTAGCCTTATTACTCGCGGCATCTCGCTGATTCCTGTATAAGTTCGAGCTTGGTGTACATCTGCACTGAAGGGATCATTGCCCGCCATTGCCTTGATTACAGACCTGGTGTTTGTTCTTTTCAACTTGCCCATCTGTTATAAATCAATGCCCAGTGGCAGATAATGTCTTTAATTCTTTTGTTTTTGCGAGATCGAAATGGTTCTTTCGGACATGCTCAGTTGAGAAGATTATGTGGCTTCCTTACAGGAGTAGTACGATATTATATTCTAACCTGTCAAAGGATCGATTTGATTGTGTAAACAAATGTCTGACTCATGAGATGTTGGGCATCAGCCTTACAGCGGTGGGTACGCTGGTTCCCGTCAATCACCGAAGTTAAACGCTGTCAGGCGTGGACAGCACTTGGTTGGGTGACCATCTGGGCCGCAATGCGCTGTTGCCATTTTTCGGGGTGCACTCAGCCTTGTGATGCTACTCGACGGAATAGTAACGGCTCCGATCAAAGATAACCAGCACAACAGCTGGGATAACAGAGTGCTGACCACACATCCCTCGTATCTGCATCGTCATCTGGGGATGACATGGCGCTCGTCTGGTCCCGATGGGTCACTTGTGATCTGAGGACGGAGTGCTTTATCAGATGTTGGATGGACGTTAGACGTTTGGCTTTGAAATGATCATATGAATCTTGGCACGGACTAGGGAGCCATGGTTGTTGCCGGCCGCGGTGGCCGAGCGGTTCTAGGCGCTTCAGTCTAGAACCGAGCGACTGCTACGGTCGCACGTTCGAATCCTGCCTCGGGCATGGATGTGTGTGATGTCCTTAGGTTAGTTAGGTTTAAGTAGTTCTAGGTTCTAGGGGACTGATGACCTCAGATGTTAAAACCCATAGTGCTCAGCGCCATTTGAACCATGTGAACCGTGGTTGACTGTGCTGTTCGGTCACAGGAAGCTACCTTATTTCTATTTTATATTATTTTAAACCATTGGCATTACATTTGTTTGTACCATATGTTAACAATATTTCTTTGCTTTCAAGGTGCATAAATTGTTGTGTCGATTCCCTAAGGTCTCGACACAATGAGTGGCTAGGTGCACGCGAAACTAACGCAGACGGGCGTAAATTCTGAAACAGGAGACTGGATGAAAACTATAAAGAAAAGAAGAGAGATTTTAATATACTTAACTTTAATGTAGTCTTGTTCTTGTTGAAATACATCTCTTGCATAGTAGTAAGCAATTAGCAATGATACACATGGCGCCTTGCTAGGTAGTAGCGATGGACTAGCTGAAGGCTATTTAATCTGTCTCTCGGCAAATGAGAGGAATACTTGGTAGGTCTAGTCGCAAGCTATGTCGTCCGTACAACTGGGGCGAGGTGAAGTCCGTGTCTTGTGACCTGCCCTGTGGTGGCGCTACGTTTGCGAATACACAGTGGCGACACGCGGGTCCGACATGTACTACAGGACCGCGGCCGATTTAAGTTACCACCTAGCAAGTGTGGTGTCTAGCGGTGACACCACATTCCTCCCCCGCAAATCGGCGAACGGTCGTGAGATAAGGCTTCCGCCCGCCGTGGGGAGGACCCCATGTTGACGTATGCGATGAGGTGGGGAGCCTAACAACAGGCGAGGCTGTGCCACCCGCACCCGGCCATTCGGTCCGAGGGGAGCTAGGAAACGCCTGCAAACCTAGTCCAGGGTGCACGTCAACATGAGGTGTTTGCGCACGTAATGATATAAGAGGAGCCGCGGGGTCGACCTCCATGTGGTCGGAGCACCCGACGGGCGAAGACGACATCTGGTCCGGAGCGGGCAAGAGGTCCATGGCGGAGGACGGCTGGTCACGGGAAGCGAGCGGCGGCGCGTGACCCAGGGAGGCGCCATGCGGTTGCAGCGAAGCGTCCGCTGCGGGCGGCGCCGGCGGCGGCTGCGGCGGCGCGACGCCATGAGGCAAAATGGAAGGCATCGTCGGTAACACCTGGGGATGAGGCGAGCCAGTAGATGGGTCCCCAGGGCGCTGACCTGACGGCTCCGTCGCTGAAAGCAGACGGGGAGCGGCAGAACCCAGGCGACGACAGAGGCGCAGCTGATTGAGATGCCGACGCACCTCACCAGAGGCCCCCAAAACCAAATACATCGCGCGGCCGAGGCAGCGAAGAATGCGCCCTGCGAGCCAACGCCGTGAACCGCGATAGTTGCGATAATAGACAACGTCGCCAGGAGCAAAAGCAGGAGTCTGCCGCTGCACAGGAACCTGATGTGGCGGATGCAACAAAGACATCAGAGTTCGATGAGGACGACCATGGAGCAACTCAGCCGGCGAGCGACCATCGCGGGGCTGAGAGCGATATGAAGACAAAAAGAGCAACAAAGCGTCCTCCCGAGATTGCGACTCTTTCAACTTCAACATCTGCGACTTGAAAGTCCGGACCAATCGTTCAGCGGCACCGTTTGACTGAGGCGAAAACGGCGCGGATGTCAGATGTTGAATACCATTGGCCTTGCAGAACGACTGAAATTCTGCGGACATGAATTGTGGGCCATTGTCGGAAACAATAGTCTGCGGAAGACCCTCAATGCAAAAGATAGCAGACAAGGCTTGGATGGTGGCCGAAGACGTCGTGGAAGACATCCGGACAACAAAAGGAAAATTACTGAAAGCATCGACCACAACCAACCATCGAGCATTCCAGAATGGACCAGCAAAATCGATGTGCAAGCGTTGCCAAGGGGAAGTGGCTTTCGGCCATGCAAAGAATTTCCGCGGCGGTGCGGATTGTTGTTCGGCACACGCCACGCAAGAGGAGCACATATTCGCAATCGCAGCATCGATTCCGAACCAAGTACAGTGCTGTCGAGCAAGTTGTTTCGTTCGCACTATACCCCAATGTCCTTGGTGAAGAAGCTTTAAGACAGAGGACTGTAACGAACGTGGGACCACGACTCGGGATTGATCATTATCGGAACGCAACAACAAAACACCACGTCGGACAAAAAGTCTCTCCTTGTGAGCAAAAAAACGGCGAACCAAAGGATCCTCGATCCGTGACTTTGACAAGGGCCATTGCGTAGCAACAAAACGCAAAACAGTAGCAAGGACAGGGTCAGCAGCTGTGGCAGTAGCTACACGACGAAAATCAATCGGAAACGATGCGACCACGTCATCGGCTTCCGAATCAATGAACATGCAAGCAAGTTCGGAAGAATCGAATGCTTTATCCTCAGCAACAGGCAAACGGGACAACGCATCAGCGTTGCCGTGCTTAGCAGTGGACCGATACAAGATATCGTAGCGGTACTGCGAGAGAAAAAGTGACCAGCGAATGAATTTCTGCGCTGTACGTGGAGGTACAGGCGTGTTCGGATGAAAAAGCGATGTCAAAGGCTTGTGGTCCGTGATGATGGTAAAGTGACGACCATACAAGAAATCGTGAAACTTTGTTACACCAAACACAAGAGCCAAAGCTTCCTTCTCTATTTGTGAATAATTTCTTTGCGCAGATGAGAGCAATTTTGACGCAAAGGCAATAGGGCGATCATGCGAGCCATCCTTGTGCGCAAGCACAGCACCGATCCCGAAATCCGATGCATCTACCATCAACAAAAGGGGTTTTCGGGGATCGAATGGCGTAAGGCAAGTATTTGAAAGTAACGCCGATTTCAACTGGCGAAAGGCGCGTTCGCATTCCGTCGTCCAGACGAACGGAACACCTTTACGGCGTAAGCGATGAAGCGGAGCTGAAATGGAAGAAGCATTGCGCACAAACCTATGATAATAATTTACCTTACCCAGCACACTCTGTAGCTGTTTTAAGTTCTGTGGTGACGGCAAGTCCTGAATGGCACGAAGGTGCTCTGGACTCGGATGTATACCTTGGGCGTTAAGGACATGGCCCAGGTACGGTAAGTCACGAGCAAAAAACACACATTTGTCCTTCCTCAAGCGAAGACCATTCTGACGCAATACCTGAAATAATGTCCGAAGATTTTGCAAATGTTCTGCTTCTGTCTTTCCTGAGATCACAATATCGTCCAGATAGTTCGCAGCTGTAGGGACCGACGCACAAATAGTTTGTAAATATTGCTGAAACAAAGCAGGGGCGGATGCACACCCGAATGGCAGTCTTTTGAAGCGATACAAGCCAAGATGCGTGTTTACCACTAAGACGCGCTGGGATTCTTCGTCCACAGGTATTTGCAAGTACGCATCTGCTAGGTCCAATTTTGAAAAATATTTTCCCGGGCACAGTTTGTCAAAAAGATCTTCCGGGCGGGGCAAAGGAAAAGTAGCAGTCACAAGTTGTGGATTCACAGTTGCCTTGAAGTCCACACAAAGTCTCAATTTTCCGGAAGGTTTTGGCAAAATTACTAAGGGTGAGGCCCAGAGAGAAGCCTGCACACGTTCAATTACACCTTGAGATTCTAACTCGGCCAATGTTCGTGCGACCTCATCACGCAATGCGTGGGGAACATTGCGCGCTCTGAAAAATTTCGGTTGCGCGTTGTCTTTCAGTTCCAAATGCGCTTCATAGTTCTTAGCGCAACCAAGGCCCGGTGCAAAAATGTCTGCAAATTCTTCACAAAGACTAGAAACGCTGGCGGAAGGCACAGTCTGATTCACTGATAGGACCTGATTTACAATAGACATATTAAACAAGTGAAACAAATCTAAGCCAAACAAGTTCACAGCACTAGAGGAACGAAGAACATAAAATGACACAAGTTTTGTCCGTCCCTTGTATGTGGCAAGAAGGCTGCACTGTCCTAACACAGGTATATGCTGTCCTGAGTAACTAGTTAACGTAACATTTGCGGCACGCAATGGCGGGGCGCCCAGTTGTTTGTACGTGTCGTGATTGAGCAATGAAACTGCAGCTCCGGTATCGAGCTGGAATGGTATCACTTTTCCTGCAAAGTCTAAGTCCACAAAAAGTTTATTGTCTTGTTGACGACAAGAGCGACTGTCTCGTGCAATTTGAACTGATACAGGTACAGAAGCACTTGCGACTTTACGGGATTTCCGGCGACGTCGACGCACACTGTGGGTGGGACGAACACAGTCACTGTTAGCTAAAGTGTCACTGGACGGGTGGGCATGAACTACATGAATGTCCATGGGCGAAGGTCCACGAGCCTGATTGTCCTGGGTTCGATTCCGGCGCGAAGCAAAGGGCCTGGAATTTGTGTGATTGGCTGATCTTAACTTTTTCTGGCAAACACTTTGTACATGTCCTTTCTTTTGGCAGTAAAAGCAAATAGCTTGGCGTGACGGGCAATTTTCACGCGAATGTCTAGTTGCACACCGCGGGCAAGATTTCACTGCATTTGCTTGCTGACGCGGCGCACGTGGTTGCAAGCTAGGCGGCAGCTGTGAAGTCGGGCGCGAGGGCCGCTTAGCGTCCCGTGCAGCGGGCCGATTAATGTGACACACTGCTGGCGAAGTTTCAAATGATTCCTGAGCAAAGTCAAGTGTGTCTTGCCTGTCCAAAATGTCTATCACTTGTTGCAGGGAGGGATTAACGAGTTTCAAAATCTGTTCCCGTATGCGAACATCAGAAACGTTCTGTGCAATTGCATCACGCACCATAGTATCTGAATATGGGAGGCCACATTCACAGGCAAACGCGCAGTCTCTAGTAAGTCCTTGCAAAGTTGCAACCCACTCCCTATTAGTCTGACCGGCCGTACGTTTTGTACGAAAAAACGTATACCGTTTGGCAACTACATTAACTGTTTCTTTGAAATAGGCATCTAAAGCCGACAAAATTTTCTCGTAGGTCAGAGTTGCTACGTCGCGTCGGGGAAACAATTTCACTATCACACGGTAGGTAGACACACCGACACAAGAAAGCAAAAACGGCTGCCGCTCTTTACCTTGAATTCCATAAGCAGTGAGGTGGAAGTTGAACTGATCGGCCCACTCAGTCCAGCTTTCGGTTGTGGCCTCAAAGGGCCTAAATGGCGGTGCGACAGCGTTGTGTGGCTGCGGTAGCGAAGAAGCGGCTGCCGCCGCATCGGTTTGCAGCGCACGTTGACCCTGGACGAGCTGTCCAAGGGCTTCCAATAACGCCTGCGTCTGCTGATTCTGCAAGCGAAAAAATTCGGACAGTACATCTGGAGAATGCGGCGAAGCCATGACACAAGCAAATTAGAGCAAGTATAACACAAAGACTGCAACGTGGGCGCGGCACCACACCTCGTCGCCAAAATATTGTTGTGTCGATTCCCTAAGGTCTCGACACAATGAGTGGCTAGGTGCACGCGAAACTAACGCAGACGGGCGTAAATTCTGAAACAGGAGACTGGATGAAAACTATAAAGAAAAGAAGAGAGATTTTAATATACTTAACTTTAATGTAGTCTTGTTCTTGTTGAAATACATCTCTTGCATAGTAGTAAGCAATTAGCAATGATACA
Organism: Schistocerca nitens; assembly: GCF_023898315.1. NCBI lineage: Eukaryota > Metazoa > Arthropoda > Insecta > Orthoptera > Acrididae > Schistocerca > Schistocerca nitens. The sequence continues at coordinate 1,044,751,331 of NC_064615.1, read as the reverse complement.
CATGGCGCCTTGCTAGGTAGTAGCGATGGACTAGCTGAAGGCTATTTAATCTGTCTCTCGGCAAATGAGAGGAATACTTGGTAGGTCTAGTCGCAAGCTATGTCGTCCGTACAACTGGGGCGAGGTGAAGTCCGTGTCTTGTGACCTGCCCTGTGGTGGCGCTACGTTTGCGAATACACAGTGGCGACACGCGGGTCCGACATGTACTACAGGACCGCGGCCGATTTAAGTTACCACCTAGCAAGTGTGGTGTCTAGCGGTGACACCACATAAATTGTCTCTTAAAAATTCGAACAGTGCAAGTCAAACGTCACCATTAGAAACTGGTTTAGTTACATTATGGATGGAAGCCACAGAATACAATATTATGTGAAAACCTTCTTTGCGAAAACCTTCCTCACTATGTTCTATATGAACGTGCACCATGTCATTTTTCGGGTAAACATTCATTCACAACTAAATATCCCTGATTAGGTTATGAGCAGATCCAAACAATTTTTTGAGTTATGCGCGGTGAACACAAATAGATAAAATCACTTCAGCAAAAAGAAATTTTGTTTTATGTACTTATTCACTTGTTTGTTATTGAGGAATTATGTTAAACTATTGTAGCAAATGTTTCGTCGGTCAGGCTTAAAGCCTTTCTCTTATTTTACAATGTCTTTCGAATGATAGCACATCATACAATACAAATATCTTATCATAAAAGGGCTCAAAAAATTATATTTCCTGAAACACTGTTCTTGGAACAAGCATTTTATATGTGCAAATTATGATATCATTTCGCAAAACATTCACTTATAAATTTGTGTTGGATGAGTGTGAAAAAATGAAGAAATAACCTAAGCAATTAAAAAGATAAAGTTATATAGCCTTCCCACAGAAATTAAAATTAAATTTTATTCACGCCCCCTTCCTCCAGCATTTTTTAAACTTTCATATACCTTTGATGTAATTCCGCTTACGGCGTGCTTTCTGTAAAGCTCTTAGATATATTTGTGTATGATATCTTTGACCACGTTTGTATTGGTTTTGTACAATTTTTTGTATATCTCTGACGAAATGGGTGTACTGCGAAGTTCATTAGCAGGCAGCCCAGGAGAGTCGCCCAGAAAGTAATGCCTCACATATTTTTTCTCATCCAACAACAATTCTTCGCATGTGAAACTGTAGGTAAGCGTCGTTTGAACTTACCAGAGTGCGCGCAAAATTTTCCTTTTCCTCCGACAGATGGTGTAGCTGCAGCAATGTTCTAAAATGGCGTCTGTAAGTGATATACGTTGCAAACACAGTGTCATCACTGAATTTCTCACAGCGCAGAAACGAACTGTTGGGAACATTTACACACACACACACACACACACACACACACACACACACAAATACACGAGGCCATGGTTACTAATCAATTCTGTGACAACCGCACATCAATACCATTTTCCATTTCCGCTGTGCAAGTCTTAGGTGATTCTCATGATGGTCAGTCCAAAGACTGGTTTGATGCAGCTCCACATGCTGCTCTATCCTATGCAACCCTCTTCATCTGCGAGTAACTTCTGGAACCTTCAATCTTCTGAATCTGGTTACTGCATTCATCTTTTGGTCTCCCTCTACGATTTTTATCCCCCCCCCCCTCGCCCCCGCCAAGCACACACAGACACACACTTCCGCCCAGTACTAAATTGATGGTTCCTTGATGTCTCGGAATGTGTCCAATTAACGCGTCCCTTCATTTGGTCAAAGTTGTGTCACAAATTTCTTCTCTCCCCAACTATATTCAAGACTTCCTCATTAGCTACATGATCAACCCATCTAATCTCCAGCACTCTTCTATATATACAACAGTTAGAAAATTATATTATTATGATTCAAACAAGAGCCGCTGTGCAAAGAGGGTGGACCACAACAAGAAAGCGTTTCGGCAGAGCACCGAGATTTACAGCTCTTGGGGAGGCCATCCATGGCTCCCACACCTGACAAGATGTAGCATGCAAATCATCCTTGATGCCAATAGTAAGCGCCACTAATTCTGAAGCACATGAGAACACATTAACAAAGCTCAAGAAGCGCTTCCAGTGACTTCGATGCCATAAAAGCCAAAGTGATTTTTTGATTGAACACGAGAACTCTCGGCCTCATGCTAGTTTGAGGACTTGGAACAGATCAGTAAACAGGATTGGACAGCGTTATCCCATCCACCCCACAGCCAAGATCTAGCTCCCTCAGACTTGCACTTATTGGGCTATTAAAGGATGCCAGTCACGGAAGAGGTGATTCGCACAGTGAAGAAATGGCTTCGAGACCGAACAGGGAGTGTTAGTGAGAGGGTATACACGCCCTTGTGTCTCTTTGGAGGAAGGTCATAGAACTAGAAGAAGATTACGTGGTAAAGTAGGGAGATTAGAAGTAAGACCATTCTGTGTGTACCTTTCATTGTGTTAAATGTGTAATTGCTAAAGGAAGAAAAAACATGGTTCATTACTTTTTGGGCAGCCCCCGTATACGAGTTTAAGATATTTTCTACGTAATGGGTGTTTCCAGTTCAGTAGCTGCGCTAAGATATTTTAATGTATTATGTATGCTGGTAGGGTCACAACACCTGAATAAGGACTACATCTTTTACACTTTACAGTTGAATTCAAATCTGTGCTAGAAAGAAATTTTTTGGTTTTGTGAACCCCATATTAGGAAAGCCAGCGGCTAGTGCTATTTCCGCGCTTATGCGTAGAATATAACTGCTTGCAGGCACAAAAACATTTATTGTCACGTAAGTAGATTTATATTTTTCTATAATTCTGATTTTTGTTTTACTTGATACAGCTCATAGCTTCTGTTATTGTTTTTACTTCTTTCATAACGTCCAAGAGGGAGAAATGAGTAGTGGGAGTAGTGATAGAGAACATGTCGACGCAGGAAAATGATTTGAATTAAATGATCAAGTTTAGCTTTATACCGAAACGAACTACACGCCACAGCATCGCACGGTAACACTGATTATACAGGGTGATTAAAAAAGAATACCACAACTTTAAAAATGTGTATTTAATGAAAGAAACATAATATAACCTTCTGTTATACATCATTACAAAGAGTATTTAAAAAGGTTTTTTTTTCACTCAAAAACAAGTTCAGAGATGTTCAATATGGCCCACTCCAGACACAAGAGCAATATCAACCCGATACTCCAACTCGTTCCACACTCTCTGTAGCATATCAGGCGTAACAGTTTGGATAGCTGCTGTTATTTCTCGTTTCAAATCATCAATGGTGGTTGTGAGAGGTGGCCGAAACGCCATATCCTTAACATACCCCCATAAGAAAAAATCGCAGGGGGTAAGATCAGGGCTTCTTGGAGGCCAGTGATGAAGTGCTCTGTCACAGGCTGCCTGGCGGCCGATCCATCGCCTCGGGTAGTTGATGTTCAGGTTTCATAACTAACCTTTTTCGTAGGACTCTCCACACAGTTGATTGTGGAATTTGCAGCTCTCTGCTAGCTCTGCGAGTCGATTTTCCTGGGCTGCGAACAAATGCTTGCTGGATGCGTGCTACATTTTCATCACTCGTTCTTGGCCGTCCAGAACTTTTCCCTTTGCACAAACACCCATTCTCTGTAAACTGTTTATACCAACGTTTAATACACCACCTATCAGGAGATTTAACACCATACTTCGTTCGAAATGCACGCTGAACAACTGTCGTCGATTCACTTCTGCCGTACTCAATAACACAAAAAGCTTTCTGTTGAGCTGTCGCCATCTTAGCATCAACTGACGCTGACGCCTAGTCAACAGCGCCTCAAGCGAACAAATGTACAACTAAATGAAACTTTATAGCTCCCTTAATTCGCCGACAGATAGTGCTTAGCTCTGCCTTTTGTCGTTGCAGAGTTTTAAATTCCTAAAGTTGTGTTATTCTTTTTGAATCACCCTGTACAACGCTGAACGACTTATTTATAATATCTAATGTTATACATAAACCTTCCTCGTGAAAATGTATTACAGCAGTATCCAAATTAAGAAACATAGTATGCGAAATACAAATTATCTGTAACGTTTATTTAACTCAGAACTTGATTATAATCAACATTTCTAGTTGCATGTCCAGGTAGCTCAGCAGCTACATCCTTCTGAAACTGCTTTGTGTACTCATCTCTTGGTCTCTCTCTCCGATTTTTACCCTCCCCACTTCCCTCCAATAGTAAATGGGTGTTCCCTTGATGGCTCAGAACGTGTCCTACCAACCGATCACTTCTTCTAGTCAACTTGTGCCACAAATTCCACCTCTCCCCATTTCTATTCAGAACCTCCTCATTAGTTACGTGATCTAACACCTAATCTTCTGTAACACCACATTTCAGATTCTTCTTTTCTCTTCTTGCCAAAAGCGTTTATCGTCTATATTTCGCTTCCATAAGTGGCTGCACTCCATACAAACTATACTCGACGTCAACGAACTTCTCTTCTTCAGAAACGATTTTCTTGTCATTACTATTCTACATTTTGTATCATCTCTACTTCGAACATCATTAGTTAATTTGCTGCCCAAATAGCAAAACTTATCTACTCTCGTTTCGTAATCTCTGCTTTAATTCGGCTACATTCCACTGTCTTTGTTTTGCTTTTGTTGGTGTTCATCTTATATCCTCCTTTCAAGACGTTACCCATTCCGTTGAACTACTCTTCCAAGTCCTTTGCTGTCTCTGGCACATTTACAATGTATCCTCAAACAGTAAATTTTTTATTTCTTCTCCCTGGGCTTTAATTCCAACTCCAAATTTGTCTTTTGTTTCCTTTACTGCTTGCCCTGTCTGCAGATTGAATAACACCGGGGATACATCTACATCTACATCTACACGGATACTCTGCCTATCACATTTAAGTGCCTGCCAGAGGGTTCATCGAACCACCTTCACAATTCTCTATTATTCCAATCTCGTATACGCGCGGAAAGAATGGACACCTATATCTTTCCGTACGAACTCTGATTTCTCTTATTTTATCGTGGTGATCGTTCTTCCCTATGTAGGTCTGTGCCAACAAAGTATTTTCGTATTCAGAGGAGAAAGTTGGTGATTGCAATTTCGTGAGAAGATTCTGTCGCAAATAAAAAAGGCCTTTCTTTTAATGATTTCCAGCCCAAATCCTGTATCATTTGTGTGACACGCTCTCCCATATTTCGCGATAATACAAAACGTGCTGCCTTTCTTTGAACTTTTTCTATGTACTACGTCAGTCCTATCTGGTAAGGATCGTACACCGCGCAGCAGTATTCTAAACGAGGACGGACAAGCGTAGCGTAGGCAGTCTCCTTAGTAGGTCTGTTACATTTCTAAGTGTCCTCTCAATAAAACGCAGTCTTTGGTTAGCTTTCCCCACAACATTTTTTATGTGTTCCTTCCAATTTAAGTTGTTCGTAATTGTAATACCTAGGTATTTAGTTGAATTTACGGCTTTTAGATTAGACTGATTTATCGTGTAACCGAAGTTTATCGAGTTCCTTTTAGCACTCATGCGGATGACCTCACACTTTTCGTTATTTAGGATCCACTGCCACTTTTCGCACCATTCAGATATATTTTCTAAATCGTTTTGCAGTTTGTTTTGATCTTCTGATGACTTTATTAGTCGTTTCACAGCGTTACGCGCAAACAACCGAAGACGGCTGCTTAGATTGTCTCCCAAATCGTTTATATAGATAAGGAACAGCAAAGGGCCTATAACACTACCTTGGGAGTGCCAGAAATTACTTCTGTTTTACACGATGACTTTCCGTCAATTACTACGAACTGTGACCTCTCTGACAGGAAATCACAAATCCAGTCACATAACAGAGTCGATATTCCATAAGTACGCAATTTGACTACGAGTCGCTTCTGTGGTATAGTGTCAAAGGCCTTCCGGAAATCCAGGAATACAGAATCGATCTGAAATCCCTTGTCAATAGCACTCAGCACTTCATGAGAGTAAAGAGCTAGTTGTGTTTCACAGGAACGATGTTTTCCAAACCTGTGCTGACTGTGTGCAATAGACCGTTTCCTTGTAGGTAATTCATAATGTTCGAACAAAATATATGTTCTAAAATCCTGCTGCATATCGACGTTAACGATATGGCCCTATAATTTAGTGGATTACTCCAAGTACATTTCTTGAATATTGGTGTGACCTGTCCAACTTTCCAGTCTTTGGGTACGGGCCATTTGTCGAGCGAACGGTTGTATATGATTGTTAAGTATGGAGCTAATGCATCAGCATACTCTGAAGGGAACGTAATTGGTATACAATCTGGACCAGAAGACTTGCTATTATTAACTGATTTGAGTTGCTTCACTACTCCGAGGATATTTACTTCTACGTTACTCATGTTGGCAGCTGTTCTCGATTCTAATTCTGGAATATTTTCTTCGTCTTCTTTTGTGAAGGCATTTCGGAAGGCTGTGTTTAGTAACTCTGCTTTGGGAGCACTGTCTTCGATAGTATCTCCATTGCTATCGCGCAGAGAAGGCACTGATTGTTTCTTGCCACTGACATACTTCTTTGGATTTTCTGCCAGGTTTCGAGACAAAGTTTCGTTGTGGAAACTGTTATAGGCGTCTCGCATTGAACTCCGCCCTAAATTTCGAGCTTTTGTGAGGCATCGCGTCTTGTGCATTTTGCATCTGTTTAAATTTGGCATGTTTGTTTCGTTGTTTCTGCAACAGTGTTCTAACCCGTTTTGTGTACCAAGGAGGATCAGCTCCGTTTTTTTTTAATTTATTTGGTATAAATCTCTCAATTGCTGCCGATACTATTTTTTGAATTTAAGCCACATCTGGTCTACACTTATATTATTAATTTGACATGAGTGGAGATTGTCTCTCAGGAAGGCGTAAAGTGAATTTTTATCTGCTTTTTTTGAATAGGTATATTTTTCGCTTATTTTTCGAGGATTTGGGGATTACAATATTCAGTCTCGCTACGACAACCCTGTGTTCACTAATCCCTATATCGGTTTTGATGCTCGTTATTAAGTCAGGATTATTTCTTGCTAAGAGGTCAAGTGTGTTTTCACAACCGTTTACTATTCGCGTGGGCTCATGAAATAACTGCTCGAAATAATTTCCAGAGAATGCGTTTAGCACAATTTCGGATAGTATTTTATGCACACCTCCGGAATTAAACATGTGTTTTCGCCAACAATTCGAGGGTAAATTAAAGTCACCACCAACTATTATCGTATGAGTCGGGTACGTGTTAGAAATCAAACTCACGTTTTCTTTGAACCTTTCAGCAACTGTATCATCTGTATTGGGAGATCGGTCAAAGGATACAATTATTATTTTATTCCGGTTGCCAACAATGACCTCTGCCCATACTAACTCACAGGAAGTATCTACTTCAATTTCGCGACAAGTTAAACTACCTCTGACAGCGACAAACACGCCACGGACAACCGTGTTTAGCCTATCTTTTCGGAACACGGCTAAGTTCTTCGCAAAAATTTCGGCTGAGCTTATATCCGGCTTTAGCCAGCTTTCAGTGCCTGTAAAGATTTGAGCATCAGTACTTTCTATTAGCGCTTGGAGCTCTGGTACTTTCCCAACACAGCTACGACAATTTACAACTGTTATACCAATTCTTCCAGTATCTACGTTCTTCCTGTGTTCAGCCTGCACCCTTTGTGACTGAAGCACTTCTTGTTTTTTCCCGAGACCCTCTAACCTAAAAAACCGCCCAGTCCACGCCACACAGCCCCTGCTACCCGTGTAGCCGCCTCCTACGTATAGTGGACATCTGACCTATTCAGCGGAACCCGAAACCCAACGACCCTTTGGCGTAAGTCGAGGAATCTGCAGCCTACACGGTTGCAGAAACGTCTGAGCGTCTGATTCAGACCCTCCACTCAGATCTGTACCAGAGGTCCCCAATCAGTCCAGTCGACTATGCTGCAAATGTTTAGCTCTGCTTTCATATTGCAATCAAGACTGGCAGCCTTTACCACTTCTGTTAGCCGCTCGAAACCAAAGAGAATCTCTTTTGATCCAAAGTGACACACGTCATTGGTACCGACGTGAGCAACCACCTGCAGTTGGCTGCACCCAGTTCTCTTCTTGGCATCCGGGAAGAGCATTTCCACATCTGGAATGACTCCACCCAGTATGCACACGGAGTGCAGATTGGTTTTCTTACCCACTTTGTCAACCAAGTCCCTAAGGGGCACCATGACGCGCCTGACATTGGAGCTCCCAACTACCAATAACACCACCCGGTGCGATTGCCCGGATCTTGCAGGCTGAGTGATTTCCTCTGAAACAGGACAGGCGACAGCATCTGGCTCAGCGACAGTGTCAGCCACAGACAGCATCTGGAACTAGTTTGTCAGACAAACCGGGAAGGCCTTACGTGCGGCCGCCTGGGAAGTCTTTCACCGCCTGCTTCGCCCTGGGGCGACCTCCCGATCGACCACAGATGAGGGGTCAGCCTCAGTGCGAGCAGTAACTGAGTTTGCCACCGGTGAGGAACGATCGAAGGACTCGGACGTGGTGGACGTCCGTTGGATCCCCACGGCCGGCCCACAACAGTGGTGCCCATCCACTGCAGCCTCAAGCTGTGCAGCCGAAGCCATCACAGCCTGAGGCTGAAAGCGAAGTGTCACCAACTCTGCCCGCATCCGCACACAAAAATTGCAGTCCCTGTCCATACTAAGGACCGTGGAAAACTTAACTACTTAGATAAACGGACTATCGGCACGTGCTGCGCAAATCTACCAAAGAGGACAGGGACAAAATTCTAAAAAATCCCGAACTGAACAAAACTATTAAATGCGAACCACCAAAAAAACGAATTCCGATGGTGATCCTTTATGATGTGCCAGTTGCACTAAAAGATGGGGACATATACGAGACCATGTACAACCAAAACTTTGAGGACATGGAATGGGAAGCCTTTAGAAATGAATTTAAGCTTCGTTTCAAAACAGGGCCCCGCGAACGCGATGTTGTTTATCACGTTGCCGAGGTCTCCGGAAAAATGTGGCGAGAACTTACCACTATGGGGAGAATATACATTGGTTTTCACGCTATCAATGTTAGAGACTACCTAGTGGTCCCCCGATGCCACAACTGTGGCGATCTGGACCAAGGCATAAGCACAGTGAAAGGAAGCCGGCTTGCTCCAGGTATGGGGCGGAGGATCATGTCAGAAAAAATTACAATTAGACAGGTGTTTGCATTCCATGCACTAAAAGATGAAGGAAACCGTGCAATACAATCGGAAGGAACTGCCCTACCTACAGTATATTAGGGCAGAGACTAATCGCTCGAATTGATTATGGCTGAGTCCTCACTTATACACAGGAAGCCGAAGAGGAAGTCCCCGAGCAAGAGGTTGAGGGACGGATTGACGGCGAGTAAATTTAGAGAATTTATTCACAAAATCACAAAATCACAATCTCACACAATAGTCATGAAAGACGCGTGCATACAAACATACCTCTGTGATCAGGAAGATCATCCCTTTCCTCCCAGCTGGGTACTAAAGTCGACCGAAGATCATCTAAGGCCACAAATGCATCCTGTAGTAGGGAGTTCACCGATGCAACAACGTAAAGAAATAAGTACTAAAGAACATGTCCAGAGCAATGTCGTGAGCAGCACAAGCTCACCCACAGACTCACCACCTCAGAGAGGAATGGGAATTGATCCTGCAAGAATATACCCCAACCTGGAGCACACTCTGCAATTATCTCGTCTAGAGGAGCCAGCTGTCCTCACCACAGCCTTAAGGCATATGGTGTGTGTCGGCCACGAATACGGTAGAGACATCACCTTCCCGGTAATGGAGGCTGTAGATAGAATTCAGCTCAAGACAATGAATCTCCCCCCGACTTCGGGGCCCTGCGAGAGTTGGTTACAAAAGTGTTTGAAAGACGTAATGAAAAATTTGATCTTGACGAACTGTACAATCAATCTGTCATCACAAACGGAAGAGTAGCCCACGATTGGACTAAGAATTGGCCAGAGTCACATATCCATACAGATTTTCCACGTGAGCCGTTTAGAACGTGGGGCAGATTAACACTCACAACAGTAAATTAGTCTTGCAGGAACTCCGAAAAGTGGTGGAGGAGATGAGTCTGGACGTGCTCTGTCTGCAGGAGACATACTCCCAGGCTGGGCGAATCCCATTCATGGCTGCTAATAGGCAAGTGATACACTGTGGAGCATACCCAAAGGCCGCAGTCATAATCAACAACAGAGCATTAAGAACCACATTCCTTCTGCAGTTCTCCGATGATCACTGCAGTGTTGTGGAGCTACGATCGCCAGCGGGAGTGTTACACCTCATCAATATGTACTTCCAATATGGAAGAGGGATAGAGGAATTTTTGGATAAGTTAACACAAGTAGCCACGGCATTGCAGGGGCGCAAAATTATCATGACTGCAGACATAAACACAAAGTCTCCCCTATGGTTTAGTGGAACTCAAGACGACCGAGGGGAAAAGGCAGAGGAAACGATTATGGTACTGCAACATGTGGTCGCCAACAGGCAAGGGAACTCCGCCCCCCCCCCCCCCATACTCTGGCGGAGGTGAGGAAGGTACAAACATTGACGTTACATTAGTCACGCCAAATACTGTTACAAAAATCACTGACTGGAAAGTATGGGACAGTATAACGACAAGCGACCACAACCTAATAACCTTTACTATAGGGGACAGGGAGTGCCACTGGGACATGGGGTGGGAGATACAGCTTAATTATATTAAGACAAACTGGGACCACCTGGCGGAGGGGTGCGACTTCCCGATATTGCCGCATGTTGATGAAAACGTGGAGGAGTACGCCGAAGAACTGGTAAAAGCAATTACCAGGGCGGTACGAGCAGGTGTACCAACCAGGAGGAGAGCCGTCGCAGCCACCCCCACACCATAGTCTGTCGAACTGGGACAGATGCGCCAGGCTCTAAGGAGGGCGAGAAGGTATTGCCAGCAGAGTGTCGTCTGGGAAGAAAGAAACTATGGCTACTAGTCTATAGAGAGAGCAAAGAGCAATTTCAACAGAAGCTCCGGGCAGTCAGGATGAGGAGTTGGGGAAACTACGTGCAAAGCCAACTGGCTACAGAGCCTTGGGGTGTCCCGTACAAGCTTGTACGGGAAAAAAATAAGATCACCAATGGTGTTATCCACCGTCAGGGACGGGGACCAAATGATGGGCACTTGGCAGGAAACTGCCGAGGCCCTCCTTTGGGTCCTGTTGCCTGACGAAGAAGAGGAAGGTGACTCAGAAGAACAAAAAAGAATCAGAAGAGAAGACCGAAGGGCCTATGAGAATAACACCATGATCCACCCCTTCTCTGAAGAAGAAGTATCTGCCCAAATCAAGGTCCTTAAGAGGCGAAAGGCCCCTGGCCCAGAGGGCATTACTGTGGAGGTGGTACAATTCCTCCTTCCCCAGCTGGTGGCACCTCTCACAAAGTTGTCTAAGACTCAGGAAATTCCCAGCAATTTGGAAAAGAGGAAATATAGTAATAATCAAAAAGGGTCCGGAAAAAGATCCCACAGAAATTAAATCATACAGACCTATCTATCTATTGGACCTACTGGGCAAACGTTTTGAGAGGTTGCTAGCAGACAGACTGACAGCACGCCGTGTACTGTGCGGGATGAGTGACAGAGAATTCGGTTTCAGGTCAGGGCGGTCGGCTTCTGACGCAACTGCCCTGATTATGGATGTCTGTGACTCTGCCCCGCACAAGTAAGTCGTTGGCATCATTTTGGATATGAGTGGCGCCTTTGACAACCTGTGGTGGCCCTCACTCTGCTCCTGCCTGCGGGATAAGAGTTGTCCAGAGCCGCTATATGACTGTCTGAGGAGGTACTGTGCAGACAGGGAGGTGTGGCTATCGGCCCCTGGCGGTAAAGTCAATAAGAAAGTAACCAAAGGATGTCCTCAGGGATCCGTCCTGGGACCTCTCTTTTGGGACATCAATATGGAGCCACTTCTGGAAGACCTGAAGAGCAGTGACAATGTGCTAAAGGTCATAGCCTACGCTGACGACCTCCTCCTGCTGGTTGGCGGCCAGAGCCGCGAGGGTTTAGAGCCCAAAGTAGAGAGAGCTATAACTATTCTAACAGCATGGTGCCGCAAGCGAAAATGACAATCGCGCCTAGTAAGCCAACATATCTGCTACTTAAAGGTCAACTTGTCAGAAACCCAACAGTAAGAATTAACGGCTCACCAGTTCTTCGGCGCCGAGAAGCCCGATATCTAGGTGTAGTCATGAATGAGAGGTGGATCCTTACATCACATATTGATACCGTATCTCAAAGATCTCTGGTACTGCTAAACAACCTTATCGGAATAGGTCATAAATGTTTCCATCTTCCACGTAACCTAATAAAACTTTACCATAACAGCATTCTAACATCAATAGTAGGATACGGATCACGGGTCTGGGCACACAGACTCACGAGGGTCATGCCTGCCATAGCCGTAATAAGGATGCATCGAAATATGATTCTGCGTTCAGCAGGAGCATACAGAACAACTCCTGGAAGGGCGCTTCTAGTGCTAATGGGGATTTATCCACTGGATGTCAAAATAAGGGAGCAGGCTGCCTGGTACTGGGTGAAGAAGGAGAGCAGGGAAAAAATAACGGGAATAATGGGGGCCTATGTGGAGGACAAGCTTGCAATAAAAAAGACAGGGTTAGTACTATGGCAGGACCAGTGGAATAATGAGGAAACGCGGCGTAGAATCTATGAGCTGTTGCCAGATATAGAGGAACGCTTAAAGCTAACATACTTCAAACCTACGAGAGGACTGCTGCACTTCCTTACTGGACATGGGCCCTACCCGACATACCTGTGTCGGTTCGGGAAGCAGGCTAGACCAACGTGTGACAGTGGGGCTGTGCAAGGCACTCCAGAACATGTGGTATATGAGTGCCCCCTCTTCGATGACGTAGCAAATCAATTAAGACAACAACTTCCAAACTACGAAACGCACCACCTGCTAAGGCAAGAGGACACAGTCAATGTCTTAAACAAGCTTTCAGATGAGATCTCAAAAAAGATACGTAGGGAATTTCTCAGGAACAACCAGTAACAATCATACCGTCTTTTTCACGGCTGAGATCCGCCTTGCCTTGGATTAGGGGGGAGGGTGAGCGTCACCACCGAATAAGACACGCACCAACCGAGACGCTAGATTTAAGAAATAAGTTGGTACGTAGTAAGATAGGATAACGCTTCTTAGTATAGACTGCAGCGGTACGTAGTCATCGGCCAGCCCAGTCCCAGGGGCACGCCCACTGGGATTATCTCGGTGGGCAAGGCCAACAATAATTATGTTTATAAATCACTGGCACACCTGTAACGCTGCAGGTAGCATAGGCTCGTAGAATGATGTAGATGTATCTTAATATAACAGAATTTAGAAAAAGATATATAAATAACTAAATTCAGACATAGGTAGAAACTACAACTAGAAGACTAGAAATCCCTGTAGTGTTAGAGTAATTATAAGTACTTACCTGCAGTGCAGAAATAACAGCTGAAAAAAAAGGTAAAGTATGAAATTAGGACCCACTAATGTATTTAGGTAGTGGGTTAACATGTATAAATACAATACAGCTGCAAAAATGTAAAGTATGAAATTAGGACCCACTAATGTATTTAGGTAGTGGGTTAACATGTATAAATACAATAACTGAATAAAGAATAAAAAAAATAAAATAAAAGAATAATCTACTGTAGACCCTGACGAAAACGCACGAACTGTGTCCAGTAATACGCAGATATTCAAAAACCTAACTGCCGAAGCACTCAAGTGATACTAAATAATTTGCCCCTGATTAGGAACTTTTAATATGTCACAAAATCGGTTTACTTTCTGACGCAAACGAAAACGCAAGAACTGTGGCTATTAGATATTAAATTTACGCACAGAAACTCAAGAAACTAAACTACTAAAGCACACAGATGGTATAGTAAAATTCGCTCCTGGTTAGGAACTCGTAAATGACACAAAAGTGGTTACTTCCCTGTTGCCACGTCTGTCTCGGTCGGCTACTGCTCCCTGACTACAGGCTTCAACCCTGTCTCACTCCCTTCTCAACCACTGCGACCTTTCGTGCCCCTCGACTCTTATAACTGCCATCTGGTTTCTGTAAAAAATGTAAACAGCCTTTCATTACCTCTGTTTTACCCCTGTCACCTCTAGAATTTGAGAGTATTCCAGTCAACGCTGTCAAGAAGTTCCCCTAAGTCTACAAACGCTGTAAATGTATGTTTGCCTTTCCTTAACCTATCTTCTGTGGGAAGTTAGTATTGCCTCGCGTGACGTTTCTTGGGAATCCAAACAGATCTTCCCCGAGTTCCGCATCTACCAGAATCTCTATTGTTCTGTCAAGAATTCGTGTCACTATTTTTCAACCCTGACTTACTACAATGCTAGTTCGGTAATTTTTCCATGTGTCAGCACCTACTTTCTTTGGAATTGCAGTTATTATATTCTTCTTAAAGTCTGATGGTATTTCGCATGTCTCATACATTTTGTTCACCAAGTGGGAGAGTCTTGTCATATAGCTGGCTCTCCTAAGGTTATCAGATGTTCGAACGGAATGTTATCTACTCCCGGTGCTTTATTTCGACTTGCACCTTCAGTGCTCTGTCAAGTTCTTCACGCAGTATCTTATTTCCCATCTCATCTTCATCTACGTCCTCTCCCATTTCCAGAATATTGCCCTCAAGTACATCACCCTTGTATAGACCCTTTATACAGGGTGAGTCACCTAACATTACCGCTGGATATATTTCGTAAACCACATCAAATACTGACGAATCGATTCCACAGACCGAACGTGAGAAGAGGGGCTAGTGTAATTGGTTCATAAAAATCATAAAAAAATGCACGGAAGTATGTTTTTTAACACAAACGTACGTTTTTTTAAATGAAACCCCGTTAGTTTTGTTAGCACATCTGAACATATAAACAAATACGTAATCAGCGCCGTTTGTTGCATTGTAAAATGTTAATTACATCCGCAGATATTGTAACCTAAAGTTGACGCTTGAGTACCACTCCTCCGCTGTTCGATCGTGTGTATCGGAGAGCACCGAATTACTTAGGGATCCAAGGGAACGGTGATGGACCTTAGGTACGGAAGTGACTGGAACAGCACATTACGTCCACATGCTAACGCCTTCTTATTGGTCTGTTTCACTGACGCACATGTACATTACCATGAGGGGTGAGGCACACGTACACACGTGGTTTCCGTTTTCAATTACGGAGTGGAATAGAGTGTGTCCCGACATGTCAGGCCAATAGATGTTCAATGTGGTGGCCATCATTTGCTGCACACGATTGCAATCTCTGGCGTAATGAATGTCGTACACGCCGCAGTACATCTGGTGTAATGTCGCCGCAGGTTGCCACAATACGTTGTTTCATATCCTCTGGGGTTGTAGGCACATCACGGTACACATTCTCCTTTAACGTACCCCACAGAAAGAAGTCCAGAGGTGTAAGAACAGGAGAACGGGCTGGCCAATTTATGCGTCCTCCACGTCCTATGAAACGCCCGTCGAACATCCTGTCGAGGGTCAGCCTAGTGCTAATTGCGGAATGTGCAGGTGCACCATCATGCTGATACCACATACGTCGACGCTTTTCCAGTGGGACATTTTCGAGCAACATTGGCAGATCATTCTGTAGAAACGCGATTTATGTTGCAGCTGTTTGGGCCACTGCAATGAAGTGAGGACCAATGAGGTGGTCGCCAATGATTCCGCACCATACATTTACAGTCCACGGTCGCTGTCGCTCTACCTGTCTGAGCCAGCGAGGATTGTCCATGGACCCGTGGTTTGTGAAACCCACTTCATCGGTAAACAGGTAGAACTGCAACGCATTCTCTGTTCATGCCCATTGACAGAATTGCACTCGATGATTAAAGTCATCATCATGTAATTGCTGATGTAGCGACACATGAAACGGGTGAAAGCGGTGACGATCCAGTATTCGCATGACACTACTTTGACTCAGTCCACCGGCTCTCGCAATGTCCCGTGTACTCATGTATGGGTTCATGGCAACAGCAGCTAACACACCAACTGCACCCGCTTCTCCTGTGACGGGCCTGTTACGGACCCGTTTGCATGCTACGACGATACCTGTTGCATACAGTTGGCGGTAGATGCTTTGCAATGTGCGGCCCGTTGGATGCTCTCTGTCCAGGTACCGTTCTGCACACACCCTGTAGGCTTCAGCTGCATTTCGTCGACACTCGCCATAGATGAGTATCATCTCCGCCTTTTCAGAGTTCGAATACACCATGGTCACAGTTCCTACAACACTACACTATCACAGACGTCTGGTAACACGGTGTACTACAGTTGGTCTGCGTGCGAAGACGAATGCAGAATAACAATTGCAGCAAGCGCTACATGCGGACACTGCGACAGCTAGACCAAACCACAACAGTGCACTACAGCCACACTCGTAAACACGGTCGTCATCGTAAACATGTTCCTGCAGATACTGCTCGCCGACCGTGGCCCGTGTCTGTTACAACACGCAACTGAACGTCGGAGGTTTCAAGCGTCAACTTTAGGTTACAATATCTCCGGATGTAATTAACATTTTACAATGCAACAAACGGCACTGATTACGTATTTGTTTATATGTTCTGATGTGCTAACAAAAATAACGTGGTTCCATTTAAAAAAAAGGTAGGTTTGTGTTAAAAAACATACTTCCGTGCATTTTTGTATGGTTTGTATTAACCAATTACACTAGCCCCCCTCCTCACGTTCGGTCTGTGGAATCGGTTCGTCAGTATTTGATGTGGTTTACGAAATATATCCAGCGGTAACGTTAGGTGACTCACCCTGTATACTCCTTCCGCCTTTCTGCTTACCCTTCTTTGCGTAGGACTGGTTTTCCATCTGAGCTCTTGATATTCATACACCTGCATCTCATATCTCCAAAGGTGTCTTTAATTTTCCTGTAGGCGGCATCTGCCTTTCCCCTAGTATTATTTGCTTCTAAATCAGTGGTTCTCAATCTTTCTTAGACCATTAACCCTGAATGGCATTAGACATCAGCTAGTACTATCGCCCTGCTACCCCCAACCCCCATCCCTTCCCTCTCTGTTGCCATCCCCCTCCTCTACATTATCACCATCTTTAGATCCTAACTAAACTGTAGAAGGAAAGATTTTTCTTGGAACACTTATTTTTAAAATAATGAAAGATCTAGTTTGTGTGTGTGTGTGTGTGTGTGTGTGTGTGTGTGTGTGTTCATGGGTGGTGGAATGAATGACGAGGGAATCCGTGGTGCATCGCAGGTGCTGCTCACAACTCTTTGTCAGATAAGAAAGCTAATTATCCACAGTGAGGGTAGACTCTTGTTACAAAACATACTTCCCGCGCATTACTCGACTGCAGCACTTGCTTCACCTGCACATTGCAACCTCATTTAAAATCAGCCAAGTTAAAATGTCTATACTATACTTACTGTTCGTAAATCACTTCACTGCGGCACTCCTTACTTCTGAACTGGGAGACATTGGAAGACTTAAGGCTGTTAATGCTTTGCGTATGGCCACAGCCACTAATAACAATAATAATAATAATAATAATACTGTTTATAGCACTATGGTTGCCCTTATGTGGTTAGTGCTGGGTACTATCTGCAGTTTACAGAAGGCATTTTCTTGAGATATTTTGTATAGTTCTCACTTTTATCATCAGCTATGTATCAGGCAATGCACAACATATGTGTGTAGTGGAACCTGTAACCTCCATCACATTAATGCTACTAATTAAGAAAACGTTATTATTGGTGACTTATATAATCAATAACAGTGTCTTATAAAATTGTGACAACGGTAATGATGTTTTGAAAATAATTTAGTTCGGTGGCTGTAACAGAATTGAATCGTTTAGTTTCTACCCCTTACAAAATTTTATTTTACCACTAACTGGGTACTTACCCCGAGGTTGGGACTATTGTCCTAAATCTTCACATTTGTTCTCTAGGCATCCCTACTTAGCGATTCCTTTCAATCTCAGTTTTTAGACGTTTGTATTCCCTCTCGCCTGCTTCATTTACTACATTTTTATATTTTCTTTTCTTCAATTAAACTCAATATCTCTTGTGTTACAAGACGGTTTCTACTAGCCCTTGTCTTTTAACCTACTTAAGTCTCTGCTGCCTTCATTATTTCATGTCTCAGAGCTACCCATTCTTCTTCAACTGTATTCCTTTCCTGTGTTCTTGTCAATCGTTCCCTAATGCTCCCTCTCAAACATTCTACAACCTCTGGTTCTTTCAATTTTTGCGGGTCCCATCTCCTTAAATTCCTACGTTTTTGCAGTTTCTTTAGTTTTTATCTACAGCACATAACCGATAAATTGTGGTCAGAGGTCCAAACTTGACCGTGGAAATATCTTAATAATTTAAAAACTGTCTTACCATTATATAATCAATCTGAAACCTTCCGGAGCCTCCAGGGTTCTTTCGCGTATACAACCTTCTTTCACGATTCTTAATCCAAGTGTTAGCTCTGATTAAATTATACTCTGTGCAAAATTCTATCAGACGGAGTCCTCCTTCATTTATTTCCCCCAGTACACGTTCACTTGCTATTTTCCCTTCTCTTCCGTTTCATATTATCGAATTCCAGTCCCCCATGACTATTAAATTTTCGTCTCATTTAACTATCTGAATAATTTCTTTTATCTCATCATACATTTCTTCAATTTTTTTGTCATGTGCGGAGCTAGTTGGCATATGAACTTGTACTTCTGTGGTGGCTGTGAGATTCGTGTGTATGTTGGCTACAATAATGCGTTCACTGTGCTGTTCATAGTAGCTTAATCGCGTTCCTATTTTTTATTCATTATTATACACACTCCTGCATTAGCCCTTTTTGACTTTGTGTTTATAATACTGTATTCACCTGACCAGAAGTCTTGTTGCTCCTGCCACCGAACTTCACTAATCCGCACTGTATCTAACTTCGTCCTATCTATTTCTCTTTATAAATTTTCTAACATACCACCTGAATACTTTTTACGCGTCTGAGTGTTGATGACATCATGTGTCTTTAACTATATATTGTTTAATGGTGTATTTTTGTTTGCATGTTAAACAACAAACCTGGATGCTGTCTGCTGCGAGCAGAGTCAGTAGCACAGAAGCAAAACTTTAAATGTCATGCATGATGAAGTACTTTTTCACGCGTCTCATCCCTTACGTTGTCATAACTCGTGAAGTATGATAGGTAGATGGGTCTTATCCGTACAGCGATTGTAACCTGACTGAAAAGGATATGTGTACCAAGTTTGGTTGAAATCGGTAAAGTAGTTTAGGAGGTGATATGGCACGTACACACATACGTACATCCATTTTTGTAATACGTATGGATAAACAGATTTTGGTCGAGCTTCGCTGCTCCCTGTAGTTGGCGGGTACTGTTTACTGCTTTTACCGTCATACACCGCCACCTCTGTATCTGCGGAGCTCGTAGCTCGCACCATTCCCAAGAGATGTCTCTCCAAGAGCCAATTAAATATGAACAGAGAACAACACATACATCGCACACTCAATATTATTATGAACCACTAAATTGTACACACTAACCTCACTTTGTGAGTCAGTATGTTTGTCAGTGAAAACCGTGTCAAAATTCCTACTGCAGTATCTGAGATTAGCCATAAAATACCGAAATAACAGAGCATTGTGGTACTTCAATTTATAGTATGTTTAGGGACAGGAAATACATAAAAAATAGTATGCGGTCCCATTTTACAAGCACAGAAAAGTGCTAATTACACGTGAAGCATTGCTCTGTTTTGACGTTTGTTCCCTCTCTGCGTCTCTTTACCATTGTCTCCATTCTAGCAAGTTTAAACAGATGTGCCCCGTGTAACTGTCGCTCGCTTACGGAGATTACCTACGGGAAATTCAGGAATCCTGACTTCTCGGAAGGAAGGCGAAGTGTGACAGCCGGTGTATTTATATGTTTTCGAGGCGCGCGGAGGAATTTTGCAAAGCATTTACGTTGCGAACGCAGTGGCCTCGGGATATTTTCTCGGTTTCTCTGAAGAGTCTCTTGTGGAGATGTTTGTTTACTCCTGGCAGGAGCGGGGAAGCCCTCCTGTTGCCACATGGGGAGAGAATGGTGAGAGACGCGCGCGTCTTCTTTGCTGACTTCCTGGTGCACTTTTAACCGGCAGGAAAACAGTAATCATTTTGACAGCTCGCTCCCCTGTCACATAAAAATCGACATCGGTCGCTCACTTGTACGTCCATATTGTCTTGGCGACATGGGTGGGTACACATGTGATAAGGGTATTATGTTCTTTTAACGTACCTTGGCAGAAAGCAGTGTAAAGGCTGCGAAGAAACCTTGTTATCATATCTGATCAATCCCTACAGCTGCAACTTTCAACGGAGTTACTTCATGGGGTTACTACTGTTACCTGGCAACTATACCTATTAAGGGAGGACGTTCATGGAAAACACATACTACTTAAAAGATGCACCAGATGCACAATTTGGAAGATACGACGGAGAAGTTTTGTGTCATGCTTCACATGAAATTAACACATTTATTTTTAAGTTGACTCTATATTTAGTGTTTTTATGGAATTTAAAAATTTAATTTTCAATGAAATAATATATGTACCTTTTCCTCAGAAAGTACTGCTTTCAAAATGTTCTCTGTTTCATCTCTTTGCATATAGTAAGCTTTTCCCATTAAGTTATTTTACTACACCGAATAGCACTATTTAACCCTCGGTTTGCTAGAACATCTGTATAGCGTTATCTACCAGTCACGCCTCTCCGGCTCATGTTGTTTAACTTGACACTGTTCTGCTTATGCTGTGATCGACTTTTGAGGTATACATACTCTTAAAATAATTGTATTTATTTAAAGTTTACATTCTAATTTTATGCTATTACTTGTTGCTTTTATTCTTATTGCAAATTCGCGCAGCGTCTATAGACAATAGCAGAATGTTCCGAGAATACAGGCTTGCAGGTTTGGTGCACATATAACATGTAATTAGATTTTTTTCTGTCTTTCTTATCTACACGATATGCACATCTTCTCTTTTTCTTAGCTGGTGGTTTCATTGCCATTCCTGGATCCGGCACTACTAATGAATTCATTGACTTCTTTACCACTGCTAGCTGCTTTGCCAAATTAATGATGAAAGTCCGACGTTTCATTTTTCTATTAGTAACCAGCGTCATCCAAATTACGTATGCATACACGTACATCGACCGTGTTGAAGAAAACCATCAGTGGCCAGCACCTTGTTTTTCTCTTCACACTGCAGCATCACGTCTTCTGGTCCATGTTGTTAACGCCCCGGTTTGTGGCTCGTATCTCATCATAGCTTTAGGCTTCTTTGCTTGTGATGACGAAACCGTTGCTTGGTCATCAAAAGAGCTAAGGGCGGTAGCAACTTTTTTTTAAGGAACATAAGAAGCTATCATCACATCTGGTTGAAAACCAAATATCTTTGACGTCTTTTAGGTCTAATAAAATCGGCAGGCAGTTCACTTTTGGTTTTGAGATAGTACGTCAGATCTTTTAACAACAAATAGTGAGCTAAATCGAGAGATGTAAAAAAATTGTCTCAAATGATATAGCGTCCACACTTTTCAAGTTCAATACCAGGATTTTCGCATTCTCCCGAAGTCACATGGCTCTGGTTTCTTCCTGGTTCACCGAATACACTTCCATGGTGCAGCAGTAGCTTGTTCCAGTGTCACAAATTGCCCAGGACTTTATTCCGTACCTACCAGGTTTTGATTGGATGTATTGTCGAAATGTGTCCAACTGTTCATCCACGATCATGCCTCATCCTGAAATGTAGGCATTACTAAGGGTAATTTCCCCACATCTCAAAAACTTCTCTGGTTGGTTCAAATTTGTCACTTGACCTATGTTCACGTCGGGCTGCTGCATCGTCAAGCACTAAGCCCTCACAATATCAAGGTAGCGGTTGCGAGACATAAATTCATTCAACAGTGGTCGGCCATTCTCAGCTCCCCAAGGCTGACTGATATCTTCATTTCGTGACTTCTAAACTGCAGTCAGGATCAGAACACGAAGAAACTTCTTCATTTCATGCATATATATACCCAGCCAGTACTCCTTTCTTGTTGGTGCACGTATACAATTTGTCAGAGAGGGGTATACGAAAGAACAACATAAAACAAGATTCTTCGTTATCACAGTTCCTAATCGAATAACTGGTAGGTTCCAGGTTTCTTTCAATACAGCCTTTACGCTCCGTCTACCAGAAATTATAGCGTGAGGAGCTGTAGCCCATTTTTCGTTCCCATTACAAGAAAACAGTATGCCAGCTTCAACAGAATTTGCAATAGTTTGCTCTTGTCCATCTTCGTAAAGGGTTTCTTCATGATCATCATCTCCGTGTAGTTCCAAGTTATCATTGATATCAACCAGATTATCATCATCACTGGAGGATTAATATTCACCAGGTTGGTTTCCAGAATCAGAAAACTGTTCCAACGATTCCCTTATCTCCTCATCTGATAGTCCTCTCATGCCTTCTTCACACCAACGTTAATTGTCGTTTATTTGCCTCATTCCCAGATGATTTTAGAAATATGATGGAATGTGTTTATCCCTTCCGCCTTATTTCGTCTTAAGTCCTTCAAAACCCTCTTAAGTTCTGATTCTAATAGTGGATGCCCTATCTCTTCTAAATCGACTCCTGTTTCCTCTTCTATCACATCAAACAAATCTTCCCTTTCACAGAGGCCTTCAGTGTGTTATTTCCACATATCCGCTCTCCCCCCTGCATTTAACAGTGGAATTCCCGTTGCGATCTTAATGTTACCATCCTTGCTTTTAATTTCACCGAAGGCTGTATACACTTACCTATAGGCTGAGTCAGTCCTTCCGACAATTATTTCTTTTTCTTTTTCTTCACAATTTTAATGCAACTATTTCGTCTCATCTTCCCTGTACTTCCTATAAATTTCATAGCTCAGTGACGAGTATTTCTTTATTCCTGAATTTCCCTGGACATTATTTAACGTCCTCGTTTCATCGCTGAGCTGAAGTATTTCTTCTGTTACCCATGGTTTCTTAGCTGTTACCTTCTTTGTGCTTATGGTTTTCTATCCAACTTCTGTGATTGCCCTTTTTAGAGTTATCCATTCTTTTTCAACTGTTATGCCTACTGAGCTATTCCTTCTTGCAGTATGTGTAGCCTTGGAGAAATTCAAGTGTATGTCGTCAGTCCTTAGTACTCCCGTATCCCACTTCTTTGCGAATTGATTTTTCCTGTCTAATCTCTTGAACTTAAGCCTGCTCTTCGTCACTACTATATTGTGATCTCAACGTATATCTCATCCTGTGTAAGCCTTGCAATGTATTATCTGATTTCGGAATCTCTGTCTGACCATGACGTAACGTAACTGAAATCTTCCCGTATCACCCGGCCTTTTCCAAGTATACCTCGTCCTCTCGTGATTCTTGAACAGAGTATTCACTATTACTAGCTGAAATCTATTACAGAGCTCAATTAGCCCTTTTTCTCTGTCATTTTTGTCCCGAGCCCACATTCTCCTGTGACCTTTTCTTCTACTCCTTCCCCTACAACTCCATTCCAGTAACTCATAATTATTGAATTTTCATCTCCCTTTGCGTGCTGTATTACCCTTTAAATATCCTCATATACTTTCTCTATCTCTTCATTTTCACCTTGCGACATCGGCATGTATACCTGAATTATCATTGACGTTGTTGGTTTGTTGTCTGTTCTGATAAGAACAACTCTATCACTGAGCTCTTCACAGTAACACACCCTCTGCCGTACCTTCCTAATCATACCGAACCGTACTCCCGTTATACCATTTTCTGCCGCTGTTGATATTACCCTATACTCATCTGATTAGTCCGTAATCTTTTGCCAATCAGCATGACATTTTTTCAGCTGCAGGCCACATACCCTGTGGATACTCGTTATGTGTCTTTACGGCTGTGGTTTCCATTGAATTCTGCATCCTCTTGCCTTAAGTCATTGCTGATTCTTCCCCCTTTACTGGCAGTTTCCCACCCCAAGGAAAAGAGAGTGGCCTGAACCTCTGTGTGCTCCTCCGCCTTCTTTGACAAGGCCGTTGGCAGAATGAGGGTAATTTGTTATGCCTGAAGTTCTCGACCGCCGCGATATTTTATTTTTTATTTTTTAAGGAATCTTCCCGGCGCCCAAAGGGATGTGTGAGGGCAAAGTGGGCAGGGATCGCAACCCGAGGCGTGGCAATGATGTCCCGGTTCCCACCCTCCAGGAAACAAGGAAAGCGTAGGGAACATGGAGTAGAGTTACAATGAATATCGTTTATTTATTTTTTTCGTTCTTTTTTATTTATTTATTTTTGTCGTTAATACCACCGAGAATATCAGGAAACCGGCATCACGCGAGGAGGAGGGCACAGCAAGACGTCAAGATAAGAAGAACATTCCGTTTACCAGTGAGTATATCGGTTCTAAGTGTGGAAGAGTCGGGGATCAGCTCTTAATGACAGGACACCCCCCCCCCCCCCCAATTCTGGATTGGGTTAAGGAAGACACTGCAGGGGAAATTGGAGAAAAATTGTCTGTTTTTCGGATTGCAGACAGATGCACATTGCCCCTAGACCCCGGGTATCTTGCCAACATACATTTCGGTAACAGAGGTAATCGATTTATGGCACGGATGAACTCTCTACGTACATAATTAACTTTGTATAGAAACCATCAGTAGAAGTGTCCTAGTCACATCTGGCCTATTTCTTTCCATCTATCAAAGTTTGACATTGTTGTTCCCTACACATGTAGGAGACGAGGTAAGATGAATAATATTGATACGAACCGTATTAGTGGTTGATAGGTAACGATAACGTTCTAATCCACTTGGCAACATATCTACAGGGTGACAGTTATTGAACTATATGAAAAAAAGTGAACTACTTACAAACTACACACTTTATTCAACATGTAGACATGACTACAGATATTTGCATTTAGGTTATGACACGTTCTATATGCTTGCCATCAGTGGCAATGATATGGCGCAGACGAATAGCGAAATTCTGCTTGATCCGCTAAAGTGTCGGAACATCGATGCCGACAATGATCTCCTGAATAGTTGTTTTCAGCTCAGCGATGGTTTTGGTGTTATTTCTGTACACATTGTCTTTAGTATAGCCCCACAAAAAGGAGTCGCATGTGTTCAGTTCCAGAGAATATGACGGCAAATCGAGACTCATGCCAGTGGCTTCTGGGTACGCCAGGGTCAGAATGTGGTCGCCAGAGTGCTGCTCCAGGACATCAGACACTCTCCTGCTTCGATGGGGTCGAGCTCCGTCTTGCATGCAGCGCCTATTGTCGAAATCAGGCTCACTTTGGATAATAGGGATGAAATCTTCCAAAACCTTCGTGTACCGTTCGGTAGTCACCGTGCCATCAAGGAATATCGCACCGATTATTCCGTGAATGGACATTGCACAGCACACAGTCACCCAATGAGAGTGAAGAGACTCCTCGATTGCGAAATGCGGATTCTCAGTCCCCCAAATGCGCCAATTTTGCTTGTTGATGAACCCATTCAAATGAAAGTGGGATTCGTCGCTAAGGCCGGTATTACACTATCAAATTTCTTTGTCCAATATCTTTGTCCAATATCTTTGTCAAAGATATTTGGTAGTGTAATAGGGATCTTTGACAATGTCGTCCAATATTTGATCAAATCTAGGCCGAGGCCGTATATTTGATCAAAGAAATCGCTTGTCTTCTGTTCACTGCAATGCGATATGTTACCACGCGGAGCGCTAGCATCGCTGCAGCGTTCTGTGTCTGTAGTGTTTTTATAACCATTGCCGGTAAATACAATTGGTGTGTGCCGACAACTACAGAATTAATAGAGATGTCTGAAGCTGATGAGGCGCTTTACAACGTGAGGCACCCTGAATACAAAAATAGATTGAGAAGATTGGAGACCTAACCTGACCTAACCTAACCTAACATAACCCTCTCCTGTAGCAAGGAATCGGAGTGTTATAGTGAGCCTGTCTTCTGAAGATGTAGCAGTTCTTAAGTGAAAATTGTGCTTTGTGATATGAGGATACACTTCATTGAGCACATACCGAAATGTATGTTCATCCATTCTTAAGTAATTGATGTACGACTTGACGTCTTCCACTGTAAGCTCACGTAACAAGTTTTGTTGAATGCTTTTATCGTGTCGTCGTAAAACCCACGGCTTCACCCAGATTAGATTAGTTTTTCGTTCCATAGATCCGTGCTGAGGAGATCCTCGTGGATGTGGAACATGTCGATTTTTTTAAGCTGAAATAAAAATACTAATAGTATGAATAAATACATCATTTGTTTCTATTAAAAATTTCGTCAATGGAGTAGAAGGAGTTGGCCAGTAGTAAGTCTTTCAGGCTCCTTTTAAACTGATAAACTGATCTTTATTTCTAACTAAATTTTTTATGTTTCCTGGCAAATTATTGAAGATGAGTGTTCCTGAGTGGTGGACCCCTTTTTGAACTAAAGTAAGTGCTTTTAAGTCCTTGTGCAGATCATTTTTGTTCCTGGTATTGTATGTATGAACTGAGTTGTTTGTTGGAAAAAGAGATATATTATTTACGACAAATTTGATTAAGAAGTAAATATACTGAGAGGCAGTAGTTAGTATACCCAGTTCTTTGAAGAGGTTTCTGCAGGAGGTCCGTGAATTTACTCCACAAATAATACGTATTACACGCTTTTGGACCTTGAAAACTTTTGTTTGACTTCAAGATTTACCCCAAAATATTATCCCATATGACATTATGGAATGAAAGTATGCAAGTTTTTCATGTTTATGTTGCCTATGTCTGCTAACACTCGAATTGCAAATACAGATTTGTTAAGGCGTTTCTACAGTTCTGTGGTGTGCTCCTCCCAACTGAATTTATTATCAAGTTGTAATCCCAGGACTTTTAAGACTGTCAACCTCGTATGTATGGTTCCATTTTTTCCCCCCACTTCTTTTCCGCATGTGCACACAATGCAATTGGAGTACGTAGAACTGCTGCGCTTAATAACAAGTTGTTGTCAGCCATCTTGAACTTTGACGAAAACTTTGATGACAGTGTAATACCCCTTGTAGCGCTACGTCAAAGATCTTTGTCAAATATATTGGACGGAATATTGGATCACATCTTTGATCAAATCTTTGACAAAGAAATTTGATAGTGTAATACCGGCCTAAGTGAAACCGTACATGTGCACACTAAGTCCCATCATGCCCCGCGACCAGCCGTGCAGTTTGAACGTCTTAACGCAAACAGTTCATAGTGTATGACGATTTTTTCTTCATACAATTCAATGATCGTCATTCATCCGTAGAAGTCTGTATTGTTTCAACGCACTGATGGAAACAGCGACATACGAAGCTCAAGGATGTTTCTTCAGAAGTTGTTGCAAACCACCCAGCGTATTTTCCTTGCGGCTACCGAGATCCTGAAAAATTAATGAATTTCAGTTTCTTCAGCGCGCGCAGTCCCGCAGGACGCATCCGGCGCTCAATCGAATTGCTTTAGGCTCAGTGTCAGCACACAATTTATTGGACGAGAGCGGCTCATGAATTTCTGAGGCCTCCTGACGTAAGACTTAGTGGACATAAAGTGGGAACGAAAAGGGTAAGGCCCGGAGCCGGTGCTGCCGCCGCCAAGTATCGGAGATCTGTTTTACGACTTTGCCTCCGCTGAAATCTCTCTCGGCGCTCCCGTGGCCCGTGTCCGCAGCCCCGTCTCTCCCTGTATATCACTGTCCCTGTCTGTTTCCTTTCTGCACTACCTTCCGTTCTCCGCTCTCTCTCACTTTTCTCGACTTCTTTCCTTCTTTCCTATCCTTTTTCTTTTTTCACGAGACATAAACTCTGAACGAATGCAGCTGCGGACAGACGCGAGAAGAGGACCGCCGGAAGCCCGAAGGAGACCGGGGAATCCCCGCACAGTGTGGGCGCGCAGTAACAGCCGTCGAGGCGGCGTTAAGGCCCCTTTACGGCGCGTAGCGTCCAGCGTTTAACGACAGGTGCGTGCGCGTCCGGACACTCCAGTGACGGCGACGCTACTGCCTGCTTCCGTGATTAACGCCGCGGCGGCCAACGGAAGCCAAATAGCGGCAGGCAGTAACCGTGGCTAAGTGGCCCCTTTAAGCGCTAACCTTCATTTCACGATTTATTATCGTAGATACCGAGGCTAGTCATTCCACGTAAGCTCACCGGACAAAATATTACTCTTTGTCACAATAGAGTACATTAGTTCCGTTGAAGCACTGTTCAACGATCAGCCAGAACACTATGGCCACATGCCTAATAGCTAGGGATCCACCTTTGGCACGGATAACAGTGGCGTCGTGTCGTGGTATGAAATCAAGGGGTCCGTGGTAGGTCGTTGGAGGGAAGTGGTACCACATATGCACACGAAATTCGTCTAATTACCGTAAATCCCGGGAAAGGGGCGATCAACTCGGACGCGATGCACAATCACGTCCCAAATGTTTTCCATCAAGTTCATATCTGGGGAGTTTGGGGGGCAGAACATCAACTGGGCAAGGGGTCCTTGGTAGATCGTTGCAGGGGACTGATACCACATCTGCATACAAAATTCACCTAATTACCGTAAATCCCGGGAAATGGGCGATGAGCTCTGACGCTGTGTACAATCACAGTCCAAATGTTTTACATCAAGTTCAGATCTGGGGAATTTGGAGGGCAGAACATCAACTGGGCAAGGGGTCCTTGGTAGATCGTTGCAGGGGGCTGATACCACATCTCCATACAAAATTCACCTAATTACCGTAAATCCCGGGAAATGGGTGATGAGCTCTGACGCTGTGTACAATCACAGTCCAAATGTTTTCCATCAAGTTCAGATCTGGGGAATTTGGGGGGCTAAAACATCAATTGGAACTCGACACTGTGTTCCTCAAACCACACTGTCACACTCCTGGCCTTGTGATATGGCGCATTATCTTGCTGAAAAATGCCACCGCCGTCGAGAAACGTGATCGTAATGAAGGAGTGCACGTGGTCTATCGGTGTGCGATACTCCTTGGCCGTCATGGTGCCTTGCACGAACTCCACATGCCCAAATGAATGCTCCCCAAAGCGTAATGCGAACTGCCACCAGCTTGTCTCCGTCCCGCAGTACAGGCGTCAAGGAGTTTTTTACCTGGAAGACGACGGATTCGCGCAGTCCCATCGGCACGATTCGTAGGACTATGCTACTCTCTGCAACTGCACCACCTTGTAGTGCCGACGGCCACGTGCCCATTTCAGTCGTAGTTGCCGATGTCGTGATGTTAACATTGGCACATGCACGGGCCGTCGGTGCACTGTTTCTGGCCAGCATCAAAGTGTGGCGTTATTCCCCGCCACAATTCGCCGCCTGTCCTGTTTTCCCATTCTGACCAGCAACGACGTCCGACATCTGTAACGAGAGATGGCCTCCCAACCCCAGAACTTCTGCACTACTTGAACACACGAAAAGTGGTGCACTTTCCGACATGTTCGTTCCGAGCCTCCAAACCATCACAATCTGCCGTCTTTCAAATTCAGATAGATCGCGAGGCTTCCCGATTCTACACACGGACAGCACGCTCACTGATACTGCATGCACAGTGGGTCTGTCTGATTAGCAAGGTGATGTAGAACAGGTATCACCACCGATATGAACCAGTGTAGTAGTTGGGTCGATGTGGAGACGTGAGAGAATGGCCGAAAGGAACTACAATGTGTCGATTGAGCCTATGACCAAAGTGTGAACGAAGTAGCCCGAGTTGTTGGTTCACCATCACGGACTCTCCAACGTGTCTTCAGAGTATATTATACCACTCGCACGCTTGTAACTAGGCGTAACAACAAAGGTCGTAAAAAGGTAGAGTGCGTACATTATTACACAGTCCCTCTAGCTGCGTAGAAGGCAGCGGTAGGGGAGGCCACGACGATAGTGGTGGAGGCGTCCCTTGCGCACGGGTCAGCGAGGTAAGGGAGCTGTAGTTCTACACGTGAAAACACTAGAACAATCCATAGAGGACTCGCGCTGGCGGGCTGTGAGCTGTGAACTGTGACGTCACCATGAACCCTCTCGCTACGTCCCACCTTGCTTTAAGCACGTGACGCACACATGCATAACTCACATGCAGGTATGCATATAATCGAGATTTTCTAGAACAGCAAAGGAAAACTTGTTAACACTGTTGAAGAATTTAAAATGACGCTAAGAGCGTCTATATTGTTATTCTCGTTTTCCTTATTATTAACCTTTGTATTTGGCTTTTTTCTAAGGTCGGTAAACTGCTAGTGTAAAGCATCCAAAGGACGTAAACTTCTTTCAACATCTCCGAGGGCACTGCTTTCTTTTTCTGGGGGAAGAGGCTCACGTAGGCTTACACAACATACACCTGTATTACGGAGAAATGCTCCATAATGTCATTGTAAAATTTTTTTTTCTTGCTGTTCTGGGAAGTTATGTTACAACTGTGTTCATTTCTTTCAGTGTTTGTCTTTTCTCAGTTCGATTACTGCCTTAGCATTGTTTTTCGTTGCTAACAGCTTTAGTTCTGAAGAAAGTGCGTGACCTATGCAACAAATTACATCAAAGTCCGACAAAAGATAACAGTTTACAAAGTAGGCAACGTAAATTTGCAGCCTATGCAATATCTTCAGATGACCAGTTAGCACGCTGTACTTTCATAATCTTTGATAATAGAAAAAGAGCCCTGAATCACTTATCGAACATGTTTTAGTTTCAGTAACTCAGCATTACGTCGAGAGAGACGGTCCTGTAAATCTGCGTTCTTTTGCCTAAGTCCTTTATTTCTGTTTCTATAATTTCTAATTGTTGGAGTAAGCGTGCATTGTCTCATTCACAGCAGTGTTTGTTTTCGTCGTTCACTAGTTGGTAATATACTCTTATTTTGCTGTGAAATATTTTGTACTTCTTTACAGCAGCTTAGTTTTTGTGTCCGAATATTTCTCAGATTATTGTTCTCATTGCTACGCTCTAAATCAGCACCAGAGGATGGTAGATTTAGAACTGTAACAGCATCAGTTTTCAAATTGCCTTTCAAAGGACTATTCAATAGTTCTTTTCAAATCTCTTTCATGACCCGAAACGGACAAGAGCATTTCTAACTGTAAATGAATCTGCAATTTTGCAAGTATTTATCCATTTTCTTTTCGTCTCGCCGTTTTTAAGGCTCATAGTAAATCTTTTTTATTTTCACTTTAAAATTTACTCTAATTATGGTGTAACTCTGTACTCAATGACCAGTCAATAATAAAAATTCACTTTGCCGGAAGCAACCTGGCTTTCGCTAGTAACCGCAATTGCAACACAATACATTATGGCGTGTCTGGGCTACTGAGAGTTGGTTGGGTTCACTCCGATGACAGCGGCGCGGCCTGTTATCTCGTTACCCCACTCTCTGTTCAAGAGGCTATCACGCGGAACTTGTAAGCTACAGCTAGCAACTCTACAAAAAGTCGTATTAACAGGTTACACCAGTTCGACCAATCATGCGACAAGTCAGCTTCTAGCTGTTAACCATTGCTACCTGAGTAATGGTAAATAGGCTCTTGTATGTGCAATAACGTCAGCTGCCTGTTCAGGTCACCATAGCTCATGATGTGCGCCCTGCTGTACCGCTCCCAAGCTGCACCAGTGCATGATGCGTTGGCATGCGATACTTAGCTGCCGAGCAGTGCATACAGAGCGGCATGGGCAGGAGCGCGCATCTCTGCATTGTGTTGCTGATGTTTGTATACATGAACAAAGTGTGCATTACGCAACAGATAGCTTGGAAGTAAGAATTAAATACACTGAAGATTATATAAGCATTTTAGTCATCACTGAATCGATCGCATAGCAACCAATAAAATCCTTTTCACACAAATGAAAAAGATCTAAAGTCAGTTAGTAAGAAGCTTCTTCAAAGAAGTATCACTCTATATCTTCATCTACATGGTTACTCTGCAATTCACACTTAAGTGCCTGGCAGAGGGTTCATCGAACCATTTTCATACTATTTCTCTACCATTCCACTCTAGAAAGGCGCGTGGGAAAAAGGAACACCTAAATCTTTCCGTTCGAGCTCCGATTTCTCTTATTTTATTACGATGATCGTTCTCCCTACGTATGTGGGTGCAACAAAATATTTACGCACTCGGAAGAGAAAATTGTTGGTTGAAATTTCGTAAATAGATCTCGCCGCAAAGAAAACCGCCTTTTTTCAGTAACTGCCACCCCAACTCGCTTATCATATCAGTGACACTCTCATCCCCATTGCGCGATAACACGAAACGAACTGCCCTTCTTTGCACTTTTTGGATGTCCTCCGTCAATCCTACCTGGTAATGATCCCATACTGCGCAGCAATATTCCAGCAGAGCACGAACAGGCGTAATGTAGGCTGTCTCTTTAGTAGGTTTGTCGCATCTACTAAGCGTTCTGAAGACAAAGGGCAGTCTTTGTTTCACCATCCCCATAATATTATCTATGTGTCTTTCCAATTTAAGTTGCTCGTACTTGTAATTCCTAGGTATTTAGTCGAATTGACAGCCCTTAGATTTGTGCGATTTCTCGTATACCCAAAAATTATCGGGTTTCTATTGGTACTCATGTGGATGACCTCGCACTTTTCTTTGTTTAGTGCTAGTTGCCACTTTTAGCACCATACACAAATTCTCTCTAGATCATTTTGTAATTGGAACTGATCGTCTGATGATTTTACTAGACGGTAAATTACAGCGTCATCTGCAAACAATCCAAGGGGGTTGCTCAGATTATCACCTAGATCATTTATATAAATCAGGAACAGCAGAGGGCCTATGACATTACCTTGCGGAACGCCAGATATCACTTCTGTTATACTGGATGATTTACCGTGTATCACTATGTACTGTGACCTCTCTGAGAGGAAATCACGAATCCAGTCACACAACTGAGACGATCGTCCATATGCACGCAATTTAATTAATAGTCGATTTTGAGGAACGGTATCAAAAGCCTTCTGGAAATCTAGGAATATGGAATGGATTTGAGATCCCATGTCGACAGCACTCATTACTTCATGCGAATAAAGAGCTAGCTGTATTGCACAAGAACGATATTTTATGAATCCGCGTTGGTTATGTATCAATAAGTCATTTTCTTCAAGGTGATTCTTAATGTTAGAGTACAGTATATGCTCCAAAATCCTACTGCAAATTGAGGTCAGTGATATGGTTCTATAATTCAATGTGTTACTCCTATTTCCTTTCTTGAATATTGGTGTGACTTGCGCTACTTTCAAGTCTTTAGGAACAGACCTTTCGTCAAGTTAGCAGTTGTATATGGTTGGTAAGAAAGGCGCTAATGTGTGTGCATACTCTGAGAGGAACCTGATTGGTATACCATCTGGACCGGAAGACTTGCCTTTCTGAAGTGGTTTGAGTTGTTTCGCAACACCTAAGATATATGCTTTTATGTCACTCGTGCTAACAGGTGTTCTGCTTTCGAATTCTGGAATATTTACTTCGTGTCCTTTCGTGAAGAAATTGCGGAAAACTGTATTTAGTAACTCCGCTTTAGTGGCACCATCATCGGTAACATTTCCATCGCTATCGCGCAGTGACGGTATTGACTGTTTTTTGCCACTGGTGTACTTTACATACGAATCTCTTTGGGTTTTCTACCATATTTTGAGAGTATAAGTACCTTATACTAGACGCCTTCTGAAGTGCCCTATGTGCTTCCTCAGGGTTCAAGCTGTTCATCGAAACTGGTTCAGCGGGTTATTCGTGAGAACTTAACAGATTTACTTTCGCGTTTGTAGTATTACTAGGGGTAAAACTTCCAATTACGATATCTTGTTTTTCTGTGATCCAGTTCCATGAAATAAATCCTGCACGGTGGCACAAGTTATGCACAAGTTACCTGTGAAACTACATGAAAGTTCGCTATTATTTTTTGAGATTAACGTGTTCAAAGAGAGAAACAGACAGACGCTACGGGTTTTGATAAAATCTTTCTTTTCCGTGATCCGATTCTGATGAAATAAAGACAGTACGAAGCCCCAAGCTACATTCAAGTTACGTGGGACAGCCCCATGGAAATTCTTCTAATACGTTTGGAGATCATGTAACGTCCCCTTAGAAAAATTTATAAATTACTGTGCTGATAAACCTCTTACATTATTTGATTTTCAAACAGCTGAACAAAACTGAACGTACTCAGACACTCACTAAACTGACACACAATATTTTTGGCGCAACGCAATCTGACTTTCAGTAATTGCTACAAAAGAATGACCCTAACTAACAATTACCTATACGTTTCATGAATCACTTACCTCACAAAAATCTTCGTTACTCGAACTACTGCAATACAGCGAGCGCCACTACTGCCAGCTAAATAAAAGATTCTAGCTACTGAAGGCACTAACTACTGATAGGCATAGTTAGCAAATGAAAGATTTTGATAAAGAACAAACAATGTATTTACCTTAATAGTGTTCAAAAGTCATAATAAATATATATATATCAGTTCATGACATCCAGTATCACAAATTTACTGTCTCTGTCCAGATCATCCTTTCTCAAAACTCCGCCATCTCACTCCCCACATCCATCACTGCTGGCGGCTCACCTCCAACTGCGCAACGCTACGCGCTGTTAACAGCCAGCTGCCCAACACTACAATAGAGAATGTTTCAACAATGCCAACCAGCCACAGCAAGCACACAGCACAGTCAGTGATTTTTCAAACCTAAACAGCCTACTTACAATCATAACGTTCAAAAAGACAGACAAGACTGTTTAAAAAGAGCTTTAATTCATGATATCTTTTTTTCTTTTTTCTCGTGATCCAATTTGATGAAATAAAGCCTGTGCGGTGCCGCAAGAGATACTCACGTTACCTGCGAAAACCTGACGAAGATTGTGTAGCAGTTTTGGAGAAGCGTGCTCTGAAAGACAGGAGGAGGGGGAGGAGGAGATTAGTCCCATCGATAACGAGTTCATTAGCGACGGAGCACAAGTTCAGAGTAGGGAAGGATGCGGAAGGAAATCGGCCGCGACCTTTCAAAAGAATCATCCTAGCATCGGCCTTAAGCCATTTAGGGAAATCACGAAAAACCTAAATCAGGGTGGTCAGAAGTGGGTTTGAACCGTCGTCGTCCCGAATGCGAGTCCTGTGTGCTAGTCACCGCACCACCTCGCTCGATAACGGACCAATACGTCAATTTTACAAATTTATTGTTAGTATAGTAGATGGGTACAGGATTATACCGAAATTGGAACAGAGAGTGAGAGATTTGTTTTCGTCTGCCTTGTACACCTTTTCTTCTTTCTCTTATTGGTATGTTAAAATTAACTTATTTTCCCAAAACACAGTGGAATTTACACAATTACACCTCACTTACATGCTAATACAGTTCGGATTGCGACATAATCCTAACACAGTCTATTATTAATCTATCACTTGCGGACAAGTAAGCTGAGTAGTTTATCAGAAAATAAAAAGTGTGATTATTTCACTTAAGTTGTTGCGAAGTCATACTAATTCTCATTTCATCCGCTGCCGATAACACTTATTTCATTTCGTGTATCGTACTAGATAAGAATGTCCCGCAGGTTAGCTATATTCTACGCTTTGTATGCTATTTACCAAAAATTCGTTTCGTTATCATCAAAGGCTTACGAGATATACGGGAAGTTATGAATGTTCACTTCTACTGTATCATTTGCCGAGACGGTCGGAAATCACTGCACTACGTACAATCAATTTTTTCAAGATAGGCTATAGATATAGTTCTCCTCTCCAGTTTCAAGAAAACATCAGAATGATAGCTCCATTTCGTACATAGCACTAAGTAATCTTACATGCACCAAACTCAAAGTCATAGCGACCCCTACTTTTCATTGCGAACTAGTCGAGATTCGCACCGTACCTTACTTAACACTTAATAGAGAGAACGATTTTTAGAACTTAACACGAAATATGTGCCTGGCACACACATTTACAGGAAAACCCAATAAACGTCGCTTTTTTGGCAAAGAGGTATCTTAATACATTAACATAATGAGCAGTCTCAACAATAATTCATTAAACAGCACCATCAAGTAAGGATTCCAATAAGTACTATATTCGTAAGTACTCGCATAATGGAACTCTACAAAAATACGAGAACTGTGTTTATGTCATGGATAAGTTTCAAATTCACAAATATTTTTAGTGAACTAATACATTAAGCAACTAACACACATTTTCCTGGAACATTATATGCATACATGTCTATCGCAATTCACATACCCAAGTGCAGTGCAGTGTTCCTGTTGTGCTGGTTAGGACAGAGACTGCCGTTCTTCTTTCATTTCCTACAGGTCAATGAATTTGTAGCTATATTGCTGATGTACTTCAATCTTGTTCTGTGCTGCTCAGCATCTGTCTATTTCACAACAGTTCTATGAATATATCATCAAACATCATAGACCAAGTATCTTCTGTTTTTAGGGGTATCACCTAATTTTTAACAGCTTTTTAAGGCAATCCCTAGGGGCTACCGGATACGAAATATTCCGAGTTGGAACGAAACTAATGAGAAACAGTGAGATGAATTTCTAAAACGCAGTGATCTACTTCACAACCGCAGTACTGTCAGCCGTACTAGATGGATAGGGACTGTTGAGTCACTCAACTTTCAAACATGAAGTAGGGAAGCATGATCATTATTAAGGAATTTCGTTGGAAACGAAATTAAAGTACGGATCAACAGTCATACATCAGCTAATAAGTTTGCATCATTTTTACTCTCTGCATCAAGGACCCCAGTGGATAACTCATACAATATATATCAGACACAAATATACACTCTAAATGAATACTAAAGAACAATCTGAGTCCTGAAGAACTTTACTTGAAAGAATTCTATACAGTTGGTCTAGTGATCTTTCAGAACCTTCCTATTGAGCAGGCTGAATTCCGACTAGCACGGAGCTACGGTGATAAGATCTAATCTTTAATAACATATATTGAAGAAAGATACCGAATGAGGCAGAAAATATCAGACGCTTTCGTTCATCTATCAAATGACACTGTTTGAATGTATGGACTGCTTCATAAAGTAGTTGATTAGCGTCTGCTGCTTCGATCACGTGAACTGTATGGCCTGCACACATTTTTTTTTCTTTTTTATCCGAATTTTTAGGTTCTCTACAAATTACACTTTCCAAACTTTTCATGCTAATAAAGGCCATAGAACAATGGTCTCTTCCGAATGTACTTCTGAAAAAAAAATTCTGGTAGCAAGTGTCTAAGATTTTTTAAATCATGCATTTTGCGGTGATATTTCCATAGAAACTATTATCCCCTAACACATATTTCTTTACATCGAACTGTAGTGAAATACCAGTTTTCATAGATTTAGCTTTAAAAACTTCTTAATATAACTTAATATTTTCTTTAAAATTTTCATCTCCAATTTCACCTCCTTAGGGGTAGAGTGTCCAAAATATGTTAAACACATATACTTTTTTTTATAACAGAGAAGCCAAATACAAATTTTCATAGACGTAGCTTTAAACATGTTTTACTAGTTTTTCAGTAATGATTTATCTCAAAAAATCTTTTAACCTCTGTTTCACACTCATGGAGGGTAAACTTCAAATAACCCTGGAACATGTGTTTCTTCTATTTCTGAGTGAGAAACAAAATAGCAATTTTCGTTGTTCTAGCTTCCAAACTGCCTTAATAGCAACATATTTTGAAAAAGCATTTCGTCCGCTATTTCAACCCCTTAGATACGAAGTATCGAAAAATCCCTTCTTAAACGACGCCTAACGTGGATGATCAACACCCCCTGCAATTTCCTGTTTTCTATCCTTCGTGTTTTGTGTTGGTCGACGATGAATCAGAGAGTCAGTCTGTCAGTCGAGACATTGCCTATTGTATATAAAGACTATTACAACATGTACCATGCAGATGGGCAACAAAACTAATTGAAAACATGATAGCTGATGATTAATTTCCCTCTTACGTTTCTCTGTTATATTCAGTAAATCAACGAGAAAAGCTATAAATATGCTGTGTTCTAAAAAGAATTAAACTGCATCAAGACACCCTCATGATAAAAGTCTAATTCAATAGAACAAAACTAACTGTAACACGAGCCAGCCCAAACTATCATGCCTTGGCAAGATCTTTACGCGCTTTTGAGTCTGATGCTCACTGCGCCTAAGAAGTCCTGTGTCTTACCGAAGGAGCATTTCGTGATTGCCACGAAAGAGCTTAAGCCTCCAGTGAGGGTAGACATAAAGAGAAATCCAGTTAAATAAAATTATTCAGTGCCACACATAATCTGTAGAATCGTGAATTCACAAAAACTAAGATGAGTGTCGGAGTAAGTAAAAAAAATGTAAATTTTAACAACGTTAGAAGGTCAAAATTACTTTAATTGTTCAGTTTTAGATGTAGGGGGTACTAAATCGATATGGTGTTAAGACTTAAGATGATACAGTTAAGAAAAAAAATTCCTTTTGGAAATTTATGGTAAGGTCTTATGGGACCAAACTGCTGAGGTCATCGGTTCCTAAGCTTACGCACTACTTAGTCTATCTTAAACTAACTTACGCTAAGGACAACACACACCCATGCCCGGCGGAGGACTCGAACCTACGACGAGGAGAAGCGCACGGACCGTGACAAGACGCCCAGACCGCGCGACTACCCCGCGCGGCATATAAAGTTAAGATTTTCTTAATGGTTTTCGATCTAGAAGCTTATAGCTCGGTAAGAGAAAACGTAAAACGCAAAGCTAACACAGTGTTCATCTTCACAAAGCTGTCACTTTGACTGAGACAGCGAGCCAGTACTGCTAAAACTCCGGTTACACCGTATGTTACTCCGTAAGTGGGTCACTTATCGGAAACGACAAGGAAATATCAATTTAATTTAGCAAGACAGTTATGAACCACACCAGCAAATTAATCGATGGTCACCTAGTTGCCAAACGCATTCTGCAGTGTTGCCGATTCTCCATTAGGCTAGCGATAGCCAATGTATCGAGCTGGCAAGCAGTTAGAAGGCTCTCCTTTCGAAAATGCTGCGAGCCTGCTGCTACCGCATTGACTGGAGCCGAAATATCTTAAGCATAGCCCAACGAGTTTTATTTGCATTTCTGTAACTATGATTTTGATCTAAAGCATAGTTACAAATAATGTTCAGGCTTCCCGACTGCAATTCAAAAAGCAACAAATAAAGACCAGAGGGAATTATTTGGAGAGTCCAACTGTTCAGTAGCGGTCGTAGTCATTTTAGTTTTTTATGTCTTATGTGTACTACGAACTTGATACAGTTAACATTACGAATAAAAGTTACTCTTTTTAATATTATTACATACAACATTCTTCCTTAAGAACGTTGTCATTGGCACCATCTCTAACATATAATAACACCAACGGAAAGGCAACATAAGCACTGATTACAGAGCACTAACATCCACCAAATATTTCACAAGCTGCAAATAACACGCCGTTTTAAATCGGAAAAGCAAACAGTGCAAGGAATTATTTTTTAATGACCGAAAAACAGTACTCAGAAAAACATGAAACAAGTG
Organism: Schistocerca nitens; assembly: GCF_023898315.1. NCBI lineage: Eukaryota > Metazoa > Arthropoda > Insecta > Orthoptera > Acrididae > Schistocerca > Schistocerca nitens. Next base: position 1,044,711,663 of record NC_064615.1, on the reverse strand, counting down.
AATGAGCACAGCCCAAGTTGGATAATTTTAGATAATGTGGGAGATTACGTCGCTGATTATCAATTTCTTCCAATAACCTAACACAAAAGCGCTATAAGGTGTACACTGTACTAATACAAATTAATTGCAACATACAACAAAGGCTTCTACAATAAAACAGCCGCGTGGGGTAGCCGCGTGGTGTAAGGCGCCTTGTCACGGTTCGCGTGGCTCCCCACGTCGGAGGTTCGAGTCCTCCATCGGCCATGGGTGTGTGTGTGTGTGTATGTTGTCCTTAGCGTAAGTTAGTTTACGTTGGATTAAACAATGTGTAAGTCGATGACCTCAGCAGTTTGATCCCATAGGAACTTACCACCACCACAATAAAACAAAATACCCATCACACAGTCGTTCCCGAATCGTCACGAAGTAGTAAGATATTATGCAGATTTGGCACAAAAGCCGTCTGTGGCTAGTGCAGTCCACGATTACACTAAAGTAGTCTCACATGTCTATCTTGAATGTGTCGAAATGTAACAATGCACACAGACACATAACGAAATCCAACTAACAAACTATTCAGTGTAGCTGTTTCTTCACAAAAAACCAAAAAGCTGAGGAAGGACGTTCTATATTGAAAATAAACAGACACGTGTTTCGGCTTTTTGATAAACACTCTCCAGTGTTTGAAAAATATCAAGGTCATATGCTGAAGGAAAATCGTATTTTCAATGGTATACGGCCAAAGAGCGTCTAAAGACAAACATTTTACATCAATTATTTTATATTAATATACGAGGGTAAGTCAATTATTATCCGCAATTTAGTTATATTTTTGTTTATTTTGGTAGTACTGTCGTTTTACGTTGCCGACGCATGCTTTGTTTATTTGTTGTTATATCTTTGCAATTTTCAAGCTGTTGCTTAGTTTCGTTATCGCACCAGTGCTGTTAATCATGGATGCTCCGCTGTCTATTTGCACCAAAGAAGAGCAACGTTCAGTGATCCGTTTTTTGTTTTCGGAAGGCATGTCAGGGGCAGAAATTCATCGACGATTTTCGGTACACTACGGGAACAGTGTATTGCCACAACGGAGTCTCTACGAATGGATTGAAAAATTCCAAAATGGTCGACAAGTGTCATGCACGATGAAGGAGCCGAACGACCGTTTACCGCCACAAATGAAGAAAACATCGAGCGTCCACCTGAAATGATTCTCTAAGACAGACGATTAACTACTGAAGAAGTGGCACATCGTCTGCAAACTAGCCACGGTTCTGCCTACGAAATGATCCACAAAAGACTTGGGTTTCATAAAGTTTGTGCAAGATGAGTCCCAAAAAAACTGACAAATTTGCATAAACAAACGCTCTTGGACATCTCCAAAATCATTTGGATCGCTATGGTAACGAAGGGGATAACTTCTTAGACAGAATCATTACTGGTGAAGAAACATGGATCCATCATTACGAGCCGGAGAGTAAGCGGCAGAGTATGGAATGGAAACATCCAAATTCGCCGTGCAAGAAAAAGTTCAAGACCCAACCGTCCGCTGGAAAACTGATGCTTATGGTTAATAGGGACGCATAAAGTCCAGCACTGGAACATTATGGGGAAAGGGACCCAACAATATACAGTGTGCGTTAGAGTAAGATGCTTACTGCCAAGCTAAAGCCTGCAATTCGAAGGAAACGCCGAGGATTCGTGTCAAAAGGTGTGTTGTTGCACGACAATGCCCGTCCGCATACTGCTGCCCACACTGCCGAAACACTACAGAAACTCAAATTTGAGGTATTGGATCATTCTCCTTATAGTCCCGATCTTGCCCCTTCCGACTCAAACAGGCATTAAGGGTCCGTCGATTTGCCTCAGACGAAGCAGTGAGAGAAGCGGTGCATTCCTGGCTCGCAGCTCAACCGAGAACCTTCTTTTATGAGGCCATCAGGAAGCTTGTACAACGATGGACCAAGTGCGTTGAAACGCAAGAGACTATGTCGAAAAATGATGTTCTTTTAAGTTTCCTGTTTGATTACAATAAAATTTTGTAACTACTTTGCGAATAATAATCGACTTACATCGTAAAATGCGGTATAAAGTTAATAATCTTCGAGTTATTAACGTTTGTGAATTTTCATGCTGTAAGTCAATCGCTCTGCGACCTTCTTAGAGCAAGTTCGATGCTTGAGTGATTCAGTTCCGCCTCGAGCGCCGAGCGGGACGGTTGCTAGTTTAACGCCTCACCTCACCGTCGCGACCTCCTGGGCAGCTTTTCCTCAGTATTGTTTGTGTCTTCATGTGTGTCACATCGTTCTTTAGTCCGTACCGTTAGTTGTTGTGTGTGTGTCGGTTCAGTTAGTAGCGGCGTAGTCCGCCATGGATTTCAAGAGGGTTCCAAGAAAAGTTACAGTCAGCTTTAGTTTCGATAAATCCACGTGTTCCGTGCAGCTCCGATCTTGGGAGATTCATGATTGGCTAGATGACACAATTCATGTAACATCTGATCAGGTTCATAATCTCTTTTCATAAAGTTTTTGGATCCACTACCAATAGGTGGGTTGCTTTTGCGTCATGGTTCTCAAATTCCCTTTAAGCAACGTGATGATTACATTAGTACGGTTCTTCCTGCTGACGCGGAACAGGATTATATCAACGTCCGAGTGTTCAAGCTCCCACCGGAAGTTGACGACAATTTACTTATGGAGGTGTTGCTCCCTTATGGTGATCTGAATAGTATACGAGGCGAACCTGCTCCTCTCAACAACGGTTGCAAAGATATAGCGGAATCCGGTCAGTGGAGATGGCAGTCAAACGTAACATTCCTTCCCATCTACAGGTCTGTCGTTCCCGCATTCATATAGCGTATGGTGAGCAAGTGGGGACATGCTTTTTCTGGAATGAAAGTGGTATTTGTATTGAATTTGCTGTCTGAACAGTGTCAAAAATTGACGTTAGCTGATCTCGCTTCTACTGCTCACGATGTTGGTGCCACGTCTTCCCCGGGATGCCGTGGAACAACAGAGAAATGTGTAGTTTACTGCTCCCGATTTTCCGCCTTTGGTCCCGAAATTGTTGTTGCCAAGCCACCGTGTCCACAGTGCAACAAAAGAGACGTGGTGTGTAGGATGGTGAGGAGTCGGATATGTCTACTCCCCAGCTACCACTCCACGAAGTAACTCTGGCGGTTGATGTATCCTGTGGTGCTGAGTCCTGCATTCCTGACGGGGTCGATAGCGCGGAAACAGCTACTGAGATCTCCAGTGTTTCTCCTAGTAATCATCCCGGAGATAACTCATCCGGATCCACCCAAGGGTCTGGATGTCGTTCTTCTGATGTTCCAATGATTGAACAACAGCAAACTGAAGTGTCCCTGAAATTACCTGTTCCCTTTATGTCACCCATTCAGGTGAGGTCGGAACGACCAGCTGTTGTCACGCCAGTGGAGGCGATTGGTGGTTATGAAATCCTACCCACCGAGCATACTGGATTCGCATTCGGGAGAACGACAGTTATAACCTGCGTCCGGCCATCCTGATTTATGTTTTACGTGATTTCTCTAAATCGTTTCAGGTAAATGCCGGGATGGTTCCTGTGAAAAGGCACGGCCTCCTTCCGTCGCCATCCATCCCTAATCCGATGGGACCGATAACCTCACTGTTTGGGTCTCTCCCCCAAATCAACCAACCAACCAAATCCTACCCGTTGCTCCAGATACTGTGATGCCTGACTCTCTCTTGTTTGTCGGTCTGAATTGCAAGGTTCCCATCCAATGAAGTGGAGATCTGCGGCTCCTTGTTTGTCACCTACTTTGGTTTATGTCCAAGAACTGCCTACGTCCCGACCGCCGATGCTGTACTGCCTCGTAGACATTGGATCCAACCTGAAAGGGCGGTGGCTCGTAAAAAGTAGAAACAAAGATTTCATAGGCGGGGGTGGGTGACACCCGCCGCCCTCCGCCCTCCCCCACCCTCCACCCTCCGACTCCAGTGACGGCAATGGATCTTGACGGTCATTGATGACGTAATTCGGTCGGTCAGTACTCTCGAATTTCGTTTTTTGTTATTAAGGTATGCAGGCTAATAAGTTTCTTTCTTTAAATGTTGAAAGGGTGGAATAGGATCTGCGACTGACTTCACTGTGTCAGCTAATGATTCCTGCGCAGATGTTGCACTACTACAAGAAGTAAAAATTACTCACTTTTGTCTCCCTGGCTTTGGCACTGTGTTTAATGTGGCTCCAGAATGTTCCATGGGGACTGCTTTGTCTTTAGGGAGCGCATTCTTTTTCTTCACCTCACCTTTATCTCCCTTTACGAACCGTCCGATACCGGTCGCACTTTGGACCCTTCCCGATTTTATAAGGATAAGGTGCTTTATTTGTTACGGAAAAGTCCGCAGAATATTTCGATAGGTGGTGATTTTAATTAACTGTGTGTGGCTTCCTGTAGATCAGTTTCCTAATTTTACTTTCTGTCAGGAATTGCAAGATTTAGTTCTTTCCTTGAAACTGCAAGATGTTTGTGTCTATAAATATCCAACTCTTATCACTTATATCTACTTCACTGCTGCTTCTAGCAGTAGGTTCGAAAGATTTTATTTATCTGATAGGATGTGTGGTTCAAAATGGTTCAAATGGCTCTAAGCACTATGGGACTGAACATCTGAGGTCTTCAGTCACCTAGACTTAGAACAACTTAAACCTAACTAACCTAAGGACATCACACACAGCCATGCCCGAGGCAGGATTCGAACCTGCGACCATAGCGGTCGCACGGTTCTAGACTGAAGCTTCTAGAACCGCTCGGCCACTACGGCCGGCAATTAGGATTAGGAAATAGTATACTTAGGGTGTATTTTTATACTACGTATGACGATGAAAATATTATGATTGTAAGATATTATCATATTAACCGAAAAACTCATCTCATGAGAAACACCACGACCAAGAACCGAACACGGATCAATATGTTGACAGTGTACTGCCTTATCTGCTCGACCGCCGACCTCGCTCTACTAAGCAACTAGAATGATGGATGCCCTAGATATAGCATAAAAACACAAAAACGTTAATAGCTCGATCATTATTAACCTTGCTCTCCCACATTATATTAATAAAAACTGCTTGTTTTTAGACCGTTTTTCGATTTATATAATTGAAAATAAGATTTTCCATCATCAGCTGAAACTTCGATTTTTTTTTTCAAAAGCTAGGAAGTGTGTACCAAAAAGCAGAATTACGTATCTCTTTATTTTTAGTATAGAAAATTATTGCAAAACTAGATCAAAATCGGTAACGCGCATCTCAGACCCTCCCCTTGTGAGTCGTATGCCCTAGTATTTATCTGGACCGAATTGGTCCCGCCCAGGAGGTACTCGAACATCACTGCAACACCAGCAGATATTACCCTGGAGTCCGTTACCACAGTGCAGTTAACAGCGCTACTGTTCGACTGTGCAACAACCACGTGCCATTCCATAAAGAGCTAACAGCCTGTTCTCAACACCTTTTCTAAGTGACACGACTTCTCTCCAGTCGGAACGTTCACCTCCATCCGCAGTCTGTCCTGCACTTCACACTGTTCATATAACATGTCAAAGAGGACGCCTTACCTTGTGATATCTTTGACACAGCCGCTGTCGATTGCAATAGTGCCAACCATTGGCACAATGTAAATGTAAATTTGCTAATTTGAAGCATGTTGCTACGGGATGGTAGATCCGTAACTGTTCGCTACTGAGGAGACTGGATAATCTTTTATTTCATCCGTCTGAGTTGTACTGATATAAAATTTTTTAACAGAAGCTATTCATGCCGTTTGGTAGATTAGATTAGAGTTGATTAGATTTACTTTCATTCCAATTGATACGTAGTGATGAGGTCCTCAGGGATGTAGAACACGCCAGAAAAACAATAATACATAACAAATATTTACAACTGAAACAAATAAGCTTATGTAACTTCCACAGGTCACAAGTGGAATGATCCTCATTTTTTTTAATGAACACTATATGAAAGAATCATTTTACAAACACTCGTTTACTAAGATCGCATTAATGCATCGAATTTGATATTTTTTTGAAAAAAGGTTTTTTTGTTTATAAGGTAATACACATAATAGAACTAATACAATACTTATTTACAGTGAACACATTACTGCACTGAAATGGTGCAGAAATTAGATTGTACACACACACACACACACACACACGCACGCACACACACACACACACACACACACACACACACACACACACACACACACACACACTTATATACAATGAGCTCATTACTGCAATGAAAAGGTGCAGAATGCAGAAGTTAGATAGTACTTCAGTTGGTTCTACTGAGAAATTCACCAATCGAGCATAAGGAGTTGGCCACCCACAAATCCTTTAGGCTTCTCTTAAACTGAATTTCATTGTTTGTTAAGCTTTTTGTGGCTGCTGGCAAATTGTTGAAAATGTGTTTTCCTGAATAATGCACTCCCCTTTTGTACAAGAGTAAATGACTTTAAATCTTTGTGAAGATTATTCTTATTTCTAGTATTGATTCCATGAATTGAACTGTTGGTTTGAAAAAGGGATATATTTTTAATGACAAATTTCATTAAGGAATAAATATATGGGGAAGCAGTAGTTAGCATCCCTAGTTTCCTAAACAGGTTTCTACAGGATGTTCTTGAGTTCGCACCACATATAACTTTTATTGGACGTTTTTGTTCCCGGAAAACTGTAGCTTGGCTTGATGAATTACCTCAGAATAATCCCGTATGAGATTATGGAATGAAAGTAAGCATAGTATGCCAGCTTTTTCATTTTTATATCTCCTGTGTCTGACACAATTCGCATTGCAAATAGAGATTTGTTAAGACGCTTCAGCAGTGCTGTGGTGTGCTCCTCCCAGTTGAATTTATTATCAAGCTGTAATCCCAAGAATTTAGCAGTTTCCACTTGTTCTATCTGCTTGTCATCGCAGGATAGGCATATACTCGTGGGACACCCCTTACAAGTTCTGAACTGCATGTAGTGTCTTTATTCTAAGTTTAGACACAAAGAATTGGCTAGGAAACAGCGATTAATGTCCAAAAATATTTTATTAGCCGGTCTTTCTAAGACTGCACTTGATTTGCTATTTATTGCAATGTTTTTATCATCGGCAATCAAAACAAACTTGGTATCTGGTAATGTTACTGATGAAAGGTCATTGATATACACCATATTGTGTGACTAGTTACGATTAGTAATAAGGGGTGTTTCTTGAGAATGGGCGTGTCAGCCCGAAACCAGTAACCAATACAGCAAAAATTTTATAACAATGCAACTGAGACGGATGAAATAAAAAGTGTCAAATTTTCTCAGTAAACTTAAATTTTGATGTTATTTGTTACATATCCCAAAACACCTTTTTGTCTAAAAGGCGTGGGAATGAAACAAAAGTAGTGTCTTGGTTCAGATATCAGAATCTACCGCTAAGCTACTTAATTTGTCTACAGAAAATTGCTTTAAACTTCTGCGAGCTGTAGTGACAAGAAATTTGTACAAAATACATTTTTAATGCTAGCAGCAGAATAGTAAAATACTTCTGAAAGTTGTACGAGAAAAGCATACTCACTGTTTCACCGTGCTCCGTTTATCGGGTGTAGAGACCATAGGTGAACTCCCTTAGCGAAGACTCGCTGAAGTTTTGTACCAGCCGTGTTCCCCGTTGCAAATGAGCACACTACGCTACTTTTATCGCAGCCCTTCCCCTGCGACTACGCTGAATGAGGACAGACTGCAACGTCTCCCTCATCGGCCGTTATACCTCCGACTCTGTTGCAAGTTTTCATAGTTTGCCAGCTATCAGCAAAGTCCTCAGCAGTTTTATGGAAGTGTAAACTAGGTTGCATAGCTTCTGCTTGGAGAAGATATTACTCATAAACGTAAAGTTTTAGACAGCGGTTATTCAGATTGATGGTAAATTCGTGAACGACGGGGCCCTTTAAGGAAGCTTCGACGACGGGTGGATCTGAGATGAAGCTGCCGCGAAAACGGTATTACAGGAGTAAAGCTACAGTGCGCAGATATATTTTAATAATTAATTTCATCTTTTAGAAAGGATCACTTCAGTGTATTTTGGTCCAGAAACCAATGATCTTCAAGAAAGGATTACTTTAGAGTATTTTGGTCCAGAAAAATCTGTTCTAGGCACTACTGAAATACTACAAAATTCAGTAATTGGTGGAGGTTATTTAGAAAAGCATTTCTTCAGAGATTTTAATATGATCTCATCGCTTATTTTCATTAATTCAACAAATCACATCGTTGAGGGAGAGACGAAGTTTTGCAGCATCAGGTCGTGTTATGCTATAATGAAAAGCAAAAGCCAAAGAGTTGGTTTAGTTACAATAATTTTATTGAATCTACTCGTAACAATGCTATCTCTGTTTAACTTAAAGCGCTTGCAGAATGAGTAATATCTCTGTTCGTGTGTGATTACCACAGCCATCTGCATCATGTGGAAAGACGTGATGGAGGAGTGTTTATGTTTCTTCGAGTTCTGTTGGCTACTCTCACCTGTACATGGATGAAATCTTCATGGACCACATATTTTTTCACTAAAACCTTGTTAGCTAAATAATTATTACAGCTGTACTGATATGTTGGCAACTGCATCTTATTGTTAAAAGGGGCTGTTTGAGTGGCATCCCATACTGATTTACACTTGATTTAATAATACATCGTTCGACATTTGGTGCATGTATGTAGTACCTTAGTATGTCCATAGGTGGCAGGACAATCACTAGAGTCATAATTCCTACACATTATAGCCCATTTTCCAAACTCCTGTCATTACGTGAGCAGAGAACACAGACCGCGATCGTCAAGGATAGCGCTGCACAACGTAGTTTCTATGGAGGCGAGGAAGTAAACAATGCAGATTACACACGCGATTGGTGAGTGTGTGTGGTGAGCGTGCGCTGTCACGAGAAAGCTTATACATCTGGGCAGATGGCTGGAAAACTAACTGTATATCAACGGAGAAAGGAACCAGTTCCGGATTGAAAGTGACTGTGGTAATTCTAGTCAACATTTGAAGAGAGGAAAAGAACATTCAAGACATGTCTCGTAATACAAACCTTCGTTCGTCGCGTGTTTACAAGTTGTACATGTTATTGTGTTCTCTAGTACTAGTACATTAAAATGACCTTTTCTTTCCTTCCTTTCTTAATGTGACAATTGCCTTAAACGTGTGTTTGTGGCGATATCAGGTTTTTATTTTCGCAAGCCTTATTTTCCGGATATGCAGCTGCACGTATCGCATAGTCACTTTGCGTATTTGTATACGTGAATAGCGCTGCTGCTGTTTTCTTTAGAATACAGTGAGCAGTGACATCGGACAAATACAGTTTATAAAGCTTTTAAGGAGCAGGAGCCTTCTGAGTGCAAAATGCGGCTATTTAAATAACCTTTAGCAGGCCTGTGTCATTTGTAATAACAGCAAGACGTTCCAATGAATACTTTCGTTTACATTTTTTCGAATGAATAACACACATGTACCTCCTAACTGGTGACTTTGCCTTAATTTATGTTTTTAGAGATCGTGGGAAAGTGCTCATGGTAAGAAATCAGAATTCCTGCTCTACTTTTGATATTTGTAAGCAAATGTTGGTTTTTAATTACTTATGGAGAAATATGAAGGTACTCGTTTCACTATGTCATGGCGAATGATATATAGCTTCAGATCAATGTGAGGATGGTGAGCCAGTCCTTAAACGACTTTTTGGACAGAGCAGAGTATGGGGGCAGGACGCGGGGCTTGTTTCTTGTTAAATTTGCAGAATTGTAGTGCGGGCTGCGAGACCATCCCATCCTTAACAATGACACAGGGTAAGATGTCATGAGTCTGGGAATGACCTTGGAGATAAGGTAGCGTTGATGCTTAAGTTAGCAAAATAGGACGTGTGCAATTGTCTCAGCTGTAATATGACGCTACAGATAAGAAAGTGCTGATGCTGAAATCAGCACTTTTCTGCCAAAACCAGGGCTTCTCTTCTACTTCAGACATCAGGAGGCAGTGCTAAAAGAGGAGCCACATGGGATGAGACTTCTCGGTAGACCAGAACTGATGAGGATGGTTGGAGTGAAGAAAGTTCTGGAGACCCTGGAAACCTACGACAGCGTGGGCAGCGACTGTGACCAATAGAATAGGTTAAACAACTAGGCAACCAACCGACTTTGGTTAAAGCGGCCAATTAAGTAAGTTGATTAGAATTCAAGGAAAGGAAGTCGTATAAATAGCACAACAGTTTCGAAGGACTGTGTTAAGAATAAGCTCCCACACATGCTCACTGTATTCATCCCTTCCAGAAATCCCAACGATCTCTCCAGCTGCATCTCAATCAGTTCGTCTCCTGGGGCTCATGTGTGTTAGTGTTTCTTTTAATCAACAAATCAGCCTTTACATTTTAACTTACGCTACTGACGACACGTGTTTTATGGTGTCAAACGTTCATTTTTGTCAACCACCATATACAATGTTAGAATATGTTTTAAAATTTTTAGATATCATATAGCTGAAGAGCGTCGACTTGTATCTGCTGTAGCCCACCTCCTGCCCATATGAGGAGAGGGGATTGAAATAAATATAAGGGACCAAAATGATATTCATCCTTTGGTTTCCCTCTACAATTTTTACTTTCCAATTCCTGACTAACGATTACTGGATACCTCAGGATGTGTGCTGTCAACTGATTCCTTCATTTAGTCACACACTGTCATACTTTTCGTTTTCCTCCAGTTTTATTCCTCATTAATTACCTGAACTGCGCTCTAATATTCAACATTCTTCTATAGCACCACAGAACCGAAAGCGACTTTTCTCTTCTTGTCTGAATTCTTTGTCGTCCACTTTTTTATTTCTGTACAAGGCTAAAACCCAAATACTTCCAGAAAAGAATTCCTGATACTTACATTTGTATCATACGTTAACAATGTTTCCTGTTTCAGGCATAATTTTTCGCTGTAGTTACTCTCCATTTTATATCTTACCAACTTCGGCCACTTTTTAATTTCCATACAAAGTTGAAATGGAAGTACTTCGAGAAAAAGCTTCCTAACACCTAGATTTATGTCAGATGCTAACAATTTAGTCTGCTTCAGACATAATTTTTTGCTGTAATTAATCTGCATTTCATATCCTGTGAACTTCCACCATTGTGAGTGATTATTCTGCCCAAGGGGCAAGACTCATGAGCTACTTTTAGTGCTGATTTCTTTATCTAATACCCTCAGGATGACCTGTTTTATATCTACTATAATGCTTTACCCTAGTTTTAGATTTATTGATATTCAACTTATAACTTCTTTTCAAGACGCTAATCCTTTGCTGTCCCCGAATTCCATGCAACCAGCAAACCTCAAAGTTATTATTTATTTCAGAAACAATTAGAGGCTCGTTGGTTACATGGGAATTCTTTTACAACTGATTACTCACTTTACAACTGATGACCATTTTTGGTTGATGTACATATCTCTGAAATTAAGAGTAAACATAAATGTGTCATTAGGTCATCTTTATGAACACACATTATTTCAGAAGTTAAATAACGAAAACCTATCACCCATTCGAGGTTCTTTATCTACGTGCACAGTAGGCTATAATGGCAACGTCTAAAAGCTTATCTCGACACTAAGTAAATAAATGGAAAATCGCTATCAGGTAATGCGAACAAATAACATTTTTAAAACACATCATTGAAATATTGTAATTGTCATTGTGCAAAAATTAAAATAATAAAATGTTTAAAATCATACCGTACTCACGAATGAGCCAAGCTTTCAGTACGCTGTTGGTTATACCAGTTACGTTACAAAGATCAATTTCGAACCTTTGAAGACAGACGAAAAAGGGCCTTTCATTCAAAGTGAAACATCAAAACAGCTAAAACTTACATTATTTTTAAAACCAGCACAATACGAAAAATGATAAATATGATGAAACCACACCACGCTTATTGAGAAGTCTGCCCGAATACATGCTGACATATTCTCGTTACGAAATGTAAAATGTCAGTATTGAAAATACAAAAACTTAAAAGTTGGTCAAAGCATGTTTGTCACTATTTGAAGCCATAAGAACACTAACCACCGTGCCTTCATGTCGACGCCAACGAAAACTGGACAGTAACAGCTATTATAATTATTGTTCATGTAATAAGTACAGAAAAGTACTTAATAACTGCGATTCGTAATATAAATGTCACATTCACATAATCTGAGTCACGTGTACATCAGAGCACATGTATCAGAAGGTAATCATTTAAAGAAGGATTAAAATCAAGGAATATAATACACACATTTTAAACCAAGTGAGTCAGGATGAAAAGTACTGTAAACTAGTAACTAAAATGGTCATTAAAGGTCGGTGGTGTGCCGTAGCTATTGAGGCGCCACCTGTCTGCGTCCGCATGCAGCGCAGTCGATGTCGACGCGCGCGCACAGTAGGCCACGGAGAGGACGGCAGTGCATGTTTCAGTCTTCCGTGCACAACACGCCAAGAAGGGTCCATCGGCACCGGCGATTCAAATACTCTAACGTAGAAATACATTTTATCAAAGTAGGTCATGGAAAATATTGAAAAAGTAGTTCTAATTAAATTCTAGTTTCTCATTTACTGTTAGTTCAGAATTTTTTTTTCTTTACTATAATTTTCTATTTCCTCCAATAAATCGAGCATTCTTCCTTAGCTACAGCGTGCAGTACCTCCATACTACTCTACGTCCAATATCCCGCACTGGATGTCCCTTTGCGGAAATGAGCACACCGAAACATTTTTATTCTCAGAGTATGTGTTTCAAACGAACGATTTGTCTGCCCAGTATAATATTAGTCACAGCCACTGCATTTAACTTAATATACTCCTGAACTAAGAAACTTGTCACGTTTGGGACCAATTCTGTGCCGATGACATGATTTTAATGTATTCGTTGTTCCAAAGCCGATAGTTATTTCTTCCTCTGAAAGTTAATGCCCTTTCAATATTTTACCCTGGTTTCTTTTGCTGCTTGCACAATATAGAGAATGAATGAAATTTACCTTTAGGCTCTGGCGATCTTGCGAAATATTACAAAGACAGAGCGCTATTGGCCACTCTCTGTATAGGTTACGGCTTTGTAATATGGTGAGATGGCTCGATAGTTTGTGGAGCTCGTGAAGTACTTACTTCTAGACATCATATTTTAACTGTTATATTCTCGGAAAAAGTCAGTAGTATATTTAAGCAAGGACCTAAAAATAAACTCCGTCTGAACAGGCCTTGGAAGACCCAACAGCACCGCTCTCCCGGCCGTATGTCAGTTTACGAGACCGGAGCCTCTACTTCTCAATCAGGTAGCCCCTCAGTTTGCCACACACGGGCTGAGTGCACGCCGCTTGCCAACAGCGCTCGGCAGACCGGATGGACACCCATCTAAGTGCTAGTCCAGCCCGACAGAGCTTAACTTCGGTGATCGGACAGGAACCGACGTTACCACTGCGGCAAGGCCATTGGCAAGAGTGGACCTGCTCTCTATTTTATTTGATGGTGAATAGATTGTGGAAAGCATTTTAAAATTATGTGAACTGTCCAGAAAACAAACTAATCTACGAGTAACAGGTTGCAGTTTTTAGTGTGTTTTAATGGCCGACATATCCATTTTTATGTTAACTGTTTGGCAGCCACATGGTGGGTGGTTTTAATTTTGCTAAGGAAGTGAATCTGACAGTTCATAAAACTGAACTGCAGCAAATTTTCGATGGTGTGTCACTGAAGATACATCGCGTAAAAACTCGCTTTCTCCATGTACTGCAGAACCAGGGGATCTGCAATGTAGTGACTTTTTTCCACCACGTACAGGTACGTCAAGCGACGAAGAAGCATTTATGATCGCTCTTGGGACCTTACTATTCCATGCCTCTGGAAAAATGCTAGCGACACCGCCTATCTTGTTACCCACCGTACCTTCCAACTTTCCCAAGCCTCCCTCTGAGGCCTATTGAAACTCCTTGTCGGTAATGTAATATGGGGAAGCTTCAAGTAAACCCACGGAAACACCAAGCCGCAACCTTTGGTCGCTCCACTCGAAGTTTCAGGCGTCCATTCCACTTGTGCATCTACAACTGAACCACCCTTCCAGTTAACGCAGTAAATTATTTAGGACTTGATATGGAGTGCACTTCTCCTTACCATCGAACAAAAAACCCGAAACCGATTGAAATTACTGAAACTAAAACAGGCCTCACCCGTAAATCCGTCACCCGCTCCATCATAACTGGATTTCCGCCTCCCCTAAATTTTGCAGCTCCCTTGAAAACATGGAAGAATATGCACTCCATGTCGCCTTACACATCCGCCTACACTTGCCGAGGCACAAGTCTCGTCGCTGTACCAATTGATCCACTTCCCTCACCTTCTCTTCTTGAAGTCCCTCCAGACCCAATACATGAGTCTGAAAACACAGTCCCTGCATCGAAAGTAATATTCACCAATCACAAACTCGGTACCTTGCTGCGCCACTACATCCATATGTCCCCTTCCATTCATCTCCTGCCGGAACTTCAACCAACTACTACTATCCAAGAATGGAATCCGTCCCTAGATACATCCGTCTTTCCAGGCACAGTCACAACGCTCCAGCTCACGACATCCCTCCATTTTCCTCCCTGGACCTTACCTCCCCCTCTCAGTCACTTCCTGTGGTTGCACAGTACTCCATCCGCATCGCCGGGCGCGGTGACCAAGCGGTTGTAGGCGCTACAGTCTGGAACCGCGCGATCGCTACGGTGCAGGTTCGAATCCTGCCTCGGGCATGAGTGTGTGTGATGTTTTAAGTAGTTCTATGTTCTAGGGGACCGATGACCTCAGAAGTTAAGTCCCATAGTGCTCAGAGCCATTTGAACCATCCGCATCGGTTCAAACTCACCAAGTACATTGCTCAGCTGCAGCGCCATTGAAGTATGACAACTTAACATTATTGAGCCATGCTGGCTCGTATCGACATTTGCTTCCCAGCCTGCTGGCGTGACTTCACTGTTGTGGCGTGCCATGAAGCGGCGACTACGTTCCGTTGCGAGTTTTGCAGGGATCTCTGAATGGAGAGCAAGACTGATCTCTTCGGAGAGGGGGAGAAGGGAAAAGACGACGGTTGGAGCACGAGATGGTGTCCGTGTTGAAATGGTGTGTTGCCTCGTACGCTGGAACCGTTACGGGGGAAGCTTGATCTATTGGAAACCTAGAAGGCTCGGTATTTAGAAAGGTGGCTTTCTGATGCATTCCATTCGTGGGCTAAGTGGATCAGCCCACCGCATTCCTGGCGGACTATGGTGCATTACCTTGGACGCCATGCGCCTGCTGCGAGAATCTACCATTTCCTCAGTCATTTGGCAAGACGCTGAATCGGATGGCTGCTGATGCCGTGAGTTGTTTTGGGGCGGGCCGCCTCTGCCCTCCTCTTGCGTCGCATTACTCTCCGGCATTTTATTAATGTTACCGTGAGTGTATTTGCTTCTGTACAGCCTTAAGCTTTCCCATTTGTAATTGTTCCCCTATTAAGATCTTTGACACTCTAACCAAGTAATTTGTAAAAGTTTCTCGACAAGTTGTGATCAGTACCCTTCACAGTAAGCTCATAGTTTAAGGTTAGTATGCTGAGATAAAGGTTTCGAGGCACGTCACTGTTGTTTAATATTCTGTCCTCCTGGGGTGCTGGTATCATACGAGTTCCTGCTCATTTGTGCTTAACCTTGGGTATTCATTTAAGATATGTTCAGGTTTTAATATGTGTTGGTTTTAGTTATGTTTCAGATGAGTAGGAATTGGTTAGTTACGCGGCGCGATTCAGTCCCGCTGTCTTTCGGGCAGCGCGAGATCTGACACCTTCATTTACCTCTGCGGGCAGCATACATGCCACTTCGTCAGTATCCTACGTTGAGTTTACCTTTCCTTCTGCATCTTTTAGCCGCCTGTTCCCCAATGCCTCACATAGTGAGACTCTGTCTAGCCCCTTAATCGTTTTTGCTGTTGCAGTCTTGTGATATTAAGGACATACTGCCCTTGACTCAAACATTCAACTGCATTTTTGCTAGTTAATTCATTCTCTTAGAAGTGACCCTTCTTAAAGATTGTTGTTCTGAAATTGTTTTGGGGCCCACTGCTGACTTGGTATTGCTTTAGACACAATTGCAAATTTTTTTAACTGTTAGGTTTTGTTAAATTCACGAGGTATTTAGTATCGAATATTTGTGCAACAACTTGTATGTCAATCCTGCAGTTGTCCTGATTGTCATTCAGCACCGCCTCAACTAACGATTTTAAATTTATGATGCTCGCCCTGCTTTTAACACAAGAATTGGGTTTCGAAGCACAGTATTTGAACTCGTAATGTCATTAACTGTTTTACAGTTGTTCGAATTTTTTGGGATAATTAGCCCTATTTCAGTTGTGATTCTCTGCTCAAAAAAATAAATTCAAATGATGAAAAATGATGAATGATACCACAACCGGAGCTTTGCCCTCCACGAAGAGCTCCAATCTTTGTCCTCTTCCTGGGGATTTCAATTATATTCAGTGATTGTATTTTAGATCTAGTGCAAAGAGGTTTTATTTGGTTCCATTTCGCCCTTTCTAGGGTTATTGAAACACTGGGACGTGGCAGGGTGGAGACGTGTAATTGTGATTTTGAATGAGAGCCGCTCACACACTCAACCTTCCCCCCCCCCCCTCCCATTTTCACTACCACCTTTACTTATGCACAATGAGGAGATGAACACAAAGAGAATTAATAAAATGGTCCTGTAAATGAGTAGTGAAAAGAGATGCACAGATGGTATAGTTTAAGGAAGTTACTAATCAATATCTATGCTCAATTCTTATAAAAACAGGCAAGACATGAAATTTTCCTTCTGACAACTGAATGATAAACACATTAACTATCACAAAGAGATTTATTTTATCTAATAAACAAATAAATACGCGATGAACTGAATAGTGCTTTAATAGAACTAGGTACAAAATAATGGTGTTTAAAATAAGTAACTTTCTTTTTTTTTTCAAGTGACACCTACTCTGAAATAGTGTATAAAGTAACCTATTATGAGTGGGTCAATTAAGCGGAATATTAATAAATCCCGACTGTGCGATAATGGCCTTCGTAAATTTGAACGCTGTGAAAAATCCACATGCAAAATCGTGGGTACCGTAATGCCGTATCGACAGCTTACGCTGCTGAGGGCGTCTGATAAGAATTACAGCTCTCTATTACGCCGGCGCTACACATACTTTGCCACCAAGATCTCAGGCAGCGAGTAGCCAACAAACATCTCACCTCTGTACTGCTGGGCTCTCTGATGACCGATGAGCACGGCTAAACCTGATGGTATAAATTCCAGAAAGAATCTAAACTTCCGTCCTGATCCCCGAGACAGTCTTAGTCCTACGTATACGCAAGAGCATCAGTGGCAGGAGACATTACCAATTATTCTCCCTGGCAGTCCAGAGGCTGCTCTTCCCTTCATGCAGAGCACACTGACACGGAAAATTACTTCTTCACGACGCCACCAGGCTCTAATTTCCCAGTCATAGGAGGCCGTGGCAAAATACGCCAAATCTCTTTGTTCATTGAGCTCTGCAAACTCGCAAAAAGCTGGCCAGCAACATTTGTGTATCAGTTATGCTCGTTGCCGCCCATTTTCAATAGCACTGTCTGCCGTCACATCGCGCCTTCTTGAGTTGTCCAGTCAACTCCCTGCATTTCGCAAGACGCGCAACAGTAGCCGCGATAACTCCCGCCAGAAACGAACAAATGTTCGCCTGTATGACAGGCCCCAGTGTGTCGGGCATCCCGTAGTACCAGCTAAGCGAAGCCCAGACGGCAAACATCAATAAAACGTTTAATGTTGGCTCCAGAAAGTCGCGCTCGCCATCGCTTCGTGCCTGATACAAAGGCCGAGAGCCTTAGTAGGTAGGCCACCTTGAAGAGCAGCCATGCGCCACTGTCCACTCCCCCTCGTATCTGCAGGAAAGAACATTAATAAAATGATATCAAATATAAAAAACTGCGAAAAATGGAAGGACACAGGCCACAAGAGGCTTTTAACCTCTCAATATCAGTAAAGGGAAAATATCTGTCATCAGTTCCTCGGTTCGCTCTGTTGATATCCGGTCGTAAGGTTTTGGGACAGAAAAGGAACTGTGTAAGCTGTAAATATTTTTGGTTTAATATTGCAATCTTATCACATAAATACACTCATTTACACAGTTTACAATGTGACAATGTTACGACAGTTGTCAAACAAACGCATCTCGTCCTCAGAAAGTGAAACAATCCAAAACACAACAATGGTAAATTTTAACTAGATGTTTCTTTACAAAACTATTCTTATGACTACATCACGATATTGGCCAGTACGGCGATAAATCATCCGACTCTCGTTCCAAGTTTGGTACTATTTATGATGTCAATAAAGTCTATGGAGGATGGTTAGTTTTGTGACAAGTTGAGCAAAAGATTACCCAAGATCGCTCGAGTTTACAGTGGACAGAAGCTGGTGAACCAACAAGATTACGCCTCTGCTCGCAGTATTTACTTCAGCTGTGATGAGCTGCCGTCTGCATGGCTGCTCTCGTCCTCTGAAATTCCTATAAAAACTAATCAAGCCTTTGCTGATTTTTCCAGCAGAAACCCTCCCTATGTTTCTCGTTATGCGAGAAAACATGTACTCAACCATAGTCTTGGAATTTGGCGATATGCACGCACATGGGCTGGAGCATCGTGCATATTAAAATACCCTCTCAGTCATCGCAAGAACAATGAACTAACTGCCTGGATCGTTTCTCCACAGATGGAGCTCAACGACGCTACAGCTAATATCTAGCTGAATGTCAGCTGCAGTGAACGCAGTGTTCACACAAATTTCTCCTCTGCATCTTACAGAGCGTTATGCGCCTCATTCTGCAGTTGACGCCATTTCAGAAAAGAGTCCCTGAAAATTTCGCTCTTGTCTTTCTCGTAGCCAAACTGTCTCCCCACCTGGGCTCTTTCGTTCTCCACATCTCAGCTTATTTCGACCACTAGGAGCGTTCCTCTTATTTTTGATGAAACTCTCTCTGCCATTCGCAAAGGCTGTACCATTAAACTGTGTCGAAATCTTGGAACTTGACTCCTTCCTAGTTCGCTTCCGCCAATCAGACGTTTTGTGCCCACTCCAGACGCCTAAGAGTTACATGCATACATCACATGTGTACCACTCGCTGTTCACGTGATCAACTGCATCACTGGTTTCGTTCATATCCATTTGGAATTCCGCAATGCAGGTTTCTAAAGCCTCTTTTTGTCCTACTTCTGGTGGGCCATTACTTTCTCTTCAGTATGCGTCACCTGTCCAGTCGTTGACTCCTGCCATGGGATGCCGTCTAAGAAGTTTTTGTGGTGCATCCCATGGTGTGGCCTCTGCTTCTGCCCATACCTGCTTCCACACGAAACGTTTCCTCTCATTGCTAGTTTCACTTTCTGCTCATTGGCATGCATTATGTAGGAGCGGTGTGTTAATATCGTCGATTGAGTTTCATCCTTTTTGCATTACATACTTATAGGAAAATCTGCTCATTACCACCGAAGTAAGTTGGGTGTCATATTCACCTTCCTGTTGCGATGTATAAAACTCTTAAATAAGGTGCGAAATTGACCTTGATTTATTCTGTCACCTCACATGGTACATACTCAGCTGAAATATCTGTGGAAGAATCAGAGTGTCCATGGCTACTTGTCCAAAATGTAATGCATTAACTATTAATCTATTTGCAAGGCAAAGTTCTGTTTTTGTGTCTAGACGCAAATAAATGTGGAGCCACGTGAAGTACAGGAAAGCAATGGATATTTGATGACGAAGGCGTCTGGTACGTTGTTGGAAATTGAAGATAACAGAAGCACTACTGTCAGGTTGAATTAGATTTTAGAAACTCTTGCCTTGCTTGTGATAGCATTTAGTTGTGTTGAGGCTTCCCTGACTGGTTGGTTGATTGTTTGGATGATTCGAGGGAGGGGACCAAACAGCGAAGTCGTCGGTCCCATCGGATTAGGGTATCATGGGGAAGGAAGTCGGGCATGCCCTTTCAAAGGAACCATCCCGGCATTTGCCTGTAGGGATTAAGGGGATTCACGGGAAACCTAAATCACGATGGGCGGACGCGAGTTTGAAGCGTCATCCTCCCGAATGCGAATCGAGTGTGTTAAACACTGTGCCACGGTCCCCTGATTGCACATAAAGCCATTTACTAGTGTAATGCGGACAAACACTGACGTATAAAAATCGTTCGCACATAATCTGTATGGCACTGGCACTGACATGGTACCGAGTTCGACAGTGGCGTATCGAATAATACGTTTACTAAGGTCACTCTTTAAACGCTGCAGATGTCACATTTAACTGCCGATCTTAGCAATGTGACTCCACAGTTCTGAAGCTAGAAATGTACCAGAGATCTACCTACATCACGACCGAAAGTAAGGTTCCTGAATGTCTGATTCAACGAGGGACTTGAAATCACGGTAAATAATGGCGATTACAACGTCCGTCGCCGTGAGGGGGCGAGTCAGCCAGTTATATGAGTTAGTATGGGGAGGCCTGACGCGTAATACCAGCGAATCCTTTTAAGGGCGAAGCGCGACCGGCGAGCGTAAGATAAATGAGAGCGGCCCGCGGCTAGCGAAAGTAGTGGAGGCCATTAATTTTTGTTTAGAGTTGGTCCTCGCCTCTAATTGCAGGTAACAGCGGGTGCCCGGCGGCCGCTGCGCCCAGGCAGGGGGGCGGCACGCTCTTAATTCAATACCGGTTCCTCATTTGCGTCTCCATTAGGCGGCGGCGCCGGCCGCTGCACATGGGGGTTCTCAGCCATGAGATTTCCACCACCTGCGCGCTGTACGAAAAAAAGCAAAAAAAGTAAAAGTAATGGTAACTCCATACGCTAGGTCACTGGTCATGTTCTACACTAAAATTCGTATATGTAATAGGACTTTATACACCAGTGGGATAAGAATTACATGTAGCAGTACGGCTTGTCCAAACAACCGTGATCTTCATTGGTATACTGAGTGAAATACAACGTCTGGATCACAGTCTTTCTTCGGGGGGCCTTCGAGAAGTAATGCAACACTTTTTTTCCTGAAAACAAGTAGGATTTATTGAGGACTCCAATGCACCGTACTATTCCCTCCCTTTCTGGGCTGCAAACCGTATTTTTCAACATAAACTCCATTCAGTGAGACGCCTTACACAACCTTAGTGGGAGGACCTGTATGATACCACTCTACTGGTCGACGTCGGGACCAACGTGTTGCTGCATCAGTAAGCTTCCTATCATCCACGTGCTCCTTCCATGGAGTGCATCCTCCATTGTGTCAGACAGAGGGAAGTCGAAACGTGCGAGATCGGGGCTGTAGTGCGGATCGGGGCTGTAGTGCGGATGAAGAGAAGCAGTTCAATGATGTCTTGTGAGCTCCTCTCGGGTGCAAGGACTTGTGTGAAGCGTTGCGTTGTCATGGAGAAGCTGAAGTTCGTTTGAAGTTTTGCGGCGACAAACATGCTGAAGTCGTTTCTCCAATTTCTTGAGGGCAACGCAGTACACTTCAAAGTTGACAGCTGCGCCATGCCGTGGGGACAATGACTCCTTCAAAGTCCCAGAAGAACGTCGAAGTGAATTTACTGGCTGAGGGTGCGAGTTTGAACTTTTCTTCGGTGGAGAGGTGATGTCGCGCCACCATGGAGTGCGGCTTTGTTTCCGATTAGAAATGATAAACCCATGTTTCGGCTGTGGCCATGTTCGACAAAAAATTGTCACAATCAGTGTCGTAACGCACAAGCAATTCCTTCGTTCCTCTTAATGGTCTCCTGTTAGGCAACAAGTAACCCAGAAGGCATACACCTTTGAGTACCACAAAAAGTGGGCAAGTGTGTCAGCAGTACCAACACAGACGTCCAGATGAGTAGCGAGGTGTTAGTGAGCCATCGATCACCTAGAGCGAGAGTGTTTGTGAGCCATCGGTCACCTAGAGCGAGAGTGTTTGTGAGCCATCGATCACCTAGAGCGAGAGTGTTTGTGAGCCATCGATCACCTAGAGCGAGAGTGTTTGTGAGCCATCGATCACCTAGAGCGGGAGTGTCCGCTCGTTATACGAGGGTTGTCCAGAAAGTGAGTTCCGATCGGTCGCGAAATGGAAACCACTGGGGATATCTGGTAAGCTTTGCACAGATGTGTTGGGCAGTGTCTCTAGTATGTCCGTCGATCGTGTCGCGTCGCTCTTTTCAGTTTTGAGAGAACAGTGAGCACGTAAAAATGCGTAGGGAATAGCGTTTCCCGCCAAGTATGAGGGCCTGGTTAGAGATTTCGCCTGTGTCATGCCGCCCACATAACACAACTGTCGAGCAGTTACTTCTTCATGCCAATTCTCGGCCGCACACTGCAGGGGCAATGAAGACGCTCCTGCACAATACAGTCCGTAATTGGCTCCCCATGAGTCTCATCTCTGCTCTCAAGAACCGCTGGTTATGAACACAAAATTTTTCCATAGACAACACGCTGCAGACCAGTGCAGATAACTGGGCGAAAGTACAGACGGCTGCTTCCTATGACGAGGATATTGGAAAGTTGATACAACACTACGACAACACTCGAAGTTGGAGCGGCGACTACGTAGACAAGTAGGTGGAAGGTGTACCTAACTGTTGCAAATAAAACGTTTCTGGTTTTCACTGTCGTTTCCATTTCGCGGCCGATCGGAACTTACTTTCTGGACAACTCTCGTAACATTGTAGGTGTCACAGATGTGTGCGAGTGGCCGGTATGTGGGATATCTGACAGTTTTGCGCATCCTTCTTCCTATGAAGATAGATGCCTCGCCCTACGACTCATCATCCTTTATATACTGCCAGGTCACCGTAGACGTTCTCCGAGTGCCTATGGATGTTTGCGGTGCTCTCGTTTCCCGCCAAGAGAAACTCAACGACAGCTTCTCTGCTTGGAATGCACCTCCGTCACAGTCGCCATTTTGTAGACATAGTGCCGCCACAGATCGAAACTTCATGGAACTACAGGGGCTGAAGAGGGAATATTCCGCGATGTCCCACAGCAAATTCTGCATTTTTTCAACAGAAATTGGACGAGAAAAAGAAATGTCTTACGTTGCACATTGAACGCCTCTCGGAATTACTGATAATCAGTATCGGTCTGGCTAACAGATCATCTTAAGATCTAGTGATGCAAGACGCAAGGTGTCAGTAGTGACAAACTGTACCTTGCAACATTAAATTATCAAAATAATCTGATAATCAGGTCTTAACCGGTCATCATAGTAAGAAATATACAGGGTGTTTCAAAAATGACCGGTATATTTGAAACGGCAATAAAAACGAAACGAGCAGCGATAGAAATACACCGTTTGTTGCAATATGCTTGGGACAACAGTATATTTTCAGGCGGACAATCTTTCGAAATTACAGTAGTTACAATTTTCAACAACAGATGGCGCTGCAAGTGATGTGAACGATATAGAAGACAACGCAGTCTGTGGGTACGCCATTCTGTACGTCGTCTTTCTGCTGTAAGCGTGTGCTGTTCAAATGGTTCAAATGGCTCTGAGCACTATGGGACTCAAGTGCTGAGGTCATAAGTCCCCTAGAACTTAGAACTACTTAAACCTAACTAACCTAGGGACAACACACACATCCATGCCCGAGGCAGGATTCGAACCTGCGACCGTAGCGGTCGCGCGGTTCCAGACTGTAGCGTCAGAACCGCTCGGCCACCAGCGGCCGGCGCGTGTGCTGTTCACAACGTGCAAGTGTGCTGTAGACAACATGGTTTATTCCTTAGAACAGAGGATTTTTCTGGTGTTGGAATTCCACCGCCTAGAACACAGTGTTGTTGCAACAAGACGAAGTTTTCAACGGAGGTTTAATGTAACCAAAGGACCGAAAAGCGATACAATAAAGGATCTGTTTGAAAAATTTCAACGGACTGGGAACGTGACGGATGAACGTGCTGGAAAGGTAGGGCGACCGCGTACGGCAACCACAGAGGGAAACGCGCAGCTAGTGCAGCAGGTGATCCAACAGCGGCCTCGGGTTTCCGTTCGCCGTGTTGCAGCTGCGGTCCAAATGACGCCAACGTCTACGTATCGTCTCATGCGCCAGAGTTTACACCTCTATCCATACAAAATTCAAACGCGGCAACCCCTCAGCGCCGCTACCATTGCTGCACGAGAGACATTTGCTAACGATATAGTGCACAGGATTGATGACGGCGATATGCATGTGGGCAGCATTTGGTTTACTGACGAAGCTTATTTTTACCTGGACGGCTTCGTCAATAAACAGAACTGGCGCATATGGGGAACCGAAAAGCCCCATGTTGCAGTCCCATCGTCCCTGCATCCTCAAAAAGTACTGGTCTGGGCCGCCATGTCTTCCAAAGGAATCATTGGCCCATTTTTCAGATCCGAAACGATTACTGCATCACGCTATCTGGACATTCTTCGTGAATTTGTGGCGGTACAAACTGCCTTAGACGACACTGCGAACACCTCGTGGTTTATGCAAGATGGTGCCCGGCCACATCGCACGGCCGACGTCTTTAATTTCCTGAATGAATATTTCGATGATCGTGTGATTGCTTTGGGCTATCCGAAACATACAGGAGGCGGCGTGGATTGGCCTCCCTATTCGCCAGACATGAACCCCTGTGACTTCTTTCTGTGGGGACACTTGAAAGACCAGGTGTACCGCCAGAATCCAGAAACAATTGAACAGCTGAAGCAGTACATCTCATCTGCATGTGAAGCCATTCCGCCAGACACGTTGTGAAAGGTTTCGGGTAATTTCATTCAGAGACTACGCCATATTATTGCTACGCATGGTGGATATGTGGAAAATATCGTACTATAGAGTTTCCCAGACCGCAGCGCCATCTGTTGTTGAAAATTGCAACTACTGTAATTTCGAAAGTTTGTCTGCCTGAAAATGTACTGTTGTCCCAAGCATATTGCAACAAACGGTGTATTTCTATCGCTGCTCGTTTAGTTTTTATTGCCGTTTCAAATATACCGGTCATTTTTGAAACACCCTGTAGTAGTGAACCAGACTTTGTTTCATTTAGTAGACCATACATTTTTTTCAGTGTGACACGGCCGGAAATATCGTATTTACGATAACACGATGTATTCTGCCGTGGTCCTATGAATTTCTTGGACAATCTCAACGTTTCGTTGCCGTCTGCGGAGGATATCTTATCCTGGAGGGTCGCTGTAGCTACTATGAATGTCCGATATTGGTCCTACCTCGATAGTGACTGCAACAAAAGTTCGTTTCCACGTGCTTCCGCTCAGAGATGTCAATGTTTTCATACGAGGTCCTCGACAAATAAGCGCCTTGCAACGAACTTATGACGTCACACTAGTCGCTTGTCAGCCATACCTCCTGGCCGCTCGGTTCCGTGCAGAACGCAGGGGAAATCAATATGGCAAAATGTCAATGAAAAGGCACTCTCTAAAGGTCTTACCTTTGACGTGTGCTATCGAAAGCTTCAATGCGTTTTAAAATTATTAAACTCGTATGACATGGTTGCTGACTCCCCACCAGCGGCGTCTGTGTCCGCCTATTATTGCTAGCGCCACAAAGTGTCAAATTCGTATTTTTTAGCACCAGCATAAAAATACCGTACTGTTTCCTTTCCACTGAAACTATTGACGTGTTCTGTGATCTCTATTGTCTCTCTGTACAGCTTGTCGTACTGCTCGGGGCATGCAGATCCTGAGATCATATCAAATCTGGTGGTCTCCTGGCTGCAAAACGTGTTCCACAACAGGTCGTCTATCTGTTTCTGTCCCTCTACAGTTCCACTTAAGTTCTTTCAGTCATTTTCTCACAATTCTCTTAGTGATATCTACAAACACACATCCAAAAGTACGTGGTATTCTGTCAATTTCTGCTTTTTACAGCAGATTGCCAGTGTTCGTGGCCGACCTAAGGCGTTAATGTGCGGGTTTGTAGACTACGGCGATATCGTGTTTCAAAAAATGGTTCAAGTGGCTCTAAGCGCTATGGGACTTAACTTCTGACTTACAACTACCTAAACCTAACTAACCTAAGGATATCACACAGAGCCATGCCCTAGGCAGGATTCGAACCTGCGACCGTAGCAGCAGCGCGGTTCCGGACTAGAGCGTATCGTGTTTCATCAAGATCTTCACTATGCCGTGAGTGACATCGATAATGAACGACAGGATTCCGGTGACTCCTGTACTTCACCAGTGTGATCCTTAAGTGTCGGTCTTAACCCTTAACTCACGAGGTGGGATCTCTCAGACAGCGGGAAAAAATTTCGAACTCGCTGTCCTAGGTCAGTTCTAGCGGAATGCTATATACTTCCACTACCCTCATTATATTGCCAATCCTATACGTTCCTCTGTCTGTTGCATTATCTCCTTATTTGTTTTTTGTTGATATGTGTTACCGACACGAGCTGCGGTCTTCTAAATTGCGCCTTTTGAATTACGTGTCTGTTTCAACGATCCTAAGTTTGATGAAGTTAATTCCGTAGGCTTCTACGGCCAGAGTCAGTCGATATAAAAGTTTTATGGTTATGGTACTGCGTCATAATGTATAAAACTACAACTGCTGGAGAAAAACCAACGTTTCGGCCACGGTTGCAGAGGCCTTCTTCTGGGTCTACTGGTGCGTTCTAGCTATGCAATGTCCCTTATAGTTGGTTGTTACTGTTCATCACGTCATAATTTTAAAAGATAGTTCGTTCCATGGGTCACTTGAGGAAGAAGGAGAGGCAACTTTATTTTAATAGGTTATTACGGAGGAGGGAGAACGTAACCTCTGTTATCTATTGACTCTTGTGTTATGTGCCATCATTGGTAGTTAGCCGAGCGGTTCTAGGCGCTTCAGTCCGGAACCGCGCTGCTGATACGGTCGCTGGTTCGAATCCTGCCCCGGGCATGGATGTGTGTGCTCCCCTTAGGTTAGTTAGGTTTAAGTAGTTCTAAGTCTAGGGTACTGATGACCTCAGATGTTAAGTAACATAGTGCCATTTGAACCATTGGTGGTCACCTTCGAATGAGAAGTTGGCTTTTACCAAATGCCGGACGCCGCCCGCGGGGCGACAGTTACTCGTCAGTTGTGCTCGTGTCTCGTGTTGACAATGCGGTCTGTTGGGCTCTGATTGCTGGCGGCCAAAATGGGGCAAACCTGAGTCCATCCTCTCTTTTCATGTTATTAAGATTTTTAAGCATTTCTATGGCCTCTCTGTTTTCGCGTTTCGTCATAACCGTCTGCTTGGCCAACATACAGGCTTTGCTGAGTTTTATTTCTTTTCCGCAGTCTCGCTGATGTTCTGCCACTGCAGCTTTGTTGTGTTGCCCTAGACGAATATAACGCTCGTGTTCCAGAATGCGCGTTGCTATTGGCCTGCCAGTCTCGCCGACGTATTCCTCTCCACATTCGCATTCCACCTTGTACACGCCTGCAGTGAGCAATGCATCTACCTTGTCCTTAGTGGAGCCAAGCACGTCTTGGATCCTACGACCACTATAGAAGACAGTCTGCACCAAAACTTGGCGAAGGTGTTTGACTATTCGGTCAGTAACATTTTTCACATTAGGTAAGCCCACAGTTGGCTGCAGTTTGTCTGTTTCTTGCTTATCTCTTTTACTTGGTTTCGTCGACAAGGCTGTGTGGGTCGACTTATGGCTGTAGTCATTAGCTAGAAACGTTGTGCCTTGTCTTTTAAGCTCAGGTGTTATGTTTTGAGGATCACTTAGGCGCTGCGCACGGATTGCAAAACAACGGATGACTGAGTTGTTCTGCGCTGGGTGGTAGTAGGACTGGACGTGCAGATACCTGTCTGTATGTGTAGGCTTGCAATATACTCTGTGCCCCAGTGTGCCCTCCATTGTCCTGTGTACTTCGACGTCTAGAAATAGAATTGCAACATCCTTCTCTGCTTCAAGCGTGAACTGTATCTTCCCGTGCATTTTGTTCAAATATTCGTGAAGCTTTTGTAGCTCCGTTTCACCATGAGGCCATATAGCGAAAGTGTCGGCCACGTATCTGAACCAGCAATGTGGGCGTAAAGGAGCTGAACCAAGGCCCGTAGCTTCAAAGGCTTCCATGAATATGTCGGCTGCCAGCGGAGACCCCATTGCTACGCCGACTGTCTGCTCGTAGTATTTTCGTTGCCATCTGAAGTACGTTAAGTCAGGCACAACCCAATCAGGTCGCATATGTCTGGCGCGACATGTTCCTGAAGGATGCGGATAGTTTCGTCTGCTGCCACGTTTGTAAATAGTGATTTCACGTCAAAGCCGACCATGATGTTCGTAGGTAAAATTGTTTCTCCCTTTAGGCGTTCTATAAAGCGCATCGAGTTATTTACATAAGAGTCCGTCTTGCTAACTAGACGACTTAATTTGCAGCCTAGATACTTTGCCAGATTGTAAGTAGGCGAATTGATCCCATTCACTATTGGCCTCAAAGGATAACTTCCCTTATGTATGTTTGGAACACCGCAAATTCTAGGAGAGACTGGTACTCTGGGAATAAGACACTTGGCTCTGTCAGCGTCAATTCTCGAGTCCTTAATGAAGTTGTCAATCAGTGGATGGAGGAGGATGTCAGTGGCATAGATAAAGAAATTGATGAAAAAGACGATTTTAGAACAGCCAGTTTTACTAGCAAAAAAGACCGTGATTCAGGCGCTAAAGAAAAATGTCGATCCCAGCACGGAATGTCAATTTTTCAGACTTTCTTTGCGTACCTACCGAGTGCAGGTTTATGTGCAAGGTTAAAACAGAAAACCTAGTTTTGTGTGAACATTTACTTGCTACAGAGACACTACAATGTTTCGAATGTGAAATTCTTTTCTCTGACTGCTAATTTTGTGTACTATTTAAAGAAACGCACAAAAGTATGTGATTTTGTATGATAAAAAGTAAAATATTAGATACATTATCTAGTACGATAAAATCAACAAGGATTATTTAAGCAGCACTTAAATAATTATAAAAATTTCAAATAATTTGTGCTGTAATTCTTCGGTTAAACATAGAGGTTCTATAGATCCCACCTTATAGGATAAGAACTTCGTGAATTAAGGATTGCTCTTTTTACTTCAGCGAACGAATATTCATTATTCAGCACCGTACTGTTTACACACAGCAATTCTGCGTTGTGCAGATACAGTTCCCAGATGTTCCACGCTATATGTAGTAACGTTTTATAGCATCAAGATTTTGCCATGAACAGTGGTTTGAATCCCAGTACAGGTAATGGTCGGTGTCTCTGGGTTTCAGGTATACCAGTGTAACAGCTACCTCATCTCCAAAAACTGTGAATTAAGATCGACTGCTCTGCAACGAAATAGTAAGCTATTCACTCATTGTAGAATAGCACGATTTACTTTATCTAACGTTGCGTTGCGCTCCTTATGCACACGAGTTAATTTAAAAACATTCTAGTGCATAAAGTTCTT
The DNA here is from genome assembly GCF_023898315.1 of Schistocerca nitens. Lineage (NCBI taxonomy): Eukaryota > Metazoa > Arthropoda > Insecta > Orthoptera > Acrididae > Schistocerca > Schistocerca nitens. The sequence continues at coordinate 1,044,682,143 of NC_064615.1, read as the reverse complement.
ACGTGAAATAATGGCAAATTTTTACTACTGTCGAAGTAGACTGCAAGCATTCCAGTGAAAATATTGTGCGCATTGCAAATAGAGAGCTTGGCTATTGAAACATTATTTGATAGCGTTTTCGCTTTACTGTTAAACGGTATGTCCCTTTTTAAGTGATAAGACTCCATTCAGAAAATTGAATGAGAATTGTGGTATATGTTGTAAGGTCTAATGGGACCAAACTGCTGAGGTCATCTGTACCTAAGCTTACACACTATTTAATCTAACTTTAACTAAACGCTAAGGACGACAGACACACCCATGCCCGAGGGAGGACTCGAACTTCCGACGGCGAGAGTCGCGCCGACCGTGACAAGGCGCCTGAGACCACGTGGCTACCCCGCGCGGCGAATAGGAATTCCCGTGATTTTATTACAGTTCTTATGTCTTGCAAGGAACCACATGAAGTTCAACAACTTGTACGATAATTGCCAAACAGTGTAAAAGAGTGGCAGCATGACAGCACCGTCGCCACAGTAGGGATTCTGAATGTCATAGCGTAATGCGAACTAGCCTCCAGATGGTGCCTCCATGCTGTTTCAGCGACTCCAGCACCACTAGTCTTCCACTAGTGTCCGTCACACATTAGCGACGCGTGACCAAAGACGGAAACACGGCGCCACTTACAGCCTCTGAGTAATGTTTATTTCTGTTTGTACCAACGTCATGGGTAAGCCATGTTACACAGTGACAAGCTGAAACATTTGACCATGTGCTTACTAGTGTCTTGGGCTACATTTTCGATACATCACTAAGGAATTCTGCACAGCTTCATTAAGGAAGTCTCTGATTGTTTCTGGAGATATGCGGGGCCAGACGTCTACACACAGTTCATTCCGGATGCCAGCACCCGATCGTGTCCCAGAGGTGTTCCACTGTAGGGTGGCAAGGTTTTCCCACCATACATTTAATACGAGGTGCGGCTAGAAAAAAACCGGACTGATGCTGGAAAAAACATTTATTTACAATTATTTACAATTTCATGTTATCTCCTTCAATGTACTCTCCTCCTCGGTCTCTACACCGCTCCATACGAATTTTCCACTGTTCATAGCAGTGCTGCAGATCATTTTCGGTAAGTCCATACATTACTTCCGTCGCTTTTTCTTTTACTGCTTCAACAGTCTCAAATCTAGTTCCTTTGAAAGCTGACTTGACTTTAGGGAAAAGAAAAAAGTCACAGGGGGCCAAATCAGGTGAGTAGGGTGGATGATCTAAGATGGGAATGTTGTGTTTTGCCAAAAACGTCTTCACTGACAACGCACTGTGAGCTGGGGCATTGTCTTGGTGAAGGATCCATGACGTTTTTCTCCACAAATCGTTCCGTTTTCTCTGTACTCGCTCACGTAGGGTAGCCAGGACGCTAATGTAGTAATGCTGATTCACTGTTTGTCCCTCTGGTACCCAATCAATGTCCACAATCCCTTTGATGTCAAAAAAAAACAATCATCATTGCCTTGAATTTCGATTTTGACATTCGTGCTTTTTTTGTCGTGGAGAACCAGGAGTTTTCCAATGCATCGATTGGCGTTTAGTTTCGGGATCGTAAGTAAAAAACCACGATTCATCGCAAGTAGTAACATTTTGTAAGAAGGTGGGATCACTTTCAATGTTTTCCAGGATGTCAGAACAAATCAACATTTTCCGACGCACAGACAAAACGTCAACTACTTAAAACAGACGCCACGGGCAGACTGAGTGCAGGAGGCAGATGAAACTCGAGCAGTAGGCGGAGCGAGAGTCACGTGACAGGCCACGCGACTTTCATCCTTATTGCATTCGTTTTATTGTTTCACCAGTACTAGTCCGGTTTTTTACTAGCCATACCTCGTATTCTATAAATTCTATATACTTACGTTATATCACTCTTTATGATGCACAATCGGACTGTTCAGCAGTTCATTGCTGATACTGGCACCAAGTACTACCAATTTCTATAGTACTGCATGTCTGAGAGGTAATTACGGCTGAGTGCTCACAAAAATGGCGACATGGACAAACCATACCTCAGAAGCCACTATCGGCAAAAGAGGGGCTAAGAAGATAATTGTGGGGACAAATATACAGAACAGAGCGAGGAGGTGGCGGCTTACAACACTGAAGGCCACAGAATCCCCATAATGTGAACAGTGGGGGTGTGAGGTTGCAGTCTGGAGGGAAAAGAAAAAAAAAGTATGCTTGGTGAAAGAACATCATGGCTGGAACTAGGCGAAAATACATCCTTTTTAGTGAGAAGGAATGTGCAGTGTCACAAAAAGTGGTCACGAGCTGACCTAGGAATCTTCTGACAGGAACGCTGGGGCACGCTTCCCACCGAAAAGCAGATATGTGTTTACTTTATTGGTGAAGTGCTAAGGATGGAGCAGGGGAAATGGAAACTTCCACGAAATCTTCCCGAAGGAGTATAAGTTACGTCACTGAAGTGACCTTTTGTATACAAATTGGCGATTTCCTCATCACAGCTCCCCCGCCCCACCTTTTTTTCTGTTTCTGCAACTCACCAAGCCACGTTAACCAAATGCTTCACATCTCTAATTCAACAACTACAAATATACAGTGATCAGACGTTACACGCATAAAGATGTTCTTTTTTGCAATAGAGTAAATGTTGCTTCTTCCATGGGAAACAAACCGTTGTATTCCTCCTCATGGTCGAACTAATGGCGCCCTGCACACGCTGTGCTATAAAGGACGTCTATAACAAAAGATTGAATAATCAACGAAAGGATAACGTTCTACGAGTCGTGGCGTGGAATGTCAGAAGCTTGAACGTGGTAGGGAAACTAGAAAATCTGAAAAGGGAAATGCAAAGGCTCAATCTAGATATAGTAGGGGTCAGTAAAGTGAAGTGGAAAGAAGACAAGGATTTCTGGTCAGATGAGTATCGGTTAATATCAACAGCAGCAGAAAATGGTATAACAGGTGTAGGATTCGTTATGAATAGGAAGGTAGGGCAGAGGGTGTGTTACTGTGAACAGTTCAGTGACCGGGTTGTTCTAATCAGAATCGACAGCAGGCCAACACCGACAACGATAGTTCAGGTATACATACCTACGTCGCAAGCTGAAGATGAACAGATAGAGAAAGTGTATGAGGATATTGAAAGGGTAATGCAGTATGTAAAGGGGAACGAAAATCTGATAGTCATGGGCGACTGGAATGCAGTTGTAGGGGAAGGAATAGAAGAAAAGGTTACAGGAGAATATGGGCTTGGGACAAGGAATGAAAGAGGAGAAAGACTAACAAGTAACAAGTTTCAGCTAGTAATAGCGAATACGCTGTTCAAGAATCACAAGAGGAGGAGGTATACTTGGAAAAGGCCGGGAGATACGGGAAGATTTCAATTAGATTACATCATGGTCAGACAGAGATTCCGAAATCAGATACTGGATTGTAAGGCGTACCCAGGAGCAGATATAGACTCAGATCACAATATAGTAGTGATGAAGGGTAGGCTGAAGTTCAAGACATTAGTCAGGAAGAATCAATACGCAAAGAAGTGGGATACGGAAGTACTAAGGAATGACGAGATACGTTTGAAGTTCTCTAACGCTATAGATACAGCAATAAGGAATAGCGCAGTAGGCAGTACAGTTGAAGAGGAATGGAAATCTCTAAAAAGGGCCATCACAGAAGTTGGGAAGGAAAACATAGGTACAAAGAAGGTAGCTGCGAAGAAACCATGGTAACAGAAGAAATACTTCAGTTGATTGATGAAAGGAGGAAGTACAAACATGTTCCGGGAAAATCAGGAATACAAAAATACAAGTCGCTGAGGTATGAAATAAATAGGACGTGCAGGGAAGCTAAGACGAAATGGCTGCAGGAAAAATGTGAAGACATCGAAAAAGATATGATTGTCGGAAGGACAGACTCAGCATACAGGAAAGTCAAAACAAACATTGGTGACATTAAAAGCAACGGTGGTAACATTAAGAGTGCAACGGGAATTCCACTGTTAAATGCAGAGGAAAGAGCAGATAGGTGGAAAGAATACATTGAAAGCCTCTATGAGGGTGAAGATTTGTCTGATGTGGTAGAAGAAGAAAGAGGAGTCGATTTAGAAGAGATAGGGGATCCAGTATTAGAATCGGAATTTAAAAAAGCTTTGGAGGACTTACGGTCAAATAAGGCAGAAGGGATAGATACATTCCATAAGAATTTCTAAAATCATTGGGGGAAGTGGCAACAAAACGACTATTCACGTTGGTGTGTAGAATATATGAGTCTGGTGACATACCATCTGACTTTCGGAAAATCATCATCCACACAATTCCGAAGACGGCAAGAGCTGACAAGTGCGAGAATTTTCGCACAATCAGCTTAACAGCTCATGCATCGAAGCTGCTTACAAGAATAATATACAGAAGAATGGAAAAGAAAATTGAGAATGCGCTAGGCGACGATCAGTTTGGCTTTAGGAAAAGTAAAGGGACGAGAGAGGCAATTCTGACGTTACGGCTAATAATGGAAGCAAGGCTAAAGGAAAATCAAGACACTTTCATAGGATTTGTCGACCTGGAAAAAGCGTTCGACAATATAAAATGATGCAAGCTGTTCGAGATTCTGAAAAAAAGTAGGGGTAAGCTATAGGGAGAGACGGGTCATATACAATATGTACAACAACCAAGAGGGAATAATAAGAGTGGAAGGGTGTAAGACAAGGCTGTAGTCTTTCGCCCCTACTCTTCAATCTGTACATCGAGGAAGCAATGATGGAAATAAAAGAAAGGTTCAGGAGTGGAATTAAAATACAAGGTGAAAGGATATCAATGATACGATTCGCTGATGACATTGCTATCCTGAGTGAAAGTGAAGAAGAATTAAATGATCTGCTGAACGGAATGAACAGTCTAATGAGTATACAGTATGGTTTGAGAGTAAATCGGAGAAAGACGAAGGTAATAAGAAGTAGTAGAAATGAGAACAGCGAGAAACTTAACATCAGGATTGATGGTCACGAAGTCAATGAAGTTAAGGAATTCTGCAACCTAGGCAGTAAAATAACCAATGGCGGACGGAGCAAGGAGGACATCAAAAGCAGACTCGCTATGGCAAAAAAGGTATTTCTGGCCAAGAGAAGTCTACTAATATCAAATACCGGCCTTAATTTGAGGAAGAAATTTCTGAGGATGTACGTCTGGAGTACAGTATTGTATGGTAGTGAAACATGGACTGTGGGAAAACCGGAACAGAAGAGAATCGAAGCATTTGAGATGTGGTGCTATAGACGAATGTTGAAAATTAGGTGGACTGATAAGGTAAGAAATGAGGAGGTTCTGCGCAGAATCGGAGAGGAAAGAAATATGTGGAAAACACTGATAAGGAGAAGGGACAGGATGATAGGTCATCTGCTAAGACATGAGGGAATGACTTCCATGGTACTAGAGGGAGCTGTAGAGGGCAAAAACTGTAGAGGAAGACAGAGATTGGAATACGTCAAGCAAATAATTGAGGACGTAGGTTGCAAGTGCTACTCTGAGATGAAGAGGTTAGCACAGGAAAGGAATTCGTGGCGGGCCGCATCAAACCAGTCAGTAGACTGATGAAAAAAAAGAAGAGACCGCTGTTCTTGCGAGGCCAACCCCTTTGAGCTCAAATCGAGTAATACGTGCTTCCCATAGCGCGGACACGTCAAAATACCCACGAAAAGAAAAGAAAAAAAAAGGGGCCAAGGCACAGTGCCTCAGTGGCAATGCCAGACACAATGCCAGAAAACGGAGTACTAACCACGCTATCAGCGGGAAACGATGAAGTCAGGCCCTTTGGGCTCATCTCGAATAATACGCGCATCCCTGGCGCAGACGTAGTCAAAGACACTCACGATAATCTATAACACAACGCCTCAGTGGCATGGTCAAACGCATCGACATAAAAGGAACACAACACTGTCTCTCAGCGGAAAGGCGACAAAGTCATGGAACCTAAACAGTTGGGAACACGGAGTGTGGATCAGAGCAACAAATTACCTCACGTAACACGCAATTTGAGTAGAATGTAATAGCCCTGCTCACTTTCCTGAATCATCTCTCCAGGAAAGTAACAAAAATGACGTCTGATTCTGATACTTGCAACTAATTGTTTCTATTCCCTATATACAAAAGACAATCCTGTTAGCCACAACATAACTACCGTGCTGAAATTAGTGCAGTCGACAAATACACAAGTTGCTGATGACACAATTACACACTGTCGCCCGTATTACTCTGAAGTAAAGAGGAACCTCAATTTTTTATCGAATCTAAGGTTGTTAACAATAATCTACTCTACAACATGCCTGAAAACTTTCCAGTACCCCACAAAAGCAAAAAAATCCCATCTTTCTCCATCTCCCTTGTTCTACGAAATGTTTTACATGGCTGACGTGATGGACACTGATCGACTTCCTGGATTTTAATGCTTCAGATTTTAACAGCTTTGTGGAGGGCAGTTCCTTTGATGTTTACTGGTCCACTGTAGACAGTAAAGAATTTCTGACACAGCTACTTCTGTTTGTTGGAGAGGCTTTAAGCAAAATTTTTTGTTCAATGAAAAATTCTCACTCTGGGGGTTTACTGTCATATCGATCCTTCCCTTCGCTTCTTGCAATATATATCTTGTGCAGTGCATCCTCTGCTATCTTCTTGCGCTTTTCTCAGATTCTTGGGGGGAATTCAATTATTTATTACATCAGGTCCTTACGCTAACAATTCTTAAGTACAGTAACATGGGACATCATTGTTGTCTCACGGGATACCTCGTTCATAATATCTTGGAAATATCTCTGGGAGATAGCCCACATGATGTGCTGTTTTGCAGAATATATCCGACATAGATTGCTGAGTTTCTTCATCACACGTTCACCGTATTTGAGTTTGGGTGATGTGATGATATATAGATCAGGTCGATCTGATGTCTCTTAAGCACCGCCTGCCACGTCTTGTATCGATGGTGTTGCCCGTTGTCGGAAATTGTCCTTTCCACATGCTCTACCTAAGGCAGGAAGCTTTTGCTTAACGTAATTGCTACCGTTAGTGCCGAGCCTTTTTTTACAGCAGTCAGTGTGACATACTTTGATGTCAGCTCGACGACTACCATAATGTAGCTGAATCTCCATTGGGTCTTAGGGAGGGGACTCATCAAGTACGTCGCGGATAACCATTTAATGTTTGTGGCTTTGTCGGATATAACGGGTGTTGGAAACTCACTGTGGCGTGCTTTGCCTTCTGGCAAGACTCGAATGTTGACAGTATCTTTCTTATCCTTGTTTCCATGTTAAAACAGCGTAGACTCCGCACCTTTAGGTAACACTCTCTTGGTCCGAAATCGCCATAGCTGAGATGCGTATGCAAAATAGCTTTATCAGATCCTCTGGTATACATAGTCGCCAAACTGACTCTTCAACGTTGCTCTACTGGAACAAAACTTCCTTCTTCAAAAGGTAAAACTGCCGGATGGTGACTTGAGTCTTGTCCTCCCACTTTCGTTTCAATGCGAGCAACGCAGGTCTCTGTCTGCTCGTTCTTAATATTCTTCATGCTATTGATCACATAGTTCTCAAATGCAACTTTCTGCACAAAGTATAAACTAAAATGTTTTCCTTTTGCATCAAAACTGCCATTTTCACCATCTGCAATTAAGTTGCTTTCGCCCAATATCTGCTTGGTCATTTAGTCGAATTCCTGGAGGACGAGAATCAACCAGGCCAATATTCCACGGGTTAGTTTCACAGTGAGAAGAAATTCTAGAGTCTTGTGATCGGTATATACTTTTGGTTTTTATCTCAATAAGAAGAATCGAAATTTATGAAATCGTCACACGATTTCCAGCGCTTCCAGTTCGATTATTGAGTAGTTCTTGTCTGCTTTGATCGAAACTCTGCTACCAAATGCGATCGTGTCCTGTGCGATGGTTCCTTCTTTGTATTCTTGGAATAATATAATTCCAAGTCCTGAATAGACGCTATCCGAGGACATACAAAATTCTCGGGAAAGGTCGGGGTGAGCAAGAATCGGTGCATTAACTAGTGGAGTTTTGAGAAACTGCAACTCTCCGCCGGCCGCTGGTGGCCCAGCGGTTCTGGCGCTACAGTCTGGAACCGCGCGACCGCTACGGTCGCAGGTTCGAATCCTGCCTCGGGCATGGATGTGTGTGTTGTCCTTAGGTTAGTTAGGTTTAAGTAGCTTTAAGTTCTAGGGGACTTATGACCTCAGCAGTTGAGTCCCATAGTGCTCAGAGCCATTTTGAAACTCTCCTTCTGCATTGTTATCCCAGATCCTAAGTCTTTCGTCCCTCTGAGTCGAAATAGGTGGGGAGCTGCTAAAGTGTCAATACTGACAAATTTTTTTATGGAAATTTACGATTGCAAGAAATTCTGTCTCTCAAAAACTGTTACGTAAATCTATCGATGACAAAACTGACATCCAATGGAAAATCTGCATAATTCCTCTATCTACTCTGGCCTATCTGTACTGATTTGACACATGTTAAACACCAGTCAAATGGAACCATCCTGTTTTCCACTGCACGTAGAGGGCTGTTGTATGTCGACCTTGTAGGCCCTTAACCCCGTCTGCCAACGTTCTCCGAATTTCTAAAAGTGCCAAGAGTCTGCAGGCAAGTGGCAAATTGTACAGAGATACGAAAAATCGACTTGAAATTGGTATTCAAAGTTCTTTATTGTGCCAGGCTTTGGTAAGAATGCGTCGGCGTTCTCTAATAAAATATGACGCAATTCTTCCCTATCGCTCTCTTCAATTTTTGCATAGACTGAATTTTTTGCCCAATTGCGATATTAACTTCTCGTCCCAACACTTCTGTTCCTGCTAGATGGAAGTCCTGATCCTCTCGCGTCTCTTTCGCTTCCTCTTCTCTATTCTTTCAGAAAAACTAAGTTTCAAACAATTCTCTGGAATTTCTGCCTTGATTGCTTGCTGCTCAAACCGAATCTAATTAAGGCTCCCCGCCATAGGATGACCTCACCTCTACCATTGTCTAGTATGGCCTTCTGTTCATTAGGGAAATCATTTTCGATTTTTAGATAGATCATCAAACATGGCAGCACCAAGAAATTGGCTTCTAATGTATCCTTTAAATATAAATCTGGGTCTCGATTGCAGAGTGACTTCAGTGTGTTTACACACTAAAGCTCCCTTAATCCTCGTTTTCTTGAGACGTAGGGTCGGTCATGATGGATTACGCGAACATATTTCAGATTTCCACAATGCCTTTAGCGATAAGTCTCCTACCGTGACTAGATCGTTTGGTATGATCTCCTCTTTTTTATCTAATAACAAACATCCTGTATCTTTATACGCTAAGTTAACCTGGCTCCACCCCGATGTTTTGTGAGGGTAAATTTCGAGCGAAATCCGCTCCATTATCAAGTCAGCTGCATCGTGGGTGGTCCTTTCAATCCCATTCCTTGGATTTGGGCGTCTAATCTCAACTATCTCTGGTGTGTCGGTCCTGTTCGGCTTATGCCAGTTTCTATCATGATGTCGGTCATTGTTATTTCGCCCACCCTTAAAATCGTCCCAGTTTACTTGACTTTCTGGTGATGGTTCAAAATGATATGTTGACCTGACGGCCCGTACCAACAGTTTCTTTGTTCATTGTTTCTCCTTGATGGCCGACCATTATTATTTTCCATGTTGCGCCTTTTGTCATTTGCATTCTGGATTCGTAGGCGTTCTCTTTGAGAATACTTTTAAACGCCACTATGTTGTCTCCGCATCTACTTGCTAGAACTTGTTGGTAACTCATAGAGAGCTTCACAAATGCTCTGAGCACTATGCTACTTAACTTCTGAGGTCATCAGTCACCTAGAACTTAGAACTAATTAAACCTAACTAAACTAAGGACATCACACACATCCATACCCGAGGCAGGATTCGAACCTGCGATCGTAGCGGTCGCTCGGCTCTATTCTGTAGCGTCTAGAACCGCACGGCCACTCCGGCCGGCGAGAGCTTCACATAACGAAATCGTATAATGTCACTTGAGCTCCCTGGTGAATCTAGAGACTGAATCTTCTCCATCATTGACTCAAAAATTTTCACTGGATTTCGGAATCCTGATGACCCCAGGACCTTGCACTTCATTATATCCTGCTTGATATTATCCTGCATCTATTTCGACTAGTATATTCCGAGGAATGCCTCTCTGAATTCCTCATACGAACGGCAGGTGACCGCAATATTTCTCGTGGAAACCGCCATCGAACCCTCCAGGTTCCCGCAAAAATATTCTTGCTTGTAGCGTAATGGGCAAGAAGTAGACAAAGATTTATCATATTGACCTATCCAGAGTTTGGGACGTAGTGTGTTCCAACTCCCCGGGTAGTTTCGAAAATTTTGAACGGATATAAAATTTTTTTGGTCGAAACCCAGGTCTTCAGTTGCGTGTGCGCTCATTCCCGTGTCTGTGACTCTCATGCATTCGATATTCTCTCAGAAATTCCCGCCGACTATTAAGGCCGTGCGCCTCACTGCTCCCTTTATGTATTTGTGCATCTAACCTTCTAATCAACTTGCAATTATGTGACTGCTCCGTCATTGTGGCGAAACCTGCCGTTTGCGTTGCTCACGCTCGTGGTGAGCGAACATAAGCAGATCTCTGCTGCGAGATTCAACGATGTTTACCGCACCAGTAATTTCAGAGCAAGTGCCAGTTCGACTCGTCCCCGATTCTGTTTTTCTCTGAAGTTCCTCGTACCCCTTCTGTTCATTATAGCCCTGTTTTATGCAACTGCGTGTGACCATAATGTCCTTCATCTCTACTTGTGGCACGCTCATGGTCTTACTCCAGCTGTGACAATTTTGTCTGCTGGTCTTCCAGTATCTTAACTTTCTTAGAGTTTTCCGAATTATCTCGCGTCCCTGTTCCTGCTTCGTGGTAAGAACTTTCCGAATCTGATGGATGGCATTTCTGGCTGTCGTCGCATACTTCTCGGCCATCAGAGCGTCTTTCCATGCTCCAGTTGCCTCCATTCTAGCAACACGAACGTCTCTTGTTGCTTCCGTTGCGACCTCGTTTCCTTCGCCTGCTTCCCTCTTGCACGTTGCTACCTCTCCTAACACATTCTTGATACTTTGTGTTAAACTACCTTTTACTTCTCCAGCTACTCTTTTTGTCTCTCCTGATTCTTTGCACCTTTCTTCCGCTTCTCTACGCCTTTCTTTTGCTTCTCAAAAAATCGATGATGCTGTCCGTCGCATTGGTACTTTCGGTATTTGCTCTCAGAGGTGGGATCGCCATTCTGTCGTCAGTCACGGAAGGATTTCTGCTGTAAACTATTACATCGACATGGCATACGCCTTCCATATCTTCGCCCTCCCTTACATCACTGTCGGTTTCAGACTCCTCTAAATGTGACGCTGAACTATGCATATTGGCTTCCTCGGAATTTGACAGATCCGTGGTAAAATGAACCATCTCGTCTCCTGATTCTTTCAGATCTATGACTCTCTTTGTTCTCCACATTAAGAGAATCCGCTGTTTCGCACTTTGCATTAACGTCTCTCACCTTTCCCCTAGTTATCATTCAGACGTCTAACAGGCATCTGAACACAAGAACCTACAATGAACACAATTCTTTTAAATAGCTTCAAACGCACAAATACAGTAGGAAAATAAAACTACAAAACTCCCAACGCCAGTGTCAAATCCAATAATCAAAAAATACACGTGGTGTAGAAACCACAATACACAAACATACAAAACATACAGTAAGTTAAACACCTGAAAAGAGACTGCATAAATTAGTACATATCGCGCCAGCAATCTAAGATTATCGAGAGTCTTATTAGTTCACAGTCTCTTCCTGACATGAAATATTAAGACGCAAACGCTATGTAGCTGGTTACATTTTAGATTCTGTTGGTAAGATCTTGACAGGCGTCTCCAATTTTTAAAGTATTATTTAATTATCAACTAAGAAAAATTTGTCGTGAATCAAATGGTCAAGATGAACACCGCACTCAAACGACATATCGGTCTTTTCAGAATTAGCATACAGTGAAAATAAAAAAAAAATCTGATGGCAGGTGGCAAAAGCGGAAGGGTGTCAAACTAAAATGATGCCTCTCTCAAGGTAATAGCAACACTTTCTGACTATATGTGAGTTTCTCGTTGTTGTGGTCTTCAGTCCAGAGACTGGTCTGATGTAGATCTCCATGCTACTCTATCTGTGAAACCTTCTTCATCTCAGAGTAAATACTGCCACCTACATCCTTCAGAATCAGCTTAGTGTATTCACCTCTTGGTCTCCCTCTACGATTTTTACCATACACACTTTCCTCCAGTACTAAATTGGTGATCTCTTGGTGCCTCAGAACATGTCCCTTCTCCTAATCAGGTTGTGCCACAAATTACTCTCCTTCCCAATTCTGTTCAGTACCTCCTCAGTAGTTACGTGGTCTAACCATCGAATCTTCAGCATTCTTCAGTAGCACCGTGCTTCAAAAGCTTCTATTCTCTTCCTGTCTAAACAATTTGTCGTCCATGTTTCACTCCCATACACAGCTACAGTCCATACAAATACTTTAAGAAAATCCGAATCTGTAATCGATGTTAGCGAAATTCTCTTCTACAGAAACGCTTTCGTTGCAATAGCGGGTCTACATTTTATAACCTCCCTAATTTGACAGTCATCAGTTTTTTGCTTCCTAAACAGCAAAACTCATTTACTACTTTAAGTGTCTCATTTCCTAACCTAATACCCTCAGCATCACCTGATTTAATTCAATTACATTCCATTATCCTCGTTTTGCTTTCGTTCATTTTCATCTTATATCCTCTTTTCAAGATACGGTCCATTCCGTTCAGCCGCCCTTCCAGGTCCTTTGCTGTCTCTGGCAGAATTGCAATGTCGTCGGCAAACCTCAAAGTTTTTATTTCTTCTCCATGGATTTTAACTTCTACTCCAAATTTTTGTTTTGTTTCCTTTACTACTTGTCCAGTATGCAGACTGAATAACATCAAAGATATCTTACTCCCTTCTCAAGCACTGCTTCCATTTCGTGCCCCTTGACTCGTATAACTGCCATCTGGTTTCGGTACAAATTGTAAATAGCGTTTCGCTCCCTGTGTTTTACCCCTACCACCTTCATAATTTGAAAGAGAGTTTTCCAGTCAACATTGTCAAAAGCTTTCTCTACGTCTATAAATGCTAGAAAAGTAGGTTTACCTTTCCTTAATCTATCTTCTAAGATAAGTCGTAGCGTCAATATTGCCTCGCGTGTTCCAGGATTTCTACGGAATCCAATCTGATATTCCTCGAGGTCGGCTTCTATTGGTTTCTCCATTCGCCTGTAAAGAATTCGTGTTAGTATAATGCAACCGTGACTTGTTAAACTGATAGCTCGATAATTTTCACACCTGTCAACATCTGCTTTCTTTGGGACTGGAATTACTATATTATTCTTGAATTCTGAGGGTATTTCGCCTGTCTCATACATCTTGCTTACCAGATGGTAGAGTTTTTGTCATGTCCGGCTCTTCCAAAACTAACAGTAGTTCTAATGGATTGTTGTCTACTACCGGGGCCTTTTTTTACTTAGGTTTTTGAGTGCTCTGTCAAATTCTTCACGCAGTATCGTATCTCCCATTTCACCTTCATGTACGTCCTCTTCCATTTCCATAATATTGCCCTCAAGGACATCGTTCTTTTATAGTCACTTGATGTACTCTGTCCTCCCTTCTTTGCTTATAACTGGTATTGACCAAAATTGTGAACAGCTAGCTCAACGTCAATACAACATAGGTTGGTTGAAATACAGAGCTGCAGGTCAGATGGACTCGCTACAGTGAAGACTACGTTCACAAAGATTGCTTATAGGCCCAGGGCACTGATATGCTCACCACTGATCTGCACAACAAGTGATCTGGAGACTGGTTGCAGGTGCGCAACTGCAAAGGCGGCGGCCGGCATAACCTCACGCCGAGATGTGCAGAGATTCAAGGCTGACGCCCCGAAGTAATTAGGACTGTGGGGGCTCTGCCAGTTTTCCGACCGTACAGCTCGCCTCTGCCGAATCTCTCTTCTTTCTTCCCTCCTCGACACCAGATCCACATGGAGTGACCGAAAATTATCCACTCTAATGGTCAAACTGCTCACACGCCAGTGGCGTACTTATAACACTGCCCCAAAACTCCCACCTAGACGGAGCATTTTTCTGTCAAAATCTACGATTTCCCCCCCCCCCCCCCCCCACACACACACCACCTCTGAAGTTGGAGCATGCATGGCACGCCTGCAGCGGACATTGCTGCCTTCCCAGAGCTCGGCACCTGTCTATTGATTGCACACCGGAAGTAGATAGTACGACTCCAGAATGCTGGGCACTGGCCACTGTCGCGCTGAAGACTGAGCCGACTTTATGCAAGAGGCCACCGCACTCACATTCAAAGCAGTTTTTAGAGGCCCCGTTGCTTTCCTGGAAGAGTGTACAGCTATTTCTTTGACTTCTGCTGCCTTGGCGATGTCTTCCTGCCACTTTCGCCGACACAGAAAAAAAATGTGGGCCACAACTATTATTTCCAGCGGCAAAAAACTCTTGTCATTCACTGTCATACCTGATGGGTCGCTACGTAGCTGAGATGGCAGCGGTGCCTCTGCAGGGACTACGTAACTCACAAGGGGTGAAAGATGGCGTGCCCAAATAGTCACCACTTTTCAACTTCTCTCACTAAAAGTACTAAAAATGCTTCACTCCTCAGTTGTTTACATAGTAGTGAGTGCCAACACGACATTTTGCTGAAACTGGGCTCTCAAAACTGGGAATATCGTCATGTGTTTCGACGTTTGTCTGTGTAAAGGAAGATGATGAATCTGCATTCATCTGGGTGAAAAACGAATGCGCGTATGTTGGAATTAGATTGTGTTGTTGGTAAACATATCAGGAGGATGGTCTCATTCTATGTAAATGTCACCGACGCATGAAAGGCTTCACCATGCGTGGCACCTCAGTTGGTTCATCTCATTTGGTTTTCGATTTACTCACGACCCACGACTGCCGCCAGGGGTGGCCAAGCGGTTCTAGGAGCTACAGTCTGGGACCGCGCGACCGCTACGGTCGCAGGTTCGAATCCTGCCTCGGGCATGGATGTGTGTGATGTCCTTAGGTTAGTTAGGTTTAAGTAGTTCTAAGTTCTAGGGGACTGATGACCTCAGATGTTAAGTCCCATAGTGCTCAGAGCCATTTGAACCATCTGAATGACCCACGATTGGCATATATCAACATGTATTGCTTTCCATCAGTACCGGCTACCATTTCCCGTGACTCAAGCGACTAATGGCAGTATTCACACGAGTACAGTAATTTCTACTACCTGTGACGTTCATTGAGTAGATCTGACTACAAAACGCTGTAAGATAGAAAGCAGATACGTTCATAATGCATATAGAAACTTGGGGTGAAATGTAACTTACACAACTGATAACAGTTTCTTATTTTCAAAAGGACAATCCGATTTTGTGTAGATGTGCAGAATCTTGCAACACTTTTTATTTATGTTTGGGACCATGCAGTTTATTTACCTCACATATACAGGATGGTCCATTGATAGTGACTGGGCAAAATATCTCACGGAATAAACATCAAACGAAAGAACTACAAACAACGAAACTCGTCTAGCTTGAAGAGGGAAACCAGATGGGGCTAAGGTTGGCCCGCTAGATGGCGCTACCATAGGTCAAACGGATATCAACTGCGATTTTTAAATAGCAACCCCCATTTTTTTATTAGATATTCGTGTGGTACGTACAGAAATATGAATGTCTTAGTTGGACCACTTTTTTCGCTTTGTGATGATGGCGCTGTAACAGTCACAAACGTATAAGTACGTTGTATCACGTAACATTCCGCCAGTGCGGACGGTATTTGCTTCGTGATACATTACCCGTGTTAAAATGGACCGTTTACCAAATGTGGAAAAGTTCGATATCGTGTTGATGTATGTCTATTGTGATAAAAATGCCCAACGGGCGTGTGCTATGTGTGCTGCTCGGTATCCTGGACGACATCATCCAAGGGTCCGGCCCGTTCGCCGGATATTTATGTTATTTAAGAAAACAGGAAGTATTCAGCCACATGTGAAACGTCAACCACGACCTGCAACAAATGATGATGCCGAAGTAGGTGTTTTAGCTGCTGTCGCGGCTAATCCGCACATCAGTAGCAGACAAATTGCGGGAGAATCGGGAATCTCAAAAATGTCAGTGTTGAGAATGTTACATTAACATCGATTGACCCGTACCATATTTCTATGCATCAGGAATTGCATGGCGACGGCTTTGAACGTCGTGTACAGTTCTGCCACTGGGCACAAGAGAAATTACGGGACGATGACAGATTTTTTGCAGGAGTTCTATTTAGCGACGAAGCGTCATTCACCAACAGCGGTAACGTAAACCGGCAAAACATGCACTATTGGGCAACGGAAAATCCACAATGATTGCGACAAGTGGAACATCAGCGACCTTGTAGGGTTAATGTATAGTGCGGCATTATGGGAGGAAGGATAAGTGGCCCCCATTTTATCGATGGCAATCTAAATGGTGCAATGGATGCTGATTTCCTACGTAATGTTCTACCGATGTTACTACAAGATGTTTCACTGCATGACAGACTGGTAATGTACTTCCAACATGATGGATGTCCGGCACGTAGCTCACGTGCGGTTGAAGCGGAGCTGAATAGCATATTTCATGACAGGTGGATTGGTCGTCGAAGCACCATACCATGGCCCGCACGTTCACCGGATCTGACGTTCCGGATTTCTTTCTGTGGGGAAAGTTAAGGGATATTTGCTATCGTGATCCACCGACAACGGCTGACAACATGCGTCAGCGCATTGTCAATTCATGTGCGAGCATTACGGAAGGCGAACTACTCGCTGTTTAGAAGAATGTCGTTACACGTATTGCCAAATGAATTTAGATTGACGGACATCATTTTGAGCATTTATTGCATTAGTGTGGTATTTACATGTAATCACGCTGTAACAGAATCCGTTCTCAGAAATGATAAGATCACAAAGGTACATGTATCACATTGGAACAACCGAAATAAAATGTTCAAACGTACCTACGTTCTGTATTTTAATTTAAAAAACCTACCTGTTACCAACTGTTCATCTAAAATTGTGAGCCAAATGTTTGTGACTGTTACAGCGCCATCTGTCACAAAGCGAAAAAAGTGGTCCAACTAAAACATTCATATTTCTTTACGTACTACACGAATATGTAATAAAAATGTGGGTACCCACTTAAAAAAAACAGTTGATATCCGTTTGACCTATGGCAGTGTCATCTAGCAGGCCAACAAAAGCCCCATCTGGTTTCCCCCTTCAAGCTAGACGAGTTTCGTTCTTTGTAATTTTTTCGTGTGACGCTTATTTCCTGAGATATTTGGCCCGGTCACGGTCAATGGTCCACCCTGTATATGCATTGTACCCTCCTCATGGCGCTCGAACAAAATGAAGATCATAGTCAGAACGGCCTCAAACTTCTGCGAGCATTTCTCGAGCGACTGAAATCGTTGCTGTTACTGTGAGACGTTGCATACTTCTTCTCAACCAAAAACAGTAACATACCACAAATCTGTACGCCAATAACGACCGATCGTTCATTGAGGTGGAGCACCGTTAATATATCCTCCCACAAGCAGATACCATTATGATGGTGCTCCATCCCATTGAATAATTGTGCAAAGAACGAACGTGTAAGCTAGCTGCAGCTAAGAGCCCCGTGTTGTCAAACAAATGAACTTAACAGCAGCACCGAGGTAAACGTTTAGTTCCGATGCGTGAATTCAAACTCACCCCAAGTCTCTGTCTTCATTCATGTCGAAGTCCTGTTAACTTGGATGTTTTTATTTTTTTATTTTTTGAAACATTTTGTAATTCAATTATACCAAAAGATATCTGACGTAATCGTCACATGAAGTAGCGTAGTGTATAGGTGAATCTAGAAAAATACAGAAGCGGAATCTGAGTGTATTAGCTACGTCATGACCTACGTCACGTGAGACATTCCGTTGTCACGACTGTTCTTTTCACTGCCGTTACGGCAAAGGGACATTCTTCCCATCAATGATCATCGTCCTTCTGTGTCCTTAAACGTGACCAACAGAGAGGAGGGGTGGAGTTATAAGTGGAAATAAACCAAGTGGTAACGGTAAGAAAGACTTCGCAATGGCCACATCGCACGGAAATTGGTTTCTTCCCCAAAGGGGAAGTTGGCTGCGGTGGAGAGCGCCTCTTGCACTGGGAACCGGCTGTGTATGTGTGTGTATGTGTGTCTGTGTGGGTGCGCGCGTGCGTTATGGGCTGTGTGTGTGCGTGTTCCTCACATTGGCCGCCTCGGATCCCTCCCTCTGTGCTCACCGGCTCGTCAAAAGATTCCCGGCCCTCCGCGGTCCCCATAAAGCCTCCAATATCGACTGCCGGCCGCTGCCTCACCTTCCTCTGTGCTGCCTCCACACAGCGGAGGGACGCCGAGCCAGCGCCGGAAACTCCCCAATTGAAACTCGGAAGCGCCTGTCAGATTTGCGCCGATAACGCGAACAGGTGTAGCCTAGAAAGAGTTCGGGACTGAGACACTCGGCGGTCAAACTGCAGTACTGGCAGGCGTATTATTATTATTACAGAATTCGCTATATATATTTGTAATACTCTACTGGCCATTAAAATTGCTTCACCAAGAAAAAATGCAGACGATAAACAGGTATTCATTGGACAAATATACTAGAACTGACAAGTGATTACATTTTCACGCAGTTTGCGTACATAGATCCTGAGAAATCAGTACCCAGAACAACCATCTCTGGCCATAAGAGCGGCCTTGATACGCCTGGGCATTGAGTCAAACAGAGCTTTGAATGGCTTGTACATTTACAGCTGCCCATGCAGCTTCACCACGATACCACAGTTCATCAAGAGTAGTGACTGGCGCATTGTGACGAGCCAGTTGCGCGGCCACCATTGACCAAACGTTTTCAGTTGGTGAGAGATCTGGAGAAAGTGCTGGCCGGGTCAGCAGTCGAACAATTTCTGTATCCAGAAAGGCACGTAGAGGACCTGCAACATGTGGTCGTACATTATCCTGCTGAAATGTAGGATTTCGCAGGGATCGAATGAAGGGTAGAGCCAAGGGTCGTAACACATTTGAAATGTAACGTCCACTGTTCAAAGTGCCGTCATTACGAACAAGAGGTGACCGAGACGTGTAACCAATGGCACCCCATACCATCACGCCGAGTGATACGCCAGTATGGCGATGACGAATACATGCTTCCAATGTGCTTTCACCGCGATGTCGCCAAACACGGATGCAACCATCATGATGCTGTAAACAGAACCTGAATTCATCCGAAGAAATGACGTTTTGCCGTTCGTGCACCCAGGTTCGTCGTTGAGTACACCATCGCAGGCGCTCATGTCTGTGATGCAGCGTCAAGGGTAACCGCAGCCATGGTCTCCGAGCTGATAGTCCATGCTGCTGCAAACGTCGTTGAACTGATCGTGTAGATGGTTGTTGTCTTGCAAACGTCCGCATCTGTTTACTCAGGGATCGAGACGTGGCTACACGATCCGTTACAGCCATGCGGATAAGATGCCTGTCATCTCTACTACCTAGTGATACGAGGCCGTTGGGATCGAGCACGGCGTTCCGTATTACCCTCCTGAACCCAACCGTTCCATATTCTACTAACAGTCATTCAAATCTCGACCAACGCGAGCAGTAATATCGCGACACGATAAACCGCCACCGCGACAGGCTGCACTCCGACCTTTATCAAAGTCGGAAACGTGATGGTGCGCATTTCTCCTGCTTACACGAGACATCACAACAACGTTTCACCAGGAAACGGCGGTCAACTGCTGTTTGCGTATGAGAAATCGGTTGGAAACTTCCCTCGTGTCAGCACGTTGTAGGTGTTGCCACCGGCTCCCACCTTGTGTAAATGGTCTGAAAAGCTAATCATTTGCATGTCACAGCATTTTCTTCCTGTCGGTTAAATTTCGCGTCTGTAGCTCGTCACCTTCGTGGTGTAGCAATTTTAATGGCCAGTAGTGTAAGAACATGACGTGCATCTTAAAACCACAATCATTTACTACACTGCAGGCCACTGAAATCGCAAAGACGGCTTTAAACGAACATCACGCTGGCATGAAATGTGCTACATGCTTGCACATGGAAATGATGAACATGCCACCGCATCCGCGTCATTTATATCATGTGTATAGGTGCAAGATCCCCTCGTGGCACTAAACATCCATAAAAGTTTCTCATTCTAGCCACGAGTCCGTAGAATGTGGTGTAGGTGAGGTACAGTATAGCTACCCAAGTTAAGCTAAGCCATTCGAGGTTTATGTTGATGAATTATCGCTTAGGGTTTCCACCTATCTGTCTTTCTGTAAATATCCTGTTGATGTTGTACCTAGAAGCAGTTCTTGTAGTGCAGTGAATTGTTTAGAAGAGGCAAACAGGCGACCTGTGATTATAAGTGGATGTGTGGTGAAGCGTTCCTTTCGTGGTATGATTACCTTTGAATCATTTTTTTTTCCAGACACAAAATATTTCTCGAAAGGAAGCACTCCAAGAGCTACATAGATGAACGTCCAAGTCTGCATATCTCCTGTTGAAATAACCTCTTTTAATACAGTTCCACATTTAGTACAGTTAGTGAAGTATTGGTTCGAAATACGTAAGATGATATTTGACGGCGTTAGTTAAATAATATTACCAGCCGTACGTGAAATACTTTAAAAACAAGGTTACCGGATTTAGTTAGCAAATGAAGATTCACTTTTAACAATATAATATTTAACGACAATGATCTGAAAGTACTTAATCACTGCGTCACCACACGAACCGCCTTCAACTCAATGTTAACGACCAAAAATTATCGTGTGATATTTCAGTTAATAAGTAAGGGTCACTGGTTTCGTTAAGGCTGAAATAAATGCAGTTTTATCTATACAAACGTTCTTATTTCAGATAATGGTAACGTATGGTACAAATTCATCTATTCTAGTCGGTGGCGAGATAGAGAAGAATTATCTGTGTGAAACAATCTCGGAACATTTCAAGGACTTAATTTATATGAAAGAAGATTTCTCTTCTATGGTTGTTCCACTTGATTGAGGTAAATAGCAAATCATTATGAAACTCATATATGATTTGATAATTAATATAAAGTACTCTATTTCGCAGTTAGAATTTCACTTGTGATATTCGTTCTGAATTTAATTTATTATTAATTGAAAATGGGATTATGCACAAAATAACTCTTCAGTGGGTACCTAATTTACTTGAAATAAAATCTGGGGTGCCATTGCAACGTATTTATCAGCGAACACCAGAAATCAGTTAGAATTAAATGATCTGAAACGATTAATTTCAAATGGTAAATGGAAGTTGGGAGAATGGTAAAATGGACTACGGCAGAAGGAGAGACTCGTGTTCCCTCATACCGCCGTCTAGGGAGAATGGCACGCACTCGAAATTTCTTTCATACTTCCTAAAACAACGTATCAATTCGTGCATCGTCGGTGTCAGTTGATCAAATTGTGGTACTGTTGTATTAAAACCCTGATGACCCGAAGGATCCTCACACTATTTCCTATGCCAAACGTGGACTTTCATAACCAATAATAAAGAATATTCTGAATCTCACCCCAGAACGCCTATGGTTCCCCTACGTATCGACTGCCAAGCTTTATCCGTTCTCAAAGCAAGCGTACTGCTCCCCAACTCCAATGAATAACTACCGCGCCATATGGTTCACATGTCACCAATACCATAGTGAGAACCAGCTTCTTACTCGGTGCCGTCATATTCTACAGCACTGCTTAAGGCAGCGGATTACTTCTGTTACCTGTAGATTCCTAGTAAAGAGTAAAATTTAGAACAAAATAGTGTCCAGATCAGGAGGAACGTCAGAAGAGTAAGATTACACAGCGGGATGCTTATTCAGTAGCTGCACTGTGCTATGTTCGGTAGTCGTCACACTATACAGGTGGATCTCGACGTGCTGCACACAAGCCAGTTTCGTGAGTTAGCATAAGTGTCGTGGTGATATGTTCAAACGAAAACAAGCGGTCAGTTTTTCATGTCCTCTCGGGCGCTAGTCGCGAGGGCCACTCAGCTCCACAGAGTGTTGAATATGGCAGCCCTGATCACAGTCAGATGAGAGTATTGAGATTCCGCCCAACGCTAGCAGCACAACGGTGGTCTGTGTAAGTCCGATCCAGCCGTTGTCGTGTTCCGATGAATGATGCAGAATCCGTGCATGGGTCCAGCCCATTCGGGGTGTACCGTCGTACTGATACGTGGGCTTGTACTGCCAAATGCTCTACAAATTTGACTTGATTTGTTAATAATGTAGTAATATCACACACCTATTCAACCACTGAAGTTCATTTTCGTTTCCTCTTTTCCATCTGGGTGCCTTAATTATTTTGTGAGACAGTACACAGGAAACTGTTGTCCTCCGAGGACAGTTTGTCATGCACACATGATGTTTTCAGGGCAGTATTTAAGTCTACTGACCGACTTTGGGATCAGACGAAGGAATTCACGCTATAGATCGCCATAAGACGTTCCCTGTATTTTCTACTATTTTTTTACTGTGAGACATCATTTGTAAATTTTTTGAGTTCTACACATTAAAATGCCGTATAATATATTAAATCTAGTGGGAAGATATTGTTAAATCTTCAGTTACAGGATTTCATTGTGTATAAAATACTAATTTTAAAACTAGTTACACAGGATGTGAATAAATTACCTTTACAGACTTTGAGGATATGTTCTTTATACCAAAAGAAGAAAAAATGTCAAGGGCTCTAAAACGCAAACCATATTCATCTTCGATACTGTGAATCATTTCTCATCTAATGCAAACCCTTTGTGTTCCATATTTCTGGAGGAGGTAGTATGGACCAAAAGAAGAAAGAAATGCCCGTTAAACATGGGCTCTAAAATGTATACCTCACGAGATATGAGCACTTGTTCAATAGAAGAGATGTGTTTCACAGTGACGAATATGGGCGAATTCTGATAAATCTTAAAATGCGCATTTTAGAGCCCATGTTTACTGGATATTTTATCTTATTTTGCTGTAAAGAACCTGTCCCCAAAGTCTGAAAAGGCTATTTAGTTGCACGCTATACAACGTGTGGACGGTTAACTCGTACTTTGTCAGTGGTCCGACATCTGGTTCTTTGAAACGAATGGAGGACTTCTACCATGGAGCACAAGACATTGGTAAAGAACTGCATTTCTTTAACGGTTAGCAATTTTACCTGTCATGAAAACGGAAGTTTTTATTGGTTTCTAGTACATTCTATTTCAAAATGTATTTAGCTTTTAACCGATCCTTCATAATACTTCTAATTCACTTGATTTCACTCACTGATTATTGGTGTGTAGTGGAGCAATAATATAACAGATAACTAAAACTGCTGGTGAGATGCTCTCTAGTGGAACACTTTTAAATTTCGTTAGATTATTGGTTCCTAGACACATGAACATGTTGTACCTTGGAACTTGTTCTCACGCATCTACAAACACATTCGTCCGAGTTCTCCTTCTAGTGTACAATATTAACAGCAAAATATTCTGGCGCAGAATCATCTTCTTTCATAGACGTTCATCACATCAGAGATCACACACCATCTTCTACATCTACATCTACATCCATACTCCGCAAGCCACCTGACGGTGTGTGGCGGAGGGTACCCTGAGTACCTCTATCGGTTCTCCCTTCTATTCCAGTCTCCTATCGTTCGTGGAAAGAAGGATTGTCGGTATGCTTCTGTGTGGGCTCTAATCTCTCTGATTTTATCCTCATGGTCTCTTCGCGAGATATACGTAGGAGGGAGCAATATACTGCTTGACTCTTCGGTGAAGGTATGTTCTCGAAACTTTAACAAAAGCCCGTAGCGAGCTACTGAGCGTCTCTCCCGCAGAGTCTTCCACTGGAGTTTATCTATCATCTCCGTAACGCTTTCGCGATTACTAAATGATCCTGTAACGAAGCGCGCTGCTCTCCGTTGGATCTTCTCTATCTCTGCTATCAACCCTATCTGGTACGGATCCCGCACTGCTGAGCAGTATTCAAGCAGTGGGCGAACAAGCGTACTGTAACCTACTTCCTTTGTTTTCGGATTGCATTTCCTTAGGATTCTTCCAATTAATCTCAGTCTGGCATCTGCTTTACCGACGATCAACTGTATATCATCATTCCATTTTAAATCACTCCTAATCCGTACTCCCAGATAATTTATGGAATTAACTGCTTCCAGTTGCTGACCTGCTATTTTGTAGCTAAATGATAAGGGATCTATCTTTCTATGTATTCGCAGCACATTACACTTGTCTACATTGAGATTCAATTGCCATTCCCTGCACCATGCGTCAATTCGCTGCAGATCCTCCTGCATTTCAGTACAATTTTCCATTGTTACAACCTCTCGATACACCACAGCATCATCTGCAAAAAGCCTCAGTGAACTTCCGATGTCATCCACAAGGTCATTTATGTATATTGTGAATAGCAACGGTCCTATGACACTACCTTGCGGCACACCTGAAATCACTCTTACTTCGGAAGACTTCTCTCCATTGAGAGTGACATGCTGCGTTCTGTTATCTAGGAACTCTTCAATCCAATCACACAATTGGTCTGATAGTCCATATGTTCTTACTTTGTTCATTAAACGACTGTGGGGAACTGTATCGAACGCCTTGCGGAAGTCAAGAAACACAGCATCTACCTGTGAACCCGTGTCTATGGCCCTCTGGTTCTCGTGGACGAATAGCGCGAGCTGGGTTTCGCACGACCGTCTTTTTCGGAACCCATGCTGATTCCTACAGAGTAGATTTCTAGTCTCCAAAAAAGTCATTATACTCGAACATCATACGTGTTCCAAAATTCTACAACTGATCGACGTTAGAGATATAGGTCTATAGTTCTGCACATCTGTTCGACGTCCTTTCTTGAAAACGGGGATGACCTGTGCCCTTTTCCAATCCTTTGGAATGCTACGCTCTTCTAGAGACCTACGGTACACCGCTGCAAGAAGGGGGGCAAGTTCCTTCGCGTACTCTGTGTAAAATCGAACTGGTATCCCATCAGGTCCAGCGGCCTTTCCTCTTTTGAGCGATTTTAATTGTTTCTCTATCCCTCTGTCGTCTATTTCGATATCTACCATTTTGTCATCTGTACGACAATCTAGAGAAGGAACTACAGTGCAGTCTTCTTCTGTGAAACAGCTTTGGAAAAAATTTAGTATTTCGGCCTTTAGTCTGTCATCCTCTGTTTCAGTACCATTTTGGTCACTGAGGTCTGGACATTTTGTTTTGATCCACCTACCGCTTTGACATAAGACCAAAATTTCTTAGGATTTTCGGCCAAGTCAGTACATAGAACTTTACTTTCGAAGTAACTGAACGCCTCTCGCATAGCCCTCCTCACACTACATTTCGCTTCGCGTAATTTTTGTTTGTCTGCAAGGCTTAGGCTATGTTTATGTTTGCTGTGAAGTTCCCTTTGCTTCCGCAGCAGTTTTCTAACTCGGTTGTTGTACCACGGTGGCTCTTTTCCATCTCTTACGATCTTGCTTGGCACATACTCATCTAACGCATATTGTACGATTGTTTTGAACTTTGTCCACTGATCCTCAACACTATCTGTACTTGAGACAAAACTTTTGTGTTGAGCCGTCAGGTACATGCTGAAAAGCCTTACTTCCATGGGGTTTGACCCGATGTTTATACATCGTGTAAAGGCTTTAGATTCAATACTGCACAGACACTGTCTAAATAATAAACTAGACCTATGTAATATCTAACTAGGTTTGCGACTCTACATTTTTCTGACAGGATAGACACAGCACGTCATCCTCCATAGTCTTCTAAGTCATCGAAGTTGCTCCATGCAGTGTAGCATGTAATATAATTTAATAGTCAGTTATCCAAGTAAAGTTCATTGAGACATCTAACAACAAATTGTATGTGCGTAATAGAAATTTTATACTAAGTTTATTATAGTTCTTCATTTTCTTCACCCATCACTTCCTCCTTCTCTATCCCATAGAGATGGTAAAGATAAAATTAACAAAATAACACCTAGCACAGAAGCGAAGGAATAGTCATTTTTCACACAATCCTGGGATAAATCTTCATATATGCTATACCAATAAATACTTTCTTGTATGCACTTCACAATGATCACATTTATAGATATTGATAGCCATGTTCTAATGACCTTGTAGCTTTATTGGAAATTAGTATAATGAACATCGGCTTTAGCAGGAGACGTAGAAACCTGGATGCACTTTCTTTTTCATGTAGAAAGGAAACTGACCACATCTGCACAAATTTTTGTATGTGGCGGTTTATTTACAAACCTGCCTCTGCAACTTATAGAACTGCGTAACAGAACACACCAAACACAAAATACACTAGGTAATTTAACGTTGACTCTAATCTCAGATACACAATATCTTATCTCTGCACGATTTGTTTCATCTGGGTGCAGACCGCACTCAAAGCTAAAGTGGGCTACAAAATCTAACCACAGGGACATGCAGAGAAGCAATGTATACTCTAAAATATTGCTATCATTTTTGGTTCATAATTTTTTGATAATGGTTTTTAAATAGCTGAAAATTAACTGGCTCTGGGGATTTAGGCAATGAATCTGGTTTAAATGAACTAAATCCTAATTTCGTTTCCTTAGACTTAATGATATTTTATGAAACTTTAACAATAGTTAATATTTTTGTGAAATAACATGACAATAATTCAATAATTTTAAAAACTGAACTTACAAAAATTGAACTTCACATGTAAAGTACACTATTTCCTTAAATGAAACACCAGAGTCTAATTTTTAAGTCAATTTCTCTCTCAATGGTCGATAAATCCTAACAACGAAATAAAAAGCAAAACTGAATTTTCTGATTCAGAGAATACTGACGGGCGATCAGTTTTAACTGTAAAAAAAAAAAACCGTTCAACGACAAGTTCGCATAAAATATTTCTTTATTTAAGACAACCAGTTTCAACAGACTATGCTGTCATCTTCAGGTCTTGGAATCTTTTGTTTTAAAACATGTTCATTCTACGCTGAATCTTATGCACAAGATGCCAAGTGGATAAAAATCAGCACCAATAAAACTTTGTCATAGAGCCGTGCTCACTCCAAAATATGCGTTTACTTGAACTTGGCTGTGTATATGCATTTGGTTCCCGCCATTTTTGCGGTTATGCCGTCGTTCTTCCTCCTTCTACGTGTGGTAGCAACGATGTGTGTCTATATTTGCACCATGTACCATCTTTGGTCTTGTGCGTATAGTTTCCGGCTAGGGTGTGTGTGAGCAGTCGGTCGTTTGGTGCGGACCAGGGAGGATATCTCCGTGCCGGGTAGTCGGCTGGGTCCACTGGCGGTCCCTGCGCAGTGCCGGAGCGTGTGTGGAGCTGTCTGATCGCTACGAGCTTCGTGGCTCACCGACCCAGGAAGTCAAAGTTGAGTGGTGTCTTAAGTGCCCAAGCCACATCGGTTCATGTTGGGTCGTTCGTTTCGGTGGTTCGCTATCGGGGGGCTTTTCCTGTGAGCAACACCAAGTGTTTGTAGTGGTGAAATCGAGCCACCGTGCGGTGGAATTAACTACATTGCTTCACTACAATTCAAGGTCACCAGCGGAATTTCCTGGCTTGTGGCAGTTAATGTTCTGGTTACCTGCCCTGGCCACTAACGTAATTTCAGGCAGTGTCCTTTCCTCACCTGTTGTTGCTGTCGAACACGGTGGGTAGTTTTGACAGCTCAATACATATTTAATTGTGGATAATCACGTCTGCAACAATTTGGTCCTTGAGTTCATGTACCGATTGGTGGCTAAATATAAGGAAATGTGCGTTATTGGTTCGCTGAGAACCCGTGGTCTAGCGGTGGTGTTTTTACTAGTAATCAAAACGACCCGGACTCACGTTCGAACCTCGCCACTGATTAAATTTTGAAGAAAAATTATCAACAATGGCTGCCAAGACTTCCGGCATAAGCCTTGCCAAAGAGGGCGGAGGAGCGGACAGAGGTTCTTCGCAGTCTGTTACCGTTGGGGTGGGAAACTGACCCTAACACGCGGAATAATCAGGAATGATAAACGGTATGAGGATGCAGAAGGCAATGGAAACAACTGTATTAAATACACATAATGTGTATCCACAGGACATATAGCCTGAAACTGAAAAAAGTGCCACGATGATCCCTCCACTGGCAAAAAATTCTGGACTAGTCACCCATTCGGATTCGGGAACAGGACTGCCAATGAAGAGGTGACCATGAGAAAAAGACTGAATAACCAACAGAACTGTATCGTTATTCGAGTCTACGTGGTATGTCACAAGTCTGAACGTTGTAGAGAAGATAGAAAACCTGAAAACAGAGATGCAGTGTTTCAGTCTACATACAATGGCTGTCAGTGAAGTGAAAAACGAAAGAAAACAAGGATTTCTGGTCACAGGAGTGTAAGGTGACATCAGCAGCAGCAGAAAATATTATAACCGAGTATGATTTGCTATGAATAGGAATGTTGGGCACAGACTAGTTACTGTGAACAGTTCTTTAATATCTTTTTTCTCTTCAGAATCGAGAGCAAATCAACTCCGACAACAATAGTTCAAGCGCACATTCCGACGTCGCAAGCAGAGGACGAAGAGACGGAAAGTATTTGAGAATATTGAACGTGTAATTGAGTACGTAAGGGAAGATGAAAATTTAACAGTTTTGGTGGATTGGAATGCGTTTGTAGGGGAAGGAGTGGAAGAAAGGGACACGAGAGAGTAAGGGTTTGGTAGTAGGAATGAGAGAGGACAAAGATGAATGGGCTTCTGCAATAAATATCAGTCAGTAATAGCGAGCACTCAGTGCAGGAACTACTAGAGAATGAGAAGTACTTGGAAAACGCCGGATACAGGAATATTTAAGTAAGATTATATGATGAGGGCTGAGATTCAAAAATCAGTTACTGGCTTTTAAGGCGTACACTAGGGCATTTATAGTCTCAAATCAAAATTTGGTAGTGATGAAGAGAAGACTGAAGTTCAAGAGACTAGTCAGGAAGAATCACCGTGCAGCAGAATGGGGTGCAGAATTACTAAGGAATGAAGAGAAACGCTTGTATTACTCTGACTCTATAAGGAATTGCTCAGTAGGTGGTACAGTTGAAGTGGAATGGACGTCTCTAGAAACGGAAACCAAAGAAACTAGAAACAAAAACGTGGCTACAAAGAAGAAACCATGTATAGCAGTAGAAATATTGCTGTTTATCGATGTAAGAGGGAAAAACAAAAATCTTCGGGGAGACTCGGGAATACAGAATTACAAGTCACTTAGGAATGAAATAAATAGTAAGTTCAGTGATGCTAAGGCGAAAAGGCTGCATGAAAAATGTGAAGAAATCTAAAATGAAATGATTGTCGGACGGTCGGACTCAGTATACAGAAAATTCAAAGCAATCTTCGGCAAAATAAAAAACAAGGACCGTAACATTAAGTGTGGTAACATTAAGTGTGGAATGAGAATTTCACTGTTAAATGCAGGGGAGAGAGGAGATGGGTGGAAAGAGTACATTGAAGCCCTCTACGAGAGGGAGGGCATCTCTGATGATATGATAGAAGAAGAAAGAGGAGACGAAAGGGAACAGACAGGGAATCCAGTATTGGAATCAGAATTTAAAAGAGCCTTGGATGACATTAGGAGTAATAAGGCAGAGAGGATAGATGACATTTCATCGTAGTTCCTGAAGTTATTGGAGGAAGTGGCAACAAAACGTCAATTCACGTTGGTTTTCAGACTGTATTAGACTGGCGACATACCACCAATTCCGAAGACTGCAACAGCCGACATGTGTGAGATTTATAGCACAATCAGCTTAGCAGTTTATCCGTCCAAATTGCTGACGATAATAATACACAGAAAAATGGAAAATAAAATCGCGGAACTGTTAGATGATGATTAGTTTGACTTTAAAATAGGTAAAGGCACCATTGACGCGGTTCTGACTTTGTGGTAGATATGGTAGCAAGGCTGAAGACAAATCAAAACACGGTCATAGGATTTGAGTACCCGAAAAAACCATTCCACAATGTAAAATGGAGCAAAATGTTCGAAAATATGAGATAAATAGGAGTAAGCTATAAGTAATAGCCGTAGTACACAATACGTATAAGAACCAAGAGGGAACAATAAGAGTAGAAGACGAAGAACGAAGTGCTCCCATTATAAAGAGTGTAAGACAGGGATGTAATTTTTCGCCCTCTACTGTTCAATCTGTACATCGAAGAACCAATGATTCAAATAAAAGAAGGGTTCAAGAATGGGCATAAAATTCAGAGTGGATAGTATTCGCTAATGACATTGCTATCTTAAGTGCAAGTGAAGATGAATTACAGGATCCAAAGAGTGGAATGAACAGTGTAGTGAGTAAGGAATATGGATTGAGAGTAAATGGAAGAAAGACAAACGTAATAAGAAGTACCAGATTGAGAACAGCGAGAAGCTTAACATTAGGATTGATGATCACGAAGTGAACGAATTTAAGGAATTTTGATACCTAGGCAACAAAATAACCCATGATAGCAGGAGCAAAAAGCAGGTTAGCACTGGCAGAAAAGGCATTCCTGGACAAGAGAAATCTGCTATTATCAAACATAGGTCATCATTTGAAGAATACATTTCTGAGAACACACATTTGAAACCCAGCACCGTATGAAACTTCCTGGCAGATTAAAACTGTGTGCCGGACCAAGACTCGAACTCAGGACCTTTGCCTTTCACGGGCAAGTGCTCTACCAACTGAGCTACACAAGCATGATTCACGGCCCCTCCCCACAGCTTTACTTCCGATAGTACCTCGTCTCCTACTTTCCAAACTTCCAACTTCATTCCAGCACAGTGTGTTAGTAAGACATGGAATGTGGAAAAACAGGAACAGAAGAGGCTGGAAGTACTTGGGATGCGGTGCGAATTTTGAAAATTATGTGGAGTGATAAGGTGAGGAATGGGGAGGTTCTAAGCAGAATCGGCTAGTAAATGAATATATAGAAGAATCTGACAATAAGAAGGGAGAAGGGACTGGATGGCATCTGTTAAGACATCAGGGAAAAGCTTCCACGTTACTAGAGTGAGCTATAGAGGGAAAAAACTGTTGGGAGGGACAAAGACTGGAACGCGTTCAGCAAATAATTGAGGACGTAGGTTGCTATTACTATTGTGAAATGAAAAAGTTTGGACAGAAAAGGAATTCGTGGCGGTCTACATCAAACGTACAGAGACTGAGGACTCAAAAATCCGTTTTGGCTGATAAAAAAAAAGTTCAAATGTGTGTGAAATCTTATGGGACTTAACTGCTAAGGTCATCAGTCCCTAAGCTACTTAACCTAAATTATCCTAAGAACAAACACACACACCCATGCCCGAGGGAGGACTCGAACCTCCGCCGGGACCAGCCGCACAGGGCTGATAAAAGTTCAGGATCGTAGGCAGTGGAGTGAGAGCACTCTGCACAGGGTTATTGGAGACTACGTGAATGGTCCTTACTTCATTGAAGAAATATTAGCGAATAAGGCACGCCCAGTTTCTTCATGTGAAACTACCAGCTATCCTAGCTGAACTACGACTAGAGATACCAGGTGCTTGTGGTATTAGTAAAGTGATTGCCCGCATCACAGTTCGATTGTATCTTGGAAAAGATTCACCATTTTCTTTGCTGGTCCATGGACAGGACGTGCAGTTGTTAGCTGGTGTGCACGTTTCCCTTATTTGATGCCACATGATATTTTCTCCTGTGATAGATAACATACAAGTTCCGATTATGTTCTTTCTCATATTCTATTGAATTTCAGAGGTCTCCCACTAGATCTAGTCATCATTTAGCCGCTGAATGATTTAATCTGAATTTCCTTCCCACGATTACTCGTGTCAAGAGCTATCTTCTCGGCATTACGATCACAATCGGAACCATAGTATGTTAACTCCCAGTGAAGATCAGTGAGCAGGCATTTGAGCACGGCCGGCTGGGGTGGCCGAGCGGTTCTAGGCACTACAGTCTGGAACCGCGCGACCACTACGGTCGCAGGTTCAAATCCTGCCTCGGGCATGGATGCGTGTTATTTCCTTAGGTTAGTTAGGTTTAAGTAGTTCTAAGTTCTAGGGGACTGATGATGACCTCAGAAGTTAAGTCCTATAGTGCTCAGAGCCATTTGAACCATTTGAGCACGCATATATAATTCTAGAATGAGATTTTCACTCTGCAGCGGAGTGTGCGCTGATATGAAACTTCCTGGTAGATTAAAACTGTGTGCTGGACCGCGGCTCCAACTCGGGACATTTGCCTTTCGCGGGCAAGTGCTTTACTAACAGAAGTACCCAAGTACGACACACAACCCGTCCTCACAGCTTCAATTCTGCCCCTACCTCGTCTTCTACCTTCCAAAATTCACAGACGCTCTTCATGGTAAAGCACTTGCCCGCGAAAGGCAAAGGTCCCGAGTTCGAGTCTCCGTCCGGCACACAGTTTCAATCTGCCAGGAAGTTTCATTTATAATTCTGCTTCTGTCGAGTTCATGGTTCGGCTGAGGTTTCTACAGCACTACACAACTTCTTACATATTTGGATGTCACTTCCCAGCCGTGGTAAGGAGGAGATGGTTTAACCTTCGATGGTATTATAAATTTAAAAAAATACAAAATCGATGATATTCATTTGTCTCCTCATTGTGGTCAGCAGGTAGAGTGTGTAACTACTGAAAAACAATACGTGAAGTGACATTTCAGAGATATTCTATCATCGTGTCACAATATCATGGGTCAGCGTCCACCCAGTGGTCTTTGAAAGCTAGGTTCTTGCGTCTATAGTAGCTCTAAAAATTCAAACTGAAAAATGCATCTGTTAGCATTCTGACAACTTCGTTTGCGTTACATATGCATTTGAGGTTACATATGCAGGTTGTGCATTTCTGCCGGTAAGTGATCACGAACAGCTGATAGTTTTACTTACACACAGTTTGATGAAAAGGGAATTTTTTACGAAGTCCGTGACACTTTTGCATGTAATACAGAACAGTGTAACTAACGATTCTAATTTATATGTAACTTTTTCATTTATTTTCCGCTCTTGGATGTGATAAGAGTCGAAAAAGGCAAAGGAAAAAGTAAGAAATTTAATAACATAAATGGTCACTGTTTACTCCGTATCCTGCCTCAAGAACATGGAACAGTCTTTTTCCCGCTTTGGGAAAATATCAGATCACAAAACTATTTATTCTAATGCTGAAATAGTCACTAAATATTCTAGACTGTGACAATAAGAGAAGCATTTTCAAGGTTAAAACTAGTAATATGCCGCTGGAAGGTAAAACTCGTAACATACTGCAGCCTTTTTTCACCAAGCTTCTTGTTTACCACTTTTGCAGTTTAATGGCGGAAATGTTCTGATGTCACGATTAGTCTACATTTCTTCATGAAAACATATAAAGGAATGTTTTTGTACAATAGCTCCATATTTATCACGAACATTCACTTGATCTCTCAGAAGTACCATGTACGTTATTTAACTGATAAGATAATGATTATATCGCCCTCTTTTATTTATAACCATTCGATCTTTCTTTTTCCACTCTTCCTCAAATGTTCAAAATTGGTTCAAATGGCTCTGAGCACAATGGGACTTAACTTCTGTGGTCATCAGTCCGCTAGAACTGCTTAAACCTAACTAACCTGCGGACATTACACACACCCATGTCCGAGGCAGGATTCGAACCTGCGACCTTAGCGGTCGCGCGGTTCCAGACTGTAACGCCTAGAACCGCTCGGTCACCCGGCCGGCCTCAAATGTTCCACATCTTTAATTGCTTAGTTGATTAACTTGTTATTACGTGATACGGAAACGTAATAACATTTATTTTTGGCGTGTAAAAAATTGCTGACCCATTCTGAATGAGACAGGTTTACTACATAGGGATATCTAGTCTCCATGGATGACCAGATGACTTATGACTAAAGTAGTTCAAACGTCAAAACGAAACAAAGCTGTAACTTTATGAAAAGCGTGCTGAAACAACGTAATTTACTGTGATTGTCTAGCACTTGATGTTGACTTGCGAGCAGGTCAAATAATAGACAGAAGTGAAACTTCATGTAATTCAGAAAAAGTGACTGACTTTCATCTGAAAAAACGCTGTTATGAAAGAAATCGCATCAGTATTCAACACTCGATGATTAATTACGTATTTTGAAAAATAAAAAGTCGTATTCATCTGGTCGAAACGATTTAGCCGGTAAATGTAAATCGTATAGTTAATAAAGAAATAAAAATTCCAAACTAAAAACAACATATAAAATCACATTAAACGGATACAAAGAGAAAGTGACGTTATAAACACAGGCAGAACAACTTTGTTGCCTAAAACTTTCGAAGAATGTTGCACAACAAGATGCGAAAATTCGCCGAAATATTTTAGGATCAAGGTGAAAAAACAGTTTCCGGACGAAAATGAAATCACAAGAAATCCATCGACTTACAAGAAAGGAATCAGAAACTCCTTCAGGAAAGTACAATGTCACGGGTGCTTATTTAGAATGGATAACGTGCGCAACAAAATATATACCTCTCTTTATAGATAAGTAATTATAAGTGATGAATATAAAATTCGTTGCGTAATGAAACTGAGAGCACTAATTCGCTAGTAAAAATTTCCCGCGGAGCTCTATGATCCACAGGAGGACTTTAAAAGAAGCACTACGATAGCACAGCAGAATTTAAACGGTATTCATGCATGAATAATATCGTGAACGAAAGAAGAAGAATAAAAATTTTCTAAATATGTTTAAACGCGATCCTTAACTGCATAAAATGAATAAAAATTATAACTAGAAATCAATTTTGTTAGAATTATCAGCATAAATGCGGTTGACGAATAAAGTTTGACAAATTATGAGTAGAGGCACATCATAAGAACATGATATGATAATGTGATCCACAAAAGAATGAATAATCGAAGAAAGTAGAGTGCTACAGATATATTCCCACCACATGGCATTATCAGTGACTTGCGCACACCGAATACAGAAAAATTTGGATGCACTTTCAAGAATGGCGACTTGCGATACAAAGAAAAGAGGGACTGTTAGCTTTCACTTCTTGTTGGACCATCTGAGAATAACATTTCTCCAAGCGATAATTTCAATGACGCCACACTTTCCGAGAGTGTTGTTCCAAGAATGCCACATTTTCGGAATCGGCTTCTACTGTGAAGATTGTGCCAGTAATCGTTTGCCGGAGGGGAGAATCTCAGACAGGCGCCACATTTGGGACTTCCCTCCAAATAATACTCTTTTATCCGCCTCGGAAGTGTGCAGAAATGTTATTGCACCCATCGACGCGACAAGTCGTCGAGCAAAGGCTACGCCCTATTTATTCGACGAGGAGAAGTTTTGCTGGGTCGTGCTTGCGTTGCTTGCCTTGCCCTCTCCGGCTGCCAGAGGGAACGCGTGAAAATGCGGAGCCTAGTTTTCTCGCTGGAATGCGGGCCCAGATCCCGATAAACTTCCCGGCCCGAAATTAAAACTGATCGCGCCGGAAGCGCACGTTTTATGAAATACTTGGTCGACTTCCAGCGATATGCAATAAAGATGATGGGGTGGTTTCTCTGCACAGTTAATACTTCGCAGCTTCTGTCCGTAATACACTGCTCAGGACGCTGGATGCAGATCACTTATTAATATGAGAAAAATATTTCATAATGCCTCAAGCGGTTGTTTCACAGCAAAATATTCAGCATTCACGTCGAAGAAAGATCTTCATCACCATTCGTAACACAGAGCGAGCCACTTCTTTTCACGTCACAAGCACGTAAATTGATTGAGGACGATTCAGTCAGTCGAAACTGTGGTAGGCTTTAAAGAATTCAAATGAATATGGCGATATTAATTTGTGTCTCGCTACAAATGACTAGGGCCACATTTTGTTAATGACCTTCAGTTGAAGTTCTGGAGATTCCGGAAGCTTACTCAAAAGCTCCTTTAACAAGTAGGAAACCATCGTACTCGACACAAGTTACAGGTGTGAAACAAACAGCGAACTGATATAACGATTAATCTGGGTTAATCATGACGACGATAGTGAACCGCCGTACTACAGAGAAGATTTAAAATTTTATTCGAAATATAAATTTATTTTACCGTCACTTTTCATTATTCAACGATCTTATAAATTTGACGCGTCCCGCTAGAAATTTCGATCCAGTACCAACCTTCTCAACTCTTATGCCCAACATCCTTGTTTGTTGTATTCATATCTCTGTCTACCTTTCCTCTATAGCTCCTTCAAGGTCTTCGAAGTTATTCCTCGGCACCGTAACACATGTCCTGTTATCCTATCCCTTCCTTTTGTCAAAGTTCTATACATGTTCCTATCCTTGCCGATCCTGGGAAGACCATTCGCATTTCTTTTGTTATCAGTATCTCTAATTTGCAGCATTCTTCTAAAGCACTCCATGTCAAACGCTTCGATTGTCTTCCTTACTGGTTTTCTCACTGTCAATGATTCACTACTATACAAAGCTCTGCTCCAAACACACTCAGGAATTTTTTCATCAAATGTAGATCGATGTTTTGTACTAAGAATGCCCTCTTTGCCAATGATGATTTGCCTTATATGTCCACTTTGTTTTGTCTTTGTTATTTAGCTTCTACGGTAAGGTAGCATAATTTCCTCCATTTGCCTACCTTTTGGACCCCAGTTTTGAAGTTTATCCCTAATCTCATTTCTGATATACCTCGTCACCTTCATCTTACTTCGATTTACTCTCAGTCTATATCCTGTGCTCATTAGATACTTCATTCCATTTTCACTGACGATAGAATTGTCATCAATGAATGTTACTATCCTGTTCATTCTAAATTTTAATTTCACTCTTTAAGCTTTCTTTTATTTCGTCTATTGCTTCTTCGAATTATAGATTTAATAGTAGCAGCAAAAGTGCATCCGTGTGTCCCTTGGGTGAAGTAGATATTATAACTTACCCGGCTTTCCCTGAAATATTTTCCTGAGAAATTCGAACATCTTGATCGGCTTTGTCAAACGATTTTCTAGATCAACAAATGCTACAATTCGCGGAGTCGGCTCCCCAGCGATCTGGCTGAGAACTTGCCCTGAACACAAAAACATGTGTTTTTAAAGAATCGTGGGGGCTCATCATTTCTCCATTCCTCTAGTCGACCCACTAATCCACCGGCACTTAAAAAACTTTGGACAATCTGGTGAGTCGCTCTGCACCTCCTACGGGCCCCTGGCTAATCACATTTAGATTCCTTCCCTACTCGGTAGGTAAGGATGCTTCTGGATTTTACATTAATAAAGTCCAAGTTTGGCATCAACACGGTTCAGCTGAAAGTTAAACGTCACTGCTTCTCCTATTATGGCCAGCAACAACAGAGTTTCCCGTCACTTGGCCCCACCCTCGGTCCTGTGGGCAGAGACTGTACTCTAACCTGTGTAAACCCACTAACATTGCAGTTCTCAAGAGCAAGTATCAAGCTGCTGCCTCGGCTAAGACGTTTCTTTTCGTGGCCGTCTTCTACAGTGACGCCTTACAATGGCGTCTAGGCTGTGGATGGAGTTACCAGTTAATTCACTGGAGTGGAACTTCTCCCCTGGGACAACTGCCCCGAGTGTTTGCAGTTTACAGGCCTCTACTGTTACCGTTTATCTCCGGTAACCTAAACGCTACCTCTTTCGCCTGCTATCTTCATTGTGTCTCTGATTTCCTACCTTGGAGTACCTTGATGGCTTCCAACAGCCTTAAGCGTAACAACGTACAAGTTATTATGTCGTCAATATATAACACCACCTTCTAAAAGTATAGACGATTTATCGTTTGTTTAAAATGTACTAAAACAATGGAATTATGTTCATTCCCAAGTGCAGCTTAACCTTTAAGTTACATCAGTAGTGTCAATGGTGAGCCATATGTATTTTTTTTATTTACAGCCATAGAACAATTAAGTTACAACAGTAGTGCACGTGTATTTCGTACAGTTATAGAAGAAATCTGTATCTATTTTGATAAATATTTTTATTTTGGTGCAACAGCTGAATATTAAAGATATACTTACGTTTCTGTGGAACCTTGTCCTTCATTGTCCTTGCCATTTGTGTTTTCATATCGAATTTGGTGCATTACGGAGCTACTGTATTATGAGGGTGTACAAATTCAGTATTGAAATGCATTGAACTCCTCGTCAATATGCACCATTTTGGTTTATATGCAGAATTGTCGGAAAATGTAGCGCCTGTGGATAAACATGCTAGCACAGGTGGCATCTCATATCATATGTAATAAGAGACGCCATATTAGGAAGTCAGTAAAGTTAATCATATTTGTTGTTGATGCATAATCTTCTTCTCCCATAAAATCGTGCTTGGTCTGTCCGGTTCTGCAGCATAGCCTCATTTAGGCTGTAGTGTACGTCTGGATGTGGTGGGATCTGGCTGAGTGTTTGCAAGAGTGGGCTTATAGCAATTACCTTTCATTAAACAAGATATCATGATACCAAACGCCTAACAAATTCATAGCTTTTGATCTTGATTACAGAAATAATACAGCGAGAAAAAACTTAATACCAGAAATAAAAAACAGTGTTCCCAGATACAGAAATAATAATTCTTACTTTACATGTCGACAGTAATATGAAACCGAACTCCAAAAATATAGCTCAGCCCAGGTGAATTTACAAGTGGGCACCAGATAAGATGACAACTAGTTTCAGCTCGCAATAACTTTACAAACGAACAAACAGAATCACACTGCATAACTATGTCAGGCAGGCACCTTTGAAGAAATCTGAACTCTTGTACTGCCTTCCTTCGCCCTGTACCAAATTAATCCAAAAGAACAGCGCAACTACACACAGCCAACTACTACGAGATTGCCAAGATAAAGGGGCTCCCTGTTATATTGAACGTGATATCTGAAGCTATTAGAGTGTTGTTATTTGTTAATGACAGGGAGGCGCCCTAGCGGGGTCACGTGATGTCGAGAAACGATTTAGTGATCAATAGTCAATTCGAAGCTTGCTGTGAATAAAGTTCTGCAGAATGCCTTTTTCAGTTAAACAGAGAGTGTGTATTGCAGAAACCTTTTTTTTTTTGCATATGCTGTAAATCGTTTAAAACGCTAAATAAAAGGTTCACAATAAACTATTCAAAGACAGATGTTGATAAATTGATCACAAAATTTAGAACAACAGGCTCAGCAACTAACGCCAAATTTAAGCGTGCACGGGAACTTTGTTCGCCGAAAAATATTGAACGTGTTCACGAGACTACGGTAAGAGAGCCACGGAAATCAACTAGACGGATATCTTCCCAACTTAACATCAAACTAACGTCATGCTAAAACATGCTGAAGCTGTTATGTATATGAGTATGCAAAGTAAGTCATGCAAGCATTGAAATGTGCAGATTACGCACAACTTCAGCACTATTGCGAATGGTTACTCACGCATGTCGCTGATGCTTATCTGGACGAAGCATGATTTTACCTTAGCGGGTAAGTGAACTCGCTGTTTTGGAAGTAGGCATTTTGGGTGTAGTTTCAGGCCAGTGGATTATGGGCACCATATTCTTTAACAATACCGTAAATACTCAAGTGCATGTAACGGAATTGTTGCAACCATCGGTAGCTCAACTACCAAAGGAAGAACGGGTGTATGCGTTTTTCAGCAAGATGGCGCTACGGCACATACTTAACGGTTTTCGATGCCATTCATCCATGAAGCTTATTTCTGGGGCAAAGTAAAGGGTACAGTCTACAATTGTAGAGCTGATAAGAAACATTCGCAGTGCGATTGTGGAAAGCACACCAAACGAATTGGGAAAATTTTGCAGAAACACGTTGAGATGAGCTATTTATCGAAATTTATAGTGAACATTTCTAGCACCTCCTGTGGACTATTCTGCTATTGAATATTCAGTTCATTGTTTTTCATAATAATAGATTACTGCTCTGTGTTCAGTATTTGCAATACACAAATCACTTGTCTGTATGTAGTTTATACGACATGGGACCTCTTTTACTTTGGCCACTCTGTACATAGGTAAGGAAATTGAAGCACAATTCACAATAGCTTAACACAAGCATACGATGATGGATTGGCGTCTCTCTGTGTACAGTATATTCACAATAATGTACAACAGTCTTTTACACCATAGCCCCGCTGTGAATTTCTGTAATCCACTCGATAAAACTTATAACGGCGAAGATGTGCGCCAGTATTACCCCAACAGCTGCAGACCGACTTCGTCCATCTCAGTGGACACTACACCACTGTAATTACTCGGCCACTATCAACGCCTGCCACTAACGCATCACTTGAGTCGGACCACAGACTTGGTGGATCGTCGGTTGGTCGTCCTACCGGACGACGCGTTTTGGCTTGCCGGTCGTTCATGAGTCGGCTGTGTGTGTGTGCATCGACTCCCGATTTGGCTTCGTGCGTGCTTAGTTATTGTTGGGTATCGTTCAGGTCTTCGTGCAAGTGTTTGTCAGGTTGTGTGTGTAGTCGGCGTTATTTCCACTAACGACTATTTTAGATGTCGTCATTCTGAGGCCAGTCGTTCGGTTGGTACGGACCAGGGAGGATATCTCCGTGCGGTGCACTCGGTTGAGTCCGCTGGCGGTCCCTGCGCATTGTCGGAGCGTGTGTGGAGATGTCCGATCGCTAAGAGCTTGGTGGCTCACCGACCCAGGACGTCAAAGTTG
Source organism: Schistocerca nitens (assembly GCF_023898315.1). NCBI lineage: Eukaryota > Metazoa > Arthropoda > Insecta > Orthoptera > Acrididae > Schistocerca > Schistocerca nitens. Next base: position 1,044,641,286 of record NC_064615.1, on the reverse strand, counting down.
AGTGGTGTGTTAAGTACCCAAGCCACGTCCGTTCATGTTGTGTCGTTCGTTTCGGTGGTTTGCTGTTGGAGAGCTTTTCCTACGAGCAACACCGAGTGTTTGTAGTGGTGAAATCGAGCCGCCGTGCTGGGAATTAATTATATTGGCTCACTACAATTCAAGTACACCAGCGGAATTTTCTACCTTAAGGCCGTTCTGGTTACCTGCCCTGGCAAATGACGTAAATTCAGGCAGTTTTCCTTTTTGGTGGAGTTAGCTATTTTACCTTATTTCAAATTCAAGTGTACTAGCGGAATTTTCTGCCTTGTGGTCGTTAGTGTTCCGGTTACCAGCCCTGGCCACTAACGTAATTTCAGGCATCGTCCTTTCCTCAACTGTTGTCGCTGTCCAACATGGTGTGTAATTTTGACAGCTTGCCACATATATCATTGTGGATAATTACGTCCGTAAGAGTTTGGTCTTTGAGTTTTTATGTACCGACTGTTGGCGAGCAAGTCGTTTGGTCGGTCATTTTATGACTGTCTCTTGGTTGGGTTACCGACGGATCAAGTGTAGTTGAGCCCACTGCCTGTCTCACCTAAGTGAACGTTAATGTTTCGAGGGCAGCCCCCCCCCCCCACCCCTGGAGGAGTCTGAGTACCGTTGTCTGTACTGTCCTTTAATGGTCTGTTGGTAATCTATTATAGCCAATATTTTAAAAGAAAAATTTTTTTTATTGTGTTTTATGTGAATCAATTTATGTAAATCAATTGTGGCCCTTCAGCCTCTTAGAACCTTATTCTTAAATTTAGTTACTGTCGTAGTGTTGCTTTTTCATTTAGTGTGCGTTCGGCTATTGAAAATTAGAGGCTAAGGTAATTTTGAATTTTTGGAGAATCAACTGTGGGCCTTCAGCCGCTTAAAGCCTTATTCTCAAAATTTCCCCTTAGGCGAAAACATTGCGGTCTTCTGCCTTAAAAGATTATGGTAATATATTTTAAAATTTTGAAGTATAATTGTTGCTTTCAGCAGTTTGTATTGCACCTCGTATATGTTTGTTCTATCCACTTTTGCCTTGAGGCTTTACTCGCTATTTTAACTACATTTTTATCTTTTTTATTTTTAAGATTTCTTGTTTGGAGGCCTTCAGCCGTGAAAGAATTGCATTTTGAAACTCGTAGTTGCAAAAGTTCGGCTATGTGCCGTTTTGGTTTAAAGGTGTTATTAAATTACAATAAATTACGATTTTGAGTGAAACTGACCGACTGACCGACTGGCGATTACCCATAGTCAGAAAGAGGTAGGACATGGTTCTTTCCTCAACTGCAAAGCGAAAATGTGGCATGATCTGTCAGCCTCGACAAATCACACTGAATTCTCCAAAAGGAACCCTGAAACCATACAAATGCCACATCCAGACCATGTGCAGCATCACCAAGTACACCACGTCAACAACCTCACCGTTCAATACGGTAAATGCGGGCTCTCGAAGCTAGCACCAGAAAATCTGTGCACCAGCTGTACTGGCCAATTGCTCCCCAAGAGGCACATATTATGCTCTACTGGACGCCACTACCAGCCCCCACCAACTTCAACCTACCAATTTCACTCGCTCCATTCCTTCCTTCTTACCATGACACAGACCAAAGACCCTCAAATCAGCAAAGAATGTGTTCACATTGAGAGGTGGCACTCCACGCTCTCATTGTAACTACACTACTGGTCAGATTAATATTCATATTTTAGGTCATGATTTCCGTGTTCCCCAGTACTACATTTGGTATGTGTGATGTATGACTTCTTTACATGTGGCAATTGTGGGCAGAATGGTCATATAACTGTGGCTGTAGCCTGTAGAGAACTTGCACCCAAGGGCCATAGTGGAGGCGATAGAGAACAGGGAGAGAGATAGACTGTGAGCCATAAATGTTGTGTCCAGTGACCTGGCTGTGTGAGTGATTCAGGGAAGCAGCGTTCTGTGAATTGCACCTGCAGATGGACTTCGATCCATGGCCACTTAGGGTCAGAGCAGGAGAGTGGTAGCTCACAAAACATTTTACCTGGGCCAGGCAATAGACCATCTCAAAAGGGGCCAGTTGGTGGAAAGTGGGTGGAGGAAACCATTTAAGAGAGACTGCTGTAATCTGAAATTTTGTACAAGTGGTGGGCCGAAGTTACAAGCATTCTCATGTTAGAAGTTGGGACGATATGAACAGTGGACGTAAGACTATAACTCTTCTATAGACAGGAAGTCGCCAGGTTCTTTTAGCAAGCAGAAAAAAACATATATTTCATGGGCATGACTTTCTGGGAAGCTTAGCAGCCTTCTTTCAGAAATTGGAAATGGTTGATCTGAAAAGATTAGATCTCTCTGTAAATGAGAGACTGTGGTCCCACACCTGTGCCCCACCCAGATTTATCCTACTATGGTGAATCTGATACATTTATTAACAAATGTACTCTAAAACAATCAGTGAATATAACCTTCTAAGCATTGAAGATGCTTAGCTACTGTGGTGGTGGCTTTGTTAGTAATGTAGCTATTAATCATTCCTTAATTAAATAAAAAATGAAAATAATTTTAATTTTTAGTAACTGTCTGTTCGGTTACGAAGTCTCGTACCGGTTGGCCCTGACTAGTATTATTACGCAATCTGACTGCTTAGAACAACAACAAAGAATGAAATGAAAATTTCCGTTAATACAATCAATTAATTAAGTCCCCAGCAACTATAAAACCTACGAACCCAACAAAGCACAAGTATATCTGTTCTGTGTGTGGAAGTGTGATTCAACGTACACATCTGGCACGGCTCTTCTTCAATAAGACAAGAAATTTTAAATATCATTTATACTGAAGTAATTAAAAATATAGAAATACTGTAATTGCAAGAAAACCAGAATTACACTCTAATACAAGAACACGAGCCAGATGCTTTGTTGACTGAACCTGTAATGACGCATTATTTAAGACACTGAAATAATAAAAAGAAAAAACAGCGAATTTGTTACCTTCATATATATTGACGAAAAGCACTCTGATCATTACAATATCTCCATTAGAACAACATCTGCTGTCTATCCCATCAAACAACTGCATAAAACATGGAACAAGCACTCTCCACTACGACATCTCTGCAAGAACTTTTCACAACGACATCTCGGCAAGCACTGCTCTCCGCTACATCTCAATAATCACTGACTACTACGAGTTCTCAACAAGCACTGCCAGTGGAGGCGGCGAAACAAAACTCTCTGGCGCGATCTCTGGCGCTGTGGCTCAGTGTAGCCACCTTTCATACGTTACAATATCTTATCATTCTGTATGGAAATGTGCTTTTTTATTATTATTAAAACATTACGCTTCATGTCGAAACAGGCTTACTATGATGCGATTACACTTTCAGTAAATAAAGAAATACTGTATCCTGCACTTGAACAAACTGTAAGTTACGTTCGTCAGACCGAAAAAAATTTATGAAACTGTGTAGACTGAGATTCCACCGCAGAAATTTTCTGTTGGAGGTAAGAAACATTACAGAGTATCTTTTGCTGTCTTCTTCTGTCTCACTGCTTCCAATATTTAGTAATTTTTACAATAACACATCTTGTAAAATTCTTTGGTAACACTATGATGTTTAACTCAGCGATGCCAGTGATATTTGTCACCAGCTCACATATGTTTACAAACAGAGAGATGTGGTCACGACTTTTACATTACACCAAACTGCAACAGTAAAAATATACTTTACTCTTTTCACACGTGGTGAGCAGTGTTTACAGCCTTTTACGAGAATTGCTACAGTACAACACATTTGCAATCGTTTAATTCAGGCTTAGATATCGCAGTACTTTCCATCGTCATACTTGGCCAGCACAGTAAATCTTGCTGCAACGCAATGCAAGCTGTCAGCCAGCATACAATCATTTCAAAATGGCCCACAAAAATATATAGCTACCTCTTCTTTCTTCCATAAAAGGTGTTCAAAACACTGCAGAATTAATAGTAGAAACTTTATCTCGTCCATCCGAGGCTTTTACACCATTTAAGCTCAATTTTGTCCATCACAACGTAATATATGTGTTTCTATTTCTCACGTAGCCCGAGACTGTCTTCCACTCCTTCTTAGATAATGTTGTAGTGAGTGAAAAGGCGGTAACACTGCGGCCAAAACCTTTCTGTGGGGAGGTCCTTTCTGATTACGTATTAAAACTAAAGTCATGACCCTGTGCATTTGTATTTACACAAGTTCAAATGGCTCTGAGCCCTATGGGACTTTACTTCTAAGATCTTCAGTCCCCTAGAACTTAGAACTACTTAAACCTAACTTACCTAAGGGCAGCACACATATCCATGCCCGAGGCAGGATTCTAACCTGCGACCGTAGCGGTCGTGCGGTTCCAGACTGTAGCGCCTAGAACCTCTCGGCCACCCCGGCCGGCTTTACACAAGTCCATGACAATTATAATGATGGATGCAGTTTTACAAAATATATACAACAATACACAAGTCATTATTAAAAATTTAAAAAAAGTGTACCCACAATTTAAGATTTCTCATTTGTCTGTCCGGTGATGGGTGAGCTCAGTTTTACCGCTAGATGCCATAAGTGTACCATGCTTTCTAGAACACCTCACTTCCTTTTGTATACTCTTACCCATCTATGCATGGCTAATACTCGTAATAACAAGATACGAATAAAAAAAATTGTATTGTTGAAATGAAACAGTTTATGCAAGAGGGTAATGACATATGTATCTTACACCGTCTTGGTAGTCGTTTTTGCCAAAACATGGCTATTCTTACCGTCAGAATGACACCGCAGTAGTCTAAAACCTTTTCTCAGACAAGAGAGATTCTGAGTCGCTGATTGGCTCCTCTCAGGATATGCAAAGCAGAGGCTTGCTCCCCTAGCGTGGGAACCCCAGTGCTGAGTCTGGATTGGCTACCAAGCCAGCAGAGCAGTCAAGAGGGGAGATTCAATGACTGGAGGTTATGTCGATTGGTTTGTACAACGTGAAGGCCAGTTTTTTTCACTAATGTCGCTCACATACGAAGGCTTGCTGGAAAGTGTAATTATTAGACTTCTTCGTCTTCTGGTCTTCCCCTGATGGAGAACTTGAGGTTCTTCCATAGTGGGTGACACATGTGGTCTGCAACTTGTGGTGGACGAAGAGCCAGTGACAGTTTTCAACTGTACAAACAGAGGAACTGCATACCATCTCGGACATAACGTGTGTCACAAGGGTGAACTTACTCGTCCTGAGTCGGCCATCTGACGTCTGACAATTCCAGAAGCGCCGTCGTGCTGTGAGTCAAATTGATTTGGCCCGATCAGCGAACGGGTCACACTGAAATCTACCAGGATTTCGGGGCTCTGATAGGGAAGTATCCCACGTTCTGATAAGCAGAACGCCAGTCCGTATAGTTTGCAAAGTTTTTGTGGACGCGTCAGAATATTACAGCTGCTGCAGCGATCCGCACGTCGCCCACAGCGTGCCATTTTCTGCTGCTGCCAGAATCAAGGTGAAAGGGTGAAGTATTGCTGCACGGGGCAGGGTTGTTAAATGATATTCACAGCTCCCTGTTCTCCGTGAACCATAGTTTCACGTGCACTTGCTCGTAGTTGATTCCATTTTAATGGAATTCATCCTCACAGTGGATTCACGTAAATAAACTCTGACTGCGTTGTTAAACGGATTAATTCAGGGAAGCGTTTGTATTGTTTCCACCCGAACGAAATCTTTACCAATCAAGCACCTCCCTTTTCTGATATATGTTCGTCATTAGTTTGCAAGATTTATCAGCTCGACTGTAGCTATAAAGCAATGAATAAGAACATGTCATTATTTTAGTACGCCACTGTTCTCATTCACACTCCTTCAACTAATCACAGTCAATTTTTATTGTGGTGATACATGGATACACCAGAAATTCAAAATTTAATCGTATTAAATTAGTTAATTTGATTATTGAGTTCTGAAAGTGACCACAGACATAGGCAACAAAAGTGTCATGAGTAAATTCACTAACTTCATGTATAAAAATTACGGTGGTAGGTCACGATTTTTTTTATGAAAAGATAATAACATTTAGCATCACTCTGACATATATTAATGATTAAAGCTAACGACTGCTTGCAACCTCACCGGTCGCAAGCTGTCGACCTCGCAGCACAGTTTAGAATGTATGGTATTTCATCTCTCTCTCTCTGTCTCTCTCTCTCTCTCTCTCTGTCTCACTGGAACTCATGGAAAGTTGGTGTGCAAAGTTCAGCTTTTTTAAATTAATAACTTATTCCTTACCAAAATTCAGACTACAGTTTCAGTAAGTGACTTTCAATTTTGGCCATATATACTATGTGATCAAAAGTATCCGGACACTCCAAAAACATACGTTTTTCATATTAGATGCACTGTACTGCCACCTACTGCCAGGTACTCCATATCAGCGGCCTCAGTAGCCTCTAGACATCGCGAGAGAGCAGAATAGGGCGCTCCGCGGAACCCATGGACTTCGAACGCGGTCAGGTGGTTGGGTGTCACTTGTGTCATACGTCTGTACGCGAGACTTCCACACTTCTAAACATCCCAATGTCCACTGTTTCCGATGTGACAGTGAAGTGGAAACGTGAAGGGACACGTACAGCAAACAATCGTACAGGCCAGCCTCGTCTGTGGACTGACAGAGACCGCCGAAAGTTGAAGAGGGTCGTAATGTGTAATAGGCAGACATCTATCCAGACCATCACACGGGACTTCCGAACTGCATCGGGATCCACTGCAAGTACTATGACAGTTAGGTGAAGGTGAGAAAACTTGGACTTCACGGTAGAGCGGCTGCTCATAAGCCACACATCACGCCGGTAAATGCCAAAAGACGCCTCGCTTGGTGTGAGAAGCGTAAACATTGGACGATCGAACAGTGGGAAAACGTTGTATGGAGCGACGAATTACGGTACACAATGTGGCGATCCGATGGCAGGTTGGCGTATGGTGAGTGCCCGGTGAACGTTATGTGCCAGCGTGTCTACTACCAACAGTAAAATTCTGAGGCGGTGGTGTTATGATGTGGTCGTGTTTTTCTTGGAAGGGGCTTGCAACCGTTGTAATTTTGGGTAGCGCTATCACAGGACAGGCCTACACTGATGATTTAAGCACCTTCTTGCTTCTCACTGTTGAAGAGCAATTCGGGAATAGCTACTGCATCTTCCAACACGATCGAGCACCTGTTCATAATTCACGGCCTGTGGTGGAGTGGTTACACGACAATAACATCCCTGTAATGGACTGGCCTGCACAGAGTCCTGACCTTAATCCTATAGAACACGTTTCGGATATTTTGGAACGCAGACTTCGTGCCAGGCCTGACCGACCGACATCGATACCTCTCCTGAGTGCAGCACTCCTTGAAGAATGGACTGCCATTCTCCAAGAAACCTTCCAGCACCTGATTGAACGTATGCCTGCGAGAGTGGAAGCTGTCATCAAGGCTAAGGATGGGCCAACACGATATTGAATTCCAGCATCACCGATGGAGGGCGCCCACGATCTTGTAAGTCATTTTCAGCCAGGTGTCCGGATATTTTTTACCACATGGTGTAGTAGCTAAAATGTACGAACCTTTATGGCAATGTCACAGGGAAAATCAGGTTTAATCGCGTAAATTCGGTAATGTGTAACAATCTCAATACCTAATTTTCAAAATAATAATAACAGACCTTCCAGCTAGTTTTCCAGAATTCTGTAGTTAAAAAGGAATTAGAGCCCGAAAAAGGTATGGTACTTTCATAGTCTTGAAGGTAGAAACGAAGCAGGACTAGGGTTTAACTTCCCGCCGACGAGACCATTAGAGCCAGATCACATGTTCGGATACCGTAAGGAGCAGGAAGGAAATCGACCGCGTCCTGTTCAAGGGAATCATATCGGTGTTTACCTTAATACGTTTTGGGGGTCGATTGAAAACGATAATCTCACTGTCAAGACGGGGATTTGAAAGTAACAGTGACGAAGGCGTTTTATTTGTCTCTCCCCTGTGGTAACTAGGTAGATTTTCTTATCCGTATTGCACTATGTTTATACTAAGTAAACTGTGTGTGTTGGAAATCTCCTGCTGTCCATGTTTTAGCGTTAGCAAATTAGACATCAGATTCCGTATGTAAGTTACTGAAATGATTGTATGTACGTTCTAAATTGTCATCTAATTTTTAAACTATAAAAATTCGTTCAAAATTACTCTTTCGATATTTAAACAGCTGCGTGATTAAACTGCATCCATCTGTGGATTATGTTATTTGTGTAAATGTTGAAAAGAATAAATGGCACTGGATATCATTGTCATACAAGTTAATTCGTTAAAATTTTATTCGTTTCGTTCTTGCGGTATTGTCATTAACCACAAATTCCCATTATCGACAACATCTGTATACAGTTAACAATCACGAATAGTTTGAAAAAATCTAAAATTGTTGTTTCTCTTTGTAAATACATTTACCTTCCATCCTCTTATATATTTCCTGTAGTTGACATTTCTTTTCTAAATAAATCTTATTTTTTCCCAATAAAGTATTCTGAAAGTGCTTTAGTGGAATGAACGTAGAAAAACAAGAACACCCATACGGTTTTGAATCAAAGCAATGGTGCGCTTCGGAGTGGCAACAAGTTATCTTTTCCTAGAGGCTTTTTCGTTGCACGAACTTCACTTTGTAGTGTCGTGTTTTCCTTGAAAGTGAGGAATATTACCTTTTAATGTTATCTATAGATAGAATTAACTTTACTCTCCGTATTACATTCCAAACAATAAATAATACAGTGGCACATTGAGATTGCATGGGACAAAGCTATTTCATGGTGTAACGACCGAGACAGTTACCAGGAAGACTTAGTTTTTATGGTATTTAAATTTAACAAACAAATGTAAGAAGTCACGACTGAAATGGGGTGAAAATAACATGAAGGAAGCCATAGAACAAGTCAGACTTCTTGAAATGACAATCAGCGAAGCGACTGAGAAACGTTTAGCTGGAAGAAGTATATTCTTTGATTTACTTAAGCGTTACAGGAAAACAAAGAGGTCGTTGTGAAGCACGTTTATAGAAAACAGTATTTTTCCAGTGATGAACAGGAAACAATACTACACGATCAATGACACCTTCGTAGATGACTGCACTGAATGCGAAATTTGTGAGGGTTGGACTCTTGAGAATTGTGTCCATATAGAGCTGAACACCCTTTAATATTCTATATGTGTGACAAATACGTCGCCAAAAGTTAAACTAATATTTTGATTTAGTGCTGTTCAATTTACAAATTTAATTTATAATTTCATTGCCAGTTTTGTTTATTTGAGCCACATTTCTCCCGACATGAAAACACTGAACTATGATACTTTTATTTTCTGAAGGTTGCTGTTTGTAACAATTTATGCTACAACTAAAACTTTTTTGTAACAAAAATGACTTTTTAACCGTTAAAATTCATGTCCGATAAAACAGTCATACATGTAAACTATCAAAATACAAAAGACGGAACCAATATAAAAGCATCAACGAATGCATGTTGCCATAACATTATAATTCTGCTTAGTAATTTCCAGTGTGAATGACACAGTAGTGCAACCTCCAGAAAAAGTTATATTTCGCAAAAAGTTTGCAAACTATGCACGAATACAAAAAAAAGTAAGAAAAAGAAATGCACCAATACAAAACACAAACTATCAAATAAGTGCTATGAATACGAAACGGCATTCAAGGGAACGTCATAAACATACTTCATCACCAAACTAGCAGCTGGAAATTAGGTTTCGCTAAACCGACTCGTTCTCGTTTATTTTTACTGCAAATCTCGCATGACTGTTGGAAACCTTAATTATAGACTACAAAAAGTGGTGGGTGGCTGCTGGAAACAGTACGTGCAACGAATAATTCAGTAGTTGATGGCGACCCTGTTATCTGCACTACCTTGTGCGCTGCGAAACTCGTAATTAGTTTGTTTCGTTGCAAACTGTAACAACGCTGTGCTAAAAGAGCGGCGCAGCGCATCGCAACGAACTGACGGCGGCTAGCTCGTTCGTTCGAGTCGACAGGGTGGAACCTCTGGGGCAAACTTAATGACAGCCAACATCCAAGTTGGTAATGGAATTCGAATTGAGTTTCACTGGTAACTAATATACTTCTTCTTTTCGTTTTCCCTCCGCGAAACTAAACACGTTTTCATGTAACGAAATATTGAGGTAATGGACATCTGTTGACGCCTGGAAGATTCAAATCGTGTTCGATTTCCCAAGAGGGCGCGCTGTCCCCCTTAACGCACCACTGCTCGCAGTCCCCCCTATAACACCCCCCCCCCCCTTCCTCTTGACCCCTCTCCTAGTCCGCTCCCCCACTCTCCCATGCAACTGCGCCATCGCATGGCGTCCGGTGTAGAATGGAGAGCGGGAATTGTCCGTAATTGAATCTGCGCGTTGCGTTTCCAGGCCTGCGGGACTGCATGTGGTCACGTGACCGACCTGAGGAGGAATGGACGTGTCTAGCGCTGTCACGAATATGGGAACGGTGGAGATCTACAGCACGTGGGAAAGTCTTAATACGTTCGTTTTCTTCCTTTTCAGACGGAGAGTTGTGACCGATATAAAATATGACCCTAGAAAGTGACGCGAGTTCTTGAACAGAGTATTTCCTGCAAGTTAGTTAGTTAGTTGGTTGCGTGTTCCATTGATCAATCCCACGGTACGGTAGCCGTTATGATGTGGAACGTGTCAAGTGCACAGTAAAAACACAAATGAAACAAAATTTTTTAATACAGAGTTTAATATTAATATTTCTATTACTTACCCCATTCCCTTAATTGGCACAAAATGCATATACTATATTTATAGATTTATTTATTCATATTCAAGAATTCATCTATGGTATAGAAGGAGTTGTCAAGGAGATATGATTTCAATTTATTTTTGAAGCTATTACTGTTGTCTGTCAGACACCTTATTTCATGTGACAATTTGCCGCAAATTTTTATAGCAGCATAGTTTACTCCTTTCTGTGCCAAAGATAGGTTGAGCAGAGGATAGTGTAATCTTTCTTTTTTCTGGTATTATAATCATGAATGTCACTGTTCTTTTTAAACTGGTCCATGTTGTTTGGAAAAAATTTCGTTAGTGAGTAGATGTACTGTGAGGCTGTTGTAAGAATTCCCAATTTTTAAAAAGATGCCTACAAGATGTGCGAATATGAACCCCACACATTATTATAACCACTTTCTTTTGAGCAGTGAATACTATTTGTCTAAATGTTGAGTTACCCCAAAAAATTATTCCGTATGACATCAGAGAGTGAATGTATGCGAAGCATGTTAGCTTACTAATTTCTGTATCCTCAAAATTGGCAATTATTCACATCGCAAAAGTTGCTGAACCTAGTCGCTTTAGGAAATCCGAAATATGAATTTTCCAATTAAGATTCTCATCTATATGTACACCCAAAACTTAGTATGCTCTACCCTGTCTACTGACTTCTGTTGATGTGTTATATTTATTGAAGGAACTGTACTTTTTCCAGCAGAAAATTGGATGTACTGTGTTTTTTTCAAAGTTTAGAGCAAGTCCATTTGCAGAAAACCAATTAATGACTTTTCCAACGACCTTATTTGTATCATATTCAATTGGCCTTTCTTTTACTGGATTAATAATGATGCAACCACACCGCGAACCTCCAGCCAGTTTCATCTAACTGGTGAGGCATTATTTTAACATTAAAATTACGTAACAATAAAAATACGTGTCCATTATAATCGGCCACCTTTCATATATTTTGGTTTTACGTACCTCTGTGTCGCACGAAATCATTGCTATTATACGGTCAAGAGTCAGAGAACTTGTACACCTGCCTAATATCATGTAGGGCTCCCGCGAGTGTCCAGAAGTGCCGCAGCACGACGTGGCAGAGGCTCGGGTAATGTCTGAAGTAGTGCTGGAGGGAATTAACACAATGAATTCTGCAGGGCTGTCAATAAATCCCGTAACAGTACGAGGGTGTGGGGTTCTCTTCTGAACATCACGTTGCAAGGCATCCCAGACATGGTCAATAATGTTCACGTCTGGGGAGTTTGGTAGCCAGCGGAAGTGTTTAAACGCAGAAGAGTGTTCCTGGAGCCACTATGTAGCAATTCTGGACGTGTGGGATGTCGCATTGTCCTCCTGGAATTGACGAAGTTCTTGGGAACGCACGCCCCACACCATTACAGACCCTCCAGCAGCTTGAACAGTCCCCACCTAACATGTAGCGTCAATGGAATCATGACGTTGTCTCCATACCCGTACACGTCCATTCTCTCGATACAATTTGAAACGAGACTCGTCCGACCAGGCAATATGTTTCCAGAAGAGTCCAATGTCGGTGTTGACAGGCCAAGGCGAGGCGTAAAGCTTTGTGTCGTGCACTCATCAATGGTACACGAGTGGGTCTTCGGTTCCGAAAGCCCACATTGATAATGTTTCTTTGAGGAGTTCGCACGCTGACATTTGTTGATGGCCCAGCATTGAAATCTGCAGCAATTTGCGGAAGTGTTGCACTTCTGTCTCGCTAAACGATTCTCTTCAGTCGTCGTTGGTCCCTTTCTTGCGGGATCTTTTTCCGGTCGCAGCGATGTCGAAGCGATGTCGCAGCGATGATGTTTTAGCGGATTCCTGATATTCGCAGTACACTCGTGAAATGATCGTACGGGAAAATCCTCACTTCATCGTTGCCTCGGGATGCAATGTCCCACCGCTCGTGCACCGACTATAACACCACGTTCAGATTCACTCAAATCTTGATAACCTGCCATTGTAGCAGCAGCAACCGATCTAACAACTGCGCCAGACATTAGTTGGCTTATACAGGCGTTGCAGACGGCAGCGCTGTGTTCTGCCTGTTTACATATCTCTGTATTTGAACACGCCTGCCTGTAATAGGCGACTTTTTAGGCCACGCAGTATATCTGTCTGAGGTCTTTGGGACGAGTGTGACTTCGGCCAGTGTGTAGCGAGAGTGCAGTCGCCACACGTGGCCTGCCCGTTTGGAAGGAAAGCGAGGTGTTCTGCTTTAGTGTATTCCGTTTGAGCGGCTCTGGAGTGAAGCTGTCTTTCTTTCGTGTGTGGTATAGTTGGGTGACTAGTGTAGCTGCATTGAAATTTACTGAAAGGAAGAAAGGGAACCATGTATGGAAGCAGAAAAGGGCTTGTGTTGATGAATTTATTATAACAAGCATGCACAGCACCTCTCTATGCATCTCTTCTGCAACAGAAGGTAATGTCTTTCTCTGGTGTATGGACTGACGTGCTATATTGGAACTCTGTGGTTCCTTAAGCAATGTTATCGAATGAACAGTAGAGTAATTGTCACACACACTTAGATCAGTGTGGTGCAGTTTCCGTTTTGTTCGTGTTCTTTCTCGTTAACGCTCAGATTTAGCAAGCTGATACCTTGTTGCATTTTCTGTGTTTTTTTTAAGTTCACGTTATTGAGCAGGATGCTCTGCGAAGATGGAATGTTCCTTTCTCAGTCTCCAAATCTTTTCATTCTCAATCAGTCTAATAGTTATAGCCCTACCTGATTGACCTACATATAATTTGCCAAACAGAATGCAGGAAGTCCTGTTAATTCCACTGTGTTCTAAAGAGGGACTCTTATCTTAACTATTGAACAGAAGGTGGACAACAGTAATCCTAGTGTAAAAATCTGGAATATATTTCCTGGGCTTTAGTTTACTGGCAGAAACTTTTGAAGTCCGACCCACGTACAGCATGGGGGCACATTTACGGTCAGTGTGGTTTTGTACTGTCTGAGGTGGAAAATGGAGATCTTTTATCCTGTCTCTCTTCTTTTTGCTGAGTGTATTTTCAATCAGTGTAGGACTATAACCATTACTACATGCTATTTCTTTGATTATTTTCAATTCATTTTCAAAATCTGGTAGCGTTTGGGGTACAGATCGTAGACAGTGCAGCATGGAGTGGAAGGATGCATGTTTATGTCTTTTAAAATGCTGTGAACCGACTGGTATTACCGTACCTGTTGAGGTTACTTTCCAGTATATCTTAAATAAATGCTGTTGGTTACTGATGTCAATGGTGAGATCTAAAACGTTGACAGAGTCTCCTCCCAACCCCATTGTAAACTTGATTTCACTGTGGCATGAATTAAAATGTCGAAAGAATATATTCAATTCTCTGGTCGTACGTGTCCAAAAGCACAGTACAACATCGACATAATAATAATGTACGTCTCAAGGCCACTGTCTCATTTACCGATAATTTCTAGGTTCACAAATTTGTTAAACTACTTTTACAAACTATTTTTTCGGTTGTAACTCGATCGATATTTCAACTGGAACGACTTTTCTTCCAAGCAATTTATTGAAACGTCAGGTATTTCTTAGCATTAATAAAGTAATTTCAGATCACGGAAGGCACATTTTCGTCAAGATTTCAAGGACAACGGATTTTTAATCGCCTCATTGTTACCTGTATGCACTGTGACAATGATATATTACTAGGTCACCATAATAAACAGTAGATTACTTCTGATTACACGCGTATTTATGTTGCGTTACGTGTGAGTGTCTTTGATGACTTATCCCTGTGGGTTATCAGATTGTGTGATATTATTTCCATAGGGGTTTATTCACTTGGCAAGAGTACATCATTAATGAGAACAATATCAAGTGGAACTTTAATGTCTGCTGCTACTAGTGGAGCCACACCCAGTTTAACACGCACCATACATGTTTTACAATGACGAGGCAAAAGAAAAAATCCATTCGTATCTAATATTGATCGGTACTGCTTCCTTCTTGCCGGTGAGTGTGAGAAGAATGATAGGGTGTAAGCCTGTCCATGAGGTTGAACATCTCTAATGCTCCCCCTCACTATCTATTCGCGATATATACGCAGCCCCCAACACAGCCAGAGCCCAGATGTAACGCCATCTCGGAAACACGGCACAAAAGCCAAGGATCACTAAACACCAACAAATCAGCCATCACTGCCTGTTCGTTGTTACTTATTTCAAAGTAGTTTAAAAGTAATATCCACCAGACCAACTCTGAGATTATCGTTCGTCGGATGTGTACGTTTCACTTTTGTAATCTGTGTGTTGTAAGGAAAGAATTTAAACCTCTAACGGTCGCATTGGTTGACTGAGTCAACCAGAGTTCGTTTTTTCGCTCTGAATTCAAAATACGCTTTGTTGCAGTGCTGGCCGTTCCACTTCAAGTTGGACCTCTGTCGGTCACTTGTATTGTTGCTGCGTTTGTAGCGCTCGCACATTGACAACAATTGCAGCTTATTTTAGCCAGTGTTCTGTTTGGTGTACAGAGTCACGCGACCTGTGATGTAAGTATTTTTTCATGTAAATTGTGAATACCGCCTTTATTTTGGATTAAAATCTTTCACTAGCAACTATGTTTTATTTTTATTTATACTACTAGGGCCTTTTTAAAAAAGGGTTATCAGAAAAGGGCGTTGAAAGGCTTGTAAATGAAGATTCTGACGACAGCAAGTGTTCTCAATTTGACTGGTCTGACGGGGAAGAAGAACAAATGGTAGTTAGTGATCACAACAGTGAATCAGATATAGAAGTAGTTCCTTTAGAGAGAGGAGGACATACACATATTGAAGAGGAAATGCAACGTCATGAAGATGAAGATGGTGACAATAATTTTGATTTTATGCTTGGGTATTTTGTGGGTAATGATGGCAAAACTAAATGGTCTAAGGAAAGTGTAAGAGCCAAAACGGCGAAAACGCCCTCAAAAAATATAATAAAAATTCTGCCTGGCCTGAAGAGGTCTGCTAAGGGTACTACACAATAAGTGACAGCATTCAATAAGATCGTTAGTGCAGATATGATTGATTCACTTGTGGAATACACGAATTTGCATATCAGAAACTTAGTATCACAGAACATCTGTTCTAGAGAGAGAGAGAGAGAGAGATATGAAGGCAAATTCTAGGGAAGAGATATATGCTCTCATTGGAATCCTTATATTTGTTGGCTTGAAAGGTGGAAATAAAACAAATGTTGAAGAAATTTGGAGTAAAGATGGCTCTGGTATGAAGATCCTTGGAGCTTGCACGTCATACAGACGGTTCCTATTTCTCCTCGGAAGTGTGAGATTTGACGACAAATTGACAAGAACACCAAGACGCGAGAGGGACAAATTAACAGCAATCAGTTCATATTTAGATAAATTTGTCAGCAATTGTAAGGAAAGCTATAGTTTGGGAAAGTGTGTAACCATAGATGAGATGTTCATTTGTTCAGTACATACCGAAAAAACCAGCAAAGTACGGCTTGAAATTCTTTGCTATTTGCGATGTCAAAACATTCTATACAGCATCTGTTGAGCTGTACTGTGGAACACAAGCAGATGGCCTTTACACCGTATCAAATAAACGGTACGATATTGTGCAGCTTCTGGCAGAACCTCTGCTGGGATCAAATTGGAATATTACTTTTGATAATTGGTATACCAGTTATCCACTGTCAGTCTCACTTTTGCACAGATACGTCACATGCATTGGAACTGAGAAGAAAAATAAAACAGAAATCCCTCCGGAATTCTTACTCTTGGATACCAGAAAGATTTCACAATGATGTCATATGTTACTGTATCTTTGGAAATAATGAAGGTCAAATATTAAAATTTGTATTTCTATTAGTTAAAAAATAAAATAAAGTTATTATTTTTCAGTAGCAAGCATATTATGGTAGAACTTTTCACATCTTTAATGTAAACGAAGTCTGGTTGGCAGAGTGAACCATGCGATCATTGGTGTCACAAAAATTGATGTGACCACTTGAGAGTTAATTTGGTTCACACTCTTCAGAGCAATTAGTAACTTTCTGAAGAATAATTATCGTCAGTTTAGGCGTGGTTCAAAATACCTGAATTTTGTGCAAATAAGAGGTGATGTACTGTAACTATATTCCTACAACTGACGCAAGTTATCTCTTTACTTTTATAGTTTGTAAATGTCGCTGTACATTGTTTATAGTTTAGAAATAGAATTATTGTAATTTACCTTCAAAACACCGAAATTGTCATCACACATATTCTTGCTAAATATGTATCTACTAAAAGTAACACTGAAATATAAGTGTCAGAATCAAAGCTTAAACGAAAATTGGGACGTCCATAATGCCATAGTCTTCAGAGAGGTATGATATTTCGAAGACAGATTTACACTACTGGCCATTAAAATTGCTACACAACGAAGATGACGTGCTGCAGACACGAAATTTAACCGACGGGAAGAAGATGCTGTGATATGCAAATGATTAGCTTTTCAGAGCATTCACACAAGGTTGGCGCCGGTGGCGACACCTACAACGTATTGACACGAAGAAAGTTTCCAACCGATTTCTCATACACAAACAGCAGTTGACCAGCGTTGCCTGGTGAAACGTTGTTGTAATGCCTCGTGTAAGGAGGAGGAATGCGTACTATCAATTTTCCGACTTTGATAAAGGTCGGATTGTAGCCTATCGCGATTGCGGTTTACAGTATCGCGACATTGCTGCTCGCGCTGGTCGAGATCCAATGACTGTTAGCAGAATATTGAATCGGTGGGTTCAGGAGAGTAATACGGAACGCCGTGCTGGATCCCAACGGCCTCGTATCACTAGCAGTCGAGATGACAGGCATCTTATCCGCATGCCTGTAACGGATCGTGCAGTCACGTCACGATCCCTGAGTCAACAGATGGGGATCTTTGCAAGACACCAACCATCTGCACGAACAGTTCGATGACGTTTGCAGCAGCATGGACTATCTGCTCGGAGTCCATGGCTGCGGTTACCCCTCGCGCTGCATCGCAGACAGGGGCGCCTGCGATGGTGTACTAAACGACGAACCTGGGTGCACGACTGGCAAAACGTCATTTTTTCGGATGAATCCAGGCTCTGTTTACAGCATCATGATGGTCGCATCCGTATTTGGCGACATCGCGGTGATCGCACATTGGAAGCGTGTATTCGTCATCGACATACTGGCGTATCACCCGGCGTGATGGTATGGGGTGCCATTGGTTACAAGTGTCGGTTACCTCTTGTTCGCACTGAAGGCACTTTGAACAGTGGACGTTACATTTCAGATGTGTTACGACCCGAGGCTCTACCCTTCATTCGATCCCTGCGAAACCCTACATTTCAGCAGGATAGTGCACGACCTCTTGTTGCCGGTCGTGTACGTGCCTTTGTGGATACAGAAAATGTTCGCCTGCAGCCCTGGCCAGCACATTCTCCAGATCTCTCACCAACTGAAAACGTCTGGTCAATGGTGGCCGAGCAACTGACTCATCACACTACGCCAGTCACTACTCTTGATGAACTTTGGTATCGTGTTGAAGCTGCATGGGCAGCTGTATCTGTACACGCCATCCAAGCTCTGTTTGACTCAATGCCGAGGCGTATCAAGGCCGCTATTACGGCCAGAGGTGGTTGTTTTAGGTACTGATTTCCAAGGATCTATGCACCCAAATTGCGTAAAAATGTAATCACATGTCAGTTCTAGTATAATATATTTGTCCAATGAATACCCGTTTATCATCTGCATTTATTCTTGGTGTAGCAATTTTAATGGCCATTAGTGTATTAGATGTGTATGCATAGCTTCCACTAGATGTTTCCAATAATATATTCTGTTGACAGTACATAATATGACTTAGCGGCTTCAGTTCAGAGTTTTCAATCCTCCAGCAAGTTCTCAGAGCTTCTCACAATAGATTACTCACCAAATTTTGGCTGTTCAACTTGCCTAAATGACACCAGACGCAGAGTAGCTACAAAAATGGACGACTTGTTGCAATTCAGTCAACTGTTTCGCGTTTTGGTAATAGCCAGGCTAAGTGCAACCTCTCTAGTTGGAATTTTTTGAGAAGAAAATCGACTACGCGAGACATCCGACGCACTGCATTGGCAAATGGCGAACCAACAAATACCTCAAAGTTACAAAGAAAATTATCTCTCACTGAAACTTAATAGCAGCTCCAGTGATTTAAGGGAAAGACCAGCGATTATATCAATTTTATTCCGCAACCCGCAAGAGTATCTACCCAAGAAGGATGACGTCCCTTTTAATTAAAACTCTAAAAGTCTGCAAGGGACCTTTATCGCTCAGTGGATGCCAAATGGCTGATAATGAAGACGACGGTGACGCGTAGTGCATAAGTTTTCTACTAGTACTGAGATACACTTATTAGCGTCTGAGATGGCTAACATCGCAGACTGATCTCAACTGGAAAATGTTGGCAATTCAAGGTAACCGGCCGTCACCTGCCTCAGTTGTGGAAAAACATCTCTCAAGGAGACTCGTTACTTCTCCCCTAGCATATGCCGTCAATAATTTAAACATTACGTTACTTTACTGAAAATAGAGTATCGCACTATCAGAAACTGTTTTAAAGGTATTTTTAATTATAACTAAAGACCTGATCCAGCTTCGCATCGCCTGGATTAAGTATCTACGGTTGGACAATCCATTTATTATAGACTGCTGGCCACCGTAAATGCAACACCCTGAAGGAAGCATCCGAATCAAGTGAAATTTACACCATGAGTTTGCAGCGATGAGACATGCAACTGATTAGACTTTCAGCGCAGACGCACATCACGCGCGCCTGTGGCGCCACATCATAGCGCCATTTAAGGATTGGCGATTTCGACGAGTGTACGTTCGGCACGTGTGTTTACCTTGTGGTTGTTTCACAAGACGATCAGTTATGCCTCGTAGACAACAGCGAACATCTATTGATCAAGTATCCGAGTTCGACAGAGGAAGGATAGTGGCTTACCGAGATTGTGGATTATCATACAGAGAAATCGCTAGTCGTGTTGGACGAAGCCAAACAATTGTAATGCGGATATGTGACCGTTGGATGCAGGAGGGTACGACGGACCGACGTGGTCGATCGCATTCACCTCGGTGCACCACTGCACGTGCTGATAGGCAAATTGTGCGCATGGCAGTGACGGATCGCTCAGTGACATCCCGAACCATAGCACAGCACATTGCGTTTGTAACGCAACATCCAGTGTCTGCGCGTACCATTCGACGCCGTTTACAGCAGAGTGGTCTGTCCGCAAGACGTCCATTGCTTCGTCTACCATTGACGCAGAACCACAGACGTCTCCGTCGCCAATGGTGTGATGACAGACGGATGTGGACGTCAGGATGGAATGACGTTGTCTTTACTGACGAGGCACGCTTCTGTCTGCAGCACCACGATGGTCGGATTCGAGTGTGGAGACACCGTGGAGAGAGGATGCTGCACAGCTGCATTATGCACCGCCACACTGGTCTTGCACCGGGTATTGTGGTATGGGGCGGTATTGGATATTACTCTCGCACGCCTCTAGTACGCATTGCCGGTACTTTAAATAGTCGGCGCTACATATCCGAGGTGCTGGAGCCAGTTGTCCTTCCGTACCTTGAGGGCTCGGCCACAGCCATATTTCAACAGGATAATACGTGACCACACGTGGCACGCATTGTCCAAAGGTTCTTCGTCAATAACCAGATTGAATTGCTTCCCTGGTCGGTTCGCTCTCCGGATCTTTCGCCGATAGAAAACATGTGGTCCATGGTTGCTCAACGAGTGACCCAGATTACATCCCCAGCTGCCACACAACGTGATCTTTGGCAACGTGTGAAAGCTGCTTGGGCTGCTGTACCCCAGGAACACATCCAACGTCTCTTTGACTCAATGCCGAGACGTGTGGCAGCGGTGATCTCCAACAATGGCGGCTACTCTGGCTACTGATTCTGGCAGGAACCACATGTCACAGACGTCTGTATACGTAATCATTTGATACTTGGTCAACATGTTATCTACAAAATAAATTTTGTTGTGCTACCTCTTGTCTTTCTTGGTGTTGCATTTACGGTGGCCAGCAGTGTATATACAGGGTGAGTCACCTAACATTACCGCTGGATATATTTCGTAAACCACATCAAATACTTACGAATCGATTCCACAGACAGAACATGAGGAGAGGGGCTAGTGTAATTGGTTAATACAAACCATAAAAAAACGCACGGAAGTATGTTTTTTAACACAAACCTACGTTTTTTTAAATGGAACTCCGTTAGTTTTGTTAGCACATCTGAACGTATAAACAAATACGTAATCAGTGCCGTTTGGTGCATTGTAAAATGTTAATTACATCCGGAGATATTGTAACCTGAAGTTGACGCTTGAGTACCACTCCTCCGCTGTTTGATCGTGTGTATCGGAGAGCACCGAATTACGTAGGGATCCAAAGGGAACGGTGATGGACCTTAGGTACAGAATACACTGGAACAGCACATTACGTCCGCATGCTAACACCTTTTTATTGGTCTTTTTCACTGACGCACATATACATTACCATGAGGGGTGAGGTACACGTACACACGTGGTTTCCGTTTTCAATTACGGAGTGGAATAGAGTGTGTCCCGACATGTCAGGCCAATAGATGTTCAATGTGGTGGCCATCATTTGGTGCACACAATTGCAATCTCTGGCGTAATGAATGTCGTACACGCCGCAGTACATCTGGTGTAATGTCGCCGCAGGTTGCCACAATACGTTGTTTCATATCCTCTGGGGTTGTAGGCACATCACGGTACACATTCTCCTTTAACGTACTCCACAGAAAGAAGTCCAGAGGTGTAAGATCAGGAAAAAGGGCTGGCCAATTTATGCGTCCTCCACGTCCTATGAAACGCCCGTCGAACATCCTGTCGAGGGTCAGCCTAGTGTTAATTGCGGAATGTGCAGGTGCACCATCATGCTGATACCACATACGTCGACGCGTTTCCAGTGGGACATTTTCGAGCAACATTGGCAGATCATTCTGTAGAAACGCGATGTATGTTGCAGCTGTTTGTTACAACACGCAACTGAACGTCGGAGGTTCAAGAGTCAACTTTAGGTTACAATATCTCCGGATATAATTAACATTTTACAATGCATCAAACGGCACTGATTACGTATTTGTTTATATGTTCAGATGTGCTAACAAAACTAACGTGGTTCCATTTAAAAAAACGTAGGTTTGTGTTAAAAAACATAGTTCCGTGCATTTTTGTATGGTTTGTATTAAACAATTACACTAGCCCCTCTCCTCACGTTCGGTCTGTGGAATCGGTTCGTCAGTATTTGATGTGGTTTACGAAATATATCCAGCGGTAACGTAAGGTGACTCACCCTGTATATAAGCCTTCCTCTGAATCAATCTATTTAGAGGAGTGGTCGTCAAACTGTGGCGGGCGCAGTCACGCTTCCAGCGGTTCTCGGCTGTATTTTATAATAATCTGCATCTTCGAGCTAACAGCCGAATCCAAGAACATCAACTAACGTTTTAAGAGTGTATTTTTCTTACTCAAAACACAAAAAAGTACGTCCAGAGACGATAATATTTTAAGATGTGCCTTATTTTAATTCACAATTGTGAATTCGGCCGTGACGAAGTGAACTTGGCCGCTTACGGGCTGCTATGGTTCAAATGGCTCTGAGCACTATAGAACTTACAACTACGTAAACCTACCTAACCTAAGGACATCACACACATCCATGCCCGAGGCTGGATTCGAACCTGCGACCGTAGCGGTAGCTCAGTTCCAAACTGTAGCGCCTAGAACCACTCAGCCACCTCGGCCGGCCAGCTGCTATGTTATACATTTTAATACGGAAGTAACATTGATTCTTGAATGTGCGTTACAGAGCCGGTCATCTTCTAATGCGGAGTATATTTATAGCGAGAGTTATGGAATTAAATTAAGGCAGCTGTAATATAACGCAATGAGTTGAAGAAAAATGACACTCAAAATATTTAGTAAACATTCGTGAAACGGAGAACAGTCGACACGAATGTTATGAATGGTACTGACTTTTAACTATCAGTACCTGGGTCCACTGGCCAACTTACCATTCCTCTAAAATAGCTGTTCTATTCTGTTCAACGAACTAAGTTATGTCGGTTACCAATTAATAATAAGATCGGCGCATGCAGTCCGAAATGCCGTCCCACAATGTCAGGATTGGCTATTGTGCAGAAAAGTTTGACGACCACGAGGAAGGAAGAGGGTAACGCCCCATATAAGGCTTGGCATTTCGTTTAGCTAACTTGCAACCGATCTAGCAACTCCAGAATCACAGTCTGTACAGTCAGATTCTTCTCCAAATCGCTCGATTTTTCTCATTCTCGCTGCACAACAGGAATGACCTTACATAATCAATAGTCTGGAAAATACTTGAGTTGCCAATGTTCCCAGCGGCGTAGGACTTAATGGTCACATACGTAAAAACGGTTCAATGAGTTGATAAAACTGCTTTTCACATTAAGCATGCGTAGTGAGATACATAATTATTTATTTTTGCAAGAAAAGTTCGTTATTATAGTCGAGAGAAATAAAGTGATTCAAAATGTTTTCAGTAGAGTTTTCGCAAAAATAGTCACATTCATCGTCATAAATAGCCACGCACTAATCGCGATTCTCGGGCCCACGTCGTATGTTCTGTGCAGTTGACAACACCGTCAATGCTGGAAAATCCACACACAGCTTTCCAGCCATACTAGCCTTCTTATTGAAATAATACTTTATGATTTTTTACTCCCGGACAGGTCAAATGCTGTTCATCGCAAGTCCTTAACTGCCACGCGGAAAAATTTTGACTGCAACAGTAGAAGGTGGTCGTAAATTTCTTTTTCATGTTTTGAGGTAAAAATGACCTCTAAATGCCGTCTTATTGTCAGTATTTGTTCACGTTAATTACAGTATGAACGGAAGGAGAAACTTTTAGTTCATGGCTGATATACTGGTCACCGTGGCCTCCTAGACGTCATTCCACGAAAGCTGTTCTAGTTGGCGATAGCCTCTGATGAAACAATCGTCAACATTGGAATCTGTCGTTAAGTTACCACTCCTTCAACATAACAGTGTCAGAAAAACGAAAATCAGCAATAATTACATGAACTGAAAACTTCCGTCATAACAGCGGGTCTTAAAACCACACAAAATCTGACTGGCTGTAGGGAAGCAGCCTACTCATGCCGTAATAAAGTCACATCAGTCTTTCCATTGTGTGCCAGCCAGTCCGCTGTAACTAGCTCTGACGTCATAAATGTTGCGCAATACTTTAAAAATCAAATAAATAACCTAAAATGTTTCTAGCATGTCAGGAGTAATACTAAATTAATGTGTGTTGAATATCAGTTCGATAACCTTAGCCATTTTCGAAATTTGGACGTTCTTCTGTAAAAATTATTGGCGCAACAGAAAAGAGCTAGAAAGTTAAAAATTTATATTTAGATTCATCTTTCATAATAATTTAATAAAAACAGTACTTTGGATTACACAAATTTAAATTTTAGTGAAAATTCATGATTTTCTGGTTTTCGTCTTAAAACTTAAGGAAGCAAGATAGATTATGTAGGCTAATAAATAAGGCTAGGATGTTTATATTTAAGTAGGTTGGAGATCCGCTATAACTATGAAGATTTGAGAAGTTTCATTTGAATACCTGTAAAACTATAGCGGTAGCGTATCTCCAAAGGGCAAGTTCAGAGCTCGTCTACTGCGTGCAGTGTAATTAAATTAATTCTCTCGCCCAAAATATTTAACTTAGCCACGTCAAAATTTTATTATCAATACTTACCTGCGTGCTGAATGCACATTTAAATTAAGAGCTTCATCGGCCATCAGCAAAAGAAGCTATGATTTATTCGGTAACTTAATGTGGTGCATTACTAGCCCAGCAGCTAGTCGGGAGAGCCGATTTGATCAGGCGTTCCCTTAGCCGTCCGCACCGCGGCTTTATATATAAGAGCGCTGCGCGAGGAAACAAGGCCCCAGTTCTCTCCAGACGCTGAATAGCACGTCATCTGTGTCGGGAGTCGCATCGCGTCGCTATCATTGCTAGAAACAGCCTCGGATGCCGTATTAAGTTACTCGGGATACGCGTAACCATGAAATCATTTTCGAGTGAAGTGTTAATTTTGGGATGACTTTAATTATCGATCTTCAGTTTGCGTATTGTCGTATTTTCACGTGCCGCCGCGGGACAAACATTCTACCATTATTTAGCGTGGTGTTTGATGAACCCTATCATCAAATTATGGCGAGCATTCATTTAAATATTTAACTTGGACAGTTATAGTGGCATCAGCGCATTAGACTCTGAACTGCTCTGTTAATTAGATTGTGTGGATACTTTTGTTTTACAACTATGACTTTCAGAATATACTCAACTATTTTAGAAAATCGTTTTTGATTATAAATCCTGGACAATCTCCTAATTCCTCAGAGCTATAAGCTGCAGCTGTAAGTGTATTCTCAGATGAAGTGGGCACTAGGAATTCTAATTACAGGCTTCACGTTTTGCTAATCACTTTCTGGTAGCCAATATTGTAGTTAGAGAGCCGGTGTTGAGAACGGCAAACAACAGCAAAAATAATAGGAACATTATTAACAGCAATAATTCCACCCGCCGCCCCACATGGCCCCTTCAAATGACAAGCGTAACTGGGAGGTTTTCGAGTGACACATTTATGCAGTTTCCGTACTATTACACTATTGTAGGGACTCACAATTTCAAACGGCCGTTATTCCCGCACTGGGCGTGGCTATTGTTCCCCTATTAGCGATAACCGTATCAGAAACTGAGCGAGGTGGCACAGTGTTTAGCATACTGGACTCGCATTCGTGAGGACGACGGTTCAAACCCGCGTCGGGCCATATAGATTTCCCTAAACCACTCCAAGCAAATCCCGGGATGGTTCCTTTGGAAAGGCACGGACGATTTCCTTCCTCCTCCTCGACATCGTCCGGTCTTGTTCTACGCCTGTAATGACCTCGATGTCGACGGGACGTTGAACTCAATCTTCCTTCCTTCCGAATCAAAATCCCTACAGTATCTGCTGAGATTAGGCTTCAAATGACAGGAAAACGCCGGGCAAGATTTTAATTTAGATTTATGTACAGATAAGCTTCAGATGAATCTTTGTTGGCAGTGTCGAACTGTTATATCATTATAACAAGTATTCAGATGAATAAAGGAAGCATATTACTTCCAAACGGGCAGAGAAAGTACACATTAGGAATCCGTCAGTCACTGACGAAAAAGAAAAGCCTTTTTTGGTAACAGTGTGGAAGCATGCAGACGGCCGTAAACTCGTATCCTCTCCAAGGGCGCTGTGCTCGCAAACGCTTGGTCCAACATCGGCTTTATCCGATGGCGCTGTCGCCATTCAGAAAACTTCGTTATTGAATTCCGATGCCGCAACGGGCCGCCGAACGATGAGCTGTGTCGGATAAACCTTGTTAGGACAAAGCGTAGCCGCGAATCGGCTAACCCCTGCTCCCCTTTACGAAAAATCTGTGAAGCTTCTGTGCGTTGTTTGACGCATCGATTCTGTTAAACTGACTGTTCCTACCCTTTATGGGGCTTAAATACGGGTGGAAACCGTTTTGTAGTCTTAAGCAAGAATCAGAATTTCATCCTGTGAACTAATAGCGAACTTACAAATGTTTTCAATTCAGCACTGTCATTTGTTACTAATCTTTCAACACTGTCATTTGTTACTATTCTTCCAAGACTGTCGTTTGTTACTATTCTTTAGAAGTTAAAAATTCGTTTCAAATAAGGTCCGATGTTCTTTTTCTACTTATGATGCATGGGGCACTTACATTATAACTATTACAAAGGGTGAATATCTTCTGTATGTTGATAGTGGCTTATCTGATATATAGAAAGTGTTAAGAGTTTACTGGTTGCACTACGTATTGTATAAAAAAGTATGAAGGTTATAGTTTTCAGTGCAGTGCAATTAAAACACATACTATACTTCTGACTCTAATAGTCATGTACCACTTCGGTTTAAATCGGAAAAAGTATTTCAGATATCTAACGAGTGTCAAGACTGTCACTTGTTCACTATACGTTCATGTTTTTGAGAAATTCTTGGAACAAGCGAGCGTTTTACATCCATGCGACTTTCAGTGCGTTCCTGCATGTGCAACTTTGATAGAAAGGAAGTAATAGTTGATGTATTTATTTTCCTCAGCTTGTCAGACCACGGACGCTTTTATTACGACTAAAATACATATACTCGCTACGCTTCGTTCTAGTCCACCAATGATATGGAAATAGGTGCTACAGAATGTCTCGCTCCAGATTTCTGTTGTTGTAATACTCAACTGTATTGTTGTCCCTTTATACGCCCAGTGGGACGTAAACAAAACTGTTCGTTCGCTGCAATGAATAGCGAATCCTAGAGCCGAAAGATGAAGAATATACTTTTCACCAACTAATTGAGATACTTTCCTCCATGCTGAAATTTATTTTCAGCTGACTGTATTATATTAACAAATTTCCTGTTATAGATGGTATGTTTAACTTTTCATGAGACTGAGGCATTGTTACATGCGAGCATTCACTAACAAACTGGGTAAATGCACCAGAAAAGTCAATTTGGTTTGACACCCTTAAATATTTTATTGGTATCTTCATTGGTTTCCGTAAATTACTTCTTGTTGTTGTTATTGGTGTTGTTGTTGTTCTCGGCTTCACTTCTAAGGCAGATTTACTGCGACTTTCCACTCTAGTCACTTCAGCAGAATAGGCTAGAGGAGTCTCTCTCATTTCTATATAACTAGTGAACACTATACACAGTGGAACTACTGTAGACAAAGCTTGGTCTTTCCCTATTTCCCTCCGTCAAATGCTAAGCTTTGCCGCGAGGACTCAGGATGTGTTATCACTCTATCTTCCCTTTTAGTCAATATATGTCATCTACGTCTCCTCAGTTCAATTCACTATCAGTATAATACTCGATCTACAATACACTCATTTCTGTAGCACCACATATCAAAATCCATTATTATCTACTTTTCTGCATGCTCACTCGTTCACGTTTGACTCCCATAGAAGGCTACATTCTATATAAATACTTTTAGCAATGACTTCCTAATTTGCAAATGTGTATGAGTTGTTAACGCATTTTCAGAAAAGCTTTTCCTGCTATTGTCAGTCTCCATTCCCTGTACTGCCTTCTGCCATAGTCAATTATTTTGCTGCCAGGTAGTAAAACTCATCTGTTATCTTTAGCACGATATTTTCTGATCAAATTCCGTCAGCGTCATCTGTTTTAATTTGACTACATTCCGTTACTCTTGCATACTTTTATGATGTTCAGTTTGTAACTTCTTTCCAGACACTGTGCGATATTTCAAACTCTCTACCGTCTCTGACAGAATTACAATTCCGGAAACAGAAGGGTTTATTTTTTCCCCGTTAGATGCCCTTACTACATATTTTATCTGTGTAATGGCTACATCCTTCACTCCAGTCTTAACTATTGCGTTTCTTTCTTGCTCTTCAACACCCATAAATACTGTGCAGTTTCTCTATGGTTTATAAATAACGATTCGCTCATTGTATTTTATCCCAGGTAACTTCACAGTCTCAAAGAGTGTATCCCAATTGACATCAAAGGCTTGCTTCTAAATCTACGTGCGGCTGGTCCCAGCTGAGGTTCGAGTCCTCCCTATGGCATGGGTGTGTGTGTTTGTCCTTAGGTTAATTTAGGTTAAATAGTGTGTGAGCTTAGGGACTGATGACCTTAACAGTTAAGTCCCAAAAGATTTCACACACATTATACATTTTTTTCGAAATCTACAAATATTATAAATGCACGTTTGCCTTCTCCGAGCGAGGTGGCGCAGAGGTTAGACACTGGGCTCGCATTCGGGAGGATGACGGTTCAATCCTCACGTCCTGCCATCCTGATTTAGGTTTACCGTGATTTCCCTAAATCGCTCCAGGCAAATGCCGGGATGGTTCCTTTCAAAGGGCACGGCCGACTTCCTTCCCCGTCCTTCCCTAATCCGATGAGACCGATGACTTCGCTGTCTGGTCTCCTTCCCCGAAACAACCAACCAACCAACCTTCTCCAGCATATATTCTACGATGAGACATAGGGCCAATATTGTCTCACTTCCCATTGTATGTCAGGAATACAAATTCCTATTCCTTGTGTTCTGCATCTACCAGTAATTTCATTCTGATGTAAATTCAGAAATATTCAAACGCTAGTCAAATCTGTAAAACCCCAATGAATGAAAAGTTATTTTAACAGGAAAATTAGTAAGAGAAGCTTTTAACTTCTTTTGAAATTTCATTGTACTTTCATACAGCTGTACTTCCCTTTATCAATAAAGAAAAAGTATGTCTGCGAATGTGTAATGAAATTTCTCTTGTTTTGTAAAGCTGCCAATGACCATATACACAAAAATCCTTAAACTATTTTAAATTTTTAAGGTTTGTACTTCAATCCAAATCATTTTGTTATGGAAGTAAATATTGTTGTGTAAGACTATCCAAATAATTTCGTTAACTTCAAATTGTTGGCGAAAGTAGATTTAAAGAAACATTGATTCCACATGATTTTGAATATGTGGTCTTACTTTTTTTTTAATTCTTTTAAATTTAAATTTAATTTTTTGTTTAAATTTTTATTTTTACACATTTTCACAAAGATCTTTTGAAATATTTTAGGTATAATACTATATTGTTTTATGGGCATGTTTGATGTAAACCTATATATGTCAAAATATACTTGTATTATACAATGGCGAATGATAACTTCATGCTATCACTCCCCCATATTCCTCTATCCATCTCCTCGTTTTCTAGATTAAGGTCTGTCTACAAAGGTATCTTCCAAGATATTTTCTCTCACCATCTCGCATAAGCAACAGTATGGAACCCATATACGACGACAAAGTTTACGTGTTACACGGTAACAAAGGTGAAAAAGTTTATTTTTTTGTATATATGCTTCAAAAAGAATCCACTGGGCATGGAAGACCTTAATCAATACCAAAATCAGTACATGACACAGAGGTACGGTGTAGGTAATATAATCAGATCAGTGGTTACCACATTCCACTGAACTGTCACAGAAACGCAGGCATGACAAAGGAGATGGTTTTAGAATGAGAGAAGACAGGATAAGACGACATTAAAGCTCTAAAAAGGGCAAAAAGTAGCAAGACTTGTGGTCCAGGAAACGTTAGAATGTAACTCATGAAATAAGGAGGAGAGGAGATTGTATAATATTTGTGTGTAATTTTTAAGAAAATAGAAAACTGGGAGAATGTACCTAGATAGTGGAATGTGAGTATTATTCGTAACATCTATGAAAATGGGGACAAGATGTCTTGCTCAAATTACAGAGGTATTAGTGCAGTACATTCAGTGTCTAATTTACTTCTAGTATCCTTAAGTAGAAGACTGAACAGAATATAGCAAACTTCTCAGGGGAACAAGGTGGCTTTAGGGCTTAGCCTTAAGTGTGAACTAGGTTTCGACAATTCCATGGGCGCTGCAGCGCCGCCTACACATTTTTTGTTTTACTTTAAAAAAAATCTATTACTTTAAAATCGTCCCTGGCTACTTTTATTACATTATTCCCTGTTCAGGAAGTTCCATCCTGTACAATCTCTGCCGTTCATTCTGTGGTTCCCTAATCTCAATGAAGTGTTACTGTAAACTGAGTAAACTGTTTGTTACTGTCTCTAACGAGACGATTAACATTGTGCAGAAATACATCAACCTCAGTGTACCAGAAAAAACTGAAAATTTGGGCAAATATTTCTATGGTTACTTACTTACTCCAGTCCTTATCTATGGCACGCTGATAATATAATCGACATACATTTTTCCTGTTAGCAGTTGTGGTTACAACCACTCACACTGAAAGACCTCATTCCTGCACTGCTTCTTGTTTCATTTTTACGTCTGTTTCTCGTCTTCTACCATTTACTTTTCCTCGATCCACTGTAAGCAATCTTCAGACATGTCCATAAACTGGTGCCCTTGGACTTATCACGAGTCCACGCAATGCTTGTGTCGCACTTTGCACCAAGGGTCACATTTTGTCAGTGATTGCTCTAACAGTGGATTGATGGACCAGATTTCCCCCAGATCGTGCTGTTTACTGACAAGGCCTCATTTAATCGTAATGGTATTTCGGGTAGCATAAATAGCCGTCGGGCCGTGGGCTGAGGAAAACCCTCACGCTGCGGTAGAGTCACACCATCAAGAAATTTTTGCTGTGAATGTCTGGGCCGGCACTATAGCCGAAAAGCCCATTGGAGCGTATCATCTACCTGACCGTCTGAATGGCCACCTGTACTTGGGATTCGTGCAATGAGTTCTGCTTTATTTGTAGGAGAACGTAGCCTTGGCCGTTCGTTACAGGATGTGGATACAACACGACGGTGCACGGCCTCACTTCATTGCGGATGTTTTCAACCATCTCAATGCTGTATTTCTTGGTCGATAGATGGGAAGGGGAGGTCCTATACCACAGCAACAGGCTGCGAGGTCACCTGACCTAAATCCTCTTCATTTTTTCCTATGTGAATATCTGAAGCCACTTGCATGTGAGACACCAGTGGATGTTGTTGTTGTGGTCTTCAGTCCTGAGACTGGTTTGATGCAGCTCTCCATGCTACTCTATCCTGTGCAAGCTTCTTCATCTCCCAGTAACTGGTGCAACCTACATCCTTCTGAATCTGCTTAGTGTATTCATCTCTTGGTCTCCGTCTACGATTTTTACCCTTTACGCTGCCCTCCAATACTAAATTGGTCCCGGGTTCCCGGGTTCGATTCCCGGCGGGGTCAGGGATTTTCTCTGCCTCTTGATCGCTGGGTGTTGTGTGCTGTCCTTAGGTTAGTTAGGTTTAATTAGTTCTACGTTCTAAGGGACTGATGACCATGGATGTTAAGTCCCATAGTGCTCAGAGTCATTTGAACCATTTGAACTAAATTGGTGATCCCTTGATGCCTCAGAACATGTCCTACCAACCGATCCCTTCTTCTAGTCAAATTGTACCACAAATTTCTCTTCTCCCCAATCCTATTCAATACCTCCTCATTAGTTATGTCATCTACCCCAGTGGATACAGTGATGGAATTAGCTGCCAGAATTATAGCTGCCCGTGATGGGGTTCGAAACACACCGGGGATATTTGTTAGGGTGCGTCAGAATCTTATTCACCTATATCATGCTTGCATTAAGGTTGATGGCTGTCAGTTTCAGCACACTTTTAAAGATACAGTACAATGGTACCTTCATTTCTCCAGTGATGGAATTTGCAGTTAACTTTAATTCGTGTAAATTAAAAAGTACACAGTGATGTAATTTTACTCCTATCATCTCCTTAATCTGGCTTCTCCGACCTCAGGTTCCCTATTTCAAATTGTTCAGTGGAGCATTCTCTATGTCCTGTTAAACATTTGCGTCCTTACGGAAACACACACACATACATAGTTTGTGTTAAACTTGTTGTGGCTGGGATTTTTTGAAGAACATCATCTTTATGCCAGTGACTCTTATAAGTTTTTATTACACTATTGTCAATTGATATTATGGCTTTAAGCCATGCCAACGTAATGTAAGGTGACACATTTGTATATCGTGTATTTAACAGTATTGACAACGACATACAAATGCGGCTTGCATTACATTGACTTGGCTTAAAGCCATAATATCACTTGAAAATAGTGTAATAAAAACTTATAACAGTCACTGGCATAAAGATGGTCTCCTTCATAGCTTGTCTTGTTTATTTTTTGTGCTATTGACTGTTACCCTGCATATCCTCATCTATACTAATTCTTTCGTGTTTGTGCAGTCACCTAGGCCACGGTTAATACACGTGGCATTCCCGGCATTTCTCAATTACTGCAAGGAACACCTCGTATTGTTGTTGTTGTTGTGGTCTTCAGTCCTGAGACTGGTTTGATGCAGCCCTCCACGCTACTCTATCCTGTGCAAGCTTCTTCATCTCCCAGTACCTGCTGCAACCTACATCCTTCTGAATCTGCTTAGTGTATTCATCTCTTGGTCTCCCCCTACGATTTTTACCCTCCACGCTGCCCTCCAATACTAAATTGGTGATCCCTTGATGCCTCAGAACATGTCCTACCAACCGATCCCTTCTTCTGGTCAAGTTGTGCCACAAACTCCTCTTCTCCCCAATCCTATTCAGTACCTCCTCATTAGTTATGTGATCTACCCAGCTAATCTTCAGCATTCTTCTGTAGCACCACATTTCGAAAGCTTCTATTCTCTTCTTGTCCAAACTATTTACCGTCCATGTTTCACTTCCATACATGGCTACACTCCATACAAATACTTTCAGAAATGACTTCCTGACACTTAAATCTATACTCGATGTTAACAAATTTCTCTTCTTCAGAAACGCTTTCCTTGCCATTGCCAGTCTACATTTTATATCCTCTCTACTTCGACCATCATCAGTTATTTTGCTCCCCAAATAGCAAAACTCCTTTACTACTTTAAGTGTCTCATTTCCTAATCTAATACCCTCAACATCACCTGACTTAATTCGACTACATTCCATTATCCTCGTTTTGCTTTTGTTGACGTCCCTCTTATATCCTCCCTTCAAGACACCATCCATTCCGTTCAACTGCTCTTCCAAGACCTTTGCTGTCTCTGACAGAATTACAATGTCATCGGCGAACCTCAAAGTTTTTATCTCTTCTCCATGAGTTTTAATACCTACTCCGAATTTTTCTTTTGTTTCCTTTACTGCTTGCTCAATATACAGATTGAATAACATCGGGGAGAGGCTACAACCCTGTCTTACTCCCTTCCCAACCACTGCTTCCCTTTCATGTCCCTCGACTCTTATAACCGCCATCTGGTTTCTGTATAAATTGTAAATAGCCTTTCGCTCCCTGTATTTTACCCCTGCCACCTTTAGAATTTGAAAGAGAGTATTCCAGTCAACATTGTCAAAAGCTTTCTCTAAGTCTACAAATGTTAGAAACGTAGGTTTGCCTTTCCTTAATCTTTCTTCTAAAATAAGTCGTAAGGTCAGTATTGCCTCACGTGTTCCAGTATTTCTATGGAATCCGAACTGATCTTCCCCGAGGTCCGCTTCTACTAGTTTTTCCATTCGTCTGTAAAGAATTCGTGTTCGTATTTTGCAGCTGTGACTTATTAAACTGATAGTTCGGTAATTCTCACATCTGTCAACACCTGCTTTCTTTGAGATTGGAATTATTATATTCTTCTTGAAGTCTGAGGGTATTTCGCCTGTCTCATACATCTTGCTCACCAGGCGGTAGAGTTTTGTCATGACTGGCTCTCCCAAGGCCGTCAGTAGTTCCGATGGAATGTTGTCTACTCCGGGGGCCTTGTTTCGACTCAGGTCTCTCAGTGCTCTGTCCAACTCTTCACGCAGTATCGTATCTCCCATTTCATCTTCATCTACATCCTCTTCCATTTCCATAATATTGTGCTCAAGTACATCGCCCTTGTATAGGCCCTCTATATACTCCTTCCACCTTTCTGCTTTCCCTTCTTTGCTTAGAACTGGGTTTCCAACTGAGCTCTTGATATTCATACAAGTGGTTCTCTTATCTCCAAAGGTCTCTTTAATTTTCCTGGTATACGAACTCCAAATAAGAGGATTATGTACGGAAGGAGGAGTGTCTGATCTTGCCTCCCGTCTCCGTGCTGCAGTACAAACATCAATTACCTTCCCTCCGGAACTTTTCGCTGCTCTTGGTGAGCGCCTTTGCCGTGTATGAGTAGCAATTCAGGAACTAACACAAACTGTAGAGCTTATAGAATCGTCTCAACTTGCCCGGCGTCAGGTGCATCGAGTTCAGATACAGTTGGCGCCTTACAGTAACTATTTTTCTAATGTAACACTCATTAGTCATGTGGTGTTGGATACTCGTCTTCATCAGAAATTATGCCATAAAGGGCGCTCGTTGCAGATTCGCCTGCTGGCTATTGGTTTAGAGGGGGGAGGTTTTGGGTCTGAAACCGAGGCCAAGGTACAACCTTTATTGAGTGAACAGTCGGCACCAGATAGTTTAGCTGATCAATTTGCTCGTTTGCCAAACCCGATATTATTGCTTATTAACGATATTAAGGAACTGTCCTTGGATTCTGTGACTCAAGTTCGGCAGGTGTCGTGCTTGTTTGTACGCCTTCAGGTTCATGCGGATGCCTTACAGGTTCGTCACCCCGTTTTGCTAGCCTTACTTTACCCAGTAACTAAAGTCTTGGAGGAACGCGGGTCGTTAGGGCAGCTTAAGCCACGTGAGGTAAAGCAAAAACTGTTGATTTAGAGCAAGAATATTACTGGAAAGTGCAGGCGCAGCAAGGAATCCTTGGGACAATATTTTGATCGAGTATGAATCGCTGTCGACGCGTTAGTCATGTGCTTCCCGGAAGCACAGAGCACTGACCACGTTACTGACAAGGGAACCTCCCCAT
This sequence comes from Schistocerca nitens, assembly GCF_023898315.1. NCBI lineage: Eukaryota > Metazoa > Arthropoda > Insecta > Orthoptera > Acrididae > Schistocerca > Schistocerca nitens. The sequence continues at coordinate 1,044,605,955 of NC_064615.1, read as the reverse complement.
CGCACCCCCCTCAGATTTAGTTATAAGTTGGCACAGTGGATAGGCCTTGAAAAACTGAACACAAATCAATCGAGAAAACAGGAAGAAGTTTTGTGGAACTATAAAAAAATAAGCAAAATATACAAACTGAGTAGACCATGCGTAAGATAGGCAACATCAAGGATAGCGTGAGCTCAGGAGTGCCGTGGTCCCGTGGTTAGCGTGAGAAGCTGTGAAACGTGAGGTTCTTGGTTCAAGGCTTCCCTCGAGTGAAAAGTTTACTTTCTTTATTTTCGCAAAGTTATGATCTGTCCGCTCGTTTATTGACGTCTCTGTTCACTGCAATAAGTTTAGCATCTGTGTTTTGCGACCGCACCGGAAAACCGTGCGATTAGTAGACGAAAGGACGTGCCTCTCCAATGGGAAACGAAAACATTTGATCGCTAGGTCATAGGTCAACCGATTCCTCCACAGGAAAACACGTCTGATATATTCTATACGACACTGGTGACGGCATGTGCGTCACATGACAGGAATATGTTGTCCACCCACCTAACTTGTACACTTGGCGAATGGGTAAAAAGATTCTTCTAACTTGCCGATTTCGGTTTTCTTGTGGATGTGATAATCACTCCCAAAAAAGTGATGAAAACATAAGAGTTTGTCACATACACTGAAAATAAAAAATTAAAATTTTCACGCGAAGGAAAACTTGAACCAAGGACCTTTCGTTCCGCAGCCACACGCTAACCACGGGACCACGGCGCTACTGAACTCCCACAATCTCTGATGTTGTCTATCTTGCAAATGGATTACTCAGTTTGTATATTTTGCTTATTTTTTCGTAGTTCCACACAACTTCTTCCTGTTTTCTCGATTGATCTGTGTTCAGTTTTTCAAGGCTTATCCACTGTGCCAACTTATAACTAAATATGAGGGGGGTGCTATGGGGAGGTTCCCTTGTGAGGGGCCGTTCGCGTTTTACCTTTGCGAATAAGCCTTCCTCATGGAGTCAGTTGCAAGATCTTGTATATACAGCGGAAGCTCTCGCTTTTGATGACAAATAGCGCGTTGCTTTGAGGGACGGTCGGGACAGTGTTAGTGAGTTCGCGTTTAAACAGAAGCAAACACCCAAGATCTGACGTTGTTTTTGCTGTGGTGCTTACGACAATTTTGCTTGGCAGTGTTAGAAGCAAGGAGCTTCGCGTCCTAATAGTTGACGTTTAAAGAAGAGGGAGTCGGCACGTCGTAGGAATTGTCGAGTTAATTGTAGGGCGATTTGTTCACCGGTCACCCACTCCCTACCCTCATATTTGTACACGCGTTGGCAATTAACCCGTATATGCTCTCCTATATGCTCTGCTTGATTCGGGCAGTTCGTTTCTCTCATTGATTAGGGCTGATACATGGAGTGTAGATTTTCGGTACCGAGGCCGGTCGCACGAAGATGTAGACTTGTAGATCGCCGAGAGTTGGCTTTGTTCACCAAGGTGCGAGGTAGTTTAGCGGTGCAGGGCTTTTCATGGCCCATGGAATTTATTATTGCTAAGGACTTGAGAGTACTACTGGTCATCCTGGGCTGTGATTTTATGCATCGTAGCGGGTTAGTACTTGCTTATGCTGGCGGTACTTTCCACTTTCAGTTCTCGCCTGCCGTAAGGGCAGTGAGGTGCATACCGTGTACAGCTGTGAGGGCAGCATTGATCTAAGTCGCTTAGGTGATCTGCAGCGTAAGTCTGTGAGGACTTGTAGGATCGTTATCCTGATGTTGTATCGGACAGGCTTATCCAGGATGATATCCATCTTCTAGTTAGAATTCCTGTGCGCCAGGTGCCCTGCAGACTTTCTCCTTCTAAGATAAAAATCCCGTGGGCTAAAATCCACCGTATGTTGGAGGATGGTGTTATCCGTTATTCTACCTCCCCTTTGCTTCCCCGGTCTTCCTTGTGCCTAAGGGGCAGGATGGCGATTTTCGAGCTGTGGATTATAGGGCCCTGAACAAGAAAGTTGTCCTGGAATCAGTTCCCTTGCCCGACATTCACAATTGTTTCACTTGGGTTTTGGGAGAGCGCCGGCCGCGGTGGCCGAGCGGTTCTAGGCGCTTCAGTCCGGAGCCGCGCGACTGCTGCGGTCACAGATTCGAGTCCTGCCTCGGGCATGTATGTGTGTGGTGTTCTTAGGTTAGTTAGGTTTAAGTAGTTCTAAGTTCTAGGGGACTGATGACCTCAGATGTTAAGTCCCACAGTGCTCAGAGCCATTTGAACCATTTTTTTGGGGGCGCGCTTCTTTACAGTTTTGGACATATGTCAGGCATGCTATCAAATTCCGCTGGCTGAGGACTCCATATCAACTATAACTGTGTTTATAATTATCTAAATGATTTGGTAATTTTTTGCAATTTCTCTGACCATCTTGAGCATCTTGATCAGGTTTTTTCTAGCCTGAGCTTAAGGTCAAGCCGAATAAGATTAGCCTGTGTCGGCCTTGTATTTCATTTTTCGGACATCTGGACTTTGTCGACGGTGTTAGAATTGATCAAAAGCATAGTAAGGCTCTCAGACAAGTCCTCCCCCCGAAGATAAGAAGGGCATCACCAGGTTTATTGGCATGGCGAATTTCTTTCGTGCTAATTTTGCCCAACTGGCTGCGCCATTTAACGATCTGTGTAAGAAGCATCACCAATTTGTTTGAGGGGAAGAGCAGCGGTATGCCCTTGAAGCGATTAAAACCGCTATCGCCAATCCTCCGGTTTTAGCAGTACCTAACTTTGAGACTTTCATTGTGCAGGCATGCCTTCGTTAACAACAAGGCGAAAGGCATCCTGTAGCTTATTTCTCTCGTCGGCCAACTTCGGCCTAGGCTAATTATTCCATGTATGAATGCGAGGCTTTGGCGGTGTTGTTCGCTCTCGAGAAGCTTAGTTTTTATTTGGAACACCAACAGTTTCTTCTTGAGACGGACAATCAAGCACTTAGTTAGAAAGGCCTTGCAAGACCGGTCGAATAGCCCGTTCGGCGGTCCGGATATCTGCCTTCCGCTTTGAATATTAAGCATGTACGGGGATCTGAGAATGTCATCGCCGATGCTCTTAGCCGGGAAGAATTCTCATCCGGTTTTCGGAGCGAATAAAATTCTACCTGAGATCTGGTGTTGAAGCAGGAGGAAGGTGCCATATTGGAACCCATTCGCCAGGAGGCAGGAGAGCTGAGTACTGCCTGAGTAAGGGCGTTTTATGTAAACGGCTGGGAGCCGGCTAGGGGTTGAATATCTGCTTACTCGGTGATTTCGTACCCATGCAGCACTGTTTTCATGATTGCTGTCCGCGGCCATCTCTGCCTTCATTAAACTCTGAACCGCGTCTGTGAGGGATTTGTGTGGCCGCATATGTATCGGGATACTCATCGATTTGTGGCGAGGTGCGATCACTACATACGCGTCAAGCCCACTTCGGGTTCCCCTAGAAGCCTTCCTCAGTCTCAGAGGAATCAGAGGAAACTCTACCCGCTAGAGACGCTCTTCATCGATTATATAGGTCCTTTGCCTCGTACAAGGAGAGGAACCGTTACGCCTTAGTAGTTGTTGACGCATTTTTGCTCCCTACTCGCGATGTTATGACCGAGATCACCATCAACCAGTTGTCTAAAGTTTTCTCTTGGTTCGGTTCTCCGAAATATCTTGAGAGTGATAATGCCCCTGCTTTTGTTCTAGGCTTTTTAAGTTTTGCCTTAACCATGGGTGAGCCGTGGCTGGCTCATGCTATACGTTGGATTAAACTTGTTTGCTATTCTGTGTTTAGTCTCCCGCGGTTATTGCGATTGTGCTGTTATCCTCTCTTTCCGCGGGTGGCAGCAGAGTTGTGTATCGATATTCGCACGTTGGACTATCTTCGGCCTGGCGCTTATAGTTTCTGGCTGGGCTGTGTGTGGGCGGTTGGTTGGTCGGCGTGGAGCAGCGAGGATGTCCCCGCGGCATGTGGTCTGGCCGAGCATGCTGGCTGCCTCTATACGGTGTGGGAGTGTGTGGTGCTGTTCCCATTGGTGCAAGGTTCGTGGCTCACCGATCCTGGACATGAAGGTTGAGTTTTGACATAATCTACCAGCTAGTCATGACTGTTCACATTGTGTCATTTGGGGTTCGTTGTCGGCTGTTGTGATATTCCCGCAAGCAGCGGCGTGTGTTTTCGGGTTGGCAAATTTTAGCCACCCTCTGGTGGAGTTTAACTGTACTTGGTTGTTTGAATTGAAGTGCACCAGCGGAATCTTCTGCCTTGTGGCCGTTGACGTTCCGGTTACCTGCCATGGCCGTTGACGTAGGTTTGGGCAGTGTATTTTCCTCATCGAGCTGTTGCTGTCCAGCGTGGTGTGTGGTCTGACAGCTCAATGTGTAAGTGGTTGAGGGCGCCAATACCTTCTGCGTTGTTCCATTGAGCCCCCTGTTGTGTGCTGGTCACGTGAAGCAGGGGTTGTCTTCTCGCCGGTCCGTTGACTGTCTGTAGGTTGGATTGTCGTCGGATAGGCAATGGTTGGGCTGACTACCTGTCTCACCTAAGCGAGTGTTAGTGTTTGAATTCCAGGCCGACCCTCAAAACTTCTGAGCGCCCTTGGATGTACTGCCTTTTCTTGTATGTACTTGTTGTTTGTACTTGTATGGCTTCTAGACGATTGTTAGATTAAGGTTGTTTTGACCTTAAAGCGTCAGATGGTTTGGGCCTTCAGCCTAAATTAAGAACTGTTTTACATAAAGCCTTTGGCTTTTTTAACATTAATGTTATTGAGTCTCAAGTGTTGGGCCTTCAGCCGGTTTTGAATTTACGTTGTTTGTTCTTAAACTGTACATTCTTTGGGCCTTCAGCCTAATTAAGGAACTGTTTTAAGATAAGGTTTTTTCTTTTAAATTTCTGATTTTGGTTGAGCTTTAAGTTATTGGCTTTCAGTCGTTTTTAAATTAAAGTGGTCTTGCCCGCGCATTCAGCCGCTAATGAAGTTGGAAAACTAAAGCTGTGTTCTTTTTTTTTTAAAAAAATTCTTGGCTCTTGTAATGTTTGATTAACTAAAAGGCTGTATGTTCGAGTGTAACTGACAGCCGCTAATTTTGGCCGCTTTCCATAACTTAAACTACGTGTCCTGTCCTGCGGGTTTAGCAGGGCGTCTCAATGAGATTAAGCACATCACCACCACACCATATTATCCCAGCCCCTCTTTAGCAGAACGGGTTAATAGGAGCTGTATGGCTGCTTTTAGTATTTACCATGCCAAGACTCCAACCTGCTGGGACGCGACTTAGCCACTCCTTAACCAGGCTTTTAATTCGATCCGCCATGAAGCTACTGGGGCAACGCCTGTGTCACTTACGTTTGCCTACACTCTCAGTTCTCCATTATCTAATATCTGGAGTATTAGTGGCCTTTCGGCTGTGACCATTACGCCGGTGGCGCTAAGGGAAAACTGGGAGCGAGCCAGGCGAAATATTAATTTGGCTCACTATCGCCGGGCCGTTAGCTATAATCAAGAACGTCGCCCCTTTAAGGGTAAGACCGGTGATCTCATTTTTATTAGGAATCATGCCGCTAGAACCAGGCAAGATGTTAAAGGGAAAATCGGACCGCCTTATAGAGATTCCTGCAAGATTATTAGGATAATTAGTCCCGTTAATCTCGGTGTTAGGGAGATGTCATCCAGCAAGGTATTTCGCTTCAGTGTTAGCCAGGTTAAACATGGATCCGGGCAAGAGTAAACCTGGCTAAGAGTGGTTGCCTGCTCGGGGCCCGATCCGAGCATGAGTGGGCAGGTTGATACGTGGCGCGGCTGGCGCCAGTACCTCTTTCTTGTGTCATCTTTGCCATCGATTTCGCTTTGGCCTGCCGCGAGTCAGTTGCTCATCTCGGGTTCGGCTATTCAAGTCTGCCGAGTCGAGGCAGAAGACCTCATTGTGTAGTCTCTCAGTTGTGATTACAACGGGGTCGGGAAGTTGGCCCTTTACGTGGTGGGCATACTCACTGCGCGTGGGATTACTGGAGTGCTGCGGCCGGAGATGGCGGAAAGGGTTGGGTTCCAGTACGAGGCGTGGTGTTTGGCTTTGTCGCCACGCAGTGGATGTTGAGAAGAAGACTTTGCCGGAGCGTCGCCTGGCATTAGCCGTTCGCCTGGGGATATGTGTCAATTTGGTGACGAGTCTGATACGTCAAAGTTATATCACACGTGGCATGACAAAGGGGCTTGGGCTTTCCATCTTAATTTCCTACCACTTGATGAAGGCTCTGCAGCTATATGTAAGGAAGCCCGGTGAGCTGCTCATTACTGAGTGATTGTATATCTAAAGTTATTGTAACCTTGGTGATTACCAAAAGTTGCACCTTAGTTTACGAGTAACGAAATACTATGCTGTATCGTAAAACTACATCAGATCCAATTAAAGTGTAATTCTGGTGAGCTCTTGCCCGTTTGAAATAATGCTCAGCTCTGACTCTTACTGTTCTACGCGCTTCAGTTCGGAACCGCGCTGCTGCTACGGTCGCAGGTTCGAATCCTGCCTTGGGCATGGATGTGTGTAATGTCCTCAGGTTGGTTAGGTGTAAGTATTTCTTAGCCTAGGGGACTGGTGACCTCATATGTTAAGTGCTTAGAGCCATTTGAACCACCTGACTATCACGTTTCAAGGAACAATCTGATCTGCGCATGTACTGTAGTGTTTAAATGAAAGTGTTGAGTTTAATCTTTTTGCGAGATTTCCTGTTGTAATGTTATGTTTTATTCTTTTAAGTAATATTAATGTGGAATTGATAGTGTGCTGCTGTAGTTGACTTATGTTTCAGTTGTGCGGAGCGCAGTGTATTTCGTCCGGTACGGTGGGGCGTGGCAGCGGGGCCTGACGACTAGGCCGTTGCCAGTAGAACTGTGATTCGTTAGACCGGGCTCCATGTTACTGGCCTTCTGTCTCGATCTCGTCCTTGAGTACTGCTGTTGTCTTTGTTCCCGGCTGTCAGGTCGTTAAGCGTTGTAGCTCCTTACTCCACCACCTTGGTGAATGCACTCTTCGTTCGAAATATGAATTTATACCTGTGAAGCTGGGTTTCACTCTAATAAGTGCCCGATCAGATTGCTGGAGGCTCCGCCTTTTTAATTTTGAATTCCCTTAGCAGCCATTTGTTTATTATAGAGTATTTGTAACTTGTGTGCTGGTTGTGAAGCTTAATTTTTATGAAGGAAGCTTTCATGTGCGTATGTTCTCAGGGAACGTTTGGATGCTGAGACGCTGTGTTTTATTTGTCTGTTATTTTAATTAGTGCCTCCCTGTACTGAAATCAACTGGATTATTCTTTGGTCAGAAATTAGTGTCCCCGGTATCTTCATGGCCGAGCGTTGAAGAAGTTGCCTTTATTATTACTTGTGGGCCTTACGTTATGACTTAATGTTATACCTTGGTATGAGTTTATATTTCAAAAGAGAAGGCATTGTACAGAATAGTCTTGCAGGTTCAGAGTTTGTCAAGTTTTGATTTTGTTAAGTATTTACATCAAAAGTTTTTTTTTTTTCCTTTATTGATTTTCAATTCCCCCCGAAGGGGGCGGGCTGGCAGCAGCTTAGTACACTGCTCTACAGCCTAAAGACTTTTATTGTAAAGAACGGAAGAAGAAAAGAAACAAGAAAAACAGGCAATAAAACGGTGACGTCAAGTGTAAAATGGCGGAAAAATGCGGAAAGTTAAAACAGAAAGCAAAAGGGGTTGGCAACGTTAATAAAAGACACAGGAATCAGATAAGTAACATAGTACACACACAATTAAAAAAACACGGCGACAAGGCACACCCAGCGACAGTATGATGGCCGTTCGCAACACTTCCCAAAAAATACAACACGGAACACTCACTGTAAAACACGCACTGTAGAACACTGCACGAAAGCGGCGGCACAAAGATGACACTCCCGAGCCAATGGCTGATGGGGGGGGGGGGGGGGGAGGGGGGGCACCTGGAGGAGGGGGAAGAACAAGGAGGGAGATCAACAGAAACTTTATTAATACCTTATGTATTTGCTTTGCTGATTTTAACGGGGGTTTAAGAACAATTTTTACTGTGCAACCCATCGGTTTTATTGTAGTAAATTGTGCAAGGTAATAAACATTGTTTAACGCAAGCTGTGTATGTTTGATAAGTATGGCCCTGTTGCTTTCTGTCTTATAACTTGACGCAAATAGCATGTATGAGAGTTGGCGACAGTTGATACCAGAAGTACGGTGTACGTCCGTCCGCAGCAGGAACATCGCTGCGCGCAAACCAATCCGTTACCCGCGAGAATCACGCCCTCTGGAGCGGCATCGACACCAGGAAGAGACACACGCGCATAAGTAACAGTGCACGGGCAGAAGTCGTGAGTCAACCCGACTCCTGGTAAGGAGTTCCTGCAGAACGTTCGTCGTCTCGCCAAATTTTCAAGTCGTCGAGCGAGATGGAAACAGTGACCGATAGATAGGCTGTGGTTAGTCTTCAGCAGAAACAGAACAAACAATAGAATTATCATGTATGGACAGAGACCGCCTGCCTAGAGATTTAACTGAGTACTGTTAGCTGGAACTGTTTTCCGAATAGTACGTAAAGACGGATTAGTTTTCTTCCGACTTTAGTTCAGAGAACATTGTTTAGTTTGTGCTTATAAAAACTATAGTCGACGCAGGACAAACTAAACCTGCAGTCTACAATTGCTGTAACCAGCGTTACCAAAGTTGAGTAATATGTTTTACTATTAACTTAGGAATTAAACTGCCTACGTTGAAACTTTTATATCGTTGCTGAGAAACAGCCATGTTTAAAACTATAGTATTTTACTATTCACTACTCTGTGTTACTTACATTGTGTTTGTGCTACCCTAGAACCCAAGTATCCATCGTACCTGGGCAACTCTCTTAATCCTTTCCAGTGGCGGCGAGATTTTCATCAAAGTCGACAACCCCAGTCCACGACACGTAGCCATAGGTCGATGTTGGAATTTAAGCAGATCTATATACAGAGTAATCTGTCCCGATATCTGTATCACTAACTCATTGATATAATTTCCTCTGACCATCAAAAGACAACCTGCTGACCAGAATTATTCCCTAATTTCTTCTTCCATCTTCCCATACGAACTGCTGATAGGGCCCAAGTACTGTTAATTTACAACCCAGTGACTGTGGTCTTCCTTCAACTGTGATGCTATGTCATTTGTCACTTTCGTTTATATTCAAGATTTCCGTATTTCAACACTTGCCCCCATTCCTCATTCAGTACTTCCATAGTGACCCTGATGTTGCGTCGTAGCATTTATTCAGCAGAGGCTACTGTCACCAGGTCCTCTGAAAAATCAAAGTTGTTCAGCTCAACCAGTTTTATCTGCTAATTTCACAAATGCCTCTTTCTAACCAGTAGCTACCACAAGCTACGATTATCTCGTGAAGATGTCTTACAAAAAGAGGGGGACAAAAGAGATAACTTTGCCAGTCTCTATGACTCGTAATGAGCTGAGAAGACCTCTGATCTCCTTTTATCGGCTAGTTCTTGAAATTTGAAAATTGAAATGTAATAGCACGCAATTTTGCCTAACGAAAGGCCTGTTGGTAATAGTCGATATTCTAACATTTTGTTCAAATTTACAAATTGATGCCTTATATATTACTTTGTTGTAAGTAATCTTTGTTCGAAGCAATACTTTCCGTACTAAAGGAAGGATGACGATGTAGAACTTAATGCTACACAGAAGCAAACAGTCTCAGAAATTCATTGTCCTGGTGGTGAAAATTTAGTAGCTTGAATCATTGCTCAGCACAAAGCAGCAAAAGACGTTTTGTGTTCTCCGTAAAAACAGGTACATTTTAGTTCTGTGCGGCCTGATGGACTTTTTAATACACTCTCTGTTGATCAAGTGTGAGGTCCTTGTCAAGTACACTATTGCCATTAAAATTGCTACACCACGAAGATGACGTGCTACAGACGCGAAATTTGACCCACAGGAAGAAGATGCTGTGATATGCAAATGATTAGCTTTTCAGAGCATTCGCACAAGGTTGCGCCGGTGGCGACACCTACAACGTGCTGACATGAGGAAAGTTTCCAACCGATTTCATACACACAAACAGCAGTTGACCGGCGTTGCCTGGTGAAACGTTGTTGTGATGCCTCGTGTAAGGAGGAGAAATGCGTACCATCACGTTTCCGACTTTGATAAAGGTCGGAGTGTAGCCTATGGCGATTGCGGTTTATCGTATCGCGACATTGCTGCTCGCGTTCGTCGAGATCCAATGACTGTTAGCAGAATATGGAATCGGTGGGTTCAGGAGGGTAATACGGAACGCCGTGCTCGATCCCAACGGCCTCGTATCACTAGCAGTCGAGATGACAGGCATCGTATCCGCATGGCTGTAACGGATCGTGCAACCACGTCTAGATCCCTGAGTCAACAGATGGGGACGTTTGCAAGACAACAAACATCTGCACGAACAGTTCGACGACGTTTGCAGCAGCATGGACTATCAGCTCGGAGACCATGGCTGCGGTTACCCTTGACTCTGACGCCTGTGATGGTGTACCCAACGACGAACCTGGGTGCACGAATGGCAAAACGGTATTTTTTCGGATGAATCCAGGTTCTGTTTACAGCATCATGATGGTCGCATCCGTGTTTGGCGACATCGTGGTGAACGCACATTGGAAGCGTGTATTCGTCATACTGGCTTATCACCCGGCGTGATGGTATGGGGTGCCATTGGTTACACGTCTCGGTCGCCTCTTGTTCGCATTGACGGCACATTGAACAGTGGACGTTACATTTCAGACGTGTTACTACCCGTGGCTCTACCCTTCATTCGATTCGTGCGAAACACTACATTTCAGCAGGATAATGCACGACCGCATGTTGCAGGTCCTGCACGAGCCTTTCTAGATACAGAAAATGTTCGACTGCTGCCCTGGCCAGCACATTCTCCAGATCTCTCACCAATTGAAAACGTCTGGTCAATGGTAGCCGAACAACTGGCCCGTCAGAATACGCCAGTCACTACTCTTGATGAACTGTGGTATCGTGTTGAAGCTGCATGGGCAGCTGTACCTGTACACGCCATCCAAGCGCTGTTTGACTCAATGCCCAGGCGTATCAAGGCCGTTATTACGGCCAGAGGTGGTTGTTCTGGGTACTCATTTCTCAGGATCTATGCACCCAAATTGCGTAAAAATGTAATCACATGTCAGTTCTAGTATAATACATTTGTCCAATGAATACCCGTTTATCATATGCATTTCTTCTTGGTGTAGCAATTTTAATGGCCAGTAGTGTAGTGGTAACACAAGACACCAAAGGAGTACACGGAAGAGCGGTGCGAATGGACACAGTACGTTTTTAATTTTCAGGAGGAGCAATAGTGTTCACTCCCATACGTTATTTAGTAATTAGAGAGATAAATTTTAGATGATATGGCGTAAGTGATGGCGTGAGGTATAAACAAGTTGCATTTATTAACACACTTTTAAACAACGAGGCCGTGCTGAAAAGTAGTGCCTCCGAGTTTTTACGTGAAAATTCTTAAACCTTATTAAATAAAACAAACTTTATTAACCTTGAACGTCCTTATTCTTCACGTCTACATATTTATTTCTACATAGTCACCCTGGAGACGAACACATGTCTCCCAAAGAGAGACCAGTCTGTCCACACAGTCATTGTAGAATGTCCGATTTTATTGACGAAGCCACAATCTCACCTCTGCTTGCACAGCTTCATCACTATCAAAGCGAAGTCTTTGGAAGCGTCGTTTAAGTTTCGGAAACGGATGAAAATCATGTGGGACCAAGTAGGGACGTACGATCGATGACAGTCAACCCATTGCGTCTGATTGTAGCAGACGTCGCAGCGCTCGTGCGTGGTCTGACATTGTCACGCTGAAGGAGGGGTGCTCCATATGCGGAGGAACTCTTCGAATTCGAAACTCGTTTACAGCACACTGTTTCTCACGCATCGACGTAGTTACGTTACACATGACCACGTCACACGCTAAAATTTGGAACCCTCTAACAACAGAGGGATGCAAATATGTCGACATGAAGAATAAAATTGTTGGACGTTAATAACGTTTGTTTTATTTAAAAAGCCTTGTGTGTTTTCACATAACAAAATTCAGCTGCATTACTTTTCAGCACGACCTCGTATATTCCGATCCGATTAAGAACCATCGTAGCGAAGCACAATGCAAGTGTGTGCTAAATGAGTAAGATGAGTGAAAATCAGCGAATGGAGAGCGAGTAGAATAAGACTCTTGCTGTTATTACCTTAGTCCTGCAGGACTGAAGTAAGCGCTCCACTCTTCTATTGGATCCCCACGCCAAAACATTTGCCGGATAGCAGTAGATGGCCGTCTTACTTCTTTCTGAAGTTGGTAGACACAGACAGTTGGTATAACTGCCACGACGGCATGTTCGTCAAGGGGACTCACTCCACTTCTTTTTTAACGGAAACCTATTAAAATATAATTCCGTTCAGCGGTAATTTTGGTGCTTTCTCGCCTACACAGCCCGATATATACTTCACGGACGTTTAATTGAAACAGTCAGAACAGCATTATCAGCCATTACTCTAATTTTTATTGCACTAACCAGTCCTAGTTAATCTAATGAAGGTGAGATGATAACAGTACAAAAGCCAACAGACATTTCTCTCGCTGCCCAGGAGCATACTGTTACGGCTACTCGATGTATTAATCCCTTTAGTTGCCACGAAACTAACCTATCAATGTATATGAACTATTGTTTTACATATTAAACACTTAAACAAAATCATTGCATCCATTCCCCAATCACTGCTTACAGTTGTTAATTTCCATTACAGCTTTGTTCCCTTCATTTATCAGTAAAATAGGGCTTAACAGATAGTATTAACGTTTGAGAAACTTTCTTTTTTTCCTTTTTGGCGAGGGGTGACGGGGTGGGGGCTGGAGTTCGATTCACCATGCTCCCTGCCACTGCTTCCTCTCCTGTATCAGCTATTTGGTGGATATATCCCACTCTCTGTCTTCCCCTGCAGGTGTTACCCTCTGCACCTCCGTTTACTACCACAGAAGCTAGTCATTTATGCCTTAATATGTCGTATCATTCTACTAGTCAATGTTCTACTAATATATCCTTATTCTCCAAGTCAGCGGAGAATCTCAACAATTAATATTTTATCAGTCATCCGAATTTCGAACATTTTTCTATAGCATCAAATCTAAAACACCTGTCTATGAATCACTAGCATACAACGTTGTGCTTCACACGTACGTTCTCAGAAATTTCTTCCTCGAATTAAGCTCAATGTTTGATACTACTAGACTTCTTTTGTCCAGGAACGCCGTTTTCGCCTATGCTGCTCTGCTTTTATTGTCATTGCTTCGTCTGTCATAAGTCATTTTGCAGATAGCAGAATTTCTTCCCTTCGTTTACTTCGTTGGCCACTATTTTGAGGTTAAGTTTACCACTAATCTCATTTCTGCTACTCGCAATTACTCTCAACCCAAGTTCCGCGCTCAGTGGATCATTTCAGTAAATATATACTGCAATTTTTTCTCGCTTTCAGAGATAGCAATTTCATGTGCGAAACTTACCATTTGATACGCCAGCTAATCCCGCTGGGCAGAACAGGTAATAGGATTGTAGAAAACGCCTAGGGTTGAAGTCAGTTTCTGCTTCTAACTGTCATTTATTGTAATTTAGCAACAAGATAAAAATCCAATCAAGATAGCAATAAAATAATTCGAAAACAACATACACAAGGTGCAATACAAATGGCTGAGGGCCACAATTAATTTCCAAAATTATGGAATATATTTCCATAGACTTTTAAGGGCAGAAGGCCAACAAGAAATCTTAAAAAATCAAAAATTCAATTAAGATAGCAATAAAATAATTTAAAACCCAAAAGGCAACATATGCAAGGTGCAATACGAATGGCTGACGGCCACAATTAAATTTCAAAACTTCAAAATATATTATCATAATCTTTAAAGGCAGAAGGCCGCAGTATTTAAGCTTCAAAGATAAATTTAAAAATTAATTTGCAAAATTTTAAGAAACAAACAATGAACATAAGCCTAAAATTTAAAATAGCTGATAGCAGATAATTGAACACCGCTGACACTCAGAAGGCCTTCAGGGAAGTCGGACTGCCATCGTTCACTTAGGTGAGACAGGTGGTGAGCTCAACTATACCTGATCCGTCGGAACCCAACCAGGGGACAGCCACACACCGACCGACACAACGACTCGCTTGCCACCAATCGGTACATAAGAACTCAAACACGCAAAAGTAACGAACCACCATAACGTGAATGGACATGGCTTGGGTAGTTGAAACTACTACTCAACTTTGAAGTCCTGGGTCGGTGAACCGCGAAGCTCGTAGCGATCGAACAGCTCCACACATGCTCCGAGACTGCGCAGGGGCCGGCAACGGACCAGACGACTGCACCGCGAGGAGACATCTTCCCTGGCCCGCAGCAACGGACCGACTGCCTGCTGGTCCATCCGCGACTGCTGCTCCGTTGCGACTGCACTGCTGGTGCGTCTCCCACTCACTTACAGACACACGACGGCGGAAATACTGGCCCGGTCCCAACCATGCAGAGGAAAACACGCCCACTGGCAAAACGACATCCCTGCACCAAGAAAGGACCGACCCAAGTTCCACAGCCGGCCGGAGTGGCCGAGTGGTTCTAGGCACTACAGTCTGGAACCGCGCGACCGCTACGGTCGCAGGTTCGAATCCTGCCTAGGGCATGGATGTGTGTGTGTGATGTCCTTAGGTAAGTTAGGTTTAATTAGTTCTAAGTTCTAGGGGACTGATGACCTCAGAAGTTAAGTCCCATAGTGCTCAAAGCCATATGAACCAAGTTCCACAAGATGGTAACTGAAGTGCCCCAGAAGCGCTCGGAGAACCAGTTACACGTGGCCCGATGAGACGACCGACCTCTCAGAGACAGTACGCCGTCAACATTTAAAGTAACCAGTCAAATAAAATAACGCGAACTACACACACAACCTGACAAACACTTGTATGAAGGCCTGAACGATACCGAAGTCACTAAGCACACACGAACACAAATCGGGAGTCGATGCATGCACACACACAGCCGACTGATGAACGATCGGCGAGCCAAAGCGCGTCGTCCGGTTGGACGACCTGCCGACGATCCACCAAGACCGTGGCCCGGCTCAAGTGATGCGCGACGGCAATGGTCGGGCGAGCCATGTCGACGCAGGCCACACTGTTGCTCCAACCCGACTGCAGTAGTGCCGCATTGCAACTCCCAGACTGGCAGGTCCGGACTGCGCTCCAGACGCGTTCCAACTGACAGGCAGACCCGAACTCGCACCCCGAACTCCCTATCGAACTGACACCAACTCACTCCACGACAGACGACAACCGGGAAGTAATAGCAAAGATCTACGAGAGGGGATATATTGATACACACTGCTAACGGCACTCAAGGTCAGGCATAGCAGCAACTCAGTAGTAACTTAACGCAGTGAGGTTAAAGTACGTTAAAAACAGGGTGTAAAATACATGATGGCAGGAACACGAGCCACACACGGCTCACCATTGATATTCTTCTACGCTTAATTCTAACCGCAGTCATGAATTTATCTTTTATTTCTGTAGTTGTTTCTTCGATGCACACATTAAACAGTAATGAGGAGGGACTATATCCCTGTTTTACACTCTTTTTATATCCGAGCGCATCTTATCTATCATCATCTTTCCCTCTTGTCTCTTGAACATATCGGTATGCTTGCGACAGCATGCGTACCTAAACGTTCCAATGCCGTGAAAAAAAAAAAGTATTTTCCGGTGCTCATACCTCGGATTCTATTGGTGATAAAACGGTAGTCTCATGTATTTTGGATATCCCTTGTGCTAGGGACCATATGTGTACGCAACAATATGATCGTCTTAGTGTAGCTATTCTTCAGTACGTGGTCAAAGTTTGAATATTACACTCTTCCTCCTGCTTAGGCAACTGGAGCAAATCGATTGATTATTTTTATATTTGATGTGGTCTACGATAGGCTTAATGGAACTTTTGGAGACACTTAGTTCAATGAGCGCGTTCCTCGGAAAACGGCAAAAATTTCTTTACTAGATTTTCGCCGTCACCAGAGGACCTAAGCCCAGCCCAGGTTGCCAAGACGTCTACACATAGCAAATGGCTGAAATTTTTTAAATCATCATCATCATCATCGTTTAAGACTGATTATGCCTTTCAGCGTTCAGTCTGGAGCATAGCCCCCCTTATAAGATTCCTCCATGATCCCCTATTCAGTGCTAACATTGGTGCCTCTTCTGATGTTAAACCTATTACTTCAAAATCATTCTTAACCGAATCCAGGTATTTTTTAAATACACTCCTAAAATTTCGATCACGAATAACTTTGAAAATTTCTTGATATCTTTATCCGTGCAAGTTACAGACGTGCAAAGTTACCCTAGCTCCACCCGTAAAATCTAATCTGAAGCGAAATCTAAATTATATGTAACCTCAGCAAATTGCACAAATTTTGACGGTATATTCTCTAGGCATTTATCTAGAAGAGCCTTCTCGCCGTTCTAAAATATCTTTATTTGTTATCAAGAAAGTCATCACAATTTTTTTCTTGGGTAGCGAAACACAACCGCGGATTCGGAGAAGGCTATGCACATTTAAGAATCGTAACTTTAACAATCCCGGTGTCGAACAAAACTGAAAAGTTTCTTCATATCTTGATCCGCTTCCGAGATACAGCGCTGCCGAGATATAGAGGTTCAGTGTTTCCCACTTATACACACGAAATAAACACGTTAAACCTGGTGACAGGCGAAAACATAGTTCATAAAATGACGTCGAATACAGAAATAGGCTGCACAGTGTCTCCTTTATTATCTGGGAAATCTAGGTTGTAGTACCGAAGCACACGCAAAATTCTTTTGCACGTAAAATTATTTTTGCGTCACTTAATTTCACATGTGTCTCATTTTAAGTTTTTAATTCACAAAACAAAATCAGTAAATCTGTATAACCTAGCCAAGTAAATTTGTTGCATTTTTTCTGTGATCCGATTTTAATAAAGCAAAATCGACATGTTGCCCTAAGCTACGCTCAAGTTACCTGTGAAAACTCCTTAAAAATTTGTCAACGGGTTTTCAAGATTAGCGTGTTTAGTCAAACTGAAGATACAACCGTTATTCAATTTTGTTATTAGTGTAGAAACAAATAGATTTTATTCCATCTGCAAACTTGTTTCCAATAATGGTATAGTTTCCGCTCTACTTTCTAAATCAAGTACACTGCTGCGCCTCTACCAATACATCCCACCGAACCTACACCTATACACTCCCTACATACTGTCAAAAAGGAACTTCAACCGTCCTCCTCTCCCAGATCATGAACTGCGTCCCGACGTTTACCCCTCCTACCAACTTTAAACCCACCCCACCCGTTCCATCTCATCTGGTCTCGTCCTCCCTCCATTCCCCATATTTTTCCTACACCCTTTTTTGCCACCTTCCACCATTCTTTCCTATCCCCTTTTCCTCATTAAACTTTAGCTTCACTAGTATCTACTCTATTCCAACCTCTCTTGTCACCAACAGCCACTCCTACCCCATCGATGCATCAGGACCAATCCTCCATCCATATAAGAGTTTCATTCTAATCTCCTCAATGACCAACCTTTTCCTTTGAACGACAAAGTACCAACCCTAGACCAAGTCCGTCCAGATTTAGTACCAGGGTGAAGTGCTCCCCCTGCGTCAAGGTTTTAAAAAATGGTTTTAAATGTAATTTCATTGTGTTTCTGATTATTATCTTTTATTGAAACTGTTTTTATCTAAAAGCAGAGGTAGTCGTGTCTGTAATAGGTAAAAAATATTATTTTTCACCTATAGAAAGTTTTAAAATCATTGTAATTATCTCACCTTTTTTGTTTATTGTTATTTCACATGATTTAGTTTTTGCGTCAATTGGCTGAAGAGCTGGTTGACAGCCCCTATGCGCCCCTCCCGCATCCCGTATGGGGTGAGGGGCGATAAAATAACAATAGAGGTAAAACCAAGGATTTTTTACAGCATGTGAAATCAAACACATTTCAGCCGTCTAATTTTATTGGGATACCAATTTCGGTGATGTATTACGCCATCTTCAGGTCGTTGACCTAATGTAGAAAGATTCCAACCTCGGCTGGATACCAGTCTTTGAATGCTGGCCCCTATTTTGACTGGAACCGAGGTTGGAATCTTCCTACAGGTAGGTCAGGAGCCTGAAGATGGCGTAATATATCGCCGAAACTGGTAGCCCCATGAAATAACTGTTTGGAAATTAGACAGCTGAAAGGTGTTTGATTTGACAGTCTGTACTGAAAAGCCAAACCCCTCAACCATCTCTGAAAAGATCGACTTACAGAGAGAAGGATTTTTTTACGGCTAGGCTGATCTCAGTTCGCGCAGTGATTTCCGAGAGAGCAGTGTAAACTGTTAGTCGCCATGTTCCACGAGTAGTGCTGAGACGGCATACGGCTTCACCTGCGGAGCGGAGCGCAGATTGGTGCGGCGTCGGGTGACAGAGCAGCGGCGCTCGTGGCGTGTTGCGGCGCGCTGCCCGGCGGGCCCGAGTCGGGCAGCGATTAAGCGGTGATTATGCGGCTTGGGGAGGCGCCGGCCGCCAGCCTGCCCCAAAGGAGCCGCGGCGGTGGCCGGGGGCGGCGGCGGCAGCGGCAGCGGCAGCGCCCAGACGATCGATGGTCAGACCCGGCGACAGCTCGCGCCTCGCCGCTGTGCGCGCCGCTACCCGCCGCACACAGCTTGCCGCTGTCTCCGCGTCCCAGCGAGAAGGTGTCACAGGTTTCCAATACTACTCTCTTTATTTAAATTTTTCTGAGTGATTTCCGCCATACTGAATACATCTCTCCTTCCTCCAATCCCTAAACCATTCTTCCACGTTTCTGTGGGGAGTAAGACACTCTTGTTGTCCCAAGCCCTCAGAAGGTCCTCATCACTTGAAAAAACCACACTCATTTCAGCTTCATTTCCACATGTGGGAACAATGCAAAATCACAAGGTGCATGGTCTGGAAAGTAAGGAGGTTGCTCAAGAAGTTTCAGTCTTGTACACCACAAATATTCGGTGAATGGTTTTGCGCGGTGAGTTGGAGGGGTATTGTGATGGGGGAACCAAGCGTCCACTCTTGATATAGGTCGCTGGTTCTTCAGCGACTTTGGGCAGGCACTGCTCAGTGTACCACTTAGTTGTGACTGTCTTCTATATGTCCAAAAGAACGCGCTCCACATTTCACTCGATTTGACAAAGCAGCTATGATGTTCTTCTTTACCGATTGCGATTTTCTGACAGCTACGGTTGTATCGTCATCTTCAAATACCAAACTTTTTTTTGAGTCTTAGTCGTCATTCGTCTGTTGCACCGCATCTCAAATGCTACTCTTCTGTTCCGTTTTCCCATGTCCATGCCATGCTCCCAACGTACATTGTCAGAAATTTCTTCCTCAGATTAAGACCTATGTTTGAAACTAGAAGACTTGTTTTGGAGTGCCCTTTTTATATCCACCCTGCTCTTCAGGTCATTGTTTTCTTTCTTGTTGCCTACATAACAAAATTCCTCCATTTCGTCTACTTCGTGATCACCACCACGTTGACCTTCTTCGCCTGCAGGGACCCTCTGTTCGTCGAATTCTGCAACCGTGGATTCACATCCAGTGTGCAATGCTATGCAGACTCTTTGGAGAAACTGCGACGAGCCATAAAATGAGAGCGCACAGGAATGCTCTCGGCCAGCATCATCCTGTCGCTCGATAACGGCCGTCCCACACTGCCAACAGGACGAGGGGCTATATTTCAGTAATTTTCTCAGGAAACATTGCAACATCCCTCGTACAGCTCGGACCTTTCACCGTGTGATTTCCATATCTTTGGCGACTTGCAGAAATACATGCGTGGAAGTCAGTTTCAGTCAGACGAGGAAGTGCAAGACTAACGTGCTGTTGTGGAGCAGTCGGCGGCCGACCGCGTTGTACGAACCAGGAAGTAATGATCTCGTCTCCCGTGGGATGAAACTCTTAATGCCTGCAGCGATTACTTTTGGATGTAATCATTCCACCATCTTGTTGTTGGAAGTGTTCGGTTTTCTTTTGGCTGCGTCTTATGCATTGAAGCGCCAAGGTAACTAGTACAGGCATGTTGTAAGTAGGCTGTTTAGGTTTTTTTTATTGGTAACGCCACCGCCACGTAGCGCTCTGTATGAAAATCACTGGCTGTGGTGCGTGCAGTCTGTGGCTGGTTGGCATTGTTGTTGGCTACTGTAGTGTTGGGCAGTTGGCTGTTAACAGCGCGTAGCGTTGCTCAGTTGGAGGTGAGCTGCCAGCAGTGGTGGATGTGGGTAGAGAGATGGCGGAATTTTGAGAAAGGACGATCTGGACTTGTGTCCATCAGAGAAAGTACATTTGTAAGACTGGATGTCATGAACTGCTATATATATTATGACATTTGAACACTATTAAGGTAAATACATTGTTTGTTCTCTATCAAAATCTTTCATTTGCTAACTATGCCTATCAGTAGTTAGTGCCTTCAGTAGTTTGAATCTTTTATTTAGCTGGCAGTAGTGGCGCTCGCTGTATTGCAGTAGTTCAAGCAATGAAGATTTTTGTGAGGTAAGTGATTTGTGAAACGTATAGGTTAATGTTATTCAGAGCCATTCTTATAGGGATTATTGAAAGTCAGATTGCGTTGCGCTAAAAAATATTGTGTGTCAGTTTAAGCTCAGTCATGTATAATTTTTCTAAGGGGACGTTTCGTAATGCGTATTGAAATACAAAGATATGTAAACGGGCAGAATAGGCACTGCGGTCGATAACGCCTATATGACAGTTCTTAGATTGGTTATTGCTGCTACAATGAAAGGTCGTCAAGATTTAAGTGAGTTTGAACTTGGTACTATAGTCGGCGCACAAGCGATGCGATACAGCGATGAAGTCGGGATTTTGCCGTACGAACATTTCACGAGTGTATCTTGAATATTAGAAATCCGCTAAAATATCAAATCTCCGATATCGCCGCGACCGAAAAAATATCCTGCACGAACGGGAGTAACGACGACGGAAGAGATCGTTAAGCGTGACAGAATTGCAGCCATTCACCAAACTGCAGCTGATTTCAATTCTGGGCCATCAGCAAGTGTCGGCGTGCGTACCATTCAATGAAACATCATCGATATGGGCTTTCGGAGCCGAAGGCCCACTCGTGTACCCTTCATGACTGCACGACACAGAACTTTACGCCTCGCCTGTGCCTGTCAACACCGACATGGGCCTGTTGATGACTGGAAACATGTTGTCTGGTAGGGGAGCCTCATTTCTAATTGTATCGAGAGTATGAACGTAAACGGGCGTGGAGATAACGTCATCAAGTCATGGGCCCTGCATGTCAGCAGGGGACTGCTCAAGCTGGTGCAGGCTCAGTACTGTTGTTGGACATTTGCAGGTGGAGTGATATGGGACCCCTAATACGTCTAGATACAACTCTGACAGGCGACACGTAAGTAAGCATCCTGTCTCATCACTTGCATCTATTCATCACTATTGTGCATAACGACAGACGGGAAGTTCCAGCAGGAAAATGCGACACCCACACGTCTAGAATTGCTGCAGAGTGGTTCCAGGAAC
The DNA here is from genome assembly GCF_023898315.1 of Schistocerca nitens. NCBI lineage: Eukaryota > Metazoa > Arthropoda > Insecta > Orthoptera > Acrididae > Schistocerca > Schistocerca nitens. The sequence continues at coordinate 1,044,584,276 of NC_064615.1, read as the reverse complement.
ACTCTTCTGAGCTTAAACACTTCCTCTAGCCACCATATGAACATTGTTGATCATATCTGTGATATGTTGCAATGTGCTGTTCAGAAGAGATCTCCACCCTGTCGTACTGTTACGGATTTATGGACAGCCCTGCAGGATTCATCGTGTCAGTTCCTTCCAGCACTACTTCGGTCTTAGTGGAGTCCATACCTCGTCGTGTTGCGGCATTTCTGCGTGCTCGCGGGGGCCCTACACGATATTAGGCAGGTTACCAGTTTATTTGGTTCTTTAGTGTATGCTGAAGGAAGGCAAAGCTTTGTTTATAGAATTTGCCGAAATCAGAAACAAACTGTTGAGAGCGTTTATTCTAGCACACGCTTTGAAATTATGAAGACAACTGGGATAAAATGCAGAAAGCGAATAGTACAACTTGTACACAAACATGACAGCCGATATAAGTCCAAGGGCATGAAATGCAAGCAGTGGTTGAGGAGCGGTGGAGACTGGTTTGTAGTTTCTCCCGGTGTTATTCAACATAGTACATTATGCCAATAGTGAAAGAAATCAACAGGAAATTACGAAATGGAATTAAAACGCAACTACCAATATGTGTCAAGTGTTTTCAGTCTAGTCTGTCTTTATACGAGGGTTGCCCAGAGAGTAATACACCGCATTTTCTTTTCTCGCCCAAAAACTATGCTTAGAATGCGAAACGTTACGCAAAGTTTCCATCACTTCTGACAGATAGAGTAGCCGCATGACAGTTTCAAAATGGCGTCTGTAGGTGATGTACGTTACAAGCAACGTGCCGTCGTTGAATTTCTCACTGCAGAGAAAGAAACTATGGGGAATATTCATAAACGCTTGTGCAAAGTATGGAGCGTCTACTGCCAACAGAAGAACAGTTAGTCACTTGGCACGGGGGGTGACGTCATCAGAAGGCGGTTCGGTGAGCTCCATGATTTGCAGCGGTCGAGGATACCATCCACGGCTGTCACACTGACCGCCCTGACCTAGCCCCCCCCCGGACTTCCACTTATTTTGGCCATCAAAGGATGCCATTCGTTGAAAACAATTTCAGGACGATGAGGAGGTGATCCACGATCCACATAGTGAAGCACTGGTTCCGCCACCAGGACAAGGATTGGTACTGACAGAGCATACACGTCCTTGTTTCGCGCTGGAGGAAGGCGATAGAACGGTATGGAAACAACGTCGAAAAATAGTGTCTAGGTAAAACACTATTCTTTCGTGTGTGTAATTCTCATTATGTTGAATAAAGAATTGTTGAAGAAAAAAACTGCTGTGCGTTACTTTCTGGGCAACCGTCGTAGAATGTTTGCTGCAAACTGCTAATACTTTGTCAGTTTTTCATCAAGTAAACACAGTTGTATATCCTTCATTGTACTAGTCTACGCTTTGGCTTAATGGTCAATGTGGTTTTCTCTGTTTTATTCCTTGTCCATGGTTTGGAACATAGATATTGTCAGTGCAGCATCTTTTATTAGCCTATGAACAATTATCCGAACTTGCGAGCAATGTCGCTGCACTTATGTGAAAACAAACATCATCTGTTCTAATCGTCAGTTTATGATACGACTTTGGTGAGACTCCTGACGGCACAGCACGATGGACTATCAACGGTGTGCACTCATTGCCTAATAGAAAAATGTATAAGACATGGACGCACATGTACCTAAGAGGGCTGGTGTTAGAGTCCGCCTGCCAAGTGGTAACATGTATGCCTCCCATACAGTGGCCATCGGTGGTTCAGTGCACATCGCGCAGAGCCTCGCTGCCGCCGTCGGTTTGTTTACATCGCCGGGCCGCTTCTTCGGAGGGGACTTCTGAGTCTCGTTCTTCGTGTTTCCTGCACTGAATATTTGTAAGTAAAAAATGTCCACATTTTCAAGAACCAACACCGCTCAATGTGTATTTGATAGGAGTGCTCTCCGCCCTACCGCGTTTGAAATTCATGAATGGTTATTCGAAGACTTAAAGACTCCTGAAGGAGTCGTTGACACTTTTCAATTGGACTATGTACAGTATTGTCTTTTTCTGAAATTTACTTCCGGAGACATGTGTGAGAAATTTGTTGCAAAATTTGGTGGCGGTCGCCGATTTAAACATGCAGACGGGAGTATCAGTGACGTGTAAATTGTGGCATCTGGTTATGGAATTCGAGCCGTCCGGGTTTTTAACGTACCACCGGAATGCCCTGATCAAGTTTTGGCTCGTTCTTTGTCTCGTTTTGGTGACGTTTTGAACATTACGATGGAAAAATGGTCGAGCGCATACCGTTACAAAGTAGCTAGTGGTGTTAGCAGTGTAAGGATGGACTTGAAACATCATATTCCTTCCTATTTTGTAATCGGTGGGGTTCGTTCTCAAATCTCGTATATTGGGCAACCGCCGACATGTGCCGTATGCCACTCCACGGAACATTTGAGGGATGACTGCCCTCGACGGCGGCCTGTTAAATTACCGCGCGAGGATGTTGTGGGTGGTGGCGATAAATTTGTGCCCCTCATGAGCGAGATTGTCGCCGGAACATCCTTGCCAGTCCGACAGCCGTTAATTCCGTCTTTGACATACCTGTCGCAGAACATTGTAAAACAACTGACGGGCAGGAGCAAATGAAGGTTGTCGAGGAGAGCTTCTGTAAAGTTTGGAAGGTAGGAGACGAGATACTGACAGAAGTAAAGCTGTGATTACCGGGCGTGAGTCGTGCTTCGGTAGCTCAGATGGTAGAGCACTTGCCCGCGAAAGGCAAAGGTCCCGAGTTCGAGTCTCGGTCGGGCACACAGTTTTAATGTGCCAGGAAGTTTCATATCATGTGATGTGTTTAGTAATATTCCGGGGCCGGCCGCCAGGGTGGCCGAGCGGTTCTAGGAGCTACAGTCTGGAACCGAACGACCGCTACGGTCATAGGTTCGAATCCTGCCTCAGGAATGGATGTGTGTGATGCCCTAAGGTTAGTTAGGTTTAAGTAGTTCTGAGTTCTAGGGGACTGATTACCTCAGAAGTTAAGTCCCATAGTGCTCAGAGCCATTTGTGCCAATATCCCAGGCTACGATGTTATTTACAATCTTAATACTGGTAATAACTGTGATACAAATCGTCCTTTGAACCTACGGACATCCGACTTCCCCCTTATGGTGGTGTAACAGCGAGTGCCATGGTGGGGATACAATTTGTCAACGTATACAGCGTGGTCCATTGATCGTGACCGGGCCAAATATATCACGAAATAAGCCTCATACGAAAGAACTACAAAGAACTATACTTGTCTAGCTTGAAGGGGGAAACTAGATGGCGCTATGGTTGGCCCGCTAGATGGCGGTGCCATAGATCAAACGGATATCAACTGCATTTTTTAAAAATAGGAACCCCCATTTTTTATTACATACTCGTGTAGTACGTAAAGAAATATGAATGTTTCAGTTGGACCACTTTTTTTGCTTTGTGATAGATGGTGCTGTAATAGTCACAAACGTATAAGTACGCGGTATCACGTAACATTCCGCCAGTGCGGACGGTATTTGCTTCGTGATACATTACCCGTGTTAAAATGGACCGTTTACCAATTGCGGGAAAGGTCGATATCGTGTTGATGTATTGCTATTGTGATAAAAATGCCCAAAGGACGTGTGCAATGTATGTTGCTCAGTACCCTGGACGACATGATCCAAGTGTCCCGACCGTTCGCCGGATAGTTACGTTATTTAAGGAAACAGGAAGTGTTCAGCCATATGTGAAACGTCAGCCACGACCAGCAACAAATGATGATGCCCAAGTAGGTGTTTTAGCTGCTGTCGCGGCTAATCCACACATCAGTAGCAGACAAATTGCGCGAGAATCGGGAATCTGAAAAACCTCGGTGTTGAGAATGGTACATCAACATCGATTGCACCCGTAACATATTTCTATGCACCAGGAATTGCATGGCGACGACTTTGAACGTCGTGTACAGTTGTGCCACTGGGCACAGAGAAATTACGGGACGATGACAGATTTTTTTGCACGCGTTCTATTTAGCGACGAAACGTCATTCACCAACAGCGGTAACGTAAACCGGCATAACATGCACTATTGGGCAACGGAAAATCCATGACGGCGACGACAAGTGGAACATCAGCGCCCTTGGCGGCTTAATGTATGGTGTTGCAGTATGGGATGAAGGATAATTGGCCCCCATTTCATCGATGGCAATCTAAATGGTGCAATGTATGCTGATTTCGTACGTAATGTTCTACCGATGTTTCACTGCATGACAGATTGACGATGTACTTCCAACATGATGGATATCCAGCACATAGCTCGCGTGCAGTTGAAGCGGTATTGAACAGCATATTTCATGACAGGCGGATTGGTCGTCGAAGCACGTTCACCGGATCTGACGTCCCCGGAATTCTTTCTGTGGGGAAAGTTGAGGGATATTTGCTATCGTAATCCACCGACAACGCCTGACGACATCCGTCAACGCATTGTCAATGCATGTGCGAACATTAAGGAAGGCGAACTACTCGCTGTAGAGAGGAATATCGTTACACATATTGCGAAATGCACTGAGGTTGACGGACATCATTTTGAGCATTTATTGCATTAATGTGGTATTTACAGGTAATCACGCTGTAACAGCAAGCGTTGTCAGAAATGATAAGTTCACTAAGGTACATGTATCACATTGGAACATCCGAAATAAAATGTTCAAATAAACCTACGTTCTGTATTTTAATTAAAAAAATTTACCTGTTACCAACTGTTCGTCTAAAATTGTGAGCCATATGTTTTTGACTATTTAGCGCCATATATCACAATTCGAAAAAAGTGGACCAACTAAAGATTTCATATTTTTTACGTACTACTCGAATATGTAATAAAAAATGTGGGTTCATATTTAAAAAACGTTGTTGATATCCGTTTGACCTATAGAAGCGCCATATAGCGGGCCAACCATAGCGGCATCTGGTTTCCACCTTCAAGCTAGACAAGTTTCATTCCTTGTAGTTTTTTCGTTTGACGCTTATTTCGTGAGATATTTGGTGCGGTCACCATCAATGGACCACCCAGTATGTGCCCTCGGGGACCGATGAAAAACGCAAAAGAGCTCATTTTTTTACCACGGACATATGCCTCTTCTTTGATACGGCGCGTCCCATTGTATTCGGTGGTGATTTTAATTCTGTTGTTGCTTCTGCTGACCAATATCCCATCTCCACTAAATGCGCGGAACTGAACACCCTTTTAAATTCATCGGACTTGCGTGATTCGTGGCGGCACTACCACCCCATCATGACACAATTTACTCACTTGTATAACGGAGGGGCCAGTAGAATTGATAGGATTTACGTATCACGAGAGCTGACAAGACGTTTTATGCGCCGTCGGAATTTTACCTGTCGCCATGAGTGACCATTGTGGCTATGTGTGTGCTTTGCGGTTGCAGTGCTGTCGCACAAAATCTATTCCGGCATTTTGGAAATTTAATACCAGCTATCTGGGTGCCGAAGATCTCCGTGCGGAGATGAGTGCCGCCTGGCAGCAGTGCTTAGACAAATTTAACAATTATGGGTGCTGCACCGAGTGGTGGGTGGCGCAAGCCAAACCGATTTTGAGAAAGGCGGCGGAAATACACTCCTGGAAATGGAAAAAAGAACACATTGACACCGGTGTGTCAGACCCACCATACTTGCTCCGGACACTGCGAGAGGGCTGTACAAGCAATGATCACACGCACGGCACAGTGGACACACCAGGAACCGCGGTGTTGGCCGTCGAATGGCGCTAGCTGCGCAGCATTTGTGCACCGCCGCCGTCAGTGTCAGCCAGTTTGCCGTGGCATACGCAGCTCCATCGCAGTCTTTAACACTGGTAGCATGCCGCGACAGCGTGGACGTGAACCGTATGTGCAGTTGACGGACTTTGAGCGAGGGCGTATAGTGGGCATGCGGGAGGCCGGGTGGACGTACCGCCGAATTGCTCAACACGTGGGGCGTGAGGTCTCCACAGTACATCGATGTTGTCGCCAGTGGTCGGCGGAAGGTGCACGTGCCCGTCGACCTGGGACCGGACCGCAGCGACGCACGGATGCACGCCAAGACCGTAGGATCCTACGCAGTGCCGTAGGGGACCGCACCGCCACTTCCCAGCAAATTAGGGACACTGTTGCTCCTGGGGTATCGGCGAGGACCATTCGCAACCGTCTCCATGAAGCTGGGCTACGGTCCCGCACACCGTTAGGCCGTCTTCCACTCACGCCCCAACATCGTGCAGCCCGCCTCCAGTGGTGTCGCGACAGGCGTGAATGGAGGGACGAATGGAGACGTGTCGTCTTCAGCGATGAGAGTCGCTTCTGCCTTGGTGCCAATGATGGTCGTATGCGTGTTTGGCGCCGTGCAGGTGAGTGCCACAATCAGGACTGCATACGACCGAGGCACACAGGGCCAACACCCGGCATCATGGTGTGGGGAGCGATCTCCTACACTGGCCGTACACCACTGGTGATCGTCGAGGGGACATTGAATAGTGCACGGTACATCCAAACCGTCATCGAACCCATCGTTCTACCATTCCTAGACCGGCAAGGGAACTTGCTGTTCCAACAGGACAATGCACGTCCGCATGTATCCCGTGCCACCCAACGTGCTCTAGAAGGTGTAAGTCAACTACCCTGGCCAGCAAGATCTCCGGATCTGTCCCCCATTGAGCATGTTTGGGACTGGATGAAGCGTCGTCTCACGCGGTCTGCACGTCCAGCACGAACGCTGGTCCAACTGAGGCGCCAGGTGGAAATGGCATGGCAAGCCGTTCCACAGGACTACATCCAGCATCTCTACGATCGTCTCCATGGGAGAATAGCAGCCTGCATTGCTGCGAAAGGTGGATATACACTGTACTAGTGCCGACATTGTGCATGCTCTGTTGCCTGTGTCTATGTGCCTGTGGTTCTGTCAGTGTGATCATGTGATGTATCTGACCCCAGGAATGTGTCAATAAAGTTTCCCCTTCCTGGGACAATGAATTCACGGTGTTCTTATTTCAATTTCCAGGAGTATATATCGTGACGCAAGTTACTGGCAATGTCGTACGTTGGATTTCTATCAGCAGTGCTTACAGGATGCCATCAATGCTCCTGTTGCCCCGACGTAACCATTAGACTGTGTCTGAGCGCAATTAAAGGCAAGATTCTGCGAATGCATCGAGAAAGGTCGAGAGGTCTAACAATTCCGAGCCGTCAGCTGTGCCACATCGATGGCGAGGAGCCGTCGTCCTATCATCTTGTACGGGAAAAGAAACAGGCTCGAAAAAAGCATACCGATGCGCTCGAAACATATGGAGGGGCTAGATTATCGCAGTGGCGCGAAATTGTACGCTATGTCACCGAATATTATACTGCGCTCTTTCAAGACACTACCGAGGACGAAGAGGCCACAAGACTTTTACTGCATGAATTAGTCGACTGCATTTCCGAATCTGATCGTGGAGAACTGGTTGCAGAGATGTCGAATGGAGATGTGTTACAGATACTGAAAGCCAATACAACGGGCAAGTCACCAGGAAAAGACTACCGAATTTTATCTCACTCTCTGGGATATTGTAGGTGAAAAATTAACGGTCGTGATGAACGAGGTTATTCGCGGCTCTGTAATCCCGTGTCAGTTTCTTGAAGGTCACATTGTACTCATCCCCAAAAAACGGGATACGTGCCGTGTTACCGATCTTAGGCCAATTACACTGCTGAATGCTGACTACAAGCTGACGACAAGATGTGTTGCAGCGAAGATGCAGGCTGTCGTGGACAAAGTCATCTGTCCTTATCAATCCTGCGGAGTTAAGCTACGGACCAATTGAAATGCCGCATCTACTTACCGTGAGGTCATAGCCTTCTCCGCCATCCATCGCCTTTCAGCAGGTGTTCTTTCCGTGGACTTTGTCAACGCTTTTGACAGGATGGGCCATGGTTATTTGCTGCAAGTTATGGATAAGATGGTATTTGGCTTCCACTTTATTCGGATGATTCGCAATTTCCTGACAGGCGCCAGTTCGGTGGTCACAATTAATGGATGGCGGACGCCACCTATCGTTCTTCGTCGATCTGTGAGACAGGGCTGTCCCTAGTCCATGTATCTCTTTGTGATTGCGTTGGACCCACTGTTGCGAGCGCTAGACCGCACGATTGGCGGCGTGGATATTCATCATGCCACCGTCAAATGTCTCGCTTACGCTGATGACGTCGGTGTTTTTATCGGCAACGACCATGATCTCGACCACATCCGACCCTTACTGAGGCGGTATGAACGTGCGTCAGGTGCCCTGATAAATCAGCGGAAGACTGTACTGATTCCGTTAGGCCAATGCGACGTAATCGCAGTCAGACTTGGTTTCGCGTCGCCCGTAATCACACGATCCTGGGATTCGATGTTGTTGTTGTTGTGGTCTTCAGTCAGAGACTGGTTTGATGCAGCTCGCCATGCTACTCTATCCTGTGCAACCTTCTTCATCTCCCAGTACTTACTGCAACCTACATCCTTCTAAATCTGTTTAGTGTATTCATCTCTTGGTCTCCCTCTACGATTTTTACCCTCCATGCTGCCCTCCAATACTAAATTGGTGATCCCTTGATGCCTCAGAATATTCCCTACCAATCGATCCTTTCTTCTATTCGAGTTGTGCCACAAATTTCTCTTCTCCCCAATTCTATTCAATACCTCCTCATTAGTTATGTGATCTACCCATCTAATCTTCAGCATTCTTCTGTTGCACCACATTTCGAAAGCTTCTATTCTCTTCTTGTCCAAACTATTTATCGCCCATGTTTCACTTCCATGCATCGCTACACTCCATACAAACACTTTCAGAAACGACTTACCGACACTTAAATCTATACTCCATGTTAACAAATTTCTCTTCTTCAGAAATTATTTCCTTGCCATTGCCAGTCTACATTTTATATCCTCTCTACTTCGACCATCATCAGTTATTTTGCTCCCCAAATAGCAATACTGATTTACTACTTTAAGCGTCTCTTTTCCTAAACTAATTCCCGCAGCATCGCCCGATTTAATTCGACTACATTCCATTATCCTCGTTTTGCTTTTGTTGATGTGCATCTTATATCCTCCTTTCAAGACCACGTCCATTCCGTTCAGCTGCTCTTCCAGGTCCTTTGCTGTCTCTGACAGAATTACAATGTCATCGGCGAACCTCAAAGTTTTTATTTCTTCTCCATAGTTTTTAATTCCTACTCCAAATTTTTCTTTTGTTTCCTTTACTGCTTGCTCAATATACAGATTGAATAACATCGGGGAGATGATACAACCCTGTCTCACTGCCTTCCCAACCACTGCTTCCCTTTCATGCCCCTCGACTCTTATAACTGCCATCTGGTTTCTGTACAAATTGTAAAAAGCGTTTCGCTCCCAGTACTTTAGCCCTGCCACCTTCAGAATTTGAAAGAGAGTATTCTAGTCAAAATTGATAAAGGCTTTCTCTAAGTCTGCAAATGCTAGAAACGTAGGTTTGCCCTTCCTTAATCTTTCTTCTAAGATAATTCATAGGGTCAGTATTGCCTCAAGTGTTCCAACATTTCTACGGAATTCAAACTGATCTTCCCTTAGGCCGGCTTCTACCGGTTTTTCCACTCGTCTGTAAAGACTTAGTGTTAGTAATTTGCAGCAGTGGCTTATTGAACTGATAGTTCGGTAATTTTCACATCTGTCAACACCTGCTTTCTGTGGGATTGGAATTATTATATTCTTCTTGAAGTCTGAGGGTATTTCGCCTGTCTCATACATCTTGCTCACCAAATGGTAGAGTTTTGTTAGGCCTGGCTCTCCCAAGGCTGTCAGTAGTTCTAATGGAATGTTGTCTACTCCTGGGGCCTTGTTTCGACTTAGGTCTTTCAGTGCTCTGTCAAATTCTTCACACAGTATCATATCTCACATTTCATTTTCATCTACATTCTCTTCCATTTCTATAATATTGTCGTCAAGAACATCGCGCTTCTATAGACCCTCTATATACTCCTTCCACTTTTCTCCTTTCTCTTCTTTGCTTAGAACTGGGTTTCCATCTGAGCTCTTGATATTTATGCAAGTGGTACTCTTTTCTCCATAGGTCTCTTTAATTTTCCGGTAGGGAGTATCTATCTTACCCCTAGTGAGATAAGCCTCTACATCCTTACATTTGTCCTCTAGCCATCCCTGCTTAGCCATTTTTCACTTCCTGCCGATCTCATTTTTGAGATGTTTGTATTCCTTTTTGCCTGCTTCATTTACTGCATTTTATATTTTCTCCTTTCATCAATTAAATTCAGTATCTCTTCTGTTACCCAAGGATTTCTATTAGCCCTCGTATTTTTACCTACTTGATCCTCTGCTACCTTCACTATTTCGTCTCTCAAAGCTACCCATTCTTCTTCTACTGTATTTATTTCCCTCATTCTTGTCAATCGTTCCCTAATGCTCTCCCTGAAGCTCTCTACAACCTCTGGTTCTTTCAGTTTATCCAGGCCCCATCTCCTCAAATTCCCACCTTTTTGCAGTTTCTTCAGTTTTAATCTACTGGGCCTCGATATTACAGTTGATTCACAATGGATGCAGGCCCGCACCTGGCGCCGGCTGCTGAATACTGTAAAGGACTTTATAAGACGTATGCCAACCGTCGACTTACGCTGTTACAGAAGGTCGACCTGATCAACTGCGCAGTGTATTCCACGGCCTGATACGTGGCAAAACTACAGAATGTCCCACGGCCACCCGCCAGGTCTTTTTCTCAGGCCGCGTACTGGCTCCTGTGGCGCCACGAAATTTTCAAGGTTCGGGCGGCGACTTGCGTCCTCGACACCACCTTCGAGTGATACGGCCTCGTCAATTTTTCGCGGAAGTGCTCGGCGCTACTAGTGCACCGCACGACCACCTTGCAAGTTAACAGTCCGGATGGAACGACGGCGGCCCTGCTCGTCGCTTACCGGCCGCCCTCCGAGAGCGCACCGGTGTCCCTGGCGGACATCCCTTATCAACTGGGCTACGTTAAAGACTACGAGGTGCATTCAAGTTCTAAGGCCTCCGATTTTTTTTCTCCGGACTGGAAAGAGATAGAAACATGCGCATTGTTTTAAAATGTCAATACGTCCCAGAGATGGCAGCACCATACTGCAGATGGAATTGTACCGCCAGCGGCGAGAATGAGAACTGTTTTAAATACTTAAAATGGCGACGTTTTCCTTACTTGAACAGCGTGCAATCATTCGTTTTCTGAATTTGCGTGGTGTGAAACCAATTGAAATTTATCGACAGTTGAAGGAGACATGTGGTGATGGAGTTATGGATGTGTCGAAAGTGCGTTCGTGGGTGCGACAGTTTAATGAAGGCAGAACATCGTGTGACAACAAACCGAAACAACCTCGGGCTCGCACAAGCCGGTCTGACGACATGATCGAGAAAGTGGAGAGAATTGTTTTGGGGGATCGCCGAATGACTGTTGAACAGATCGCCTCCAGAGTTGGCATATCTGTGGGTTCTGTGCACACAATCCTGCATGACGACCTGAAAATGCGAAAAGTGTCATCCAGGTGGGTGCCACGAATACTGACGGATGACCACATGGCTGCCCGTGTGGCATGTTGCCAAGCAATGTTGACACGCAACGACAGCATGAATGGGACTTTCTTTTCGTCGGTTGTGACAATGGACGAGACGTGGATGCCAGTTTTCAATCCAGAAACAAAGCGCCAGTCAGCTCAATGGAAGCACACAGATTCACCGCCACCAAAAAAATTTCGGGTAACCGCCAGTGCTGAAAAAATGATGGTGTCCATGTTCTGGGACAGCGAGGGCGTAATCCTTACCCATTGCGTTCCAAAGGGCGCTACGGTAACAGGTGCATCCTACGAAAATGTTTTGAAGAACAAATTCCTCCCTGCACTACAACAAAAACGTCCGGGAAGGGCTGCGCGTGTGCTGTTTCACCAAGACAACGCACCCGCACATCGAGCTAACGTTACGCAACAGTTTCTTCGTGATAACAACTTTGAAGTGATTCCTCATGCTCCCTACTCACCTGACCTGGCTCCTAGTGACTTTTGGCTTTTTACAACAATGAAAGACACTCTCCGTGGCCGCACATTCACCAGCCGTACTGCTATTGCCTCAGCGATTTTCCAGTGGTCAAAGCAGACTCCTAAAGAAGCCTTCGCCGCTGCCATGGAATCATGGCGTCAGCGTTGTGAAAAATGTGTACGTCTGCAGGGCGATTACGTCGAGAAGTAACGCCAGTTTCATCGATTTCGGGTGAGTAGGTAATTAGAAAAAAAAATCGGAGGCCTTAGAACTTGAATGCACCTCGTACTACCTGCAGCGGAGTTACGTCCTCGAAATGGCGCTGGACAGGAACAGGAATGTTCGCCGCCTCTATGTGGCAATGGTAGGGAGACCATCCCCTCACAAGCTGGCACCTCGCTTCCCCACGACCAACTGGCGGCAAGTGTGGCTCAATATTCACCACTCCGTGTTGCCCTCTGGAGTCCGGTCCCAATGGTATAACCTGGTTAATAATAAGGTGGCCACGAATCACCGTCTCTCGGAAATTCGCCTGCTCCCGTGTGCCAACTGCGGAGCTTAGAGCATCCCTCACACGCGGGATCATCGTTTCCAATGTGGACTTGTGTCGGCCGTTTGGGAACTGTGCAGGGTCATGGTGGCCCTGATCAACACGACGACCGCCTCGAACGTGACGCTCAACGATGTTCTTGCGCCAGGATTTAAACCCTTCCCTCGCGCGAAGCACAACACAATGGTGTGGCTCATAGGCCACACGGTTTTCGCAATTCTGGACTGCCAAGTTAACGATGTCTTTACTTACTTAGCGTACTTGTGGGAATCACATTCACATGTTCAATAATGGTTCAAATGGCTCTGAGCACTGTGGGACTTAACTTCTGAGGTCATCAGTCTCCTAGAACTTAGAACTACTTAAACCTAACTAACCTAAGGACATCACACACAACCATGCCCGAGGCAGGAATCGAACCTGCGACCGTAGCAGTCGCGTGGTTCCAGACTGTAGCGCCTAGAACCGCTCGGCCACTTCGGCCGGCTTCACATGTTCAGCGGCTGAAGAATTACAAAGAACTTTTTGCTAATTTTCTGAGAGTAGCTTTACACCATGGCCACGCGAAAGCGCTCAATAATTGACACCAGGAATACTCCATCGAATGGACTGAAGATGATATCTACCAATTTTTCTTTTTCTTCATTTTTGTTTGGATTTGCATACGGGTTCGGATGGGTCGGTGATTCTATTTTGCGCTAAAGAAGAAATATTTCTTTCAATTATCTCAAAGAAGTGGTGCATTTCGTCTTCTTACTTGGAAGTGACGATAATTTATTTGCATTTTATTTCTTTCGTTTTATGACCTCTGAGTGAGTTTTGATTTTGTACTCTACACGCGCAGCCTGTTCTCTTAGAACGGACATGGACCTCTTTCTGTTTTGAAGAACTTTCCCACGATTTTTAGTTACTGGTCGCCTGTGGCTTCTTTTAGAATTTGGATATTTTGTTTTGACGTTTACCGTTGAAGAGGTACAGTGTTTTTTTTTTTGTTTTTTTTTTTTTTCTTTCCATGGAGTGGATGGATGTTTTCTTTTGTAGAAGAAGCTACAATCATTCAAAAAATGTTCAAATGTGTGTGAAATCTTGTGGGACTTACCTGCTAAGTTCATCAGTCCCTAAACTTACACACTACTTAACCTAAATTATCCTAAGGACAAACACACACACCCATGCCCGAGGGAGGCTAAATGTTCAAATGGCTCTGAGCACTATGTGACTTAACATCTGAAGTCATCAGTCCCTTAGAACTTAGAACTACTTTAACTAACCTAAGGACATCACACATCCATGCCCTAGGCAGGATTCGAACCTGCGACCGTAGCAGTCGCGCGGTTCTGGACTGAAACGCCTACAACCGTTTGGCCACCGCGGCCGGCCCCGAGGGTGGACTCGAACCCCGGTCGGAACCAGCCGCACAGTCCATGACAGCAGCGCCTTAGAGCGCCCTAGACTCGCGCGGCGCTACAATCATTCATTTGTTTTGACACCATGATCCAAAATAGAAGCCGTCAGCGATGAGCGTCTACCACGGAAGATATTATAGCGTTGAAGCTCGCCGAAGACTGCATTATTTGGTGAGAGAAAGGAGGGCTATAAAGGAGAAAAAAAAATCCCGGCCAGGTTTGAGATTTTCCAATTTTTCATACGATCATGGTGTTAGATTCTTATAAAGATGTAAGATGTCTACAGGCACATACGTATGAGTCAATGACGTTCCACAGTCTATTTTTAACTGCTTCATTTAGAAGCTGCAACTCTTAACAGTTACGCACACGTACTTGGCTCCAACGAACTTTAACCAGATGTTCGGATATCCGTGAGTATCTGTTTTATACTACAGGTCACTGTAATTTATTTTGACATATACTGCACTGCATGACAGAAAAAATGATGGAAACAGAAGACATGATGGGATGTGAATGTAACTTTGTACATGTACATAGCATTGTTGGGTATGCTAATGATTACGTAACTGCAGTTCTCTGTGACTGGTGATATGACTCCAGGTTGCGTTAGTGTTGTCTGAATTTAACGTTCCTAGCAGGCCTGCTTGGGTGGGAGCAGCGTCAGATTTTGAGTGATCACTGAAGGACATTGAGATGCCGCGTATTCGTATGAGACAGCGTTATCAGCAAGTGACAGAGTTTGAAATAGGAAGTGTCACCATATGGAGCACCAAATACATCGTAACCCCTTCACATCTGCGTTTGCACCCAAGAACAAGTAATGGACTACTGCAGCATACTGTATCGTCCTGCACCGTTGGTAGAAGAACAGATGCAGACGACCTAGGGGACTATCAACCTATACGTAGGATTCTACAAACACCGCAGTACAGCCGGCTGTGAATGTAGTGGAGACGTGACCGAGAAGCACGGACTACTGGCCATTGGTGTCACAGTGTGTTCACCGATGAGTCTTGGTTCTGCACTATCTCGGATGACCAATCATAGGTGAGTATGGCAGCACTGTGAGGAGAGGTCCTATCCTTCCAGTGTGTTGCAGAGGCACAGCTGAGTTACTCCTGGTGTCATTGTTTGGGGAGCCTCAGTTCCCGGCAGGTAACGACTGAGGGAACTCTGACGATACAACGGTAAGTCACGCGCTTCCTGCAACCTCTTGTGTTACCTCTCAGGTGACACTATGATTGGGCATTTTTCAACATGACAATGCTGGTCCACAAATGGCAAGTGCCTCAGTGAACTGCAGGATGTTGAGGTTCTCTAATGGCCCACAGGATCCCCAAATCTGTCTCCGGCAGTACTTGTGTAGGACCAACTAGTGCCAGTGTCAGAATCAAGAATATCAGTTTTCAGTCACAACAGTTGACCACCTTGCCTCACCCTTCCCAACCGAATCAGTGCATACACAGAAGCCAGAGGGGTGCAACGCTGTACTGATAATTAAGCTCATAGTACCAACGGAAATTCCACTATTAAATGCAGAGGAGAGAGCGGATAGGTGGAAAGAGTACATTGGAGGCGTCTATGAGGAGGATTTTTCTGATGGAGAAACAGCAGTGAATTTAGAAGAGATAGGGGATCCAGTATTAGAATCAGAATTTAAGAGAGCGTTGGAGGCATTAAGATCAAATAAGGCAGAAGGGACAGATAACATTCCATCAGAATTTCTAAAATCATTGGGGGAAGTGGCAACAAAAGACTTGACGTTGGTGTGTAGAATACCAATTGAGTTTCGGGAAATTATAATCCTCACAATGCCGAAGACGACTAGAGCTAACAACTGCGAGAATTATCACACAATCAATCAGATTAACAGCTCATCCATCGAAATTGCTGTCGAGAATAATACACGGAATAGAAAATTGAGGATGTCCTAGATGACGATCAATTTGGGCTTAGAGAGGCAATTCTGACGTTGCGGTTGAAAATGGAAACAACACTATAGAAAAATAAAGACATGTTCGTAGGACCTGTCGACCTGGGAAAAGCGTTTGACAGTGTAAAATGGAGGAAGATGTCCGAAATCTGGGAAAAATAGGGGTAAGCTACAGGGAGAGATGGGCAATATGCAATAAGTACAAGAACCAAGAGTGGACGATTAAGAACGAAGTGCTCGGATTAAAAAGCTTGTAGGACAGGGTGTAGTCTTTCACCCCTACTGTTCAATCTGTACTTCGAAGAAGCAATTATAGAAATAAGGTTCAGGAAGTAAAATTCAATACATGCACGTCAAAACACACGAATGTCATTCTCACCCCACGCCTACATGACGGTGCTCATATACCTGCATCGGAGTTCCGCAACGTTGCAAATTCGATGCAGCAACGGCTTGAAATGGAAACTTTTTGATCTACCTTTCCATCAAATGGCACGATTCGTTGATGACATTGCTATCCTGAGTGAAAGTGAAGAAAAATTACATGATATGCTGAACGGAATGAACAATTTAATGAGTACAGGATATGGATTGAGACTAAACTGGAGAAAGACGAAATTAAAGAGAAGCAGCAGAAATGTGAACAGCGAGAAACTTAACAACAGGATTGATAGTCAAGAAATAGATGAACGAATTCTGCTATCTAGGCAGCAAAATAACCTATGACGGGCGCAGCAAGAAGGAAATTAAAAGCAGACTAGCAATGGCAACAAGGTCATATCTGCCCAAGATAAGTCTACTAGTATCAAACATAGGCATTAGACTGAAGAAGAAATTTCTGAGAATGACATCTGGATCGCAGCATTGTATGGCTGTCAAAACATAGACTGTGAGGAAACCGGAATAGAAGAGAATCGAAGCATTTGAGAAATGGTGCTACAGATAAATGTTGAAAATTAGGTGAGCTGATAAGGTAGGGAATGAGAAGGTTCCGCGCAGAACTGTAAAGAAAAGGAATACGTGGAAACACTGACAAGGAGAAGGAACAGGATGGTAGGACATCTGTTAAGACATCAGGGAATGACTTCCTTTGTACTAAAGGGTGCTGTAGAGGGAAAAATCTGTAGAGGAAGGGAGACTGCAATTCATCCAGTAAATAATTGAGGATATAAGTTGAAAGTACTACTCTGACATGAGGAGGTTGGTACAGGAGAGCAGGCCTCATCAAACCAGCAGCAGACGGACGACATAGAAAAAGGGCCAAGTAAAAAGGTAGAGTAAAAAGTTACCATTTCAGACCGTTGCCGCGTCGAATTTGCAACGTTGCGGAACTCCCTGCAAGTATATCAGCACCGACATGTAGGCGTGGGATCAGAGTGACATTCGTGTGTTTTTGACGTGTATGTACTAAGTTTGACTGTGTGAATTGCGATGACCTTACTACCAAATGCGTCCGAACAGGACCAACGGGCTGCCAAACAACAAACACTGGTAGATATCCATCGGAGAATGAAGAATTTGTATGCCACAGCACCTCTGTCGGAAACCACTTTTGTGGAATGGAGCACCAAGTTCTTTGCTGGTCGCGATTCGACACTTAGACGCCGGTATAACTGAGAGGCCAGTCTCACCAAAGTAGGAGACACTCAGGCACCTGCCTAATAGTCTTGATCTCCCCCTATGCGATTAATGGTTCAAATGGCACTGAGCACTATGGGACTTAACATCTGTGGTCATCAGTACCCTAGAACTTAGAACTACTTAAACCTAACTAACCTAAGGGCATCACACACATCCATGCCGAGGGAGGATTCGAACCTGCGACCGTGGCGATCACGCGGTTCCAGACTGTAGCGCCTAGAACCCCACGGCCACACCGGCCAGCTATGCGATTAAGACGCCTTCGGTCCCTTAAAAAGCCCTGAAAGATCGGCGATTTCTGTCGGACGGCTTCTTCACGCAGAAGGACAAATGGGTATCTTCAACGTGGTGCGCCATGGGGTGATTGCGTCAATGCTCATCGCGATTTTGCCTGATTGGCATACTGATTCTGGACCGTACGGCTTTAGAACGGAAACTTTTTGATTGCTTTGTAAATGTGACTCGATTTTTTTGTCACTGCAAACACATTATACGTATACCCTCCCAACCAGTGTAGTTTCATTGCGATTTTTTCGTCAGTTTCAGAGTGGTTCATTTTTTTTTCTTAGGCAGTATATATCTACATCTACATTTATACTCCGCAAGCCACCGAACGGTGTGTGGCGGAGGGCACTTTAAGTTCCACTGTCTTTACCTCCCTTTCCTGTTCCAGTCGCATATGGTTCACGGGAAGAACGACTGCCGTAAAGCCTCCGTGCGCGCTCGAATCTCTCTAATTTTACATTCGTGATGTCCTCGGGAGATATAAGTAGGGGGAAGCAATATATGCGATACCTCATCCAGAAACGCACCCTCTCAAAACCTGGACAGCAAGCTACACCGCGATGCAGAGCGCCTCTCTTGCAGAGTCTGCCACTTGAATTTGCTAAACATCTCCGTAACGCTATCACGCTTACCAAATAACCCTGTGAAGAAACGCGCCGCTCTTCTTTGTATCTTCTCTATCTCCTCCGTCAACCCGACCTGGTACGGATACCACACTGATGAGCAATACTCAAATAGAGGTCGAACGAGTGTTTTAAGCCACCTTCTTTGTTGATGGACTACATTTTCTAAGGACTCTCCCAATGAATCTCAACCTGGCACCCGCCTTACCAACAATTATTTTATATGATCATTCCACTGCAAATCGTTCCGTATGCATACTCCCAGACATTTTACAGAAGTAACTGCTACCAGTGTTTGTTCCGCTATCATATAATCATACAATAAAGGATCCTTCTTTCTATGTATTCGAGAAACATTACATTTGTCTATGTTAAGGGTCAGTTGCCACTCCCTGCACCCAGTGCCTATCCGCTGCAGATCTTCCTGCATTTCGCTACAATTCTCTAATGCTGAAACTTATCTGTATACTACAGCATCATCCACGAAAAGCCGCATGGAACTTTCGAAACTATCTACTAGGTCATTTATATATATCGTGAAAAGCAATGGTCCCATAACACTCCCCTGTGGCACGCCAGAGGTTTCTTTAACATCTGTAGACGGCTCTCCATTGAGAACAACACGCTGTGTTCTGCTTGCTAAAAACTCTTCAGTCCAGCCACACAGCTGGTCTGAAATTCATTAGGCTCTTAGTTTGTTTATCAGGCGACAGTGCGGAACTGTATCGAACGCCTTCCGAAAGTCAAGGAAAATGGCATCTACCTGGGAACCTGTATCTAATATTTTCTGTGTCTCATGAACGAATAAAGCGAGTTGGGTCTCACACGATCTCTGTTTCATACCCGTTTTCGTTATTATGTAGGTCACATAAAGAGGGTGACTCGATCGAAACCATTTGTCGATAAGTGAATACACATTAATGGATCTTTTGGTGTTTTCGTGAACCCATTTTCTTAAATACCAGCGTTGGGCTATATAGCGTCCCCAGCGAAATAAAAAGAAAAGACTTAAAAAACAGTATTTATAAAGAAGAGACATTTAAAATTTGAATAAGTGGACACTAGCAGCTCAGGCGCACATAAGTTTTTCTCCGTATTATAATAATTTCTCTGTGTAAGTTTCGAGGGCAAATAAATATAACAAAATGATCTTAAGTTACGCTCTTTTGTTAATTTTTTAGTCGTCTTCACTTCTTCTCTTGTCTTGATTGCGTGTAGACGGACATCTTGCGTGTGCTGGCAAATGTAGCATATTTGTACTAATTAAGCAGATAATATATTGATTTAATATCATTGTTCACTTTTAATTTGTAAGAGGTGATCCCGATTTCATGTCCGCCTTCCTTTGAATTAACCTGCATTCGAGTAATTTTCAGTTCAACAATCGCAGCGGCCGATGCAACTAACGACGCCATTACGTGGCGATATTAACTTATGGAAAATTAGCGGAAGCGAAAAACTCGCCCGCTATTAGCATAATATTGATTTTTCTCCACAGCCGCACGAAGTTGCAGAAATACGTAGCTTTAAGATTCTTATTTTCAGTACCATAGCCGACAGCTAGAGTCAGGACTCCGACTACGTGGCAATGGTTAACGGAGGTAAGAAAAAATACTCTCGCGTGTGTGTGGGCCGCAATCGTAATTAATAACTAAAGATCTTTTGCTTTAAAGTGAGCTGACTAGCCGAGGAAATTAATATGAAAAGTTTATTCCAATGTTCAACTTGTATGCTCAAATCCTAAGATTCAGCGAGTCTAACATTCATTAACGTAACAAATAATTTAAGATTAATATAGTTAAAAATGTATGAGACAGGCGAAATACCCTCAGAATTCAAGAAGAATATAATAATTCCAATCCCAAAGAAAGCAGGTGTTCACAGATGTGAAAATTACCGAACTATCAGTTTAATACGTCACGGCTGCAAAATACTAACGCGAATTCTTTACAGACGAATGGAAAAACTGATACACTCCTGGAAATGGAAAAAAGAACACATTGACACCGGTGTGTCAGACCCACCATACTTGCTCCGGACAGTGCGAGAGGGCTGTACAAGCAATGATCACACGCACGGCACAGCGGACACACCAGGAACCGCGGTGTTGGCCGTCGAATGGCGCTAGCTGCGCAGCATTTGTGCACCGCCGCCGTCAGTGTCAGCCAGTTTGCCGTGGCATACGGAGCTCCATCGCAGTCTTTAACACTGGTAGCATGCCGCGACAGCGTGGACGTGAACCGTATGTGCAGTTGACGGACTTTGAGCGAGGGCCTATAGTGGGCATGCGGGAGGCCGGGTGGACGTACCGCCGAATTGCTCAACACGTGGGGCGTGAGGTCTCCACAGTACATCGATGTTGTCGCCAGTGGTCGGCGGAAGGTGCACGTGCCCGTCGACCTGGGACCGGACCGCAGCGACGCACGGATGCACGCCAAGACCGTAGGATCCTACGCAGTGCCGTAGGGGACTGCACCGCCATTTCCCAGCAAATTAGGGACAATGTTGCTCCTGGGGTATCGGCGAGGACCATTCGCAACCGTCTCCATGAAGCTGGGCTACGGTCCCGCACACCGTTAGGCCGTCTTCCGCTCACGACCCAACATCGTGCAGCCCGCCTCCAGTGGTGTCGCGACAGGCGTGAATGGAGGGACGAATGGAGACGTGTCGTCTTCAGCGATGAGAGTCGCTTCTGCCTTGGTGCCAATGATGGTCGTATGCGTGTTTGGCGCCGTGCAGGTGAGCGCCACAATCAGGACTGCATACGACCGAGGCACACAGGGCCAACACCCGGCATCATGGTGTGGGGAGCGATCTCCTACACTGGCCGTACACCACTGGTGATCGTCGAGGGGACACTGAATAGTGCACGGTACATCCAAACCGTCATCGAACCCATCGTTCTACCATTCCTAGACCGGCAAGGGAACTTGCTGTTCCAACAGGACAATGCACGTCCGCATGTATCCCGTGCCACCCAACGTGCTCTAGAAGGTGTAAGTCAACTACCCTGGCCAGCAAGATCTCCGGATCTGTCCCCCAATTGAGCATGTTTGGGACTGGATGAAGCGTCGTCTCACGCGGTCTGCACGTCCAGCACGAACGCTGATCCAACTGAGGCGCCAGGTGGAAATGGCATGGCAAGCCGTTCCACAGGACTACATCCAGCATCTCTACGATCGTCTCCATGGGAGAATAGCAGCCTGCATTGCTGCGAAAGGTGGATATACACTGTACTAGTGCCGACATTGTGCATGCTCTGTTGCCTGTGTCTATGTGCCTGTGGTTCTGTCAGTGTGATCATGTGATGTATCTGACCCCAGGAATGTGTCAAAAAAGTTTCCCCTTCCTGGGACAATGAATTCACGGTGTTCTTATTTCAATTTCCAGGAGTGTATAAGGGCCGACCTCAGGGAAGATCATTTTGGATTCCGTAGAAATGTTGGAACACGTGAGGCAATACTGACCCTACGACTTATCTTAGAAGAAAGATTAAGGAAAGGCAAACCTACGTTTCTAGCATTTGTAGACTTAGAGAAAGCTTGTTGATTGGAATACTCTCTTTCAAATTCTGAAGGTGGCAGGGGTAAAATACAGGGAGCGAAAGGCTATTTACAATTTGTACAGAAACCAGATGGCAGTTATAAGAGTCGAGGGTCATGAAAGGGAAGCAATGGTTGGGGAGGCAGTGAGACAGGGTTGTAGCCTATCCCCGATGTTATTCAATCTGTATATTGAGCAAGCAATAAAGGAAACAAAGGAAAATTTCGAAGTAGGTATTAAAATCCATGGAGAAGAAATAAAAACTTTGAGGTTCGCCGATGACATTGTAATTCTGTTAGAGACAGCAAAGGACTTGGAAGAGCAGTTGAACGGAATGGACGTGGTCTTGAAAGGAGGGTATAAGATGAACATCAACAAAAGCAAAACGAGGATAGAATGTAGTCGAATTAAGGCGGATGATGCTGAGGGAATTAGATTAGGAAATGAGACACTTAAAGTAGTAAAGCAGTTTTGCTATTTGGGGAGCAAAATAACTGATGATGGTCGAAGTAGAGAGGATGTAAAATGTAGACTGGCAATGGCAAGGAAAGCGTTTCTGAAGAAGAAAAATTTGTTAACATCGAGTATAGATTTAAATGTCAGGAAGTCGTTTCTGAAAGTATTTGTATGGAGTGTAGCCATGTATGGAAGTGAAACGTGGACGATAAATAGTTTAGACAAGAAGAGAATAGAAGCTTTCGAAATGTGGTGCTACAGAAGAATGCTGAGGATTAGATGGGTAGATCACATAACTAATGAGGAGGTATTGAATAGGATTGGGGAGAAGAGAAATTTGTGGCACAATTTGACTAGAAGAAGGGATCGGTTGGTAGGACATGTTCTGAGGCATCAAGGGATCACCAATTTAGTATTGGAGGGCAGCGTGGAGGGTAAAAATCGTAGAGGGAGACCAAGAGATGAATACACTAAGCAGATTCAGAAGGATGTAGGCTGCAGTAGGTACTGGGAGATGAAGAAGCTTGCTCAGGATAGAGTAGCATGGAGAGCTGCATCAAACCAGTCTCAGGACTGAAGACCACAACAACTACAACATTGTTAAAAAGGAGAAGTTCACAAAAGCATATAATCGTAAATCAAAATTGAATGAAATATCATTTTTATTAAGGCCCACCACGTAAGTCAGCAACAATCAAAAATAAAATAATAATAATAGTAATGATATATTAAAATTACGACGGCCGACGGACACGGGATCTAACAGTAGCGCTAAATGTCGTCCGATTTTAGACTAGACCCACCATGTCATGTGTTAGTAAGCTCAACTTGCGAGAGGGGCTCGAATTCGAGCAGGATAAGGATAGGAGTTACCAGGTAACAAATCATTGTTAAGCATACTGGAAGCAGCTCGCAGCTATGTATGTGCGGATGGAGCGAGCAATGCTCTGATGGCGGCTGGCTCGGAGGCGGCCGTCAAATGTTTGCATAGGGGTGCGCAGCGCTCCTCGCGCCGCCAGCCACGTACGAGCAAACAGACAACGGGCTGGCGCCAGCGGAGAGCGGGCCTGGCGCCAGTGGCGGGCCGCGAAGTTGGCAGCTGCCGCGGGGTCGAGCCGCGGCGCTCTTCCAAATTAAATTACTGGCGAGGAGCGGGATCGGGCGCCGCCCAAGGGGCTCGTCGGGCAGCCAGTAACTCGAGAGCCCACAGTAAGGAGGCGGCCGGGCGATCTCGCTGCGTTTCGGCTACGGAAATCGCCCCCAGATCGCCGCCGTCGCGGGAAACCAGTAATTCCCAGTAACACGACTCGGGTAATAACTGCGCAGGAGGATGAGGAGGAGGAGCCACGTAATTGGAAATACAATTTTCTCCGCCGGCAGAAAAATTTTTCTCATTAAAAGGTCTTTCCCGGCCGAATATTTCGAGTTCCCGAAGCAAAATTTGTAACAGTATTTTCGGTTCCGCTCTCATGTTAATTATCGCTTTCCCAGAACTGTAACTTTAAATTTATTCTGCTCTCTCTATTTTGACAGAACAAATTTCGGTTTCGTAATGGTATGTGGAGAGACCTGGAGAACCACTTGGTGAATACACACGTCAACCGAAGTTTTGTATCACCCCATTATTTCGAAATTCATGGTACATAAAACAAAAGTTGCCTGTGAGGCATGCCTGTAATATTGCTTTGCAATGTGCCCAGGACACCAAATAAAAAAAGGCCAAACACTTGTATAGCGACAAAATCGTTTGTCTGCCATGGGGGATTTTGCACGGTATTGCTTAACAATGTCAGTACGTAATGGAACGTCCTCTTTCTCGGATGCAGGCTTGAATCCGTCGTTGCATGCCCTCGATGGGATCATCGGGCTGGCCGGGGTGGCCGAGCGGTTCTAGGCGCTACAGTCTGGAACAGCGCGACCGCTACGGTCGCAGGTTCGAATCCTGCCTCGGGCTTGGATGTGTGTGATGTCCTTAGGTTAGTTAGGTTTAAGTAGTTCTATGTTCTACGGGACTGATGACCTCAGAAGTTAAGTCCCATAGTGCTCAGAGCGATTCGAACCATTTGAGATCATCTAACCAACCGCGGTCTAAATTGTCCCACACTTTAATGGCGATTCTGCAGGTAGCGCAGAGCACGTGGACCTTAACGACATTCATAAACAACTCTTCTCAATCGATCCCACACACGTTCGACTAGTTGAATGTCCGGTAAAGAGACAGGTCACTCCAGTCTGGTGATCCTAGCGTGCTGAAGGAACGTTTTCAATAGAACAACAAGAGGAGCAAGGGAGCTCTGATCCGTCAAGATGAAATTGTCAGAAAAGTGTTGGCGATGTGGTCTGACTATTGGTTGTATGTACTGCAGAGCAGTAATATTGTCCTCAGCAGTCACGGGAGTATACAATGGCCCGATATTACGCCACCATGGAGCATCACTCCAACCACCACCTTGTTGCATGCATAGGAACCTGTGTTGGGGGCGCTCGACGTTATCAGGTTGTCTCCCAATGCTTTGTCTGCGTTAATCGGGACACATTCAAATGCGGGTTTCCCCCGCAAAAAGTACCCGAAGCCAAACATGGGGCAATCATTCTGCATCATTTCTTACCCATCTGTAATGAAGTCCATGCTGTTGTGGTTAAGCCAGGACGCTCGCCATGCTGATGGAAATGGGGGTTCGCACCCTGCAGTCGTCTCCTAGTATTAGATGCCTCTTCGAACGCCGAAATCATATCTGGAGCACGCAGCCCACGGTTCGTTTGACTTAAAATCATTTGATATCCATCATCCTGTTCACCTGTCGAACGAGGGAGGTCTGTGCTATGCGACCCAATCGCTGGTGGCGACTGTCCTTCGTTGCCTAGTGTATATTGACTGCCGGTCGGCGTGGCCGTGCGGTTCTAGGCGCTTCAGTCTGTAACCGAGTGACCGCTACGGTCGCAGGTTCGAATCCTGCCTCGGGCATGGATGTGTGTGATGTCCTTAGGTTAGTTAGGTTTAAGTAGTTCTATGTTCTAGGGGACTGATGACCATAGATGTTAAGTCCCATAGTGCTCAGAGCCATTTGAACCATTTTTGTATATTGACTCTGTCGTTCCACAACCGTCTCAAATACTTCACTCTCAACTGAAATGCTACAGTAGTCCATTCGAATGTGACATTAAACACACAGGTAGCGCTCATGGCAATAGTGTCTACTTTTACAGGTAACGCCAGGGGTGCCCTTCCGGTCGGTACAGAAACAGTCAAAATAGTAACACACATGCACGACATGTAGTGTAATCCATCACTTCTGCTGATATGTACGTGTATTACTATTCAGTGCTGTTTAGAAGGGAGTGCGCAACGAGATAATAAGTGCATCATTGGCAAGCCTAATGTTTTTTCTGAAATGTACGCTGATAGGTGGGGAGGCGTTGGCGCCAGTTGCTGTCTCCGTTCGATTCTCCCGGATCATTGTTTCCCTCTGGCGTTGCTTATCTTTGCCTCATTGGCCGGTGGTGGTGCTGATGGGCTGGCGGGCAGACTGGGTTTTGGCTTCGGAACGGCCGGTACGTGTCGCTGCTCAGAGAGTGAAACTTGTGTTTGCGTGGAGTTAGCTGGATTTGATTGGTGTATGTGGCTCGGAGTGCGGAAGCGGGCCTGTTATTGCAAGTTCTTGAGTCGTGACTGGGCCATGGTCTTCCACACAGGACACTGACAAGGGAACCTCCCCATCGCACCCCCCTCAGATTTAGTTATAAGTTGGCACAGTGGATAGGCCTTGAAAAACTGAACACAGATCAATCGAGGAAACAGGAAGAAGTTGTGTGGAACGATGAAAAAAATAAGCAAAATATACAAACTGAGTAGTCCATGCGCAAATAGGCAACATCAGTGACAGTGTGACCTCAGGAGCGCCGTGGTCTCGTGGTTTGCGTGAGCAACTGTGAAACTGGAGGTCCTTGGTTCAAGCCTTCCCTCGAGTGAAAATTTTAATTTTTTATTTTCAGACGATTATTATCTGAAAAACTCTTATGTTTTCATCGCTTTTTTGGGAGTGACTATCACATCGACAAGAAAACCGAAATCGGGCAAGGTACAAGAATCTTTTTACCCATTCGCCAAGTGTATAAGTTAGGTGGGTCGACAACATATTACTGTCATGTGACGCACATGCCGTCACCAGTGTCGTATAGAACATATCAGACGTGTTTTCCTTTGAAGGAATCGGTTGACCTATGAACTTGCGATCAAATGTTTTCGGTTCCCATTGGAAAGGCACCTCCTTTCGTCTACTAATCACACGGTTTTGCGGTGCGGTCGCAAAACAGAGACACTAAACTTATTACAGTGAACAGAGACGTCAATGAACGAACGGACAGATCATAACTTTGCGAAAATACAAAAAAAGTAAACTCTTCACAGGAGGGAAGACTTGAACCAAGGACCTCTCATTCGGCAGCTGCTCACGCTAGCCACGGGACCACGGCGCTCCTGAACGCTCGATTTCCTTGATGTTGCCTATCTTGCGCATAGACTTCTCAGTTTGTATATTTTGCTTATTTTTTTCATAGTTCCACACAACTTCTTCCTGTTTTCTCGATTGATCTGTGTTCAGTTTTTCAAGGCCTATCCGCTGCGCCAACTTACAACTAAATCTGAGGGGGGTGCGATGGGGAGGTTCCATTGTGAGTAGTGTGTTATTCATTTTGGCTAGTGGAGTTCAATTATGTACCACGCAGCTGTCTGTTGAAGAAGTAGACATTCAAGCTTTCTAGTTTTGCACTCGGGCCTACCAGTCTTATCACTAGCTTCTACCTTTTCTTATGAGTGTCAATATCGTATTGGAACTGCGACGTACTGGTGTAATAACATTATGCTTTGTCTTATCGTTGCCCTTTTAAAACTAGTCTGTTTGTACTGGGGCAATTTTACATATTTTGAAATTTGAAGTTTACAGTAAATTGTTTTAACCATTTTTAATTTGCCTTTGTCTTGAAGTGATCTCTCTTTGCATAATTTTATCTGACTATATTCTGGGGCTGTTAACATTGTTTCGTTTGGCTGTGGCTGTGTGTTTGTGCTTTTCTGTTGCAGCACTGCAGCGGGCACCTAGCCCATGTCTAAATCGATGTCCGGAGTACGACACGTTGGCCGACCAGTACCAGAGGGAACGGAGGTTCTATGGCCGCGGGGAAAATGGCAACCGACACGGCGGCCACCGAGTTCTTTGGGTTGCAGTGAGTGGGGATCTTGCATTAAGTTAAGTTTCCTCTGCACTGGGACGCCAAAGCGTCTGTTCCGTTTGCTATATTGCTTATATACACTCCTGGAAATTGAAATAAGAACACCGTGAATTCATTGTCCCAGGAAGGGGAAACTTTATTGACACATTCCTGGGGTCAGATACATCACATGATCACACTGACAGAACCACAGGCACATAGACACAGGCAACAGAGCATGCACAATGTCGGCAATAGTACAGTGTATATCCACCTTTCGCAGCAATGCAGGCTGCTATTCTCCCATGGAGACGATCGTAGAGATGCTGGATGTAGTCCTGTGGAACGGCTTGCCATGCCATTTCCACCTGGCGCCTCAGTTGGACCAGCGTTCGTGCTGGACGTGCAGACCGCGTGAGACGACGCTTCATCCAGTCCCAAACATGCTCAATGGGGGACAGATCCGGAGATCTTGCTGGCCAGGGTAGTTGACTTACACCTTCTAGAGCACGTTGGGTGGCACGGGATACATGCGGACGTGCATTGTCCTGTTGGAACAGCAAGTTCCCTTGCCGGTCTAGGAATGGTAGAACGATGGGTTCGATGACGGTTTGGATGTACCGTGCACTATTCAGTGTCCCCTCGACGATCACCAGTGGTGTACGGCCAGTGTAGGAGATCGCTCCCCACACCATGATGCCGGGTGTTGGCCCTGTGTGCCTCGGTCGTATGCAGTCCTGATTGTGGCGCTCACCTGCACGGCGCCAAACACGCATACGACCATCATTGGCACCAAGGCAGAAGCGACTCTCATCGCTGAAGACGACACGTCTCCATTCGTCCCTCCATTCACGCCTGTCGCGACACCACTGGAGGCGGGCTGCACGATGTTGGGGCGTGAGCGGAAGACGGCCTAACGGTGTGCGGGACCGTAGCCCAGCTTCATGGAGACGGTTGCGAATGGTCCTCGCCGATACCCCAGGAGCAACAGTGTCCCTAATTTGCTGGGAAGTGGCGGTGCGGTCCCCTACGGCACTGCGTAGGATCCTACGGTCTTGGCGTGCATCCGTGCGTCGCTGCGGTCCGGTCCCAGGTCGACGGGCACGTGCACCTTCCGCCGACCACTGGCGACAACATCGATGTACTGTGGAGACCTCACGCCCCACGTGTTGAGCAATTCGGCGGTACGCCCACCCGGCCTCCCGCATGCCCACTATACGCCCTCGCTCAAAGTCCGTCAACTGCACATACGGTTCACGTCCACGCTGTCGCGGCATGCTACCAGTGTTAAAGACTGCGATGGAGCTCCGTATGCCACGGCAAACTGGCTGACACTGACGGCGGCGGTGCACAAATGCTGCGCAGCTAGCGCCATTCGACGGCCAACACCGCGGTTCCTGGTGTGTCCGCTGTGCCGTGCGTGTGATCATTGCTTGTACAGCCCTCTCGCAGTGTCCGGAGCAAGTATGGTGGGTCTGACACACCGGTGTCAATGTGTTCTTTTTCCATTTCCAGGAGTGTATTTACCTTCAAAACCATAAAGGAAGGAGACTAGTGTTCTGAATTATACCTTACGTGCAGCGGGAGTTGAACTTATGTACATGTTAAAGAGAAATACTTGATGGGTAGCGGAATTTGGAAATCATGTGAATTGTCGTATTGCGCTTGCCCAGGTGCCTATTTCAAAGAAACTTATTACACCTTTATTATTCAAGTACCCTTTGTTAAATGAAACTGATTTTACCTTTTATTATTGAAGTAGTTACAGTTAGTATATAAGTTATAAGAAGTTCTTGTTTCCACCTAATTCAATTAGAAAGATATTGTGTAATGGATTTTTCTGACTTGTGAATAAGAGACACTTGTACAAAATTTTTGGTAAATACTGTGTCCTTTGGGTTAAACTGTTGATCAGTAATAAATTAGTTGTATCTTGCAAGTCCTCTGTACTTATTGTTTCACTTGTCACCGGTTTGCACATAAGCTCCACGTTGCATACGCTGTTGGCCATTTAAAATGCAGTTCCAAAAAGGATACAAACAGCGAAAACTTACTTACAAGATTAAAAGATAAATTTTTTCCGTCATCAGTTTTCTGATTGGTTTGATGCGACGCTCCACGAATTCCTTTCCTGTCCCAAACTTTTCATCTGAGAGTAACCCCTGCAACCTACATTCTCCGTCATTTGTTAGATGTATCCTGATGTCTTCCTCTACATTTTTCACCATCTACAGCTCTTTCCAATGGTATGAAGTTTATTCCCTGATGCCTTAATAGATGCCCTACCATACCGCCCCTTCTCCTTATCAGTATTTTCCATACATTCCTCTCCTGGCCGACTCTGTGGAGAACCTCCTCATTCCTTACCTTATCACTCTACATTATTTTCAACATTCTCCTGTAGCACCACATCTCAAAGTCTTCTCTTCTGTTCCATAGAATATTGTGTTCTAAACGTATGTTGTCACAAATTTCTTCCTCAAATTAAGACCTATGTTTGACACTAGTAGACTTTTCTTGGTCAGCAATGTCCTGTTTCCCATTGCTGGTCTGCTTTTTGTGTCCTCCTCACTCAGTCACTACTCACTCTGCGGCCTAGGTAGCAGAATTCCTCAACTTCATCTACATCGTGACACCTGTTATGATGTCAAGTTTCTTGCTGGTCTCATTTCTGCTACCTCTCATTACTTCAGTCTGTATCAGATTTTCTTTCAATACATATTCCGCAATTAGACTTCATTCCATTCGTAACATCCCATAATTCTTCTCCACTCTCGCAGAGGATACCAATTTCATCAGCGAATCTTAACATTAATATCTTTCCGCCTTGAACTTTAATCGCACTCTTGAATCTTTCTTTTACTTCCGTCATTGCTTCTTCGACGTACAGATTGAGCAGCAGGGCCCAATGACTACACCCCTGTCATACACTCCTTTCAATCCGTGAACGTATTTCTTTGTCTTCCACTATTATTGTCCTCTTTCGGTTCTTGGGCATATTATATATTGCCCTTATGTCCCTATAGTTTACCCCAATTTTTCTCTGGATATTGAACATCTTGCAGCATTCGACACTGTCGAACGCTGCTTCCACGTCGAAAAATCCTATGAACGTGATTTTATTTAGCCCTGCTTCCTTTATCAAATGCAACGTCAGAACTGCCTCTTAGGTGCCTTTGCCACTCCTAGAGCCAAACTGATCGTCATCCAACATATTCTCAATTTTACTTTCCATTCTTTTGTGTGTTATTCTTGTTAGCAACTTGGATGCATGAGCAGTTAAACTAACTGTGCGATAATTATCGCAGTTGTAGGCTCTTGCTATCTTCGGAATTGTGTGGATGATGTTCTTTTGAAAGTCTGATGGTGTATCACCAATATCATACGTTCTACATACCAACGTGAATAATCGTTTTGTTGCGACTTCCCCCCACGATGTTAGAAATTTCGATGGACTGTTATTTAGTCCTTCTGAGTTATTTGATATCAAATCTCCCAAAATTCTTCTATATTGTGATTCTAATACTAGATCGCATACCTCCTATCCAGCTTCTTCTTCTGTCACCTCATCTGATAAGTCCTACGCGTCATAAAGGCCCTCAACTTACTCTTCTATTTGCCCGCTTTCTCTTCTGCGTTTAACAGTGGAATCCCATTGTACTCTTGTTAGGTCCTTGGTTTTAATTTCACCGAAGGTTGTTTTGCCTTTTTTATATGCTGAGTCAGTCCTTCCGACAATCATTCCTTTCCGGCTTCTTCACATTTTTCATTCAGCCATTTCGCCGTAGCTTCCCTGCATTTCCTGTTTATTTCATTTGTACGTCATTTGTATTTCTTTATTCCTGAATTTCCGTCTACATTTCTGTACTTCCTCCTTTCGTCGATCAATTGAAGTATTATTATCTCTGTTACCCATGGTTTCTTCGTAGTTAGCTTCCTTCATACTAAAATGTAGACTTGCGGAGCATGCTCTCCAGCCAGGGAACCACAATATTCGTTTCGAGGAGACGGAAGTACTACCGGCCACAAGCGGATATTACGAAAGGCTTTACAGGGAGGCAATCGAAATCACTAAACACCCAAATAATTTCAACCGAAAGGAGGAGGGCGTGAAATTAAACGGTATATGGATGCCGGTGTTAAAGATGTGTACCGCCCGTCCAGTACTGGGTGATGGCAACGGCGATCGACGGCGACGGACAGCGGCCAATTGCACTGACGTTTTCAAAACACGTGACGTCACGCCGCGGAGCGGGAGCGGGCGGACACGGAATTTAGCGGCACTCAGTAGCGAGCCAGTGGGTGTGTTGGACCTTCCATCGAGCTACGGACCCCCTTGAAGATGTCTGCCGCAGTCGGAGACGAAACGTTGGGAATCACCACAGAATTCATCAACCGACCACGGCATAACAGCCCGGATAATTATAATGGACAGTTAGCTTCCTTGTCCTTACATTTTCCTCTACGTTATTTCCCTTTTTAGTGCTGTCCATTCCTCTTCAACACAACTGTCTCCTGAGCTATATCTTATTGTAGTATCCATAACCTCGTAGAAATGCAAGCGTATCTCTTCATTACATGACTACATTCCTCATTAAATTTGCAAATGATTCTAGCTACATAGGATGCTACATTCTGTACACCGAACTTCCACCTCAAGCGAAAACAACGGCTCTAAGAAGTCTGTGGATCGAGTAGGACAGTGTGGATGACATATAATGCTTCTGAAATCTACGACAGTAGTTCATCAGTCGTAGAGGGTGGCGAGCGATGGCGTATCAGTGACTAGGCAAACCATGATAATATGTTTTCAGGTAAGAGATATGGAGAACGTGCTTGCCACGACAAAAGTGGACCACCTTGTGTATCGAAATATAAGGAGCGATCAGAAAGTTTCCTTCCGAAGGCAGTACAGTCAGAAATCATTATGACAATCAGCCAAAACCGACTTCAGCATTGCGCCAATCATCTCCGCGACGCCCCAGGCTACGTATATTAGTCTAGTAAAACAACGTGTCTTGCCGTGGGGAGAAATCCACAACTGCTTGTTGTACATACTCGTCCGATGGGAATCGACCGTTCAATGGCTTTTTTCAAGGTCCTAAGGCGTTATAATCGCACGGGGAGAGATCAGGACTCTAGCGCGGGAGCTCGAGCGTCTCCCACTTGTCCCTAATGGATGAGGCTGGTCCCCTGATTGACCGGCATTTTATGTCCACAGCGACCGCACGGCACTTGGCGCACCACTCCACAACGGTGGTACATGTTGTAAAACAAATATTTGCTGTCTCTTCGATATTAAGTTTGCCATGTTATTTTCTTATTGAGTGCCTTTTGGCAAATGATTGCTGCATTTCATTAAGTTGTGAGGAAAAGGAAATAATTTTCTGTTGGGAAATAATTATTTTCTGGGCCTGGCAATTCCCACTACATGTTCCTATCTCCCTATCCTTTAATAACATCACGGAGATCTCGATCATAAATGTCATCTACCGGTATTAACACATCAGAAGTAAGTAATACCTGCTGTCGAATTTACCTGTTACGTGAACCACACAGGTGATCGCTTTGTGAGCCCAATGCCAGCCTATAACATCACGCTAGATGTGTCAACGTACACCATACCATAGTGATGTTATGCGCCGAATTTGATGTCATCTGATAATCCGGCGTGTCCAGTGTTGTCATAGGGAAAACCACTGTTGGCCCACCTGTCTCCACTGTCACATCAGTGAAAGCCCCGAAACTGTTCTCTGCCGTGACAGTCAGTGGTGCTCCACATGTGTAGTGCTGTCGGTGTTGGTACTTGAAATGCTTTAAACAGGCCCAACCCAGTCTCAAGTTACATGACTTGCTTGTAAGTCCGTGGCGCCGGCCGGTGTAGCCGAGCGGTTCTAGGTGCTTCAGTCTGGAACCGCGCGACCACTACGGTTGCAGGTTCGAATCCTGCCACGGGGATGGATGTGTGTGATGTTCTTAAGTTAGTTATGTTTAAGTAGTTCTAAGTTCAAGGGGACTGATGACCTCAGATGTTAAGTCCCATAGTGCTTAGAGCCATTTCAACCATTTTCCCTCTTTGGCAAGCGAACAAAATGTCTCGATTGGTGTTAGCTTAGAATCATTGCCGTATCGCATAGCATTTAGTTTGGCTCTCCTGAACCCGTCGATTCCATAGTCACAAGACAGTCCTGGGACCTTTGAGCAGAGCGTGGCTCGTGTTCATGCTGTTGAGAATATGAACAACATTGTCGATATGCCACGATCCTACCGCAGTAGTATTCCGACTCACACTGGTAGACTTTCCTCCTCCTTACAAAAGGCATCTTCTCACCATCGAATGCGACGTAGCCGGCCGGAGTGGCCGTGCGGTTCTAGGCGCTACAGTCTGGAGCCGAGCGACCGCTACGGTCGCAGGTTCGAATCCTGCCTCGGACATGGATGTGTGTGATGTCCTGAGGTTAGTTAGGTTTAATTAGTTCTAGTTCTAGACGACTGATGACCTCATAAGTTAAGTCGCATAGTGCTCAGAGCCATTTGAACCATTTTGAATGCAACTTTTGATTGGAAAAACCGCTACGTCAAATTTACTTGTATGTAGAATGCAGATGGCGTTATTCCGACATATTTCATGCTGTTAGGTTCAAATGGTGAAATAGAAATAGAGTTCCGCGTTATGGTCCTAAACGTGCCAATGTGGCCCCACCGACCGCCACGTGAACCTCAGCCAATGGAGTCACGGGATGCTGTATCTAGGGGTATGTGGTCAACTCACGCCCTCTTCCGATCGTTGTCGGATTACTTGACCTTGGAACCGTCACTATTCGATCGAGTAACTTCTCACTTGGGCTCACGATACTGTGTACACTGCGGACGAAACGTCCCACCAAGAAAAAATCCCAGGCAGCGCCGGCAATCGAAACCAGGTCGTCTACAATCAGCTGCACTGACCATGCGGCTACGGAGGCTTATGATGAAATAGTAACCATTAGCATATCCAAGAATGTGGTATGCTTCATGTCGATTTCTCATATGCGACATGTCACTCTCGTGGTATAATTGTAATGAATAGTAGAGTAACTGAAGGAGTAACCGCCAGCAATGTATAAACGTCAAATAAGACGCATAATAACCATTTATATCTCCATTTTAAACAATAGGACACAGGTACGTACCACCTGCTCGCCGACTGTGGTTCTAACGCCTCCACTACATAGATCAGTATGAAGCCCTACCTAGCTTTTGGCACTTATTACACGTTACGCCATGATGCAACAATAAACCATTTTAAAGCGGTTAGCTATGATATGGGTCACAATTAACTTTAGGGAAGGTTATATATCTCTGTTGTGAAGTGAAAAACCTGCTTACATTGTTGGAAATCCTGGTATGCTCTGTTTTAGTACTATAAGTTTAGGAATTGTTAAAGATATGTGTCAGTTGCTTCAGTACAGAAGACGTCTCGGTGAAAAATCGCCTATGTTACCATAAGTTTTAATTTGTATTTCCCAGTTTCATCTGTTTGAGAATTTAATATTGTTTTGGTGTTAGTTTTATGAATATGGAATACACCGCTTTTGATAGGAAGAAACACACAGATGATGAGCTACGAAAACTTGTTTATTGATGAAGACGAGCTCTCAGATGAAGAATGTAGTGAGCAGAAAGACAACTGTGAACAGAAGGCCTTTGATGTTGAAGCTGATGATATTCGTGCAGATGGCAGCTACAGCTATTTTATTCCACAAGGTGATGATGATGAGAGTTAAAATGAAGTTGAGGAAATGCAAAATAAAAAGTGTGAAAGAGTAGAACAGAAAATTTCTGGTGTAAATTCAATGGCGGGAACTTCATTATTCTGAAGAATACTATGCTGAAGGGTGAAAAATGGTAAAATTTGGTCATCAAAGATTCACGGGGGGAAAAAGACTCCTTCAACGGATATTTCTATAATACCTATGCCATGTCCAAAAGCTGATGACCGCAAAATTCAAAGTGCTGAAGAACATTGGCTTCTCTTCTGTGATGAAAATATAATGAATACTGATCTTCGTCACATCAATTAAGAAATGGTTTTATAAAGAAAGAGCTATTCTTCTGAACAAAGATTTATTGGTGAAATCACGAATCTTTCAAGTTATCTGCGGATGAAGATAGAATTTGTACTGAAGGAAAATAATTGAAATAATTCTTTGCCAGTTAACTCATCGAAGGAAGACAACAGATCATCTGTACTGTATAGAAGACAAGAACGATGC
This sequence comes from Schistocerca nitens, assembly GCF_023898315.1. NCBI lineage: Eukaryota > Metazoa > Arthropoda > Insecta > Orthoptera > Acrididae > Schistocerca > Schistocerca nitens. The sequence goes on along the minus strand of NC_064615.1, from coordinate 1,044,548,332 downwards.
AATCCCTGCAACAAGATCGATAATAAGTATACAATGAAGTGCAGAGTCTGAAAATATTTCATCTATGGTAACCAAACGGAAGTTATTTGGAAAAATAATCGCAGATCATATGTTACTGAGATTGATATTTAAATTTCAGCATTACAGCAGCTGCTTTGCGAAGTGTTTTTACCCTACAACGAACTTTGTTATTGTTCACATGTGATCTACTTTCCAACACCCTTTAGCTTTAAATTATGTCAACGATGTTGTGTCTTTTGAATTAATAACAGCATTAAACTTTTTAACAATTATAGTTCTGAGCTGGGTAAGAATTTGCCCACTTTACCAGTTGTGCATTCAAAAATGATGTTACCACTTAAGGGTTAAAGCAGTCCTTATCAGACACAGTGTGGGACTCCCATTCTTTAATATTTAGCGTCAGCCATTTATGTTTTAGAGTATTATTTCATTCTGTTTATGTTTTAACAGACTTAAACTGCAGGCCCATATTTTGGTTGAACCTGCCGGCATGTTGTGTAACTATACATTACCTTTCTCTCAGCGTCATAGGACATCAGTAATATTAGACGACGTAATAAAATGTCAGTTTTAAACCAAACGGAAAATGGTTTGAATACAATGGATTATATGAAGCATCACAAATGAAGTGATGACTTTTCAGTTACCTAATTTATTTATAATTATTCAGCGTCGTACATTGGTTACAAATCTGAGGGCCAAAGTCGGCAGTCCAACTGTTAATATACACTCCTGGAAATTGAAATAAGAACACCGTGAATTCATTGTCCCAGGAAGGGGAAACTTTATTGACACATTCCTGGGGTCAGATACATCACATGATCACACTGACAGAACCACAGGCACATAGACACAGGCAACAGAGCATGCACAATGTCGGCAATAGTACAGTGTATATCCACCTTTCGCAGCAATGCAGGCTGCTATTCTCCCATGGAGACGATCGTAGAGATGCTGGATGTAGTCCTGTGGAACGGCTTGCCATGCCATTTCCACCTGGCGCCTCAGTTGGACCAGCGTTCGTGCTGGACGTGCAGACCGCGTGAGACGACGCTTCATCCAGTCCCAAACATGCTCAATGGGGGACAGATCCGGAGATCTTGCTGGCCAGGGTAGTTGACTTACACCTTCTAGAGCACGTTGGGTGGCACGGGATACATGCGGACGTGCATTGTCCTGTTGGAACAGCAAGTTCCCTTGCCGGTCTAGGAATGGTAGAACGATGGGTTCGATGACGGTTTGGATGTACCGTGCACTATTCAGTGTCCCCTCGACGATCACCAGTGGTGTACGGCCAGTGTAGGAGATCGCTCCCCACACCATGATGCCGGGTGTTGGCCCTGTGTGCCTCGGTCGTATGCAGTCCTGATTGTGGCGCTCACCTGCACGGCGCCAAACACGCATACGACCATCATTGGCACCAAGGCAGAAGCGACTCTCATCGCTGAAGACGACACGTCTCCATTCGTCCCTCCATTCACGCCTGTCGCGACACCACTGGAGGCGGGCTGCACGATGTTGGGGCGTGAGCGGAAGACGGCCTAACGGTGTGCGGGACCGTAGCCCAGCTTCATGGAGACGGTTGCGAATGGTCCTCGCCGATTCCCCAGGAGCAACAGTGTCCCTAATTTGCTGGGAAGTGGCGGTGCGGTCCCCTACGGCACTGCGTATGATCCTACGGTCTTGGCGTGCATCCGTGCGTCGCTGCGGTCCGGTCCCAGGTCGACGGGCACGTGCACCTTCCGCCGACCACTGGCGACAACATCGATGTACTGTGGAGACCTCACGCCCCACGTGTTGAGCAATTCGGCGGTACGTCCACCCGGCCTCCCGCATGCCCACTATACGCCCTCGCTCAAAGTCCGTCAACTGCACATACGGTTCACGTCCACGCTGTCGCGGCATGCTACCAGTGTTAAAGACTGCGATGGAGCTCCGTATGCCACGGCAAACTGGCTGACACTGACGGCGGCGGTGCACAAATGCTGCGCAGCTAGCGCCATTCGACGGCCAACACCGCGGGTCCTGGTGTGTCCGCTGTGCCGTGCGTGTGATCATTGCTTGTACAGCCCTCTCGCAGTGTCCGGAGCAGGTATGGTGGGTCTGACACACCGGTGTCAATGTGTTCTTTTTTCCATTTCCAGGAGTGTAGAATGACTAGCTACCAACCCTGGCTTTGCATGAATAGCACAAAGTATCTATGCGGGACGACTTGCCTGCCGTAGCGGTTATTCTGCGTAGAGCTATACACGAATTACAGACAACAACGTTAGTTAACAGAGTACAGTCAGTTTCATGTAACGTAAGCGATTTAAGCAGCACACTCCAAAAAGTCCTCAGGAGGCACGGATGTTATCTGCTCCATATTTAACTGGCGTTTGAAGTGACATTTCTAGGCAATTATAGGATCACATGATTTGAGTAGCCTGTTTACTACAATGTAAATATTTTATTTGAATCACGGGTATAAGTGTGTGTGTATGTGTGTGTGTGTGTGTGATTTTATATATACAGTAATTTGTTGAACGTCATGCATCGGAGGGTGGCTGAATGCATCATGTGTGAGGGCCACAAACTAAATAAAAAGAAAAAAAAATACTTATATATATATATATATATATATATATATATATATATATATATATATATATATATATATATATATATCAGCCACCCTCCGATGCATGACATTCCACAAAGTACTGTATATATACCCGTGACTCAAATAAAATATTTACATTGTAGTAAACAGGCTACTTAAATCATGTGATCCTATAATTGCCATGAAATGTCACTTCAGACGCCAGTTAAATATGGAGCAGATAACATCCGTGCCTCCTGAGGACTTTTTGGAGTGCGCTGCTTAAATCGCTTACGTTACATGAAACTGACTGTACTCTGTTAACTAAAGTTGTTGTCTGGAATTCGTGTATAGCTCTACGCAGCGTTCTGTAAACAGAATAACCGCTACGGCAGGCAAGTCGTCCCGCATAGATACTTTGTGCTATTCATGCAAAGCCATATATTTATATCGTTCCGGCAATCCTCTTGTAAAGCTTCAAACGGCCCGCCCGAGACAGCATCGCAACACACGTTCTTCCTTTGCTTTCCTATAACGAAAAAAGAGAGTGATACAAAACCTGGGACGTGAGTGAGGATCGAGGGTGAACAGGCTTGTGTGCTGTCATCTACGTTACGAGAGCGATTGACATTAATTGTATCTGGAACGCCGCTTGAATTTGCGCCCGCAATGGCCTGATAAGCTAGCTTCATTATAAATTATCTCGGACACAGCGCAACATGTCAAATTTTTAACAAGTATTTCTCAGTACAATCTATCCTGTAACACCCTTATAAGCTTTTCAGACTGTCTCTTCTGAATACAGAGTTATGTGTAATTACCAGTACCGCCAAAAGTGGGTCCCAACTCGCTAATATCTCCAGACAAGAGAAAGTGTTCCTTAAAAAATCGAGGGATAAATTCACCACTGGGAGACAGTTTCGCACCAGCCAATTCATGTCTTCTTTGACGACATTGATTATAACACAGGTGAAGCAGAAATTACGTGCATTTGCTTCGAAATTGTGGTGGATAAATAGTTGCTTGGTGCTCATCCATATGGAGCAGTCTAGTGTGTTGTCGACTGGTCGCTACCGCCCACTGTTATTGAATGGCCAACGTTTTCAGGGCTGACTAAGCTTCCCACGGCTTGGAAGTCAAAAGTAGCAAGTATTGGTATTCAGTCTGTTGTTTCGCGAGGTTTTCAGGTTCTCAAATGTTCTGAGTTTCGCGAAAGATAAATGTGCAACAGTTTTTTTCCGTCTTCAGTCCCCGCTACCAACGAAAGAGAGTGCGTAGAAGACTTCTGAATACGTAAAAATGAAGGGCACACCTCAGTGATCACTGACGATGTTTTCAAATTGAAACGAGACGCATCTGGTGAGAAAAACTCTATTAAATTACAGTAAGATTATTCCAGGCAAAAATAATCCATACTAACACTATAAATGCAAAAGTAACTCGACCTGTTACGCTTTCGCGACTAATTCGCTGAATCTATTTTGACGAAATTTGAAATTTGACATGGAACATCTTGAACGCTGAGGAAGAACGTAGGCTACTGTATAAAGTATGTGTTACAATACATGTATTGATCTGAAGAATATAACACGAAACATGGAAAAATAATTATTCTTTGAAAGAATTTTGACTTTCAAACATTATCATATTTGTAAAAACACTCTTAGTGTTTGATATGTTCTACATAATACATTTCAATGTGAATAATATAATGCTCATACAATTCTATGCGCATTTAATTCATACTTCCGTACAAATATCAGCCACGAATCCGTCGCATTTTACCCGATGACGTCACGCGTCGCTTATTATGTTGTAACAAGGGGAAGGCTTCAGACAGAGCCAACCGATTCGGCTCAAATTTGGCAACCTAAAACGAAGGACTCTAAGATATTTTTGCTCAACACCCGTTTTTGAGAAAATTACCCCTAAAAGTTATGACGAGCAACCAACTCAAAATTAACGGTATCGATAGATAATTGTAAACAGAGCATTTTTCATCGTCAGGTATGGAGTCTGCAAACGCATACTGTTCCAGAAATCGAGGAACGAAACTTTTACAACTGTCGCTTATGTACCCACATGGTAAACGTTTTTCGCCCAGAGCGCCGATAGCAAACCGGCAAGGTAGCTCAGCGTGTTCGGTCAGACAGCTGGTTGAGCTCTCTAATAAAAAAGAAACTGTGTGAAAGAATCAACAACGAACTTCAACGGATGCCTTGTGACGTCTGCTACGATCAAACACAACGAACAATGACGAACAAAAGAAAAAGAAAGAATAGCGCAAAGGCCAAGGTAACTGGCTAGGAAGCGGCGAACCCGGGTTCGAATCTAGAGGAGACTGCACGGTTTTAATTTTTTATAAATTGTAGTGTTTCGTATCAGAATTCGTAGGGATAGGAGGGTTAATAAGGTACACAGCACGGAATAATTATAGTATAAGGTAGGCAAACTAATTTCCCAAATTACTTGAATTAGTAAAGAATTAAACTTTTAAGCGTTGTCACCTGAAAACAACTCCGAGTAAGAGTGCTGCAAATTCCTCACGATGGACTACAGATAACCAACCGCGCAACGCCTGTTTACAGCGAGGCACGCGGGGAGAATTATGTTGTCCCTCTTCTCACTTCGTTATATCATAGTTGTGAACCTCGAAAAGTGAGTGTGTCCAGCACTAACCTTATAGAAGTCAATCGGCAAGAGTTGTTTTCCGTCATTAGGCTGCCGCGAACCTCGAGGATAAATGTAATAATTTTTCATCGTTAATTCGCCGAATAAAATATGTTTTGTGAATGAATACAGTGATCTTCCTTAAGTAACATATGACTTGTACTGAATGTAGTTTGTAGTAATCAGATTTTCTGTTCATGCCGTAGTAACTAGTTATTGTCTATTGAGTCATATCTTTCAGTTGCATAATCTGAATACTGGAGGACGTACACCCTTCGACCAGCGTTGGAATGTATAGTAGGGAGACTGTCACAGACGACAACAAGCGGGAAGTTACCGACGGTGTGGTTTGGTTTCAGATGCATTATCAATGCACTACCGGAAGCGGGCAGTTTTGCTTCTCGGCGTTCCAGATTGATAGGAGCGGTTATCGTCGAGCGACTTTTGGAGCTGACGAACGAAATGACTTTTGTTGATACTGAAGAACAACACAATGAAGGCGAAGCAGAAGATGATTCAGTGGAATATATCACGACTGGTGAATCGCAAAATGGTCGTAATACTTTGGAAATGTCCACGTCGCAGGCAATATTTCCTTCAGCTGTTCCCGATGAGTATTACGAACCGGTTTCTAAACGATTGAATTACGGTGTTATACCCCTTGAAGTAAAAGCAAAGGCGGTAACGCTAGCCACGAAACATCCGAATTGGAACCTACAAACACTGCAAAAGAATGAAGCAACAACAGCTCTGACAAGGAAGAAGGGCCTAAAATTGTGGGAAAATGAAATCGTTGAAGGAGGCACAAGATACGACAAATACCAGGCGATAAATAAGTGGACATACGACCAATTTGTCGAATCTTGTCGTCGTAACGCGAATGTAACAACGATAATACTCCAACAGTGGGCTGCAGGTGCAGCGCTTCAATATACGACCAACAAGGATTTTACGTTTGCTGCAACATTGTCTTGGGTAATGAATTTGAAATCGGAATACAAAATTCGTCAACGGCACGTCACTAAATACGTCTCCCTGAAGCAGGTAGAAAATATAGAAGGTATACAGAAAGTGGCTGCTCTTTTCAGCACGCAAACGGCGTCACTTATGACCGGCTGTAATCCTGATTACGTGACCAACACCGATCAGACAGGATGCGAGTATCGGGTGAACATTCGACGCACGTTATCTCATAAGGGAAGAAAACGAGCCCTTGTTGCAGCTGGTAGTAAAAAAAAAAAATTAACATCTTCGTACACGGCGCAATATGCCATCATAGCCTCTGGAAAAGTGTTGCCTAAGGTTTTCCTGTGTTTACAAGAAACAAATATCACATTTGGTTCTTCGGGTTATAGAAGTGGTCAGTCGTTTAACCGAGTCAATGAAAAATGTTTATATTACTTGCTCCAAATCCGGGATATTGACAAATGCGATTTACAGAACATTTTTTGAGAATGTTTTGAAACCACAGGTTGTTGATAAAAAGTTTTGGCTAATAATGGATTCCTGGGATGGACAAACTAATACTTTAATGTATGACACCATGTTTATAAATGACGAAGGTCAACCGACGTACACGGGACCTGTGTGCCAGCCGTGTGATGTTTATTTCTGTCACCATGTTAAAAACTTAATTCCGAGGCTTCAGAATTGCAGTGTGCTTCTGGAAACCCAGTGGGAATTGCACAACCGCACGGGTGAAATAACTATTCACAGCATAATTCATTACCAACTTTCAGCACAGATTCTTCAGGCAATGACATCGTATTCGTGGTACGCATCAGAATTAATTCACGAAGAAGACGTATCTAGAAATGTAAACCAAGTTCGTTTTCTGCCGACTCTTCGGGATTAGCTGTCGAAAGATTGCATTCATTAGATGTTCCGGTGCTGCGAATATATTTCTTTCGAATGTTTACATGATAAGTACCATTCGTCTAGTTCTTCGAAGAAAAGTGAGGACACGTAACAGTGACTGGAAGAGCCATGTAAAGTGACCAGAAGTAACATGTTAGTTGTTTACTATCCCAAGATGTTTCAGAAATTTATTTGCCTACCCTTTATTGATTTACTTACCTTATTAGCCCTCCTATCCCTACCAATTGAGATATGGAAAAATACAAACGTTAATAATAACATACGCTGGCTTTCCTCGAGATTCGAACCCAGATTCTCCGCTTCCCAGCCATTTACCTTGGCCACTACGCTATCGGATCTGTGGTCGGAAATCGTTTACCATGTGGATACATAAGCGACAGTTGTAAAAGTGTCTTTGCTCGACACTCTGGAAAAGTATACATTTGCGGACCCCATACCTGACAATGAAAATTGCTCTATTTGCAATTATGTATCAATCCCGCCAATTTTGAGTAGGTTGCTCGTCATAACCTTTAAGGTTAATTTTCCCAAAAACGGGTGTTCAGCCAAAATAGAGTCCTTCGTTCAGGTTGTACACAAGCGACCTGCCAAATCTGAGCCGAATCGGTTGGCCATGTCTGAGGCCTTCCCTTCGTAAGATGCGCTTCCGTTCATATGAGAATGTCATTCGATTACAGTTACCAAGTATTGACCGTGGGCTTGGGGGTTCGATTCCCAGCTGTCTCGGACATTTTCCCCTTTCGACTGGATATGTTTGTTTTCCTCCTCTTCAGTTTATCATCATCGACGCACGAGTTGGCGAAATAGCGTAAAATAAAATGACTTACACCAAGCTTCCGAACATCACTACCGGGATCTCCCGGCCAATCAAGCCATACGCACATTTAACAGTTAGAATACAATGCTTATACTAACCTCAATGTGTTTAATCCAGGTCATGTCATACTTTCTTATCAATATACAAGTGCGAGAGTAACTATATATACACTCCTGGAAATGGAAAAAAGAACACATTGACACCGATGTGTCAGACCCACCATACTTGCTCCGGACACTGCGAGAGGGCTGTACAAGCAATGATCACACGCACGGCACAGCGGACACACCAGGAACCGCGGTGTTGGCCGTCGAATGGCGCTAGCTGCGCAGCATTTGTGCACCGCCGCCGTCAGTGTCAGCCAGTTTGCCGTGGCATACGGAGCTCCATCGCAGTCTTTAACACTGGTAGCATGCCGCGACAGCGTGGACGTGAACCGTATGTGCAGTTGACGGACTTTGAGCGAGGGCGTATAGTGGGCATGCGGGAGGCCGGGTGGACGTACCGCCGAATTGCTCAACACGTGGGGCGTGAGGTCTCCACAGTACATCGATGTTGTCGCCAGTGGTCGGCGGAAGGTGCACGTGCCCGTCGACCTGGGACCGGACCGCAGCGACGCACGGATGCACGCCAAGACCGTAGGATCATACGCAGTGCCGTAGGGGACCGCACCGCCACTTCCCAGCAAATTAGGGACACTGTTGTCTCCTGGGGTATCGGCGAGGACCATTCGCAACCGTCTCCATGAAGCTGGGCTACGGTCCCGCACACCGTTAGGCCGTCTTCCGCTCACGCCCCAACATCGTGCAGCCCGCCTCCAGTGGTGTCGCGACAGGCGTGAATGGAGGGACGAATGGAGACGTGTCGTCCTCAGCGATGAGAGTCGCTTCTGCCTTGGTGCCAATGATGGTCGTATGCGTGTTTGGCGCCGTGCAGGTGAGCGCCACAATCAGGACTGCATACGATCGAGGCACACAGGGCCAACACCCGGCATCATGGTGTGGGGAGCGATCTCCTACACTGGCCGTACACCACTGGTGATCGTCGAGGGGACACTGAATAGTGCACGGTACATCCAAACCGTCATCGAACCCATCGTTCTACCATTCCTAGACCGGCAAGGGAACTTGCTGTTCCAACAGGACAATGCACGTCCGCATGTATCCCGTGCCACCCAACGTGCTCTAGAAGGTGTAAGTCAACTACCCTGGCCAGCAAGATCTCCGGATCTGTCCCCCATTGAGCATGTTTGGGACTGGATGAAGCATCGTCTCACGCGGTCTGCACGTCCAGCACGAACGCTGGTCCAACTGAGGCGCCAGGTGGAAATGGCATGGCAAGCCGTTCCACAGGACTACATCCAGCATCTCTACGATCGTCTCCATTGGAGAATAGCAGCCTGCATTGCTGCGAAAGGTGGATATACACTACTAGTGCCGACATTGTGCATGCTCTGTTGCCTGTGTCTATGTGCCTGTGGTTCTGTCAGTGTGATCATGTGATGTATCTGACCCCAGGAATGTGTCAATAAAGTTTCCCCTTCCTGGGACAATGAATTCACGGTGTTCTTATTTCAATTTCCAGGAGTGTATTATGTTTTCAGGACTAAACCGCTGAATCCATATCCATGAAATTTGGTATGAGATACCTTGAACCCCGAGGAAGAACATAGGCTACTTTAAAAAGTGTGTGTAGTACAAGATATTTATTGATGTGAGGAATGCTACCTGACTTAACGAAAAATGTTTACTGTTTGAAAAGGCTGTTTAGACTTTAATTTAAGAACTTTATAATGTTTCTGAAAATGTTGTTATTGGTTGATTTGGCCTAGGTAATTTGATTCAAATTAATCAGTGGAGTGGTTATTGAATTCTCAAAATGTTTAATCCTTCCTTCCACACTAATACCAATAGTATTAAATACGATATTAACTGTGTTTGTCACGTTTTCACAACTCAACGGCTGAACCTGAGGAAGACATTAGGCTACTTTAGAAAATTGTATATTTGGGTATTATTAACATTTTTAAACATGGTATACGCGAGTGCGATGCAGACGACACCTGCGCTATGGTCGGCCCCTCTTAACGTTTATAGATTATTCCGTGGCATTGCAAATCCAATGATATTGTGCACGCTGTTTGTAATATTGATTTACGACACCACATGGCGTAACTGGAGAGCTTTTGTAGAGAAGCAACAATATAATCTGACGGTTTCCCCGAGATCCATATTTAAAAATATTATAACAAGCCTCACAAACGTAAGTCTGAATAAGCGCAAGGTTCTAAGAGAAATCGAGCTGCGAAAGTTACTACAATGCAGCAAACCTTGTAGAAATCTCAGAACCACCTTAACTTGATTGCAGAGCGTCAGGCGGTTTTAAGAGTTACAGAGACATTAGAACAGTCACAGACAGGTCGCGTTTTATACCCTGAGCGTCACGCGTCTCCTAAAGCTTCTGGGGCACTTGAATTTATTTATTTATTTATTTAGCGTATGGCAAGTACAAATCATGTATGAAAAATCTAAAACTACATAACACACAAAACAGTTACAATATCACAAACAAACATCTAGGTTAGAAATATAATCGATTGCACTGTTAGTCGCATCCATGAAGTCCCTTGTTGGCCCAGGGTAGGCCCTCAGAGGGCATTCTACCACGATATGGTGAATTGTCTGCCTGTCAGCGCCGCAGTCGCACTGTGGTGATGGCACTATGCTCCATTTGTACAAGGCCGTGGCTCGTCCTCATCCTGTTAAGGGTAGACCAGATTTTGCGGGGCAAATCAAAGCCCCGAGGTCTGTTAGATGTTCCCAATAAGGTGTTAACCTGAGGCGGTGTCTTTTCCTCCCATTCTTCTCTCCAGCGGTCCTCAAGAATAAAAGCGTTCTTTACCAGATCTTTCGCACTTGCGAGAGGGGGGTGTCTGGATTTCAATCTCTTTTGCTCAATTCCATTACTCAGGGTGTGGATAGGAAGATCTGGGCTATTTTGCATTTTGAAGAGTTATAAAGATGGCTTTTGGTGACGCTGCATTGGATTATGATCTACTAACTGACTACGTTAATAGTAAATTAGTCATCTGAGCATGAAGGACCAAGGATGTAGGTACTATAATTAAATGGAAGGAAGAAACGGTTGGTATGTATTACTCTGGTGCCAACATCTCACATCCAGTACTAGGTGAGTGGGGGAGCCCCTAAAAATTCTACTTCTGAACTATGTAATACATCTAGGCATCTTTTAAATATAACTAGAAAATAAACTAGATGCTTTCAGATTTGATATACAAGAAAATAACAGAAACACATTAAATCCGTATCTACATACCGACACTGCATACATTTTTATGCATACGTCTCTACACCACCATATGCAAAGTCATTTGTAAATTACTAGTTTACTTACTCACCATCTACATCTACATCTACATACATACTCCGCAATCCACCATAGGGTGCGTGGCAGAAGTTACCTCGCACCACACTAATATCTTCTCTTCCTGTTCCACTCCCAACCATTACGAGGGAAGAATGACTGCCTATAAACCTCTATACGAGCCCTAATCTCTCTTATCTTATCTTTGTGGTCTTTCCGCGAAATGTAAGTTGGCGGCAGCAAAATTGGACTGCAGTCAGCCTCAAATGCTGGTTCTCTAAATTTCCTCAGTAGCGAATCACGAAAAGAACGCCTCCTTTCCTCTAGACTCCCATCCGAGTTCCTGAAGCATTTCCGTAACACTCGCGTGATGATCAAATCTACCAGTAACAAATCTAGCAGCCCGCCTCTGAATTGCTTCTATATCGTCCCTCAATCCGACCTGATAGGGATCCCAAACGCTCGAGCAGTACTCAAGAGTAGGTCCTATTAGTGTTTTATAAGCGGTCTCCTTTACAGATGAACCACATCTTCCCAAAATTCTACCAATGAACCGAAGACGACTATCCGCCTTCCCCACAACTGCCATTACATGCTCTGCAGTGTTACGCCCAAATATTTAATCGACGTGAATGCGTCAAGCGCTACACTACTAATGGAGTATTCAAACATTACAGGATTCTTTTTCCTATTCATCTGTATTAATTTACATTTATCTATATTTAGAGTTATCTACCATTCTTTACACAAATCAAAAATTCTGTCCAAGTCATCTTGTATCCTCCTACATTCACTCAACGACGACACCTTCCCGTACACCACAGTACCATCAGCAAACAGCCGCACATTGCTATCCACCCTATCCAAAAGATAATTTATGTAGATAGAAAACAACAGCGGACCTACCACACTTCCCTGGGGCACTCCAGATGATACCCTTACCTCCGATGCCATCACTCATCATAAGGAAATACTGATATGTGAGCGCAGCCACAGGTAACAGCTAATAATCTGTATCACCATGCAAACGAACATAGTATTTATTTGACCACTAACTGGTTTTCTGCTCGTTCGGTCATCGTCAGGTGACAAGTGAATGACGCAACTACATACGGTTTTATCTTCAGGCACTTGAGCACAATTATCTAAATGGTGTACACCCGCAAGTAATACTATTGTGTAGTTGTTGTGCACCATTTCCGTAATACTGCCTGTGTGCGCGAATATGAAGCCGTCCGTTGTGCGAAATTCATCTGCCAATTAACGATGGTCTAAGGCCCGGACGAATCCGTGAAAGGACTGAAATAGACTGCAAGTAAAGTAAACGACTAACATAGCTGAGTGGGAAATTGGTACCTAACAACCTTTGTGCTTCAAAAGAATACCACAGCTAACGTCCCTTATATCCAGCGTCATTGAAGCAACAACACCGACACATTAATGTTTACTGTTAGGGCATGGTGGTTTCCTTCTGTATCTGTTACCGCATGCTTTAATAAATAAACGTGGATTTAATTTACATGGAATAATATTACGGTACATAGACAGTTAATCACTTCATGTTTATTCTTACGACATGCAGCTGTTTTACGTAACTTTTACTTAAGGAGTTGAAGTTTCCGAAGCCTACCACTAGATATAACACGATGCAAGAAAATACGGTTGTTCTCGCAAGTATCACATTTTGAAAAAAAAAAATTGTTAAGAAAGCAGAACAATGGATTTCAGCGCAGACTGATAGTACGTTGTAGGTGATATAAGTTGTTATTCGGAATCATTACCGCATGATTCCTTCGTTAACGACACAGGCAAACGAAAAACTTTTTTTTGAAATTTTTTTTTACTTTGATAGCTGATCTTTATAGATTTTTATGAGCTGAATCGAAATCTTGCCTTTTGTATCACACATACTTTTCGAGCAATAACCTTTTTACTATATAGTATCAAAATCCTATGCTATACCGTAAATGGGGAAATTAATGAAACACTTTGTTACTACATAAGCAAGGTTTTAATTCACAGTAAGCTACTTAAAACAATGATATCCATTAATAGATGTTTCACTTGTCAGCTGAATTGGTTTGTATTTTCTTTCTCTTTTTTCTTTGAAGCTTTTGGTGAAGCTTTTTCTACGATGAGTCGCTTGCTGAACTTCTCTGTGAAGTGACCAACAGTAGTCCCCCATCGTGTTGGTGTTCCAGCTGCCTTGGTAGCGTTCTTCCATCTAATGTCCTGGTGAAAACGCTCTCCTTGCTCCTCACTAACATGTCCCATATTGCCCGGGAAGTAATCAAGGTGACTGTTCAAAAAGTGAACTTTCAGGCTCATTAAACATCCCACAGTTTTAAACTTCTTTGACACTGTAGCTGTAATACAAACATATTCTGGGTATTTTTCATGTCCCAATAACTTCGTAACGACTTGGTTGAATGATACCTATGCTTCTTTCTCATTTTAGGTCACTGTGGATTCAAATTTAACATCAAATATCAATTTTCTAATGTCAGGTCCGACAAAGACGCCTTCTTTTAGTTTAGCTTCTGAAAGGTGGGGAAACTTTTGGCAGAGATACTTAAAACATGGTCCATCATTAGGCAAAGCCTTTACAAACTGTTTCATAAGGCCTAACTTTATATGTAGAGGTGGTAGGAGTATGTTTTTTGGATCTACAGGGTTTTTGTGTAGAATGTTCTTCTCACCTGGTCTTAAAGACTCAGTCACAGGCCACTTCTTTCTGCACCAGTGTTGATCCTTAGCCCTACTGACCCATTCACACAAGAAACATGGAAATTTGGTAAAGCCACCTTGCTGACCAAGGAGCATGCATGTTACTTTTAGATCGCCACATGTCATCCAACCATGAGCAGAATAGCCTATTTTATTTAGCACTATTTCTAGGTTTTCATAGCCTTCTTCCATATGTACAGAATGTCCAACAGGCATAGATGCAGTCTTGTTACCATTGTGAAATAAAACAGCCTATAAAATAGTTTTGGATGAATCAATAAACAGCCTTCAGTCTTCCTTTTTGTATTCAATACCAATCTCATTCATCAGACCAGGAATGTCTGAGCAGTACACTAAATCACCTTCTTGTTGAAAAAACTTGGAAAACTGCTGCTCTTTCTTTCTATACATGTATATGCTGGTTCCAACTGTCAATAAGTTCTTGTCTTTTAATCTAGATCCAAGCAATTCAGCTTTTTCTTTCGATAAGCCCAGATTCCTTGCCATATCATTACGCTCGGTGTGAGTAAACAATTTGGGCTCTAGACTTTCTGTATTACAATAGAATTCATCATCATGTGCTTCACCTAAATCACATTGTACATCAGAATAGAATTTAAATCATCTGATGGTTCAGGAACTGGCAAATCTACACCATGCCGTACTGGTCGGATGCTGGACGGAAGTTTAGGGTAGCTAATTACCTTCTTGTTTTTCGAATTATGACCAGTAATATCAACACTACAAAAGCATCAATCTTCGGAATGATTTCTTGGCTCTCTCCATATCATAGGAACAGCATATCTAGTGGCTTTTTTCTCGCTTTTGGACTATTTTCTCAGCTCTCCAACATACATAACATACCTTACGCGGCGCCCAAGATTAGATCCAAAGTATGATAGATAAGCCATTTTCACAAAATCTTTAATGTTTCTTTGGCATTTTCTAATCACAAATTCACCACAAATATAACAAAAACTGTCAGCAGAGTTTCTACAACCATGATTAGACATCGTACTGAGCACACTTACAGGAAACGGGAAAGTGAGGTTAGGTTGACAGTAAACAAAACACCATCTGTTAACACAAAAATAGAATCGACATTTTTTTTGCCAGCAAATGCTTTTCATCGGTGGTACCAACGTCATCTACATTCATTGCACCTCATTTTTAAATTATTTTAACTTTATAAAAGCTGTTAAATTCTTAAAAATATCACTTAATTTAATAAATTTGCTGGTAAAATGTGAAGAAATGGTGGGTGATACAGATTTTTAAGTATCGTATTTGGATTTCCCACCCTAAAAAACACTAGAATAATGTATGTTAGGCAAAAACGCTTTTCCATTGTTGGCCTGTGTTATCGATAATAACTGCTTAGAAATATTATTATCTTAGTTTGATGTATGGAAACGAGTAATCGAGAGATATAAAAAACAGAAACAAAGAACAATTTGAAGATATGATATGTGAAAATCCAGCATGGAGTTTCAATTAGGTGATTTCCTTGACTGAAGTGTTAATCTGTTGTATGCTCATTAAATAAATTTCCAACCATTGGAGACGAAAGAAGTTAAACAATTATTTTATTAAGAAGAAGCTCTGATAATTCTATTACAATTTGTAGGTCGTTTGCTTTGGAATACACTGCGTACTTTTATGTACGTATCCCCTTAATTTTGTCAGCAAGCGGGGTGCACATCAGTTATTCTCATAAATAGTTCTCGCTTGCTTGGCGCCACTTTCCCTTTCTGATACCACAGCCCCATTAGCGCTAGAGCATTCCACTGCTCTCTTTGGAGTTCTTTGTGTGTGTGTGTGTGTGTGTGTGTGTGTGGAAGGGGGTGTCTCTCTCCCTACCTGTTGCGCTGTGTTTCTCTCTCCCTCTACTGTCATTCCTTAGTTCTCTAACTCTGAATATAACTCATTTTGTGCTGTAGGCCTTTCTTACGCTTGCGATAGCGTGCTCACGAAATTAGTTGGTGAAGTGTGGAGGGTAACTGGCGTTCTAGCTGACTTTTCCAATTAAATTCGCCAGTCGCCACTTACGATGTCGTTGGAAATAGGCATGATATAGCCCCCGTCTCCCCACTGTTAATTTGTAAGTTGCATGTGTCATGAAAAACCAATGTCAGACGCATACGACATACGAGAAAGAAAAAATGCTGCTATCATAGAACAAAAAAGACGAATGTGTCATGTGCAGAGTGAGGGATGTAAAAGAACGAAAGTGGCTTTTCGCCTTATCTGGGAGCTTCAAAGACATTTAAATCAAAACATATTGACATATTCGGATTTTTTAAATTGTTAGTTTTAGTACACCCAGGCCATGTAACACACTGCAATGCGTCACGTAAAGTAACATGGTGCATGATGTCATCCAGCATGGAATTTGTCATGTCGTCTGACACCGTGTCATTAAAGTTTAGGATGCATGCAGTTCCCACCCTTCGTTATTTCCTATTATGGATGGATTCCCACTCTCCGATACCTCTTATTGTAGACCCCACCCTCTGGAAGTACATAAATTTATGTCTGTTCGTTCTTACACCCCCTACTGTATGAATAACAGGGAGAGAGTTTGAGGTCGACAGGGTCCCATCGGGGATCATTTCCCCTCGGGTAAAAAATCAACCACCTCACACAGAAGTCAAACAAAGTTTTCACGTTACCAAAAAAGCGAATACATTTCCAGAAATTTTATCCCAACCCCCAGAAATATTTTTAGCTATTACATGTATGCTCTTCAGCAATATATTACATATTGTTTATTATGCTTGGAGAGTCTTCTGGATTTTGGACACAGGATCAGTGATTTGAGCGTGTAAATTTCAAGATGCAGGTGTGGCAACATCTTGCAGATAAGAGTCCTCACTGTGCTGGGGAAGTAGGGTTAACTCGTGAAACAGCGCGAAATGTGAAGATTTTTTGATTTACGAAGGTTTGAAGTTAAATTGTGGCAACACTGCTGTGAAGACACTATGCAATGGAATCTACACTACAGGTCATTAAAATTGCTACACCAAGAAGAAATGCAGATGATAAACGGGTATTCATTGGACAAATAAATTATACTAGAACTGACATGTGAATACATTTTCACACAGTTTGGGTGCATAGATCCTGAGAAATCAGTAACCAGAACAACCACCTCTGACCGTAATAACGGCCTTCATAGGCCTGGTCATGGGTCAAACAGAGCTTGGATGGCGTGTACAGGTACAGCTGCCCATGCAGCTTCAAAACGATACCACAGTTCATCAAGAGTAGTGACTGGCGTATTGTGAGGAGCCAGTTGCTCGGCCACCATTGACCAGGTGTTTTCAATTGGTGAGAGATCTGGAGAATGTGCAGGCCAGGGCAGCAGTCGAACATTTTCTGTATCCAGAAAGGCCCGTACAGGACCTGCAACATGCGGTCCTGCATTATCCTGCTGAAATGTAGGTTTTCGCAGGGATCGAATGAAGGGTAGAGCCACGGGTCGTAACACATCTGAAATGTAACGTCCATTGTTCAAAATGCCGTCAATGCGAACAAGAGGTGAGTGAGACGTGTAACGAATGGCACCCCATACCATCACGCTGGGTGATACGCCAGTATGGCGATGTCGCCAAACACGGATGCGACCATCATGATGCTGTAAACAGAACCTGGATTCATCCGAAAAAATGACGTTTTGCCATTCGTGCACCCGGGTTCGTCGTTGATTACACCATCGCAGGCGCTCCTGTCTGTGATGCAGCGTCAAGGGTAATCGCAGCCATGATCTCCGAACTGATAGTCCATGCTGCTGCAAACGTCTTTTAACTGTTCGTGCAGATGGTTGTCGTCTTGCAAACGAACCCATCTGTTGACTTAGGGATCGAGACGTGGCTGCACGATCCGTTACAGCCATGCGGATAACATGCCTGTCATCTCGACTACCTAGTGATACGAGGCCGTTGGGATCCAGCACGGCGTTCCGCATTACCCTCCTGAACCCACCCGTTCCATATTCTGCTAACAGTTATTGAATCTCGACCAACGCGAGCAGCAATATCGCGATACGATAAACCGCAATCGCGATAGGCTACACTCCGACCTTTATCACAGTCGGAAACATGATGGTACGCATTAATCCTCCTTACACGAGGCATCACAACAACGTTTCAGCAGGCAACGCCGGTCAACTGCTGTTTGTGTATGAGAAATCGGTTGGAAACTTTCCTCATGTCAGCATGTTGTAGGGGTCGCCACCGGCGCCAACCTTGTGTGAATGCTCTGTAAAGCTAATCATTTGCATATCACATCTTCTTCCTGTCGGTTAAATTTCGCGTCTGTAGCACGTCATCTTCGTGGTGTAGCAATTTTAATGGCCAGTAGTGTACTAACGTCGCTGATATTAACGCGTTATTGACATACCTACCTTACCTCCTAGAAAATGGACTCGCCCGTCCCACGTCACCAGCGTGCGCACAGTCGAGGGGAACACAGTCAGTTATGAGCGAGCTGTCTAACGTAACGATGTCACTCTGTTTTCGAAACAGGAACAACGGAGTTGGACCAAGATAAATTGTGCCAGAGGTCGTGCAGCACGACAGTGTCATCAAGGTCTTCTAGAGGCATTGCCGTACAGAACAGTGGCACGTTGGGTAAAAGCCTTCAACGAAGATCGTCAGACTGTGGCAGACATGCATTGGGCAGGTCATCCTAGCGTCTTTTAAGAAGAAGTGCATACTGTTGCTGCGTTATTGGACAGTGGTCGAACCCATACGAGTCGTGAGCTCGCCCACGAAACCGGATTAGTGCATAGACTGTGCCTCGCATCCTAAAGGAACGCCTGGGCATGCGAAAAATTGCATCACGATGGGTTCCATATGACTTGATGGAAATGCAGAAATTGATGCGTTACGACGCTGCTCAGACGCACTTGGAGCGCTATGAGCGCGAAGGAGAGGCTTTCTAACGCAGTATCGTAACACTGGGTGAGACATGGGCAACATCGTACGTGCCAAAACTGAAACGCCAATCCATCGAATAGGGTCATTAAGTGTCGTTGCGAAAGTCGAAAGTGCATCAGAGCCACATTATGGTGAAAGTTATGGTAAATGGAAATGAGCGTTTGGTGGCATTGGCCGCGAGGCCCCTTGCGGGGCAATAGTTATGGTGATTCTCGTGTACGAATGTGATGGTGTTATCCCAACGCATTACGTTCCTCCATGGCAGACCGTCAGTGCACAGTATTACTGTTCGTTTTTGGAGCGTCATCTGCGTCCAGCTTTCGAAAGAAGCGGCGACACTTTCTGCGCAACCCACCCATCATTTGCACGACAATGCACGGGCGCGTACAGCGCAAGCTGTGGCTGCTCTGTTCGGTCGATGGGACTGGGAAGTACTGCACCTTCCAACATACTCCCCGGACTTAAGTCCTTGTGACTTTGATTTGATTCCGAAGATGAAGGAACCACTTCGTGGCATTCGCTTCAGAACTGTTCCAGAGATTCGACAGGCAGTAGACCGCTCCATTCGTACCATCAACAGAATAGGCTCTGCTACCGGTATACCACGCCTTCCACATCGCTGGCAGTGGGTTCTACACAACGCTCTGACTTCTTTGAAGGACAGTAACAGGTGCAAACATGTAACTCTTTTGTAACACTATTTAAGTCCCAACCCTCGTAAATGTTTTTGATGTTACCAGATAAGCCGAAAAGGTAGATCAATTCATTTACATCGCTAACTCTGCCCGGCACATATTCGCCGTTTTATTCGATGACAGGGGAATTTTTTCTTCTGATTCACAAATTTTACTCTACAATAATTTCCAGACCGCCATAGCTTGGCAACCGATGCAGATTTTGGTTGAATCGCAACACGACAAATCCGGTACAGATTTTTTTAGTGTTTTTCGAACCACGTCGCTTGAGTTGGGTATCGCTAGTCTGGCTCCTCTACGGTTACTGGCCTGTTATATTTGAACGTGTCCAGTATAGTCTTTTGTGCCCTCAGAGCAAACAAGCCTCATCACCACATCAAAGTCCTTGGACCACTGGAGGTTTTCTGTTTTCCATATTTTGTTATTATTTTTTGCAGGGCTGGGCATAATTCTGGTTTGGTACAAGCATTGTTTCTTCCGTCCGAAAAATTTTCGATGATTTTAAGCCACTGGTAGATAAAATCTTTAACGTATAAACAACGAAATAATACTTAAATGTAATAATAGTTTTTTTTAATTATATCAAAATGCAGCACTTGAAGTGCAAAGCCGAAATACACTTTAATGAGCGAACACGAGATTTTTAGCACTTAACACCCGTATGATGAAAGGTTTTTGAAAACTCTTTGTACGATTACAGTAAGAGTAAATTTTTCATTCTCATCTGTACCACTTGTAATCACCTCATGACGTTTGATTCGCATATCACCGGATTTTACGCGCATTTTATGTGCAATTTTAGACCACTATATCGTGGCAGCGGGTAGGGCTTTAATAAAGTAAGACGAGCATTAATTATGGTTCAAATGGCTCTAAGCACTATGGGACTTAACTTCAGAGGTCATCAGTCCCCTAGAACTTAGAACTACTTAGACCTAACTAACCTAAGGACATCACACACATCCATGCCCGAGGCAGGATTCGAACCGCTCGCCCACCCCGGCCGGCTAACATTAATTACATCTATTTCTCTACCTCCTTATAAGCTTTGTACCGATTCGCGCAAGTTTGAAACATAGAAAAGGGCGGGAACGAACATTCATAAAAACGTCTTTTCTGCATGTAAAACCCTAATGAAGCTAGATTTGTGAAAGCAAGTTTACAGGTACATCGTAAGAATCCAATTTTTATTTATCTTATTCACTTTCAACCGTTTCCTCGCTTTGAGTTCACGTAAGAACGAATTTTACGTGCTAAATTTAGCTCGACTTTAAACCATTGTATCTTGGCAACACATGAAGATCACCGAATAAAAAAAAATTGGTTTCAACTTAATATAATTATTTACATTCAAAAAACTTTTAACCATTTTCTACACGGTTAAAGGATAGAAAAGGCGCGCTTCAAAAACCTCGCATATAAATGTGTTTTTAGCATGTAAAACCGAAAAGTAGCAAGAATTATTCAGACGTTTAAAAGTTATCTTAGAGCAAGGTTTGATACACCGGCGGGCGCACTTTCAACCATCAGTCTCGCTCCTGTATGGAGTTACATAAGGGTGATAGAATTTGCACGTAAAATCCGAATGATGTATGTAGAAATTGTATCATTAACTGTGCATTAATTTCAGCACAATGAAAATCATATGCGAGAGAAATTCACGTGATTTGCCTGGGGACCACTCCAGTTCATCGGTCAAACCTTGCATGATTTACTGTAACTTAGATACAGTAAAACAGGTGTCGAATGGCTGTACAAACGGCCGCTGGCCAGGGATAAGGCAATAACGTTTTACACCGTATTCTTAGCTCAAATAGGAACCAAGCACGAGAGCCACCCAAACCGCAATACTGCAAGTGGCCTTTCCTTACATACACTGCCGGGAAGGAAAATTATTGCACCTGAGTAGTAAGATAGTGACAGCATGAGGACACTTCTGATGTCAAATTGATATGGTTCAAATGGTTCAAATGGCTCTGAGCACTATGGGACTCAACTGCTGTGGTCATAAGTCCCCTAGAACTACTTAAACCTAACTAACCTAAGGACATCACACACATCCATGCCCGAGGCAGGATTCGAACCTGCGACCGTAGCAGTCTCACGGTTCCGGACTGCGCGCCTAGAACCGCGAGACCACCGCGGCCGGCCAAATTGATATGCAAATTAATTAAATTGAACAATTAATTACTCCCCACAACCATGCCTACTCCCACCCCTAGGAACGCCCATCCTCAGCCCTGGGTGACATCATGTGTTTTACTCAACCTGCATGTGGGCCCCAGCACCCCCTCCCCACTTCTACTCCCCTCCCCCACTCCCCCTATTGGCCGGGATTTCGAAATTTGGTGGGAATTTCGAATTTCGAATTTTGAAGGGAATTTCTTTTCCAGGGCTGTTCTGACATTCCACCCCAACCCCCCCCCCTCCCAACCAGGAACTTTTGTGAAATTAAAAATGGCAGCACTCTTTCGAGGACTCGAACCCTGGACCTTGTGTCTATCGCAAACGTTGGAAATGTTTTATTGCTCTCATGAGGCTCAATAAAAATAAGTACAGTGCAGCATACATACCTATTCGTCCAACGATATACATTTCACGTACTACAGCTGTTGAAACGTTCGTAGTATTATAACACGACAAGACACTCGATTGTTAGCCGTAAACATTGTATGTATAATAATGATACATTCTGGAATTGGCATTGGCTATTGCACGACACACTCTCTGATCCATATTTCACTTTTTACTTTTTCTTAGACAGTCGCTAAAAATTCATACTTAAAGTCCCTTAGGCATCCCATTCTACGATCTGTATTACTTAGCGACTAGCCCGTGGTCGGAAACCTGGAACCCGGAGCTGAGTATGAGGCGCAGGTTGCCTACACAATGCGTTCCAGAGGCCACAAACATTTCATTTTCAATATTTCACTTAATTATTACCGGCCGCTGCGGCCGTGCGATTCTAGGCGCTTCAATCTGGAACCGCGTGACCGCTACGGTCGCAGGTTTGAATCCTTCCTCGGGCATGGATGTGTGTGATGTCAGGTTAGTTAGGTTTAAGTAGTTCTAAGTTCTAGGGGACTGATGACCACAGATGTTAAGTCCCATAGTGCTCAGTGCCATTTGAACCATTTTTGAACTTAATTATTACCCGAATTAAAAACAAAAAATTAATTAAAATGTTGTCGTAGCCTACACATTAAGAGATACTATCCTATGTTACAAATTTTAAGTCAATAACACTAATATTGTGGTTAGAAACTGTGTTTTCGTCTTGAGGTATCGTAACTAACATGCACGAAAATACCCAGACTTTTGGCCGCGCGGTTCTGGCGCTGCAGTCTGGAACCGCGAGACCGCTACGGTCGCAGGTTCGAATCCTGCCTCGGGCATGGATGTGTGTGATGTCCTTAGGTTAGTTAGGTTTAACTAGTTCTAAGTTCTAGGGGACTAATGACCTCGGCAGTTGAGTCCCATAGTGCTCAGAGCCATTTGAACCATACCCAGACTTTATTCATTCAGTACTTCAGAGTGAGAGCACGTTTTCAACAAACTTTACGTGTAAGTTTAAAGCTGCAAAAAACTTTTTCCCGCTGAAGACAAAATGTTTATCGATTACTACATTTTCGGTGTTCATGTAGCAAAACTTCAGCAACAGAGATCACGTGTTAATTTTTTATTTCTTTACTACTGGCTCTATTCGGAACACAGTTTGTAGTCGGTATCCACGAACACCTCTGAATGTAGCTGCAAAATTAAATCATTGTATGACATATATTGCAGGCGATACGACGTCACAGACGTTTATACAGTGTGTCTGAAACCCTTTGGGTCAAATTGCAACAGGTGGTACTGGGTCCACAAACGATTGCACTGAGACAGGGAACCAAAGGTCGAAAATGCATATTTATTGTGTTACGGACACACACAGCGTACACCGTATAACAACAATGCAGCATACAGTAATTGTTGAAAGTGACGGACACCTGCCTCAGTTTATTCATGGCAATACCGCATTAAGTTCTGCTGCACTCTCTCAACAATCCCGGGTGTCTGTTGTACCAGGAGACAGGCAGCTTGGGCTCTAGCAAGTATTTATTCGCTTCTGCGGGGGTTTCATACACTAACGTCTTGGCATAATCCCAGGGGAAATGATCCAGACGTTCGAAATCCGGCGATCGCGCTGGCATTGGGGCAAGACCACCCCTTGCGGTCCAACGATGATGATACGTATTGTTCAGGGGTTCCAAGACATTAACATTGAAGTGGGCTGGTGCACCATCGTGTTAAGACCTTATCCTTTCGCGGAGAACAAGGGGTACAATCTCCAAGAACTGTAGCTGCACTTCTCGTAGGAACACCAGGTAACGTGGAGCATTCAGGAAACATTGATCTAATATGCGAGCTTGGACAATGCCCTCCCTTACGTTGACAGAGAATCTTTGCTAATGGCCATGGATGTGGGTGAGGTGGAGAGTGTCCTCTCTTTCTCTAGACGGTTGTTGCAAACACCATCATGGGACAGTGAGGCCTCATCCGTGAACAACGAAAACGATACGAACTTCAGCACTACAGCACAACGATGGATAATTTATTAACAGAAGTGAATACAGAGGTGAAATTACGTTGGTCCCAATGCTTGCACACTGTTTGCATACGTTCTACATGACAGGGGTGTAATGCCTGTTCCATCACTAGTCTCTACACTGTATCCTTCAAGATGTGCGTTTCACGGGCAAGTGGATGGGTACTTATTCTTAAATGGTCGACCTCACGAGTCAACATTGTCTCGTCAAAGTCTGGTGTTCGGATATGTGTCTGGCGGGAACCTGGACCAGCTCTCTGTGGCGTGAACTCCGCATCTCTCATAAGTCAGTATCCACAGTGATAAATTTCTCCAATTTTTGATGACACCTGTTGGGAAAGCGTTCTCTGTGTCTTCATTGAGCAGTTAGCGTTCTTCGAATCGTATAGTGCCTGCTCCGTTCATCGCCACCGCCTAACTGTCACAGTATCGGGTCTGAAGATGGTCTAAAACAGACCAAAACCGGTATCCGCAAAACGTTTCTTGTAGTTGTGTGTGTTTACGTTCATTTTAAAGTTAAAAAACCGCTGTTCTCCAAGAGAAATGTTCTAAAAAATTACTACTTTGGTTCTATTTGATAACTACTAGCTAAAATTATTTCATTGCATGCTTTCTACAGCGACCAGAGATGCTAGGCTGATAGCTAATATTGGCCGATTATTGAACAATAGACAATCGCTACGCTGCACTACGAAGCGATTTAAAAGTTATCTTTTCTCAATACAGGTTCAGAATGAACCATTCAAGGTTAATTAAATTGATTTTCCACTAAACTAGTCTTGCACTGCAGTTTAAATGAAACTGAAACTCCTCATATTACTATGTTATGCAGAGGACAGATGATAATCACCATATAGCAAAAATACACAAGTAAAAGTGAGCTTTCGGCCAACAATGCCTTCATTGGAAATAGACAACATTAACTCACACACCTGTACCAGCACAACTCACACATGCATGACGACAATATCTGGCTGCTGAGACCAGATTGCAATCATCAGTGCATGATGGGAGCAGCAACTCTGCTACCCCTCTCTCTCCCCACTCCCCACCTTAGCCTCCTCCTTACCCTCACCACACTGTTGCGTCTCCCATCACGCGCTGCTGCTCACAGTCTGGCTTCTGCAGCCAGAGATTGCGGTCATGTGAGTGTCAGTTAGGTTTGTGTGAGTGTGTATGTTTATGTTGTCTATTTCTGGTGGACTTGTTGGCTGAAAGCTCACTTTCTGACAGTCTTTTTGCTGTGCCTGTCTGTGACTCGACGTCTCCGCTATGTGGTGAGTAGCAACTATTCTCTTCATAACGCTGTTACATTCAATCTGCGTTTGCCATTATTTGATTTTTCCTCATATTACGTGTTCATAACATCGGTAGGAAATTTTTCAGAAATTAAAGCTCGTCAGTCATTTCGATCTCATATATTTTCACAAATCAATATACATATTGCTCACAGCAGCAAGCACAGAACCAAAATGAACACTCACTGATCGAACCAAAATGAGCAAACACAATGATCTGAATGAAGTGAGAGCAAGACACTACTGGCTCTATTACTTATCGATTAATACAAGCAAACGAATTCTAATTTAGAGTACTCTTACTCTTTTACACTCTTAGGATTATCCTGTATTGCTTTTCTATAATTAAAACTTAAATATTTCAATTAAACTAACTAAATTTTATTTTTTTTATTAAAACAATGGCTTAAGGCGATCAAAGCGTGGCGCCAACTCTCGTGACAAGTAACGTTCCAACTTTGACTACTCATCGTGTATTGCACAAGGCCACACACCTCACCATGGATACACCACAATCAGTCTGACGCAATGGACAATTGTCACCAGGGATAGTGGTGTGCATACGGCAGAGGTTGCTCATGTGGTCGTGCAGATGACACATGTGCTTTGTGCTAAGTGGTGTACAACATGTCTGTTTGGTATTCAGTGTGAAACGGAACTTGTTGTACCGTTTCAATGTTTTATTAAATTGCTAGCACGCAGAAATTATTAGGAAGAGTTTCTTCTCTTGCAGGTAATACCTCAGCTGGTGACCAAAAGGAGAGAATGGACTAAACAGTGTTATTTATTGAATTTTTTCTGTTGTGTACTACGTTTCCCATTTTCCTTTCCTTTGTGCGGCCTGGACGGTATAAATGAGTGAGTGTGTGAACTAGCAGAAAGCTTTAGGCACAGATTGTAACACTGCATGAATGGTCGTTCTGGGGCATGGTAGTACCAACCCCCCAAGCGTGAACAAGTTTAGCAGAGACCAAGTTTGCAGGTCAGGGCAAAAATGACACTAGGCGCGCGTATTGGCTCTGTCAGGTTGGCGCGCCACCCCCACCACGTTTGTAAGCGGAACGGTTAGGCGAATTCGGTTAGAGGAGCACTTGTTCCTGGGTCGTGGTGCTGGACAGACATGGAGACGCAGCTCTCGTTTTGGTAATGTTAACATAGGTATTAGATTGTCTGAAATCTGCTCTGTAATGAAGTCCAGATGTTGAAATCAGGTGCGAAATTACCACTGAACCCCATAAGGAAATTGATTTTCTTAATTTACTCGAATTTCAGTAGACCTTGCGTTAGTGCCTTGTTCAGGCAGCGCACCATGTGCCTTAAGCTCACGGTCACGTTATTGCTCTTTGCTTAACGGAAATTCACTCAATCAATCTATTTTAATCCGCTCTTCGATTTACAGTAATATTTTAGGGATTTTTATTTATTTTCCGCATGTTCTCTTTGTGAACTTGCTTTCGCGCCACGTGGTCGGTAGGAGCAACCGCGGCATTGATAAATTGTAGTTTCGGTCTGAAAATATATTGTACTATAATCATACGATAGTGAGCGAGTGTAAAATAGGGAAGGAATAATCGTGTGCTTTTTCTGGGTTTCTGTTGGCTACTGAAACTTGGCCATGTGGGTTGAACAGCACTGAAGTGATGTTTCTTGTGCACCCCCATAACGATTTGATTTGTTGGCGATGTTGTGCGTTAAGTAAAATACTCGTGCCACTAGGAAAAGTATCGGATTTTAATGCCCACTGATTTGATAAAGATTTGCGAAATACTCTTCCACGATTACCTAGTTTTGCTTGTAGTGTCTTTGCTGAACTTGTTCTGATTAATCTGAATGTAATAACCGTGGGTTTAGGTATAATTGTGCGGTTGTATAAAATTACATTGAAGCCAGGTCTGCGCTCCTCTTGCCCTTTTCCATAATTACGTGGCGAAACTGAACCATGTTAACTAGAGACCGGTTTTGATGATGTACATTGCAAGAGAAACACGACTAGTTGTTGAAATACCATCGGCACTGAATAAATATCAATTAATCTCTACCCTCGACTGATTATTTACTTCGTCCATCATAAAGAATAGGTGGCAGTCAGCACCAAAGTCGAATTCTGGGTCAGGAAAGCAAATAAAAGCTATATACTGCCTATTAAGCCCTGTATAGGTGCCTTTTGTAGTGGTTAAAAAAATGCGTTATCCGTTGCGTTCAAATTTTTACCGCTTCGTTAAAACCTTCCGCTAGAAATTATTAATACCCAGCAATAACTCGCAGGGGCCAGTAATTTCGTGGACCACACGAATGTAAGAAACCATTTACTACAGACGGTAGCTAGCAGGAGCGGTAGGACATGTCAAAGCGTCGGTAATCTACCTACTTAGGTAGACTTTTACCACCACCAGTACTGGAACATCTACATCTACATCCATACTCCGCAAGCCACCTGACGGTGTGTGGCGGAGGGTACCTTGAGTACCTCTATCGGTTCTCCCTTCTATTCCAGTCTCGTATTGTTCGTGGAAAGAAGGATTGTCGGTATGCCTCCGTGTGGGCTCTAATCTCTCTGATTTTATCCTCATGGTCTCTTCGCGAGATATACGTAGGAGGGAGCAATATACTGCTTGACTCTTCGGTGAAGGTATGTTCTCGAAACTTTGACAAAAGCCCGTACCGAGCTACTGAGCGTCTCTCCTGCAGAGTCTTCCACTGGAGTTTATCTATCATCTCCGTAACGCTGTCGCGATTACTAAATGATCCTGCAACGAAGCGCGCTGCTCTCCGTTGAATCTTCTCTATCTCTTCTATCAACCCTATCTGGTACGGATCCCACACTGCTGAGCAGTATTCAAGCAGTGGGCGAACAAGCGTACTGTAACCTATTTCCTTTGTTTTCGGATTGCATTTCCTTAGGATTCTTCCAATGAATCTCAGTCTGGCATCTGCTTTACCGACGATCAACATTATATGATCATTCCATTTTAAATCGCACCTAATGCGTACTCCCAGATAATTTATGGTATTAACTGCTTCCAGTTGCTGACCTGCTATTTTGTAGCTAAATGATAAAGGATCTATCTTTCTGTGTATTCGCAGCACATTGCACTTGTCTACATTGAGATTCAATTGCCATTTCCTGCACCATGCGTCAATTCGCTGCAGATCCTCCTGCATTTCAGTACAATTTTCCATTGTTACAACCTCTCGATACACCACAGCATCATCTGCAAAAAGCCTGAGTGAACTTCCGATATCATCCACAAGGTCATTTATGTATATTGTGAATAGCAACGGTCCTATGACACTCCCCTGTGGCACACCTGAAGTCACTCTTACTTCGGAAGACTACTCTCCATTGAGAATGACATGCTGCGTCCTGTTATCTAGGAACTCCTCAATCCAATCACACAATTGGTCTGATAGTCCATATGCTCTTACTTTGTTCATTAAACGACTGTGGGGAACTGTATCGAACGCCTTGCGGAAGTCAAGAAACACGGCATCTACCTGGGAACCCGTGTCTATGGCCCTCTGAGTCTCGTGGACGAATGGCGCGAGCTGGGTTTCACATGACCGTCTTTTTCGAAACCCATGCTGATTCCTGGAAGGTTACGTTGCAAGTGGTGTGTCGTGTTTATGACATGAAGCCAGTTCCACTCTACTGCAGGCACCCAAGATCTTTGCGACAATATGGCAGAACTGCATTGAGGCTGGCTGTCGTCGCTTTGAACAACTACTGTGAGCTACATTGTAGTTATGTGATGTACACTGTACACGCCTATAACAAAATAAATTGCATTCCCGACCATTCGTTTGGTATCTCAATGTAATCGGTTCTAAACCTACTATCACCTGTTTCAATCGGACCCAAAAGATTTGAGACACTCTGTAGTACAGAGTTATACTGCAGTGGGGGCTGGTTGACTTGTGTTTTGTTGGTTTTGTTTTTAAGAACTATTTTCATAAAAACAATAATTCAGCACTAAACTAATCCTCTCCAGTGGGCAAATATAAAAAAAAAACCACATGTACAACAGTTAGGCATAGTGGCCACCTTCCCAAAAGTTTTAGATATTGTATAATGATTAGGCCCAAGAGCATCTTAAAATATTAAAATATATAACCACGTAGTGACGAAGCCCAACGCCACTTAACCAAATCTTTTAAAAATATAAAAAGAACAACAGTTTAAAATCTGAATCAGGTTAGATTCAAGGGATACTACTTTAACGTAGAGGTGAAGTCGTTGCTCTCTGCCAGTGTGTCACGGTGAGTTTGTAAGTGGGCTGCTTCCTTGTTGGCAGCGCTGTGTAGCGCTTAGTATTGGATCTCTGACTGCGCTTTCTTTGTAAGAGACTCTGTGGCTGGTTGGACTCGTTGTTGTAAGTTAGTCGCCAGCAGTGATGGAAGTACTGTTGGGCAGTTGGAGGTGAACAGCCAGCAGTGATGGATGTTAGAAGTGAGAAGTTAGCATTGATGGAGGGTAGAGGTCTGAAGTCATAGCGTCGGCTAACGATCTGTACATGTTCGACTTTGAGATTGAATATTATCCATGATTATACAGGATGAGTCACCTAACATTACCGCTGGATATATTTCGTAAACCACATCAAATACTGACGAATCGATTCCACAGACCGAACGTGAGGAGAGGGGCTAGTGTAATTGGTTAATACAAACAAACAAAAAAAGCACGGAAGTATGTTTTTTAACACAAACCTACGTTTTTTTAAATGGAACCCCGTTAGTTTTGTTAGCACATCTGATCATATAAACAAATACGTAATCAGTGCCGTTTGTTGCATTGTAAAATGTTAATTACATCCGGAGATATTGTAACCTAAAGTTGACGCTTCAGTACCACTCCTCCGCTGTTCGATCGTGTGTATCGGAGAGCACCGAATTACGTAGGGATCCAAAGGGAACGGTGATGGACCTTAGGTACAGAAGAGACTGGAACAGCACATTACGTCCACATGCTAACACCTTTTTATCGGTCTTTTTCACTGACGCACATGTACATTACCATGAGGGGTGAGGTACACGTACACACGTGGTTTCCGTTTTCAATTACGGAGTGAAACAGAGTGTGTCCCGACATGTCAGGCCAATAGATGTTCAATGTGGTGGCCATCATTTGCTGCACACAACTGCAATCTCTGGCGTAATGAATGTCGTACACGCTGCAGTACATCTGGTGTAATGTCGCCGCAGGCTGCCACAATACGTTGTTTCATATCCTCTGGGGTTGTAGGCACATCACGGTACACATTCTCCTTTAACGTACCCCACAGAAAGATGTCCAGAGGTGTAAGATCAGGAGAACGGGCTGGCCAATTTATGCGTCCTCCACGTCCTATGAAACGCACGTCGAACATCCTGTCAAGGGTCAGCCTAGTGTTAATTGGGGAATGTGCAGGTGCACCATCATGCTGATACCACATACGTCGACGCGTTTCCAGTGGGACATTTTCGAGCAACGTTGGCAGATCATTCTGTAGAAAAGATCGAACAGCGGAGGAGTGGTACTCAAGCGTCAACTTTAAATTACAATATCTCCGGATATAATTAACATTTTACAATGCAACAAACGGCACTGATTACGTATTTGTTTATATGTTCAGATGTGCGAACAAAACTAACGTGGTTCCATTTAAAGAAACGTAGGTTTGTGTTAAAAAACATAGTTCCGTGCATTTTTGTATGGTTTGTATTAAACAATTACACTAGCCCCTCTCCTCACGTTCGGTCTGTGGAATTGGTTCGTCAGTATTTGATGTAGTTTACGAAATATATCCAGCGGTAACGTTAGGTGACTCACCCTGTATACCTTTGTACTAAATGTCAATGACGATTTATATTTGTGTCTGAACTGGTTGTCACATTATTAAGGTAAAAAATACATTATTTGGCTTGAAACAAAATCTTTCCTTTGCTAAATACATGACTATTAGTAGTTAGTGGCATTAGCAGATAGAATCTTTTATGTAGCTGGCAGTATTGACGCTCGCTGTACTGCAGTAGTTCGCATAATAAAGGTTTTTGTGAGCTAAGTGCTTAATGAAATGTATAGGTTATTGCTAGGATTTCTTTTTACTCAGGGCTATTTATTTAATTAATTACCGTAAGTCAGGTTATCCTTTTTTTTTTTTTTTTTTTTTTTTTTTTTTTTTTTTTTTTTTTTTTTTTTTTTGAGCGTTCAGATCGCGTTGTGCTAGGATATTGTGGGTCTCAGTCATTCAGCAATTTTAGTACAGACACACTCATTTAATTATTTAATTAAAGAAGTTTCAAGTCACCTATTCAGTGATGAGAATGAATTGTTTTCTTATCTAAATTGAAATTGGAAGGGGGAGAAAGGAAAGAGAAGGAACTATTGATACAATCAGCATCGGGACTTTGTGCGTCGATGAGTGAAAATGTGTACTAGACTGGGGTCGAACCCAGGATCTCCTGTTTACAAATCAGTTGCGTTAACACATTATTCAGCGCAATTGCGTGGACACTGTTGCCGCCCCTTCCGGCCGACCAAAATTCCCACCTTGCGCCACCTACCTGTATTCCCAGTCGACGTCCTCCAGGCTCGCTACTTCGACATTCCCACAAAAATCACTCATTCACATAACTGATTCGCCTCGATGGGCAATGATTCCACTATTGCATCTCGGATAGCCAGAATAGTAATTCGTAGACTAGGAAGCGGGGGACACACCAGGGTAGTCGGACACAATACAGAAGACAGTGCTGTAACTGATTTAAAAAAAAAGTTTTGTTATCTTTTGAGAAGCAGTCATGTAGAACATAACAAGCATTTCCAATCTCTGATTAAAATCTTGTCGACTTAACAGTAAACTACCTTTCTAGCTGCCCTGGTTCTCGTAGACCTAGCTAATTATTACGTCGGCAGCCGCTGTTCCGTGGACCTGAGCTGTGGAACTGAGGAGATGATGTCTGCTGGCGAACTAGCCCCGAGAGCTGTCGTCGGCATCCCTTATGCCAGCGGAGGAGAGGGGTCTGGTACCATATAGACGTCCCGGCGGGGGGGAGGTGCGGCGCCTGATTTGCGTATACAGCCACGCTGGCGCCACCCCTCGGGTCCGCAGATACTGACATTCGCACTGACAGTTTTGAGGGCCAGCCCCTGAGTGGTGTCTTACTACGACACCACGTCCACCACCTTCAATGTAGATAGGCAGTTACGTTCGAACTCCTGTTGGAACCTCAAACTAGCGAGCTTGGCGAGATGGAGGACAAGGCGGATACTGCGCATAGGTCGCGCTAGGTGAGAGTTTGGGGCTGCTGGGAGGCGTGCCGAGGTGGTCAGCGCTATTGCGATAATCGTTTCAGTTGGGCTTGCGCAGTGATTAACGCAACTGCTTCGTAAGCATGGCATCCAGGGTTCTAATCCAGGTACGGCACAGATTTTTACTTGTAGCCGCTGACTCCGCATAACTCCCGATGCTACTGACATCAATAGTTCCTTCGTCTCCCTTTCCTTTCTCCCCTCTCCACCTTCGGTTTCCATAATATGTATCACAGCTGCGACACCTATGAAAGAACAGACACCACGGTACTGTCTGCTAACGCCACGATGCTGCACAGTGCGCGGCCATCGCACGCCCTTTATTGTTGAAGCGGCGCTCGGTGTGACCGCGACTGACAGCCGCGGAACGCTACCAAGTCCATCATGTACTAGCTTCTGTTTAAAACGGCGCACAGTAAAAATTCATTGTCAGGCATGACGTTTTAGTTAACTACTTATTTACTACCATCTCTGTTCGCAATGCACTTTGCACACAGTATCTACATACGTCACTGTACGTACCTAGAGAACTACATCGTTGTAGGAAACGCAGTTCGGGAGATGTGAGATCATAAGCGTTGATATGCGAGAAAAACTGTCTTGTCCTTTAAATAAAGTGCAAATTACCCAGATTATATTCATCCATTATTTCATAATGACAGCAGTTAATGACTTCCAATAGACACTGAGCATTTTTCAAACCTTTTAAAACTTTTTTTCTCGCTTATGTGCTTAACGTCAAATATTTAACAAATTAACTCGTTCGTGAAGTTCTCAGCCGTTTGAAGCGGTTTTGTGCATGGCAGCTCGATTCTTTAAGGAATCTCGTGTTTACTGATTGTTTTCTACGTACCTGAAATATATTATTTATACACTTTTTAACCAATCGTTTGTGATTCAGCGATTATAACAGTATTTAGAGACATATTCTAAAAGTTGGGTCACCGCCATTCGATTCATACAGCCAGAATCATGTGCTCCACTCTAGTTCCTTCTCTGATCGAGGCATCTGATTTCCTGTCTGAGTTAGTCCTCTTAAACTTGAATCTCTTCATTACCTTTTCAATCACTCTTCATTTTTGACATCGGAAATCCTTATCTCACTGCTGCAACTCACAACTTGTAATACACCCTAAATGTAATCTTTCGGTTCCAGAGACACTGGAACGTAATTGTTCACTACCCAATTTAGTTTATAGTTTGGGCTATCTCAGGTCCTCTGTCTACTCTCCTGTGGTGCATACGTTCGATGGGTTCAATTGAAAAAAAAAAAGAGTTGCACAATATATTTTTTCAGTCTTATTATAACAGATGTCTATGTACTCTGGACGCAAACACTACAATCCCAGTACCGCATATCTGTATTACTAAGTAGCTAAAACGGAAACGCGGTCAACCTGTCCAAGTTGCACGTTGCCTAACGGCATCCAGGGACCACGAGAACTTGATTCTTGGTATTTCAGTTGATTACTGTCCGAATTAAAAATTTTGAAATGCTGTCATAACCTACTCATTAAGTGTTATGATCCTAAGTTTCACACACTAACCAAGTATTAAGGATAGAAACTCTGCACACGTCTTGAGATAACGTGGCACACAGATTATCCAGAATACACGCGTCCAGTATTTTGGAAGGAAAGCAGTTAGCAACTTTAAAAAAACACACATAATATCAGACCATCTCGAAACTTCTTCTTCTTGACAACCATCGCAAAAAAATTCATGCAGCTCACCTGGAGCATCCGGCATGACATTTTAATTACTATTAACTCTATTCACAACACATTTTTCAGAAGCGGAACGTACCTGCAAAATAAGTCAAAAATGATCTATGATGTAGCTACACTGTTTATTTCAGTACAAATACAACACGTACGCTAACATCGTTTTTCAATACTGTCTCACTGCTTTTCGACACACTTGGTCCATCGTTGCAAAAGCTTTCTGATGTTCTCAGAAAAGAACGTTTTCAGCTGAGTAGCGAGCCTCGCATGCACGGAGTTCTTCGCTTCCTGGACCGAGATGAATCGACGGCCCCTTAATGCTTCTTTGAGTGGACCAAACAAGTGGTTGTTGGCAGGGGCAATATCAGGACTATATGGAGGATTAGGCATTACTTCAAACTTGAGTTTTCAGAGTGTTTTAGCAGCGTGGGCAGCAGTATGTGGACGGACATTGTCGTGCAACAAGACAAAACCTCGGCGTTTACGTCCAGTTATGCTTTAGCCTGTCAGTAAGAATCTGTCACTTTCAAGACGTCCTATCCCCTATGATATATGTAAAACGATGATATACAAGGGTAAGTCAAAAACTATTCGCAGTCTTGTCATGACTCTTCTCACACTGTTCATATTAATCCCTTTCCTCGTTTATTTTATTGTTATGCAGTTGTGGCCATGCTACGAAAGTTTGGTCCTAATTCCTCTATTTGTGCTGCTACATTAGAAGTTTGTACCAACGAGGTCTGAAGGTGTATCGGCTCACAAGACTGTTGGCACAATATGGGAACAGTGCCTTTTCGCAACGGAGTGTTTACGAAAAGATTGCAAAATTCAAAACTGGTCGCATATTCGTTACGCATGAGGAAGGAGCCGGAGGACCATCCACGGCCACAAAAGATGACATTACTGAGCGTGTACGTGACATGGTCCTGGCGCACAGAAAAGTGGCTACTCGTGAAGCGGTATACCGTATGCAAATTAATCATGGTTCTGCCTACGAAATAATCTATAACAGACTTGGATTTCATAAGGTATCTACAAGAAGGCCCTGAAACAACTAATACTGTTGCATAAATAAATGATCTTGAACATGTAAAAAAAAATTGGATCGCTATGGTAATGAATATGACGGCTTTCTAGACAGAATCATCACTGGTGACGAAACATGGATCCACCATTACGAGCCGGAGAAGTGAACGGCACAGTGCGCGGTGGAAACATCCTCGGTCGCCCAGCAGGAAAATGTGCAAAATGCAACCATCCGCACGATAACTGATGTTACCGCTTTTGGGGCGCACAAGGCCCAGTACTGGAACATTATCAGGACAGTAGTGCAATAGTAAACAGGACAACTGGGTTACCTCCACTAACCTAACATCCCCCTTCCCCTTCACCTCCACTCCTCCCCACAAACCACAACACACCTATTATGTCACTCGTAACCTAACTCGTAGATGTGTGTGTGTACACCTTGCCATCCAAGAACCAACAGACTTAGTTCACTCTATATTTACCATAGAGCATTGCTGGACTCCCCACTAATCCCCTACTATCCTTCACCTTCCCCTCACTCATCCCCCACCACCACTCTACTCCTGAAAATAGCGGGAAACGGTCCGTCTGTCCTGAGCTGCACGAGAAGGAGGAAGTAAGCTATTTCTTTATTTATTTTGGTGGGAAAAGTGTCCTTGATGCTGTTATGCTGCTCGTAGATCGTCCAAGCCTCTTTGACATACTCCGTCCCCACTTTCTGCCACTCTCACCCGCCCCCTTTTTCCGATCGCGCATGTGTATTTCCGCCTCTAAGTTTGAAGACGGGCTGCCCTGGACCACAATACCACCACTCGGAACTGTCCTAAGCCACCCCTCACTTTCCGCCCTCCCTCTGCCCCCAACTACCACTTTTCACATTTCAGCTGCTTGTTTGGAGGCAATGTGAGAGATAACAGAGTTTCGGAGTCCTGCAGCTATTGTGTCGTTCATATCTTTTCCGAAACGTTGAGTGGGCGTAGTTTATGTTTGTGAATGGGGTAGGGGATCTTAAAGCACTCTTTTTTCATCGCTTTTCCAAGCATAGTTTTACAATGTGTAACATACAGTGGTGTCTAACCACAGACTTGAAAATCAGAACAATTACGCATCTAAAAGTACATGACATATTTCGAATCCCACAACAGATTGTGAAAAACAGCACAGCCTCGCAGCAGTTCGGCCATCTAAAGGATTCTCCATGAATTAGAAGTACTGTCCCATAGTCTAGAAAAAAAGGCTACAATTTTCGACGTATTTTCGATGTCCTACAACTCTTTGTCTGTGGATGCTCTAAAGCCACAATGGCAGTTGTGTGTGTAGGGAAGGGGAGTACATCACCTTTCCGAACAAGGGGAGGCTGGTCTACCTTTACTTATCTCTGAACACCCGAACAAAGATTATGTGGATCTGTGACATCACGGAACTATCCGTAGATGCCTTTTTGTGCCCCTGTCTTGTACTAAACAAACTGTAGAGACTCCTATACCCCTCACAGAGGACGTTTTGTGATTCTCTGACGTCATGGCACATCCTGTAAACGGAGCATCTTGATTGGTTCTAACTGACTGTGTCCACAAAAATGCTGCAGCTGGTGTGGGAGCATTGCCACCGCTGTCTACAGACGGACAAATTACGAGAATTTCAGCGGAAAACCATTTTTGTGTGGATCGAAGAAAAAAAAAAGTACAGCACACATATTGCACTGTCAGTTAAACCCTGAAAAAGTGGTCTACAGTTATTGAAATACGGAAGCTGTTGCCAAAGACACTTAGTCAGTCACACTGCTCGGACACGTTGAGGAAAGTGTGCATTTTTCAGCGTGAAACCGATCTCCAACCAGATTATCTCACCACAAAAGACTGTATGATCAAGCAATGTCGCTACGTCACTGTAGTAAACACAATTCGTATCCTGCACCATACAAAATCATCACTTCTGCACCCTGCATATAGCTGTAGACCACCAGACACTCTTACATATTCCGCGAAGACACGCAATCCCCAAAACATAAGCACATGCACCGTATACAGTCGCAGCAGTGAGTGTCCGTGGTTCAGAGAATTTGTTCTAGAAAAACATTAACACGAAATAACACACGTTTAGCGCGTAATACTAAATCTGGCGAATGGAGATACGCACAGGAGGTCATATTTCAGTGCTAAAAGTTCCCAGTAGGTGTAGGTATGAGGGAGGAATAGAGCTATCAGTAGCTAGAAGCATCAGAGACTAGCTTTGACTTGCATAATGCTTTTCCTGCATGAGTTTGATTTTACCTAGGCGAGGACTACTTTCAGATAGCGGCAGCAAATCCGAAACGTTTGAAAACACACCGCTGTTGGCCGATAATCTGGAACCTATCACTGACATTGGTATTCGTTAAAAAAAATACTAGTGCAACTAACAGTTTCCTCTAATTTCCAGTTTTCGTGTAAAATTAATCGCAGACGAGATCAGTTTCTAGTTACTCAATGGACTGCAGCATTTCTCAGGTAATGATGTCGTTAAAGTTTCGCCTCTGTAAGGATATAATTTCCTCTCTTTATCTTCTGGAGTATACTGTGCAGGTGACCGGTAGAATACTGCTATGCGGTTCACATCGAGAACAGTCGCGTAAATGCTATGATATTCCGGAAACTATGTGAAGATACATGCAGTTCAGGAAATTTCCGTATGCTGCTCTATGATTTCTGCATAAAATGTAACAAATATCATCGTGTCTTTTAAAATCGGATATTGTAGCTGATATCGGATTCGAGATTGGTAGTTTAATTCACGAATGACGAAACATTTCTCATCGACAGAGCTCAGAAGTAAGTATTCTTGTAATCCCAGAGTCTGGAGACGGTCACAACCCGTTTCAGAAACCACGGCAGCAAGCAGACTCGGCCAAAAGAGTACCGCTAGCGGACACCTTTGTGTCTGAGGAACTAAACCAGTCTTGTACACCAGTCTGGAGAGTGGCCGCTGTCTGCGGAGGCGACCCAATCACGCATTAGGCCAGTGCATACTTGGGCAGTTACCTCGTGACCATTGGCCACGGTGGATGACCGACTGACCTCGCGGGCGTATCTAGCTAGTGGGACCTATTCCTGAGTAGTGCTCGAGTATTTGGATCCGCGACAGGTCGGACTGAAGGAGGACATCGAAATAGTTCAGAGGCGAACTTCTAGATTTGTCACCGGTAGGTTCAAGCAACACTCTAGCATTACGGAGATGCATTGTGAACTCAAATGGGAAACCCTGGAGCTAAGATTACGTTCTTATCGGTAAAGCTTATTGAGAAAATTTAGAGAACCGTCATCTGAAGGTCGCGCTCAGGCAGGTACTAGTGAACTTGGACTGCTAGTCAAAAACGACTAGTTTCCACCATACCCGTTACCAGTGGCTATTTTGTATCTGATAATTCTATGACATGTTCGAACTGTGTTTGGTGGCGTAAATCGAAGGTCACACTCATGTTGTTTAAGGCAGTGTATAAATTAAAGAAGTGGTTACTTAAAATATAATGTAAAAGAAAAATAAGGAGGAAAAAAAAAAAAGAAATACCTCTGTCAAACAACACGGTGAAATCTCGAATTGAACTAACGTCAAAGGATATCGATGCGCAACTTCTTTCAAGAGTTAAAGAGTTACCATGCTTCGCTTTACAGTGCGATGTATCAACTGGTATTTCTAATTATCATCAATAAGTCGCGTATGTCCGCTTTTAGACAACGACAACATAATCGAAGAATAGGCGGAAAGTGGAAACGACATCATAATATATGGACATCGTAGAAATAGTAACAGTGTATTTTCAGAAACATAATATTATGCACTGTTCCGGAAACAGATATGTAGAAGGCGTTGCAGATATATTTATTTTTGAAAATAAATTTCATGCCATTCTTTCAAACTTCAATTATGTACGGATAAATTTGCCGAAGACAATTGTTCTGCGTTCACGGCCTTAAAAGAACTCGTTCATTTGATATATATATATATATATATATATATATATATATATATCCGAAGACATTTGTTCTGCGTTCACGGCCTTAAAAGAACTCGTTCATTTGATATATATATATATATATATATATATATATATATATATATATATATATATATATATATATAGGGCTATTACAAATGATTGAAGCGATTTCATAAATTCACCGTAGCTCCATTCATTGACATATGGTCACGACACACTACAGATACGTAGAAAAACTCATAAAGTTTTGTTCGGCTGAAGCCGCACTTCAGGTTTCTGCCGCCAGAGCGCTCGAGAGCGTAGTGAGACAAAATGGCGACAGGAGCCGAGAAAGCGTATGTCGTGCTTGAAATGCACTCACATCAGTCAGTCATAACAGTGCAACGACACTTCAGGACGAAGTTCAACAACGATCCACCAACTGCTAACTTCATTCGGCGATGGTACGCGCAGTTTAAAGCCTCTGGATGCCTCTGTAAGGGGAAATCAATGGGTCGGCCTGCAGTGAGCGCCGAGTGTGCGAGGAACTTGATTATCGGCTTGCTGTCTGCCGAATCACTAAAGGGGCACATATAGAACATTTGTGAATGCCTAAAAAAACTTTTTGAGTTTTTGTATGTGTGTGCAAAGCATTGTGAAAATACACTCCTGGAAATTGAAATAAGAACACCGTGAATTCATTGTCCCAGGAAGGGGAAACTTTATTGACACATTCCTGGGGTCAGATACATCACATGATCACACTGACAGAACCACAGGCACATAGACACAGGCAACAGAGCATGCACAATGTCGGCACTAGTACAGTGTATATCCACCTTTCGCAGCAATGCAGGCTGCTATTCTCCCATGGAGACGATCGTAGAGATGCTGGATGTAGTCCTGTGGAACGGCTTGCCATGCCATTTCCACCTGGCGCCTCAGTTGGACCAGCGTTCGTGCTGGACGTGCAGACCGCGTGAGACGACGCTTCATCCAGTCCCAAACATGCTCAATGGGGGACAGATCCGGAGATCTTGCTGGCCAGGGTAGTTGACTTACACCTTCTAGAGCACGTTGGGTGGCACGGGATACATGCGGACGTGCATTGTCCTGTTGGAACAGCAAGTTCCCTTGCCGGTCTAGGAATGGTAGAACAATGGGTTCGATGACGGTTTGGATGTACCGTGCACTATTCAGT
This sequence comes from Schistocerca nitens, assembly GCF_023898315.1. NCBI lineage: Eukaryota > Metazoa > Arthropoda > Insecta > Orthoptera > Acrididae > Schistocerca > Schistocerca nitens. The sequence goes on along the minus strand of NC_064615.1, from coordinate 1,044,507,533 downwards.
GTCCCCTCGACGATCACCAGTGGTGTACGGCCAGTGTAGGAGATCGCTCCCCACACCATGATGCCGGGTGTTGGCCCTGTGTGCCTCGGTCGTATGCAGTCCTGATTGTGGCGCTCACCTGCACGGCGCCAAACACGCATACGACCATCATTGGCACCAAGGCAGAAGCGACTCTCATCGCTGAAGACGACACGTCTCCATTCGTCCCTCCATTCACGCCTGTCGCGACACCACTGGAGGCGGGCTGCACGATGTTGGGGCGTGAGCGGAAGACGGCCTAACGGTGTGCGGGACCGTAGCCCAGCTTCATGGAGACGGTTGCGAATGGTCCTCGCCGATACCCCAGGAGCAACAGTGTCCCTAATTTGCTGGGAAGTGGCGGTGCGGTCCCCTACGGCACTGCGTAGGATCCTACGGTCTTGGCGTGCATCCGTGCGTCGCTGCGGTCCGGTCCCAGGTCGACGGGCACGTGCACCTTCCGCCGACCACTGGCGACAACATCGATGTACTGTGGAGACCTCACGCCCCACGTGTTGAGCAATTCGGCAGTACGTCCACCCGGCCTCCCGCATGCCCACTATACGCCCTCGCTCAAAGTCCGTCAACTGCACATACGGTTCACGTCCACGCTGTCGCGGCATGCTACCAGTGTTAAGGACTGCGATGGATCTCCGTATGCCACGGCAAACTGGCTGACACTGACGGCGGCGGTGCACAAATGCTGCGCAGCTAGCGCCATTCGACGGCCAACACCGCGGTTCCTGGTGTGTCCGCTGTGCCGTGCGTGTGATCATTGCTTGTACAGCCCTCTCGCAGTGTCCGGAGCAAGTATGGTGGGTCTGACACACCGGTGTCAATGTGTTCTTTTTTCCATTTCCAGGAGTGTACAACCCGGAACGCTCACTGTAAAAATACAGGAAAACGTCATGAGTCACCTGAAATTGTTGGCTGATGAATTTAGTCGTTACTTTCCAGAGCATAACAAACCTTAAGTTGACTGGAAAGAGATTCGTAGGCGTGTTAGCACTAATGCTGGAGCAGTTGCAGAGAAATCCAAGAAGACCTCATTAATTCGGGAATGCTAGAAACTGTGAGGACGTGTTTGAATCTTATTTTGTTGCGTAGTTTTAGTCTAAAAAAAATTCGTACACAACAATTCGAGACACCGCTTTGCTCTGTCTTTTACTATTCTTCACAACTTATTTATGCGAACAAGGGTTTTAGGCTTTCGAGATAATTAAAAATTAGTCTAGGAATCGAATGAAAGTAAGTGGTGATAGGCGCACAGCTTCGAGCAATAAATAGTAGCCCCAGGATTACCGTAAATGTTCAGAAGGCGCGCGCGCGCGCACACACACACAAGCTCAAAAATCACATTGATGCAAACCGAATTTAATTTCCTACTAAAAAAATGTTGTGTTGTCTGTTGTAATAGTACCGCTAATGCATGCTACTTTTGAGTTTAACGAATATGTTAAAAGTTTTGCTTAAAATTTATTTCTAACTCAGTTCATTTTTTTTAACCTTGTGGCAAAAACACATAAGTCAAAGTGGTCCCTGGCCAAGAATAGTTGTGGACACGTTACCTTAGACTGTGACTCTTTATCCAAGAGCGTTAATGACTTTTTTTCCAGTTCACCAGCATGCTAGTTAGAATTATTTGTGAACTGCTTTTCTGTAGTTTATCTCCTGACTGGAATGGCAGTGTACGGTACTGTATTGCTGCATCTTTTGTTTCCGCGTGAAACGTAAACAAAGTCCAGGGAGAAACGTAAATGTGACAGCGAAAGAATGATCGAAGATATGAGGGTTGTCGCTTATGCCCTACTATAAGTGTCCTGTGGTCAACGTTAAGACGTTTACTGGACCACTGGGAACATATGGATGAAACTGGAAACGAAATAAAATGCTAGAAAAATGTTTCATCGTATTAGCCATCAAACACCAACTAAAAGAATGAAATGTATATTGGAAATAAAGAAATTGTATACCTATAAGATTTCAGAGTAATATGACTCTTGTATCGTAGTGTCTGTCTAACGCCGGTTGTGCGAACATTATAAGTTTTTTGGTACCCCTCCGTCGGGATTTCAATAATTTACTTTTAATTACTCTAACCGCACCAAACTTGAATTTCACATAGTAAGACGTGTATATTTTTATTGTCTATTGTCAAACCACAATTTATGAAAGATGTTTATATTTTATTAAAATGATTAAGTGGGAAGCATTAATATTTGTCATTTTGGAAATAATTGTGGTAGCAGGGAATGTCTGTACCAAAGTATTGTTGGCGGGAGAGACCGCACATTGATTTAATTTTAAAAAGGGCGGGAGAGACCGCGTATGGATACATTTAAGAAAAGAGTGGGAAAGACCGCTCATTGATAATTTTGTAATGGTAGCAGCGATTGTCTGCACCAGAAAGCATTGTTGGCGGGAGAGACCGCACTTTAGCGTTCGTAGGAAGTCAGTACTAAGTGAGATGTGAAGCGAGTCGCTAGCAGGTCTGAAGCGAGAAGTTGAGAGGAGCGGTGTGCCTGCCAGCCACCAGCTATGATTTACAAGAGATTACAAACGGATGTACAGAGACATCAGCTAGCTATTATCATAAAACTAATATTATTGAATTTGTTTTTTGAGAAACTCAAGACTACTGAAGGTATGTTTGCGCAATGCTAGTTGTAAGATTATTGTAAAAAGTAAGTTCCATTTGAACTTTGTAAAATCATTTCATTACCAACAGTAAAGATTTGAAGAATAGTTTTCAGAATATAATTAATTTTTGCCACCAATATTGCATTACTGTTTATAATCCAGCCCAAAAACCACCAACATAAAACTTTGCACAATTTTATTGTTGTCAAGAAAAAGTGTAACTATGAATTACGTAACTTCAGTCAAATTAATTAAAGAATAAGGTCAGCTTTGCTGTTAAAGAATAACGTCAGCTTTGGTAATAAATACAGCCACTTATTATGACAGCCCACTAGCAGCTAATAGAGTATAGTAAAACATAGTAAGTATATTCATGTCGCATTTAGATGTAGCAGTCAGATGCCGATACAGTAACAGTAAAAAAGGTAAGGAAAAGTTTTGGTTTATTGCAGGTAACGACTGAGGGCCACGACGACACATTCTATGTTTCGTCGAAATAATCAGCAAATCACTTTTAATAGGCAGTATTTAAATTTGTATCCGAAGATTGCACTTATTATTATTGAGAAAGAGAATTAATTTGAAAGGGAAGATTTCATTTGTTATTGTTAATTAAGCAAGAGATAGAAACCCTAAGGGAAGGTTTCATAGGTTATTGTAAAAGGGAAGGTTGCGTAACAAAAGAGATATAGAGGAGACGGGAAGGTTTCAACTTCTAATAGCTTTAGGGACTTCCCACAACGTGTTTATATAAGCATACTATGTAAGCATCAGTATTAACGTTCCGAAACTGTACGTCCAGTAAGCGCCATGGACATGCAGGTATTACATAAAAATACAAGTATTTACATTTTGTATATTTTGATTTCCTGGAGTTTGTGAAACTTAGTTTCGTTGAAATTTATGACTGAACTTTACATTCAAGATTATGTGCTTTATTGTTTGCCTTCTGCTGTGTACTAGGTTTTAATCCTGTTCCTACTGTTTTCTTTCCTGACGTGATTATATTTCTGTGTCCAGAAAAAGACGTAATTTTTTGGAGTTGTGCTAAACTTTGCTACATCAACCGACATTGACAAATTAACCTGAATATCCAACAGCGCCATTAATTGCATCTTCTTCTGCACTCTATGGATTAGGCACTGTTGCCTGTTCGGGCTTCAAAACATATCTGGCCATCGTTTCCTTGGTGTTCCCGGATATGTTCTTCCCTTAGGCCTTATAACACTTAACTCTTTTACAGTATTATCAGTACTGTCACAGGAAAAAAACAACCTTTAAAATTAAAACCTTCTTTCACACAGGGAAAAGTATCTAGTCATGTGTAGCCTATTCTAAACACGGCCTCCTCTTGGAACGTTCGAATCAGTACCTTCTCTAAGAATTCCTATAGAAGTTGCTCCAAGAAGATTCTAAATATTACATTCCCTAAATTAACATTGCCCCTTTTGCAGGAAATTAAAAAAAAACTGTCTGAGCGTGTAGTGTATGTCTAATACATACAAATATCGCACTATTATTTCGTATCCTGAAAGGATTCCAGTATAGCGCAATTCTGCAAACAGTCAGGGATATAACCTTGCGGTTCCAGGCCCTTTATATGGCCAAGACTATTAATGAAAAGTCTCCATACTAATCAAGCACGAAGTTACATTCATTGAGTTACTCTAAAATTTGATTTATTGATTTATATATACCCTTCTGTACTTAGGAAAGCAGAAACAGTTTCCCTTATTCAGCACAACAGATAATTTTCATTCTAACTTTTTTACCAGAAGAATTACATTATATTAACACTTTTTCTGTTTTTTGTGTACGAAAGATTTTTCGAATGTAGGCAAAGCAAAATCAGCCATGGTGGGTCTGCACATCTGCGATTTGAAGAACCAGTTGCTATTATTCTTAGTTAAGCAAAAGTACTATGTAAGCATGAAACAAACAATTAACACCTAATCTGAATTTTCATTCTTTATTTATGGACCATCACAGTAACTAAGCAAATGGTGGTCCTTAGACTGTACTTTGTCTGATAATGGTAAAAACTTTCAACTCTTGTGAAATCTTTATAAAACACTATTCGAAAAATAGGAAAAATATCCTTTGCTTACAGCACTAGATTTAAGCAGTTAAATCATCTATACAAAAGTACAGTATCTTTTACTGTAACTAGTTTTCACCAAGCAGATTTTTTTCCTTTCATTTCATAACTAACACGTGAAGTTCAGCAAAATTGTAACTTACAGAAAACTTTAAATTTAATGCTCCAGAAAGCAACATTTTCTGATTATACAAAAAACTTTGAAAATATTTTACTATCATTTATTTGTTATTCATTGGTATGTGTTTGTTGAAGTACAGAAAAACAAGCAAAGCCCAAATCCTCAATAATGGACTGCCACAAGGCTCTGTGTTAGCTCCTTTACTGTTTAATTTGTACATCTCTGATATGTCGGAACTGAAATTGCGGAAGTTCTCATATGCCGACGATCTGGCCATTGCTTTGCGTGGCGAGTCATTCGAACAATTGGAATCAGGCTTAAATTCTGACTTGGTGCAGCTTCATAACTCCTGCAGGACCTGGCATCTGAACCTTAATGCATCAAAAACAGTAAGCACAGTGATGCACCTGAATAACAAACAAGCAGACAGGAAGCTGCGCTTGAATACAGAAGGCCAGAATACAAGACATGAAAGAACACCTAAGTACCTGAGTGTTAAACTGGACCGCAGCCTAACATTCAAAGAACACATGCAGGACGTCAGCCAAAAACTCAGAGGCAGAGTCAATTTCATCCAGAAGCTCGCGGGCTCTACCTGGGGAAGTAATGCTACGACACTTCGCACTTCCTGCTTGACTCTAGTTGCAGAATACTGTACGCCTATATGGGCTAACAGTTCACACGTCAGTAAAGTAGATGTTCGCCTAAATGATAACTTACGAACAATAACTGTAACTGTGGGACCTACCCCAACACCATGGCTCTCTGTGCTGGCAGATATTGAACCTCCCTCATCCAGCAGACAACACAGAATCCAAAGAGAAATGCAAAAAATTGCTGCTGGCACCACACTCCCAATACACGCTGATCTACATGGCCTGACACGATTAAAGTCAATAGATCCCTTCTGGAACCAATAGTCAAACAATCAGGACACCATAGCAGAATGGAAACACCTATGGCAACAAGCAAATGTTAACAAATGACACTGGCTCTAGTAGAATGAGAACTGGTGTTGGACGGTGCAACGAGCTGATGGCCAAGTGAGGCTATGTGGACGATCCTCACTGTGACTTGGGGGAAATACAGACGATGCGGTACATAATCGAGCGTGAAATTAATGGTTTTCGGGACGGTTCACTAGAGGATCTGCATAGACTCAAAGACTGCCATTTCTTGGCTTTGTAATTTAAGTGTTTCTGTTTAATTGTTACTTTTGTTGACAGATTACAGCATGTATGCACCATAGGATTATAAGTACTGTAACATGTGTAACTAAATTTATAATCAATAAAGTTTTGTTACATTTGCATGTTAATTAAGTTTCCCATGCTGAATGTAAGGCATCTGGCATATCGAACGCAAAATAAATAAATAAATAAATTTTATTATTATTTTTATTATTACTTATTTTTTATGATACTGTTGTTTATAATTTCAGGGTACTCTACATCATATGTACTGGGATAGAATGCTGTCAAGATATATGTTATTGGAAAATGAAGTTGTTTGAACTAGTGTATGAAAGCAACAAATTATTATTTCCAAAGACACACACACAAATTTTACTGGTTCAAGCCGTTATTATAGTTCTAAATTAAGTTCTTAACCTTTTGCTGTATGTGGCAAGTGTGGCGTTTCGGTGTTGTGGCTACACAACCCATGCATTAGCAGCCATGACTTCTGATGTTCTTGGTTCTATGCTATTATGAAACAACAGCCTCCATCCGAGGCTATTTAGGCACTGACTGACGCATAAGCCACTCTTACGCTGTGTAAGATTTTGCATGTATTTCTGATGCTTACAGACTATCTTCTTTCTTTCATTTAGATGCAGCATGACAAACCGTTCCACCTTTTAGCCTTCCTGTCTTTCTATTCTCTTTGAGAGGGGAACTGCTACCTCTTTTACATTTCACGTACAGCTAAAATGCTCTCAGCTGAAGAACTGCTCAAGTTGACAATATTTCTAGTAATACTCGTACATGTATGTTACTAAAAACAAGTGGTTTTCTAAAATTGTTATTCAAAAATCTTTTAAAATTTCACCTCGTTAATAGTTAAACATAATTGTGCTTCATAGAAGTTCTGTTCAAAGCTATTACCTTTGACAGATAAGCCATAAAACTAATGATCGATTCTTATCAGTAACTCTCTTCATTCCTTTTTATACTAAAATTATGATATTTACCTATTTTCCCGTATTTTATTTTAATATGACACAAAAATTTGGTTTTAATAAACAAAATTATTTGCATAAATTCACATGTTTTACATATAATCAGAAATTCATGCTCTCCCATATAGAAGTACGATGCCAGTTAATTTTTTGCTTTTTTTGGGGGGATTGGAGATATATAAAGTAACTTTTTCGTTGCACAACACTTGTCTGCCTCTTTATAAGAGTTAGGCAGTCCAGTAGCCACATTTTTTCCTTACTGCGTTTCACAGGCTTGTTTCTGCCCATTATTTATACAAATTAGACAGTCCACTCTCGGCCAACGGATTTCATATTCAATTTAACACCACTCTAGATTCAAAAACTTAGCTGAATAGTCCACTACGTCACGCTTTCAGATTCCTTATATATTCCATGTATATATATATATATATATATTTCCGTATTATAACATAATACAATAATTATACAATTACCATCACCAAAAATTACAGTCCTATTCAGTTCTAGTTACCTATCTTTTCAGTTCGACTATATTTCTGACAGCCTACTGTGTTACAGATCTAGGGTATACCGGAAAAATATGCATTTAGTTGCGGAATCCCCTGTAGGCAATAGGTCCATAATACACATACTTAAATTCTGAAATTTCTTGATTACCTCACAAAATTTCTGGCGCGTTTTAATGAGAACTGATTCACCTGTTGTGAATTTCACTGTTTTTAATTTTTCATTGCGTCTTTTAACTCTAACTTCTGCTTTCATTTTTATTACTTAACTTACCAATTTCTTTTTCCTATGCAACTTATTTCTTTTCCCAGTGGAAATTCAAGTATTTCTTCGATTAAGCTTTTACTTTTGCAGCCCAACATTATTTCTTCAGTTGCGAAACAAATGGATTTCTGTTGCAATGTGTTCATGATTACTTCAAAATCTGAAATAAATTTTCCCCTAGTTCTATGATTTTCATGGCAGTAAGTTCTATATAATCTTTACAGTTCTCTAATATAATGTACCACAGGATTACTAGAAGGGTGGTGAACTCATATGTGTGTTCCTTGTATCATCTTTCTCTTCTTGCCCTCTAACTTTAGTTTAGCAATGTAAGTCCATTCCCTGACTGACGATCTACTGTTTTTGATGTTCATACTTCAATAAAGTATTCTAAAATTTTATTACACACTGCCTTAGCTGAAGCTTTTCTAATGTAATATACTTTAAAAATTTTTGAAAATACGTCCATAATTACTAATATATCAGAGAAATTTCCCAAAGGGACAGGATTGATATAAGTCTACTGATTGCAACTTTGAGTTTCCATTTGGTCTTAAACTCTGCATAGTGCCTCTGTTAGTGTTGTGAGTTACTTTAGCTCTATGTCAATTGTTACAAGATTTGAGTCGTTTGGTTACTTTTTTCAGAGTGTTATTACACATCCCGATTACACTTGCTATTTTCTCATTGCTCTTTTTTGTTTCACTATGTCCATAGGCTAGATGAAAATAATCTACTTCAAACTGAAACAGTCAGCAATCTTTTCATTCTTCACTACTACTTTGATTCCCCCTATACAACACACTTCTACGAATTTTATAATACTTGGGGATCTGAGGAGCTTCTGATCCACCAGATTTATCTTTAAAGGATTTCCAGACACCATCGTCATTCTAAAATCTCATGTTCTCAGAAATATTCTCTATTCTGTTGCTACTTGGTACTTTAAAAATTACATCCTCTTGATGTTCCTGGACATTTTGATTTTTAGCTTCAGAGAACCTAGAAAGTGCACCTGCGACCAGGTTCTCTGTGCCTTCAACTAACTTTTGGAGATGTAAAGCCCAACGCCAGAACCTGAGGTTTAATAATCGAGAATCCTTCAAACAGGAAAGTCCTTTATGATTTGTGTGTAATTTTACCTTCCGACCCCACAAGTAACTGTGAAATGTTTTCAGAGGTAATGCTTCCTTTTCAGAAATTGTGTAATTTCGTTCATGCTTCATTGAAGTATGGCTTGTGAAAGCATACGTTCTGTGAGTTATTTCCAACAAAGAGAAAAGAGGTACAATTTCTAAAATCAGCATCAAGGGTGATTTGCCACTACTTGGCTGTCAGGTCCAAACAAATATCGAACGTTATAGAATCTGTGCAACATTTCGTGTAGCGAATCCTGGCGATCTGTTTCTCTTTTTACAGTTTCATTCAGTGTCCTGCCGTCAATAACTTTTATCACTTCCGTATCCTTCTTGCCTACAATAACCTGTGGATCATTGTATGTACTGCTACTACGTTCTACAATCTCCCATTCACTCATTTTGTCAATTTCTCCATGAATGGCTTGTTGTTTCGCTAACGGCACTGAATGTGGACAAATCAACAAAAAGGTTCGTGTGGTAGTGTTTCCATATCATATTCAAAGTTCTTCAACCTTCCAGGTGTGTCTGGAAAGAGTCAATAGTTTTATTCGAGAATTTATAACAGTTCGTTTCTTTGAAGTGGATCTAAATCAGATATTTAATTGACAAGTTTTCTAAATCCTCCTGCGTTTGGTCTAGCTTTTAACGATTCTAATATTTTAAACTTCAAATCCTTCAGGTAATCTATCATTCTCCAAATCTATTTTTAGCATCATGGAGGTAAAGTCCGGTTCCAGGCTCACTTCTACATCTTCAAAATCTACATTGCTAGTTTCCGCTTTTTCTTGATGCTGATAATTTCATCGGCACAATTAATGTTGCTTTCTGTTTATATAACCAATCAATAACCAGAATAATTTGAGTGCTAGTTATGAAATCACTGAGAAATAGTACTTGAATGTTTAATCTTTTTCCTTGAATTCCAGAAACACTTGTGTTTTCATAATTTTAGTTCTTAATCTGTAGCTCCTATAATCATGACTCCTTGAACAGGCATAGTTACTACTCCGGTTTCGACTTTTATGTATTCGTAAAATGACTGAGAAATACTCGAATCTGCGATCCTATGTCTCATAACGCAGTTTATAACCATTTACCATCAGTTATATTAATATTTTCTCTGATTTTTGTTTAGATAAGATTATTAAGGTGCAGTCAAAGAAAAATCGGCCATGAGGTGTCTCAGTAACTGAGATTTGAAGAACCAGTAGTTATTAAGCAAAATTGCTACGTTGTGACACCAACACACAACGAAAACATTGAAATTATCATTCTTTCATTTATGGATAATCTCAATGATTAAGCAAATGAGTTGCCTTAACTGCATTTTATCTGATAATGGTAAAAACCTTCGATTCTTCTGAAATCTTCATTGAACACTGTTCGAAAAATAAGACAAATCTGATTACATTCTAATTTGATTACAGCATTGGATTTAAGCAGTATAGTATCTTTCTGTAACCACTTGCAGTATGCGAATATACTTCATATGATTATAATATGCTACACTCGAAGCTGTTTGCCTTAAGAGTTATACCTTTTCTTTATAAATAAATAACTTTTCCTCCTAATTTTCTTTTCGTTAAGTTCAAAAATGGCTCTGAGCACTATGAGACTTAACTTCTAAGGTCATCAGTACCCTAGAACGTAGAACTACCTAAACCTAACTAACCTAAGGACATCACACACATCCATGCCCGGTGCAGGATTCGAACCTGGGACCATAGCGATCGCGCGGTTCCAGACTTGTAGCGCCTAGAACCGCTCGGCCACTCTGGCCGGCTTTTCGTGAAGTGGATCGTTCCTATCGTATGATAACTAAAATGTGAATTTTAGCAAAACTGTAAGTTACAGAAAACTTTAAATTTCATGCTCCATAAACAACATTTACTGATTATATAGAAACACTTTAAAAATATCTTATTATTACTTATTTTATTATTATTAGTATTTATTCATTTGCAATTAAGAGTTCTTTAAAATTGTAGGATACACGAAATCATTTTCACTAGGAGAGGAAACTATCTGGGTATATATTTTAGGTAAATGACGTTCTTTGAACCACTGTATGAAAGCCACAATTTATTATATCTGAATACACACACACAAAATTTACTGGTTCAAGATATTATTACAGTTCTATATAAAGTACTTCACCTTTTGCTGTAGACGACAGGCGTGGCGTTTCAGTGAGGCGGCTACATAGCCAATGCATAAGCAGCCATAGTTCTTGATCTTCTTGGGCGCAATAAATTCTTCTTGGCATATCCCAATTGTAAACTGCATGCTACTATAAAACAGCAGCCTATATCTGGTGCTATTTAGGCATTGATTAATGCATAAGTGTTTCTCACACTAATTTACATCGATCTTCAGCAAAGTAATAATGTCCAAGAACGTACTGCACGTTTTGTGCTTCTAATAGAGCAGTACAGAAGACACTTTGTCAAACACATTTCGCAAGCGCCGTTTTTTTCCTGCTGCCTTTTTAACGCGGTTAGTTTGGCTTTGCTTCTACGAGTTGTTCATGCACGAAGTTTCCTCGGAATCACATGATTGGATTCTACTTCATTCCATTACCCTCGTTTAACACATCCAAACGAAGCCATAAGGAAGAGGGTGGCATGCCAACCGGGCAACGTAGTATGGACCACTCAACCTGATCTTCGAGTTTTCTTTCATAACTGAATAATTCAACCTTTGTCTTCTTATCCTCTATCAGGTTTCCCGATGGTGGACTAATCCTGGAGACCGCTCGGAATAACTATTTAATAGAACTTTGAGTTTTAAAGGTAAATTTTTAATTACGTCAGAGATGGTAAGACTCTAGATCATCAGTTGAAAGGAATGGACGCTATCTTGGAAAGAGCTTATACATTGAAAATCAAGAAAAATAATGCAAGGTAATGGAATGTAGTAGAATTAGATTCGCTGACACAGAGTGAATTAGATCAGGGAATGACGCACTAAAATTAACAGGTGAGTTACCTTGATTGGGCTGCAAAATACGAGACGTAATCGAGTAGAACTTTCGCAAAGCAGAAAGTTGAACACCAGACTGCTTTACTAGGCATGGTCCTCTTGGATAGATTATACCGCTGCTCTCCTCAGACCTCTGAACTGACGTACCCGACATTTATAGAGGGTCCTACAGTTTAACGTGAATTTCATATGATGCATCTGGTGATCTCGACACCTTTCACACCAATACTCATTGCCACAAGTGAGATAACTGTTAAGTGACAGGCATAAATCCTACGAATGGTCGACGATTAACGCGTGATCATGAGATTTGTAAACTTTTACTTCATCACTTTTTGTTATTTCCTTCTTCACAACCTTGTTTCTGGGCCTTTTATCTTTTCTGTTAAAACATAATTATTCTCATGAACGATGGAACGAATTGACTGACGTAACTATTTCGTTTGATGAGCTAGCTTCTTTAAAAATATTATTTAAATTATTTTTCTACTCACTTATAAATTAAATGGTAAATAAAACTACAAAAAAATTATTCAGCCGTTTCCGAATTTGTGTATCTTCGAAAATATTGCATATAGGTGTGTGACTGATGCAATAAACAGAACCTTAAACCCATAGAGTCTGCATTGTGCTCATCAGATGGTATTACGAGCGCCTTGAATAAAATGGCGACAAAGTTAGAAAAGCGGTTTTGTGAATAGGAATACGTGAAATGATTGTATGTTATAACAGTGCAGCGCGCATTCAGAAGGGATTATGGGAAAGAACTGTCATGAAAACAGATCACTGTGCGTTATTATCGACAATATAGCATCGCTGGATGTCTCTCTAAAAACAAAAGTGCCGTCATTGAAGTGCAGAGTGAAAACAGCGTCGACGCCAGATCTTCCTTTACGGAAGCCTGTTTGCTGTTCTACTAAAACTGAATCAGAGATGTTCCGAAGCCCTTCATTAATTATTTTGTTGTAGATTTTACAAGAGACATTCAGAAGTTTGATTCATCTGTAATAGTTGTGTTACTTCGGTCTCCTTTTTTAAACATTGAAATAACTTCAGTGCACCTCCATTCATATGGTATTTCACCTGTCTGCCAAAGCATGTTATATCGATGGAGACTTCTGATTTATAGATACGTTGTACCATATACAAACGGTGTTCAAAAACTTTTGCATAGTCGTCTCTAAAGTGTTTGTTTTTTGCAGGAGGAGAATGAAATTTTTTGTGAACATAATTGGAAAATTTAGCTATACATTGAGCCTACTCAATTTAGTCTCCAGCAGCTGTATCGCATCTGGCCCAATGTCCTTTCCATGATGTAAGTGCACTTAGGGAAAATTCTGGGGATTCAATTTTACATCATCGCTTGACACAAGACATAAGGTCTTTCTCACTGTCAAATGTTCTACCGCGCAGATGGGCCTTCAGATGACGAAAGGGGTAAAAGTCAGATGGAGCCAAGTCAAGACTGTACGAAGGATGGCGAACAATTTTCCAACTCATTTTCCTGATTTTCTCCTGCGTCATAAGGGCTGTATGGGGTTGGCATTGTCATGGGGTAGTCTGATGAGCTGACACTGAAGCTGTGGTCTGTGGGTCGTGATGGCACGTCGCAACTTGTCCAATGACAAACAGTAACGGACCCGGTTAATTATGGAGCCAGGTTCCAAAAAGTCAATGAAAATGACACCACACTGATCCCAGAAGAAGGAGGCCATCACCTTTCGGCCTGCTTTTCGTGAGAGTCTTGGTTTCTTCTTCCTGTAACCACCGCTGGATACTTCTGCAATCCACTGTATCCACCCCATAAACAGGGAGCAACTTCCTGTGATCGATGTGGCAGAGTCATCGCCGGTCTTGAAGATGAACTCCTTCACCGACCGTCGTCGCAACCTCACATCTACTTCACGACGGCTGTGCAAAACCTTTTGGACGCCCTTTGTATTATCACTTCTGAGTTCATTCCCTCTCATCGAGGTGTTATTCTATTTTTCGTTTTCCTGACCGTTTCAAATCAATTACGTCTGTCGTCCATCCGTCTGCTTTCTCTTCCATTTGCCCTGCCGCACCCAGATTATACGATAATTTGATGTATTTTATCCTGTTTTATGAAGGAATGATATGTTCACAGTATCTCGCGCTTTCCTTTTCAGCTGTCTGATCAATTACCATGCTGTTTGGGGTCGCCCACTCCTGAGCTGGAAACCCCTACAATTTGTCAGGATGGAGTCCGAACTATTTATGTGACATCACCAGACGCAATCAGACAGGATGAAATACGAGGTGTGGCTAGAAAAACACCGGACTAGTACTGGTGAAACAATAAAACGAATGCAATAAGGCTGAAAGTCGCGTGGCCTGTCACCTGACTCTCGCTCCGCCTACTGCTCGAGTTTCATCTGCCTCCTGCACTCAGTCTGCCCGTGGCGTCTGTTTTAAGTAGTTGACGTTTTGTCTGTGCGTCGGAAAATGTTGAGTGTACAGAAAGAACCGCGTGTTAACATCAAATTTTGTTTCAAACTTGTTCGACAAGATCGCCGTTTAACAATCAGAGCAGTGTCTGAGTTAACAGGAGTTGACAAACGGCGATCTTGTCGAACAAGTTTACCGATTTTTTCAATGTTTGCATCAGTTTTTGCTGACAATGGTCTGCCAGTGCGAGTGTCATCACTGGTGTCTTCGCGGTCATCTTTAAATCGTTTAAACCACTCAAACACTTGTGTTCGCGATAAACAATCATCGCCGTACACTTGTTGTAACATTACAAACGTTTCACTTGCAGATTTTCCTAGTTTGAAACAAAATTTGATGTTAACACGCTGTTCTTTCTGTACACTCAACATTTTCCGACGCACAGACAAAACGTCAACTACTTAAAACAGACGCCACGGGCAGACTGAGTGCAGGAGGCAGATGAAACGAGCAGTAGGCGGAGCGAGAGTCAAGTGACAGGCCACGCGACTTTCAGCCTTATTGCATTCGTTTCATTGTTTCACCAGTACTAGTCCGGTTTTTTTCTAGCCACACCTCGTATTGCTTCATTTACTTCTCTTTATACTTCTCGTCGCCGTATCTTCGCCCGTGGCTGATGGCTTAGCAAGCCTGCCAGGCATCTGCTGAACCCATTGGCTGGCTCAGGCTGCCGTATTTCGCAGTGTCAGACCTGTGCTCAAACAGGCGAATTTTAGTAAGCGAATTGCCGCCCGTGGTGTGAAAGGCGCGGTCTGTCAGAAGCTCTGCTTGGAGGCGGCAGTGACCACGGCGTGTGTGTGTTGTAGATATGAAGGGTACCTGTTTTGTCGGGCATGTCCGAAAGAACAGACACATCCATAACTACAATTCTACCAGCGCGACGTCTGTTCGATGAAAAAGTGTCAGTGCGGATGGACAACCAACTCCTGAATCAGAAATCTGCTGTTGGGGATTTAATGGGCGGGAATCGTTGCCTGCGGCGAGTGGGAAGTTAGCAATTTGGGTCTCACAGATGTCCGGATGGCCGATGTGACTAAGGCAACTGTTGTAGTAGAGCATCTAGTTTCGAGTCTCAGCCAGGCACAAATTTTCAATTCTCGCCGTTGCATTGCTCCAGTGTCCTGGGTGGCTCGAAGTCATTATTTTCTTTTCATCTCTTTCCCATCCCGTTTCCTTTCCATTACATTTACCCCAATTACGTTTGTGCTGTACCCTTAAAGTCATCCTAGGATTAAATTGCGTCTCCCAGGCGTCATCCCATCAGATGGACCGCAATGTTCGATGCCAGGAAGTCCAATGAATGTCGATCCTGGCCTGACTTCTGTATGCAGACTCATTTGAAGCTGGAGTTTAGAGCAGTTTGTGGCCCAGACTGGGACGCTTTTCGTTGGCTCATGGACTACCCAGCAGTGGCAGCTGGTACTGGAGGCTGGCTTCTGTCGTCCTCTCGTAAGGCAGCAGGAGTATAACTGGTATTGGAACGATTTTGTGCACAATATGTTACAGTGCTATAATCAGAGATTCAGGAAGGCCATTGATCATACTGACCCACAGACTCTGCTGTATTTGTGGCGTCAAGAAGCAGTATTAAATTTCATTCTATCTTTTTCCTGTCCCATGGGCAGACTTTTATGAACAGTACAACGCCACTGTAAAAATCACAGTCAGAAGAGATTTGAAGTTAATTAATATTTCATTCTTATTTTATTTTATTTAAATGAAATTTTGGTTCTGTAGCGTTACAATTTCTTGTGTAAATTGCTCTGTGTCATTCTGTTGGATGATTTAGGTGTTGCCGTGAGTATTTGAGGGTTGGGGATGTATTGATTGGCTGCCTAAATCATCAGCCGAAAGGAATTCAGCATTATCCCACACTTTGTGTAGTGCTTTGTGATACCGTTGTGTGTGTGTGTGTGTGTGTCTAAGAGTCGCTGGGATAACATATCACTGCGTGGATCCATGTGGAACAGCGCCACCCATATTTTTGTTAAGATGAAAAATGTCTTGCATTCCGTTGGTTTTCTTATCGCGTTTATGAAGCGACAGCAGATTTGAGAATTTTGGTGAAAATTTGAAAGTTTTAAGTAACTTAGAAAGTTATTGGCGTGTAAACTTCCTTGTCGTATTTAAACTCCGCGTGGTGTGTTTCTTTTTTAAGAAACCACTGACCGACTGGATATTGTAACTCGCGAATGTCTGTTGGTCAGTTACTGTTTTTTTTTTTTGGTCATCAGTCTGCTGACTAGTTTGATGCGGCCCGTCACGAATTCCTTTCCTGTACTAACCTCTTCATCTCAGAGTAGCACTTGCAACCAACGTCCTCAATTATTTGCTTCACGTATTCCAATCTCTGTCTTTCTCAACAGTTTTTGCCCTCTACAGCTCCCTCTAGTACTATGGAAGTCATTCCCTCATGTCTTAGCAGATGTCCTGTCATCCTGTCCCTTCTCCTTATCAGTGTTTTCCACATATTCCTTTCCTCTCCGATTCTGCATAGAACCTCCTCATTCCTTACCTTATCAGTCCACCTAATTTTCAACATTCGTCTATAGCACCACATCTCAAATGCTTCGATTTTCTTCTGTTCCGGTTTTCCCACAGTCCATGTTTCACTACCATACAATGCTGTACTCCAGACGTACATCCTCAGAAATTTGTTCCTCAAATTAAGGCCGGTATTTGATATTAGTAGACTTCTCTTGGCCAGAAATGCCTTTTTTGCCATAGCGAGTCTGCTTTTGATGTCCTCCTTGCTCCGTCCGTCATTGGTTATTTTACTGCCTAGGTTGCAGAATTCCTTAACTTCATTGACTTCGTGACCATCAATCCCGATGTTAAGTTTCTCGCTGTTCTCATTTCTATTACTTCTCATTACCTTCGTCTTTCTACGATTTACTCTCAAACCATACTGTGTACTCATTAGACTGTTCATTCCGTTCAGCAGATCATTTAATTCTTCTTCACTTTCACTCAGGATAGCAATGTCATCCGCGAATCGTATCATTGATATCCTTTCACCTTGTATTTTAATTCCACTCCTGAACATTTCTTTTATTTCCATCATTGCTTCCTCGACGTACAGATTGAAGAGTAGGGGCGAAAGGTTACAGCCTTGTCTTACACCCTTCTTAATACGAGCACTTCGCTCTTGATCGTCCACTCTTATTATTCCCTCTTGGTTGTTGTACATATTGTATATGACCCGTCTCTCCCTATAGCTTACCCCTACTTTTTTCAGAATCTCGAACAGCTTGCACCATTTTCTATTGTCGAACGCTTTTTCCAGGTCGACAAATCCTATGAAAGTGTCTTGATTTTCCTTTAGCCTTGCTTCCATTATTAGCCGTAATGTCAGAATTGTCTCTCTCGTCCCTTTACTTTTCCTAAAGCCAAACTGATCGTCACCTAGCGCATTTTCAATTTTCTTTTCCATTCTTCTGTATATTATTCTTGTAAGCAGCTTCGATGCATGAGCTGTTAAGCTGATTGTGCGATAATTCTCGCACTTCTCAGCTCTTGTATAGAACGTTAAAATCATTCGCTTCGGATAAGTTCGGCTGCTTTCTTACGCAGAACTTTTACTAAAAACGGTAACCAGTGATAATTTTGACAGTAAATACGGACTTGATAGCCGTTTAAAACTTGTTTTGGGGGTAATAAAGACTAATTAATTAAAGTTTTAAACATTATCAAGCAAGTTATTTAGCATCCGGAATGCCCTAACTTTGGGAAACTTACAGCTGTTTTGCTTCTAAGCTTGAGTTATGCCGCCGTAGTCGGTGTTTACTCAATGTTGCTTTCCATCGGCTGAGTTAGTACCTACCAATGCAGATTGCAGCGAATGGACCGCAAGAAAACTATAAGGTAGGTGGATTGAAGTGTTCGGGATGAGAAGCTATAAACTGCCCTGATGCTCGTGTATACGATATGAATACCCTAAAATTTGCACCGCAAATACTGCGGAAATGGAGAGTACTGTTGATGTTCTGAATATGTTGGAAGTCAGAAGCTCTTACTGTTGGTCAAGCATTAAATCGTATTTTTGGGCAAACATATACTTTTTTAAATGGAACAATACCTATACACCTTAACAAACTAAAATTAGGGTAAATTAGAATGTCATTGGTGCTCTAGTGCGAGTCGTTTACCAGATATCGTATTGTGGAAAGTTCCCACATCGACACTTGTTCAATTCTTGCTGTAGCATACACTATAAGATCAACACAGCTACATATACGGAACAACTGAGGATCACAGCTTGTGTTCAAAATGACCACCGGTAGCGGCAATACACGCTTATAGTCTGATACGGAACGGGATTTCACCAGATATGCCCGAGTAGGCTGCAGTAACACGTCGTTGTATATCATCGGGTGTAGTTGGTTTGTCAAAAATGCTTCAAATGCTTCTGAGCACTATGGGACTTAACTGCTGTGGTCATCAGTCCCCTAGAACTTAGAACTACTTAAACCTAACTAACCTAAGAACATCACACACATCCATGCCCGAGGCAGGATTCGAACATGCGACCGCAGCGGCCGCGCGGCTCCAGACTGTAGCGCCTAGAACCGCTCGGCCACTAGAGCCGGCAGTTGGTATGTCCTTGTAGACGACGTCTTCCAGCTTTACCGACAAGAAAAGTTGTAAAGGCATCAAATTTGGGTAAGGCCGGCCACGGTACACCTCCCCTGCGTCCAATGCAACGATTTGGAAACAATTCGTACTTCGTGCGGTATGGGTTGCACAGCCATCATGTTGGTAGCACACGTTCCTCTCTGTCTGCAAAGTAAGTCTTATAGTATCAGCGAAAGATGGTATGTTAGGAGGCTGCGGTACTGTTTCCGTCTATGAAAACCTGGTCTATCAGCTATGGTTCACTATCTCACATCACATTCCATGGACGCTGGCGTTCCAACTGACGAAACCAAAGATGATTGTCAGCACACCACTAGTGCATGTTTCAACGGTTTACCTGACCATGACTGGTAAATGTGGCTTCATCACTAAACAAGATACACGATACATCGGGGTATCCTGTCTTAGTGCCCATGTACAGAACTTAACACGATTGTCACAATAGCTTCTATGCGGCTGTTGATGGAGATAGATGTGGTAGGGATGTAACCTATGTCGATGGAGAATGCGTAGGATACTTGCCTGTACCATGCCACATCCTCGTGTGATTACACGGGAGGTAAAGTGCGAGTCAACTGCAAGAGCAACAAGACCATTAATGTCCCCCTCTTCTGTCGTCACTTGCTTCCTTCTGTTGCGTTCTCTAGATTTTACACTACGACTTTCGCTTAACTGGTTGAAAGGAGCTGATAAATAATTGCCGAGACGTTTGTCGTCTATTGGGATATCTTGTAGCATAAAGCATGCAAGGACACATTGCATTCTTCATGCATTCTCCTTACACCATGGGCATTTCGGCTTTTTGTGCCTTGGTAAATCCCATTGTCCACTGACGACCTACTGTTGGGACTGTAACACACTAACTGACTAGTGATTCACAATGCCTTCAAGGAACACAAAAGCACAGAGTAAACATAACAACATCGTAACTAGTAACTACGCGCTTGAATGGCACAAACAAGTGTCGCTGTGGAAACTTTGTAAGTCGGCTGTTTAGGTTTTTATGTCGGTAATGCCACGTAGCGCTCTGTATGAAAATCACTGACTGTGCTGTGTGCAGTCAGTGGCTGGTTTGCATTGTTGGAATATTCTCTATTGTAGTGTTGGGCAGTTGGATGTGAACAGCGCGTAGCATTGCGCAGTTGGAGGTGAGCCGCCAGCAATGGTGGATGTGGGGAGAGAGATGGCGGAGTGTTGAGAGCAGACGATCTGGACGAGTGTCCATCAGAAAGAGTAAATTTGTAATACTGAATATCATGAGAGATTACTTTTGAATATTCTTAAGGTAAATACATTGTTTGTT
This sequence comes from Schistocerca nitens, assembly GCF_023898315.1. Classification (NCBI taxonomy): domain Eukaryota; kingdom Metazoa; phylum Arthropoda; class Insecta; order Orthoptera; family Acrididae; genus Schistocerca; species Schistocerca nitens. Next base: position 1,044,487,175 of record NC_064615.1, on the reverse strand, counting down.
CTCTATCAAAATCTTTCATTTGCTAACTATGCCCATCAGTAGTTCGTGTCTTCAGTAGTTAGAATCATTTATTTAGCTGGCAGTATTGGCGCTCGCTGTATTGCAGTAGTTCGAGTAACGAAGATTTTTGTGAGGTAAGTGAAAGCTATAGGTTATTGTTAGTCAGGGCCATTCTTTTGTAGGGAGTATTGAAAGTCAGGTTGCGTTGCCCTAAAAATATTGTGTGTCGGTTTAGTGTTGATCAGAATAAGTAAAGAGCGAAATGTCTGAGTACGTTCAGTTCTGCTCAGCTGTTTGAAAATCAAATAACGTAAGATGTTTATCAGCACAGTAATTCATTAATTTTTCTAAGGGGATGTTACAACTTTTCGAAACACCATATCTCGTAAACTACTCGCACTAGAATCTTGCAACGATCGCCGTTCGCATTCTAACTTTCCCCTCTTTTAGTCTATTAATGTTAATACTCATTGCACAAAGAATACACTTTGTAATTATTTTTATGATCTGTTGATTGACTAACAATAAGAGCCCTTGACTACCAATCCATTCTGTGAGATCTGCACGTCAGTAGGACTTTCCATTCGCGTGTTGCAACTTTTAGATGATTCACCATGTATACACATACTAACTAAAGCGACAGAAAATAAAAATTTTGATCTTATGGGAGAGTAAAGGTCGACCGTAACCGTTTTCCAGCAAAACTTTGATGGAATACGAGACGGGTCGTCCGAAGTTGTGCGAAGCCGGCGGCGCGTGTGTCGCGGAATTGCGCCGGGCATCGCCAAGGAGCGGCCGCTCGGCCGACAAGTGGTCCGGCAGCCCGCCTTGGAGGACCCAGATTAAATCAGCCTCTGTGTGCCGGCGGCTGACCTCGCGCTAATTGCTAATTTGTGCAGACCATAACTTGATAAAGCGGGCCGCGCAGTTACGGCGGGCCCGGCGCGGCAGCAAGCCGCGGGATTAAATATCCATCACGGCGCGGGGCAGCCGCCCGCCCGCCGGCCACTTCCGGCGCTTGCGAGGACGGGACCAACTTCTGTGTGCACGTCGGAGGGCGTCTGGACAACAGAGGCGGAGCGGCGCGTGAGAGAGGGTCAGGCGTAGTGAGGTAGACGGGGAGGGTGGCGGACAATTAGAGGCAGTGAGGTGGGGAATATGGAGAAAAACGAAAGTGTGGTTGAAGAGGAAGCAGAGGACGATGGACAGCAAGAAAAAATTGCTGCTGGTAATCACTACAAAATGTGGTGACTCTATGTTCCAAGTTTCGTGAGGCTACTCTCTCAGACGAACACTAACAACGGAATAAATATTTCAATTAAAACCACAATAGAACTGCTTTTCAGTGATTTTCCTTTATGTTGTTGTTGTTGTTGTTGTTGTGGTCTTCAGTTCTGAGACTGGTTTGATGCAGCTCTCCATGCTACTCTGTCCTGTGCAAGCTTCTTCATCTCCCAGTACCTACTGCAACCTACATCCTTCTGCCTCTAGTATATTCATCTCTTGGTCTCCATCTACGATTTTTACCCTCCACGCTGCCCTCCAATACTAAATTTGTGATCCCTTGATGCCTCAGAACATGTCCTACCAACCGGTCCCTTCTTCTAGTCAAGTTGCGCCACAAACTCCTCTTCACCTCAATCCTATTCAGTACCTCTTCATTATGTGATCTACACATCTAATCTTCATTCTTCTGTAGCACCACATTTCGAAAGCTTCTATTCTCTTCTTGTCCAAACTATTTATCGTCCATGTTTCACTTCCACACCTGGCTACACTCTGTGGTGTCACCGCCAAGCTTTTAAATCGGCCGCGGTCCGGTAGTATACGTCGGACCCGCGTGTCGCCACTGTGAGTGATAGCAGACCGAGCGCCACCACACGGCAGGTCTAGAGAGACGTCCTGGCACTCGCCCCAGTTGTTCAGCCGACTTTGCAAGGAAAGGTTCACTGACAAATACGCTCTCATTTGCCGAGACGATAGTTAGCATAGCCTTCAGCTGCATTTGCTACGACCTAGCAAGGCGCCGTATTCAATTGATAATTAATATTATGAAGCATGTACCGTAACGAGAGATGTTCTACAATTGTGGCTTGAAGTTAAGTATTACAAGATTTTCCTACTTTATTGCAATTCTCAAGACATTGTCCTGTTCCAGACCTCACGCCAATCTGCGTGAGCTTAACGCATGCCTTTCGGCTTCCTCTCGTTGTGACTTGGCTGTCTTGCATAGTCACAACACACTCCATACAATTACTTTCAGAAACCACTTCCTGACACTTAAATCTATACTCGATGTTAACAAATTTCTCTTCTCCACAAACGCTTTCCTTGCCATTGCCAGTCTACATTTTATATCCTCTCTACTTCGACCATCATCAGTTATTTTGCTCCCCAAATAGCAAACCTCCTTCACTACTTTGTCTCATTTCCTAATCTAATTCCCTCGGCATCACCCGACTTAATTCGACTGCATTCCATTATCCTCGTTTTGCTTTTGTTGATGTTCATCTTATATCCTCCTTTCAAGACACTGTCCATTCCGTTCAACTGCTCTTCCAAGTCCTTTGCTGTCTCTGACAGAATCACAATGTCATGAGCGAACCTTAAAGTTTTTATTTCTTCTCCATGGATTTTAATACCTACTCCGAATTTTTTTGTTTCCTTTACAGCTTGCTCAATACACAGATTAAACAACATCGGGGAGAGGCTAAAACCCTGTCTCACTCCCTTCCCAACCACTGCTTCCCTTTCATGTCCCTCGACTCTTATAACTAGAAAAAATTGCTGCTAGTAATCACAAGAAAATGTGGTGACTCTATGTAGCAACTTTCGTGAGGCTCGTCTCTCAGAAAAACACAAACAACGGAATAAATATTTCAATTAAAATCACAATATAAATGCTCTTCAGTGATTTTCCTTTGTTGTGTTGTTGTTGTGGTTTTCAGTCCTGATATTGGTTTGATGCAGCTCTCCACGCTACTCTATCCTGTGCAAGCTTCTTCATCTCCCAGTACGTACTGCAGCCTACGTCCCTTTGAATCTGCTTAGTGTATTCATCTCTTGGTCTCCCTCTACGATTTTTACCCTCCACGCTGCCCTCCAATACTAAATTGGTGATCCTTTGATGCCTCAGAACATGTGCTACCAATTGATCCCTTCTTCTACTCAAGTTGTGCCACAAACTCCTCTTCTCCCCAATCCTATTCAGTACCTACGAAAGTATGGTTGTGGAGGAAGCAGAGGACGACGGACAGCAAGAAAAAATTGCTGCTACTAATCACAAGAAAATGTGATGACTCTATGTCCCAAATTTCGTGAGGCTCGTCTCTCAGACGAACACAAACAACGGAATAAATATTTCAATTATAACCTCAATAGAAATACTCTTCAGTGATTTTCCTTTATATTAACGTCGATCTGCAAGTAAATGTGGCAGTAAATAAACATTAAACAAATATATGCAACTCTTTGTTCAGATAATTAATATGTACCACATGCCTTCATACAGACGAAAAGCTCGGGAGTTTCAAGGAATATTTATAAACATTTGCTCATATGTATGTCTGAATGCCCATAGTGAAATTTTCACTCTGCAGCGGAGTGTGCGCTGTTATGAAACTTCCCGGCAAATTAAAACTGTGAAAAGGACCGAGACCCGACGTCCGGACTTTCGCCTTGCGCGGGCAAGTGCTCTACTGACTGAGCTACGAGGTACTAGCGGAAGTAAGAGTGTGAGGACCCATCGTGAGTCGTGCTTGGGTAGCTCAGTCGGTAGAGCCTCGGAGTCTCGGTCTGGCACAAAAGTTATAATCTGCCAGAAAGTTTCGTATCAGCGCATACTCCGCTGCAGAGTGAAAATTTCATTCCGGAAACCTCCTCCAGACTGTGGCATCGCTGTGTCTCACAATATCCATTCTTCCTAGTTCTACTGGCACGGCAGCTCAACGTCTTCGGTCAGAGGGTTAACTGCCCTCTGTAATAAAAAAACAACTGAGTGAACGGATCAACAATGAACTTTAACAGGTATCATGGGACGTCCGCCCAAACATGTCCAACGAACCAAACTAAAGCAGTTAAAATAAAAAGTAGGTAGAGCTCTTCCCCGCGAAAAGCAAAGGTCCCAATTTCGAGTCTCGGTCCGGTACACAATTTTAGTCTTCCAGGAAGTCTTATACATCTGAGTGTGTAATAAATTTAAGAATCAAGAAAACATTAAAACTACTTAGTTCGAACTCTGCTCTTAATTCACAGTCCTCACACAAAATTTCGTGTTACAGACACATGTATTTTTTGCACTTTCTGCAGTGGTATTTCGTTTTCCTGAATTGCTTTGATGTACATGTACGACATCGGACGTAGTTGCAGACTGGCGGTTCGTGTCGTTGCAGCGTTTGGCTTACTTCACAGACCTCGAAATTCTCTCATGTGGAAGACGTGGAATATTCGTTATTGCTGCTCGAGCACGAAGATGACTTCTTATAAGTCCGCTTCGTATCTCAGTGAGAAATTTTCGACGAATAATATTTTGAGACGGTGCGTTTTGCTAAACACACAACTTGGCTGTTAATTCCATCAATTTTTATCTGTACGTAATAAACAAACATGGACCAACGCAAGATTGTAATGGGCACAAAGTTTGTTCACCACCCTTTGTCCAAAATTATTTCTGATTTTCCACGGGCACTTCTTCAAGTTAATATTCTGTCAGGGTTTCTTCGAATAGCCTTATGACATGTTCACATTCTCACTCGTAGTCCATTGTTAACATACCCTCTAAAAATGAAGGCTTAAAATAAGTAAACCTAAGAGATTCCTAACAAATCTGTTACTCTTACAAACAAATGCTAACTAAACTGCAAAGATATTAAGTTAAACATACCTTTTAAACGTCAGGCAGAATGTTTTAGCACTATAAACTTAGTGTGCTCGGTCTAGGACTCTAGGGGATCGAACAGTGTCGTCCTCACTACACATCAGCTGCTACATAAAGCACTAAGCTGTGGCGCATAGTGCAAAGACAACAAGAAAAATGCATGGCAGAAAAGCTATTGGTAGAAAAAATAACAAATCATGACGAAGGGGTCGGTCTGTGAGACCGTGTCACACTAACGAAGGGTTAAATAAGACAGTAGTGACACTTTCTTAGGGAGTAAATGCCATAGTCGGCTTATTATATTTGCAAGAAGCAGGAAACACAGAAAGAGTGTAGAATTTCTCCTACCCTCTCTTCCTCTGTTGGGCCAAGGGCGCGACCTGCGTTACCGAATGTGCAATAAGTGATTCCGCAACAACACACATTAACGTAATATAAACTGTAACTTAACTTGTCCGATTGTATATGCAGACAGTAGATCCTCAATTTAGCAATGATTAATGTAATAGTTCGCGTGATTTTTGAGTGGCGCCAGATGTGAGCGCTAGGAACCCGAAACACTTCAAAACAAGGGCGTCCATAGCTGGTGGCAAGAGTAACGGGGTGGGTGGAGGTGGGGGAAGCCCCGCTGCCCCCCCCCCTCCCTCTAGCTCTCAGGGAAAGAAAAAAATATTGAGAACTCAGGCGTTTTTCTTTCAAGAAAATCGTTTAAAAGTGTAAATAGGTTGTTTATGTTTTCTTATTGGCAACGTTACGTAGCGCTCTGTATGAAAATCACTGGCTGTGCTGTGTGCAGTCTGTGGCTATTTTGCATTGTTGTCTGCCATTGTAGTGTTGGGCAGCTGGATGTGAACAGCGCGTAGCGTTGCGCAGTTGGAGGTGAGCCGCCAGCAGTGGTGGTTGTGGGGAGAGAGATGGCGGAGTTTTGAAATTTGTAATACTGGATATCATGAAGTGCTATATATATTATGACTATTAAGGTAAATACATTGTTTGTTCTCTATCAAAATCTTTCATTTGCTAACTATGCCTATCAGTAGTTAGTGCCTTCAGTAGTTTGAATCTTTTATTTAGCTGGCAGTAGTGGCGCTCACTGTATTGCAGTAGTTCGAGTAACGAAGATTTTTGGTGAGGTAAGTGATTTGTGAAAGGTATAGGTTAATGTTAGTCAGGGCCATTCTTTTGTAGGGATTTTTGAAAGTCAGATTGCGTTGCGCTAAAAACATTGTGTGTCAGTTTAAGCACAGTCATGTATAATTGTTCAAAGGGGACGTTGTATATGTCGACCCGTAGCCGAGGATACCTCACTGGAATCTTCTGATTTTTTTCTTGTAGTTTGTGTAATTAGTGTAGCTTTTGTTTATTGCTAGCGCGTAATTATAGAGAGAATTTCCTTTGTAGTTGTAGTTTATCATTGTTGTACACAGTTGTGGCATGCATGTACGTTTGCACCAAGTATTTCGCAGCTGCGCTTGCAATTAACTACATATTATTTTCAGTGCTATGTTAATGTGTTCTCTTATTTTTGCTCTTCAAATTGTGCTTTTCTGTGTTATCGTGTGAAATATTGTGACAATAATGGCGTGTGAAAAACGTAACACTAGGCTTCAAAGTAAACTGAGAAATAATAGTGACGACGAGCGTAGCTTATCAGCACCACTGTGTAATGAATTAACAGACATTCGAAGTAGTAATTTGGTAATTGTGCATAGGGAAATGGAGCGTGCGGCAAATAATGATGTAGACAGTGAAACAGGTAGTGAACAAGGAAGCATTATCGATCGATCGGTCGGCAATAGCTCGCCTCAGGAATCCGAAATGACAGGACACAATTTTGCAAATACTGTAGATTCAGGTTTTGCGTCCTCACCGTTTTCTCAAATAAGTCAAGACACATTTTCTGCTCGTCAAAATGTAAATGTTGCCGGTGCAAATGCAATGCCGAAAAGCATGGAGGAACAGATTCCAGACACTAATACATTATTATTGCAATTAATGCAGCAAATGAAACAAAATCAGAGACAAACACAGCAACAGCTTCAAAAGTTAGACTCATTGGAACAAACTCTTGAACAAACACGTGAAGATTTAACTACTGAGTTACATAACATTGAATCGAAATGTCAAAAAGCCTGTAATGACGTCAAAACACAAATTTGTGAGCATTTTCAACCTATTTCTTCGTGGCATGAAAATGCATTACAGAATCACAAAGCACCCACAAAAGAACTGCAAATTATTGTTCATGAAAATCATGAGACCTTGCAAGCTAAAATTGACTCAGTTGCATCTACCGATTGGGTTACGCAACTCGCAAAAACTCAGGAAAACTTAAAGGACACAGTAGATACGATTTCAGCACAAATGGACACTCTGAAACTTGGTTCAGAAAAACACACAGAGGAAATAATTACACTATCGGGGAAAGTAGCAGAACTTTCGGATCAGTTCACTAACTTATCTGCAAAGGTAGATGATGATCTGAATGACACAAGACCTGTAGCCATCACTGACACAGAAGAGTATGAACAAATTAAGAAATTCCAATAAAAACAAAATCAAATCAATACACAGTACAAAAGAGAAATCCGGGAAGTACAAGATCAGTTGGCACAAGTAATACAAGAATTACATATTTCAGAGGACACTCACGCTCCAGTACGAGAAGAGGGACATAGAAATACGGAACAACCACAAAATAATAACACAGGACATTTCGGAAATTATGAAAGAAATTGGCAAGGTGCACCGAATTTTGAAATGGAACCGCCGAAACGACGTAACAATGACCGATATGCGACTCGCAGACATGATGATTTTGACTATAAGCTGTTCATTACTACACGTAAATTTAAAACATTTAAGAATTCTGCCAACGACATTCATCCACAAGCGTGGCTCCATCAATTCTCTCATTGTTTTCCTCCCAAATGGTCATTGGAGCACAGGTTAGAATTTATGTGTGGCTACTTGGAGAATGAGCCAGCTGTGAAGGAGATTTTTATCATGCCTTCCTCTCAGCATATTGGTCTCAAGCTACACAAGACTGAATAAAACATAGCATCATAATGATGAAACATTTCGAACAATCTGAATTTTCCGGTCTTGTAAAATATTTTGAAACCATGTTGCACAAGAATCAGTACCTGTCAAACCCATACAGCCCCTCAGAACTCATCCGCATTTGCTTAATCAAACTGCCTGAACATTTACGACATATTATTTTAGCAGGACGTTGCAAAGACGACATTGAAGCTTTTCTGGGACTGTTACAAGAACTGGAAATTGACACTGACAATCGCGGAATGCGAAAACAGGAGCACAACAATTACAGGTCACATCCGTCGCAATTCCGTAATGAAAGAAATAATAACTGGACACGGCAAGGCTATTCTCACAACACAAATCGTGACCAAAACAGACACCACCCGTATGACAACCACTGGCAGAGTAATAGTTACAGAGAAAGTTCGCATTTCCGTAGTAATGAAAATGACAGAGACAATAATAGAAACAGACAATATGGTAACCAGAACTATTATTATCAAGAGAGTCAGAGTAATTTCAGACGCAACAGTTCAGCGTGCAGTTACGATTCCGGGAGAAATTCTTCACCACATGACCGACAGAAAAGAAACTATGTAAACTACCGACAAAACGACAGACCTGAATTCCACAGAACTGGCGAGCTTCAAACAGGGCAGGGCCTTCTCGTCAAGGTGAATTTGTAGAAGTTAGGTCTCCCAATCCCAATAACGACGCGCGCCAACAAAGAGACAGACAATGACTCGCACCGCAGGCAGCCGCATGCGCCGGGTGGCTCAGAGAAAAATAACATAGGCGCTAACCTTGAGAAATATTCCAGTATTCTTTACCGACGTATACCGCATGATAATTGCGTTCAAGTTGAAACTCTGAGTGCTATGAAGAGTAAAGGATTACACCACATTTCACATGTAAAACCGTTTCTTGAATGATAATCTGCCTTTTAACTTTGTCTTTGCCATAAAATTTTTCACTTCACGCTACTAGTATGCTTTGTCACACTGAGAAACTGTTAACATGTAACAATGTTTTGAAGTTAAATATCCAGTCAAGAACCAAGAGAACTTATTTAAACAGAAATTACGAATGCATTGTTATTGGGAACAGACGACACAGTGTTATTGTGTGTGTACATTCTTGCTTGTTAGTTGCACGATTACGTAACGACTTTAAGGCTCACATACTTAGAACATTTACCAGTACTGCTAATCAGATTTTAATGCAACATTTTGGTTTACTTGAAAATACATTCTGGATTTAAAGTACTTTCTGTGAGATACCAGATGACGCAGTGGTTAGTTTATGTGACAACTACACGATTTTATCATGACGCTACTAATGAGTGACAATTTACAATGTTGCTTTTGCGGTGTATCTGTTTTATATCTGCACAGTTTTTCTGAATTCTTCTGGAAAGTAAAACATGTTTTAGTAGTAACTTTTGTGGTATAGCTACAATGAGACAGCCTTTTCCGTAGCACAACAATACGTTACAGCACAGTACTTTCTTCATCACGGCAATAAGCGTAATAACTAAGATATCTATACGCAAAGCATTTCACTTTTGTTTATCATGCGGTAAGTACATTGACTTCTGCAGAACTTAGCTTTCGGAGGACGATAACTACGACGCTTCCACAGAGATTATCTTACAACAAGACACACAGTTTAGTGCTACAGTAAACGTATTTGAGTGATTAATTTTGTACTTAAAACATTTATTTTTAAAGATTTTTGAATTACAAAGAAAGTTTTCCGTGATACATTTCATTCCATTGCTGTAATCTGTAACACCTGAGGGTATAATTACATTAATCCTCAGGGGGGGTACACGCCTACTTTGTGTATCATGTGTTTGGCAAGCACAAGGAGCCCTAGCTAATATGGTATTTGCTTATACAACTTTACACATCGGTACCATATTTCCCTAATACATAAATTACACAGCTATCTGATCATTTAACTGAAAGACAAACATTTTTTTTACTACATCAGTGACAGATGTTTACGTAATTACACCGTTATATAACTTCACACTTCCAAAATTGTATTTTGTCTGTACTTTGTGAACTGTTCATATTTTTTCAGACCCATTGTGATATTATGAGAACTTTGAATGATATATTTGGTATGGGATCACGATTTTTAAAGTACGTTTGAGGCAGATGACACTTTTGACATGAGCAGATAATTTTTTTTAATTATTGGAGGAAGCTACGACGATTTTGAGAGTTGACTGAGGTGTTATGATGTTATTATTACGATGACTATGTGTATTATGCTGTTGCGGTATGTTTATGATCAATAAGCTGATGCTATATGAGTTATTTGAGTATGCTACATATCTGTTATGATGAAATATTGAAAAAGTGTTGAAGAATAAGGTAAGGAATAATGAGTAGTGGTTAGGGACTCTGGTTTGTGAAAAAGGTTGTTGGAAACCAAGAATCGTATTTTAAGAGTTATGAAATGTGTGATGTGTGAATGTATCACAATGCCACTGAAAATTTTTTGGACAGTGTTATATTCATAGGATTTTGTTTCTACACATTTGCAATGCAAATTCTCGACCTGTGAAATTTTTTATATGAGACTGCCACTGTAGCGGAAACTGCTGTCGTAAATATTTCCATAAGAAAGTTAAGTGACCACCTGCACGTAATGCGTCGTGGACACCCAGCTGTGTCAGACGCCTGGAGAAAAAGCCATTAGTGGGTGCCTTTTCAGAGGCACAGGTAGAAAAAAAAAGGGAGGCCATTATCCTCGCTATTGACATTCCTTTGTAGAAAGCATCGCAAATACGACACGCTCAAACTTGAAAACATATGATTATACTGTGGAGCTCTTAATTTATGATGTTTACTAAAATGCCTAATGGAATGATGAGAAACATTTCACATCTATTGACCTGCTAGTTGAAAGATTGTTTACTGCATTATGAAATGCCATATGGCTAGTGAATGATGTTTCACGCCTTGCTTTGCCTATTGTGTTTAATATCTAGTTTCTAGCTGCACTGCAGCATTGGTTAAAATAAAATTTTATAGATGTACTAATATAAACATTTTCTGTCTACAGTAAACAGTAAATAATAATTTTTTCAAAAAAATGAGGGAGCACAAAAAGACATGTACCTTCACAGGAACTGCATTCATAAGTTTCTTTTCAAGTACTTGGTAATTTATTTTATAGAATAAGTTGTGGTGCACCACTTTAATGACATAGATATTAAGATGTGAATATACATTTCCCTTGTCTGCATTGTTGTCTTTAGTGTAATATTTTTTTTTTTTTTTTTTGCGTGAGCTATGTCATGTTTAGATATAAGTTATTTCATTTGCTGCTGCTGTTTTTCAGGCATAGTGTTACTGAATTTGACTTTGTGTTACTCTGCTAAGCCAGTTTACTACCAATTTATTTTTCTTGTTTGCTGCTCATTGCCTTATATTAGTTGTAATATTGTTGCTTACTTTGCCAATTTGTATTTTTTTCATTGATGTTTGTGTTAATTGTTTTGTGCTGCTGCATTGCCTCGTCCCTTAGTTTAGCATCTGAGCTCAGTAGATTTAAGTTAGCTTAAGATGGGGTAGGCTATATGTGAGAACGAGTTGTGATAAATTGGAAGAAATGCATTGAGAAGTTATATGAAAACAATTTGGGCCAGAATGAGTATTGTACAATGAGCCATAATTATTTTGAAAGAAATATGGTTAGATTACAGAAAAGAGGTATAGATAGGACTTTTTTGGAATAATGATGAACGAAGGGAGATCTCCAAGAACAAAAAAGGTTTTGTTCGCAAAATACTGCAGTACCAAATGCTACACTGAAAATGAACCCTGTCCTTTCCATTGTGTTATCCCACTATGTGTTTGTGTACCCTTGTGTATTTGTTTTCTTCCTGTCTCTGTGTAGTTTCATAGAATTTTTTCTTCTTCTAATACTAAGCTACATTCACTATGATGAGGAATACTGTTATCCTCAAATATAATTGGCATTAATAATATGTTATTTACCTTGTAAATATGCTTAGACATTATTTATTCTGTTCTGTTTTAATGCTCATGTGTGAAGTTGATGTTTCAAAAGTTATTCCGATCTTTTATATATGTACTAATGTCATAATTCTTGTAACATTGATGTGCATGTTTATTTCTATTCTTTTGTAAAGCCTGTTTTACTACAAATGTTATCTGTATTGTTATGTTCTTTAATGATGTATTTTGTACCTTTGTTATTGTATTCTTATGTTATAAAATTGTAATTGACACCAGTTCAACAAATTAAGTAACTTGCAAGTTACATTTCACTGCACACGTTTCTGTTGGTCATAGTATATGGACAATATGTGAGAAGTAGGAACTGATAGTGTTTGTACGTGTGTTAATAATTCAGCAAGGGACTGGATAACAGCATTGCTGGTTCTAAGGACATTTCAAACAAATTTTTGTGAGTGGACAAGTGGTGGGTTATGGACTTGCTATATTATCCTCAAGACTCTTCAATGGTGATTATGCACCTGCACAGTCACAACAGATGGCTGCTGGCCATTTCTACAAGGACTACAGTGGGTCTACACCTTTGCTGACTCACCAGTACCATTATTTCTACAAGGACTGCAGTGGGTCTGCACCTCTGGTGGTCCACCAGTACCGTAATCTCTACCAGGACTACAGTGGGTCTGCTCTGTGATGACCTACCTATCAATATTCTTCAAAACGTCGACTGACTCTGCTGTGGGTTTGCTCTGTTGTGGACCAATACCTGTCTGCATGTCAAGAGTCAGCACTGTCTTTCCGTTGGAAGAACAACACTACTTCTTCAAGATTGCATGGAAATCCACTACTTCCGTGTGCACTTTCTTTTACTGCTCAGACTTTGAGAAAAACACTGCAATGTTACTGTGATGAATGATCAGGACTGTCTTTATGGCCTGTGAAAAAATTTTAGCTTTTGACCAACGTTGTATCAATAAGTGTGTGCCTTTGATTTCTTTGTTATTGTAATTATGAAAAATTTTATCAAATCATTATTGGCCACTACCCAAAACAATTTGCAAAATTTTTTGTGGGGAGCATGGGGGCTATGTAAATAGGCTGTTTATGTTTTCTTATTGGCAACGTTACGTAGCGCTCTGTATGAAAATCACTGGCTGTGCTGTGTGCAGTCTGTGGCTATTTTGCATTGTTGTCTGCCATTGTAGTGTTGGGCAGCTGGATGTGAACAGCGCGTAGCGTTGCGCAGTTGGAGGTGAGCCGCCAGCAGTGGTGGATGTGGGGAGAGAGATGGCGGAGTTTTGAAATTTGTAATACTGGATATCATGAAGTGCTATATACATTATGACTATTAAGGTAAATACACTGTTTGTTCTCTATCAATATCTTTCATTTGCTAACTATGCCTATCAATAGTTAGTGCCTTCAGTAGTTTGAATCTTTTATTTAGCTGGCAGTAGTGGCGCTCGCTGTATTGCAGTCGGCCGGCAGCGGTGGTCTCGCGGTTCTCGGCGCGCAGTCCGGTACCGTGCGACTGCTACGGTCGCAGGTTCGAATCCTGCCTCGGGCATGGCTGTGTGTGATGTCCTTAGGTTACCAGAATGAGATTTTCACTCTGCAGCGGAGTGTGCGCTGATATGAAACTTCCTGGCAGATTAAAACTGTGTGCCCGACTGAGACTCGAACTCGGGACCTTTGCCTTTCGCGGGCAAGTGCTCTACCAACTGAGCTACCGAAGCACGACTCACGCCCGGTACTCACAGCTTTACTTCTGCCAGTACCTCGTCTCCTACCTTCCAAACTTTACAGAAGCTCTCCTGCGAACCTTAGGTTAGTTAGGTTTAAGTAGTTCTAAGTTCTAGGGGACTGATGACCACAGCAGTTGAGTCCCATAGTGCTCAGAGCCATTTTTTTGTATTGCAGTAGTTCGAGTAACGAAGATTTTTGGTGAGGTAAGTGATTTGTGAAAGGTATAGGTTAATGTTAGTCGGGGCCATTCTTTTGTAGGGATTTTTGAAAGTCAGATTGCGTTGCGCTAAAAACATTGTGTGTCAGTATAAGCACAGTCATGTATACTTGTTCAAGGGGGACGTTTTAAAAGTCGAGTCGACATTATGCCGGGTTTTAACATGATGGGAACTGGAACCTTTTTAATGACGCTTAGAAGTCGCCAATAGTCTTCCAAAGTATTAAAAATGCAGCAAACAACCAGGTCAAGCCCTTCCGCTCCCGCCCCATCGCCATACAAACTATCGTAGGGACGTACTTGCTTCAAAATACTTGAAAATGATTATCGGGGTTTAGGCTTTGCAGTATTTATTACATTATACTTAATTACAAATAATACACCAAATGAAAGAACAACTCAAACAGGTTTCCTTATAAGTTTTCAGAGTGAGCACTGTTCGACACAGAGCACACATCGAGTTGATGGGCGATCTCTTTCCAAACCTTGATCAGTGTGACTTCAGACCTAAGTCAAATACATCAGTTGCTAGTGGGGGCACAGACGAATGATCCTTTATGAGTCCCTACAAGTAAGAATCACATAGCATCAGATCAGGTGAAGGTGGAGGCCTCTGGAAACAAGCTTTGTCTTGCGGCTCAGTGCCGCCAGATCAGCGGTTCAGGTACGTGGTTCGGCTTCTTCCGGTTGAGGAAAGACCCATAGTTGTGGCGAATCGTGATAAGAAGCGACAGTTATATTTGCTTCACCGAAAAGAAAAAGCCCATAAACCTTCCGTCGGCAAGTGATACGAGATACATTCAGTTTAGAGGAGTGTCGTTGCAGATATACCATTCTTGGGAGTTTGCTGAACCTCAGATGCGCACATTACATTCACAATTCCACTGGGGTCTAATGTCCATTCATCACTGAATCTAACACTATCCAGAAAATCTTCGTTGCCACGCTTCCGAACGGAAGACACAGGAAGCCGTGCGTGCATATGTACATTGATGTATTATTTATAGCTGTAACTTAAATGAAACGCCACAAAGTCTTAAAGCCCCGATAATCAACTCTCGGTATTGGTAGTGCATATACTCTATCATGAAACTATTACCATCAAAGCCGTTTTGTGGTATTTGTAATATTATTTGACTTTTCCCAAAACAATGTATAACTTCGTGCAAAATTATCAAAAACGCTGTAGTTTCTCTAACCCTGAGAGTTCCATGTTATAGCTTTGGGAATCTGTACTGATTTTCAAGGTGATAGTATTAATATTGCATCGGAGATAGGAGGTGACACATTAAGAGTAAAACGGCTATGATAATTCCATTCAAAAATTTGTGAAGGTGTATTGTTTAAATAGCGATGAAAAATTTAGTCGTGTATGTCAGAAAATGGGAAAAATATTCGAGATTTGGTGTCGCTCAAGTATGCTCTCTGATTAGGCAGTTGGCAGCACTAGCGTTAAATTCATCTCCACACTGACATTCGCCCAACAAAAGCAATAACGATATAAGCTGCGGATAAGGACGGGGGTAGGCAGCTGATGCGAAAATTCGGTGACTGAAAGCTGTAAGATGTTGAGACTACTGTAAACCGAGCGAATGCGAATGTACACTATGTGATCAAAAGCATCCGGACACCTGGCTGAAAATGATTTACAAGTTCGTGGCGCCCTCCATCTTGATGACAGCTTCCACTCTCCCAGGCTTAGGTTCAGTCTGGTGCTGAAAGGTTTCTTGGGGAATGGCAGACCATTCTTCACGGAGTGCTGCACTGAGGAGAGGTATCGATGTCGGTCGGTGAGGTCTGGCACGAAGTTGGCGTTCCAAAACATCGCAAAGGTGTTCTGTAGGATTCAGGTCAGGACTCTGTGCAGCTCAGTTCATTATACGGATGTCATTGTCGTGTAAACACTCCACCATAAGCCGTGCATTATTAACAGGTGGTGCCGCGCGTGGCAGCTGCGCATGGCCTACGGCGTCTTGACACGATTCGCGCGGCTGCCTCCGTCGGACGTTCGAGTCCTCCCTCGGGCATGGGCGTGTGTATTGTCCTTGGCGTAAGTTACTCTAAGTTAGATTAAGTAGTGTGTAAGCTTAGGGATCGATGACCTCAGCAGCTTGGTCCCGCGGAACTTACCACAAATATCCAATTTCCAGTGAACAGATGCTCTTCCGTGTTGAAAGATGCAGTCACAGTACCCGAATTGCTCTTCAACAGTGGGAAGCAAGAATGTGTCAATGTAGGCCTGTACACGACACGACCACACCGTAACACTACCGCCTCCGAATTTTAGTGTTGGCACTACACATACTGGCAGATGACGTTCACCATACTCACACACTGCCATCGGGTATCGTGATTCGTTTTTCCACTGTTCACTCGTCCAATGTTTACGCTCCTAGCAAGAAGCGAGGCGTCGTTTGGCATTTACCGGCCTGATGTGTGGCTTATGAGCATCCGCTCGACCATGAAATCCAAGTTTTCTCACCTCCCGTCAAACTGTCACAGGGCTTGCAGTGGCTCCTCATGCAGTTTGGAATTAGTGCGTGATGGTCTGTATAGATGTCTGCCTATTACACATTACGACCCTCTTCAACTGTCGGCTGTCTCTGTCAGCCAACAGACGAGGTCGGCCTGTACGCTTTTGGGCTGTACGTGTCCCTTCACGTTTCCACTTCACTATCACGTCGGAAACAGTGGACCTAGGGATGCTTAGGAGTGTGGAAATCTCACGTGCAGACGTATGACACAAGTGACACCCTGTCACCTGACCACGTTCGAAGTCCGTGCGTTCCGCGGAGGGGACCCACTCTGGTCTCTCACGATGTCTAATGATTACTGAGGTCACTGATATGGAGTAACTGGCAGTAGGAGGCAGCACAATGCATCTAATATGAAAATAGTATGTTTTTTGGGGGTGTCCGGATACTTTTGATCACATAGTGTAGCTGATGAGCGCCAACCTTGGATGGCTATATTTGGAAAAGAAAATCTCGTCGAATGAAACTCCCCGTGGTGTTGTGACAGTAGTTTGTTTCATTCAAATGACTTCCGGGAATTCAGCCAGGTAACACTTTCAGCGACCGCCGATATTTCGGCGGGAGAACATCCCGCCATTTTCAAGGCAAACTGCAACGGACAGGCGGCGTACATGCAAATTTAATACCTCGGTTCTCCGACAGAAGCGGGAAAGATAACACACACACACACTGAACACTAGTGCCACCAAAGATGACCAAAGTCAGAGCTATCGATAGTGAGACTATGAATTCGCAGGTGAGGCAGCATTGACTCTGTTCCTCTGTTTTTTGACAAGGGAGAGAGCCGGATTCCAAACAGAGTTTAAACAGAAACCTCCATCCCTGTTAACGAGGTTGCTCGCTAATTTAATCTCAACTGCCTCCCTAATGACACTGTCCCAATAGCTGGACGTGCATGCCAATATCTCGGTGTTATTGTATAACATGGGGTGACCAGTATCCAAGCAATGTTCGGCAATTGCAGATCTATTTGGCTGCTGTAATCGTGTATGCCGTTTATGCTCAGTACATCTGTCCTCCACGGTCCTGATAGTTTGACCAATATATGCCATGCCGCAGCTACAGGGAATACGATATACACCCGCCTTACACAGTCCAAGATCATCCTTAACGGAACTCAAAAGTGCTCTAATTTTAGATGGAGGTCGGAAAACACATTTCACATCGTATTTCCGTAAAATACGACCGATCTTATTGGACGTGTTTCCTACGTAAGGCAAAAAGGCAGTAGACTTAGGTGTTGACTCAGAATTATCGTCAATCACCCGATGTACAGTTGGTCGATAGCGCAACGCACGTTCAATCTGTCTATCACTATAACCATTTTGACGAAATGTAACTTCAAGATGGGACAGCTCAGCTGGCAAAGTCTCAGCGTCAGAAACGACATGTGCCCTGTGTACCAAGGTACGAAGTACCCCTTCACGCTGAGCCGAATGGTGACAACTATTAGCTTGTAAGTACAAGTCGGTGTGAGTACGTTTCCTGTAGACTGCATGTCCCAATGATCCATCATCCTTCCTCCTAACCAACACGTCGAGAAAGGGAAGGCAACCATCCTCTTCCACCTCCATCGTAAAACGAATGTTCGGGTGGATCGAGTTCAGATGTTCTAGAAAGACATTCAAATTCTCCCTACCGTGAGGCCAAACCACGAAGGTATCGTCAACGTATCTAAAGAAACAGGCGGGTTTTAAAGGCGCCGACTCCAATGCACGTTCCTCGAAGTCTTCCATAAATAAATTTGCGATCACAGGAGACAACGGACTACCCATCGCAACTCCATCTGTCTGCTCGTAATACTGGTCATTAAATAAAAAGTAAGTGGATGTCAACACACGCCTAAAGAGATTAGTTAAATCAGCAGCAAACCTGGCTTCAATAAACCGCAACGAATCAGACAGAGGAACACGAGTGAAGAGACAGACCACATCGAAACTCAAGTGAAAGTGTTACCTGGCTGAATTCCCGGAAGTTATTTGAAAGTTGTATACGCCAGGAGAAACTCAGGTCTCAGTTTGGTTCATTATCTCACAACTTTCGGTACTGACGACTCATTGAGAGCCACCTGTAATAAAATCCTACTGGAAAGAGGAATAGTAGCACCATCAAACCTTTCGTTTATTTCCGTAGCCTGATTTTGTAGTTCTAGTATGCCATTCTGAACAGTAACCACAACAGTACTTACCTTAATTATCTCTTCTTCTTCCTTTCAGTTCTACTGGTTAACTTGGCGTTTATTTTATTTATTTCTCTCTTCAGTTCCTTTATATTATCCGAGAAATAGTGTTGTTTATGTTGGTTATCGTCCATCTTACGCGTAATATCACATTGTAATATGGTCTTTTTATTTCTTCTGGTTCTTCTCTATTACACCAGAAAGAGTTTTCCCTAATTCTGTGAGATTAGCTTCGAAATGTTTTCCCATGAAAGATGTTTTCTGCGCAAAAGCGTTGTTAATATTATGCAGTATTAACATCATTTTTGCACTGAGTGGTGGCTGATCAATAATGACCTCTTGGTTAATTTCTTCGTAATCGTATTTGTCATCTACCACCTTCGTTTCAATCTTAATTATTCTTTCTACCAGCACTCCTGGGACCCAGATCGGGTTAAAGACACTGCCTGTTTTGCTACCGGGGGCTGTTTCTTGTTTCTGAGCGCTGCTTTCACTTAACAGGCCAACGGATTTGTCACTTACAGTGTCGTAAACACGTAGCCAGCTTATTCTGCTGGTGAAGAACTCGCTGGGGCACCGCCTGGCTGTTCTGTCAGGTGTGCCAACTTCTGTTACCCACTACCTGACACACTAACTCATTATCTCCATTCTTGGCTTCCACCATGTTAATATCAGATTTTTTCTGATTCTTATTACTATATCTTGGTAGTATTGGTCATATTCTTGTTTCACCAGTGCGTTAATGTAGCCACACAAAACATCCTTTACTACAATTGCCGCTATTGATTTTTCACCATTCACACACTACTGTCGTAGACCCGGAAAATTTTAATAAATTGTTGATGATTTAGGACAGGGGTTTCCAAACTTTTTAGTCTGCAGGCTACATTGACTCCTCCACGAAGTCATAAGGGCCAAGATCTACCAAGTGGGAGTAAAGCACCCTAGCACTCCATGATTACCGTAATGTAAGCCTAAGTAAGATGAAATCGCAAAAATCTGAGGTTGTGGGAATAGCTAGCACTGAAACGAACTACAATTTTTATTTAATTACATAATTTTGATTGGTGGACGTAGCTGAACGAAATTCTGGCGTATTTTATTCTGGCGAATTTCACCGACAAAAAAGTATGTCACTGCACATTCTTCACCATGAGTCCTGCAAAGTTAACGAAATCTCAACATCATTGTTAGCAACACTATTACTGCAAGACGTAACAGAGGTAGAGACTGTCAACGCATTGTTATTTCAAGCGGCGCAACAATAAGTTTAGTTATGTAGTCCTGTAGCGAGTAGCAGAGCCAGAGCATATATTTGATCTGTTGCCTGACTGTGTCTATGTTGCGAGTGTATCACTAGTTTTTTAGTGTTTTATGCGCTGTACTAGTAGGCGAGACGACGAAGTGTGGGACAATTCAAAGTTTGAATTCGAAGAGACGAGGAAAATCTGAAAATCGAAACACGTATAGCACGACTTAAGTATTTTTTCCACTGTATTTTTTAGTGGAACTACAGTGTAATTGTGAGTATTTAATTTAGTAATTTAAGTACCTTAAAATTAAATTCATTGCATTTTGTTTAGGCAGACTACTCCCTAGTTTTATTAGTACCAGATAGCACAATTTTATTTTCAAGTTACAATCTTTTGTGAAGTTCTGTACACATATGGAAAAGAAACGAAAGGTTGATAGTGAATGTAGAATTTTTAAAGAGCAGTGGGGATGTCAATATTTCGTGGTGGAGTCAAGCAACAAACCAATGTGTATTATTTACAATGAAACAATACCAGTCTTCAAAGAATACAATATAAAACGTCATTATGAGACTAAACACTCTCAGAACTACTCCAATTTTACAGGATGCGAACGATTAGAAACGTATGAGTCTCTGAAACACCAGCTAAAAACCCAGCAGTCACTGCTCAAGAAAGTAAATGCTGAACAACATGCAATAACTCGTCCTAGTTTTCGTGTGGCTCATTTAGTAGCGAAAGAGTGTAAGCCATTTACCGACAATGAATTAATTAAGAACTGCATTATTGCAACAGCAGAAGAAATGTGTCCAGAAAAAGTTAATTTATTTAAAAACATAAGTTTGTCGGCAAACACTGTGGCTCGAAGAATAGATGAAATTGTACAAAATATATCAGCACAAATGCGTGACAAAAATCAAGACTTAGACCGGTTCTCTTTGGCTGTGTATGAGTCAACAGATGTATCAGATACTGCTCAAGTACGACTTTTTATTCGAGGGATTGACAAAAATTATGAAGTGTATGAAGAGCTCCTTGATGTTCACAGTATTCACGAGACGACAACTGGCGAAGATATTTTTAAAGGAGTTGAAGAAGCAGTCTGGAAAAACAATCTTCAGTTTAAGAAATTAAAATGTATTACGACTAATGGTGGCCAAAACGTGTGAGAAAAATAAAGGTGTTGTTGCTCTCCTTTCTAAGGCCGTAGTAGATGACAGTGGCTCAAAAGCATAAGTAGTGCATTGTATTATTCGCCAACAGTCTTTGTGTGGAGAACGTTTAGATATGTCAGAAGTTTTAAAGCCAGTTATTTCAGTTGTTAATTATATCAGATCCCACGCACTCAGTCATTCGCCAGTTCCGCTAGTTTCTTGAAGATATTGAGGAAAGCGACTTGCCATATTATACTGCAGTGCGCTGGCTTAGCTGCGGTAAAGTTCTGACCCGTTTTTTTTTTTAACTCCGAACAGTAATTGAAATTTTTTTGAACGAAAGAAATCGCCCTCTGGCTGAGTTACGAAACGGTGAGTGGTTAAAGAAGCTAGCATTTTATACAGACTAACTAAACATATGAATGACCTTAATTTAAAATTGCAAGGTGAAAACCAGCTTCTGCCTGATTTATACACGCATGTTAAGTCCTTTCGACAAAATATTGCTTTGTTTCAATCTCAGTTGAACAAAGTATGCTTCACACATTTTAATACATGCCAAACATTCTGTCAGCAAACTGAGATTCCTGTAAATTTCGCAATTGAAGCATTGGGCGCTTTAAAAATTAATTTTGAATCACGTATTTCAGATATCCATGCATATTCAAACGATATCAATATATTTCAAAATCCCTTTGACGTTGATATAGAAGTGTTACACGCAGAACTTCAGTTTGAAATTATTGATTTGCGATGTAGCGACTTTTTTAAAGAAAAACATTCAAAGTCAACATTACTAGAATTTTATAAGCGTCTTCCATCTACACAGTTTCCAAAATTACATAAATTTCCTCGTTGCTTTTTTTTTTTTTTTTTTTTGCTTTTGACACTACTTATTTGTGTGAAAAAACTTTCTCCAAAATAAACAAGCAAAATGTATTTACATATCAAAATTAAGTGATGAGCATTTGAAGTCGCTGATGATTATCTCTACCAGTAAACTTGATCCACAACTGGAGGTAATTATAAAAGGAAAGTTCCAACTACATAAAAGTCACTAATTATCACTAAGATATTAAATTTCTTTACATGAATACTCTAACACTGTGAGTTTTCCAAAGATATAAATTAATTACAGTTATTTTTATACTGTAAGGTGTCAGGCAAATCCAACACCTTCCATGAAAACCCTGACATGATAAGCAAATCCAGCAGTATGTCACATAGCTCCGAATAAATCGTGACATTAAATCAACCAAAGTAATACGAGTAACGAGTGAGCAAATGGAATACCACAGACTAACACAAGAATGCCTAAATGCATGTCATGCCTTCCCACCGTTAGACAGACGCAGTTCCGAGGGGAGAAACGAGAACAGAATCCGAGAGCAGAACCGTGTTAAGCTGGAAGGCCCTACGATAAGGAACGGACTCCCACGTCGCCAGCTAACCGCTGGGACCACCCCCAAGCGCATGTTAAAAGCTAGAGCCCTCCAGAAGAACAGTATAGATCTTACGATAACACAAAAAGGGCTACCCCAGTCGCAAGTTTTAACGTGAGACTTTTTCGCGTCTCTGTTACGTTAGGACCACCCCCCAGCCCATGTTAAAAGATAGAGCCCTCCAGAAGAACAGTATAGATCTTACGATAACGCTAAAAGGGCCACACCAGCTGCAAGTTTTAGCGTGAGACTTTTTCGCGTCTCTGTTACGTTGCAAACTTTAAAAACATTGCCCCACCACGAAAAGTATAACGTTTCTCATTGGATAGACAGAATTTCTGTAGGCGGAGCTTAGGGTTATCACTGAGACCCTGATTGGTCAGATGAAAACACAGTCAGATAGTTTTTTTTTAAACCAACTTCGGTAAATTGTTGTAAGGAGAAGATAGGAGAGAGTTGCTTCCGAGACGGCGAGGTGAGCAGAGCTGTGCTGTCCGCCGCCCCCTGACGAACACCGACAAGGCAATGAACGCACCCGATGCCGCATAACAGTGCATAAAGCTTCACTCAGAACTGCAGAAGTCTCATTTGTTACACCCCCTTTTTGCGTAATACTAGTGTCGATCGTCAATTAAAGCTCATGGTGTTCACATTTGCCACTTGAAGTAAAAATCTGAAACGCGATGATTTTTCTGTTATATAGTTATTGAGAAGCCACATCAGCCACTGTAATTTACGACAAGTTAGATAAGTAATTAAAGATAATTGAGGGTCACTGTAGACCATTTTGATAGTTTTCTCTTTTGTGAAACTTAATTTAAACCTAGATTATAGATGTGATATGGCATAGGTCATCCTTCGATCCATTGTAGAACTTGGAAACCCATTCAGGGAATATTCGTTCACATTTTTGTTGAATGCAGTTGGTTTTTACCATCGTGTATTAAAACATTTCCTTTTATCAATAGTGCAATTTATAAACAATGTTTTGTAAGTAGAATAAAATTTCCAGTGGTAAACTTAACTGCTTTTTCGACGTTATTTTACCAGCTAACTAAAAATAGGAAAGCCTTGAACCCCTTCCACTAAATTTAGTTAGTATTAAGATTCTTTTACAGGGAGTGCAGTGGAGCTGACGCTGAAATCATTAAGAATTTGGTTATATCATCGCTAGTCTCACTGAACTCTTCTGAACTCTACGTGTCATGTGTGGTCTGGCGTCTCCTTACCAGCAACAGGTCCCAGGTTCAAACTAGTCAATTCCCTAAAAAACACGTTCAGAGCGTCGTTGCGCAAAAGTGGTAGGCAGACACGATATAGAACAAACAGACACCACGCAGAATGTTAGAAAATGGTGACCCTGCCAGGATGGTAAAATACCATGATTGAAGGTCGACCACATGCCTAACTAGGTCAGAAAAATATCCTGTTAACAAATTTTCGTAATAAAATATTTTTTTTGATAGGCATACATAGTCGAAAACAGTACTGCAGCGATAGATAGTAAGAAAGTATTCAATAAAAAGTGAGACATTCTAGCCGAGACAATAGCATAATTAAGTTATGAATTTTAAAAATTGTTAGAATTAAGTTTTCTCCTCAATGCAAGCGCACAGGTGGCGTATACATAGTTGACAAGTTGGTTCTGACCGAACAAGTAAGTGAATGGATTGTCAGTCATGGGTATAATAAGTGTCAAGTCGGGTGAACAAAAAGTTTATGAAACGCGTGAGATCGTATGAGCGCATGTTGACACGAAGTAGGGCGCGTGAATTACTTTTAAAACAGAAACTAAGGGATTCGGAAAGATTAGGAATGGCAAATCGAGACCTTGACCGAATTGAGGTAGAGACCTAGCATGAAAATGGACAGAGAATAGAGGACAGTATAACAAACGATGCAGTATCGCGAGAAATAGGACATAGAACGCACCATAACGACGATAATGTACGTCATGGCATAGAAAACGTAGGTCAGCATACGACAGAGGAGCAGGAAAGTAGAGAGACAGCCGATGAGGATTCCAACTTGCGGGCCGGCCGTAGTGACCGAGCGGTTCTAGGCGCTACAGTTTGGAACCGCGCGACCGCTACGGTCGCAGGTTCGAATCCTGCCTCGGGCATGGATGTATGTGATGTCCTGAGGTTAGTGAGGTTTAAGTAGTTCTAAGTTCTAGGGGACTGATGACCTCAGCAGTTAAGTCCCATAGTGCTCAGAGCCATTTGATTCTAACTTGCGTCTTGAATAAGTAGAACTCGTAGTACAAGTAATCAGAGCTCCCTCACCACAGAGTACAAGGAATGCGAGCAGAAACGTGTCACAGCACAGTTCAATGCAATCGGTAGCGAACCAACACTTGGGCGAAAACACAGAGCGTAGGACGTCGGAAGAAAACGCAATAGGACACACCAATGTGGCAGAATTATTACAACAAATTACGGAAACCATGACAAGGCAAAATAAAGACATAGTGATCCAAATTCAAATTCAGAATGCAGAAACCACCAGAAAAATGCGTGCGATTAAAGAACAAAACAAAAAAAATTCAGTTACACCTAAGTCATATTGAAGACGAGGCAAAAGAATCTCGAGAAGTGATAGGAAATTTAATAAAGGTCACAATCAATTGAGAACAGACATTGACAAGGTACAAGCGGACGTACAAACATTGCGTAATGACATTCAGGACGAGATCAAAACATTACGTAACAACACCCAGGGAGAAGTCAAGAAACTAGAGAAACAGATAAACGAAATTACTAGACAAGCAGCAGGCACAGCGCGTGAAGTTGTTTAAAACAGTGTGTTACACAAACGTATCACAAAAGCAGCGCTGAAAAGATATGATAACCACATAGTCAAAATAGAAGCGTAAACGAAGCGACAATTTCAGAAATTGCGAACAGAGTTGTTGCAAACCATTGAAGAGCTTAGTGAACAGGATCGAACAAGCACAGAGTCTACAACCACATCCGTATCTGTAACAGCACCGGAAAAACAAGCAATTAACGAAGATATTACGCATTTGCGATTCCAATCACAGGCGAAAAGTAACATACGTGAAATCAGACAGCCTGCACAGCAACAAACACGTTTCGAAATTCTTGATGAACAAACGTCATCACAAACACATGCGGAACCACAAATGTATGTTTCAAGACAGTTTGGATCGTGCAATGAAACAGCAAGGTTAGCCATACAAGATACCGAACCAATACCTGACAATGGAAAGCCAGGTCGCGAAGAGTTCAGTGCAATGCATTCAGCTACACGTTCATAACCGATGGAAGAAAATTATTGCGTACCACTCCAACGATACTACGCAAGGGTAGGCGAAAGTTACAGTGGACAATATCCAATGGATGTACCACAACCGGAAAGAACGACGGGAGAAATGATCAGAAACAAAAGTGGCGAAGAATCGCGAATTTCATATGGAACTATGAAGAAGTACGACAACGATCATTTCCTCACAGTCAGAAAATTTCAACACTTTCGAGAAGGAAACTCATTACATCCACGAACTTTTATTGATCAATTCCGAGTAGGATTACCAGAACACTGGACGCTAGCACACAAATTAGACTTTATATGTGCACACATGTCAGGAACAGTCACAGAAACCATGCAGAATGTTGCAGCGACATGCCGATTGTACGAAGATTTCAGAGAGAAGTTTCTCTCACGATATTGGTCAAGCGAAGCACAGAACAGAGTGAAGTACGATTTATTACAGAACCCATATTTTGAAAATTCAGGAGAGAAGAGTCCCGTGAAAGTTTTCGAATTGATGGCAAAGAAAAATCAATGCTTAGATGTACCATACAGTGACGGAGAGTTGATTAAATTATGCGCGATGAAGCTACCATTGAAATACCAGCAATCATTAGTAGGTCGCGGAGGCAATGACGTCGAAGCATTTAAAGGTATTCTAAGGGAACTAGAGTTCATATTTTTGGAAGATGACGCAAGAAAAAGACGAAGCGCACGTGAAAACGAAAGCAAAAAGCAGTGGAATCCACAAGACACAGTACGAAGAAACAATAATTACGAACCACGTGATAACTTCACACCAAGAAACGACAACAGATTTTAAAAAACGGTTATGGATTCAGAAGAGAATATGGCAATAACTATAATTCACCAAGGAACGGCAACAACTATTACAGAGGGAATAATGACAACTGGAACAGGTATTTGAGAACCAATAGACCAACAAATTATCAACAAAGAAACCAATATCAACAAGCTGAACAAGAAAAGAGAATACAGATAGAAGAGGTGGAGGTAAGACCACCAAACCCCGATAAACGTTCGAATTGACAGCTAAGCGCCCATGCCAAAGAGAATGACGCACCGACCCAGGACAATTGCAGCACCTTGAACAGAGAAGTAAAAATCTTATCACGAGAAGAGAAGAAGGAAGAAACAAATCCGCAGCGACCAGATGAAAACAAGAAAATAACAATATCGTGTTGTGACGAAATTAATTGGGAGAATACTGACGAGGAAGATGAATTACCAGAGGCATGCACAACGAATGTAGGAGGGAAGGACGAAGTAATGAGTATTGTAGAGCTATTTGAGATGGAAACCAGGGAAAGCGAATTCAATGAGGATAATGCGCAGTCGACAGAAGTTGAAAATAAGTTACGAGTGGGCACACAACCCAACGTATATAATGAAGGAAGTTATGAAGCGATAATTAGAGCATTTATATGCGATTGTGTGGAAGTAGCGTCGAAGAAGAAGATAGATGAGGATGAGGAAAAAGTAGAGGATGTTGAAGAAAGCGTAAATGAAGGAAGAAATAGAGAAGAGGAAATAAAAGAGAGAGAACTAGGAGTCGAAGCTTATCCTACAGAAAGTTAGAATTCACAAGGGAAATTCCTAAAAAGACTCATGTATGATTCAGTGGAGGATTCGTTGATGCAAGAAGAAGAAGAAGAACAGAACCAACCCTTTCAAATTCAACCAAAAAAATGGTTCAAATGGCTCTGAGCACTATGGGACTCAACATCTTAGGTCATAAGTCCCCTAGAACTTAGAACTACTTAAACCTAACTAACCTAAGGACATTACACACACCCATGCCCGAGGCAGGATTCGAACCTGCGACCGTAGCAGTCCCGCGGTTCCGGACTGCAGCGCCAAATTCAACGAATTGTGAAGGCCGTGGTAAAGCATATCCCAGTCAATATTGTAATTAATAGCGGAACTGAACTGACTGCGATCTCAGAAAATTTATTCATGCAGTGTAATGCCAATGAGGAATTGACAGTTCTGAAAACACGTAAGATTAAAGTAAGAGGTCCTATTAGAAACAATGCTGCGGAAGTTAAGAGACAAACAAGGTTAACTCTTTCGTGTCAAGGTCAAAAGATCGAAGCCAACTTCGTGATTATACCTAAACTAACTGTAGATTTGATTATAGGTGCAGCTTTTTTAAATGAGAGACGAGCGATAATAGATATGGGGAAAGGTAGCGTAACTTTTGGGAATGTCACACTTCTCTTTGAGCAAAAGCTGAAATTAGAAGAAAAACCAGTTATAAACAAACAAGTAAGAATGACGCGAGATAAAGAGGATGAAGAATGAGAATGGTATGCACAAAAGGAGGAATCGCCTCAACTCATGTTAGAAGTCCATAAAGAAATCGACGAAAAATTGCAACAAGTTCACGGTATTTCGGAACACAGTAAAAGAGAAATAGAGGGTATTTTACGGGATAAAGCAGAGGTATTTTTACCTAAGACTGGCAGTATTAAACACTTTCAGTAGTAAAAGAGCACAAACCATTTAGAGTGCCACCCTATACAATCCCATTAAGCTACAGGAATAAAGTATTCCAGAAGATATCTAAAATGTTAGATGACGATATTATTAAACCAGCTACCTCCACATATAACAGCCCCCTCCATATTGTACGAAAACGAGATGGGAGCATGAGGTTAGTGCTTGATTCCAGACAGATCAACACAATCATAATCACTGAGACAGATCGCCCAGAAAAATTAGAGGAATTGATACAAAACTTCCACGGCGCTATTTTCATCAATTGATTTATGGAGTAGTTTCTGGGAAATAGAATTGGCCCCAGAATGTAGAAAATTTATAGCATTTATCGTATTCGGTAGATGTTACCAGTTTAAACGATTACCATTTGGTTTAAACATATCATCAGCAGCGTTTATTAGGGGATTTAATACTATACTCAGTCCTGAAATTTTACAAAAAATTACTTGTTATGTTGATGATGTGATTATAGCAGAACCCTCTTGGGAACATCACAACGACACATTAAATCAGTTTTTACAGATCATGAAAGGGCATGGGGTCACAGTGAATATAACAAAATCCACATTTGGAAGGCGAGAGGTCAAATTTCTAGGAAACATAATTTCCGAGGAAGGGGTAACGCCCGACCCAGAAAAACTAAGGGCAATCAAAGAATTCTGTACTCCATATAATAAGAAAACTCTCAGAGGATTTCTAAGTCTCACCGGATTCCATAAAAAATTTATTTGGATCGACTCTCTCGCAACACCACGCCTGTGTGCATTGAATGGAGAAAACAAGCCATGGGTATGGGATCAACAACCCAATGAAGAATTTTTAAAAGTGAAAAACGCACTAACAACAGCACCGATTTTAGTACATCCTGATCTAACACAAAATTTTTGTATGGCCACTGATAGCGTGAAAACAGGTTTAGGAGTTGTTTTATTCCAAGAATACGAACAGGCAGGGCTAAGATCATATAGAACAATTGCGTTTGCCAGTCGTGTACTCACAAAAAGCGAGAACAACTATTCAGTCACGGAGCTGGAAGCATTGGCCATTGTATGGGGCTTCCAACGTTTTCGATACTTCCTATTTGGAAGAAAAACAAAAGTATACACTGACCACAAAGCATTAGAATTTCTGTTATCCACCAAACTAACTCATGGGAGGTTAGCCAGATGGATGTTAATACTACAAGAATTTGACTTCACTATTACACACATACCAGGACCAGCGAATGTATTAGCAGATGCTTTATCACGTTGTCCACAGGGTGCATCCAATAACATAGGTTTGGAAGCAGCAGAAGACCAGTTTACAATGTACTATATGAAACAAGTAACTTTCGAAAACTACATTACGACATCATTGAAAAACATAGGCAAAGAACAGGACAAGGATCCCGAAATACTAGGAATCAAACACAAGTGGAGAAGTAAGGATTTTCCAGACATCCGACAGCACTATCTCGTAAAAAAACAATGTTTTATTTTTTAGACGAAATGTTGCAACGAATGAATGGTTAAATTATATACCAGATGAACTAATTAATAAGTACATATGGTATACACATTTAAGTAATGGCCACTTTGGACCAAAGAAATGCTTTTTGAAAATAAAACAAACAAGCCATATTCCTGATATGGAAAGACGAAATAGAACAGTATTAGTCAAATGTAAAAAATGTATGAGGGCTAAACAGTCACTTTCCAAACCAAAACACCTATGTTTCCAATAATCCCTAAAAGATTAAAACAAATAGCTGCAACAGATTTGATGGGGCCCCTCCCACGCACAAAAAAGATATATTTTCATATTTGTCGTTTTGGAACTTACTTCTAAATATGTTACCTTGACACCATTAAAACGGGAAACAGGTCTTACTATAAGTAAAGCATTTAGACAAGATTTTCTCAGACAAGTAGGTCGAGTGGAATGAATAATTTCGGATAATGGCCCACAATACAAATCAGTGCAATGGCAGAACACGTTAAAACAACACAAAATAAAATCCATCTACATATCTAAGTACAAACCTAGCGTAAATCTAGCAGGACGATCTATGAAGGACATAGGCACTTTATGCCGATTATATGCAGGCAAAAGACACAACACTCGGGATATATACCTTAAAGATTTTCAAGAAGTAATAAATCAGATGCCACATAGCACTACACTACTACCTCCAGTTACTGTACTTAAAAATATTGAACCCCCAAACATAACCAGAGAAAATGTTAGATTTCCTAATGTACCACGTAGACAGCACAAACAAGTCACACCAACAGCACTCTCCAACATCAGAAAGGCAGCCATTAAAAGAAAAGAAAGAGGATATAGAACAGCAATTAAAAGAACATTCTCAGTAGGCCAGAAAGTATTTGTAAAAACACACCATCTCTCCAGCAAACAGAAACACAAAATACATAAGTTTTACGCTGCATACAAAGGACCTGTCATAATTAGCTGAATTGATCATGACAATGCTGTGGAACTAATGAACCCAAAAACAGGCAAAACCTTAGGACTTCACCATGTGAGCCATATCAAAAAGTTTGAAGATTAATTTTATTACTGGTAAATAATCAGCACAATATTTGAAGATTATGTTGCAGATAAGATCGTCAGGAGAAAGAAGAATGAAGAGAGAGGAAGGTGGGAAAAAGAAAGTAGTTTCAATAATAACACCAATAGTACCGTAGATTAAGGTGATGGGATAAAGCGTAGATAGTCTAACAGCATGAAATACTAAAATGCTGTACACCACGACACTACACAAAAATAAAAAACAAATTTGAGGATTCTTGTAGACGTTAAGACTCAAAATATCTTAGAATTGTAACATGGAAAGGGCACCGAAATTTGTAAAGCTTTAGAAGGTGTAAAACAATGTAGGTACTAGACATATGTTAGATGATTATAAGTAAAACATTTTGTAAGAACAATTGTAAAAACTCCAGCAAGGACGAGATGCAACGACCCACAAGTTGCAACGCGAGAAGTATCAAGAAAGGAAAAGACGTAATTAGCAAGACACGATTCCTACAAAGCAGAAGCGTAGAGAGAAGGGAAAGGACAGCGAGACCAACAGAAGGCCCTTGTAGCCGAAGTGGGCAGTAAATACATCTGCTGCCAAGCTGAACCACAGGGTGACGGAACCCTGCTGGGACAGAACACCGAACTACACAGTGGCAGAACCCTGCAGAGACACGACAAGGAAACCGAACGCCAGAAGGGTCTCGGAACGCCCCGACTCAGCAGAGCGAGCAAAAAATGGCCCAACGAGAAGACCACTTGGGCAAGCCACCACTGGCAAAAAAAAAAAAAAAAAAAAGAAAAAAAAATGTGTAAAAGTCACACTACTGCTATTAAACAGCACGCTGATGCACGAAACTGAAGAAAACTTCCACAAAGTAAAAATGACACTCCCAAACAATTTATCAAACTGTTACTAAGAGGAGAACTTCAAAGCGACTAGTTATCAATAAATGTTTCCATATCCTGCCCAGAGAAGATCCAAGAAGCAGAGAAAAAGAAGGAAGAACAGAAGTAGAAGATTCGCAAGATTGAGACCAAGAAAGATGATGGGGGAAGAATAGACGACACACCTTCCCAAATCCCTATCCTATTGTAAACTAGTCGTCTGCGAAGTATTACAACGAAAAACGACCGCTTTCAGCGACACATAACGATGACATTCACACATACAAAGCCAGTAAACCACGAGATTCTGCACTCACAGCTCTATTCCATTATGGGACCTCCACAACAGCAACACACACTTGCAAGGCCAACAAGGAACGACGAATGAAGCTGTACATCAAATACTTGCCCATATTCATCTAGCTCAAGTCCATCACCTTCGTGCAAAAAACATTCGCCAACCTCATGCTTAAACATTCATAAGATTGTGTGAATGTGTGAAATCAAATTATGTGATGTAGGAACTGTGCAAAAGAAACATGTGAAAAACTAAATAAGTTAAGCACACCAGACAGCTAAATAAATACAAAATAACAGTCATTGACTATGGACTTAAGTAAAAAATAGACTATTGATAAAAATAAGTCATTAGTTCTGAAATGGACAGTATATAAAGAACAAAAGTAAGGCGTAATAAACACAAAAACTATATGCCACTTATTTTCTCCTCATAAAAATAAAAGAATAATTATATTTTACTTATTTTCTCCTTATAAAAACAAAGAATAAAAAATTATCTTGTTGGATGTTTTCCCTTTTTTTTAACATTTGTACCATTTGTTAGGATAATATCTCAATACTTGTGTATGTATATTTCTTTGTCAAAGCAATTCTTGGAAATAAATCTTATTTGTTAGTGTAACAATGTTGAAATGAGTGTATAGAAACAAAAATCGATGTGAAAGACTCCTCACTTTCGATATCAAACTTCTTAAAAAACAAATTTTCACAATTAAACAAACAAAGAAAATAATTAAAAAATAATAATTGTAATAGAATAAAAATATTCTTCCCTTGTCAATATAAACATATTTTTGGTAATAATGTGGAAGAATATAAAAATATAAATTAGTAATACAAACTAGCATAGAACAGAATAACGTGGCTGAACAGTAAGCAACAAAATTTAGATAACAGAATAATTTTTGACTGACTTAGACAACGATTCAATCATTGCCTAACTTCAGTACAAACATTAAGTTCAAGGGTGGTGATATGTAAGGTGTCAGGCAAATCCAACACCTTCCATGAAAAACCTGACATGATAAGCAAATCCAGTAGTATGTCACATAGCTCCGAATAAATCGTGACATTAAATTAGCCAAAGTAATACGAGTAACGAGTGAGCAAATGGAATACCACAGACTAACACAAGAATGCCTAAATGCATGTCATACCTTCCCACCGTTAGACAGACGCAGTTCCGAGGGGAGAAACGAGAACAGAAGCCGAGAGCAGAACCGTGTTAAGCTGGAAGGCCCTACGATAAGGGACGGACACCCACGTCGCCAGCTAACCGCTAGGACCACCCCCAAGCGCATGTTAAAAGCTAGAGCCCTCCAGAAGAACAGTATAGATCTTACGATAACACAAAAAGGGCTACCCCAGTCGCAAGTTTTAGCGTGAGACTTTTTCGCGTCTCTGTTACGTTAGGACCACCCCGCAGCCCATGTTGAAAGATAGAGCCCTCCAGAAGAACAGTATAGATCTTACGATAACGCTAAAAGGGCCACACCAGCTGCAAGTTTTAGCGTAAGACTTTTTCGCGTCTCTGTTACGTTGCAAACTTTAAAAACATTGCCCCACCACGAAAAGTATAACGTTTCTCATTGGATAGACAGAATTTTTGTAGGCAGAGCTTAAGGTTAACACTGAGACCCTGATTGGTCAGATGAAAACACAGCCAGATAGTTTTTTTAAACCAACTTTGGTAAATTGTTGTAAGGAGAAGTTAGGAGAGAGTTGCTTCCGAGACGGCGAGGTGAGCGGAGCTGTGCTGCCCGCTGCCCCCTGACGAACAACGACAAGGTAATGAACGCACCCGATGCCGCATAACAGTGCATAAAGCTTCGCTCAGAACTGCAGAAGTCTCATCTGTTACACCCCCTTTTTGCGTAATACTAGTGTCGATCGTCAATTAAAGCTCATGGTGTTCACATTTGCCACTTGAAGTAAAAATCTGAAACGCGATGATTTTTCTGTTATATAGTTATTGAGAAGCCACATCAGCCACTGTAATTTACGACAAGTTAGATAAGTAATTAAAGATAATTGAGGGTCACTGTAGATCATTTTGATAGTTTTCTCTTTTGTGAAACTTAATTTAAACCTAGATTATAGATGTGATATGGCATAGGTCATCCTTCGATCCATTGTAGAACTTGGAAACCCATTCAGGGAATATTCGTTCACATTTTTGTTGAATGCAGTTGGTTTTTACCATCGTGTATTAAAACATTTCCTTTTATCAATAGTGCAATTTATAAACAATGTTTTGTAAGTAGAATAAAATTTCCAGTGGTAAACTTAACTGCTTTTTCGACGTTATTTTACCAGCTAACTAAAAATAGGAAAGCCTTGAACCCCTTCCACTAAATTTAGTTAGTATTAAG
Organism: Schistocerca nitens; assembly: GCF_023898315.1. Taxonomy (NCBI): domain Eukaryota; kingdom Metazoa; phylum Arthropoda; class Insecta; order Orthoptera; family Acrididae; genus Schistocerca; species Schistocerca nitens. Next base: position 1,044,452,852 of record NC_064615.1, on the reverse strand, counting down.
ATTCTTTAACAGGGAGTGCAGTGGAGCTAACGCTGAAATCATTAAGTTGAAATGGCTCTGAGCACTATGGGACTTAACATCTGTGGTCATCAGTCCCCTAGAACTTAGAACTACTTAAACCTAACTAACCTAAGGACAGCACACAACACCCAGTCATCACGAGGCAGAGAAAATCCCTGACCCCGCCGGGAATCGAACAAAATCATTAAGTATTTGGTTATATCATCGCTAGTCTCACTGAACTCTTCTGAACTCTACATGTCATGTGTGGTCTGGAGTCTCCTTACCAGCAACAGGTCCCAGGTTCAAACTAGTCAATTCCCTAAAAAACACGCTTAGAGCGTCGTTGCCTGAAAGTGGTAGGGAGACACGATATAGAACAAACAGACACCACGCAGAATGTTAGAATACATCAGTTACAACTAAAATATCCAGTATCATTATGTACACCAGGTATTGCATTTTCTTTTAACTGCCTTTAAATAAAAATGTTTTATACGATTTACTTGCTATGTGTATTTTACAACGTAATCAAAAGAAAGCGAAACCTCGCTTAAGGAGCATCTTCCACACTGATTGATTACTAAGGCTAGTCGCCGAAGTGGCGTCCATTTGAAAGACTTGCACCAGACTCGTGAGTAGAATAAAAGGCAAAGAATTTTTTTGCTTAAAATGTTTTCGCCAAAATAGTCGCACCTACGTGCTCATCTCAGCGAAAGTTAAGTAACTATTTATGTACTCATATTTTTTTAGTAAACTTGTAAAATCTACAGGCAGTACCGAATTACTTCACCTTTTCCTGCTCCTACTCGCGTCCTTCACTCTCTGCCTATTTTGCAGAAGCAGTTCACACGAGCAGATTCACGCGCCGCCTATCCAGGCGGGATACAAGAACCATGATTTTGGGTTTCCCGCTAAACATATTGACTGCATCCACCACAGGAACAGGAACTGTGACTAAAGTCACTTTTTTTCGGACTGATTCTGCGGTTTGCTGTGCACTTTGTTTGAAATTTTGTTATACTGCGCTTTCCAGTTCTGTAGCACTGTCTGACGTTAGGCAACCATCCACTGCATTTCTTGAAATCACTGTAATTTGTGTCGCGTACAGTTACATGAGCAAAACGTAGTAGGTCACTGTCATGCTTTTTCTGTAAATTGTATCGAGCATCCTTGATTCGAGCAAACACCCGTTTTTGTAACAAGTGCACGCTGTCCTCCCTTGAAAATCGATAGTCTTTCTACGCGGTACACGGTCATATTGCTGCGGGCTTACTGGAAATGTGGCCGGCCGGTGTGGCCGAGCGGTTCTAGGCGCTTCAGTCTGGAACCACGAGACCGCTACGGTCGCAGGTTCGAATCGTGCCTCGGACATGGATGTGTGTGATGTCCTTAGGTTAGTTAGGTTTAAGTAGTTCTAGGTTCTAGGGGACTGATGACCTCAGATGTTAAGTCCCATAGTGCTCAGAGCCATTTGAACCATTTTTTACTGGAAATCTGTTCACAACTTTTTTTTTACAATGCTGTGGTTGATCTGCAGGATTGTACGACGATGCTGGCATTTAGGTGACTAATAAAGTAAAAATTTAGGATCTTCGCAGTAAAAAGAATTTGTAAAAAAAAAGGACAGAACGAAAAAACACGTGTAAGACATCACGGAATAACTTCTGCAATACTAAAGAGAGCTGTAGAAGGTAAACACTGTAGGACCATCAACAGGAGCCTTCATAATCGTTGTATTGGTCACTAAAAAGAAGCTACCAGTTGAAAAATGAATGGCTTTATTTGACGCTTTTGGTGTAGAACCAGTCATCAAATTATATGCGAACCAGAAATACTTAGCATATAACAGAAAATGTAGCTATACAAAAACTATACAAGAGAGTGAAGATACAAGTATCGTCAAATTAAAGAGCTGAAATACACACCATAATCATGTGGATGATGAGATACGTCAAGACAGTATGTAAGAAACAAAACTGCCAAGGCAGACTAACTGACTAGTTACAACGCAATAATTAGGAAGACAATTTAAACCACCAGACAGAAACGATGAGTAGCGCCATGTAGCAACAAAACCATAAAAAGATTTCTTATTCATACGAAATGTAATATATAAAATTAAACATTTACAAGAGTTTACAAAGCGTGAATAATGAAACGAAGAATAAAAATTTGCAGTTACGTAAAAACCACCAGCGACAAAAAGGTGATTTGTGTAAACTGACAGATAAACAGAATAGAAATTCCAGACCACTTACATAAATTCAATACTTCGTACGAAATTACATAGACAAAACAAGCGAATGAATCCATTTTAAAAAGGTGCAATAAAACAGAAATAATAAAAGGAATCGTAGGATATGTTGAGGACTCAAATCCTCGCAAGATTGGATGTCGGATATCGTGCAACTACAACGCGTTAAAAGTTAAAATACAAAATGTAATAATGAGGGACCATAGGACCGCAAAGGAAAATAGAGAGCCTAATGCTACAATTTCCGAAAGCATTTCGCAAAGCGGTAACAACAATCTGTTCTGTACATCAGCGTTAATTATTATAATATTGGATGTCAGGGGTGCTGGGGGATTCAAATCCTCAAGAAATACGCACAACGATAGTTATGGGAAACAGCTGCATGGGCATAGAGACATAAAGAATGGGCTAATTCATGCCGGAATGCTTGGAATTACAGGCCAAGTATTTCCAAGAATATTTTAAAGAAGCATTTGCCTCTAGAAGGCAATTGTTCGTCTCAAAATTAAAGCTGGGTTGCGCGATTTTTTTTCTTTTCCTGCGTCATCAGTCTTCTGACTGGTTTGATGCGGCCCGCCACGAATTCCTCTCTTGTGCCAATGTCTTCGTCTCAGTGTAGCACTTGCAACCTATGTCCTCAGTTATTTGCTGGATGTATTCCAATGTCTCTCTTTCTCTACAGTTTTTGCCCTCTACAGCTCACTCTAATACCATGGAAGTCATTTCACTTTGCCTTAACAGATGTCCTATCATCCTCTCTCTTCTCCTTGGCCGTGTTTTCCACACATTCCTTTCCTCTCCGATGCTGCGCAGAACTTCCTGACACCTTACCTTATCAGTCCACCTAATTTTAAACATTCGCCTGAAGCACCACATCTCAAACGCTTCGTTTCTCTTCTATTCCTGTTAGAAGATTTCTAATTCCTCTTATATATCCCACTCGCTCCGTTTTGCTTCAGCATGGAGTATCTAAATTCTTCTGTCTATGAGTAACTAAAGGTGCCTCTCCGTGATAAGTGGGAACCAAGTGCTGAATTATTTTTAATTTGTGATTCAGTTTCCGTGGTCAAACGGGTAGCAAGTCTGTCACTACTACCTTATGCTCTTGGAAGCTACATTACGTCCTCTATTTTCCTTTTGCGTTCCTATGGTCTTCTATTACTGCAATATGTATTTTATCTTTCAACGAGTTTTACTTGGACGATCTCCCTCACCTAACCTTGCAAGGGTTTGAGTCCTTTCCCTATCTTACGCCTGACTTTTGGGAGTTCTATTTTATTGTAACTCTTTAAATTGATATTCTACGCTTGTTTTATTTATGTAACATTGTATGAGGGTTTACATTTATTTAATATTTCGGAAATTTTTATTCTACTTTTCGGTAAGTTTACACTACGTGCTTTTTGTCGATAGTGTTTTATATGTAACCGTAAATTTATATTTTTCGTTTATTTTGTTATTCAGGCCTTGTAAACTTTTGTAAATGTTTAATTTTGTATACTACATTTCGCAAGAAATGTAGTATACATGGCGCTGCTGCTGTTTTCACCGCCGACCTGTTGTTTAAATTGTCTTCCTGGTTACTGCATTGATCTGTTCAGTTTCTCTGCCGTGATGCTTTTTTTAATTACATACTGTCTTTATATATCTGATCACCATCATGTTCATGGTGTGTATGTCAGTTATTTAGTTTTGACGACGCTTGTATATTCTTCGCATAGTTACGTTTTCTTTTATTTTGTATGTATTTCTCGTATGCAGATAATATGATCATGGGACCTACCCAAAACGCGTCAAATAAAATCATTGGTTTTTCTAGCTAGTGGCTTCTTATGTAGTGACCAATCCACCACTTTTGTATTACTCCTACTGATTTGCAATGGTGTCACATTCTTCCTCTGTGACTTTACGGCACGATCACAAAAATGAAGGGGAAGAAAGCATTATACTGATGAAGATGGGATGAACAGACCGGCACTGGAGAAAAATGGCAAGCAGCATCCAAGCATTATCAGAAGATCGCTTATTTGAAGAAAAGCAACGTTTAATATCATCAGGAGGTAGAAACGTGAGATAAACGCTGCTGGCCAAAAAACTTGCTACACCAAGAAGAAATGCAGATGATACACGGGTATTCATTGGACAAATATATTATACTAGAACTGACATGTGACTACATTTTCACACAATTTGGGTGGATAGAACCTCGGAAATCAGTACGCAGAACAACCACCTCAGGCCGTAAGAACGGCCTTGATACGCCTGGGCATTGAGTCAAACAGAGCTTGGATGGCGTGTACAGGTACAGCTACCCATGCAGCTGCAACACGATACCCCAGTTCATCAAAAGTAGTGGCTGGCGTATTGTGACGAGCCAGTTGCTCGGCCACCATTGACCAGACGTTTTCAGTTGGCGAGACATATGGACAATGTGCTAGCCAGAGCAGCAATCGAACATGTTCTGTATCTAGAAAGGCCCGTAAGGACCTGCAACATGTGGTCGTGCATTATCCTGCTGAAATGTAGGGTTTCGCAGGGATCGAATGAAGGGTAGAGCCACGGGTCGTAACACACCTGAAATGTACCCTCCACTTTTCAAAGTGCCGTCAATGCGAACAAGAGGTGACCGAGACGTGTAACCAATGGCACCCCATACCATCACGCCAGGTGATACGCCAGTATGTCGATGACGAATACACGCTTCCAATGTGCGTTCACCGCCATGTCGCCAAACATGGATGCGACCATCATGATGCTGTAAACAGAACCTGGATTCATCCGAAAAAATGACGTTTTGCCATTCGTGCACCGAGGTTCGTCGTTGAGTACACCATCGCAGGCGCTCCTGTCTGTGATGCAGCATCAAGGGTAACCGCAGCCATGGTCTCCGAGCTGACAGTCCATGCTGCTGCAAACGTCGTCGATCTGTTCGCGCAGGTGGTTGTTGTCTTGCAAACGTACCCATCTGTTGACTTAGGGATCGAGACGTGGCTGCACGATCCGTTACTGCCATGCGGATAAGATGCCTGTCATCTCGACGTGATACGAGCCCGTTGGGATCCAGCACGGCGTTCCGTATCATCCTGCTGAACCCACCGATTCCACATTCTGCTAACAGTGATTGGATCTCGACTAAAGCGAGCAGCAATGTCGCGATACGATAAACCGCAATCGCTATAGGCTACAATCCGACCTTTATCAAAGTCGGAAACGTGATGGTACGCATTTCTCCTCCTTACACGAGGCATCACAACAACGTTTCACCAGACAACGCCGGTCAACTGCTGTTTATGAATGAGAAATCAGTTGGAAACGTTCTTCATGTCAGCCACCGGCGCCAACCTTGTGTGAATGCTCTGAAAAGGTAATCATTTGCATATCACAGCATCTTCTTCGTGTCGGTTAAATTTCGCGTCTGTAGCACGTCATCTTCGTGGTGTAGCAATTTTAATGTCCAGTAGTGTACATACTTCTATCTGCATGGAACCCTCGGTACCAAACACTGGTATACGTCTTATATGTTCTTCTAATGCCCCACAATCTTGTTCAGGATACAGGCTTCCACGTTTGGCTACGGTTGAAGGAGTCAGATGCTTCCTCAGAATTCACCAACACCCTCCGCACGGAACGACGGGTTGTCGAGACCAGACACTGTGCCAGTGGCTTTGTAGAGGTTTTCGTGAGACCTCAAGCTAGCGGACACTGCGGTGGACACGTATTCTGAGCGAGAACGGCGGTAGCTGCGCTGCGGCTTGGAAAGCCGGTCCCTAGCCGGCCAGAGGCACGGCCGGCTAACGCTTTGCTGCGGTCGTGTAATACGTCCTGCTCATTAGCTAGCCGACTGTGAAATGACATTATCATGCGCAATAATGCCTTGCCCCTGGTTCTACCGGGTCCACGCAGCGGAGCGCACCGCACAGGGCTCTCTCGTATTCGGGCGATAGATAATACACGACGCTGCACAACCATGCAGGCACTGCTGCGGCTTTGTAAAGATACTGTCTTTCTGTGGTAAGACAGCTGCCAAATCTGCGAAATTCTTCTTTCCCAGTTAGTTAGTTAGTTACGTGTTTTTCAGATCATTTGAACAATTTTTTTTTAACGAAAAGATGTGGAATGAGTCAGATTACAGGTATATGGAACACCGTCAGTGTGAACGTTGATGAAGACATTTCTAGCCTTTGTCATATTACGACAATTGAAACTTCTTTTTTTTTCAGACTGTGAAGTTTAAATAGATATTCGACAGTGCAGTAGAAGGAGTTGTTCAGCAGAAATAATTTTAGATTACATTTAGAGCTTGCTTTGCTACATGTCAGATATTTGATCAAAAATCTGATCTGAACCACTGACAGCTTTCCTGATGGACAATAGGTCATTTTCTCCGATAATGTTGGAGGTATAGATATCAGTGTTCTTCTTAAACAGTGATGGAGTATCTATAACGAATTTCATTCGCGAATATACGTATTGTGATAGTGCAACTGAAAAGCTCAACTCCTTCAGGACTTACTGCTAGATTTTGCGCAATCAATGCGTTCTTTCTAAGTGATGAGTTACCCAGAAAATTATTCCGTAAGACATTACTTACTGGAAATGTGCAAAACATGTCAAGAGACTGATGGTTTGTTTTCAAGACTAGCACTTATACGAAGAGCAGAAGTACCCGAACTAAATTGTTTGAGAAGCTCAGTAAAATGCTTCATCCAGTTCAAGATATCATCAATATGCACATTAAAAAATTTGGAGCATTCTACCCTAGTTACTGACTCCTGTTCATGTTTTATATCAATTGTTGATATGGCTCTTTTTGTTGAACAGAACTTAATATTGTGTATATTCTCAAAATTTAATGTCAGTCAGTTTTCACAGACACACTTCATAATTCTTTGTAAAATATCGTTAACAATCTATTCTGTTCGTGTCTCTCTAATGAGATTTATTATAACACTCGTTACAGGAGTGGACCCAAAATATAACCCTGTGGCACACCCTTTGTTATTTCTCCAGTCACTCTTATTTTGTACCTTTCCCACATCGTAAAAAGTCTTCATACAAACATCGGCGAGAAAACGTACGATGATGTGTTGAAATACCGTTGTATGTAACAACTGACTCCCTACTCATATCAGAAGAAGAGGACGTTACACTGTACGCGAAGAATTAAAGTTTGAGCCAGATAAGTGAATATTTGTTGCAAGCTGAGTAAGTGGGACAGTAATTTCTTTGAGTTGTGGGACCGTTTTGAAAAGATTTCGACTGATGGTGTGCAGTTATTTTATTACTGTTGTTGAGACATGGATGTCTCTGATTCAAGTTCTTCCCCCGTTTAATTCCTCTGCCAGGTGTAGCACTCACCACCGTCGTCCACACGATGGTGACACACACTGGGCTCTTCATAAAAGATTTTGTACCTTTCTGTGTTCCGCAGCAGTAGATTTATCTAGACTGCTGTGACTCATGTGCCGCCAATGCTGGAGTACACGAAGTACAGAATATAGAAAAATGTGCTGTTGCCGAAAACACCAAAAAAATCTTGTTTGAACAATTACGGATAGACGAATGTTGAAAATTAGGTGGAATGATAAGGCAAGGAATGAGGAGGCTCTACGCAGAATCGGAGAGGAAAGGAATATGTGGAAAACACTGATAAGGAGAAGGGACAGGATGATAGGACATCTGCTAAGACATGAGGGAATGACTTCCATGGTACTAGAGGGAGCTGTAGAGGGCAAAAACATTAGAGGAAGACAGAGATTGGAATACGTCAAGCAAATAATTATAATTGAGGACGTAGGTTGCAAGTGCTACTCTGAGATGAAGAGGTTAGCACAGGAAAGGAATTCGTGGCTGGCCGCATCAAACCAGTCAGCAGACTGACGAAAAAAAAAAAAAAAATCTTCAATCTACTAGGAATCAAACATCAACAGTAGATCGAATGTGCGTTAAAATGTCTCATTAAGAAAGCGAGAAGGTGACACCGAGACGCTGCGTTTATTCATATACTACCTGATGAAGCCGGCGTTGTTCGGGCATTCATTTTGCCAATTTTATGTTAGAAACGAAAACATACAGCTATCTGTGTTTATAATTGTGGTATCAACGATCGACACCGCACTTGTTAGGGGTTGCAGATGTCGACTGCGGTCCGTAATAGATATTGCTGGACCCGCGATTCGCGACTATCGCCGCTAGCGCCACTCCGCGGCTTGTGACAAATATCTAGCGAGCTCTCGTCCACTCTTGCTCGGGACGTCAACTAGGAATGTAGCATAGCCTTATGAAGAAGTTAAGTACAATATATATTATTCTTTACAAACGACTACTAATTATTTCAGTCGTTGCAGATACAGACTATGCAGCCAGCTCCTTACCGACTTCACTGCCAGAACTGCAATATATATTTCTATTTAGCATTGGCCACTTGTGATCATAACAACTGACGACGAGAATCATAGCAATAATGTAATATCGAAAAATTATATTTCCATGTATACGTGAAAACACCTTCAACATTATGAAACAGTTGTACAAAGAAATATGCATAATGTGCAAATCTATAAGTGTCTAAAACGCGATTTTGTAAACGTCCCTATGTCATCGCCTTTTCATAGTTCTATAGACAGCTATTAATTTCGTCTACAGCCGTTTGCGCGTCGCAGTTGAACCAGTCTAGAGTGCTGCTAGGTGACAGAGATCAGTTGACTAGGCTCTAGGGGTGTCTTAGAGGTAAATAATAAGTGTATTAACACATCATCCATGATGTGGCATTTTTTAAAGCGTCTCACGGCTTATGATGTCATATTTCTGAACTATGTGCTGTACAATGATATATTCGTGCAGATACATTCAGCGTCATATGCGGATAATTTTTCTGTGAAATATGTTGCGAACAGAATTAGTAGCAAAGAAGAAATAAATTTAAATGTCATACATGATGCGTTAGTTGTTCACGGATCTCAGCGTTTATTACGTCAAATATCCTGAACTATGACAGGTAAGTAGTGCTTATGGACACAATTAAAGTTGCCTGAAAGAGAGGGATATGTGTACCAGGTGTAGTATAGGAGAAGACGTTTAACATTCACCAGCACATATATACATCCATTTCTATAATATATATGGGTATTACACTTTTCGTTCCACTATAAGGAATACAAGAGTGCGATGGGCTGTTTTAGAACCAGCCTATTACAGATTGGCAGTTCTTTTGGGCCAATTTAGAGGCACGCCCGGGTTCCCGGGTTCGATTCCCGGCGGGGTCAGGGATTTTCTCTGCCTCGTGATGGCTGGGTGTTGTGTGCTGTCCTTAGGTTAGTTAGGTTTAAGTAGTTCTAAGTTCTAGGGGACTAATGACCACAGCAGTTGAGTCCCATAGTGCTCAGAGCCATTTGAACCATTTTGAACCAATTTAGAGGCGAGGTGATAGTTGGACAGAGGAAAATGAATTTGGAGCGCGTAACTGTTCCAGAATTAACCCGACCACCAAGGAAAATCTCTCAAATCCTTGGGTGAAACTGAGAAACTGGAAATACTTCGATTCTAGGACGTTGCCTCTCACTGTCCCAGGAAAAACTGAAAATAAGTGTAGGCAGCAGGAGCATTGCGCATTCACGTTGTGTGTGTGTGTATGGAAGTGTGTGTGTGTGTGTGTGTGTGTGTGTGTGTGTGTGTGTGTGTGAGTGTCACTGTAAGTGTTTTGTGTGTATACTTTCCGCCAACACTGTCTTTCATTCACTCTCTGTTCCAAGGACCAATGAGGGGTGTTCAAGATTATAAAGCCGCTGTTGTTTTGTACCCTATGTCAGCAGGCTGGGAACGGGGCAGCGAAGATCCCAGTGAGCAGCTGTTTTGAGAGGGATTCAGTTCCGCCATTGGCCTCACGTTATCAATTGTCCAAACAAAAATTAAAACTTAGTATGCCCGCTCGTGTATCTCTGCATCACTGTAGTGAGATACTGCATATCGTTTAATTGCTCTACATTTTTTACTCCTAAAAGGAGAGTGGGCCTTTTAACTAGTGGAACCATTGTAGAATCAGGGATTCCTCAATCAAATAGCGGACGATCTGGTAGCTGGGCAGATGGAACGCAATTTTGAAATTTTAAGAAGTGGGTAAGTAACAGGACGAATCATCTACTCTACAACTGAACCAAGTGTTCACTCAAACAATAATATTTATTACCGAAAAGTAAAGTACATGAATTACCCACCGAGATAAATACTTGAACATTAAGTACCTGGACAAGGGAGGGGGTGGTCTAACGTTGCACTCTAACCTTGTCACATCTCTGTGAGGACAATAGATACAAAGTTACGAGACCAATTAATACATGAATACGACCAATGGCAGTAAGCATGGTCTGTAAATTGCAGGAGAACACAGTAAAATAGGATCGAGCACCAGTGAAATCGCCAAAGTGCATACTGAAAGTCAACTAGCTGGCTGCGAAGTATTAGAATGGAATAACTGCATTCTGATGGGAGTGACCTAACATCGCGTCCCTTCGGGATCGATGCTTGCAATGATGGTCCATCTTACCATACCTGCAATCTAAGGCGGAAGGCAGCGGCAATAGCGGCTAGATATTCTGAGTTGTCACTGTAGTACTCAATGCTGAAGTGGACACATCATCCTAAATGTCACCCAGGCTCATCTACCATTGGTATTAACTCTTCTGTCTTTTAGCCACCAATGTTGTTCTTACTACATACTCTGTAACTTTGCTGTTTTTCCCCAGGGAAAGAAGCCGCCGGTCAACGGTGGCAGACTTGCGAGTTCTGTCCAGTAAAACTCAAGTAGAGACCTCCTTCTCTTCCTGGTTTTTTACTATTTCCAAGCAATAGTACTGTTGGGTGGGGAGGCAGGCAGAAAATCACTGACACAATTTTGAAACAGAATGAAATTTTCACTATGCAGCGGAGTGTGCGCTGATATGAAAGTTCCTGGCAGATTAAAACTGTATGGCGGATCGAGGTTACTCTGCATGGCTCACAGTTTTAAATTGCCACGATGTTTCAGTTTGGAAACAGACTTATGAGCCGGTCGAGAAAGTGCATCCTCGATTAAAAGTAGCTGTAACAGCCAACCAGAAAGCTCTATTCTGAAAATTTGAACCAAACGTTAGTTTTTCGCGTCGCTCCGGGGATGACGAAGGTTCACACACTTGGCTCTGAAAAGCGACAACTGGTTAGAGATTCCTTATCTTGCCAAAAGGCTTCTACAAACAATACTTTGTTTTGACAGAAAGAGGCATCCATGATCCCGCCCAGGGAGCGTGGCGTGGGGGATGAGAATGCTAGGACGTCTACCTGAGACAGCGACGTCGCCTCGGACTCTGAACATTTTTATGGTAGCCAACTACTCATAAAAGGACTCTTTTGTTAGCCAGCTCGAAGGCTCGAACTCTGCAATCCCTTCACTGTACTAAAAGAGAAGTCACTGGGAATACTGAATGATGTTTACTATTATTAATACGGCGTAATGCAACCAAACAGGCTGCGAATGACATTTCACTGTATTACCCAATGTAATCTCTTTTCGCAGTGGACACTATTACATACATTACGTACATGTTCGTTATTCATCAGCTGCGTTCCTAACGCAGACAGTGATGGTTACTGCCGAAAACTTGGATCTTCAGAACGAAAGTTATCGCGACAAGTGAACTGACAACAGTTTACACAATTCTTCTAGCTGTTTTGTAAATAACAGTTACTAGAAGGACTAAAAGATAACTCTATTGCTTCGAAAGTATAGTTTATTTTTACGATATACTGAAATACTTCTGTGGGCAATCATTTCTCCGTCTTGTTCATCTTACTGACAAAGCTACATACGTTAGTCGTGGGAAAGGAATCACACGAGGAACGAAGGCGCTAGAATCTGCTGAAGTCGGATTTCGTTCCTTAATCCTCCCGTATCCTAAATCCGGTGTCACGTTTCAGTTAGAAGGGAAGGTGGTTCTCCGGCCAGATTATTTCTCTCTCTCTTTTTCCATCCCGGGGATTTACTCTTTACAAGCGCCTCCTTTACTCTGACTCTCTTTTGTCCTCTCTCTTTTTTATTCACACTACGGGAAGCGTCTCTCAATTAAGGACTGAGCCGCGTTTATCATCTTGTTTACTCACGTCCCACATTTACATTCAAGCAGGCTTTGTCGGTCCTACGGAGAAGAGAAAGTGTGTATGAGAGGCAGACAGAGAGAAAGCTGCACAGAATTAAAGTTGAAACACCGCGCCGGTGCTTGTAAGTACGACTCGAGCAGACGGTGGGAATGGCGTGGCCGATGCGAATAAAAAGTCGGACCGCGGGTGAAGATTTACGCCGGTAAATATGCTAGAACGCGGGCATTCCGACTTCTTGGCAGCGGGGGTTAAGCGATTAACGTTTCCCAGTGGAATACGCAGGTCGCCCACTGCACCTCGTCTTTCGATTTTCGAACGCGTAATTAATTTCTTTCGTTAACAATAACACATATTATACAATACTGTAAGAAGATTTTCAACTTCGTCAGCGAATTTTTTTTGAAGGTATCTAAATATGTTTCCTTCAACTGGATGGAATGAAATGTACCGACTTTATCTTCGAAGATTTATTAAAGACAAGACATGAATGACTGGAACTTCATTGTTTTTCTTTTGATCGTAATTCACACGAAGTGCACTCCAAAACTGCAACGACAAACGAAACGCTTGCGCAAGGCACCGTTAATCAGAGTACAGTCAGCGATTAAAGGTATATGAAAATACCTTACGATGAACCCGTAACAGTGAAAGATTTTTGCCGCATTTCTTGAAGGCCTAAATGTCTGAAATGAAATTTCTCAACGATGTTAGGCCTGTTGTAACAGTTATCCGACCGATAGTGTTTATCAATGTTTATTGGCTCAAATGGCTCTGAGCACTATGGGACTTAACATCTGTGGTCATCAGTCCCCTAGAACTTAGAACTACTTAAACCTAACTAGCCTAAGGACATCACACAACACCCAGTCATCGCAAGGTAGAGAAAATCCCTGACCCCGCCGGGAATCGAACCCGGGAACCCGGGTTTTGAACAGGGATCCGTGTTTGAAAACGTACAGTTTCCGTTCTACAATGCTTTCACTTCAGACGTTTAACACATACATTTCCGCTTGAGGAATTGACTTAGGTGTGACGCAGCATAATTATTAAGTAATAATTCGAAAGGAAACATAACGAAACATACATATATCACTTAACCACATTTGTTTGTATTAGCGCTTGAACATTGTTTACATTATTCCAAAACAAAAAAAAGAACCCAGTATACTGCATGTTGAGAACAGTACTGATGCATTACAATAGCTGCTCGATTTGGCGACCACCAACGTTATTATAGACATTATACCTCCGAAGAATGACCGGTAAACACCCTTCATCCCACCCGGTGTCTCTTCAGTTTCTAGTGCAGCAGCCAGCATAAGGTTGAAAAAAATGGTTCAAATGGCTCTGAGCACTATGGGACTCAACTGCTGAGGTCATAAGTCCCCTAGAACTTAGAACTACTTAAACCTAACTTACCTAAGGACATCACACACAGCCATGCCCGAGGCAGGATTCGAACCTGCGACCGTAGCGGTCACGCGGTTCCAGACTGAAGCGCCTAGAACCCCACGGCCACACCGGCCGGCCAATGTTTATTGCTAAACAAACCAGTAACATAACAGTAATCAAAGCAAGAATAAATGGCCGTAGTGCTGGGAAAAAGGGTTGTGCGTGGGTTTGATGCTGTACGTGCGATATTTCAGTTCTCCTTGTACCCAAAGTTGTTGGTAGTGGTGATGGTTATGCTCTTCCACTAACCACTATCCACTGTCATAATACTAGTATTTACGTACGTAAATTTAAATGTGACAACATGTATGTTATACGATACACAGAAACTAACACATTGGAAGTTTTCAACAAGCTGCTAAACGGTAGCTGGGGTGCATAACTAACGTTATGGTCAATGAGAAGTAGAACTTCCTAGGATTTTAAAAAAATGGTTCAAATGGCTATGGGCCTTAACATCTGAGGTCATCAGTCCCCTAGACTTAGAATTACTTAAACCTAACTTAATGAACATCACACACATCCACGCCCGAGGAGGATTCGAACCTGCGACCGTAGCAGCCGCGTGGTTCCGGACTGAAGCACTTACAACCGCTCGACCATAGCGGGTAGCTCCTAGGATTTCAAATTGAGGTCATAGACTGGGTTGTTAGGTGGAACACAAACAAATACCAACTTTTTCTGATTATTATTTACAGGGAAATTTGCAATTTAGCAAAACAATAAATTACGGGATTTTACACTAGAAAACGGGTAAAGCCCCGCAGTGCGCGTCTTTGCCCCATTGGAGATAAACATGGATAAAAAAGGATGATTTCATAATGCAGACTCTTGAAATAATCGTTTTTAACATTGTTGTATTGCAGCCAAGTTACACAACACAGTATCGAACTTAAACATCTCATAAATTTGAACATTATTTTTAAAACTGCCTGTACAAAAATAATATTTTCTTCTCTACGAAAGGGGGATTATTACAGCAAATTGTAGACGACTGAGCGCAAGCTGTCTAGGCACCAAGTAAATGGTGTACTTTTTCAGTCTTATTAACTACTCTATCGAAAAATATGAGACTACTAAAATTATTCACAGTATTCGTGTATAATTTCTGGCGTCGTTTTAGAATACAAATTTTCTTATTGTGATTGTTAACAATATTTTCTCTTTGTTTTCTGCTACCCACTCAGCATACTGTATCAAATTGTCTAATTGGTAATAACTTAACAATTTGCTGAGTCTTAGGTCATTCAGGTATAGACTTTTATTAAGGTCATAGTATTTAGAGGACAAATTTCTCGTTTCTAGGTACATACATAATTCTTCACTCTTCGTCTTAATGGTACAGCTGACCCAGTTACGTTTTTTAATCTTGACTTGTGCAAACCTACGAGTGACACCCTCGGATACACATCTCCTTATAAAGTCAATGGCAGTTATTGTTGCCATTAATTTGATTTTGTTGTAGATGAATTCAAAAGCTTGTCCCAACACCTGGTATGGTATATATAATCTCTGTTGGTCCATTATGTCCAGGGGACATCAGCTGCTACGCACTTTTCAATTCAATAAACTTTACCAACAGCCGTACACTTTAAGGTATTTTATTTTATTCTGAAAGCAACCAGTTTCGGCAATTTTTTTTTCCATCTTCAGGCACCATACGCTTTTACAAATCAACGAACTTATCGTATAGCGCCATAAAACTGGATAACGTGAATTCCAATCGTCGTGCCGCTGATTCATAGGAAAGCATGACAGCAACAATTGTGGCCGGATGACATGGCACATGTCATCCATAAAGATACCACCGTTCTTTGTGTAGCCGAACATAATCATTTCTAGTCAATGACTGGTTAATTTGGGCCATAGCACCCACTCCATTGCATGTAAACACAGTCCACACCATCATGCGGCCACGATCAGCTTGTACATTGTCTCGTTAACAACATGAGTCCATGGCTACGTGGGATCTGCGCCACACTCGATGCCTACAACGATCCGTTATCAACTGAAATCGGGCCTCATTTGACCACGCCACAGTTTTATATTCGTCTAGGGTCCAATCGATACGGCGACGAGCCCAGGGGCGGTGCTGAAAACGATGTCGTGCTGCCAGCAAAGGCACTCGCGTCGGTCGTCTGCTGCCGTAGCCCAATAACGCCTTATTTCACCTCACTGAGCTAACGTGTACGTTTGTCGTACGTGTCACAGTGATTTCTGCGGTTATTTCACGCAGTGTTGTTTGTCTCACAGTACTGAAAACTCTACGCAAACGCCGCTACTTTCGGTTATTGACTGATGACCATAGATGTTAAGTCCCATAGTGCTCCGAGCCATTTCGGTTATTAAGTGAAGGCCGTCGGCAACTGCGCTGTCCTGATGAGAGGCAATGCCTGAAATATCGTTTTCTCGACACGCTTTTGACACTGTGGATCTAGGACTATTGAAATCACTAACGATTGCTGAAATGGAATGTCCCGTATATCTAGCTCCAACTACCATTCCGTCGTCAAAGTCTGTTGATTTCAGTCGTGTGGTCATAATCACGTTGCAAACATTTTCACATGTATCACCATAGTGCAAATGACAGCTGGGCCAACGCATTGCGCTTTTATACCTTATGTGAGCGATACTAGCGCCATCTGTATGATTCAAGTATAGACTTTTACTAAGGTCATAGTACACTCCTGGAAATGGAAAAAAGAACACATTGACACCGGTGTGTCAGACCCACCATACTTGCTCCGGACACTGCGAGAGGGCTGTACAAGCAATGATCACACGCACGGCACAGCGGACACACCAGGAACCGCGGTGTTGGCCGTCGAATGGCGCTAGCTGCGCAGCATTTGTGCATCGCCGCCGTCAGTGTCAGCTAGTTTGCCGTGGCATACGGAGCTCCATCGCAGTCTTTAACACTGGTAGCATGCCGCGACAGCGTGGACGTGAACCGTATGTGCAGTTGACGGACTTTGAGCGAGGGCGTATAGTGGGCATGCGGGAGGCCGGGTGGACGTACCGCCGAATTGCTCAACACGTGGGGCGTGAGGTCTCCACAGTACATCGATGTTGTCGCCAGTGGTCGGCGGAAGGTGCACGTGCCCGTCGACCTGGGACCGGACCGCAGCGACGCACGGATGCACGCCAAGACCGTAGGATCCTACGCAGTGCCGTAGGGGACCGCACCGCCACTTCCCAGCAAATTAGGGACACTGTTGCTCCTGGGGTATCGGCGAGGACCATTCGCAACCGTCTCCATGAAGCTGGGCTACGGTCCCGCACACCGTTAGGCCGTCTTCCGCTCACGCCCCAACATCGTGCAGCCCGCCTCCAGTGGTGTCGCGACAGGCGTGAATGGAGGGACGAATGGAGACGTGTCGTCTTCAGCGATGAGAGTCGCTTCTGCCTTGGTGCCAATGATGGTCGTATGCGTGTTTGGCGCCGTGCAGGTGAGCGCCACAATCAGGACTGCATACGACCGAGGCACACAGGGCCAACACCCGGCATCATGGTGTGGGGAGCGATCTCCTACACTGGCCGTACACCACTGGTGATCGTCGAGGGGACACTGAATAGTGCACGGTACATCCAAACCGTCATCGAACCCATCGTTCTACCATTCCTAGACCGGCAAGGGAACTTGCTGTTCCAACAGGACAATGCACGTCCGCATGTATCCCGTGCCACCCAACGTGCTCTAGAAGGTGTAAGTCAACTACCCTGGCCAGCAAGATCTCCGGATCTGTCCCCCATTGAGCATGTTTGGGACTGGATGAAGCGTAGTCTCACGCAGTCTGCACGTCCAGCACGAACGCTGGTCCAACTGAGGCGCCAGGTGGAAATGGCATGGCAAGCCGTTCCACAGGACTACATCCAGCATCTCTACGATCGTGTCCATGGGAGAATAGCAGCCTGCATTGCTGCGAAAGGTGGATATACACTGTGCTAGTGCCGACATTGTGCATGCTCTGTTGCCTGTGTCTATGTGCCTGTGGTTCTGTCAGTGTGATCATGTGATGTATCTGACCCCAGGAATGTGTCAATAAAGTTTCCCCTTCCTGGGACAATGAATTCACGGTGTTCTTATTTCAATTTCCAGGAGTGTATTTAGAGGACAAATTTCTCGTTTCTAGTTTCATCCATAATTCTTCACTCTTCTTCTTAATGGTAATGACCCAGTTACGTTTCTTAATCTGGACCTGTGCAAACCTAGGAGTGACACCCTCGGATACAGATCTCCTTATAAAGTCAATGGCAACAACAATCACTATCCCATGACATTTGTCACTTCTGTGTATTCTTTTGAAGAATTTTGTTGCAAAATTTTGGTCAAGTTTTAACTTCCAAAACAGGTGCATTTCTTGGCACTGTTTCGTCTTTGTAAATAGCCTTCTTTGTCAAAAGTTGTAAATAGCGGCTTAGAGTGACACAAGGTTTCCGATGTATGTAACACAATTATTAAAAAAGTGCTTTATGTCGTTTTAGATCTCTGTTACGTCCAATTATAGTGAAACCTTACGTCATTATCTGCTGTAAGACACTACCACCACCGCAATTAACTTTCGCCACAGCGAAAGACAGAAAACATCGCATGACTGCATTAGATAACATTGAATTTAAAATTAATTAATTAAATTAAGAAACAGGACAACTGCGAGAAGGAAGCACTTATGCTCTGAGAGTTCCGTTATACTGAATTATATAAACAGTTTGTAGATACATAGGATTTGAGAAGTCAACTTGCCAGTATCAAAATATGTGACATATAGTGGCGTATC
Organism: Schistocerca nitens; assembly: GCF_023898315.1. Lineage (NCBI taxonomy): Eukaryota > Metazoa > Arthropoda > Insecta > Orthoptera > Acrididae > Schistocerca > Schistocerca nitens. Next base: position 1,044,434,237 of record NC_064615.1, on the reverse strand, counting down.
TTTTGACTACATTCACATTTTATACAGCCAAGGGACCGTATACCTCAGCATGTGACATTAAATTTCATCTTGGTACCTGTACCAGCTCCTGAGAAAAACGGTTATTAACAGATGGACAGACTTACGGACAACAAATGACAAAAAAATACTTTTATGTGATATAAAACAGTGCAGGTGTGAGGGGAGGGAGCTTGTTGCATCCCAGAGCCAACGTAAACGTACACGTGGACGAGCTGTGACGAGTTATCAAGTGGGCGTCTAAGGTTGACGTTAAATGATAGAACAGGAAATCAGGTAAAATAAAGAGAAGCTACTTCAGTGTACGGGATGCCCGAGAAGCGCCTATGGCAGGTAGTTATTAGGTATACGCTAGTCTAGGAGGTCGAAAAAACTAAAAGAGGTAACGGGAGGGGAGGCTGTCCATTTTAAGTTCAGTTGGTGGCCTGGCAGCGGGAGCAAAGAGAGGCTCTGCCTCCCAAAAGAGACGTCTGTTCTACTCTAGGACTTCGTCAAAAGGGAGAGAAGCAACTGTGTTCTGCCCTGCAGAACCATCCAGATTCCACACACGTGACCTGCGTCCCACACACGCTATTACCTGAAACCGGTAGCATAAATTCAACTTCCGCAGAGGGCTGAAGGCGTCTATTATTAGCAGCTTTAACTGGACAGAACTGCCTCGTTTCTGGAAGGCAGGCAACTTTTGTCACGTAGGCACAGCCGAAGTTACTCGGGGAGGAAGCTTGTAAAGACATGACTGGGGCGTTTGAAATAATTTTTTTAAACTAATTCTCTAAATATTCTTTGACTGGCTACCACTTTGTACATAAGAAATTCGTAAGTTTCGAGGTTTTTCCTGGCGGACTAACTTGTACTGTGAAACCTTGATTCTCGTTAAATTTTATGATTCTTGGTACATGAGGAGTACTCCACAGGTTCTGATTAGTCAGTTTCCGAATATAAAAGTATGTAACATAAATGGTCGTGTCATTTGACGGTGCTGACTTAGAAGCTTAAACATTTTACACCGCCAACGGGCCGCAGACCTTGATATATGCTTGAACTTTATACATCCACCCCTTCCTGAGAAAAAGGGTATTGACAGACAGACAGACTAACAGACAGACAACAAAGAGAACCTGTATGCATTCCGCTTTTACTGATTGAGTACTGCTCGAAAGTTTGGGATCCGTACCAGATCGGGCTGAAGGAAGATATAGAAGCAATTCAGAGGTTGGCGGCTAGGTGTGTTACCGGTAGGATCGATCAACACTTAACTGTTACGGAGAAGCTTCGGGAACTCAAATGGAAATCCCTGGAGGAAAGACGACATTCTTTTCGAGAAACACTATTGAGAAGATTTAGAGAAGCTCACTGCCAAACTATTCAACGGACGCCAACGTACATTGCGCTTAAGGACCACGAAGATAGTATTCGATAAATCAGGGCTTATAGGGAGGCATATACACTCCTGGAAATGGAAAAAAGAACACATTGACACCGGTGTGTCAGACCCACCATACTTGCTCCTGACACTGCGAGAGGGCTGTACAAGCAATGATCACACGCACGGCACAGCGGACACACCAGGAACCGCGGTGTTGGCCGTCGAATGGCGCTAGCTGCGCAGCATTTGTGCACCGCCGCCGTCAGTGTCAGCCAGTTTGCCGTGGCATACGGAGCTCCATCGCAGTCTTTAACACTGGTAGCATGCCGCGACAGCGTGGACGTGAACCGTATGTGCAGTTGACGGACTTTGAGCGAGGGCGTATAGTGGGCATGTGGGAGGCCGGGTGGACGTACCGCCGAATTGCTCAACACGTGGGGCGTGAGGTCTCCACAGTACATCGATGTTGTCGCCAGTGGTCGGTGGAAGGTGCACGTGCCCGTCGACCTGGGACCGGACCGCAGCGACGCACGGATGCACGCCAAGACCGTAGGATCCTACGCAGTGCCGTAGGAGACCGCACTGCCACTTCCCAGCAAATTAGGGACACTGTTGCTCCTGGGGTATCGGCGAGGACCATTCGCAACCGTCTCCATGAAGCTGGGCTGCGGTCCCGCACACCGTTAGGCCGTCTTCCGCTCACGCCCCAACATCGTGCAGCCCGCCTCCAGTGGTGTCGCGACAGGCGTGAATGGAGGGACGAATGGAGACGTGTCGCCTTCAGCGATGAGAGTCGCTTCTGCCTTGGTGCCAATGATGGTCGTATGCGTGTTTGGCGCCGTGCAGGTGAGCGCCACAATCAGGACTGCATACGACCGAGGCACACAGGGCCAACACCCGGCATCATGGTGTGGGGAGCGATCTCCTACACTGGCCGTACACCACTGGTGATCGTCGAGGGGACACTGAATAGTGCACGGTACATCCAAACCGTCATCGAACCCATCGTTCTACCATTCCTAGACTGGCAAGGGAACTTGCTGTTCCAACAGGACAATGCACGTCCGCATGTATCCCGTGCCACCCAACGTGCTCTAGAAGGTGTAAGTCAACTACCCTGGCCAGCAAGATCTCCGGATCTGTCCCCCATTGAGCATGTTTGGGACTGGATGAAGCGTCGTCTCACGCGGTCTGCACGTCCAGCACGAATGCTGGTCCAACTGAGGCGCCAGGTGGAAATGGCATGGCAAGCCGTTCCACAGGACTACATCCAGCATCTCTACGATCGTCTCCATGGGAGAATAGCAGCCTGCATTGCTGCGAAAGGTGGATATACACTGTACTAGTGCCGACATTGTGTATGCTCTGTTGCCTGTGTCTATGTGCCTGTGGTTCTGTCAGTGTGATCATGTGATGTATCTGACCCCAGGAATGTGTCAATAAAGTTTCCCCTTCCTGGGACAATGAATTCACGGTGTTCTTATTTCAGTTTCCAGGAGTGTAGATAGTCGCTTTTCCCTCGCTCTATTTGCCAACGTACGGTGGCTTGAGGGATTTCTATGTAAATATAGATGCAGATGTAGACTGCTTGTTGTTCTTATTAAGAATTAGACATGTACTTTTTAATTTGAAAATTTATTCACTAGACATATTTCACAGCGTAACACACGAGAGATAATTATGAAGATTCAATAATGACCTTAGCAAAAATAAAATTTCGTAATTAATTTGTTTAGTTGCTTAGAGGTATGTTATGTCAACAGTCATATTACACAATGAAATCCCCGCAGCGCATTACTGTAGCACGCCGGTAGAGAAGCTAAATCAAATTGGGGTGGCCCACTGGTAAACTGGAAATTAACTGTACCGTTTAGTTTTGGCTTAACTAGCACCGTAGTACGGGTCTTTGGCTCAAGGATTTTAACGTGTGGCAGGACAGCTGACATGTAGCTGGGAACAAACAAAAACTAATTCTGTATTTCTATCTCTAGCTGACTACTATCTGTATTTCCTGACTATCATTTGCAGAACCGTCCAAGTGATTAATGCAACTTGCAAGAGAAAGAAGTAACCAATTATGTTTCTTGTGATGGGTGACGTTTGTGAACATCTATACAGGGCATAAAAAGAAAAAGTATTCTACATTTTGAGAGGTGGTAGTATGGACCAAAATAAGACAAGAACGTCCACTAAACATGGGCCCTAAAATGCATACGTCCAGAGCTACGAGCACTTGTTCATCTTGTCTACAGAGAAAGGCCCCTTTCTACAGCAAGCTGCTTACTATTGCGAACGACCTGCAGAATGTAGTACAAGTTGAGCACACATACCTTTGTTATTATCCGTGGATAAGCATGCAATAAACGATCGTAGCCGCATGCTCTAAGGCGCCTTGGCTCGGTTCGCGCGGCTCCCCCCGTCGGAGGTTCGAGTCCTCCCTCCGGCGTGAGTGTGAGTGAGTGTGTGTATGTGTGTGTGTGTGTGTGTGTGTGTGTGTGTGTGTGTGTGTTTTCCTTAGCCGAAGTAAGTTTAAGTTAGATTAAGTAGTATGTAAGCCTAGGGTCCGATGACCTCAGCAGTTTGGTCCCATAGAACTTACGACAAATTTACAAACCTTCAAAACATCATATGCACAGCTATCATGGCTCCGTGTACATAAGCGCAGAGATTTGGATACGTTCTGCCTTCTGCACTGTCTTATCAACGAACACTATCCCCCGTATCTCTTCTTGACCTTAACGCTCTTATCTGAACAACCTGGTAGAAACACCCTAACAAATCAGAGCAAAATCCCTTCTGTCCCACACAATCTTTCAGCCACTTTCTCGAAATCCTTTTCAGTATCTCCAACCCCATTCTGTAATAACCTCCTGCATTATATTACAGAACTGAATAACATCTCCAGCCTTAGAAGACGTTAGTGAAGTATGTAGTAAAACAACAATAAATATTACCATCGTCCCTGTGTACACACTCCTTACCCTTGTACATTCTTCCTTCCGACCAGATCTTTCCCTTTTCCCCGTATTCTTAGCCGGTAGAGTCTCTCCGAATTCCCTTTCCTCAGAACTTGCTACGTCAGAAAACACCTATCTATGAGTTATTTTTATGTCTGCCACTATCATTAGTATTATTGTCATTATTATTATTATTATTATTATTACTGCTATTATCACTATTATTGGCTGTTGTACAAATACTTCCAGTACTTAATTTATTAGTTCATAGCCATTATTGTTTACTCACATTGCCGTTCCAGACAATCAGCTCATTTAATACTCTCTGTCACGTTGAAATTGTTATCGCGTAGGAAGTTATGACGTAAAAGAGGTACTGAACGTATGAAACACTTCTAATGTAAGAGGGGGCCTGAAGGAACTAATCAGATCAGATTAAATGAAGAAATAAATAACTAAAATAGATTAATATATGTCAGTTTTGTTACTGTAAACCAATATTCATTATTCTGGGTAACTACAGCACATACTTTACTTCTTGTCTTTTGATGACACGGGAAACGACATAAACGATATTCTGTTACCGTCTGGAAGCAATCGCTGAACCCATGTCCACCTGCATAATTATTCAGCCATCCTCTCGAGCGACCAGCGGACTCTGGCTCTGTAGGTCCAACATCGGCGGATTGTGGCAGACTTTGCACTAATGGTACGACTGTTGTGGGGGAGCGCATAATGCAGCGACTGGAAGAAGATCCCGGAAATGGCATGCGTAGAGCTTCAGCGTATATCTGGGCTACCTGCATGAACATTTTACTATGTCCATGTCATGTACAGCATGTCCACACCTTTCAGTCACAAGATCAGACTGCCAGAATGCATTTGTGCCAATGGCTGTTGCAACAATGTGATGAAGATCTTCTCACAACAAACATACTGTTCACAGACGAGGCTGGTTTCATGTGCGGTGAGACTATTAATACTTTCCTAAACACTGTGACTGGGCTGATGCAAATTCTCGAGGAATGCAAGAAGCAAGGCATTAGAAACGATTTTCAAATAATGTGTGGGCAGGAACTAATGGCGGCAGAATAACAGGACCGCCAATATTATCAAAGACGTTGACTTAGTGAAGCTTGTATCAAAAGACTTTCCCGTCCTGCTACAAGTTTAGCTTTCCAGCAACGACTGTAGGTTTATTCATGTATGGTGGACTACGCGCATCTTTCTCCGAGATTTCCGAGAACACCTCACACACACATACGCTGCCGGGAAAATTATGCAACACACTCAAGGTCTGTATGCAGAGGCATCAAGGTGTAATATGTACATACTGAGGGGTGGCACTGTCAGTGATTCATTCGTCATGGTCATCGCCAAGTACGTAGCGCTAAAGAGGCCTGGTAGTGCGCCTGCAGGATTTAAATCAAATGAAGTGTGCAGTACTTCCTATTTCGTTATTTTGTGCAGTACTGTGCCAACCTAGTATAAGCGAAAGAGAGAGGGAAGATGGCGTTGGATGACACGGCACTTCCAGTGTAGTACCTGGGTAACATGGCTTGTCGTCAGACATGTAACAGAACGTCTCTGGTTGAGCTAGGCAGCAATAAATACACTCGAACAAAATTTTGGGGTGCTTACTGGAAAAAAGAGGAGGCAGTAATCCTTACCTTGTGTGGAGCGTGAAGGTCAAATTTGGCAAGGTAGTCACGAATGTGAGGCCATCAGGAACTGACACGTGCCGGTTGTACCTCAAGCTCATTAAACAAGGAGGGTCGTTCAATAAGTAATGCCCGTCATTTTTTTCACAGAACATATTTATTGTTAAGAGTCATAATTTGGTGACAATATACACTCCTGGAAATGGAAAAAAGAACACATTGACACCGGTGTGTCAGACCCACCATACTTGCTCCGGACACTGCGAGAGGGCTGTACAAGCAATGATCACACGCACGGCACAGCGGACACACCAGGAACCGCGATGTTGGCCGTCGAATGGCGCTAGCTGCGCAGCATTTGTGCACCGCCGCCGTCAGTGTCAGCCAGTTTGCCGTGGCATACGGAGCTCCATCGCAGTCTTTAACACTGGTAGCATGCCGCGACAGCGTGGACGTGAACCGTATGTGCAGTTGACGGACTTTGAGCGAGGGCGTATAGTGGGCATGCGGGAGGCCGGGTGGACGTACCGCCGAATTGCTCAACACGTGGGGCGTGAGGTCTCCACAGTACATCGATGTTGTCGCCAGTGGTCGGCGGAAGGTGCACGTGCCCGTCGACCTGGGACCGGACCGCAGCGACGCACGGATGCACGCCAAGACCGTAGGATCCTACGCAGTGCCGTAGGGGACCGCACCGCCACTTCCCAGCAAATTAGGGACACTGTTGCTCCTGGGGTATCGGCGAGGACCATTCGCAACCGTCTCCATGAAGCTGGGCTACGGTCCCGCACACCGTTAGGCCGTCTTCCGCTCACGCCCCAACATCGTGCAGCCCGCCTCCAGTGGTGTCGCGACAGGCTTGAATGGAGGGACGAATGGAGACGTGTCGTCTTCAGCGATGAGAGTCGCTTCTGCCTTGGTGCCAATGATGGTCGTATGCGTGTTTGGCGCCGTGCAGGTGAGCGCCACAATCAGGACTGCATGCGACCGAGGCACACAGGGCCAACACCCGGCATCATGGTGTGGGGAGCGATCTCCTACACTGGCCGTACACCACTGGTGATCGTCGAGGGGACACTGAATAGTGCACGGTACATCCAAACCGTCATCGAACCCATCGTTCTACCATTCCTAGACCGGCAAGGGAACTTGCTGTTCCAACAGGACAATGCACGTCCGCATGTATCCCGTGCCACCCAACGTGCTCTAGAAGGTGTAAGTCAACTACCCTGGCCAGCAAGATCTCCGGATCTGTCCCCCATTGAGCATGTTTGGGACTGGATGAAGCGTCGTCTCACGCGGTCTGCACGTCCAGCACGAACGCTGGTCCAACTGAGGCGCCAGGTGGAAATGGCATGGCAAGCCGTTCCACAGGACTACATCCAGCATCTCTAGGATCGTCTCCATGGGAGAATAGCAGCCTGCATTGCTGCGAAAGGTGGATATACACTGTACTAGTGCCGACATTGTGCATGCTCTGTTGCCTGTGTCTATGTGCCTGTGGTTCTGTCAGTTTGATCATGTGATGTATCTGACCCCAGGAATGTGTCAATAAAGTTTCCCCTTCCTGGGACAATGAATTCACGGTGTTCTTATTTCAATTTCCAGGAGTGTACATCAACATGTCTTGTCCATGTACTATATTTCTACCTAGTCTCCATCACGTTCTACGGCAGTACGCCAACGTTGTGGTAGAGCATGTATTCCCTGCTGGTAAAAGCTCTTGTCTGTAGGTGTAGCCATGTTTTCACTGCATGACTGACACTCTCGTCATCTTCAAAGCGTATGACAGAAGGGCGTCTCCGTCGGTGACAAAACACTCCCACATTTCAGATGAAATGGCCTTTCTTTGAATCTTATGGTCCGCTGTGAGTATTCGTGGAACCCATTGTGAGCACCTCCGAGTTGTGATCTTTGCAGACGCACTTCCAATGGTGACCGACAACTTTAGAGCCAATTGTCGAGTTGTGATGCGCCGCTCGGCACAAATAATGGCGGCCACACGATTCAGCTTGTCTGGAGCAGTGGCTGTGACAGGACATTCCGCACGTGGCTGATCATGAAGCGCTGTTTCTGCAGATCCTGAGGCTGTAACTTTCTTTACGCATCGCCCAACTGTAATGCTATCACTGCACACAAACGTTTATGGATGTTCACCACGGTTTCCTTTTCTGCACCAAGAACTTAATAACAGCACGCTGTGTGTAACGTGAGTAGCTTGTAGACGCCATTTTGACCCTGTACTTCGGCTCCGCCATCTGCCAGAACGGTTAGAAACTTCACCGGTGCACAGAACACATATCAAATGTGAATCACCAACAAGGACGTACGTTTATGAATATTATTGACTTTAAAAAAAATTGCGCATTACCAATTGAACGACCCTCGTAATTCTTGAATTTCTTGCATTAAAAGCAGAACCATTGGCCTGAGAGATCAACAGATTGGAAACGGGTCTCGTTAATTACAGTCAATCTTAGTGTTAATATTTGCATCTTTCAAGTTCATTAGTGTCGCATACGTTCATAATAAATCTCTTCTGTGTAATCTCCCCAGAGTGGAATATTAATATGTGACGAACGAAGATAAGGTGCAGTGTCCAGAATGAGATTTTCACTCTGCAGCGGAGTGTGCGCTGATATGAAACTTCCTGGCAGATTGAAACTGTGTGCCGGACCGAGACACAGGACCTTTGCTTTTCGCGGGCAAGTGCTCCACCATCTGAGCTACCCAAGCACGACTCAGGCACCGTCCTCACAGCTTTTCTTCTATTTCAAGGTGCAGTGTGTTTGACGACACTACAGGATAACTGGATTGTCAGACGGCATCCCTTTTTAAATCGTTGTACACTCTTTACGCTCTTCCGCAGCAGCAAATGGGACTACATCTCAAGAAGCAGGTCAATGGATTTCAGATCAACAAAGGCGAGATGTGATGGACTAGCGTATCTTCCCCGTATACATTTTCTCTAGTACATGCCAACGAAAGGGGAGGGTTGTTCACGGTCCATTATGACTTTGCAGGCAGTAACTGTGCTGAGCTTTACAACACTCATTCCATGGTATAAATATACCCCGCCGACGAGTATGTACGTCTGTTGAAGAACTTCCGCCATTTGAACGGGGTCGCATTATCGACCTGCTAGAAGCTGGTTGAACGCATTAACGGGTTGCTGCAGATGTTAGTTACAATGTATCAATGGTGTGTCGCTGCCTTCAGCAGTGACCTCTGGAACATTGCCTCAGCAGTAAACCAGGTCCTGGACGTCCGTGTTGTACACACCCACCTCAAGATCAGTGCATTGTGAATGCACCAGTGGCTGATCGAACATCATCCAATAATATAATCTTGTCCTTGATGGTGTTGCATATTTTTCCGCATGTTTATAATGAACAATGTATTGGTCTGGAATATCCAACATATTGACCATCTCAGTCTCTCGGTCGTAATCGACTGGATTTTTTGTTGTAGGGGCACTTGAAATCTTTGATGCATGCATTAATGATGTGCAAACACTACAGAAACGTCTCATTAATGCCTTCCAGTGCATTCTCGGCCACGCTGAAGTTTTTCAGAGAGTGTGTGATACGCTAAGACGCCGACTAAACGCGTGCCTTGCTGCGAATGGACAGCACAGTGAGCACCTCATCTAGCGAGGCTCACAAGTGACACCAATCAGATTACATTAGAAGCTCCGCTGTTTCACAATAACAGAATAATGTCGTCTCATTTGATTAGTAATTTGTTTAGTCCATTCTTTAGATTAGACTTATGCAGTCACGAAGCCATGGCACTGTACTATTCCATACCAGCGTAACAAAGTGATCTGTTTCTTTTAAAACTTCAAAATTTTCAGTTTTTGAATACAGTAACCAATTATTTAATAAAAGATTTTACATATTCACTATTTGTTCAAAACATGAGAATTTTATTTCGTAATCCTCTACAAATATAGTATGACATTCATAACACAAGAATTATCTTACATTTAATGTGAAACTTGAGTAGGTGTTCTAGATATTTGAAATATAAGCTGTTACACTTAGTTGAATAAAGAGTCTAAGACGTCATCAGTCACTCTTGTTCTGTCCTTACTTTTAATTAAATTCTTATTTGAAAATAATGATTCAAAAAAGTAAGTAGAGGTAAACAACGCCTTTATCCTAAATGCAACTTAAGTAATATAGGGTATTTCAGCTGAGGAGCAGTGTTTGGATTCTGTAACATCTTTAAAGTACAAATCATTTTAAGTATAGCTGTCCTATCTATGTTCAAAAACATTTTCAATGGAAGAAGATACATTCATTAGTTCAAGGATAGTTCAAGGAAAAAGTGCAGACCGAATTATCATTGAAACCTTTCTGAAATCTGAAAACCGGTCATTGAAATCATCCTAAAATTGGAGATCACGGTTGCATGGGATTCACCTTCTTCACCATCATGAGATATGTTACTTTCTTATATTTGCTTCTTCAGAGTTGCGAAGTGTCTTAACTCACCTTTTTTAAGGCAGCACTCCCGCAAACACAATCTATCATTAAAATTATTTACTTCGGATATATTATCAGTAATATCTTTGCCATTATCCCGAAACTGCAAATTTAGACCTTTAAGTTTTCTGTTAGATTAATTAAGAAAGCACATTTCGAAGACAGGGAGGATGTTTAATATAAGCTAACAGACTATTCCCATCTAGTTCGATAGCTGGTAAAAGATAGTGGAAACGTTGAAGTACTTTTACCTTATTGACAAAATGCTCTTCAGTATGGAAAAGTATATCTCCATATTGCACTTTCAGTTCATCTGCAAAATCTTTGAAAATTCTTCTTTGAAGAAAGTGAGACCTAATTTTGTTTGCAGTGTTCACAATAGTTTTCATAGTTTCATAAAAATTTAAAAATTTTCCACACAGGGACTACTGACGTAAAACACAGCGATAAATTAAGAACGGTGGAAACTTTCATCTCTTTCTCAGTGAGTAAGAAATGCATTAATAGAACCTATTTGGGCCGGAGCTCCATGTGTGGTATTGCTTACAAGCTTGTGGACAAGTATTTTCTCAGGTAGGACATCTTTTCCTACTGCATGACCCCTCAAAGAAATTACTTTCAAAAGTTATTCTTTGACAGTAAAGTTATTAAAAATGATCCTTAAAAAAACTAGCAACTGAGCACTGCCTGTGGCATCATTTGACTCAACTAACTGAATTAAAAAATAGCTACACTCATCCAAACTTTTTTCAATTGGGAAACAACATTATTAGAGATTGTTCCTACTCTTCTTGTGACTATTCTCGAAAAAAGATGGAAGGATTCGACGATCAGCAGCTCCTTGAAATGCTTCTTTTACGTATTCACTAGCTTCTTAAGGCTTCTACGTTTTCTCCAATACATTCGAAACAAGATAAGAAGAAAGAGTGGCAGCAACACTTTGGTCTGCTGATCATGCGGACAGATTTTGCGGAAGAATTAACTGATTTTTTAAGTACTTTTTTTTCTTTTCTCAGTTCACATTATAAAGGAAACTTTGCATTCACACAAGGGTGTACAGTTTTGAAACGTCTCTCGACTTTTGTGTTTTTCACAGATGCAACAACAGCTTAACGCAACAAATAGATGCAGGTCCCCCTTCCTTCTCGTTCGAAAACTTCATGTTCCCATTCGGAATGAAAATGATAAATTTTACGAGCTTTTCATATACTACTTATTCCTCGTGAAGTAGTTGCACTAAGTATCATTTTCTTGATACAAGCTTACATTTGAACGTTTTTGTTACAAAATCTTCCCAATGACCGAAGCTTGAGACGAGCCTCTCCCAGCATTTGTCAACATGTATGCACGCTCAGTGCTCACAGTACAGCAAACTATTTGCAGCGTTCTGCCTACGTCCGTTTCACGCGATTACATCGCAGCAGTCGGTAGACCACCGTTACGGCATGAAATCACAGACCTCTACGGACAAATACCGTTCAAATAACGTACAAAGATAAGTGAAATTATGTAGCAAGGAGTGGCACGCAGGTGCGACAGATTATACTAATTCAAGAAACGTTATTAGATATGATTCACACCAAAAAAATGGCTCTGAGCACTATGGGACTTAACATCTGAGGTCATCAGTCCTCTAGAACGTAGAACTACTTAAACCTAACTAACCTAAGAACATCACACACATCCATGCCAGAGGCAGGATTCGAACCTGCGACCGTAGCGGTCGCGCGGTTCCAGACTGAAGCGCCTAGAACCGCACGGCCACACCAGGCGACTATGATTCACACAGTTTTATAGGTTAAAGGCAGAGGCTGGTACCAGCTACACGCGTTTGCTATCAGAGAACACAATCATGCATTTTCAACGCTACGAAAAGTAATTGTCTTTTTTATTGAACTGTTTCTCGTTTGCACTCAGTACTCACGCGACCTCCCAAACAAGCACTAGCGATGTTCCAGTGTATTGTGGTCGACGTGGTGCTTACCCGTGCTATCGATCATTCGTGATAACAAAGATCTGGTAGTAGAAGAGATATGCTTCACATTAACGAAGATAAGATGGTGGTTAGGTGGTGGTTAGTGTTTAACGTCCCGTCGACAACGAGGTCATTAGAGACGGAACGCAAGCTCGGGTTAGGAAAGGAATGGGAAGGAAATCGGCCGTGCCCTTTCAAAGGAACCATCCCGGCATTTGCCTGAAACGATTTTTAGGGAAATCACGGAAAACCTAAATCAGGATGGCTGGAGACGGGATTGAACCGTCGTCCTCCCGAATGCGAGTCCAGTGTGCTAACCACTGCGCCACCTCGCTCGGTAACGAAGATAAGACCTCGTGAGTCTTGTTAAGTGAAAATTTTATGTGGAAAACAAAATATCTTGGTAATTGTTCAAAATGGTTCAAATGGCTCTGAGCACTATGGGACTTATCATCTATGGTCATCAGTCTCCTAGAACTTAGAACTACTTAAACCGAACTAATCTAAGGACATCACACAACATCCAGTCATCACGAGGCAGAGAAAATCCCTGACCCCGCCGGGAATCGAACTCTTGGTAATGCATTTTATGTTATTCGATAGAGAATTATGTGCGCTACAAAAGAGTATGTTTAGGGTTCGTCATTTTCTTTTTTTTGTTGCACGTACTGTTCTTTTCAGGTCATTAAAATAGCGTGTTAAGTCAACAAAAACGAGGGCTTCTGATTTTTGCATTTTACGGAGACCTCCAGAAAGCGTATGACACAATTCCACGGAACAAGCTATGGACAAGTCTAATTCATAATGGTGTGTCACCGAGCTATGTGAATGCTGCCAGACTCCTCTACCAAGGTTGTACGACAATGGTTAAAGTGAGAAATCAACTACCTCAAGAGTTTGAGGTGACAAAGGGTCTACGCCAGGGATGCACACTTGCTCCTACACTCTTTAAGATCTACCTAGAGGAGGCACAAAAATCATAGAAAAGGAAATACGGAGGAATGAGTGTCCCTATAGACGACGAGATCTTGTTCACTCTATTTTTTGCTGACTACCAAGTGTTAGTAGCTGGAGATGAGGAAGATACAAATTACATGCTCCGCAAATTAAAAGAAGAATATGAAAAATGGGGTCTTGTCATAAACGTATCTAAAACAGAATATCTGAAAGTAGGAGAAAATACTGTCAACGACTTACAGCTCGGTTCTGCTACTGTTAATGGGTGTCATAATTTTAAGTACTTGGGAGTGACACTGTCGCCCAATGGTAGAAGTATGGATGATGTAAACAATAAAATAGGCGAAGGCAAGCGAGCCATAAAACAACTAAATGGTATTCTCTGGAACAAAAACATAATGCGCAGAACAAAACATACTATCTACTACAAAATTATTGAAAGTATCGCCGGCCGCAGTGGTCTAGCGGTTCTAGGCGCTGCAGTCCGGAACCGCGCGACTGCTACGGTCGCAGGTTCGAATCCTGCCTCGGGCATGGATGTGTGTTATGTCCTTAGGTTAGTTAGGTTTGAGTAGTTCTAAGTTCTAGGGGACGGATGACCACAGATGTTAAGTCCCATAGTGCTCAAAGCCATTTGAACCATTTTTGAAAGTATCACCAGATATGGTGCAGAGTTGTGGGAACTAACTCAGACGCAGAAAGATCGCCCGCTGGGTGTCGAAATGGATTTCTGGAGACGGAGTTGTGGATACTCCAGACTTGACCATATTAGAAATGATAGGATCAGAGAGGTTATGAATGTCAAAAGCACAATCCTAGACTACATAGAAAGGAAGCGCCTACTCTGGTATGGTCACATACAGCGTATTCCAGACACAAGGTGGCCAAAACCGGTGTGGCAATAGATTCCACATCAAAGAAGAAAGCGCAGTAGACGTGCGAGATGCTGGAAAGACGACGTCAACGAAGCAATGGCGGCGAGAGGTCTTAATGAAGGAGACTGGAATGACCGTGAACGATGGAGATTGGGAAGCGAGCGGCGGCGGCAGACGTAGAAACCTCGCTCATATACACTCCTGGAAATGGAAAAAAGAACACATTGACACCGGTGTGTCAGACCCACCATACTTGCTCCGGACACTGCGAGAGGGCTGTACAAGCAATGATCACACGCACGGCACAGCGGACACACCAGGAACCGCGGTGTTGGCCGTCGAATGGCGCTAGCTGCGCAGAATTTGTGCACCGCCGCCGTCAGTGTCAGCCAGTTTGCCGTGGCATACGGAGCTCCATCGCAGTCTTTAACACTGGTAGCATGCCGCGACAGCGTGGACGTGAACCGTATGTGCAGTTGACGGACTTTGAGCGAGGGCGTATAGTGGGCATGCGGGAGGCCGGGTGGACGTACCGCCGAATTGCTCAACACGTGGGGCGTGAGGTCTCCACAGTACATCGATGTTGTCGCAAGTGGTCGGCGGAAGGTGCACGTGCCCGTCGACCTGGGACCGGACCGCAGCGACGCACGGATGCACGCCAAGACCGTAGGATCCTACGCAGTGCCGTAGGGGACCGCACCGCCACTTCCCAGCAAATTAGGGACACTGTTGCTCCTGGGGTATCGGCGAGGACCATTCGCAACCGTCTCCATGAAGCTGGGCTACGGTCCCGCACACCGTTAGGCCGTCTTCCGCTCACGCCCCAACATCGTGCAGCCCGCCTCCAGTGGTGTCGCGACAGGCGTGAATGGAGGGACGAATGGAGACGTGTCGTCTTCAGCGATGAGAGTCGCTTCTGCCTTGGTGCCAATGATGGTCGTATGCGTGTTTGGCGCCGTGCAGGTGAGCGCCACAATCAGGACTGCATACGACCGAGGCACACAGGGCCAACACCCGGCATCATGGTGTGGGGAGCGATCTCCTACACTGGCCGTACACCACTGGTGATCGTCGAGGGGACACTGAATAGTGCACGGTACATCCAAACCGTCATCGAACCCATCGTTCTACCATTCCTAGACCGGCAAGGGAACTTGCTGTTCCAACAGGACAATGCACGTCCGCATGTATCCCGTGCCACCCAACGTGCTCTAGAAGGTGTAAGTCAACTACCCAGGCCAGCAAGATCTCCGGATCTGTCCCCCATTGGGCATGTTTGGACTGGATGAAGCGTCGTCTCACGCGGTCTGCACGTCCAGCACGAACGCTGGTCCAACTGAGGCGCCAGGTGGAAATGGCATGGCAAGCCGTTCCACAGGACTACATCCAGCATCTCTACGATCGTCTCCATGGGAGAATAGCAGCCTGCATTGCTGCGAAAGGTGGATATACACTGTACTAGTGCCGACATTGTGCATGCTCTGTTGCCTGTGTCTATGTGCCTGTGGTTCTGTCAGTGTGATCATGTGATGTATCTGACCCCAGGAATGTGTCAATAAAGTTTCCCCTTCCTGGGACAATGAATTCACGGTGTTCTTATTTCAATTTCCAGGAGTGTATATACTGAGACACCAAAGCCACAGAAAGCACTCGAGAGATCTATGAAGTGTATAGCGGAGAAGCGACGCCTCTTAGGACGGCTCATTTCGACCCCGAAGATATGCATAATCCACCGCGAAAGATTCATCGGAACCAAACTGTGAATGCGGAACTTTATGTCCAAGAAAGGCAACTATTCGACAACGATATCCATCAAAAACGACCTGATCGGCGACATGGTGTTCTTCTGCAATACGACAACGGCCTCAGTTAACAACGAAGCCCTTAAAATGCTTGACTGGGACGGGCTGCCCCATCCTCGGTATTTTCCCGACTGACTTCCATATGCTCCGATCCCTCTCGAATGCAGTGCGTGGCAATTTACTCAAGGACGTGGAATTGAGATCTCAGGTGGATGATTTCTCTACTGGAAACTAGAGGACTTCTACTGTCGAGGCCCTGAACACTTCGTTTAACGTTGGGAAGAAGTTTTGAGACAAAAATGGAGAAAACATTACTAATTTGTTGTTCATTTCCTGTTTATTTTTTGTGGAAACATAACCGTTAGAGTAAACGCCAGGACTTACACTAAAGTAACAAAATTCGTGGCATATTGATATGCACATATACAGATGGCGGCAGCATCGCGTACACGAGATATACGAGGGCAGTTCAATAAGTAATGTAACACATTTCTTTTCTCGGCCAATTTTGGTTGAAAAAACCGGAAATTTCTTGTGGAATATTTTCAAACATTCCCGCTTCGTCTCGTATAGTTTCATTGACTTCCGACAGGTGGCAGCGCTGTACGGAGCTGTTAAAATGGCGTCTGTAACGGATGTGCGTTGCAAACAACGGGCAGTGATCGAGTTTCTTTTGGCGGAAAACCAGGGCATCTCAGATATTCATTGGCGCTTGCAGAATGTCTACGGTGATCTGGCAGTGGACAAAAGCACGGTGAGTCTTTCGGCAAAGCGTGCGTCATCATCGCCGCAAGGTCAAGCAAGACTGTCTGATCTCCCGCGTGCGGGCCGGCCGTGCACAGCTGTGACTCCTGCAATGGCGGAGCGTGCGAACACACTCGTTCGAGATGATCAACGGATCACCATCAAACAACTCAGTGCTCAACTTGATATCTCTGTTGGTAGTGCTGTCACAATTGTTCACCAGTTGGGATATTCAAAGGTTTGTTCCCGCTGGGTCCCTCGTTGTCTAACCGCACACCATAAAGAGCAAAGGAGAACCATCTGTGCGAAATAGCTTGCTCGTCATGTGGCTGAGGGTGACAATTTCTTGTCAAAGATTGTTACAGGCGATGAAACATGGGTTCATCACTTCGAACCTGAAACAAAACGGCAATCAATGGAGTGGCGCCACACCCACTCCCCTACCAAGAAAAAGTTTAAAGCCATACCCTCAGCCAGTAAAGTCATGATTACAGTCTTCTGGGACGCTGAAGGGGTTATTCTGTTCGATGTCCTTCCCCACGGTCAAACGATCAACTCTGAAGTGTATTGTGCTACTCTTCAGAAATTGAAGAAACGACTTCAGCGTGTTCGTAGGCACAAAAATCTGAACGAACTTCTCCTTCATGACAACGCAAGACCTCACACAAGTCTTCGCACACGAGAGGAGCTCACAAAACTTCAGTGGACTGTTCTTCCTCATGCACCCTACAGCCCCGATCTCGCACCGTCGGATTCCATATGTTTGGCCCAATGAAGGACGCAATGCGTGGGACGCACTACGCGGATGATGAAGAAGTTATTGATGCAGTACGACGTTGGCTCCGACATCGACCAGTGGAATGGTGCCGTGCAGGCATACAGGCCCTCATTTCAAGGTGGCGTAAGGACGTAGCACTGAATGGAAATTACGTTGAAAAATAGTGTTGTGTAGCTAAAAGATTGGGGAATAACCTGGTGTATTTCAATGCTGAATAAAACAACCCCTGTTTCAGAAAAAAATGTGTTGCATTAGTTATTGAACTGCCCTCGTAGAAGGGCAGTGTACTGCCGGAGCTGTCATGTCATTCATGTGAAAGCTGAGTAGTCAGTAAGACGGACTGTCATGCCAACGGGTCCGATTACCGGCTGGGTCGGACAAAATGGTTCAAATGGCTCTGAGCACTATGGGACTCAACTGCTGAGGTCATTAGTCCCCTAGAACTTAGAACTACTTAAACCTAACTAACCTAAGGACAACATACACATCCATGCCCGAGGCAGGATTCGAACCTGCGACCGTAGCGGTCTTGCGGTTCCAGACTGTAGCGCCAGAACCGCTCGGCCACCAGCGGCCGGCTGGGTCGGACATTTTCTCCTCTCAGGGACTGGGTGTTGTGTTGCCTTCATAGTCATCATATCATTCCCATCGACGCGCAAGTCGCCGAAGTGGCGTCAACTCAAAAAACTTGAACCAGGCGACTGGTCTATCAGACAGGAGACTCTAGCCACACGACATTTCCATGTCAAAGGTTTCCGACGTGATTATGGCCACACGACGGAATTTATCAGACCTTGAATGGGAGTTAGAGCTAGACGTATGAGACATTCCATTTCGGAGATCGTTAGGGAATACAGAATACAATATTCTGAAATCCACAGTGTCAAGAATGTGTCGAGAATGCCCAGTTTCAAGCATAGCCCTCTTACCACAACAACGTAGTGGCCGATGGCATTCACTTGCGACCGAGCGCAGTGGTGTTTGCGTAGAGTTTTTCAGTGGTAACAGACAAGCAGCACTGGGTGAAATAACCACAGAAATCAATGTGGGGCGTACTACGAACGTATCCGTTAGGACAGTGCGGCGAAATTTGGCGTTAATGGGCTGTGGCGGAGGACGACCGACGCGAGTGTCTTTGCTAACAGCACGACATCGCCCGTAGCGCCTCTCCTGGACTTGTGTACATATGGTTTGCACCCAAGACGGCCTGATCAGTTGAGTCCCTATTACAACTGGTAAGGGCTGATGGTAGGCTTCGAGTGTGGCGTAGACCCCACGAAGCCATGGGTACTAGTTGTCAACAAGGCACTGTACAAGCTGACGGTGGGCTGGGTTTTTATATGTAATAAACTTTGTTCACGATCAAACTGAACCAACCACTGACTGGAAATGGTATTGTTCGGGTTATTGGGGACCATTCTCAGTCATTCATGGACTTAATGTTAAGAAACGATGATAGAATTTCATGGATGAAAATGTGCCATCTCACTGGGCCACAATTGGTTGCTATTGGTTTGAAAAACATTCAGGACAGATCGAGCGAATTTCACACTTATGGGTGAATATAGAGGCAATATGGCACAATATATCAGCAGGGAACTTCCAACGACTTACTGAGTCCATGCCACGTTGAGTTGCTGCCCTGATTGAAGGAGGTCCGACAAGATAATAGGAGTTATCCCACGATTTTTGTCACCTCCGCTTATGTGCCAACACAACAGCTCTTAAGGGATGCATTTTACAGCCAATCTTTATTGGATACTTTTTCTTGTTTGAGTCCGTAGCACGGCCTCTCATAAATACTTTCCTTAAGTCCCTGTATTTTCGTCGCAGAGCAACTTGCTACCACTGCAAGCGCAGGGGCAGAAGCCCTGTGCGCCAGTATGCCAGTAAGCGGTGGGTCGGCTCAATGCAAACGGTGGGAACGCGCGCCACTGCCGGCGCGATGCGGGAGCGTGTCAATAGTTTAATATTTACACAGCTGACGCGCTCGTGACGTCACGTCGCCGGTGTCTGCCGCCGTCATCAGCCCCTGCCCGCCGCTCCACATAGGCTGCCCGCAGAGCGCCGCCTGCCGGCACTCAACTCCGTCACGCGCGCACACACACATACGCGCGCTGCATTCTGTCCGCTCCCACGCTGTGTTCGTCCCCGCCTAATTTTGTGCTAATGAGAACGTGATTGAAAACCATTGTGCGACGCACGGACGCATTGTCTCTTTTGCTTTCCCCCTCCCCAGAGCCGGCCATCGCGCTATTGCAATTTACTCCACACAGCAAAATATTTGTCGGGTTTTGGTGACCTTTTCTAGGAATCGACGAAAGAATGTTCGACAGGCAGGGTCAATGTTTATTGACAGCTTTGTTAATGCGTCGTTTATTAATGATATTTAACTGCACATTCGCTGAAGAACAATACAGAATAACGTCCATATGATGTGTAGAAATAACAATGAACATCCAGAATAACAAATCTACTAGTTGATATATGTAATTCAAATTCCTCCGCGAGAACGAATGGAGAATTTCACATCATTGAAATTATCTATAATGTTCCATGTTTATCACAAGGAACATAATGAATTATGGCACCAAGTTCCTGGAAACATCCGAGCAAATTTCGCCCTCTTATTTTGTGTACGAACTTCGGCTGTCGGTTCCTTTCCGCTATACCCTGCAGGTGACATTGTAGTGACAAAGCTTTTACCTTGGATTCGACAAACACTTCGCAGTCTGTGGTGAGTGACATGGCTGTTGCTAAAGACGTCAAGGTGTCTTAAACTCCAATGTGTCCGAAACAAACCCCCAAACTCCCTGCTCTTTGCTGCCTGAAAAGTCCGTATAATTCTCCTGCGCCAATCGAAAAGCTCTCATGAGTGTTGGCTAGTGATATTATTCTTAACAAACTATCTATCTCTCCAACTGCGAAAAGTTTCACGACATCAGCCAATCGGCTGTCTTCCTGCGTATACCATTTCGAAATCGCTTATTGCAAATCTGCCATTCTTAAGTACTACAGCCAATACACTGCCCTCCTGCACCTGAAATTCTCGTATTTGGCAATCTGTCTCCCTTTCACTGTTATTTCATTAGTCCGCAGCTCGTGGTCTTGCGGTAGCGTTCTCGCTTCCCGCGCACGGGGTCCCGGGTTCGATTCCCGGCTGGGTCAGGGATTTTTCTCTCTGTCTTGATGACTGGGTGTTGTGTGTTCCTCCTCATCATTTCATCATCATTGACTCGCAAGTCGCCGAAGTGGCGTCAACTAAAAAGGACTTGCAATACGGCGGCCGAACTTCTCCGCATGGGGCCTCCCGGCAAACAATGCCATAAGATCATTTCATTTCATTTCATGTGACTTCATTAAGATTACCCCATGAAGCCTCTTGTCACTGATTTCTGGTCACGGGATTGATCACCCCACGTAGAACAGCGCCAAGTTGTCAGCACACCATGCAAGAACCACCACTTTATTAAAGCTCCTGCCGGCCGCGGTGGTCTAGCGGTTCTGGGCGCTCCGTCCGGAACCGCGCGACTGCTACGGTCGCAGGTTCGAATCCTGCCTCGGGCATGGATGTGTGTGATGTCCTTAGGTTAGTTAGGTTTAAGTAGTTCTAAGTTCTAGGGGACTGATGACCTCAGATGTTAAGTCCCATAGTGCTCAGAGCCATTTGAACCAGCCATTAAAGCTCCTGAAGTGTCTCAGTCTAGCTAGCTAGCCCGTAGAAGGTAGTATCTGAGGCGAACATTATGACTGGTCTGCTTTTCCATTCAAGTTCTGCAGAGATTAAGACAATCCGTCCTTATCTGACGGAGTCGTCCTACAGGATTTCCTCCTACCTGTTTTGTCGCGAAGCTCTCGTGGTCTCGCAGAAGCAGTTGCAATGCCATCTAATTCCTTGGAAAGTGCAGCTCTACACCCGTAAGTTGTAAGTGACGATGCGGGTGACTATAAAGCTTTAAATCAATCTATGGACGTTATTACGACTCATTTCATTTGGATAACATCGTAAATTGATGTAATGAAATGAACTCAAAAGCATTAACTCAAAAAGTACCTCATTTCGAGAGTATGATCTGAGGCAGAACTAGCTTGGAAGGCATCCTATCGTTAACTTTCGAGTATGGCACACAGTCCAGACATTGTATTTACAATCGTGAAACATCGTAGCTGTTTGCATACGTTAGCTTAAACATTATTCCTATGCCTACTGAAACGACTGATTTCTTGCGTAGTAATACTGTTGAAAGAAAGTGCGTAAGACCGGTAGTAATATATAACCGACAGGCTTCTCTCAATACCTGTAGCGGAAAAAGTTGTTTGTATTAGTAAATATATTTTGAACAAAATCACTTGCATCGCACCAGAATATGTGTGGTTTCCTTACGTAGCGTTCACTGCCGTGTGTCTTTTCTCATAGCTAGCCACTGTGCCACATCCCGGAGTCTACTGGCAGCGCTAGATGTTCCAGTAGTTACCTGAGCTAGCGTAACTGAGATCTTACGTATAGCTAATGCGTTTTGCAGTACTCCTTCAGCTCACGTATATCTGCCAGACTCGACATACAATGTAAATCTTGAAAATAAAGGAAATAAAATGTGAAAATGTTTCATATCAGCGCACACTCCGCTGCAGAGTGAAAATCTCATTCTGGAAATAAAATGTGGTTTGATAATAAGGGATGCCTAGCAACCACCCTTAGAAAGAGAAACGCCAATGCGTCCGTTCCCACGAATGAGACAACAGGTATCGGTATCTACGACCTGGCTCCCACTCTGCTACTTACTTGGAAACGACCAGTCACAGAAAAATACACTCCTGGAAATGGAAAAAAGAACACATTGACACCGGTGTGTCAGACCCACCATACTTGCTCCGGACACTGCGAGAGGGCTGTACAAGCAATGATCACACGCACGGCACAGCGGACACACCAGGACCCGCGGTGTTGACCGTCGAATGGGCTAGCTGCGCAGCATTTGTGCACCGCCGCCGTCAGTGTCAGCCAGTTTGCCGTGGCATACGGAGCTCCATCGCAGTCTTTAACACTGGTAGCATGCCGCGACAGCGTGGACGTGAACCATATGTGCAGTTGACGGACTTTGAGCGAGGGCGTATAGTGGGCATGCGGGAGGCCGGGTGGACGTACCGCCGAATTGCTCAACACGTGGGGCGTGAGGTCTCCACAGTACATCGATGTTGTCCCCAGTGGTCGGCGGAAGGTGCACGTGCCCGTCGACCTGGGACCGGACCGCAGCGACGCACGGATGCACGCCAAGACCGTAGGATCCTACGCAGTGCCGTAGCGGACCGCACCGCCACTTCCCAGCAAATTAGGGACACTGTTGCTCCTGGGGTATCGGCGAGGACCATTCGCAACCGTCTCCATGAAGCTGGGCTACGGTCCCGCACACCGTTAGGCCGTCTTCCGCTCACGCCCCAACATCGTGCAGCCCGCCTCCAGTGGTGTCGCGACAGGCGTGAATGGAGGGACGAATGGAGACGTGTCGTCTTCAGCGATGAGAGTCGCTTCTGCCTTGGTGCCAATGATGGTCGTATGCGTGTTTGGTGCCTTGCAGGTGAGCGCCACAATCAGGACTGCATACGACCGAGGCACACAGGGCCAACACCCGGCATCATGGTGTGGGGAGCGATCTCCTACACTGGCCGTACACCACTGGTGATCGTCGAGGGGACACTGAATAGTGCACGGTACATCCAAACCGTCATCGAACCCATCCTTCTACCATTCCTAGACCGGCAAGGGAACTTTCTGTTCCAACAGGACAATGCACGTCCGCATATATCCCGTGCCACCCAACGTGCTCTAGAAGGTGTAAGTCAACTACCCTGGCCAGCAAGATCTCCGGATCTGTCCCCCATTGAGCATGTTTGGGACTGGATGAAGCGTCGTCTCACGCGGTCTGCACGTCCAGCACGAACGCTGGTCCAACTGCGGCGCCAGGTGGAAATGGCATGGCAAGCCGTTCCACAGGACTACATCCAGCATCTCTACGATCGTCTCCATGGGAGAATAGCAGCCTGCATTGCTGCGAAAGGTGGATATACACTGTACTAGTGCCGACATTGTGCATGCTCTGTTGCCTGTGTCTATGTGCCTGTGGTTCTGCCAGTGTGATCATGTGATGTATCTGACCCCAGGAATGTGTCAATAAAGTTTCCCCTTCCTGGGACAATGAATTCACGGTGTTCTTATTTCAATTTCCAGGAGTGTACATTGTTTCCAACCAAGATTTGAACAATGGCTTGGCATATAAGATGGAAATATTCTACACAGGGCTTGGTTGTCGTCCAGGCTCATTACATAAATTCTGTAGATAAAAGTCTGACTCAGCACTGTACAAGGCACAGCTTGCGAAGAAATGTGCAGGCGGCGACGGCCAATCACTGAGCTCGAAAAAGTGTGATGAATGGCAGCTTTCGGTCACCGGTCGCACTTTCTCTGTAGTCAGCCAGGCGGCAGTCCTCTGGGAGTGCCAAAGAAGGCCCAATTCGCTGCCCTAGACTTCTGCTGTCTTCTCGGCTCATCATGATACCGCTAAAAATATGCATCTGCAGAATTATGCAACATGCGGACTCCTACTAGAATAGGAGTAATCGGCGTAATCCTTGCCATCACTGCCATTATCCATAATGAGCATTAAATATTTACTAATCGGTAAGAATGTTACTCATTCTGAGATTAATTCAATTAAACGGTATTAAGTGTGAAACGTACCAGTGCAGCAATGGATTGACGCATTTCACATATCAAAATCTCTGTCCTCCTGCATGACCGTTCGGAGACTAGTAGCAGGCGTTCTGGGTTATTATCATCCCATGTGTGAGCTGCTGTTAATACTGTTGTGTCGTACGGAAATACACTCGCCAGCACAATGGTGATTTCTCTGGTTTGATCAGTGTCGTGTCGGCTATTGTGGGAGGCAACATCGACACGAACAACGAAGAAGAGAAGTTGCTATGGCCAGTGGCAGGAAACCAAAATGATTTGTACATAACACTTGCAGATTAACAGAACATTTTATCTCCAAAAAGAAAAGAAACATAACTTCTCGTTGTAAGGTGGCTTGATGTGCTCCCTGTGTCTGCCACATGTAATTACTTTTACACACTATTACCACACGCAAAACGCAGGCTATGTATCATCTTCCTATTACTCAGTACTGATAATCTCGAAGTCTGCGACCGAACTGGATCCGACCAGTATTGGCCGCTGATGAAGTCAGCGTTCAAAGGGGGCACTGAAATCCATCTTTCTGGAGGTGTGGCACTGCCCGCTCTTCCCGTTGGCGCGCAGGTCAGCGCCTTCTTGATGCCGTTTCGCGGCGCTGCACTGGTCGGTGTGCAAAAAATGGTTCAAATGGCTCTGAGCACTATGGGACTCAACATCTGTGGTCATCAGTCCCCTAGAACTTAGAACTACTATAACCTAACTAACCTAAGGACATCACACACGTCCATGCCCGAGGCAGGATTCGAACCTGCGACCGTAGCAATCGCGCGGTTCCGGACTACAGCGCCTAGAACCGCATGGCCACCGCGGCCGGCGGTCGGTGTGCACTCAGTGCTTTAGGACCGCACAATCTAGGAGGGAATTGAGCGAACTGTAAAGTATACAATATTAGTTCACCATATTACATTATAGATCTGAAAATTTGCTTAACTTTATATACTCTATTTCTACAGGGATGATCTAAGTATTTACAACTGTCTCTGAGTATTAAAGTATCACTTGATACATACAAATGTACAAGACTCTTAACTTGAAGAATAACTGGAATAATGAGATTTTCACCCTGCAGCGGCGTGTGCGCTGATATGAAACTTCTGGGCAGATTAAAAAATGGTTCAAATGGCTCTGATCACTATGGGACTTAACATCTATGGTCACCAGTCCCCTAGAACTTAGAACTACTTAAACCTAACTAAGGACATCACACAACACCCAGTCATCACGAGGCAGAGAAAATCGCTGACCCCGCCGGGAATCGAACCGGGAACCCGGGCGCGGGATGGCAGATTAAAACTGTGTGCCGCATCGAGACTCGAATTCGCGTTCTTTGCCTTTCGCGGGCAAGTGCTCTACCCTCTGAGCTTCCCAAGCACGACTCACGCCCCCCTCCCCCCTCCCCTTCACAACAGCTTTAATTCTGCCAGTTCCTCGTCTCCTACCTTCCAGACTTCACTGAAGCTCTCCTGCGAACCTTGGTAGAGCACTTTCCCGCGAAAGGCAAAGGTCCCGAGTTCGAGTCTCGTTCCGGCACACAGATTTTATCTGCCAAGATGTTTCAACTGACATCATGTTCACATAAATTCTGCCTAAGGGATTTAATACACTGGTGGCCTATCTAAGAATATGATTTCGTCTTGATCGTTGACTAGCCGGCCGCGGTGGTCTCGCGGTTCTAGGCGCGCAGTCCGGAACCGTGCGATTACTACGGTCGCAGGTTAGAATCCTGCCTCGGGCATGGATGTGTGTGATGTCCTTAGGTTAGTTAGGTTTAAGTAGTTCTAAGTTCTAGGGGACTGATGACCACAGCAGTTGAGTCCCATAGTGCTCAGAGCCATTTGAACCATTTTTTTTATCGTTGACTGCAGATGGGCAGGCGTTCCCCTACCCATCCGACACTAGACGAGCCTTTGCGATGCCGAAGAGAAACTCTATGAGGCGTGGTTACGTCGGCTATCGTCATTCATCGATGCAGCATACAGTGACTGTACTCTTCTCTCGTTGCGACGTGTCAACCTTACTTTGGAACTCTGCTCTTCGAACAACACTAAAACACGAACAGCTGCATCTGGAGTGTTGCTCGAACTGTAACGCAGGGATCGGTGATGAGTAGTGCTGCAGTGGGTTCAGCAATGAATCGCGACTCTGCCCTACCCCAGATGACAATCGTCGGTGTATATGGTGACGACTTTGGGAGAGATTCTGTTTTTTTCCAATGTTTTGGTGAGGCACAGCTGTGCTTCTCCTGCGTCATGGTGAGGAGATATGTTGGGTATGATCTCAGGAAATGGCCGGTAGTGATTGAGGGAACTCTAATGGACTGACGGCTCGTCATGGACATCATGCGTCATCACATGACGGTACGAGAAGTGCCAATTTTTCCACAGGAGAATGTTTGTACACAAGTGACACGTGTACCTGTAAACTGTCTGCGTGATTTTGTGACACTCCTGTGGTTAGAATGATCCCCAGATCTTTCCCCAGTACAACATGTGTGTACCAACTCGGATGTCAATGCCATACCAGTACCAGTATCCAGACTAACAAGGACCAGTCACAACAGTTGTTGGCCAACTTGCATCAGGAGAAGACGCAATGGCTTTATGACAGCATGTTCAAACAGATGAAGGGCAATGTCATATGATAACAGGGCTCCTGCTGCGACATTCTTTGTACATATGATTCGAATTTGTAGTCACTGAAATAACATCACGTACCCTGATATACGTACGGAGGCCTACACCACCGGTAAAATAATTTTAGGTGATAGGTAGCATCGTTATAACCAGTAAAACATCTAAATTTCCGACGTTTCGACTGCATCACCAAAAAATGGTTCAAATGGCTCTGAGCACTATGGGACTTAACATCTGAGGTCATCAGTCCCCTAGAACTTAGAACTACTTAAACCTAACCAACCTAAGGACATCACACACATCCATGCCCGAGGCAGGATTCGAACCTGCGACCTTAGCGGTCACGCGGTTCCAGACTGAAGCGCCTAGAACTGCACGGCCACACCGGCCGCCACCGCATCACCACTGGCCTGCTGTGGTCCCCTGCAGGGCGGTTCACTGCTGTATAAACCCCTAAATAGGACACCAGTAAGTTGGTCGAAAAGTCGGAAATCCAGTTGTTTTACTTGTTACAATGATGCTACCCAGTAACCAAAATTATTTTATCCAACATCACATATCTTCTCAGCACATGAAGTTTCCCTACGATTCCTCTTTCTCTTCAAGGGGTTTCCCTCTTATTGTCATGCAGTGTATTCAGTAGGAGACTGATCGAAGGTGATGCGTGCACTGTGTTACTAATGATCTACAATTGGCACTATAAAGTGGAAAACGTGATTTTTTAGCCATTTTGTGGACTTAATTATTCTCTCGCGCTGAATAATTTACTGTTGGTGTTGTGAAAGCACAAAAGTGCTCCCAAAAGAGATATAGATCATGCTTCAATTTAAAATATGTGTAGGAACTGCAATGACAAATTTTATGGAATTTAATAAAATGTAACACACTCGTCCTTACGATGTAATTTTTTATATGGTACCAGTTCCGGTGCTTCAATGGGCCATCTTCAGGCCTGAGGGGGTTAACACCACCTATATACACGATTCATCATCGGTCAACAATTTTAACTGGTTTTCACAGACCATGAGCGATGTTGTCACTCCGACCATCAAGTATCAATGTTGATACTTGATGGTTGGAGAGACATCATCACTGTTACAGGTAGTCTGCGAAACCAGTTATAGATTAGAAGCAAGGTCAGCGTTGGTCGTAATTTTGATGGTTTATTGACAGTTACAGATGTTAGCTACTGATCTATCATGTATACGATTCGAATTAGCCCCTCCAGCGTCAATTAAGGCCTGAAGCATTGAAGCACCGAAACTGCTGGCCATATAATAAATACCATCGTAAGGATAGCTAGAGGTGTTCGGCCGAAGTTTCTCAGAGCTCCAATCACTTGGATGGACAAACAAAAATTTTATGAAAGGATAAAAACTTTTGAAATCCATGAAGAGGTAAGTCCCCCCTCTGGGCCAGTGCTGATGATAAGATGATGAAATAAATAGCTAGCAAAAGAAATAAAATAAATTAATTTGCATAACATGTATTATTGGACAACTGAGAATCCATGTTGGCTACAGCAATTTGCACACCAAAAACCGTGGTCAGTGAATGTATGGCGTGGGATTGTGGAGGACAGAGTTATAGGCCCCTACTTCATCGAAGGAATCTTAATGTCAGGAAGTACACAACATTCCTGCAAAAAACGTTAGGTCTGTTATTGGAAGAAATACCTTTAGGAACAAGGAACAGAATGTGGTATCAACGCGATGGGTACTCGGCACATTTTTCGCTGATGGCTAGAAATGAGTTGCAGAGACAATTCCCAAATCGTTGGATTGGACGCGGAGGAGATGTGTCGTTGCTGGCTCGTTCGCCAGACTTGACGCCTTTGGATTTTTTCTTGTGGGGATTTGTTAAAGACATTGTTTATGTAGACGTTCCAACTACACCCGAAGATACGCGGGAGAGGTCAGAGCATATGCTTCGATAAGTGCTGAAGTGATACGGAATACTACTCAATCCATGATAAGAGCATTGCAGCACTGTATTGATACCAATGGTCATCACTTCGAACACCTTCTGTAGTTGGACGACCATGCCATCTTTTTGGCCTTGGTTGACCTTCAGAGACCTTACTGTTACACATCACTGGATTCGTCTCGGTAGCCTCTATCAGAAAATAAGTACCAACCTATAGCATCCCATTAAAAAGAAAACAAAGTTGACCTTCATATCTCCGAAGTGACCCCACCTAGCAACAAAAAACCAACGTCATATTATGGCTCCCGTTGTCTCATGCAACGTTTGTCCCGCAAACGTTTCAGCTCCTATCATACTTTCGGAGTTATTGTAGGTGGCAATAGTTAGTGACTTACCATGTATTTTCCTAGAATATCATTCAAAACAATTTACATATCTTTCCCATATTAGTACACTATTCCAGTTTATCAGTTACATCTTTGTAATTATTAATAAAGAAAATTGTAATAAAAGGGATGCCGTTGTTTAGATGAATGCTAAATATCGTACTTGATGTTAACTTGCTGGATCTTGTATTTCGTTATAAAATAACAAAAAGATTATAATAATGATGTGTATGCTTACTAGGACCATTTTACTGAAAAAGATGCATCGAAGGAAATAATAGACTGAAGATGTTATAACTAGCATAAAATTAATGTTTCGCGCTTGTTACCTGCCACTCATATGCGTATCGTTCACATTATATTGCCATTTCCCGTTTCTTCTGCGGGGTCGGTAGTGTTATGTGGTTTATGATGCACATCCTGACTTCACCACTCCCTCCAGCATGGAATCTGGTACCCCATCTGTCTGCGTCTAAGGTAAGCAAACCTACGATCAGGTGTTAGAACATTTTTTAAATGTCTGCACATCGTGTACCGGAGGCGAGACCTCGGTACCAGTCCAATCGTTACCTAGTTCAGTGGTTCAAGACCTGGGGACAGTTACATCTTGAGAGATTAAATAAAATTTTCTGAGGGGGTGCTAACAAAAACGTTGGATTACGGTTCAGATATAAAACGCAAATGCTTAAAAATTCACTATGAGTATCTCGTTCGAGTAATACTTTCTTCGTATGTAACTAATTCTAGAATTATTCAACTCGAGCTTTAAGGCGTGAAACGAAACGGTGGAGGTCGCAGTGAATATACTAACGACATTATTCGGAACTGGCTCACAGCTCTGCAGTGGTATCGTCGAAAAATCACGGTGCCACACCATAGTCAGTAATGTGCATCGAAAACACAAACACTGTAGAAGTCTCTATGCAGTCCGCAACGACGAATGGCGAAAGCTAAGGAAGACACGCGCTCTCTCTCGACACAGCAGTGCCCTCGCATGGTGGTATATGGAGGGCGGAGCAGAGAAATGCTTTGCCGCAGTTGTGACCTCAGCTGAAGGAGTCAGCGTCATCGAGGAGGCCTAAAGAGCTATTCAGGTCTCAGATGGAACTGTACATTCATGTTCAGAAAAACAGAACACACTGAACGACTAGAGACAGGCTGTTCATATCCAAAGGGCGTGTTCATTAGTATGTGCTGCAGAAATGGTTAGCTTTTGAGTCACCTTGGTTCAGGATGTGTCCTGTTGGCTAATAGGCACAAGGTCCGCTATGTGCCCTGATACCTTGTTCCCTTGTTCCATGCATGATGGCGTCGTCGCATATAAGGGCGAGTGGCGTCCTGTGAGATAGCCATCCAGGTTCCAAAGTTCACTTGTTGTGGCAGGCATTGGGTCACAGTGCTGCTGCTGTCATTTCACCATATCCCACAGACTCTCGATTGGCGACCATTCTGTTGATCTGCTAGACCAGGAGAAAAGGCTATCCTGCGTCACCAATAAGGCTCGTTTTCGTACAGCAGCGTCTGGTCATGTATTGTTTTGCTGAAAAATGGCGTCTGGGGTGTTGTGCAGAAAGGGTACGGCTTCAGGTGGCAGGATGTCAATCACGTAGCGCACACTGGTCACAGTGCCCTGGACACACGCCAACTGTGATTTGTGGTTGTACTCAATAGCACCACACACCATAAGACCTTTGAGTTGGCTTTCTAATTCTTGTGCGAATGCAGTCACTGTAATGCCGGTCTCTCTGCCTGCGGTGAACCAAAATACGATGATCATTGTCACACAAACAGAACCCGGATTCCTCCGAAAACGCTGTTGATGCCGCTCCTGTTCTCAGTGACGTCGTTCCATACAACATTGCGTCCAGCATATTTCTCCACATTTGTCAAAAGTATTACGAGAAGTGGACAACACGCACATTACCCATGCCGTAAAGTAATGGACGAACTGTCACCACTAAAGTGTACGATGTGTTACACTGTTCCACTGTTGCACCAGTGCTGCAGTGCCATTCGAATGCGGAGTCGATCTTCTCGGAGGGTGGTCCGAATGGTGCGACTTGACCCATCCCTAGGGCCTTCCTTGAACCATTCTGCACACACCCGTTGCACTGCCGAAACATTTCGTCCCAAACGAGCAGCAACTTCCCGGATGGATGCATCACATTCTCTCATGCCAGTAATGCGCCCTCTTTCAAACTCACTGATTTGACGGTACAGTTCACGCATACGTCTGCTAGGCATGCTGCACGTCTGCTCTAGTGACACTGATCCATTCATCATCTTCGGTTTATAGCGACAACCAGAGATGCGGGCACATTTTACAGCTAGGTGGTGTTGCGCCGCGATATCGATGCTGACCTTGAACACGCGGGCCGACATGGTTCAAATGCTATTCATTTCTGCAGAACATTCTGAATATGTACGTCCTATCTCTAGTCAAGTCATCTAGTCATCTAGTTCAAGATGGTCTGTTTTTCCTGAATATTAGTGTAGTTCTACTAGCCACTGCATAATTCGTCGGCAGGATCTTGATGCAAAAATGGTTCAAATGGCTCTGAACACTTCGGGACTTAACATCTGAGGCCATCAATACCCTAGACTTAGAACTACTTAAATCTAACTAACCTAAGGACAGCACACACATTCATGCGCGGGCAGTATTCGAACCGGCGACCGTAGCAGCAGCGCGCTTCAGGACTGAAGCGCCTAGAACCGCTCGGCCACAACGGCCTGCTCTTGATGCAAAATAAGTCATCAATACCCTAGACTTAGAACTACTTAAATCTAACTAACCTAAGGACAGCACACACATTCATGCACGGGCAGTATTCGAACCTGCGACCGTAGCAGCAGCGCGCTTCCGGACTGAAGCGCCTAGAACCGCTCGGCCACAACGGCCTGCTCTTGATGCAAAATAAGTCTCTTATCAGAACGCATATAACGAGGTCATCAGGTTCATTAACTTTGAAATCTCCGCTCATATCCAAATACTATGTGAGGACATGAAGTGTATGTAAATATCTTCATTTACATACTGAGTGAAGCCTGTTGTTTCGAGGAAAGTATTAAGTCCTATTTTTAAACCGAGACACGACATCCCTGCTTTCTTTAATACATAACGTCGAAATTAAATGTAGAATTTTTAATAGAGCGTAGCTACCGTTCATGAAACGGGACACCTCTGACGTTCTTAGGCGGCCAAAAAGTGTTTTAAGTGCATGTCTTGCATGAATTGTTCCACAGACAGGATGAAATGGCGTCTGCAGATCATGTTGAGATGGTCGAGTAGTCTTGGCTTTGCGTTTTGCGGAGACGCCTTACTTGACATTTTGTATCCTGAGGTGGATGCCCATATGTTTGAAATCTGCCATTGGTTCGACAGTCAGAAGGTAAAAGCGTACCGCGCCATCTACCGTGAATTGACGGTGTTCACCGGCCGCTTTGGTGGTACTGAGCAGGCTTTCAGCATATGATCTGCACAAAATAGGTCACGACAGTATGGATTAAAGGAATCGTTGGATCTTGTGGGGTACATGTGCGTTTGTTTACAGTCTGTTCTACTCAGCTCTGTGGCACTGTCTGGCCACAGATCGGACGGTACTCATATATCAACTGACTAGGTGTGTCTGAGTCAGGAGATAATAGCGCCAGGTTCGTGGGAGCGTTTACCTTGCGGAATGTTCGGCCTGTGTTTGAAGAAGTGGCATTGCGTCTTTCTGACGTCAGTACTCAAAGGTTGTGGAACCATCCAATTTCTTACTGAGTAGGAGATGCTATGATTGGTGGCCGAATATCAGTGGCACACCAAGCACAGGAAATTATGTTGTTTTAATGATAACATAGGTATATTTTGTTAGCATATTTCACGATGAGACGTCTGGTGTATGTACAGGATAAGTCAGCCTCCAGTATTGGTATCGTTTTATGTAATCCACAATGTATTATCTGCCTTTCTAGAAACTGGAGCATTTTTGAACTCTGTCGCTCGCTACGCACGAAATGTCAGTGGCAGAGGAAAAAATGAAGATGATCTTTTCGTAGGAAATATAGTGTAGTTAAATTTTCTACTGGGGTACGTTTTCAGTAGATGCAGTAGTTTTCGACTTATTTAAGTAAAACGTACAAAAGTATCTTCAGCGCACACACACTCTCACACTTACAAGTTAGTTCTCACCGGTCAGGATTTCTAGTATGTTGTTCATGGAACTTCACCCTACCACTGTACACACGTTTGTGGCTGCACGAATTGTTTCCTACAATCAACTGTCTTTCGTCCCAAGTGACTGGCCTTACTATGCCACTGGCTTAGTCGAGCAGTTACAAATTGTAAAATTGAAGTTTGTGTACATTTTACGTAACAGTTTTGAGAATTTTAACAGCATAGAGTAAACAATTACATCATTGTATTCGTAAGTCTTCCTGACTACAGAACTACTGTGCCTGTCAGGTTTAAGTCTGGATCGAATTGTCAATGCAATTATTCTTATCGTAACGTTTGCAACAACCGTTTTTCTTACATTACCCTCATAGGCAAGTTTAAATTAATAATGTTAACAAATTAGCAGACTATACTGATGGAATAATAGCCCAATCAATAGAGACTGGAAAGGTCGAGTATTGGGAATAGTTCGTGTAGTCGGAAATTTTTGTACAGTAGTAGGAGTGGGTCCCACGAACAATACAGTGGACATGCTAACTGGTAAGGGACGAGTGTGGGGGTGCAGATGTGTTTCAACGTCACTTTTGTATGCTTTTCTTGAAAAACTCGAAAACTGTGGCCTCCAGCGAAAAAGTATCCCAGTATCTACAATGAAGTTCCTACAAAACGATCTTGTTTATTTTTTCTGTAGGCCTAGCAGTTTGCGTGTAGCGAGCGAGAGAATATGAAAACGTCGTGCTTGGTTTTTGAAGACTCTGTGGGTTGCATGAAACAGCATCGGTAGGGGCAGCTGAATCATCCTGTGAGCAGATATGAGTTGCAAAACTTTGATGCCATGTTACGCAGATTTGTATGCGTTTACAGATATCTCTCCCAGGTGCACTTGATAATGGCTGAAAAGCAGATATCAAGAAAGTGAAAACCATGAAAAGAAACTAAAATGAAGGTGGCAGTTTTATCATTTAAATAATTCATTATGAATGTAGTCCTCAATAATGGATAGAAAACAAACGCTTTCTCTGAGCACAGTCTAATGAATACGCATAAAGTCTCGTTTCAGCAGAAATGGATGCTTCCCCGAACTTGTAACTACTGTTACTCGTCATCAAAACAGCTATGGAAACTACAACGTGTGTGCACAATTTTAATGAAGACTCGCATTTAAAAATGCGTGGAAGCAACCGCTATATGTCATAATACTGCATGTGTATGATTCCGTTACATTTTTGTCAGTTAATTATTGTTTTTCTGAGGAAAACAAATGATATTGTCCAAAGCTCTGATTTACATGGGGAATTAAGACTACAGATTCACCGAGAACATTTAATACAATGTAATCAATGAGCATACTAGCATACTGAACCAACCGTAATCTTATGTTCAACAATACATAATATCCTCAAAAGAAAGTGGTTCCTGATATTTCCTTACAAGCACTACGGCACGAACTGCTTCAGAGTGCGGACGAAGGTGAAACCGCTCCTGCTCTTAATGCTAGGTAGCCACTTTAATTCGTGGCTTCACCGTCCAGCGCGGCGTGCGGCTAAGTTTAATATCGCAGGGGCCCGCGTCTGTGAATGCTAAGCAGCACCTCATCTCCATAAACGCATTAGCGCAGGTGACACGTGTCCCGACGTGCTCCGCGGCCCGAGGCCTACGCGCCGCATATGCCGGCGTTGTTCCCAAGGCGATCTGCGTTCCGCGCTCGTTTTCGACGTTAAAGTGATTTTCATAGTCTGTTTGAAAGCGGCGCGAGCGGGTAACGCACATTTGGTATTCTAGTGGGGCAATGCACCACATTGGCGATACACAGGAAACAAACTACACGAAATACACCCACCACATTTACGCACTTATTTTGTAGAGTCCTCAGTCTTTGACCAGTTTGGTGCGCTCGGCCATTGCTTCATATTTACGAGGTGTGGCTATTAAATAATGGAACAATTGCTGTAAGACATTTATTTCAAAGACATACGTACTTAGTTACTGGCACCCTCAATATACTCCGCTCCTCTCTCCCTCCAACGCTCCATTGATGGGAAAAGTGCTGGAAGTACTCCGTGAGCTGTTTTATGACGTGTGCCACTTTTTCTTTCATTTCTTCGACGGACTGGAATCTTGTTCTTTTAACACAGATTTGATCTTGTGGAATAGATAATAGTCGCATGGT
This sequence comes from Schistocerca nitens, assembly GCF_023898315.1. Lineage (NCBI taxonomy): Eukaryota > Metazoa > Arthropoda > Insecta > Orthoptera > Acrididae > Schistocerca > Schistocerca nitens. Next base: position 1,044,398,586 of record NC_064615.1, on the reverse strand, counting down.
GCTGGGTCAGGCGAGTATGGTGAGAGCTCTAACATTGGGATACTAGAAACTGTAAGTAGGCTGTTAAGGTTTTTATGTTGGTAACACCACGTAGCGCTCTGTATGAAAATCACTGGCTGTGCTGTGTGCAGTCTGTAGCTGGTGGGCATTGTTGGAATTCACTATTGTAGTGTTGGGCAGCTGGATGTTAACAGCGTGTAGCGTTGCGCAGTAGGAGGTGAGTCGCCAGCAGTGGTGGATGTGGGGAGTGAGATGGCGGAGATTTGAGAGCGGATGGTCTGGACAGAGACAGTCAATTTGTAATATTGGATATCATGGACTGATATATATATATATATATATATATATATATATATATATATATATATATATATAATGACTTTTGAACACTATTAAGGTAAATACATTGTTTGTTCTCTATCTAAATCTTTCATTTGCTAACTATTCCTATCAGTAGTTAGTGCCTTCAGTAGTTTGAATCTTTTATTTAGCTGGCAGTAGTGGCGCTCGCTGTATTGCAGTAGCTCGAGTAACGAAGATTTTTGTAAGTGATACATGAAAGGTATAGGTTAATGTTAGTCAGGCCATCCTTTTGTAGGGATTATTGAAAGTCAGATTGCGTTGCGCTAAAAAATATTGTGTGTCAGTTTAGTGTTGATCAGAATAGGTAAAGAGCGAAATGTCTGAGTACGTTCAGTTCTGCTCAGCTGTTTGAAAATTAAATAATGTAAGGGGTTTATCAGCACAGTAATTCATTAATTTTTCTAAGGGGGACGTTTCAAAACCTTTTCACAGACATGCGGTATAAGGCATTGTGTTGATGCACAGCCCAAGACTTATTCTTCCACACTTGTCGTTTTTTCCTTATTTTCTCACTGAGTTGATAAGGATCCCAAGGTAGTAATGTTGATTAATAGTTTGACCTTCAGGAATCCAGTGCAGTCCCACAGTTCCAAGAGAATCGAAAAAAAAGTCATCGCTTGGAATCGTGATTTTCTCATTGGAGACATTTCGCTCTCGATGAAGTTGGTCTCTACCAATGGGTGGATTGGTGCTTAGTTTCTGAACCGTAAGTGAAAAACCAAGATTCGTCCCACGTTATCACTCTCTCCAAGAAATGAAGACCATCTCAAAAGATATTCAAAGTGTTGGAGAACAAAAATTTCCCTGCTTTCTTTTTTTTTTCGATCGTGGGAATATTTGGCATCAATTTCGCGCAACTTTTTTCATTTGTAAACGCCTTACGCGTTGTTTGTCAATTCTTAAAATGAAAGCAATCGATCGAATACTTAACCGATAATCAGATCGAATCGTATTACGTTTTTTTCGGTATTTCCATCCATGTTGGATAATGAAGTGCGTGAGTCATCTCAAAAATCGTCTTGGGAATATTGGAAGAGCTTGAACCACTCAAAAATAGTCTTCGTCACATACTTCTTTCCGTAAAAGATAGGTTCCAGTAGTAGTTTTTTCAAGTTTCATTTATAACTTCACGACAGTTCGTTGCTTTATTATTACACTTAATAATTTTTCCGCTAAAACAAAATAACAGCTCTTACACAAACGAAGGCCACGGCCACAAAGATTTGTCTGAAGACACCAAAGATGCAGCGCTCTACTGAGAAGGTTTCGCGCTTCGCCGCTATTGGTCGTTCACCTTTGGCTCACTCGTACTTACTGTGTGACAGCATCACAACTCGTGATTCTAATGGAATTACTGCCTATTTTAAGACCAATATTATTTGTAAGTCACATCAGCTTTAGAAACATAAGGTCGCACTTCAACAGAGCCCACTGGACGTTTTGGAACACTGAATCAGGTGTCTGAACTGGTACCAGGTGGTCATACGAGTCTCCACCACTAAGTCTTTGCAGATGACGTCACAGTGATTAAAGTAGCTGGGGTTTCTTAATGCAGCAAAATGAACTGTTCAATGCGTCTCCAAGTAGTGGTGTACCACACGCATATTGAAGAACAGTATTCATTCAAAGATCCAAAGCTACAGAAATCAGAGTCAAGTGTGACTCACTAACAATGACAATCGCTTTTAAATCCCATACAAATTAATGATTTCAATCAAGGGATCAACAAGAAGATGGAAACATCAAAAACACAGCTCTTTATCATGCCTAATACGGTGTAGGAAAGCCGTTCGAATTCAAAACAGCTTCCAGTCGGTTCGAAATGGATAGATATGAGTCTTGTACTGTTTCCAAGAGAAAAATTGTACCGTTCTTCCAGCAAAATAGTGGTTTAGGTAACGATGAGTTTTTGACGTCATTGGCCGGGCGGCCCCTTGCTGGGCAGGTCCGCCCGCCTTGGTGCAGGTCTCATTACATTCGGCGCCGCATTGGACGACCTGCGCACCGGATGGGGATGAAATGATGATGAATACAACACAACACCCAGTCCCTGAGCGGAGAAAATCTCCGACCCAGCCGGGAATAGAACCCGGGCCCGTAGGACTAGGTAACGATGGTGAAGGTGGACAGCGACCACGGAACCCTTCTCTCCGAAGTAAACCACAAAGGCTTAGTAATATTGAGATTGTTGGCCAGGGGGAATGCAACAATTCATCCTCTGGCCAAGAGAGAGGCGACCGTTCATCCTCGTGCTCACAAAAGTCCTGTAAATGCGAATTGTGTGAGCTGGGGCCCTACCGTCATCGAAAACGGCATCACCATTGGGGAGAGAAGCATTGTACGTAGGATGGACCTGATCAGCCCAAATGGTCACATAATCTTTGGCAGTAATGTGACTTTCAGAGTAACCGAAGGACCTATGTAATTCCAAGGTATGGCTGCCCGAATCATAACCGAATCCCCGTTGTGTTTGGCTCTAGGGACGTAAATTCGGCCACAAGTTAAAACGGTGTGAAACAAGACTCTCAGACCAAATTAGTTTCTTCCCTTGCTCCATAGTCCTGGTTTTATGGCTTCGGCACCACGTTTTAGAATTATGGACGTTTCTATTTTTCGACATAATTGTCGTAAAGGAGTGTGACTGTAATATAAGTTAGGTGTTTATTTGACACTCCACTAGTGAACCTTAGTCACAGTACTTTTTTTTTTCTTCGAAAAAAAAAAGTGGTTGAACTACCGGTTTCAACGAATTATGCCGTCATTTTCAAATTGAAACATCATCTGGAGAATATGTGATGGGAATTGTGACCATCGTTATTGTTGTCAGATGTATGGTCACAATTCCCATAATATATTCTCCAGCTGATGTTTTAGATTTGAAAATGACCGAACCCCTTGTTTTAAGGAAAAATTTAATGTACTGTTCCTATGGTTTCACCATTTTAATGCCAAATAAACATTTAACGTATGAGCATTTGGATAACTGATGAGTTGTTTTGGTATTCCAGCTCACCCTGCAAATTCCTACTTATGGAGCTGTCTTCGTGTTATTCTCGTATGGAAAGCATTTGCGAATGCAATATTTTTTTACAGCAATGACTTTCTCAGCTGTCGTCCTCTTACGAAAAGTAAGAAGGATTAAAAATCCTCGAAGTCAAGATCGCAGACAAATATTATTGTGATGAATAATTTCAGCTACAAAAGCATCATATTCACTTTAAAAAAGTCTCGGTTAGAGTAATTACCTTAACGGCTTAACACATCGTCATAAAATTCTGTGGGACATCATTCTTAAATAAGGTACACATGGAATTTGACTTATCGTTCATACAGAATCAATTAGAACGAGGGTCATAAAACCAAAGAAGTATTTCGTTGGGGCTTAGTAACTGACACATGTAACTAGTATTTGTGTTGTCTCATAGCAGAGATCATACTGGTTACATGTGTCAGTTACTGAAGCCTAACTACATAATGCGTTAGTTTTATGACCTTCGTTTGAAGGTAGCTCAGTTGGTAGAGCACTTGCCCGCGAAAGGCAAGGGTCCCGAGTTCGAGTCTCGGTCCGGCACACAGTTTTAATCTGCCAGGAAGTTTCTTCGTTTGAATTGTTTGTACGTGAACGATACATCAAATTTTCTGTATGAATGCTGTAACTCAACATTTTATGACGATATGTTAAACCATTGTGGGTATTACACTAATGAAGGCAGTCTTTAATTGAAGCTTGCACATGTGTTGCTGAAACTAGTTATCACAAAAAATTAGTTTTTAATCTTGAATTAGAGGATATTTAATATATAAAAAATTACGATAAATCGGTAGTCTTCAATGTTGATAGTGCCAACAAGCATAACCATCCCTTTCAGTCAGCGTCTATCAATATAACTCAACATACAGTTTCGTCTGGGTTATAACTTAATGGATGACGTTTTTCCGCTTTCCCTGCACGCGTTATACATCTTCGATAAGCGCCTCTTGAAACATCAAACACTTCGGCTCCCTTACTTACGGGATTAACCCCCACACGAGCACGAACAATTTTCCTATCTTCGAATTCACTGAGTTACGATGTAATGCACTCACAACTATACAGAACGCTGTTTTATGACTTACATTTGCAACGTATTGAGGAAATTGCACAGGTGCCATTCATGGTCAAACCGAATAGCGCTATCTACAGGCTTGGCTAGAATCAGCATTTATGCCCAAGTATATCTGATAGCTCACAGTCCACATGATCCTGCAAGTCTTCAATGGCCCAAGCAGTATACGAACAACAGCTGACTGGCGGCGTGTAGTGGTCCCACGAGTAGAGGTTTTGCATTTTCTCAAATCGTGCAAGGTGTCTATTGCCCTGAAGGGCGAATGAGGTGTTTAACCAGCAGTTTGTGAATGGTCTGGTTCAGGTCGATGAGGTTCGGTGATGTTTTGGAGTAAGATCTACACTCTGACTCCGGCTCATTTACTTAGGTTACCGTAAACATGAAACAGGACATTTATCATCCTCGATCACCGAGTGTTACTTTCATCTACATCTTCGAGTATGAGGTGAACAGTGGCGTCTTCCAACATGACAACATTCGCGTTCACAGGGTTGCACACATGAGCTCCTTGTTCGACACTCACTCAGGTATCTCATGGCACCTCGACCGCCCCTTTCTTAATCGCGGAGAACAGTGCGGGATTAACGCAACAGCAAGTAGCAACATAACAACAACTCTAAATAAGTAAAATAAATTACTCTGGTTCCTGTGAATGTGCTGTAAAATGAACGTTATACGTGGAACGTATCCCACTTGTAGGAATGTTAAAGGAGAATGAAACTGCCAAGGTGAAGTCATTTGTTTTAAATGTTAATGAGGAGGCAGTGGCACCACGAAATGGGCCGTATTAATTCTACATGACAGTTAATCAAGTACTGTAACGTACTGTACACTAGGGGAGTAGATGGAAACTGGACTACAGTCGTGAGTAATTCAGCTACTCTGATGCAAAAGTCGTAACCACAATGAAACAAAATGACAAGCTAGAAAACTGTCGATCTGTATCCTTACTTAGTATGCTGTATATCCTCCTGGAAAGAATGGTGTGCAATAAAATGTGTCGCAAGACTGAAACTAAAGTGGTAGAATAGGCACGATTCAAATCAAAACGCAGGAGCACGATCAAGTCCTGTCCCCAACAATCTTCATAGAAGCTGGCTTCCAGAATTAAGGGAAGTCATTGCTTGTACTAATTGATCTGACCACTGGCTATGTACTGAATGGAGGCAAGGCATCATATTGAATGTTCTAAAACTCATTCCAAGCCTACAAAAAGACACTCTAATCAATGAAATGCACAGTAACTAATGTTTCAAATACTAATGGGCAACAGGAGTTCACAAAAGAAGCTAAACAGTGCGCTGCCACAAGTATTTACTGTTCAATTTGTACATATCAGATATGCCTGAAACCATACAAAAAATGTTTGGGTATACTGACGACTGGGCAATTGCTATGAGACATAAAGATCTTGAAGTTACCGAGTCTGTACTGACCAATTATTTAATATCTGTGGGTGAATATATCCGAAAATGGAAGTTAGAACGAAGTGTCGCTAAAACAGAATGCTCGACGTTTCACCTAAACCACAAGTTGGCCGACAAAGAGTCCACAGTTGACCTTGAAGGAAAGTTATCAGACATTAACAGACATACAGAAACCAGACGATATCCCATATACAAATGTCAGCCAAAGTTCATAGACAGACAAATTTCCAAGTGTATTTTAGAAAGGTACACAATCTCGCACAAAGACCACGTCCGATATGTTGTGAGGGGGATACTGTAATAAGCCAGGGTTTTTTGGGATTTCTCTTAATTACAATAGTCTACAATAGTATTTGTTTTTATCCATTTTTACATTTGTTTTTGGCTTCGAAGTACCTTATTCATATCTTTAGACATTTACAAAATTTATTTAAACTCTGGCTAAGCTTTGGGTTTCATATATGTATTTTTTATTAATTACATATCGATAGTTTCTACGGTATCAGGTTACACCACGAAAATAAGTGCTATAAATGTCAATAGGAACATGTAAAACACCAAATCATCGTTATTTTCCTTTTGTAAAATCAGTTTAACATCTTTACAGAATAAGACTGTCTCTCTGCAGCGGTGTGTGCGCTGATATGAAACTTCCTTGCAGATTAAAACTGTGTGCCGGACCGAGACTCGAACTCGGGACCTTGCCTTTCGGGTGCAAGTGCTCTACCAACTAAGCTACCCAAGCACCACTCATGCCCCGTCCGTCCTGGTAGAGCACTTGCCCGCGAAAGGCAAAGGTCCCAAGTTCGAGTCTCGGTCCCGCACACAGTTTTAATCTGCCAGGAAGTTTCATATCAGCGCACACACCGCTGCAGAGTGAAAATCTCATTCTGGAAACATCTCCCAGGCTGTGGCTAAGCCATGTCTCCGCAGTATCCTTTCTTTCAGGAGTGCTAGTTCTGCAAGGTTCGCAGGAGAGCTTCTGTAAAGTTTGGAAAGTAGGAGACGAGGTACTGGCAGTTGTAAAGCTGTGAGGACAGGGCGTGTGTCGTGCTTGGGTAGCTCAGTTGGTAGAGCACTTGCCCGCGAAAGGCAAAGGTCCCGAGTTCGAGTCTCGGTCCGGCACATAGTTTTAATCTGCCAGGAAGTTTCATTTTAACATCATTCATTGGAAATATCAACTACATTGTTTTATTAATTCACCGGTGGATATTATCCATATCCTTTCAAACTAATGACATCACGTAACTTTCGCAATTTTGAAAATTATGTGATTTATCTTATTACTGTCACAAATAAGTTTTACCTTGATCATAACTGCAAAGTTCTTCTATTTACAATAAAGTTCCAATATTTTGGAAATGTGTGAAATACGAAAAACGCAAGTTCATAAATTATTAATTTTAGCCATCAACTGTTCTAGAGTAGACTACAATTGATATACAAGCTGGTTTTGGTGCCAAAGACGTCACTAGTATTCCGACATTGCTTGCTGGCTGGCTGTTCGTGAATTTTTTTCTATCACTACTGTGAACGAAGACATACTACGCATGAAGTTTGCTATGCAATCTGTAGCATTATTTTTAGTGGAAATGTTTCAGATTTTTGAGGTGTTAACTGTATCTGAAGAACTGCTTATAAAAGTGGATAAGTGAAAATTAATGACCAACACGTCCGTCATTCTTGCTTAAAGCCCTGGGACCTACATCTTTTACAATGACACTACGCAGACGTTGCAGCTACTAGGCGCCGACGTAGACTGCAAGTAAAAAGTTTCAGTTCATCATAAAGTTTCACCTTCAGCTACCTGCCACAAACATTGCGTTTATAGTGGTTGACACTAATAAGCATTGCATTTTAAATAACATACATCGTCACTGTGTTATGGAGTTCTTTACACAGCCTTACAATTGTCTGTGGTGTAAGGTTCAAATTGTGACGCTATGGTTTTTGGGGGGCGTTCACATTGATGTCATCGTGACATCAAATTCGTCTGATCTGAATGCATATGATACGTTGTCATACATTAGCCGTGTAACCATAATTTTCAGTAATTGTGTAAGCGTGTGATGTCAGATATCTCATGAAACAGGGAAGAATTCGCTGTATGAGGTGCAGAATAAGTCATAAAAGTAGCCCCTCACCACGACGACCTTCGTCTGCTAAAGTCTTCCTGCCCAAACTCGTTGCTGAAGGAAGCATACGTCCATTCATCGAAAATTACTTAGAAATCTTGCGGAAACATCAGATATTTATACTCTGCTATCCTTCTGATTAGTACAACTATCCCTTTCTGTCCAAGCGCTTCTTTCTTGGAATATTTTATACGACACCATTTCTGTTGCACTTTCGGTGACTATAAGTCACATGATCCAAACGTTATGCGAGCCTATCACTTATATGAGAAATCTGAGTAACAGTATTTGTGTCTACTTTGCCACATAGCTAGAATGCCGAAACATTAGCTGATACATGCTCTTTAATGACTTACTAGTTTGCACTTGTGAGAGCATTGCATAGTTTCTTCAGCGTCGTATGAGTGTTTCAATAACTTGACCTGCATAGAGTTTAAATCTTCATGCTAAGTAATTTTTCCGAGTGGGGAGGTTATATAGACTTCCGTCATCAGTTTCCTTGCTTGTTTCAATAGTTGGTTGACAATTTTTGACCATAACGCCAAATAGGTTGTTGTAAGTAGAAAGCTGATTAGTGCTAAGTTGTTAAAGTTATTCTCTGTATTAGCCTGTATGACCAATTAAAGTTGTAAAATGGGAAGACGTATACTGGGGCACATTTGTATGTGGCACACGAATATGACGTTATAAACGATGTATGTCTTTGATAGCCTTTATATCGCAGACCCAGAGATACGGCTTCTGGTTTGAGGGTATTATAGAGTTGGAGTAAGAGAGCACTTGGCGCTCAGTTGTAGGTAGCTGTCGGTGAGCGAAAAACGACGGAACAGGCAGTGTTTGTTATGTTCTGTGTGTAGCCACCAAGTGTTAGATTAATTTTGGTATGTCAATATTGTTGAACTTGGAAGCAGAAGTCTTCAAGCAAGTAACGTAAAGATGTTAAATAATTATGATTTCTGGTTTTACCAGTGCGTTAGTATAGATGAGTTGGCTGATAATTTTCAATTGTTGAATAACCTGAGAATGTACGTAAACCGTTTTGATAAAAAGGCTACTTAGATATTTCACTTTGTAATGTTTCTAAGATTTGTTAACAGAGCTATGTGTAATTTGATGGCCGGCTGGGGTGGCCGTGCGGTTCTAGGCGCTACAGTCTGAAACCGAGCGACCGCTACGGTCGCAGGTTCGAATCCTGCCTCGGGAATGGATGTGTGTGATGTCCTTATGGTAGTTAGGTTTATTTAGTTCTAAGTTCTAGGCGACTAATGACCTCAGAAGTTAAGTCGCATAGTGCTCAGAGCCAGTTGAACCATTTTTTTGTAATTTGATGATTTACATTTATGTTCGATTAATGAAGTTAGATAATATTTGCTGTTTATATCTCATTGTTTGCGAATCAATTGTGATTAATGTAACTTCAATTTTCAGATGTTTTTGAAAAGAGAAACTTAACTTGATATAAAATTTTGCTAAGAAAAGATCAATGTTAGTAATTCAACACAATCAGTACTGTCTGCCTGTCCTGGTCATGCATTTTTTAAAGAAGCTGGATTTTCTTAAATACTCTAGTTTATCAGCCAAATGAATTTCATGTACATTTCGAAGAATTATGGCCTACATTGCACACTGCTGAGCCTGTAGCTAGCATATTTATATTTTTGTGAAAACGATAATATATCGCACTCCACCGTCGCTGCGCTAGAGGTAAGACAATTTAACTTATTTGCCGGTCGGAGTGGCCGTGCGGTTCTGGGCGCTTCAGTCTGGAGCCGAGCGACCGCTACGGTCGCAGGTTCGAATCCTGCCTCGGGCATGGATGTGTGTGATGGCCTTAGGTTAGTTAGGTTTACGTAGTGCTAAGTTCTAGGCGACTGATGACCTCAGAAGTTAAGTCGATAGTGCTCAGAGCCATTTGAACCATTTTTTTAACTTATTTGTTATGTGCACAGGGACCAAAGTTATCAGTTTTGAACAGTGCCTAAGGAGCTGAATGTATTTTGCTGTGACTGTATTTCTTTACTGGTACTGCGAGTAGCATTGCCCAATCAGTTCGTGTAAAGTTTTGCTAACAATAACATATAGTAAGCACACCACTTGCACTTACAACACGCAACACGACAATTCGATTTCGGTACTCATTCCTCCGATCAGACATCCATTCAACATAATCGTAAAGATTATTATATCACTTTTTAAAAGAACCTTACAAAATATCCAGTATTCTGGGCACTGTTTAAAATTATCATCAGTACGCTGTCAATGTGTATTTAACAACATGACGACAAGCATTCTATTAAGGGGCTCCGGAAAGGCTCAAAATCATGAAAAGTTCAATTTTTACTTTTTTGCGTTTTCTGAATCTGCAGACTATTATCTTTTAATAGATATATAATTTATTCAATTCCGAAGACTACAACTATTTTTAAATTTTTTTTGAAATGTGTTCTACATGGGCGTGACCCACTGTGGCGCTGTTAAACTGCTGTCAAATGGTGTTATTATTAACGTCCGTGTTCATCAGGTACATTTTAGTGATGTGAGATAAAGTATGTGTTGTGGGTAACCTATTTTCAGAGACTTAGCAGCACCTGAACTGTTGAAAAAGTGTATTCACGGAAAAACTCAAAACCCCAATGAAAGTGTAAATAGTGTTATATGGTCGAGAATCCCCAAGACCGTATTTGTTGGAATAGAAACACTTCACTTTGGTGTGTATGATGCTGTTGCGACTTTCAATGATGGCAACATTGTAAGGTGCAAGGTATTTAGAAATATGGGAATGAAGATAGGTTCTAATACGGTACGAGCGATGCTTGCTTTAGACAAGGAACGCCTTCGGGCTGCAGACAGGGCTGTAAAGAGTCTAGAAATACAAGCAAGAGTAAACAGGAGGAGGAACAAGAGGAAGCTGGAGGAGGAGTTTGCAGAGGATGAAGATAATCCATCCTATGGACCTGGAATGCACTAAAAAGTTAATCCAATCTTCGTCGCTCGATTCCCAAAACTTTTATTTTCTCATACTAATTACATGTTTTGTAAGGATCTTCCAAACATATTTGTTTCAAACTTTCAGTAAATGTTACACAGTACCTTCTGCATAATTTAACACAGCCATTTTCCAAAAAACTGTATATTTTTGAATATATAAATAAAAAATTTCAAAAAAATGTTGTCAATTTTCATTACAATTGAAAAAAAATCATCTTTAATAACTGAACTAAAATTTTGTAAAATTCCTGTGTTAAGTTGTAGCCCATATTCCAATAAATAATCTGTAAAAGTTCAACTTCCTACCTCAAATACTTTGTGAGGAAAGATGTACGAGGGCTATTCCGAAAGTAAGGTCCGATCGGTCACGAAATGGAAACGACTATGAAAATCCGATAAAGCTTTGCACAGTTGTGTTGGGTAGTGTCTCTAGTATAACCCCAGTTAGCATCACGTCGCTCTTCTCATTTCTGAGCTCGCAGTGAGTGCGTAAAGATGTCTAGAAAATAGTGTCTGCCGCCAAGTACGAGGGCCTGGTGAGAAATTTCCCCTGAAGCTATGCAGCTAACATTACATAACTGTCGTGCTGTTTCGTCTTCAAGACAATTCTCAGCCGCATTCTGCAGGGGCAATGAAGATGCTCCTGCATCGTTTTCAAATGGAAATGTGAGATTACCCACAATACAGCCCGTAATTGTCTCCCTCTGAGTTTCAGCTCTGGTCACATGAACCGCTGTCTTTGAAGACAACATTTCGGCACAAGACAACGAGCCGTAGGCCAGCGTAGAGAATTGGCGGAGAGCACTGGCGGCTACCTTCCATAGCGAGGGTATTGGAAAGTTGGTACAACGCTACGATACACGTCTAAGTCGGGTCGGCGACTATGGAGATAAGTAGCTGCAAGGTGTATCTAACTGTTGCAAATAAAACATTTTTGATTTTTACCGTGGTTTCCATTTCGCGACCTATCGGACCTTACTTTCGGAATAGCCCTCGTAATTTATAAGCGTTATTTTAACATTGCAAGTATAGGGCGTTCCGGAGCCCCTTAATGTTTGCATGTACTTTGTTCATGTCCGTGTAAAGGAACAGGTGGCGAAGTGAGCGCTGGAACACGTGTGCCGGCCGAAGTGGCCGTGCGGTTAAAGGCGCTGCAGTCTGGAACCGCAAGACCGCTACGGTCGCAGGTTCGAATCCTGCCTCGGGCATGGATGTTTGTGATGTCCTTAGGTTAGTTAGGTTTAACTAGTTCTAAGTTCTAGGGGACTAATGACCTCAGCAGTTGAGTCCCATAGTGCTCAGAGCAATTTTTTTTTGAAACACGTGTGCGACGAATTAATACTGTAAAATATTCAATATTTTGATCTGTTTACATTTGTCTTCGTTACTCAGGTAGTGTGTATTTTACAAAATGACAAATAGTTTATGGAAAGTGTCGGTGGCTTTTTCCGCATGTACTCTGTTCATTTTCGAGTACAGGCCCTGTATGGTGGCGAAGTTAGCGTTTGAGCACTCGTAGTTTGGTAAAGAGAAGCACCCAAGACGGGTCACAATGGGGTCCAGTGGCTGTCAGATGCCATTGTCAGTAGTCGCAGCCAAGTTCACACGCTGCTGCTTCATCTAACTGTGGTCGGCAGAAATTAGCAATTAGTACGCCACGTCACGGAAGTTCGCTTCCGGCACTCAACGCTGCGGCGATTCTCTGTTTGATAAAGAGCTCTCAAACAACTTGCTGGCGGCTGGTAATTCAGCCCCGACTCCAGCAGCTGGCCAGATGGCAGGGACTTCGGGCCCCATACGCGTGTTGTCCAGCGTCCTGCCAGACGCATCCAGTGATATCATTTCCTCTCGCTTAACGCAATCGACATTTCAATGACACATTTTTCTCCTCTAACGTTAAACTGTGGTGAAGGCTCGTCACTACGACGTACCTTTTACTTATAAGCCGGAATTAACTTTGAAGGGACAATGTGCGCTCTATAAATCGGGTTTGACTGCACAAATGTGCACACTTCGATTCCTATTATAGGGTGCATGGTGGACGTCACTTCGGTGTGGAAAGGCTCTAATCGAAGTGCATGGTTGATTTTCTTAGAGCAGCTGTATGGTGAATTACCGGTTTGTAACAATGTGTTATTTAGCTGTGCAAATGGTACGGATGTAAGTTGGAAACCTTGAACAGAACAGTGTTTTCATTTTTAGGATTCCGTGTCTCAGTCTGTAAAAACATTGATTTGTTTTCTGCCGTCTGCCTGTCTGACCGTACAACTGTTGAGAAATGTTGTAACAATGTGTTATTTAGCTGTGCAAATGGTACGGATGTAAGTTGGAAACCTTGAACAGAACAGTGTTTTCATTTTTAGGGTTCCGTGTCTCAGTCTGTAAAAACATTGATTTGTTTTCTGCCGTCTGCCTGTCTGACCGTACAACTGTTGAGAAATTTTTTTCTCCGGAATGGATGGACGTACCAAGTTCAAATGTATGCCACATATTAAGGTCTATGTTCTCTTGGTTGCATAAAAGATTGAAAGTTCTAAGACAATTTAGTCAGAAGACGAAGCCATTTGTGTAACACATTTTGATACTCTGAACTCGTTCATCAAAACGTGTAAGGTACTTCCCGTTGACCTAGAATCATAAAATTTAAGAAGAAACAAGGTTTCACAGTAGAAGTAAAGAAAAAATTCTAAAATTGCTAATTTGTAAGAATATAACAATAAAAATTTATTTTTTTTCCTCATTTTTCATGCGTGCGATTGAGTATCTGTTCGTCTGTTAAGATCCCTTTCTGTCTTGAACAGTTTGGTGTATCAAAATCAAATTTGTACCGCGTACTAAGATTTATGGTCCCTTGGCGGTGTTAAAAATGTCAAGCATGTGAGTCAGTGTGATCAAAAGGTACTGCCATTTATGTCACGTATTTTGAAATTGGCAAACTCACTCATCAAAGGCCATAGGTTACTTCCTGTTGACGTACAATCACGAAATTTGGCAACGTTTAAGATTTCAGAGCACAACTAAAGGAATAAAAATATGAAAATTGTTAAATTGTAATTGATATGTCTGCGTAAGCAGAAGAAACTAACGATCAAAGTCCGAAAACAATTTATTGGGCTGTTCAAATAACCAAAGCAAATTCTCCAAGTATAACACAACACAAAACAGTGATCCGTCTTCGAATCACAAGTACATACAAGAATAATATAGAAAACAACTGAAATAATTTCCTACTAGTCTTCGCCAGAGGCTTCTCCGATATACTAAGCCTAATCCAGAGATCAGCGAGAACATCCAAGCCGGGCTGCCGGTGCAGCAGCTATCCATGTCTGCTGGCGGTCGATGAACTGTGGATGTGTGTTTTTTTTTTTTTTTTTCCTTTATTGAATTTCAATTCCCCCTGAAGGGCGCGGGCTGGCAGCAGCTTAGTATGCCGCTCTTCTGCCTACAGACTTTGTTAGAAAGATGAAGAGAATAAATAATAAAAACAGGCGATAAAATCGGAGACTTAAAGAGTAACATGACGAAAAGAAATCGTGGAACTTAAAACAAAGAACAGAGGGATGACGATGCTAAGAAATTACATACAAAGCAGACAGGTAAAACAATAGACAGCCAATTAAAAAACGCGGCGACAGTCTGGTTTCTGTTCGCAAAAATAAAATTCAGACCCACCGACAGCATGGTTTCTGTTCGCAACACAAGAAAGATGAGCAACATTGAACAGTCACTGGAACACTGCACTAAAAAGTTGGCAAATGTGACATACCACAGCCGAGAGCAGGTGGGGGGAAACTGGACAGATGATGGGAAGATAAAAAAGGGGGGGAGCCGGGGAAGGAGCTGATGGAGGATGAGGACCCATAAGAGGGGTGGGGGGCGCTGGGCAGACGCGACAGAGAGTGGGGTAGGCAGAGGAGGGGAATACAAAAGGACTCGGGGGGGGAGGGAGAAGGGAGGTAGGGAGGGAGAGGTTTAGTGGGGAGAAAACAGGACAGAAGGGGGGAAGAGGGAGCCCAGGGAAAGGAGGGGGAGTGACGATCAGAGTTGATAGGAGGGATAAATTGAGGGAGAGAGGGCATCATCTGGGAGGGGGAGTTGATGGAAGCCACCTTGGGAAAGGAGATGTAGGGTGTAGAGATGGACGGTAGGGGGGACACAACGGTGAACACGTGGCATGGGGTGGGGATGGGAGAGGAGAGGAGCAACCAGGGGGTGAGGGGGATCAAGACGGCGGGAGTTGTAGAGGATTGCGGATATGTTCGAGGAATAGGAGCAGATGAGGGAAAGGAATGAGATCATAGAGGATCTGCGTGGGGGACGGGAAGCGTATACGGAAGGCGAGGCAGAGTGCATGACGCTCAAGAATCTGAAGGGACTTATAGAATTTGGGGGGGGGGGGGGGGGCAGATATCCAGGCAGGACTGGCATAACAGAGGACGGGACGGATTAAGGATTTGTATGTGTGGAGGATGGTAGAGGGGTGCAACCCCCATGTCCGGCCAGAGAGGAGTTTGAGGAGTCGGAGGCGGTTGTGGGCTTTGGATTGGATGGAGCGGAGATGAGGGATCCAGGTGAGGTGACGGTCAATGGTGAGGCCAAGGTAGGTGAGGGTGACGCGGATGTGTGGCCGAGCGCCGGCCTTTATAGCGCTGCGGCGGATGAGTACCTCGAAACTATTTTCCATCACGTGGTTTGACGTGTGAAAATAGTTCCGGGATCTGCAGCGCCCTCTTCCTTATGTTTATGTTGGCCGGTAGTGGCCCCTGTTGGCCGCAGGTGTCTTTGCTGTGGTGTTGTTCTTGTGGTTGTTGCTGTGGCCGTTCATCAATATTGCCCGTCGGTTGCGTAGTGCTTGGGTGTGCCCGCGACGAGGGCAACCCGCGGCTGCAGGCTGTCAGTATGGTTGCTGATACTCTAGGCGCCGTGATGTCTGGTGGAGAAGGCCACAGCAGTAATTATATCACACAAAAAGGTATGGTTTTGCCATTACAAAATACATTGCATTCATCAGCTCTCAAATGCATAACAGACGAACATCACTCCATGCAAAGATAAAATGTAGTTATGTTTTAGTAGGTACATATATAAACTGAAGTCTCCTGCTCACTGCTTTCTGTATGTTTGAGATCTGAGGAACCACTGTAGAAAATTCGATACTGTCTTCCTATCTGCCCGAACCAATATGTATATACAACCAAAACAAGCAAAAATTGTAGACATTCTTGATTCTCAGGATGGATGAATTCTATATACAGATCTAATTAAGTTTGCACGGAGCCCTCAGTGGGCGAGTCCTACTCGCACTTGGCCAGCTGTTATTTAATTTGTCTATAAGGGGATGGAACAAACGTATGTCTTTCGAAAGGGAACGAATATGACTGTGAAGCTGCTTAATCGGCAACATACGCTGTCTGACAGAAGAAGTGGATCACAGAGAAGATACGGTCATAGGTAAAAGTAACTACGTATACGAACGCACTGACGGAGACTATTTGAATGATTACAGATGCAATTTTTTTGTGTCAGATAGAATCACCACTAGAGAACTTTAGCGGTATATAAAAGACGTGAAAAGTGCCAGATGTTGAAATGGACTGTACTCGTGTGAGACATAGTTATCAGCACCTGAGAGATATTGGAGAGGGCCTCATTGTGGGTCTCCATATGGCCACATGGTCAAATAGTGCAATGTTCAGATTTGTCGTATACTTGGATGTGATAGTGCCCAGATGCTAGACTGCATAGGACTGTGGGGGCAAACCTACCCATCGTTAAGGTTCCGATCGAACACGTCTGACCACCACAAGGGAGAAACGCCGTATTGTGCACCAGTCACAAACTCCTTCACAGCTTCACCGGTCATTCGAGGAAACGTATAGCAACATTCTGTGGCATCCAGCACCACAGGTTTGAGACTAGCAACCAACACACTAGGGAACTGCGGTCCCATACGTGGGCTGCTGTTAACACCACAACGCAAATGCCTGCGTTTGCGATGGTGTCGTGACCGGCAAGCATGAACTGCTGCTGAACTGCGATGCATTGTATTCGGCTATGAATTACGGATCTGCACTAACGCGCATGGGTATCGTCTGAGAATATGGCAACGACCATTTCTTCCAATGCTTTGGGGAAGCTCAGCATAGTTGCTACTACCGTCGTAATGTCACGAAAATCGGATGAGATTTCTGGTCACGATTTTTAGTAATTGAGGGAACTCTGACGGCACAACTGTATGTCGTGGACATCCTGCGTTCTCACATGGTACTTTTCTTGACACAGTATGGTGGTCTAGTTATTCAATAGGAAAAGGCTCGTTCATGCACGGCACATGCTACCTTTCTTGACACAGTATGGTGGTCTAGTTATTCAATAGGAAAAGGCTCGTTCATGCACGGCACATGCTACCTTTCTTGAGACAGTATCGTGGTCTAGTTATTCAATAGGAGAAGGCTCGTTCATACACGGCACATGTTACCTTTCTTGAGACAGTACCGTGTCTAGTTATTCAATAGGAGAAGGGTCGTTCATACACAGCACATGTTACCTTTCTTAAAACAGTATTGTGGTTTAGTTTTTCAATAGGAGAAGGGTCGTTCATACACAGCACATGTTACCTTTCTTAAGACAGTATTGTGGTTTAGTTTTTCAATAGGAGAAGGCTCGTTCATAGACGGCACATGTTACCTTTCTTCAGAAAGTATCGTGATCTAGTTATTCAATAGGAAAAGGCTCGTTCCTACACGGCACATGTTACCTTTCTTGAGACAGTATCGTGATCTAGTTATTCAATAGGAGAAGGGTCGTTCATACACAGCACATGTTACCTTTCTTAAGACAGTATTGTGGTTTAGTTTTTCAATAGGAGAAGGCTCGTTCATACACGGCACATGTTACCTTTCTTGAGACAGTATCGCAGTCTAGTTATTTAATCAGAAAAGGCTGGTTCATACACGGCACATGCTACCTTTCTTGAGACAGTATCGTGGTCTAGTTATTCAATAGGAGAAGGCTCATTCATACACGGCACATGTTACCTTTCTTGAGACAGTATCGTGGTCTAGTTATTCAATAGGAGAAGGGTCGTTCATACACAGCACATGTTTCCTTTCTTGAGGCAGTATCGTGATCTAGTTATTCAATAGGAGAAGGCTCGTTCATATGCAGCACATGTTACGTTTCTTGAAACAGTATCGTGGTTTAGTTATTCAATAGGAGAAGGCTCGTCCATAGACGGCACATGTTATCTTTCTTGAGACCATATCGTGGTCTAGTTATTCAGTAGGAGAAGGCTCGTTCATACACGCTCTGTCTGTGTGATGCTTAGGTACTCTCTTAGCCAATAAGAGCACCAGATCTGTCCCCAGTAAATTTTTGGACGAGCACGAACGTCAACTCCGTCCAGGACATGAAGCACCTGTTACTAGATTAGAGGGACAGCTTGACTCAGGACAGGATACAACGTTTTTAAGACACCCTTCCCAGCCGAATCAGCGTATCTATGACGGCCAGAAGATTGCAACGTCATATAGATAAGCGAGCTCATGCTACCAAGTTATCAGCAATACTTCTCGATTTTGTAATAATAAAATAGGAAGGACGCTTTATGTTCGAAGCAACGTTTTGAAGACTGTAAAAAAATGGGAAGGCAAAGACGGGGTGGGGAAGACCCTCACCGGTTCGATAGCCACATTAGAAACTTGCTAAGAAAGCGAAGAGAGACTCATAACAGATTTAAGCAAAATCTAGCCTTATTGACAAACGTAAGCTTCACGAAGCAAAAGTGACAATAGGACAATTTGTAGCAACAAATAGACATAGTAAGGCTATCGTAAACACGGTGGTGTGTACTCTTGAAATATTCTATGGGAAATAACTGTTCGTTTATTCCCTAATTATTAGTATCGTGAAGAAATTTTGCAGGGAGATATTGACGAACCTATCAGATGTTTTGCTTTAGCGTAAGTAATATCAGTCCACTAATTCTTGTTGCACTAACTGCTAACCACTCACTTCCCATCATGCACAGTCACCTGATGTACAAGGTCAATTTAATAAATAACTGGGAAAGAACTATAAAAATTCCAAAAATCGACTAATTTTGTGCTTCTTTATTATATATAAATTATTATATATAAAGAGACCTGTCAGGGTTGAAAGAAAAAATGCATCCAGTGTGAAAAATAGGCCTGAAAGTGAGGAAGAAATAACTGAGCGTCTACATCTGGAACATACAGAAGTATATACACGGTAGAGAAAAATTGTGTCACGAAATTTTAACCCACGAAAGGTGATACTAGTAGGAACCAAGCTTACTAATGTTGTGTAGGTGGACAAAGCACAATTTTTAAACTACGGAAACTTGGGGCCACGTGCTCTGATTGGCCGCGGGATTGCCCTGTTGCCGAATGTTCTGGGCAACGCATGAGCGCGAATTCTTTGCCTGCCTGAGATCGCGATGTATCCAAGGCGGCCCGCACGCTCGGTGGTAGGGCGCCAGACTTCAAATGGTTCAAATGGCTCTGAGCACTATGGGGCTTAACACCTATGGTCATCAGTCCCCTAGAACTTAGAACTACTAACCTAAGGACATCACACAACACCCAGTCATCACGAGGCAGAGAAAATCCCTGACCCCGCCGGGAATCGAACCCGGGAACCCGGGCGTGGGAAGCGAGAACGCTACCGCACGACCACGAGCTGCGGACGCCAGACTTCCAGTCAGGGGGCCAGGGGGCGAAACCGACAGGCCCCCAACACATCCATTGTGGATTTATGATAAGACGTACTGGGAATAAAGCCGTCAACAGCTGTTAGCTGTTAGTTCGCGTACAGAAAGTCTTTTACAAATTGTGTCGGCCCTGAAAAGGACTTTTTTGTAGCTAGGATATTATTTACCTAACGCAGGTGCTCGAACTGGCGACCCTCTGACGCGACACAAGCATGTTAACGTCTAACGGTGTTTTGCCGAACTCTTTCAAAGATTTCTGGCATTTTCCTGATGTGATTGGCGGCATGTTGAATGCGATCCATTAATTCGGGGCGAGGGACGTTTGTATGTGTGAACCGACAGCCACAGAGCTGCCTATCAATCGACGAATGGCAACAGGGCAATTCCACGGGCAATCGGAGCTCTTGAACCCAAGTTTCCGTAGTTTCAAAATGTTGCGTTTTCGACCTGCACAATATTAGTAATTTCGGTCCCTACTGCTATCAGCTATCCAGGGTTAAAATTTCGTGACAATTTTTCTTCATCTAATAGAAATGAATAGGGATAATCCGAAGGCCAGAAAAGTAGGAAATCGAGAACTGAAATTGGTGTTGCCGAAGGATGTTGAAAATCAGATGGATTGATAATAGAGGGGATGAAGAAATCGTCTGCAGAATCGCTGACGAAGGGAATATTTGGAAAACTCTGAGATGGGACAGAACAACTGGACATGTATTGAGACAGCACGGAATACTTTCCACTTACTAGAGAGAGACATTAAATAGCAAGATCTGTAGGGGAAGACTGATGTATCCAACAAATAATCGAGGACTTGGCTGTAGGCAATACTCTGACATAAAGAGTCTGGCACAGAAGAGGGATTTGTGACAACGTACCGCATCGAATAAGTCAAAGGACTTGCTCATAAACAAAGAGGAGAAATAATTCCGAAACTGTCAAACTGTGATTTGTTTGTGGAGGGAATTTTTCAGTCTATCAAGTGATATACACTGATAAACCAAGACATTATCACCACTGCCCACCAAGACGTTGGGTGCCGCCTGGCGGCTTTGCGGGTACTTGACGCTGTAACATACATATGTAAGCGGAGCAGACACGGTCGGGGATCACTCTAGCGAAGGCATGGCCTGCAAATGGGAAAATCCATTGGGATCAGCGGCTTTGACAAAGGGCAGGTTATTATTTTGGTCCCTACTGGCATCAGCTATCCAGGGTTAAAATTTCGTGACACGATTTTTCTCCATCCTGTAGAAATGAACAGGGATAATTCGAAGGCCAGAAAAGATGAAAATCTCGAAAAGGGCGAAGCTAGACGACTGTTGACTTGTTACTTTCGTGAGTATCTACGAAAAGAGGTAGGAGGACTAAATGGTTCCGAGGCTTGTCTGCTCTTTAAGGCAGGATATATGGTGATCTGTGGCATCTCCGCTGAAAGAACACAAAACTGGTGGACGCACATGTGTTTCGGAGCACGCCGTTCATTGTTGAACATGGAGATTCGCAGCGGACCACCCATACATGTTCACACACTGACCCAACGACATCGTCAGTTACGGCTGCAGTGGTCACGGGGCCATCGGCATTCGACTGTCGATCAATGGAAAGGTGTCGCCCTTCGGGTGAGTCACATTTTTGCTACACTAGGTCGATGGTCGCCTAAACAAGCGCCGTCATCGAGATGAACGGTGGTTTGGAACGTGCAGCACCCCATGGACGCAGGCAGGTTAGTGGAAGCAGTAGTTGGCTATGGGAAACGTTCTCCTACGTTTGCGTGGAATCTGTGGCAGTAAATGAAGACACACTGACAGCTGCGAACCACCTACAATCCGTCATGCTTGATGACTCCGCCAACGCTGATATCATCTTTCAGCAGTATAACTGTCCGTGTCTCGGGCCAGAATCGTGCTACAGTCGTTTGAGGAGCATTAAAGTGAACTCATGTTGCTGTTTCGGCGACCAAATTCGCCTGACCTAAATCCTATAGAAGTCGCTGTCGGGCGCCATCGCCGCGCACGCAATTCAGCTGCCCATTATTTACGTGAATTGCATTAACTTTGCGTTACAATGAGGCATGCCTCCACAAACCTGCTAACAGACTGTCGGAAAGCTGATACGCCGAATCACTGATGTATTTCGTTCGAAAGACGCCAATCAAGCTATTAAGCAGGTGCATGTTTTGGCTCATCACAGTACATATCACATATTGCGTATACATAGGAAAACAATTCCACTGCTGTACAACTACACAATTGGTCACAAATTTCTGGAAACAGTAACTACTGAAAAATATCACGAAGTACGTACTCGGAGTAACCTTAAGGGGAATGGCCACATAAAACAAATAGTAGGAAATTCATTTTCCAGATTGAGAGTCGTAGGAAACATATTACGGAAATGTATTTCAACCACTGAAGAAGTCGCTTTCAAGGCGCTTGTTCGACCAATTGTATCGTCAGTCGCCGTCCCACGTCCTTTAGAACTATGGATTTCCATAAATTTTTTGAGTGTTCCCAGAATGAGATTTTCACTCTGCAGCGGAGTGTGCGCTGATATGAAACTTCCTGGCAGATTAAAACTGTGTGCCCGACCGAGACTCGAACTCGGGACCTTTGCCTTTCGCGGGCAAGTGCTCTACCAGTTGGTCCCGAGTTCGAGTCTCGGTCGGGCACACAGTTTTAATCTGCCAGGAAGTATTTTGAGTGTTGTTCATCAACCAGGGACCCTCACCAGGTAGGGCTGACAGAAGAGATACAGAAGATCCAACGAAGAGGTTTCGCAACGTAACCGTTCACGCGTCACGAGAGCATGCCAAAGACGCTTAACAAAGTCCTATGGCAGAAGCTATAAGAGAGGCGATGTGCATCACTGAGAGGTGTACTATTTAAATTTCGAGAGAATACTTTCAGAAAAGAGTCGGACAACATATCACTGCCCTTCAACCCACATACTTCTAGCGAAGTGACCACGGAGAGCAAATGAGAGAAACTGGAACTAATAAGCATGCTTGCCGATAAACATTATTCTCACACGCCATTCGCGATTAGAACAGGGGGCGTGTGATGAGTTGGTCGTAACAGAAATACCCTCCGTCACACGCCGTCAGGTGGCATGTGGAGTACTGATGTAGATGTATGCTACTGCATAAATATGAATCGTTATTATGTGGAGGGAGTAATACAAGGCTGTTGTTTCTGTTGTAGCGGACGAAATAACACTCGTCGGTACAGTGGTGTGTTCTTAGCTTTGCCCCTGGAGGAGGCTGATTTGATACTAAAACACACAAAATATTAAATCACTTGAAACAATCCATGTCCACAGGAATGTCAAGAGAATTTATTTCTATCATTAAACATTAACGTATCACTTGTTACAGAACAAGCTACTAGTCTCTACTAACAAATTACAATTCAGGCACCGAGAACCAAAAGGGCACTGACAAATTTTTGAGAAAATAGATGTTTATGTAAATCAGATATGTACGCAGGCTTCACTTCTTTTTTAATCAAGTCTCCCATTCCATATGTCCTATGAGCAATACTGAACACATTCTATGTTATGAAATTTTAATTAATACTTGGTATCACTGTTACTAATGTTAATCCACAGAATTTAAATATATATATTAGTGGCAATAGTGTGTTCTCGAATACTGAGTAATTTCTAATTAACGCGGAACTAGAAGCATAACATAAATACCAGATAATAAACGCAACACACACATAATTACCATCTATTCCAACTCCTCATGGTCCTCGATATTATCTTTTACATTAAGCACATTCTTTGACTTGAGATTCAGAAAAATCTGTCTATTCTCTTTAGGCTTGAAATGTAGTATTTTCATTAAGTCTTTGTGCTTCAAAGTTCATACTTACCCTCCGCTTATGCATTTGGACACTAGATTTTGCTGGGAATCTACAACATTTGGGGAAATAACAAATTGTGCTCTCCCTCTAAGAGACTTTAAGAAAATGGTGGCCATTCACGACTCCAAGGAAAAATACGTCACTTTAAACAACAGTTCATGGCAACCTGTTGAAAAACACGTCATTAGAGAAATTTCTGAAATGTACAAAAAATAATGGCTCTGAGCGCTATGGGACTTAACATCTGAGTTCATCAGTCTCCTAGAACTTCGAACTACTTAAACTTAACTAACCTAAGGACATCACACACATCCATGTCCGAGGCAGCATTCGAACCTGCGACCGTAGCTGAAACGTACATTTTTTACCACAAACTTCAACGTTTGATTTGATGGTAGGGTTGGTCACATTCTTCAAGCTTCTGAAATCCTCAGCGTCCATTTCACAGACTGGAATGCCAAAACAATAGAACGTGAGATTACGGTGGGGCATGTCTTCTAGACCTTCAACCTTCTTTGATTAAATGGGCGTGAGTGTAGCTATCCAGCGTATCTGCCGCAATGAAAATTTTGTTTTGGACATACATGGAAGTGAATATCAGAGACATCGGTGAGACAGCTATTCGAAAATACTCACTTGTACAGTGTAGGGATATAGTACTGCTAAAGCTAGTGCAACGTAACATGAACAGGTGACAATAGCATGCATACAAACTACAGTCTCAAAATCGACGATGGTGTGCTTTATGTCTTTGTTGTTATCAGCGCAATTGACCATAAACACTTATGCAGAGGGACCGATGACCGTAGCAGTGTGGTCCCTTTAATCCCACAAACCGACCAACTTATGCAGAGTTCTGTCTAATACAAGTATCGCACTGCTGGCTCGGAAGGCAGACATTGCTGTCGTCTTCGACGATGATTGCTGAATGGACTGAGCGGCAGAGCACGCAGACGTAATACACGAGCTGATGCGGTGGCATATGGAAACTCTTCTTGGTTTGTCTACGCCGAGTCCGCTTGTTCGTCGCTGCGTATGGCTCTGGTTTCGTCGCGAGCTATCAACCTTGCCTATCACCTCGATCTTCAGACGACACAATTTTTTCAATATAAACTTCCCTTAACTTATCCACTTCTTGATTTACACTGAGGTGACAAATGTCATGCGATACTTCCTAATATGGTGTCAGACTTTCTTTCGCCCGGAGGAGTGCAGCACTTCGACTTGACATGGACTCAACAAGTCGTTGGAAGCCACCTGCAGAAATACTGACAAGGGGAGGCCGCCAATTGTGAAATTCAGATTCGATTCATACTGCGCATAATAAAAGCTCATGGCCAGAGGTGTAATGTGGCAAAGCACCAAGATGCACTTCTCAGCCGTTGTCGAGAAAATCGACAGTTAAAAGAAACCGTTGCGGTGAAATACTCTCTACGATTAATAGTCCTCTACAGCGTCGTGGCGCAGCGGTAAGCGCTCGGGTTCGTAATCCGAAGGTCGCCGGATCGAATCTCGCGCCACGCAATTTCTTTTTATTATTAATTTTTTGTAATTCATATATATATATATATATATATATATATATATATATATATATATATATAAACTATTAATGAATTGCTTATGCATGTTGGTGAAGGCGGATCGCTCTCCAATTGTACCGCCTCAATTTTTCCGTTTTTTTAACAGGGTGTACCAAAGCTCTCACGTCCGCACCGATTTCGACTATGTTATAAGTTGCGTTAGGGACCGCATCTACCTTCTTTCGAAGTTAGCAGGCAACTACGCTGTTATGCGGCGGCTCGTTTCGGCCCATTCAACATCTGTCCAAGTGTAACGAGCGAGTAACGGAGTTTATATTTCATACCTGCCACAGCAAATTTGTGTTCGTGGGGTCTCTATTCTAATTCGAACGTCTGAGTTACGCTATACGTATTCGTTTCGGAATATCGTTTCTACGTCTTCCGTTAACTATACGTGGTTAACATTATGAAGACAATTAATAACATTTGTCAAATACAACTTTGTTTGCGGAAAATGTAATGATGTTCGAAGTCGCCAGTTTTTCCACGACAAACGAGTTTCAACAACTTATTATATGCATAATTGTTGCAACTGATTGCCGGGAATTTTATATATATATATATATATATATATATACTTTAATTACAAAAAACAAATACTAAAAAAAACGGCTGAGAAGTGCATCTTGGTGCTTTGCCACATTACACCTCTGGCCATGATCTTTTATTATGCGCAGTATGAATCGAATCTGAATTTCACAATTGGCGGCCTCCCCTTGTGAGCCATGCTGCATATATAGCTGTCCGTACTGGCGAAAGTGTTAACCGGTGCAGGAGTGTGTGCGCGAACTGACGTCTGAAATGTGTCACACAAATTTTCGATGGGACTCATGTCGGGCAACCAGCATTCGCTCGAACTGTCCAGAAAGTTCTTCAAGCCCATCTCTAACAATAGTCGGCTGGTGACACGGGGCATTGTCATCCATTAATGGCTGAAAATTGTCTCCAAGTAGCCGAGCATAACCATTTCTAGTCAATAGCTCATTTGGACTAGAGGACCCAGTCCACTCCATGTAAACAGAGCCATTACGGAGCCACCAGCAGCTTGCACAGTGCCATTCTCGTGACCTGGGTCTATGGCGTCGAGGGTCAGCGCCACACTCGAACCCCTCCATCAGCCCTTACCATCTGAAATGGGAACACATCTGACCAGGTCACTGTTTTCTGTCGTCTAGGGTCCATCCGATATGGTCACGAGCCAGGAAAGGCGCTACAGGCGATGTGGTGCTGATAGCTAAGGCACTCACGTCCGTCGTCCGCTGCCATAGCTGACTAACGCCGAATTTCTCCACATTGTCCTGACGGATATGTTCCTCGTATGTCCCCTACCGTTATTTCACACAGTGCTGCTTGTCTGTTAGCACTGACAACTCTAAGCAAATATCGCTAAAAAAAAAATATTCAAACTAGTGTGAAATCTTATGGGACTTAACTGCCAAGGTCATCAGTCCCTAAGCGTACATACTACTTAAATTATCCTAAGGACAAACACAGACGTCCACGCCGAGGGAGGACTCGAACCTCCGCCGAGACCAGCCGCACAGTCCATGACTGTAACGCCTTAGACCGCTCGGCTAATCCGGCGCGGCAAATATCGCTGATCTTGGTCTTTAAGTGAAGACCGTCGGCGTTTCATTGTCCGTGGTGAGAGGTAATTCCTGACATTTTTTATTCTCTGCACACTCTTGATACTGTGGATCTCGGAATAGTTAATTGCCTAACGATTTCCGGAATGGAATGTCTCATGTGTCTTGCTTCAATCACCATTCCGCATTCATAGTCTGTTAATCCCGTCTTACGGCTTTAATTACGTTGGAAACCTATTCACATGTGGAGTGTGGGTCATAAGGAGACACCGAAATAACTATAGTAATCCGTTGTAGTTGCCACGCACTTTTTTGTTCCATCATAAAGCATTATGAAATCACAATCACAATAATAATGGCGATTGCCTTATAAAGCCAGATCACTTGGATAAATTACGAAAGAATTTCTTTAACTAGAAAAAGACCCATAAAAACTTGAAAATAGAGTATAACTAGTCAAACTAACTCAGATAAACTTCATTACTTAGATGGAACTAATATCCACACGATTCCTGTCAGAACTCTAATTACCTCCAATCTGCTAAAGAATACATTAAGTACCAGAACACAGATCTTGTAGGAAGTGGCTAGCTAACTTTCCTAAATGAAACACTATTCTTAAAAGCTTTATTACAATAAAAATCACTTCCATGACTAAGGAGGTGCTTTAATTTGACCAAACAAATTTTCGAGTTTACTTAACTCAGTTGATTAACGGGGGTAGGACGTCAAACGGGCCGACTTCGAGAAGGAGAGGCAATACAGGACATTTTAATTTGCACTGTCTATACTTTTACAAAAAATTCATAAAACTCTGTCAGCATGACCAGGAAGGATTCAGGATTCATACTTATAGCAGTGGAAGTTAAAAAACACGAAAAAATAATATTTTTTAAATGTGAAATTTCATGATTTTTTCACTTACTGTTGGAGGCATTTGTTGCTATAGGTTCACTTTTCTTCATAAGTAAGAGAGATTCTTCGATGAATTTTGCAGAGCTTACAAACCATACATAAAGGTATATGAAACTCTAGAATTTATTTCATCTATGGAAAAATGAATGGGCTGTTACGTTTTAAACTTCGTGTTTAGAGAAAACTCGAATTTTTTAATTAATTATCTCAAATTTTACCACAGTTTTTAACAGATTTGGGAAATTCTAGACTTTCAGATACCTGTGAGTATGGTTTGGATGCTATGCAAAATTCATCGAAGAATCTCTCTTACTTATGAAGAAAAGTGTACCTACAGCAACAAATGCAGCCAATGCCAAGTGAAAAAATGATGAAATTTCACGTGTAAAAAAATACTGTTTTGTTACGTTTTTGAACTTTCTCTGCTATGAGTGTGAAACCTGAATCCTTCCTGGTCATGCTGACAACGTTTTATGAATTTCTTTGTAAAAGTATAGACAGTGCAAATTAAAATGTCCTGTGGAGCCTCTCCTGGTCGAAGTCGGCCCGTTTCACGTCCTACCCCCCTTAATCAACAATGTTGTTAAAATCATTACTACTAGAACATGACAATATGACAAAGGCCTTAAAATGAGGCCGCTTCAATACTGCATGTGAATTAGTGATATACGCGAGCACACCAAAGAATTTTAATGAATATAAGAGATCCACGAGACATCAAATGAAATAGAAATGTACTCAGCTTTGCACTGCAACTGAACTTCAGACACCATAACTCTTCACGGGAAGGATGGAATCACAAGACAGTAACAATATAACCCTAGGTGTAAATGGAGGGCAGGGCCTTAAATATCATTCTGCCAACGTGGTACTCTGCTCCCAGTTTGCTCGCGTCGACCACTGCCAATTATCTGCAACTCAAAACACATAAGCAGCGGACAATATTATGAGGCAAGAGAGACACAGTCTTGTCGAGAGAACAGGTGATCAATACTTTCAATGAAATCAGCCTCCGTGAGCTACTTGGCCAGTCACCAATTCGCAAAAGGACCAATAAAATAATGTCCTGAAGTTAAAATGACAAGAATTATCTCGGCACACGTTTAAATGTCAAAGTACAATAATGAACTACATGACAGTATGGAAGAAATGTCTCGGCATGGCTTGGAACGCCAGCCACCGACTTACGCACTACTCGTTGCCCTTCTAGCTACGTATTTAGCCGTGCTTCGTGTCGGTCGGTTGGACGTAGCCACAATTCCTTAACTGCCGTCGAGTATCAAGTCACGACAACGAGTTGCGTGATAAACGACAAAAACAGTTCCAAATACACTCCTGGAAATTGAAATAAGAACATCGTGAATTCATTGTCCCAGGAAGGGGAAACTTTATTGACACATTCTTGGGGTCAGATACATCACATGATCACACTGACAGAACCACAGGCACATAGACACAGGCAACAGAGCATGCACAATGTCGGCACTAGTACAGTGTATATCCACCTTTCGCAGCAATGCAGGCTGCTATTCTCCCATGGAGACGATCGTAGAGATGCTGGATGTAGTCCTGTGGAACGGCTTGCCATGCCATTTCCACCTGGCGCCTCAGTTGGACCAGCGTTCGTGCTGGACGTGCAGACCGCGTGAGACGACGCTTCATCCAGTCCCAAACATGCTCAATGGGGGACAGATCCGGAGATCTTGCTGGCCAGGGTAGTTGACTTACACCTTCTAGAGCACGTTGGGTGGCACGGGATACATGCGGACGTGCATTGTCCCGTTGGAACAGCAAGTTCCCTTGCCGGTCTAGGAATGGTAGAACGATGGGTTCGATGACGGTTTGGATGTACCGTGCACTATTCAGTGTCCCCTCGACGATCACCAGTGGTGTACGGCCAGTGTAGGAGATCGCTCCCCACACCATGATGCAGGGTGTTGGCCCTGTGTGCCTCGGTCGTATGCAGTACTGATTGTGGCGCTCACCTGCACGGCGCCAAACACGCATACGACCATCATTGGCACCAAGGCAGAAGCGACTCTCATCGCTGAAGACGACACGTCTCCATTCGTCCCTCCATTCACGCCTGTCGCGACACCACTGGAGGCGGGCTGCACGATGTTGGGGCGTGAGCGGAAGACGGCCTTACTGTGTGCGGGACCGTAGCCCAGCTTCATGGAGACGGTTGCGAATGGTCCTCGCCGATACCCCAGGAGCAACAGTGTCCCTAATTTGCTGGGAAGTGGCGGTGCGGTCCCCTACGGCACTGCGTAGGATCCTACGGTCTTGGCGTGCATCCGTGCGTCGCTGCGGTCCGGTCCCAGGTCGACGGGCACGTGCACCTTCCGCCGACCACTGGCGACAACATCGATGTACTGTGGAGACCTCACGCCCCACGTGTTGAGCAATTCGGCGGTACGTCCACCCGGCCTCCCGCATGCCCACTATACGCCCTCGCTCAAAGTCCGTCAACTGCACATACGGTTCACGTCCACGCTGTCGCGACATGCTACCAGTGTTAAAGACTGCGATGGAGCTCCGTATGCCACGGCAAACTGGCTGACACTGACGGCGGCGGTGCACAAATGCTGCGCAGCTAGCGCCATTCGACGGCCTACACCGCGGTTCCTGGTGTGTCCGCTGTGCCGTGCGTGTGATCATTGCTTGTACAGCCCTCTCGCAGTGTCCGGAGCAAGTATGGTGGGTCTGACACACCGGTGTCAATGTATTCTTTTTTCCATTTCCAGGAGTGTAATTTTTAGTACACTGGCGTGTTCAGGTAAGATGCACGCAACCCACCGGAGCAACTCGGCGACTCCAATTCATTCGGCCTGTCCTTCCAACCTCTAGGAAAACCAAATCACTATGGGCACGATTCAACACGCCGTAGCGGCTGGCCACGCGCCTTTGTCATGCGAGTCAGCCTCTCCGCGCGCTGCCTACGTCCACAGTCCCACGTCATTGCACCTCACACAGTGGATCACCACAGAAGAGTCCCAGCAAAAGGCACGCGCTGCAGTTAAATGCCTGCCGCCAAAGATATGAAGAAGAGCAATCAACATCGAAGTCAACTCAAAGAGGAAAATGAGAATCAATGGCAACTGGCGCCAGAAACGCAGCCAGCTCAACATGAATCACCGGAGTACAAATGACAGCTCCACACACGCACTGCTCTTTTGCACCGAATCTACGTGGGTCTACTGCCACCTGTAAATGTACACGTCGCTCTCCCAAGACTTTAGTCAGCTTAGTGTATAGCCTAATGAGCGTCTCTTTCCGGGAGTCCTAGCTCTGGCGAAATGCAGGAAGATCTGCAGCGGATAGGCACTTGGCGCAGGAAGTGGCAACTGACCCTTAACATAGACAAATGTAATGTATTGAGAATACATAGAAAGACGGATCCTTTATTGTATGATTATATGATAGCGGAACAAACACAGTTACTTCTGTAAAATATCTGGGCGTACGCGTGCGGGACGATTTGAAGTGGAATGAACATATAAAATTAATTGTTGGTAAGGCGGGTACCAGGTTGAGATTCATTGTGAGAGCCCTTAGAAAATGTAGTCCATCAACAAAGGAGGTGGCTTACAAAACACTCGTTCGACCTATACTTGATTATTGCTCATCAGTGTGGGATCCGTACCAGGTCGGGTTCACAGAGGAGATAGAGAAGACCCAAAGAAGAGCGGCGCGTTTCGTCACAGGGTTATTTGGAAAGCGTGGTAGCGTTACGGAGATGTTTAGCAAACTCAAGTGGCAGACTCTGCAAGAGAGGCGCTCTGCATCGCGGTGTAGCTTGCTGTCCAGGATTCGAGAGGGTACGTTTCTGGATGAGGTATCGAATATATTGCTTCCCCCCCTACTTATACCTCCCTAGGAGATCACGAATGTAAAATTAGAGAGATTCGAGCGCGCAAGGAGGCTTTCCGGCAGTCGTTCTACCCGCGAACCATATGCTACTGGAACAGGAAAGGGAGGTAATGACAGTGGCACGTGAAGTGCCCCCTGCCACACAACGTTGGGTGGCTTGCGGTGTATAAATCTAGATGTAGATGTAAGTAACCAGAATCTTCTCGTATAAAGTTCTGTTAACTCATAGACGCTGATATCGCCCGTCGCCGAAATTTGCAGTTAGTGACAGCTAGACCAACGTAAAAGCAGTATTGCTTTCAGAATCGCGCTTCTCCTGCACCCTGCCAAGAGGAGGATAAAGTGTCACTAAAAATGCGCCGGTCATTCCCTAATATGCACAGTTAAGGAAAGCGTGAATACTTGCTCGTTCGCGCCATAAAAAGAAGGAGAGCAGAAGAGGCGAGCAGCGCGAACAGTTTCGCCCGCCCCTGCGGCTGGCTGGTCGGCGCGCGCCCGGCCCGGCGCTGCTCTATGTAAATGCCTCCCCTCGCATCGCCGGACGCTCCGCTGCCGGATGCGAGCATCCCACTTAAAATAACAGCGGCGGGCTTAAAGCGAATTTAAATGCAGTCGCCGCTCTTTTATTTATCTATGAGTCGCAATTTGGCTTTCTCCCAGGCGAGTCTGCTTATTTATATGTGAGGGAGGGGGAACGCCGTGAAATGGGTCTCGTAAATCTGGAACAGCACTTGGCGCTGAAGAACTTTAAAAAAGCCCACAACACTGCGCTACTGGCTGTACTTAGAGGCTGCGCTCAATAGCCCGCGAGCAGCTACGCGCATTTCCTTTCATTCGCCCTACGCATCGCTACGCGTACTCCGTACGCTAGGGCAGGGAGCAGACTCCAGGGTGTCGTGCATGCTACTCTTGTTTCTCGAACTTCCTGGTCTTACTACCCTTTTCAACTTATGCGCAAATTCAACCAGTCGCTCATGACGTACCGTCACTCCCAAGTAATCCAGGGGACGCGGGCTCAGGTGCCAACTCGGTCTATGCGTGGTAACCACGTCTACCATTAATATCTGTTCATGTGTTTCACATAAATACTGAAGTGAAATAAGTGCTTATACAGGGTGAAGACAAATTCGTGCACTCGAACTTAAGTAAAAAAAGTTGGACACAAAGCCAAAAATACTGAAACAAATAGTTATAGTACTGACCAGAACTTAGAAGCATGTGCTTATGAATTGTTACTGCACAGTACTTCGCTGATAATTGTAACAGTCTACAGATCCGCTCTAGGAAACTTTCAGCTGTTTATGAGAAATTTTATTTAACCGTATGGCCAGGGCACCCCGTCGGGCAGACCGTTCGCCGGGTGCCGGTCTTTCAATTCGACGCCACTTCGGTGAACTGCAGTCGATGAGGACAGCACAACACCCAGTCCCTGGGCGGAGAAAATTCCCCGACCCAGCCGGGAATCGAACCCGGGCCCAGAGAATTGCTAATCCGTCACGCTGACCATTCAGCTACCGGGGGCGGACGTTTGTGAGAAATGTAGATGCAGTATTGAGCTACCTGTTAGACAAGAAGAAACAGTTAGTAGTTTGTTAAGATTTGCATGTAGATTTCTTAAAAGATACGGGCAGGAAAAATGAACAACGATTATTATTTGGGTGGTCCATTCTAACTTCATGATTAAATTTTTCAACTCGTGTGCAGCAAAATAGTTGGATACTGATTGATAATATTTTTATAGAGAGTGCACAGGCTGAAAAAATGAGTTTCCGAATGCTAATGGACTATATGATTATGATGCACAATTAATGGAAATAAATAGCATGACATCTTACAACCATGAGGGAGGTTCCTACAAAGCAGTGAGGCTAATTAATGAGAACCAGATACAATGTTTTAAGAGTAAGCTAAAAGAGATGGTGTGGGATGAGATATATGCACAAATACATGCTAATGTCAAATTCAACTTATTCCATATTAAGTGTTATTATTTGAAAGTTATTTCCCTAAAAATGATCCAGAAGATCCACAATATTAAAAAAGAAAAGAAAACGTAAGCTGTGGATAAATAAGGGATTTGAAATCTCATATAACAAGAAGACGGAAGTTTATGTAAAGACCAGAGAAAGTCCCGACATTACCTGCATACTACGAAATGTTACTAAAATGTCCAGAAGTATGCATGTCCTGATAAATAATGCAGATAATAAGAGTCAAACTATGACATTGTCGAATGGCAGACAAGTGTACAAGACTCATTAACAATTAAACTAAATAACAATGTTGTGACTGATAATTCACAAGTTGCAATTGCTTTTAACTAAAACTTTCTAAACGTAGCAGTACATATAGGATTAAATGGTTCAGTTGAAGAAGAAGCAGAATATCTTAAAAAATGTTATTCCACAGAACTTTAGCCAACTAGAAGTATCACCAAAATCTTTCCCTGAAATTAATACAATTACAAAAATTCTAAAAAACAATAGCTCGTGTGGGGTTGATGCAATTTCAGACATAGTTCTGGGAAGCTGTTCCAGCGTAATAAGTGATGTCCGAAGTGTTATATGCAATATATAAACGACACAGCAAATTTTTTCAGACAGGGTAAAAAAATGTAATTGTTAAACTACTTCGTAAGAAAGGTCACGAAACAGACTTAAACAATTATCTTCCACTTTCCTTACTGAGTTTTTTTTCCGAAATCTTCGAAAAAGGAACGTACTCAAAAGTAGTTGCACACTTAATCGTGTACAATTTATGTATATTACCACAGTTTCGATTCCAGAAGGCTTGCTCGACTGAGAAAGTTATTTATACATTCACTCGTCAGATAGTACAAGAATTAAACATTAATATATGACCTGTTGGTATTTATTGTTATCTTTCCGAGGCGTTTGATTCTGTAGATCAAGCTAGAAAAACTCACGTTTTATGGAACTTTTGGTTTCATGCACAGCTGGTTTGAATACCCCTAACAAACAGAATGCAAAAAGTTGTGCTGAATAGTTCAGACAAAGTCGGAAAGCTAGAAAATTTTAGCGACCGGGAAACAAAGTCGCAAAGGGAGTCCCACAGGATTCAATTTTGGGTCCACTTCTATTCCTTTTATACATGAATGATCTTCCACTTAACCTTCAGCAAGAAAATTTGGTATTTTTTGCATATGGCACCAGTGTTACAATAAAAACCATTAGAAAGAAATCAGCAGAAGACTTCGTAAATTATATTTTCAAAGAATTATTTTGTTCTCTTAAAATGGACTCACCCTACATTTTGGAAAAACACACTGCATTCAGATCTGTACAACAGATAATCATACCAACAAGTGATGTAGCACATGAGCAGCAGTCAGTAAATAGGACAGAATGCTACAAATATTTGGGAGTACATACTGCTGAAAAGTGGAACTGGAAAAAGCATATTACTAAACCTCTCAAACAATTAAGTTCAGTTATTTTTGCTCTTCGTATTATTGCTGATTTTGGAAACAAATGTATCAAACTCCTGACATATTTTGCACATTCCCATTCAATAATGTCTTATGGAATAATTTTCTGGGGCAAGTCATCACTCAGAAGGAAAGTATTGACTACACAAAAGGGAGCAGTAAGAATGACGTGGCGTTCCCACAGACGTAATGCAGGTAACTCCTCAAGGAGCTAGGCATTTTAACTGATCCGCCACAATATGTATAGTAGTTAATGAAATTCGTTATAAATAAAGCATTCTAATTTGAGGAGAACAGTGATGACCATACTGAAAAAACTAGAGGGAAAAATGATCTTTATTACCCATTACTAAAGCTATCAGTGGCTCATAAGCCTCGTATTGTATTTAAAATCATTTCTCCAGGACAGCTCCTTCTATTCTACTGAGGACGTTCTCCTTAAAAACAGTAAGCAATAAAAAATAAAAAAATAAGTAAAGCTGCATGCGTAGGACTAAAAGTAATGATGCGTTCATTAATGTTAATACTAATCACATATCCTTTAAAGTGATTCGTTCCACATTGTTTCGATAAAACAATCATTCAAGTCAACTATGGAACAATAAAATATCTAACTAACAGCGTAATGGCTTGTAAGATCAACAAACACAATTATAGTAACCCTATCAAAACGGCCACTATAGTCGCTTTGGAGCCCTGAAATTGTTGTAGGACTGTTACCCCCTACTCTTGGGGTACCTCTAATCTATGGAACAAGGGGAGGAAGATGAGTCGACATGGTGATGCAATAAGGCAGTTGAAACTACCATGTTTCAGTGTGTATGATGTGTTTATCAATAGGCAATTCCAATGCTCCAATGAGACGTTTAACTCACATTGTTTGGCGGGTGCAGGTAAGACGAGAGATAGTTTTATGGTTTCTAGCGATGTATTCCAGTTCGAGGTATGCGAAGTTCCTAAATGTCTGTAAAACATTTTATTACGTCATCATCGCTTGGATATGAAATAAAATACATTACCGATTTCGGCAAGCAGTTTCCATCTTCAGCTGTGCTTTATCCACTACAAGGCTTCACAAAGGTATATCAGGTGTTCAGAAAGAAACTATGCAGTGCCATGTTGTGGTGTGATAAGTAATGACTGATAAGACTGTCAATTATTAATACAACATTATCCTTTGTTTAATATATTTTAACGATATTTGACCAGGTATTTATTTTCGTTCGCAGGTCAGGTTTGATTGAAGTGCAACGTATTGTGTGACATCTTTGTGATCCAGGTCATATGCTGACGATTGAACAAAGAGTGTTTCTTGTGGTGCACGTGTTCCGCAATGGAGACGAGTTTACCTCAGCAGTAGAAGCTGTATTTGCAGCAAAGTTCCCAGAAGTGAAGGTACTTAACCGCAATGCTGTACGGAACCTCATCACCAAGTTTCGAAAGACCGGAAGCGTTCATAAAGCTCCAAAATAAGGCAGTCCATTCACATCCACATCCGAAGAGAAGGTGGTGGAGGTGCAAGACATGATACTGCAAAGGTCAAAGAAATCGGTTAGAAAACTAGCTCAGCAGGCCCACGTGTCCGTGGGTTCCAGTCACAAGTTTCTCCGTACGTCACTGTCCATGTATGCGTACAAAATGTCGGTCGTGCATGAACTGAGAGACACCGATCGCCCAGCGCGTGTGAAATTTTACAATTGGTTTTGTCCTTCTTGCAGGACAATGGTGAAGGAATTATTGACACAACGTTTTCAACGGATGAGGCATGGTTTCACCTCTTTGGTTACATGAATAACCACAAAAGTCGCGTGTGGACCACGGAGAATTCTCGTGAATTTAAGGTGTCCTCACTGCATGATAAAAAAGGTTGGTGTTTGGGGCGCCGTGACTCGTAATTACATCATTGGGGCGATCTTTGTTCAGGACACCATAAATGCAGAACGGTACTGCGCCTGCATTCTGGAGCCGTTCGTAGGTGAACTGCTTGAGAATTGAGAATGCCTGGTTCAAACAGGATGGGGCGACTGCACATACCGCCCACAAGGTGATCAACTTTTTAAAGGACATCTTCGGTGACCGCATCATCTCTCGACGACTCTGGCCTCTGCGTTCACCCGACTTCACTCCCCGGCTTAGTTTCTATGGGGTACGTTGAAGGGAAAGGCCGGGGAAGGCAATCGGCACACCATACAAGGACTCCAAGCTGCACTGATTGTTGCATCCGGAACATCACTCCCGTTGTGCTGCACAACGTCTTCAAGTACATGTAGAAACGTGTGCAACTGTGTCTTCATGTTTAAGGGGGTCACTTTCATCATCTCTTATAATTTCCATGACTTTAATACGACAAGGTATGAAATGCATAGTTACTTATTGATTACTCAAACAAATAAGGTACTTTGACCATCAAGAAGTCACCAGAACGAAATTTTCACTTTGCAGTGAAGTGTGCGCTCATGTGTAACTTCCTGGCATATTAAAGCCGTTTGCCTGACCGAGACTCGAACCTGGGACCTTTGCCTTTCGCGGGCAAGTGCTCTACCCACTGAACTACCCAAGCACGGCTCACGACCCATCCTCACAGCTTCTCCAGCACTTCGTCTCCAACGTTCCAAACTTCACGGTACCTGTCTTGTAAACCTCGCTCAGCTACATCCTGGGGGTCTTTCCAGAATTTTCATTCTGCCGCAGAATGTGCACTGATATGAAACTTCCTAGCAGATTAAAACTGTGTGGTACAGTACTTGCCCGCGAAGGGCAAAGGTACAGAGTTCGAGTCTCGGTACGGCACATAGTATTAAGGAAGTTTCATATCAGCGCACATTCCGCTGGAGAGCGAAAATTTCATTCTGGAAAGATCCTCCAGGCTGTGGCTATGCCATGTCTCCGAAATATCCTTTCTCTCAGGATTGCTAGTCTTGCAAGATTCACAAGAGAGCTACTGCGAAGTCTGGAAGGTAAGAGACGAGGTACAGGCAGAAGTAAAGCTGTGAGAACCTGTCCTGAGCCGTGATTGGGTAGCTCAGCTGGTACAGCACTTACCCGTGAAAGGCAAAGGTCCCGAGTTCGAGTCTCCATCCGGCACACAGTTTTAATCTTCCAGGAGGTTTCACACCATTAAGTCATTTCACATATTTCAGTTCCGTCGCTTCTTGGCATATCAGCTTCACAGTTACAATTAAAAACTACTAAATTGTGGATGTGCTGTAGCAGGAGTACGCAGACTTCTTAACTTTTTAGAAATATCGCTGTACCACTACAGCGTGTTCACTTTTAACTCACCCTCAAGTGCTTGTTGTAATACGCACATTCCGGTGCAATCGCAACCTTTCTTTGCATCACGATGTCATTTATTGTAGTGCCTAACAAAGCGATAATAACAACAACAAACCGTTCACTGCGTAATGACTACCGCAGCGCCATGCATTCGAATACCGTATAAGTTGGCAGCAGTTCCAACGCGGCACGAAAACAAGATTAATCATTCCCGGCCAAGGCAGCGACGACTAATGAAGGGAGGGGTGGAGAGGGTACAATCCGACCTTCCTTCGTACAGTCAGAAACAAACATTCTGCGGTACATCCATTTACTTTAACGTCATATAGAAGCTCCTCCTGTCAGTTTTCTAACTATAAGTTTAGTTCAAAAATAAAATAACGTAAGAGAACTATTTTACTTGTTTCGGCACTCGTTTTGTTTATTTGTACGCGTACCACCTTAAATGTCCTTGCGTACCACCAGTGGAACCCTTACACCTGTCTGGAAATCCCTGTTGTATAGTATTAATTTATTAGGTTATTTCGTTTTTTTTTTCTTATAAGGCTATCATCAGTCTTAAGCTGACTGTCATTGTCAAATAGGATACAATAAAGATACACACAGTTGCAAAAGATATTACACAAGGAGTGTGACATACAGAGCACATTTCATTTTTGTAAAATGTAAACTTTCACGGCCGGAAATGTCACAGTTGATAAAATGTTTTGGGCTATTATATGCCGTGGTCCAATGGATTTCACTTTCAAACCCAACGTTTCGTCCCCATCTGGGGAGGATATTTCCAAGGGGGATCGTAGCTTCATTGAATGTCCGATTCACTCCCTGGCTCGCTACTGACTTCCCGAGTGTGCATCGGACATCAAAGAAGCTACGATCCCACCTGAAAATATCCTCCGCAGGTGGGGACGAAATGTTGGGTTGGGACGAAATGTTGAGTTTTAGTGTGAAATTCACTCGACCACGGGGTAAAAGCCTGGACCGTTTTATCAATTGTTAATTTCTTCTTCAACAGTGCAATGATAAAATAATTTGAAACTTTTAACTAAGCATTAAATACATCACAAGTGAACAAACCAGAAGAACATTAAGATAAAAACAATGTATGTATGTGAGTGCGCGCGCCTGCGTGAATATGATAAAATTATCCAACACAAACATTGAAATTAAATAACCATTGACAATGAAACAAAATTAGTACAAGGCAACAGTCATAGCTACCAGCGTCAGTCCCACGCCCCACACACAGCAAATAAAATCTAAGAAATTCACCCTTTCGAAGCAACGGAAATCCATAAACATCTAGCACATAGTTCACATTATAGAAGCAAACGCAGCTCAGCACTTCCTCTACTAAACTTCACTTAAACCCCTCATTTCTCAGATTCTTCCCACACTGTCTTTCCCATTTATACCTCCAGTTTTTCACTACATTTATTTATTGTAATGTGTTTATTTTTGTACTCCACGTATTCTTGTGATCTATTGCCCTACAGTGAGAGATAAATTATCATACTGCTGATATGTAATTTAATTTACACTTGACAGTTCCGTCTTTTACACTGTTTCAGGAGCGCCCATTCAATCGGCAGTACTCTTCTCTTGTACTAATTGTATTTTCTTGTGATAGTCAATTTAATTTAAACTGTTGTGTAGTATGTCCCGTTGTTTTTCCACTTTCTCATTTGTACTCTTTACGTTTATTTAACGTGTTCAGTAGTGTTACAATTGTATTGTCAAAGAACGAAATTGACTCTGTGTTTGCATTTCACTCTCAATCAGTTTTATCTCTGGCAACGGTAAGTGTTTGTATTGTAACCTCTTTATAATACAGAAAATTTCAAGAGTGGAAATAAGATTCAGAGGGAAAGGAAATCAATGATAAAATTCGTTGTTGACATTGCTATCCTCAGTGAAAATAAAGAACTGCATGCACGACCTGAAGAATGATATGATAGTCTAATGAGTGGAGAATATGGACTGAGATTACATCTAAAATAGAAGAAACTAATGATAAATAGCGGACGATAGAATTTCGGGAAAATTAACGTCAAAATTAGTGATCATGAAATTTACGAAATTAAGTAATTCTCCTGCCTTGGATGCAAAATGACCACAATGGACAGAGCAAGGAGGACATAAAAAGTAGAGTAGCACTGACAAAAAGGACATTTCCTGCCAAGAGAAGTCTATTAGTATTGAAGATGGGCCCTAGTTCGAGGAAAAAATTTCTGTGGATGTACGTTTGGAATTCAGCATTGTATGGTAGTGAATCATGGACTGTGGTGAAAACAGGAACAGAAGAGAATCAAAGCATTTCAGATGTGGTGCTACAGAAGAAAGTTGAAAATTAGGTGAACTGCTAAGTTAAGGAATGATGAGGTTCACCGCAGAACCGGCGAAAAATGGAACATATGGAAAACACTGGCAAAAAGAAGGGACTTGATGATAGGACGTGAATTAAGAGATCAAGGAATAACTTCCATCGTAATAGAGGGAGCTGCAAGTTGTATAGGCAGTAGAGAGAAACATGTACAGATAATTGAGAGGCTGTAGGTGCTGTTCTGAGATGAAGAGGTTACGACAGGTGAGGAATTCGCGGCAGCAGCATGAAACCGTTCAAAAGACTGAAGGGTAGAGAAAAAATATTTTTTGACAACGTAAGTGAGTTAAAGACCGACGCTAGCCTTGTAAGCAAAATACCGGTCGACTATATAAAAAAGTACAACATCCACAGTTTAGTTCTTTTGTTTTATTATTGTGATTTGGCGTGGCGATTTAAATATGTTTGAATGCTCAAGTACTGAGTCATCGACCCAATACCTCATGTTCTTCGATGTAATAAAACAGCCGTTCCTGGAGTAGCAACCGCAATTCGTAACACTCTCATCATACCATCTAGATGTTTGATAATAACGAATATAAATGGTTCAAATGGATCTGAGCACTATGGGACTTAACTTATGAGGTCATCAGTCCCCTAGAACTTAGAACTACTTAAACCTAACTAACCTAAGGACATCACACACACCCATGCCCGAGGCAGGATTCGAACCTGCGACCGTAGCGGTCGCTCGGTTCCAGACTGTAGCGCCTAGAACCGCTCGGCCACCGCGGCCGGCAATAACGAATATAAAAGAAGCCCCAGGACATGGATAGACTCCAACAATATATATTTGTCGTCATGACTCACGAAGTTAATTACAGAGACATAATTTCGTAATGAATACAGTTTCGTAATGCAGTTTCGTAACCCGTTTTCGCGAGCAAAATTAAGCGCATCGAAATGGATACTATAGCATTATAGATACAAAGTCACTTCTACGGATCTACTGCTCATGTTTCAGGCGCACAGTACTGAAGCTGCAACTAAGAAACAATGCACTTGGCAGACGGCGGGAGATGGGCGCTGAATAGACCGCGAGAGCAAGTTAGTTGCTGCGTGGAACTCGGAGGTGCCTTGAATACCGCTTTGCGCTTGCGGTACAAAGTTCGTGGCTTCAGAAAGTTAATGAATATGAGTTCACAAATTGAACCAAAAGGGCACGCATAAAACCAATACAGCACAAAACAGTTTTAGAACTTCATTTTGCGCAGTTTTACCGCCCTAAATACCAATTTAAATTTCACTTTACCAGTCTTCCGTCATCGATGTTACAGACACAAAGCGTGAAGCCTGATTTATGGCATCGGTGCTGGTGTGGCTGCATAAAAGTTCATCTCCTGCCAACTAACAGGTCGTTGCAAGTTATAAATTACTTTCATAATACCAAATAATACAATAAACCGAACATATAGGAAGGAAAATCGACAACCAGCTAACAGTACAGCAACAAGAGCAAATGCAGTTTACTCTCTTTATTTGCTCCACATATCTATTAAATGTTGCCTGTGGATAACAGAAGAAATCAAACTAAATAAAAAAAATTGAGCGCATTTATGTAAAACAATGCACGTAAGGTGTGTCATTGTGGAGCAACGATGATGACACCGTAAGAAGGAAATAATTTTTGACATAAAAAGACATAAGATAAGGAAATGCTTCGCCGTTGGCATCATAAGCGCTCTCATTACTGGTTGCAAAGCTAATTTACGTTGCTTCACTGCATTGAAAATGGAGAAATATTGGTATTTCTGTTAAACAAAAATTACCGTTAAAAACAGTTGTTCTTAGATAAACACATTTTAAAAAAATCACTTGACTGAAATACTCTCCATTAAGTCTCTCAATACTACTCTAAACAGCTTATAGTAACGAATGAAGGACGATTTCTTTTATTGTATTGCGTACTCTCGGATCACACAAAAAGTGTCAGTTACGAACTCTCAGTCACCCATTATCAGGTTTTGGAATCTGTTACACAACCTAGAGTCTGTTTCAGTTAGTATGTAGGGTCTGGGGGCAGAGACATACTATCAGACATTCGGAAAAATGTTGGCCACACAATCCCCAAGATGACAAAGGTAGATAAGTGCATGAACTATCACACAATCAACTTAACGGCTTATGCATCCAAATTCTAATGACGATAATATGCAGAAGAATGGAATAGAAAACTAAAGTTTTGGTAGATGACGATCAGTTTGTCTTTCGGAAAGGTTTTCGTAAAGGAGCAAGACGCAGTCCTAACGTTGCGCTTCATAATGGAAGACAGACTGAAGTAAAATCAAAATACGTTTAGAAGATATTTAGACCCATAAAATGCGTTCGACAATGTAAAATGGAGCTAACTGTTCAAAATTCTGAAAAAAAATGATTAAGCCGTAGGGAGAGATGAATAATACAAAATGTGTACAGGAATCAAAAGGCAATGGAAGACTACAAAAAATGCTCTAATAAAAAGGGGCGAAGGAGACAGATGCGATCTTTTACCCCTACTGTTCACTCTATATATCGAAGAAGCAGCGACGGAAATAAAAGAAATAAAAGTTGGCTTAATATTCAGAGTGAAAGATATCAATGACAAGTTTCGCTGATGGCATGGTTGTTCTCAGTAAAAGTGAAGGAGAATTACGGGATGAAATGAAAAGAGTAATAAAGACACAGTATGGAATGAGGAGTAACAGAAATAGGATTAGCAGTAAACTTAATATCGAAATTGTGATCACGAAGTAGACGAAGTTAAGCGATTGTGCTACCTTGCAAGGAAAATAACGCATGACTGACGAAGCAAGACTGGCATAAAGAGCAGAGCAACGCAGGTACGGTGGGTATTTCTGCGAAAACAGAGCTACTGGTATCAAACATAGATCTCCATTTGAGGAAGAAATTTCTGAGTACGTACATTTGGAGTACACCATTGTATGGCAGTGAATCTTGGCCTGTGGGAAACCGGAAATCAAGAGAATAGAAGCGTTTTAGATGGGATGATATTGAAGGATGTTGAAAATTAGGTGGACTTGTTCGATAAGGAATGAGAAGGCTTTCCAAAAAATTTACGGGGAAAGGAACATCCTGAAAACACTGATCCGGCGTTGGGAAATATTGGTAGGACAAGCGATACGACGTCTGTGCGAAATTTCCGAGTTACTACACTGAGCTGATGAGGGTACTAACTTTAGAGGTAAATACAGACAGGAGTGCATCTAGCAAGTAATTGAGGGTGTGAGCTGGTATTAGTACTCTGAGATATAGAGATTGGAATGAAAGAGGAATTCTAGACGGGCCGCGTCGAGCAACTAAGAAGATTAGTAAATGAATAAATATATCTAAAAAAAAAAAAAGAGAGAAACAAAACATCT
This sequence comes from Schistocerca nitens, assembly GCF_023898315.1. Taxonomy (NCBI): domain Eukaryota; kingdom Metazoa; phylum Arthropoda; class Insecta; order Orthoptera; family Acrididae; genus Schistocerca; species Schistocerca nitens. Next base: position 1,044,354,547 of record NC_064615.1, on the reverse strand, counting down.
GATGACGTACTATTTGTGTAAGCTAAGGCTCTGAAATACAAAGAAAGATTCTTCATTATACCGCAGTCACTCTGTTCCCCATAAGCAGTATGCCTAGTTTGTGGAAGAATCATTATTCATTTATTTGATCCTATTTAGAGTGAAAAAATAATATTTCGTACGTTAAGTCAAGATGGTCTTCGAGATTTGCGTACATGGCAAGAGGGTGGGACTTACTGTACGGCTTGATATCCCGCCCCTCCTCCTCCTTCTACACTCCTGGAAATGGAAAAAAGAACACATTGACACCGGTGTGTCAGACCCACCATACTTGCTCCGGACATTGCGAGAGGGCTGTACAAGCAATGATCACACGCACGGCACAGCGGACACACCAGGAACCGCGGTGTCGGCCGTCGAATGGCGCTAGCTGCGCAGCATTTGTGCACCGCCGCCGTCAGTGTCAGCCAGTTTGCCGTGGCATACGGAGCTCCATCGTAGTCTTTAACACTGGTAGCATGCCGCGACAGCGTGGACGTGAACCGTATGTGCAGTTGACGGACTTTGAGCGAGGGCGTATAGTGGGCATGCGGGAGGCCGGGTGGACGTACCGCCGAATTGCTCAACACCTAGGGCGTGAGGTCTCCACAGTACATCAATGTTGTCGCCAGTGGTCGGCGGAAGGTGCACGTGCCCGTCGACCTGGGACCGGACCGCAGCGACGCACGGATGCACGCCAAGACCGTAGGATCCTACGCAGTGCCGTAGGGGATCGCACCGCCACTTCCCAGCAAATTAGGGACACTGTTGCTCCTGGGGTATCGGCGAGGACCATTCGCAACCGTCTCCATGAAGCTGGGCTACGGTCCCGCACACCGTTAGGCCGTCTTCCGCTCACGCCCCAACATCGTGCAGCCCGCCTCCAGTGGTGTCGCGACAGGCGTGAATGGAGGGACGAATGGAGACGTGTCGTCTTCAGCGATGAGAGTCGCTTCTGCCTTGGTGCCAATGATGGTCGTATGCGTGTTTGGCGCCGTGCAGGTGAGCGCCACAATCAGGACTGCATACGACCGAGGCACACAGGGCCAACACCCGGCATCATGGTGTGGGGAGCGATTTCCTACACTGGCCGTACACCACTGGTGATCGTCGAGGGGACACTGAATAGTCCACGGTACATCCAAACCGTCATCGAACCCATCGTTCTACCATTCCTAGACCGGCAAGAGAGCTTGCTGTTCCAACAGGACCATGCACGTCCGCATGTATCCCGTGCCACCCAACGTGCTCTAGAAGGTGTAAGTCAACTACCCTGGCCAGCAAGATCTCCGGGTCTGTCCCCCATTGAGCATGTTTGGGACTGGATGAAGCGTCGTCTCACGCGGTCTGCACGTCCGGCACGAACGCTGGTCCAACTGAGGCGCCAGGTGGAAATGGCATGGCAAGCCGTTCCACAGGACTACATCCAGCATCTCTACGATCGTCTCCATGGGAGAATAGCAGCCTGCATTGCTGCGAAAGGTGGATATACACTGTACTAGTGCCGACATTGTGCATGCTCTGTTGCCTGTGTCTTTGTGCCTGTGGTTCTGTCAGTGTGATCATGTGATGTATCTGACCCCAGGAATGTGTCAATAAAGTTTCCCCTTCCTGGGACAATGAATTCACGGTGTTCTTATTTCAACTTCCAGGAGTGTACATACCTACAGTATTTGATCAAAAGCATCCGGATACCCCCAAAAACGTACAATTTTCATATTAGGTGTATTGTGTAGCCACCTACTGCAGGGTACTCCATATCAGTGATCTCAGTCGTCATTAGAGATCGTCAGAGAGCAGAATGGGGTACTCCGCGGAACTCACGGAGTTCGAACGTGGGCAGGTGATTGGGTGTCACTTGTGTTATACATCTGTACGCGAGATTTATGCATTTCCTAAACATCCCTAGGTCCACTGTTTCCGATGTGATAGTCAAGTGGAACGTGGAGGGACACGTACAGCACAGAAGCGTACAGGCCGACCTCGTCTGTTGACTGACTGAGACCGCCGACAGTTGAAGAGGGTCGTAATGTGTAGAAGGCAGACATCTATCCAGACCATCACACAGGAATCCCAAATTGCATCAGGTTTCACTGCAAGTACTATGAAAGTTAGGCGGTAGGTGAGAAAACTTGGATTTTATAGTCGAGCGGCTGCTCATAAGTCACACATCACGCCGGTAAATGCTAAACGACGACTCGCTTCATGTAAGGAGCGTAAATATCGGACGACTGAACAGTGGAAAACATTTAGTGGAGTGACGAATCACGGTACACAATGTAGCGCTCCTATGGCATGGTGTGGGTATGGTGAATCCCCAGTGAACATCATCTGCGAGCGTGTGAAGTGCCAACATTAAAATTCGGAGGCGGTGGTGTAATGGTGTGGTCGTGTTCGTCATGAAGGGGGCTGGCACCCCTCGTTGTTTTGCGTGGCGCTATCACAGCACAGGCTTACATTGGCGTATTATGCACCTTCTTGCGTCCTATTGTTGATGAGCAATTCGGGGATGGCGATTGCATCTTTCAACACGATCGAGCACCTGTTCATAATGCACGGCCTATGGCGGAGTGGTTACACGCCAATAACATCCCTGTAATGCACTCTACTCCACAGAATCCAGACCTGTATCCTATAGAACACCTTTGGAATGGTTTGGATCGCCCACTTCGTGCCAGGCCTGACCAACCAACATCGATACCTCCCCTCAGTGAAGCACTCCGTGAAGAATGGGCTACCATTCTCGAAGAAACCTTCCAGCACCTGACTGAACGTATGCCTGCGCAAATGGAAGCTGTCATCCAGGCTAAGGGTGGGCCAACACTATACTGAATTCCAGCATTACCGATGGAGGGCGCCACGAACTTGTAAGTCATTTTCAGCCAGCGTCCATATACCTTTGATCATATAGTGTATATGACTTCGTAATTTAGCAGTCACAATTTTAATCAAAGTATGACAGCGCGTTCTTCTACCTACATGTTTAAAATATAAAAACTACTGTATACTGTGATTGCTATTCGTATGGAGAGTACCACATTTTAAGAGCAAACGAGTGTAGCTGACTTCTTACTTACCTGTTATGAGTAGTTTCGGCCACTCTATGCCACATTCCGATGTAAAACTAAAATACGAGAAGACTGTTGCTATCACCAGTGTCAGCGTCAATGGAAACCACTCGTGTCTTTATTGTTTGAGTGTCATTGTGCAGCATTACACCCAGCCGGACAGCCGAACCCGCCATGCGCACGCTTCTGGGACACAGAGTAATGACCAACGTTGGTAACCTGGCCAGTTTATATGTGGTTTTTAGGTGGTTTCTCACATCCAACGAGTTAAATACCGTGCTGCTGCCCACGTCCTGACTCAGTTTCACAATAAGCAAACATTTATGAAACGTTACCATACTGGAATATGAAATTTACAGTAGCCTCAGACAGATGAGGTACTTACATTCCTTCCCAGGGAGAATGCTGGTTTCAGGAAGGACATACGACCACCAATTTTCACTGACATTTCCAAAACCGATACACAATAATGCCGATACCATAGCGAAACGGGAAAAAGCAAAATGAAAATAAGAAGAAGAATCGTTATGCGATATGAGAACACAGACTGGGCAAAGGGACAAGGTTGAGATCTGAAGCCACATTTACAGTCATCGAAGCTGTTCAGGAGTCTCTAGGTGGAGTGATGTGCTGGAGACATGGATATTACGTAGTTTCGGCAACAAGAAGAACGAAAGATGGCTACCTATTTCCCAGTACAGCCGTTTGATCCTCTTGGATGACGTAGAGTATAGTTTCATCTCGTTATTGCCGGCCGCAGTGGCCGAGCGGTTCTAGTTGCTTCAGTCCGGAACCACGCTGCTGCTACGGTCGCAAGCTCGAATCCTGCCTCGGACATGGATGTGTGTAATGACCTTAGATTATTTAGGTTTACGTAGTTCTAAGTCTAGGGGACAGATGGCCTCATATGTTAAGTCTCATAGTGCTTAGAGCCATTTGAACCACCAACTCGTTATTAAATGTAAATTTCGACGAAGAAAGGAATGGAAACGGAACGAATAGTCGCGGAAGCCACGGACGTCTCCATCCACGTAATAGGACAAACAGGACAGGCAGAATGGAGCTCAGGGTCCTCGCAATTGGCCCAACCTGTTGTCCTCGGTGTACGCTCTCCCTTTAAAGATCTGATCTGCTCCCTTTAAAGATCTGCTGACTTGACTGTTTAAGGGCGAGAAACTGCTTTCAAGCTCGTATGCCTTACAGATAACGATAGTTACTTCACAGCCAAGTAGCTAGGACATTTTGCCGTGAATTGTTTGCATTCTAAGGAGTGTATTTTTAGCACAGAATCGATACCTGATTATGAATATTGTTCTGAAACGTCCTTACCCTGCTTCTTGATGTCTGAGGCGCCGCCTGTAAAAATATTCCATTTCCAAATATCTTCTCGCTCAGTGTACAGGTTGAGTGATACTGGAGCGATGGTGTAACTCTGCCTCCCTGTCTCACTCCCTTCTCAACCGCTTCTCTCTCTCTCTCTCTCTCTCTCTCTCTCTTTCTCTCCCCCTTGCTCGCTCTCTCTTCTTTGAAAGAAAAAATTAAGTTATCCTGACTCCCTGCCACGTTTTCCTGACGGTCTTTTCCTTATATTGATATCCTCGATCCCCGATGATTCTGCAGAGGATCTCCTCATTCCTTACGTAACCAGTCCAACAAATTCTCACCAGCCTTCTATACACCAGAACTGAAACGTTTTGATTCTCTTCTAGTCAGGTTCCCCCACTTTCACACCCTACTGTGCTCCAGACGTACATTCTCAAAACTTTCTCCTTCAGATTAAAGCCAATGTTTGACGCTAACAGACCTCTTTTTGGCAGGAATCTACCCTTTCCTGTGCTAGTCTTCTTTTTGGTCCCATCTTGCTTCGTCTGTCATACAGGGTGGCACGCGAAATTTCATATGTTGAATATTGTTAATACAAGTTTTAATGAACAAAATAAGTCATTTCTTCTGTTTTCTATTAACCGTAAGAAAAGTGATGTTTACGGCTACCGTAAAATATACATCTTCTGTGGTACTCTGTAAAACTGTTGTGACAGGCGTTCACAGTTCGATTAGATAACGTGATTTGTTGCAGTAGACTGTCCCCTACAAATCTTCTCATAAGAAATAATAACAGTGATCAATATCTGCGCTATGTGGCGGTCACATTGAAATCCGTCGAAAATTTTCTGGATATCGATAGGACATGACACGGTTCCCGAAACGTTAGTGTAGGAAAAGTTTACTGTATGAGGACGAGCTTCGTCTTACATTGGGTCTGTTTTGCAACATTTCCCTGTAGCGGGCATTTTTAACTGTGACACTGAAAAATATTGGCCCAATGCTTCCATGCCTGGGACTGGTGCCCAATACACCACAATATTCAATCTCGTGTGCATCGTTATCTCCTCGTGTCCAAAATCTGATATTCTGCATATTGAAGCTACCACTCAGATGAACGCACATCTCTTAAGAGACCCATGTGTTATGAACCATGGCATTATCATCTGATGGTTCAAATGGCTCTGAGCACTATGGGACTTAACATCTAAGGTCATCAGTCCCCTAGAACTTAGAACTACTTAAATCTAAATAACCTAAGAACATCACTTACATCCATTCACATCCATGTCCGAGGCAGGATTCGAACCTGCGATCGTAGCGGTCGCGCGGTTCCATACTGAAGCGCTTAGAACCGCTCGGCCATAGCGGCCGGCCATTATCATTTGAAAGAGCCGAAGTCGCAACCTGTAATCGTTCTACCTTGTCATTTTCCTTTAGTTTGTGCAATACTGTCAGTTTTTTGGGAATAACTTCACGTCAGCATGAAATACTCTCTGAAGAGAATGATGGGAGATGCCTAATTCCTTGTGGAGTACGCTGAAAAAGTAATAGCTACAGTTTTTGCCACCAGGTGAAAATGTGCTGCTGTAGCAGTGAAAAGTGAAAATTGTCTTGTTTATTTCTTTTGTAAATTGACTGTTGGTGTGAAGGGTTAAGGAAGTCGAATTTTTCCGTATCAAACGCAATAGCTACTCAGACGATAGGAGTGCACTGCTGGTAAACTTGTTTTACCGAACGGCAGCAGTAGCAGAAATGCATTGCGGGAACATAGGAGACAGAAACAGCTGCTAAGAGGCCCCATGTCAGAAAATTGCTTACAGAACATCATCAAGAAACCTGGAGAAACAGGGGAAATAGGTTTTGCAGCAGAAGGAGGGAGTCGTCCCCTTACTGTGTCCGTTGTTGATAAACTTCCTGTAGCTATAGCCGACGATGCACCATGTGACTCAAATTTTACAGCCAGTGCTCATTCTGTGCCAAGGGAATTGTCTCTCTGCTGGTCAAAAGCTCAAAAGATTTTCCGGCGCACTTAAATCTGTAAGAGTCAGAAAGTGCACTAAATAAAGCCCCAAGATAGGCTACAAAGTCGTGACTTTGCCTGTCGTTGTTTGGCTTGCATGAAGATGGATGACATATGACCGGGTAATGTTCTTTTGACGGACGAGGCTCATTTCACCCTGCATGGTGCCGTGAAAACTGTCGCTTATGAGGTTTTACGCCGCCACATGTTGTGCACTCAGGTTATGCGACTGCTTGGTGTGGTTCCACAAACTCCTTTCTCCTTCGAGGATACGAGATCTGTTAGATGTACAGTAACATACGCAAGCTGTGAGTAAGTTCTTGCGCAACAGGTGATTCCTGATTTGTGACAACGCAACTGCATCCGCTCTAGAGATCATAAATGAGCCCCGTACACTCGCTCGAAATTCTCCACCGAGTCCTGTTTCGTCAACTCGCCGTCTCCGTGTGCCCGTAGACTCGATGATGATGATGTAGACTCGATGATGATAATGTTTGGTTTGTGGAGAGCTCAACTGCGCGGTCATCAGCGCCCGTACAAAGTCCCAATTCTCACACAGTCCATTTTTTTCGCAATGCAGTCTAGTCACTCTCACAAATGATGACGATGAGATGATGAGGACAACACAAACACCCAGTCCCCAGGCAGAGAGAAATCTCCAACCCGGCCGGGGATCGAACCCGGGACCCCGTGATCCAGAGGCAGCAACGCTAGCCACTAGACCCCGCAGACTCGGTTAGTGAGTCTCCTCCGCTGCTCGCTTGTCACTTTGTCACTCGAGTCTGCTGTTGGGTACCAGTGGATTCGACTCGTTCAGCAAGGAGAGCGAGCACACGAATTCGCGAGTATAACAGCGGACATGCGGTATTCCCGCTGCATATCCACACATTTTGAAATAAATTTTCGCCATTTAACTGTAAGTTATTATTAATTCATTTCACACAATCATGACTTCGGCTTTATAGCGATTCTCAAGTGCAAGCTGAAGTGTCACAAAATGTCCGACCTGCCTAAATGACAGAAGCAAGTTGTATATCAATAGAACGATTATCGGTTAGTAGTGAATATAGTTCCGTTTATACATACTTCTTGAAGACTGTTGTCAATTCAGAGAATGTCTGACAATTAAGTTGACATAAACACACTTTCGTTGCGTTGCCGAGTCTGTAACGTCAGAACCAGACAACATGACGTGAGGATGAAGTGCAGTCTCTAAATGGTGATTGATTATTAAAATATTTTTTTGAAAGTAAAATCTTTTAATGGCTACACCGCTATTTTCCTATCACGATTAAACGTCGAGCTCATAACTTGAGCTTTTGATCCAACTTCTACTCATGCAACTGCACAATACCCTATGTGACCCAAACCTGAGAAATTACCGTCTACAACCTGGTTTCCTGATACTGACGTTTTCAACTAACTTCTGTTATTGTTTCATGACTACAGCTATTGATGCGTTCCAATCTTTATTCACCGCCTTTTCGCATTTTGAACGATGTGGAGATGGTTGCAGATAGCAACCGAAACTAGCTACCCAAATTTTAATTGTGACAGGAAAACTGTGGTCTAGGCGTTAAAAGTTTTTCCTTTTTCCAAAATAAAAGTATTCAGTAAACCACATTAAGACCGCCGTTATCCCCTGACCAAGTCAGTCTTGACTAATTACACTAATGAATGACAAGATACACAGCTCACTGTAATACCATAGAAGCAGGTTGCAATGACGAAATGATTTCAGATAGAGCGCGCCTTTTTGTCGGCCGTATATAACAGTGAGGTTCTGTGTCCTGTTTTCCTTTGATCCAGCACGTACTGGCATGTTGCCTCACGGTGGAGGTGGAATAAACTAGAGTACAACGATATTGTTTGCAATGTAAAACATCTGTAGGTTCTTGTCTGAAGCTTGGGCTAAGGCGTGAAACTTATACCACATATTCCAGGGATCACTGCTCCTCTAACAGGACACATTTGCACTAGTGCACTTTGCCTCAATTAATTTTCTTCTTACACTCTCCACATTCTCACAAAACATAGCGTAGTGAAGGCCATCTGCTGCCGATAACCACTCATTTCACCTTGTCAGTGCTACTTTACAGGAGCAAGATCGCAGTACTAACCTATTTTTTCTGAGTTATCAGTCATCTGACTGTTTTGATGCGCCCCGCCACGAATTACCTCTTTACCTCAGAGCAGCATTTGCAATCTACGTCCTCAATCATTTATTGGATGTATTGCCATTTCTATCTGCCTCTACAATTTGCACCCTATCGCTCCCTTCAGTCCCACGGAAATTACTCCCTGATGTCATAACCCACGGTCTGTCGTTCTGTTCCTTCTTCTTTTCAGTGTTTCCCAGATATCTGTACAGACCCTCCTCATTCCATACCTTATCAATCCCACTAATTTTCAATATTCCTGTCTGGTACGACATCTCAAATCCATCGATTCTCTTCTGTTCAGGTTTTCCCACAATCTAGTTTCTCTATCACACAATGCTGAGCTCCAAATGTGCACTCTCAGAAATTACTTCCTCCAAATAAAGGCCTATGTTTCATATTAGCAGTCTTCTCTTAGCCAGAAATGCCCTTTTTTGCCAATACTAGTCTCCTTTTGATGTCCTCCTTGCTTCGTTTGTCATTGATTATTTTGCTGCCTAGGTAGTAGAATTCGTTAGCTACATCTGCTTCCTGACCGTCAATCATGATGTTAAGTCGCTCGCTGTTCTCATTTCTGCTGCTTCTCTTTACTTTCGTCTTTCTTCCTTTTACTCTTAATCTATATTCGGCACTATTACACTTTTCATTCCGCTCAGAACATCATGTAAATCTTATTCACTTTCAAGGAGTATAGCTACATCATTAGCAAATCATATCACTCATATCCTTTCACCTTGACTCTTAATTCCACTCCTGAAGCTTTCTTTTATTTCCATTAATGCTTTTTCGACGTACAGACTGAATAGTAGGCGCGAAAGATTACGTCTCTATCTTACATCATTTTTAATCCCAGTGCTCCGTTCATGTCCTTCCAGCCTTATTATTACCTTTTGGGCCTTATACATGTTGTTTATTATCAGCCTCTCCCTATAGTGTACCCCTATTTTTCTCAGAATTAGGAACGCCTTGCACCATTTGACATTATCTAAGTCCTTTTCCAGGTAGACAAAGCCTATGGACGTGTCCTGATTTTCCTGTAGCCTTGCTTCCATCATCAACCGCAACGTCAGAAATGCCTCTATGGTGCCTTTATCTTTCCTAAAGCCAAGCTGATTGCATCTAACACATTTTCACGTTTTATTTTCCATTAATCTGTATATGATACTTGTCCCCAGCTTTGATGCATGACCTGTTAAGGTGATTGTTCGATAATTCTCAATTTGTCATCTCTTTTGGTCTTCGGAATCGTGTGGATGATATTTTTCCGAGTTACGTGGTATTTTTCCATACTCATAGATTTTACACAGCAACGTGAATAGTTGTTTTGTTGCCGCTCTCCCCAACAATTTTAGAATCTCTAATGGGATATTATCTATCCCTTTTGCCTTATTTGATCTTAAGTCTTCCAAAGCTCTTTCAAATTCTGATTCCAATACTGGATCCTCTAGCTCTTCTAAATCGACTGCTATTTCTTCATCTATCACATCACATGTCCTACATCTACATCTGTAGAAACACTCTGCAGGCCACCGTACGGTGCGTGGATGAGGGTACTCATTTCCTTTCCTATTTCACTCACAAATAGAGCGATCGACTGTCTATATGCCTCCATATGAGCCCTAATTTCTCGTATCTTATCTTCGTGGTCCTTACACGCAATCTATATTGGTGGCAGGAGAATAGTCCGGAAGTGAGCTTCAAATGCCAATTCTCTAAATTTTTTCATAGTGTTTCTCGGAAACGACGTTGACTTCGCTCCAGTGACTCCCATTTGAGATCCTAAAGCATCTCCATAACACCAATGTGTCGTTCAAATCCACCGGTAACAAATCTAGCAGTCCGCCTCTGAATTGCTTCGAAGTCTTCCTTCAATCTGACATGGTACGGATCCCAAACACCCGAGCAATACTCAAAAACAGGTCGCACCAGCTTCCTATTTGCAGACTCCTTTACAGGTGAATCACTCTTTCCTAAAATTCTCCCAATAAACCGAACTTGACGATTCGCCTTCCCTATCACAGTTCTCCATGCTCCTTCCACCCCATCCCGCTTTGCAAACGTTATGCCCAGATATTTAAACGACTTGCCTGTGTCAAGCAGGACACCAGTAATACTGTATCCGAACATTACAGATTTGAAACTTCCTGGCAGATTAAAACTGTGTGCCCGACCGAGACTCGAACTCGGGACCTTTGCCTTTCGCGGGCAAGTGCTCTACCAACTGAGCTACCGAAGCACGACTCACGCCCGGTACTCACAGCTTTACTTCCGCCAGTACCTCGTCTCCTACCTTCCAAACTTTACAGAAGCTCTCCTGCGAACCTTGCAGAACTAGCACTCCTTAAAGAAAGGATATTGCGGAGACATGGCTTAGCCACAGCCTGGGGGATGTTTCCAGAATGAGATTTTCACTCTGCAGCGGAGTGTGCGCTGATATGAAACTTCCTGGGAGATTAAAAGTGTGTGCCCGACCGAGACTCGAACTCGGGACCTCTGCCTTTGAAAGGCAAATGTCCCGAGTTCGAGTCTCGGTCGGGCACACAGTTTTAATCTGCCATGAAGTTTCATATCAGCGCACACTCCGCTGCAGAGTGAAAAGCTCATTCTGATTACAGATTTGTTCTTACTACTCATCCGCATTAACTTACATTTATCCACATTTAGGGCCAGCTGCCATTCATCACACCAACTGGAAGTATAAGTCGTCTTGTACCTTCCTACACTCATGGAACTTCGACACCTTACCGTACACCACGGCATCATCAGCAAACAACCGCAGATTGCTGCCCACTCTGGCCGCCAAATCATTTATGTATAAAGAGAACAACAGCAGTGCTATCACACTTCCCTGATGCACTCCTGACGATACTCTTGTCTCTGATGAACACTCGCCGTCGAGGACAACGTACTGGGTTCTATTGCTTAAGAAATCTTAGAACTACTCACATATCTGTGGACTTAATTCATACGCTCCTACCTTCGTTGACAGCCTGCAATGGGGCACAGTGTCAAATGCTTTCCGGAAATCTAGAAACATTTAATCTGACTCTTTCCCTTCATCCATATTTCTCAGTATATCGTTTGGGAAAGGGTAAAACAAGTTTAGCATGAGCGATGCTTTCTAAAACCATAGAGATTTGTGGACGTAAGCTCCTCAGGCTCAAGAAAGTTTATTATAATCGAACTGAGAAAATGTTCAAGTATTCTGCAGCAAACAGAAGCTGGGGAGATTGGTCTGTAATTTTACCCATCTTATATAATGGAGTCACCTGCGCGTTTTTTCAGTCGCTTGGGAGTCTGTGCTAGGCGATATATTCACGATAAATGCAAACTAGGTAAGGAGCCAATACCGTAGTGTACTCCTTGTAAAATCGCAATGGAATTGTATCCGGGCCTGCTGATTTATTTACTTTCAAATCTGTTGTTTCACTACGCCAGTGGTGCTTATTACTATGTCGTCCATATGGGAGTCTCTCCAATGGTCACATGACGCTGTGTTTGTACGATTCTCCTGTATGAACGATTTATTTAAAGTGAAATTTAAAACTTAGGCTTTTGTTTTGCTGTCTACAACTGTCACCATCATTCTGCCAGCGGCCTTGTCACAGAGGGTGGAGGAGCGAACAGAGGTTCAGGCCATCAATATCAACGGCATGACGATGCAAAAGGCAATGGAAACCACTGCATAAAGACACATAACGTGTATCCACAGGACATGTGGCCTGTAATTGGAAAAAGTGTCATGATGATCTCCCCATTGGCATGAGATTCCGGAATAGTCCCCCATTCGGATCTCCGGGAGGGGACTGCCTAGGGGGAGATGACCATGAGAAAAAAGACTGAATAACCAACTAAGGGATGACTTTCTAAAAGTCGGGGCGTAGAATGTCAGAAGCTTGAACGTCGTAGGTAAACTAGAACATATGAAAAAGGAAATACAAAAGGTCAATCTAGATGTAGTACGGGTCAGTGAAGTGAAGTGGAAAGAAGACAAGGATTTCTGGTCAGATGAGTATAACGGGAGTAGGATTCGTTAAGAATAGGAAGGTAGGGCAGAGAGTGTGTTACTGAGAACAATTCAGTGATTGGCTTGTTGTTATCAGAATCAACAGCAAACCAACACTTGTAACGCCGGAAATGCATATCCTCCTATTTCCATCTATTGTACTATAATTTTTTTCCTTATTTTGTCACCTGAAGATATAACATTTCTGTGTCTTTGTATATTGTAATTGTTTTACTATTTGTATATATATGCATTTATGTCGATGTATAATTGGTTTGTTTTGTGAATATTATTTGTATTTATACGCTGGTTCTGGCCTAGGGAAAACTATGCTGTCGAACGAATACATCGACAGGTCGTGTGGAGAACCAAAGTGTTTAGGATCTTTGGGAGTGTTAACACTGCCGCGTGGAGCGCGAGCAGAGAGAGTCTGGCTGGAGTAAGGCGGTGGAGCAGGTGTGTTGTGTGACGCTCCCGCGAGTTGCCGCGCTTTCGGGGTTTGGCAGCATGTAATTGCGCTCGACTCGCTATGATAGTTTCTGACACGGTGTCGCGGACGGGAAGCATTAGCTGGCGCACATCAAGAGCCCGTTTCGCCTGGTGGCCTTGTCGAGAAGAAGGCGCGCCAACATCCAGCTTCTGCAACAGCGACGGCCGACAATGAGTGACTGTCGCCACCTCCTCGATCGACGACTTCAAACCTTCAATCAACCAACAAGGAAGACTGGAAGCACGTAAAGTTTTAGGACTGTATGGCAGACCTCAGCTTTTAAAATTGTTGCATCAAAAAACTACAGCAACTTAGCATGAACCTTTGTTGCTCATTGTCCCAATTGCATTACCATGCTGGCAGGGTCCCTTCCTTTTCCGGAATGAACCCGAGTGTCGTTGAAATTCAAACGCCAGCATTAAAGTAATAGCATTCGATTTCACTGCTTTAATTTCAAAGTTCAGTTCAGGTATTCATAGCTGGCTACAATATTTAGATTACACAATCACAAATTAAGAGTGCGAGTTTTGTTAGCATATTTTAACTTACCCGTGACTGCAGCTCAGCTTGGTACGTACTAAATTTTACTATTGTTAATTGTTCAGATTCATTTATTTCAAGTTAAAGTTAAATCTCTTATTTCTAAATTGCGTAGATTCGAGTAGCTTTTGAAGTGATTGTTGAGGTAGCCCAAGACTAACCGTATTTTACTGAATTTCGATGTGCTTCAGAAACAAAGCTCACTATTAATTTCAGTCACTAAATTCACTTTCAATTTTCCGGTTTTATTAATTCTTGTGCTAAATTAAGTCAGAGTGTAGCGAAATTTATTACATCTGGCAGACATTCAGTTTTCACACAACATGTGTCAACCTTCAGTTGCCACGCTTTTAGTGCTAATTATATGTGCATTAATCTTTCATTTTCAGTTATTATAGTAGTTGTCCATAGGACTGGCGACCGTAATTTTCCCCAGATCTCAAATATATAATTAACGCCAGTTAATTGCTAACGTAACGACCGCACATTTACTTTCTTTATTAACTTTACCCCATTTCAAAATTAATTTCCACCAATTTCATTTGCATTTTTCATTTCATTTAGATGTAACCCTTTCCTCCCTCTTTACCGACAGATTAACTTCGGTGACGATTGCTTTTCCCAAATTTCCATTAGGTACAAGCGGTTTAATTTTTCACTGTCATTCAGGTCGATACGTTAGGGGGAGGTTACACACTGACAACGATAGTTCAGGTATACATTCCGAAATTGCAAGCTGAAGATGAAGAGATAGAGACAGTGTATGAGGATATCGAAAGGGTAATATAGTATGTAAAGGAATATGAAAATCTAATAGTCATGGGAGACTGGAACTAAGTTGTAGGAGAAGCAGTAGAAGAAAAGGTCAAAGGAGAATATGGGCTTGGGACAAGGAATGAGAGAGGAGAAAGACTGATAGAGGTCGGTAATAAATTTCGATTAGTAATAGCGAGTACTCTATTTAAGAATGACAAGACGGGGAGATATACATGGAAAAGGACCGGTGATACGGGAAGACTTCAGTCAGATTGCTTCATGGTCAGAGATTCCGAAATCAGATTCTGGATTGTAAGGCGTTCCAAGGAGCAAATATGGACTCATATCACAATGATGTAGTGATGAAGAGTAGGCTGAAGTTTAAGACATTAGTCAGGAAGAATCTATACGCAAAGTAGTAGGATACGGAAGTAGTAAGGAATTACGAAATACGATTGAAGTTCTCTAAGGCTATAGATACAGCAATAAGGAATAGCTCAGTAGCCAGTACAGTTGAAGAGGAATGGAAATCTCTAAAAAGGGCCATCAAAGGATTTGGGAAGGAAAACATAGCTACAAGGAAGGTAACTGCGAAGAAACCATGAGTAACAGAAGAAATACTTCAACTGATCGATGGAAGGAAGAAGTACAAGGATCTAGTATTAGAATCAGAATTTAAGAGAGCTTTGGGGGGCTTAAGATAAAATAAAGCAAAATGGATAGATAACATTTCACCAGAATTTCTAAAATCATTAGGGGAAGCGGCAACAAAACGACTATTAACGTTGGTGTGTAGAATTTATGAGTCTGGCCATATACCGTCTCACTTTCGGAAAAATATCATCCACACAATTCCGAAGACTGCGAGGGCTGAAAAGTGCGAGAATCATCGCACAATCAGCTGAACAGCTCATCCATCAAAGTTACTGACAAGAGTCATATACAGAAGCCTCGAAAAGAAAATTGAGGATGTGTTAGATGACGATCAGTTTGGCTTTAGGAAAGACCAGAGAGGCAATCTAACGTTGCGGTTGATAATGGAACCAAGACTAAAGAGAAATCAAGACCCATTCATAGGATGTGTCGATCTAGAAAAAGCGCTTGACAATATATAATGGAGCAAGATGTTAGAAATTCTGAGACAAATATGTGTAGGCTATAGGGAGAGAAGGTTAATATACAATATGTACAAGAGTGAAGAGAGAATAATAAGAATGGACGACCAAGATCGAAGTACTCGGATTAAAAAAGGTGTAAGACATGGTGTAGTCTTTCGTCTCTACCGTTCAATCTGTACATCGAAGAAGCAATGATGGAAATAAAAGAAAGGTGATGAGATTGCTATACTGAATTAAAGTGAAGAAGAATCACATGATCTGTCGAATGGAATGAACAATGTAATGAGTACGGAATGTGGATTGAGAGCACATTTAAGAAAGACGAAAATAATGAGAAGTAGCAGAAATGAGAACAGCGAGAAACTCAATATTAGGATTGATGGTAACGAAGTAGATGAAGTTCAGGAGTTCTCCTACGTAGGCAGTAAAATAACCAATGACGGATGGAGCAAGGCTGACATCAAAAGCAGACTAGCACTGGAAGAAAGAACATTCCTGGTCAAGAGAAGTCTACTTTCAATAGTGCAGTTCACGGCCTAAGTTCATGGCTTGTAGGCAATAAACTAACGCTAAATCATAGTAAGACTCAGTATTTACGGTTTAAAACACACAATTCAACAAAACCAGACGTTTTAATTTCACAGGATGGGCATTTGATTAGTGAAACTGTACAGTTGAAATTTCTAGGTGTTCAGGATCTTCAACTTTTGTGGTCCTGTCCTCCTCAGTTGCGCGTAATACTACGGTATATTGATAATTTTCACTTATGGACCGTCTGACAGCAACTGAATAAAACACAATTTTAGTGCCATACGCGTTTCGCCTTTATTTTCTGCAAGGCATCATCAGTGGCAGGTTGCGTAGACAGTTTCTTACATATTACGCTCCTGTTGCATTTTTGGTGTTGTTCTTCTTCCTATGAGCGCCAATTTGCAAATTGGCGCTCATAGGAAGAAGAACAACACCAAAAATGCAACAGGAGCGTAATATGTAAGAAACTGTCTACGCAACCTGCCACTGATGATGCCTTGCAGAAAATAAAGGCGAAACGCGTATGGCACTAAAATTGTGTTTTATTCAGTTGCTGTCAGACGGTCCATAAGTGAAAATTATCAATATACCGTAGTTCAGGATCTTGTTCAAAGATTTAATGCTGCCATTTTTACTATCCGAACGGTATCTGAAGTAAGATATGTTCGACAAGAAAATTAGGCTGTTTTGCTTATTTTCATTCTCTCATGTCATATGGTATTATGTTTTGGGGTAACTCTTCCCATTCTAAAAGGATATTTTTGGCTCAGAAACGGGCGATTCGGGAAATAAGTGGTGTAAGTTCACGAACCTCTTGTCAACCCCTCTTCATGAGTCTGGGTAGTTTGACATTGGCCTCTCAATATATATGTTCCTTACTGTCATTTCTTGTTAACAGTATTAGCTTATTCCCAAGAATAAGCAACTTTCACTCAGTTAAAACCCGGCAGAAATCAAATCTGCATTTGGATCTGACTTCCTTAACTCTTGTACAGAAAGGTGTGCAGTATACTGCTGCATCCATTTTCAATAATCTACCACTAGAATTCAAAAATCTTAGCAGTAATCCACGCGCATTCAAAACGAAACTGAAGAGTTTCCTCGTGGGTGACTCCTTCTATACTGCCTAGGAGTTCCTCGAAAAATTAAGCTGATTCTTGTTGTATTGTTGATTGCGTTCACTTAAACTTATGAAATTACTTTTATTGGGTTCATAAACATTTTATTTTTATCTGATTTTACTTTTATGATGTAATTTCATGTACTGACATGGTCCAAGACCTTGGAGATTTTCTCCACAACCAGACGTGAAAATTGTGTAAATATGCTTCAATGTGTGGAATGGACCAAATGGAGTGGTGTAAATATGGTTTGCGTGTCACGCGGTGTGGTTATATGCAAACATTGACGTCCAAACGTATCCAGTCGTCTGGACCACTATTATTTGCCTTACCCTGTACTTTTCAGCAGTCTCACTCTTTACAGTTTTGTATTCCGTTCCACCTGCTTTATCTGATGCAGTTTTATATTTCCTCCGTTCTTCAGTTAAATTTAATATCTTTAGTATTATCCCAGACAGTCTTTGACTCGCCACACCGTTTGCAGTGGAGGCTGCTGAGCAGATAAATCCATATTCGTTTTCAGTAAAACCGTACTGAGCCGTAGTGCGCCTTTTCTGGCACACCAGCTCTTTGGTAGTACTATCGATTACCCGGCTGTACTACGATCTTTGCTCCTGTTGTGATCTGGTGGCGGGTATTTGCGGTAGGGGAGTTGATCGTCGGACTCGCTACGAGGTGCTAGGACGTGCTTGAGGGGACGACGGAGCAAACACACGGGCTCTGCCAGCGGTGGGGCGGCCGTTCTACATTGCAAGACGGTCGCGAGTTTGTGGTGAACCTGGCTGATGTCAACACATTGCTCTTGGGGTTTTCCCGGAGAGGCCCATCCCTCGAGACCATCTCGAACAACGTTCTCCATAGTACGTGTAAGTGGTTTTGGTGCCTTCGTTTTATCAAACGATTTGCGATGCATCGAGTGTACTTGTTGGTCGGTTGGTTCCAATATACGTGTTGTCGAAGTAAGAGCAGCCGGCACAGTCTGTCTGACTGCATGCAGATCAGCAGTTACTACTACCTTTAAAATCCGCTGGTTGAATTACTATTAGGAAGCAGATTAGCGTGAAGGCGTGCGTGTGATTTTGGGTTTATTGCCATCAAGCGACGTCCCTGGTATATTGCTGTAAAAGAAAAAAAAATGCAACCACTTATCTGTTATTAGTAAAACTTGCATTTTGTAAAGCTAGTCATTTATATGTGCTTCCTTATGTGCTTGTACTTATTGAATGCACTCACTCAACAGTAATTGGTTTGTGTATTTTGTTGTTTATCGATTTCTTAACGTAGATTCATTGATGTCTGGTTGTTGTTTGCCGTGTCTTCTGCGGTCTGTTTGTGTTCCAGTTTCTGAGAGTTGGGGTGTGTGGGAGCGGCGCCACGGCCCGCTTCGGTGCACAGAAGCTGTGACGTGTCGTCTAATGGGTTGGACGGCTGGTCTGCTGCTTCAGGTACATTAAATTAAGTCACCTTTATCCCAGGGCAGCCTGGCGTCACTGCCCATTTGGTATGCATTAACATCCCTCATGTATTAAAAAAAATTAAATTTGCTTGCCAATGAATTATATTGAGCGTAACGTATTGCGCTGGTTGTGTATTGATCAAAATTTTTTTATCCGAGCCACCTTTAAATTACTTCAGATTTCTTGTTCATTAAGTAATTCTAATTTGCTGCTTGCTTGAGAAGGACGTTATTGGTCATTTTGGATATTGTTTATAAGACGGCCGAGTGTTGATTGTATGTTAGCTGTTTTATAAATGTGGTCTTGAATAAAATGTTAGTTTATTAATCTTCAAGTTGTTGTGTTTAAGGAGTGACATTATAGGGACCTACGTAAGACACACATACGTTAGGATTATTGTCTTAAGGGGGCTTTTAACGTAGCTGTTGGAAAGATAGTTGCTAGTCTTATCTGTGGAACATCACTGTTTGAACTTAATTTGGCATATTATTACATTAATTTAACTTGGGCTAACATCTGAATGAACCTACAACTTAACTGTTTTGTATATTTGCTTCGAGAAGATTCATGAGTAGGCATTAATTCGGAGAAAATAATGAAATCTTGGTATACATAATTAACTTCTTCATTAATTCAGGAGCAGAAACAGTTTTGGGCAAATGCTCTTAAAATGCAATATCAATAAATGTACGTGATCTGTGTTGGGCTAGAAGAGGCTCTCTAGGAACTAGATAAAAACTGGTGAGTTATTAAACATCAACAATGCGTTGTGCTGCACATTTATTCTTTTGATTATGATATTTAACAGGGAACACAAGAAGAAGCGTGTTACTAACAAGAAAGGGAACTTAACCTACTATGGAGTATCAGTACAGAAAATTACTGGGAAAACGTGGGAAATGAATACATGACTAATACGTTCATTTGAAAAATGACACATTCAGACCGGAGGAAGAAGTTATTCAATAAGGGAACAAGATTTAATTTGCTTAGAGACAGACTAGCCTCAGTGTATAGACACCCCAGAATACTACAAACACTCTTCCAAGGAGACAACCAGAGGAACGGAACAAGAAAATACATAGAACAACGCAGATATATGGTGATTGCTTTTCTGTGTCAAGTTACACACTATATAACTAATGTGGAAAATAATTTAGATAGTAAATATAGTTCAGATGTGGTAATTACTACTGTAATATCAGTACGGCTGCCAGATGATCGTCTTTCTTTCGGTCTAGGAGCAGCGACACATTAGCGATGGTGTTAGGAATTTTGAGAGCTCAGCCCTGAAAGTCAGTGATGCGACATATTCAGAAACGCTTCAATCTTAACAAAAGCTCGATGTGAATGTATGAAATGGATTTCGGCACTGTTCTGATCGGCCCCCTTTATTCTCACTAAGTTGTCATTAAGCATTCTCCCCCACTTATTAGTGTAACTGCTTTCTGCATTCAGTTTTGCTCTTAGCTGTATTGTAGAACGTGATGGACCTTGCATATGCTCCTACTCAATAAATTTGCTCCACAGGCATCGAACGTTACAAGCGGTACTCAAATACAGCCCACCGCTCGTGACCTGCGGCTTTCGTAATCATCCAATAGTTCAGCCATTCGTAATGTCATGCAAATATCTTCGCTGTGCCTCACAGCTTCGATACAGCGCGAATATTGTGTGCATAATACACACGGATCATTGCACACAAATTAAGCAGTTTCGCTCTGATATGTTACGTACTTGATTTGTTCTCGTGCTGTTCTGCTACACTCCAGACCGGCCAATCTTCTTCAAACAGGTGTATTCAGGTCTATGAGAATCCAACGATGACTTAGTTTAAAACACGTTACTTTTCGATTTACTTACACCACACTCTCACTCCGCCCTTAGACCTTCCTACTACTTCACATGTTGGCAACTTGCAAAAATAACCTTGTTAATATATTGAAATTTTTATCTTTTCTAATAATGCTCAAAACGCTGCAAGAGTTTTTGTCGACTTGCAGTTTTACTTCTGGAATTTTGTTAAAGTCACCTGTGATATAATGTCTTACAAAATTTAATAATTCGACTTCTCATAATTTTCTTTCTGGGAATAATGCTTTCTTTAGCTATAATTACCAAAAACAAGAAAAGCCTATCAATAGAAGAAAATTAAAACTTTATGCAACGATTACACAACAAGAAATAACTTACGCAGCTGATACCGTCTTCAAAATAACTAACACCAAATAAACTGACAAAATATTAAAGACAGAAAGATGGAACATTAGGACATGCATAAATAAACAATATGGAGTAAAAGGCCATTGGAGAATAGCTTCAAATGGAACAGTACACAAGAAAATAGAACCACTAATGAGCGCGATCATGGAGAAACGTATCTCGTTCTTTGGACATCTGAACCGAAAACCGGATTAATTTCGGAATAACAGGAAACTTCTGGAATAGTAAGAGCAACATCAGATGGATCACTGAAATTAAAGGAGATATAAGAAAACACTAAATTACAAAAAAAAGAGAAAACCAGAATACTGCAAGACACACAAACCACACTACAAACGGAGATCGACAAAAGGTCTACAGAAAGAGCGATCTGAAATGGATAAATAAATAAAAGAGCAAAACACTCTTCATATAATAATAAGTTATAATAATAGCTGTATAACCTCTGTACTATTGAACTGTATTGAATAATTATTCAATTGTATTATATTACTGAATAAAAACAACTTGTACAAATCTTTGCATTACTGAGTGGTCCAATGAAGATCACAAACTAAAAAAACAAAATAAAAATAAAATAAGTTAATTAAAAAGGTGAGGCTGCGAAGTACTGCCACGACAACACTTAATATCTGACTTATAAGTAAATTGTTACTTCTCATCGTTTAGTTTTGTAGCTCTAACAGCAACTGTTACGCAAACAACTGTTCTTTTTTATGCATGGGTATGTTTAGCACATTTGTGCTATATTCACTGGGTATTTTTATTCATTTCTGTAAGACGCAAACATGTTTTAAGAAATAATTATTATAACAAACTTAGGCCTGAAAAGAGTTTATGTCTGCAGTGACCATTACCTTGTTGTTTAGAATGTTAGATTCTGTACGACTATCTTTTTGTAATTGTGCAAGCTTGCTGCGTGCAACTAAATGACGTACTTGTGAGTTTGGTTGACTAGTTAATAAATAACTGTATGTGTGGGTATTTTCAAAATTTAGTCGAGAAATATTTCCCCGCAGCCAAATTACGCTTTTGTCGATATTTTGCTAAACAGCAAGCTTAGAACACGCGTCATTTTTACCTAAATACTTACAGTAAAAGATTAATTATTTCAGAGCTTAAATTTCTTAAAGTAAAATGAAGCATTACTGAAAATAATTTTGGTGCTGCGTTATATCTGAACGATTCTTTCTTTTTGATGTCCTTGTGTAATATGATCCTCCAATACAGTCAGCCACGTCGTGAATTATGGAATCAAGGAAAGGAGGGACCTTCCTCCACCAGAACAATCTAGAAGAAGACGTCCGAGAAACACTTAGAGCATCAATAAAGCGTTGGATCAAGTGTCAGAAAAGGGAGGTTCATCAATCGACAAGGAATATCAGATGTGCGCAGGTAACTCAGTTTTAATGAGGGCAGAAACAGCGGAAAATAATACCACCATCCGATCTTTTAAGCTTTCTTTGTATAAAAAAGAGCAAGATTCCGTACTTCAAGTGAAACTTGGAGCAACCGGTTTTGGGAAACAGAACTTGTGTGAGAGTGGCATAACGGCGCATTTTTTAAAACGTAGGTCGGTTCCATCCAACGTATGTAGTTTGCGAAAATCTTCACACATACGAGAAAAAATGTTTCGAATTATTTTAAATATTGTACCATGTAGGTGAAGGGGGTATGGCTTACATTAGACAAAAGCGGCTTTTTTCGTCTTTTGATCTATTTCGTCTATGTATATTGAATAGACCGTTGTATCCCGTTGAACGGTAATGTGAGCCTACAATGAGACACTGTGGTCTAGAACTGAAACTATGCATTACAAATAGGCATGGGAAAATCCTACTGATTAAACCCGATATCGACGTTTTGGTTTTGAATTACTATTATTTTTCGATATTTGTTTCGTCTCTGTTACATCAGTTTCTTTTACTAATAACCGAATAAAAAACCGAAGTATAAATAAGCCACAGCAGCAGTACTATAATTTGTCGTTTTTAAATAATTATTTTTTTAAAAAAAGACTTAAGTTTCATGAGTAAAATTTACATTGGTTTGAAATACTTCGTCATTGTAGAAAATGGGTCAAGCGATCTGTACTATTTCAATATCAATGCCGACAGAAACGAACAACAAACACAAGACATAATAATTGGTATAGCATTGATGAACGAATAATTTCCCTACTGTCATGTATCGTGACTTAAAGTAGGCGTATACGTGCAGTGAGCAGGACTTGCCCCCACGTGGTCTATAGGGTAGTTTCTCCCCGTCGTTGCTGAACATCCGTTGTACTGGAGAAGGGTGTCAATAGTAGTCTGAAAATATTTTTACGAAGTGACAGTAGCAGTGAAGTACAATGCTTCAACTGTTTTAAAATAGTAAAAATTTGTCTGCCATTTCCATGAAACAGTAAAAGAGAAAAAAATTATGGTAACAGTCATAAATTAAAATTAACAACAATTCATTCATAATACACAATAAAAATATAAAGTAGCTTATTTGCTGCCTGTGTCCACATAATATGGCTTTATCTGCTGTTAACCCTTGGTAACGAACAAATTAACATTAACAGAAGAGTATTTCTGCCTTAATTTTCATCCTTTAGCACTGATTGTTCTGAATGCCCAAACAGTGGACTGATCCTCGATTACAAAATGATATTTGAGCAGAGTTTCAAAAAATTAAAATCAATAGAATATTGGTGATTTCTTCGAGTAGTTAACCACTTATGACTTGAAAAAGTAGCGAACGGGGGACGGATTAAGATTTCTTTTATTTGCCTTTTGAATTTAATATTTTAATTCTATGTGTCTTGAAACGGAGCCATAATTTTTCAATCTTTTTTCGATTTCTACTTTCAGTACAGGAAATAATAGGAATAAAAAACTGAAAAACGGTTATTTCATAAACCGGTTATTTTAAGCGATTTAAACTATTAGGGTAAACTGGCGTGAAAGAAACGACATAACCGAAAACCGGTTGTTTCAGCGATAACAGCCATCCCTAAGTCCAAATCGCAATAGCGCAGTTTAAATGCTGCCACGAAAACGAAATGTGTAGCAACTCCCAGCGGAATCAAGTCATTCTTACCTTTCAAACATTTCGAATGTTAAGTCGTTTCGAGCTTTTCATAAACACACTGTTCATACAGCCGAATAAACCATTCGCTAACCTGGTGACGTTAACGAAAGTGTTAAATACAGATGAAACAGAGATAATAATTGCACTTCAAAACAAACTGAGTAATTTCTATATAATTTCATTTTAACGTGCATCCAAGACTCTCTCCGGCGCTCAGTACTGCAGATAATTTGTTCTAATACAGAAGTGACATGACATTGGTATCACTGCTCGAAATCAGTGTGGTAAGTTAAGAGAATACGCATTTTTCTTCGCACCACGGGATTCTGTTCTGCCATTACGTAAATGTTTTTTGGCCGGAAGTGAGGAAACCTGCTGGACGCACTTCTTAGTACTCGTACGGTGCACTTCAAGAAATACTGACGTGTTTTGTGGGCTGACTAGACATTTCCACTTACGTTTAAGTTTTCTAACTAATATTACGATAGAAATAATATCTTTTACCCAGTTTCACCGAACAGATCCAGAGAAAGTCGATTTTATTTAATTCTGCATTGATTGACTGGCCGAAGTGGCCGTGGGGTTAAAGGCGCTGCAGTCTGGAACCGCAAGACCGCTACGGTTGCAGGTTCGAATCCTGCCTCGGGCATGGATGTTTGTGATGTCCTTAGGTTAGTTAGGTTTAACTAGTTCTAAGTTCTAGGGGACTAATGACCTCAGCAGTTGAGTCCCATAGTGCTCAGAGCCATTTGAACCAACCATTGATTGACTGTTCCAGCTGTTCTCGGCAGAATATTTTGTACATTATGGATGAAATAGGCACTGGTGTGATATTGTGCAATATTTATTATTTGTTACACGAACCGGTTTTCGGCTGTTACACCATCATTAGGTCTAAGGATAAGTATGTGATTCATTGAAATTTTGTTGAATGAAAGATTTTGAACTAGTGCGTGTACAGCGTATCTCCATTTCCAAGGATCAAAATAGTGATGTCAGAACAGGAATCAAACAAGGGAGGTTATTTCGGCGTAAATGCTATGTAAGATTATTTAACAAAGATAAAATATAAGGCACTTTGACTCATGAACTATAGATAAATTACAACAGTTGTACATAGAACATATTTAAACAATAAGCTTTCGTGAAATATTCCAAAGCTGTTGCTGAAGTAACTAATCTTATCTTTAACGGATCAAAAATTACAAACATATTAGATATAATAGTGATATTAAGGAGATGAGTGATATAGCTGCGATGATACAAAGTAATTTTTTTAACATAACGAGAGAAATTATAGTAACTAATATAAAGGAAATGAAGCATGTGAGTAGGAGGGGTAATTTACAACATAGCCTGGATGGTATTATGAGTGCTATTTAGTTCGAAGCTGCGAGTAAGAGAACTATGGCCATTCAGTCGTAGTCTTGAATTGATGGGCATTTGTTTATTAATTTTCATAATTTCAGGGTAGTTCATCTCCCTTCCTTTGTGGATGTTATGTAATACTTCATGTTTCACCTTGTGAATATGGCCTTCTTTAAGCAGATGGTTTTTCAACTTGAAAAGGAGACACTACTTTGTAAGTGATGACGGCGTCACAGCCGAAAACCAGCTCATGTAACAAATAACAAATATTGTACAATATTACATCAGTGTTGTGTGTTTCATTCATTATTTCCTCTGATTTTATAGTTTTGAATAAATTTTAAAGGTTCTCACAACTAGTAAGGTACAGTACTAGACAAAAGTGATTTTCTTGTTAGTTTTCTTCCTTTTCGTGTCTGTGTTGAAGTAGAAGCAGAGCCTGTGGTTTCTGATTGCAGTACAACTGTGCCTACAGACGCAACTACTGTTTTCCCTCAAACGAATATGCGTTTGGATGAGGAGAAGAAGAAATTAAACATTTGTCAGCATTTTACTACCTAATAGTGTTGGTCATGCCAACTGCTTCACTGTGGACTTCGATAGATTGCTTGGTCTCATTGGTAGCCAACGGGTACACTACATGAATTCGTTATATGTTGCTGGCACCGTTACCAGCAAGTGTGTTTCTCGCCGAAGTCATTAATGTGTTTACGAGGTCAAAAACGACCGTGACTTTTTGATAAGGTCCCATAATCACAGGACTGGTGTATTTCTTATGCCATTATGATAGTTGTTGAAGATATAGACCTGTACCCTCCACAACCATCTCTGTGAAAGCACTTTTGAGGTGCAAAAGTTCATTACGGATTTATACTTTTAGTTCGATCACTGTTTCAGACTGCTTTGTATGACACACTGACTTAATAACCACTACAGGCTGCTGTTCGTATTACTTCGGCGAATGCTTCCATCTAGGTCTAATGAAATGTCGTGTGGCTAGGGCCTGCCGTCGGGTAGACCGTTCGCCTGGTGCAGGTCTTTCGAGTTGACGCCAACTTCGGCGACCTGCGCGTCGATGAGGATGAAATGATGATGATTTGGACAACACAACACCCAGTCCCTGAGCGGAGAAAATCTCCGACCCAGCCGGGAATCGAACCCGGGCCCTTAGGATTGACAGTCCGTCACGCTGACCACTCAGCTACCCGGGGCGGACATCTAGGTCTAATTATCATGTGTTAATAGTGCGTATTCTCCTTGTTGATCAGCATAGTATCCCTTATGGGAAACACACGAGTTAAGTTGCAGTGTTGCATTAGACTTCCTTTTTTACTTCTTGAAGACGCAGTAATAGTGATGAGCTTTCAATGGTGCCCATTTTCTGAATTACACTGACCATCTTCAGAATCCCGAGTTAAAAAATAAAAAAAAAATCTACACTCCTGGAAATGGAAAAAAGAACACATTGACACCGGTGTGTCAGACCCACCATACTTGCTCCGGACACTGCGACAGGGCTGTACAAGCAATGATCACACGCACGGCACAGCGGACACACCAGGAACCGCGGTGTTGGCCGTCGAATGGCGCTAGCTGCGCAGCATTTGTGCACCGCCGCCGTCAGTGTCAGCCAGTTTGCCGTGGCATACGGAGCTCCATCGCAGGCTTTAACACTGGTAGCATGCCGCGACAGCGTGGACGTGAACCGTATGTGCAGTTGACGGACTTTGAGCGAGGGCGTATAGTGGGCATGCGGGAGGCCGGGTGGACGTACCGCCGAATTGCTCAACACGTGGGGCGTGAGGTCTCCACAGTACATCGATGTTGTCGCCAGTGGTCGGCGGAAGGTGCACGTGCCCGTCGACCTGGGACCGGACCGCAGCGACGCACGGATGCACGCCAAGACCGTAGGATCCTACGCAGTGCCGTAGGGGACCGCACCGCCACTTCCCAGCAAATTAGGGACACTGTTGCTCCTGGGGTATCGGCGAGGACCATTCGCAACCGTCTCCATGAAGCTGGGCTACGGTCCCGTACACCGTTAGGCCGTCTTCCGCTCACGCCCCAACATCGTGCAGCCCGCCTCCAGTGGTGTCGCGACAGGCGTGAATGGAGGGACGAATGGAGACGTGTCGTCTTCAGCGATGAGAGTCGCTTCTGCCTTGGTGCCAATGATGGTCGTATGCGTGTTTGGCGCCGTGCAGGTGAGCGCCACAATCAGGACTGCATACGACCGAGGCACACAGGGCCAACACCCGGCATCATGGTGTGGGGAGCGATCTCCTACACTGGCCGTACACCACTGGTGATCGTCGAGGGGACACTGAATAGTGCACGGTACATCCAAACCGTCATCGAACCCATCGTTCTACCATTCCTAGACCGGCAAGGGAACTTGCTGTTCCAACAGGACAATGCACGTCCGCATGTATCCCGTGCCACCCAACGTGCTCTAGAAGGTGTAAGTCAACTACCCTGGCCAGCAAGATCTCCGGATCTGTCCCCCATTGAGCATGTTTGGGACTGGATGAAGCGTCGTCTCACGCGGTCTGCACGTCCGGCACGAACGCTGGTCCAACTGAGGCGCCACGTGGAAATGGCATGGCAAGCCGTTCCACAGGACTACATCCAGTATCTCTACGATCGTCTCCATGGGAGAATAGCAGCCTGCATTACTGCGAAAGGTGGATATACACTGTACTAGTGCCGACATTGTGCATGCTCTGTTGCCTGTGTATATGTGCCTGTGGTTCTGTCAGTGTGATCATGTGATGTATCTGACCCCAGGAATGTGTCAATAAAGTTTCCCCTTCCTGGGACAATGAATTCACGGTGTTCTTATTTCAATTTCCAGGAGTGTATATCGAAAGTATGAAAACATTTTACAGTCAAACTTAGGAGTGAAATGAAATACATATCTGTATCTCTAACACAAAACACAATTATGATGACTTAGTTACATCAGAAAACTAGTCTGAAGTAGTGTATGCAATTTAACGCAACACAGATGCTGCAAATAAACTATGTGGTCAAAAGTATACGGACGCCCCCCCCCCCCCCAAAACATACGTTTTTCATATTAGGTGCATTGGGCTACCACCTACTGTCATTTACTACGTATCAGCCACCTCAGTAGTCATTAGTCATCGTGAGAGAGCGGAATGGGGCGCTCCGCGGAACTCACTGACCTCGAACGTGGTCAGGTGATTGGGTGTCACTTGAACAGTGGAAAAACGTTGTGTGGAGTGATGAATCATGGTACACTATTTGGTGATCCGATGGCAGGGTGTGGGTATGGCGAATGCCCGGTGTACGTCATCTGCCAGCGTGTGTAGTACCAACAGTAAAATTCGGAGGCGGTGGTGTTATGGTGTGGTCGTGTTTTCCAAGGAGGGGGCTTGTACCTCTTGTTATTTTGCGTGACGCTATCACAGCACAGGCTTACAGTGATCTACGAGTATTAAGGGGCTCCGGAACGCCCTATACTTGCAATGTTAAAATAACGCTTATTAATTACATCTTTCCTCACAAAGTATTTGAGGTAGGAAGTTGAACTTTTTACAGATTATTTATTGGAATATGGGCTACAACTTAACACAGGGATTTTACAAAATTTTAGTTCAGTTATTAAAGACGATTTTTTTTCAATTGTAATGAAAATTCACAACATTATTTTGCAATTTTTTATTTATATATTCAAAAGTATACAGTTTTTTGGAAAAAGGCTGTGTTAAATTATGCAGAAGGTACTGTGTAACATTTACTGAAAGTTTGAAACAAATATGTTTGGAAGATCCTTAGAAAACATGTAATTAGTATGAGAAAATAAAAGTTTTGGGAATCGAGCGACAAAGATTGGATTAACTTTTTAGTGCATTCCAGGTCCATAGGATGGATTATCTTCATCCTCTGCAAACTCCTCCTCCAGCTTCCTCTTGTTCCTTCTCCTGTTTACTCTTGCTTGTATTTCTAGACTCTTTACAGCCCTGTATGCAGCCCGAAGGCGTTCCTTGTCTAAAGCAAGCATTGCTCGTACCATGTTAGAACCTATCTTCATTCCCATATTTCTAAATACCTTGCACCTTACACTGTTGCTATCATTGAAAGTCGCAACAGCATCATACACACCAAAGTGAAGTGTTTCTATTCCAACACATACAGTCTTGGGGATTCTCGACCATATAACACTATTTACACTTTCATTGGGGTTTTGAGTTTTTCCGTGAATACATTTTTCAACAGTTCAGGTGCTGCTAAGTCTCTGAAAATAGGTTTTATCACCTCCATTATTGCATGAGGCAGACTATGCTTATGAATGTACACTTCACCAGTTAGCAAGTATTTTCTTTTCCACTTTGACTGCTATGGGCAGGTGTACTTGAGACGTTAGGTTCACTCACTTGGTTATCGTCTTTATTGTTTACAGTAATAACACATACCTTTGGCTTTCCAACATTTCTCCTTTTCTTAAAAGCCTTCAGAGGATTTCTAATAACTTTACTTTTACTCATTATTATACTTCAACAAAACAGAGACTCAAGAAACAGAATTAATTAGGAATATTTTCGAGATAACGACAGAGTAAATAAACATGAAACAATCGACAATCACACCAGCGATATATATTGAACCATCACAGGTTAGCCACAACACATACTTTATCGCACTAAAATGTACCTGATGGACGTTAATAATAACACCATTTGACAGCAGTTTAACAGCACCACAGTGGGTCACGCCCATGTAGAACACATTTCAAAAAAAAATTTAAAAATAGTTGTAGTCTTCGGAATTGAGTAAATTATATATCTATTAAAAGGTAATAGTTTGCAGATTCAGAAAACGCAAAAAAGTAAAAATTGAACTTTTCATGATTTTGAGCCTTTCCGGAGCCCCTTAAGCACCTTCTTACTTCCCACTGTTGAAGATCAATTCGGGGATAGTGATTGCATCATACAACACTATCGAGCACCTGTTCATAATGCACGGCCTGGCTGAGCGGATACACGACAATAACATCCATGTTATGAACTGGCCTGCACAGAGTCCCAACCTGAAACCTGTAGAACACCTTTGGGATGTTTTGGAACGCAGACTTCGAGCCAGGTATCACCGACCGTCATAGATACCTCTCCTCAGTGCAACATTCCGTGAAGAATGGACTGCCATTCTCCAAGAAACCTTCCAGCACCTGATTGAAAGTGTGCCTGCGAGAGTGGAAGTTGTCATCAAGGTAATGGGTGAGCCAACACCATACTGAATTCCAGCATTACCGATGGTGGGTGCCAGGTTTCCGGATACTTTTGATGACATAGTGTAAGTACGATATTGCAGTGTCTCTCTTGTTCTGAATGACAATGCAAAGTTCCTTCAGGTATGCATGTATATACAAAGGATTAGGCAGTCGATGACTACAGCCGTTATGAAATACAATGAATTTATTCGCAGTTGCAAATATGGACAACCACCAGCTGTAGAACGGAGTGGGTAGCCAAATCGTAAGGCGACCGCTCACGATAAGCGGGAAATCCAGGGTCGATTCCCGGTCCAGCACAAATTTTCGTTGTCTTCATTCTGTTCTACAGCTGATGGTTGTCCATATTCGCAATTACGAATACATTTAAAGTACTGAAGAAACGTTTTTATGTTTTGAAAATGACCTAAGACCTGTCATCAAATTTGTAACGTGTGCTGAAGACCAATTAAATCTGTGTTAAGTTAAGCAGTATGTCATGGAGGGTATGAATGCTTTGTCATACTGAAGTAAGAGAACAAACTCGACGAACTGTGTACACAAACCAAGAGACAGCTCGTTATCCCACACGCCTTGTGCTACCCCTGAGCGTCCTTTATACATCAAAGCAGAACATGACAATGTTCAGTTGAGAAAAATGCCTATAATGCAGGGTGTATCACAATTAATAGGGAAAGGAGACACTGGTGGACGTACGTGTCAATAGAAGCAACAACGTTCGAGTAAACGAGGGTCCGCAAAGAAGGTATTTCCCAGGTACTTCTGGATGTGTGAGTGCATCTTCAGAATGAAATATTTTTCATATTTCTTTTAAACGTTAAGTTTTAGACCCCATATAATGGGGCTCAAAATTTACTTACATCCAACGTTAATAAGAAATACAATACTAAATCTGTGCATTGCGTGTCACAACCTACAGTACACTGGCACCTGTTGAGGTAAGTATCCTACGCGACGTCATTCCGTTTGGATGACATACTGCACTCATCTTTGGTTCAAATGGCTCTGAGCACTATGGGACTTAACATCTGAGGTCATCAGTCCCCCAGAACTTAGAACTACTTAAACCTAACTAACCTAAGGACATCACACACATTCATGCCCGGGGCAAGATTCGAACCTGCGACCGTAGCGGTTGCGCAGTTCCAGACTGAAGCGCCTAGAACCGCTCGGCCACACCGGCCGGCACTCGTCTTTGTTCTGAGATATACTGTCCAGTGACACTAACGTGACCACCTGTCACAAGCCTGGATATCTATATTTTGCAGCGCGGACCTACACGAGGAGAGTCATTGAGGTTCTGGAAGGTACCGACACGGGAGCAGAGCCATACCAACTTTAGTGCTGCGCGAACTTCCTCTGTTGGGGATGCATGCCGTGAACCGCCTAACTGAGATGGTCCCGCAGATTATCTGTTGGGGCTAAATCAGAGGCGTTTGGTGGCCACGAGACTACACAGTCTCATCTTGGTGCTTTTCGAGCCACACACTTTCACTGCAAGGTGTAATACGTCGTATTGTCCTGCTGGTAAATGCCATCGTGCTGAGGAAAAACCAAAGGGCATGTAGGGGTGGACATGGTCCACAAGGATAGATGCTTACTTTTGTCCATTCATTTGGCCTCCCAGAATGACGAGATCAGGCAGGGAATGCCACGAAAGCATGCCCCAGTCCATAACGCTTTCTCTTCCTGCCTGGGCCATTCCGACGTTGTTTCAACTTCGCACATGACAAGAGCCATCAATCCAATGGAGCATAAAACGTGATTCATCTGAAAAGGTCGCCCGCGTGGAAGTCCAGTTGCAGTACTGCTATGGAAATTCCAGCCTTAGTAGCCAATGAACACCAGTCACTATGGACACAAGAAGAAGGCACTTGCTGCAGAAACCCATATACTGGAATGTTCGCTGTACGGTCGTTGAGGAGACACTGCTGGTAGCCCCTTTGTTCACCTGGTCGGTCAGTTGGTCAACAGTTGCACGCCTGTTAGCCTGTACGGATTTCCGCAGGCGCCATTCACCCCTGTCATGTATGCAGTTGCTTCGACGCTTGTTTTGGATAGCAGCATTCTGCCATGCGCTGTATACTTTAACCACAGCAGCACGCCAACAGTTAGAAAGGTAGCCGTTTCGGAAATATTTCAACACTTGGCCCGCATGACGATGATCACGCCCTTTTGGACGTCAGATAATTCGCTCCGTTCCCACATCAGAACAGCGACTGCAAAATTTTCCGTGTCCCACCGACATCCATCATGTACCCTCCACTGTTGCCACCTGCGTCTGTGAGTTGTTATTGCGCGATGACGTCGAACATGGGCGGTGGTCACGTTAATGTGACTGGATTGTGGATCCTGTGTGATCAGTTTCAGAATACGATAGCCATTCATTGTTACTAAACTGTATTTGACAGAGAATTTCTAAAGGAACTGTGACGTCATTTTATGATACCTGAGACTTTCGTCGCGTTTTGCGTTTCTCCTTTGTCAACCTTTTTCTAAATGTGGCGTTGTTAAATTGTTAAATTGGCTCTGAGGACTATGGGACTTAACATCTGAGGTCATCAGTCCCCTACACTTAAACCTGCTTAAACCTATCTAACCTAAGGACATCACAAACATCCATGCCTGAGTCAGGATTCGAATCTGCGACCGTAGCAGCAGCGCGGTTACGGACTGAAGCGCCTAGAACCGCTCGGCCACAACGGGCGGCTCCAACTGTTAAATGACTCATTTGCTTCCCTAAGAGTTTTATGATCATATATTGCACTGAGTCACTTTCTCCTTTCCAATATGTATGCCCAGTACCATTTTGTTACTAGCTTAAGTACGTTCTTTAAATCACATGGCAAAGCACCTACCCGTCTGATCAGTACAACTTTTCGTTACAATCATTTCGCTGTGAGGCAAAATATACCATATTTGCTTTTCTTTAGTGGAGACCTATGATGTATATATCTAATGCTGCGAACGTAGTTTTAACCCGATTGTTCCGAAATAAAACTCACAAGGAACCCCTTGAGTGCGAGGTCGCAAGAGGTCAATTACGCTTACGGCATTCCACAACCAATATATTGTCTACAATGTTACTCCAATACTAGCTGCCATTGACAACAGGAAACGAGACTGGAGGTGAAGACAGCAAGGGGATATGGAGCGCAGTTGAACTGCTTAGTGGACAAGTAACTCACAAGAGTGATGCAACAGTGAGAGAAATCGAAGCAATGGCAGCGATAAACAAAGCAAACATTTCATTACATCTACAAAAACAGTTGCCGAAGTCGACATTTCATCAGGAAGGAACACAAGGAATTTAGCAGAGTGAGAAAGAAGTGGCAAATGAAATATTAGCATTTCTGGAAGACGAATTAGTGTGATGTGTGGTTCCTAAACGGTCGACTGTGCGCACAATCTACAGGAGAGTGCAATGATGACGATACGAGCTTATAAAGTAAAAGTGACATTACTAAATTGTATTTCTTACTAACGTTGGGCATAAGTAAATTTAGAGCCCCATTATATGGGGTCTAAAACTTAACGTTTAAAAGAAATATGAAAAATATTTCATTCTCAAGATGTAACCACACATCCAGAGTAGTTCATCATCCTTGTCGGACAGGGAGCCACAAATCCCACCTCTGGTAAAACGTAGGACAAGCGTTGATCAAGAATGGGGTACTAAAAATAATTATGTACATAGAAGATCATCCGCAGTACAGTAATTATGAATAGATTTCGAACTAGTCCGCAGCAATATAACAGTATACTGCATACGAAAAACTCGGATATTCGAGGGAGGAAATGGTGGATGGTTGTGTATCTTCAAACAGCGTTACAGAATTGGAAACCGTAAGAAACCGAAATGTCAAATAAAGCTTCAATTTGACAATGAACAGCAAATTGCGGAATCAGGCAGAAAATTTTTTGATGATATAAATAAACTTATCCCATCGCTCAGTAAAGAATTTGTTTTCAACTCCGAGTAATCGGGATTTGAACCAGGAATGCATATGAAAGAAATCGTGGAAATGAGGAATACTAAGGAAGATTTATCAAGATCATCTAACATCAACAGCTTAAGACATTGATCTACAATTATGCTGATTGTTAATCTGACTGGTAAATTGGTTTTAAAGTTATTTATTGTGCTGTGAGAATTTGGAAGTGCTCTGCTCCCTACGATTCTTCCTCGTGTGCGTGATCCTGCAAGGGCAGTAGGAAATACTTACGCCGCAGCAAGCAAGAGCTGGAATATGGGCGTAAGAGAACTGCAACTATAGTATGATCACTGCTTTTGACCAATAACGGGTCATAATAGGTTGCTTTTCCTTTTTTCCTGGTCTGCGTATAACAATCACAATCGTTTAGATCGAACTATCCCTCCTTAATAGTGTGTGACTCTGCAGTCCATTCAACCTGGAACCACTGGAGGAATTCAACCTATGTATGTCTGTCTTCTTCCGCACCTATAAAACATATTATAGCACTATCTGCAGCTACACCTTCAAGTATAGCCAGTTTCACGCTAAGCTCCACGACAATTTGCTTCGCCTTCTGTTGCCTACCATCACATTCTACCTGTTCTCATCGCTCCTTTACACCAATATGATACTATATTTATTCTGTAAGAGTGGATACATACACTACTGGCCATTAAAATTGCTACACCAAGAAGAAATGCAGATGATAAACGGGTATTCATTGGACAAATATATTATACTAGAACTGACATGTGATTACATTTTCACGTAATTTGGGTGCATAGATCCTGAGAAATCAGTACCCAGAACAACCACCTCTGGCCGTGATAATGGCCTTGATACGCCTGGGCATTGAGTCAAAGAGCGCTTGGATGGCGTGTACAGGTACAGCTGCCCATGCAGCTTCAACACGATACCACAGTTCGTCAAGAGTCGTGACTGGCGTATTGTGACGAGGCAGTTGCTCGGCCACCATTGCGCAGACGTTTTCAGTTGGTGAGAGATGTGGAGAATGTGCTGGCCAGGGCAGCAGTCGAACATTTTCTGTATCCAGAAAGGCCCGTACATGAGCTGCAACACGCGGACTTGCATTATCCTGGTGAAATGTAGGGTTTTGCAGGGATCGAATGAAGGGTAGAGCCACGGGTCATAACACATCTGAAATGTAACGTCCACTGTTCAAAGTGCCGTCAATTGCAACAAGAGGTGACTGAGACGTGTAACCAATGGCACCCCATACCATCACGCCGGGTGATACGCCAGTATGGCGATGACGAATACACTCTTCCAATGTGCGTTCACCGCGATGTCGCCAAACACGGATGCGACCATCATGATGCTGCAAATAGAACCTGTATTCATCCGAAAAAATGACGTTTTGCCATTCGTGCACACAGGTTAGTCGTTGAGTACACCATGGCACCCGCTCCTGTATGTGATGCAGCGTCAAGGGTAACCGCAGCCATGGTCTGCGAGCTAATAGTCCATGCTGCTCCAAACGTCGTCGAACTGTTCGTGCAGATGGTTGTTGTCTTGAAAACGTCCCCATCTGTTGACTCAGGGATCGAGACGTGGCTGCACAATCCGTTTCAGCCATGCGGATAAGATGCCTGTCATCTCGACTGTTAGTGATACGAGGCCGTTGGGATCCAGCACGGCGTTCCGTATTACTCTCCTGAACACACCGATTCCATATTCTGCTAACAGTCATTGGATCGCGACCAACGTGAGCAGCAATGTTGCGACACGATAAATCGCAATCACGATAGGCTACAATCCGACCTTTATCAAAGTCGGAAACGTGATGATATGCATTTCTCCTCCTTACACGAGGCATTACAACAACGTTTGACCCGGCAACGCCGGTCAACTGCTGTTTTTGTATTAGAAACCGGTTGGAAACGTTCCTCCTGTCAGCACGTTGTAGGTGACGCCACCTGCGCCAATCTTGTGTGAATGCTCTGAAAATCTAATTAATTCCATATCACAGCATCTTCTTCCTGTCGGTTAAATTTCGTGTCTGTAGCACGTCATCTTCGTGGTGTAGCAATTTTAATGGCCAGTAGTGTAGCTTAACGTCCTGTACAGTTTATAAGTCCTAAGGAGTTCCATTCGATCTTAATTATGCAAACCTTTATGATCACTGTAGTGCCACATTTTTGATTCGGTGTTCACGATGTAAGTTAATGGTTTCTTGTGGTCATTTCTTGAATGTCGACAATGTCCATTTTTTGACGTGTAATACGTACGTCCTGCAGAAGGGTGATTTCTGCACCTCCCGGACACTCATGTTCTGTCACCCTGCTGACGCATATGGTGAGGCAGCTAATATTTTTCCTGTCACAGTTGTTGACGCAATACTTTCGTATGAGCCTTACTTAAGACAGAACTTGCGACCTCACAATCAAATAGTTTCTTGTCAGTTTATGGATGTCTTGCCTATGTAGGGTAAACGTGTTTGTGCAAGGAGAGAATTTCGATTACTCTGGAAACCATGTTTCAATGTCTGTATTCGTCACGTACCGTCGCTAACAGAGAAAACTCGTCTGTGTACCTCCGCGATGCGGGTGGCAGAGTCGACGGCAGACGCCGTTCCCCGGCTGATGGCTCGGCTTTAATTACGCCTCTCCTTGAGCTCACATCAGCTCGCTACGTAGCCCGGTCGTGTTTATAAATTCACGCCCCAGGGCCCGGCGTCGGCGCCGGCTGGAGCAATCGCGCCTCTGAGTTCCCCCGTCCCGTTGCCGCCTATTTGCTCAGTACCGCCTCGTTTGGCGTCTATTCTCTTTGTCAACGGGCCGCGACGTAGCCGGAGAGCCTCGCAGGCTAATGGGCCTGTGAGAGACTCGCTCCAGCTGCTATAGAATATCTCTGACTATGCAGACGTCTCGAAAATCTCGGACTGGAAACACAGTTCCCTGTTACGGCAGTCGACAAAAGGATAAAACTCTGCGTTTATTTCTCGGAGAAACTTGTCTGCCCAAATAATGCACCTTCCCCCTCCTCTCTATCTCTCTCTCTCTCTCTGTCTATCTAACATTAAACGTATTAGATTCTCCACGGCATTAAGTGTTTCTTCTGTTGTCTTTAACCCAAGTTTTGACTATGCCACCGAGGCAGGTGGTGCAGTGGTTAGCACACTTTGTAAGTAGGCTGTTTATGTTTTCTTATTGGCAACGTTAGTTAGCGCTCTGTATGAAAATCACTGGCTGTGCTGTGTGCAGTCTGTGGCTAGTTTGCGTTGTTGTCTGCCATTGTAGTGTTGGGCAGCGGCAGCTGGATTTTAACAGCGCGTAGCGTTGCGCAGTTGGAGGTGAGCCGCCAGCAGTGGTGGATGTGGGGAGAGAGATGGCGGAGTTTTGAAATTTGTAAGACTGGATGTCATGACCTGCTATGTATGTTATGAGTTTTCAACACTATTAAGGTAAATACATTGTTTGTTCTCTATTAAAATCTTTCATTTGCTAACTATGCCTGTCAGTAGTTAGTGCCTTCCGTAAGTAACGAAGATTTTTGTGAGGTAAGTGATTTGTGAAAGGTATAGGTTAATGTTAGTCAGGGCCATTCTTTTGTAGGGACTATTGAGAGTCAGATTGCGTTGCGCTAAAAATATTGTGTCAGTTTAAGCACAGTCATGTATAATTGTTCAAAAGGGGACGTTTCAACTTCACTTGCAGTCGGGAGTAGGACGTTTCAGACCCGCGTCCGGCCTTCCAGATTCAGGTTTGTCGTGATTTCCTTAAATCGCTCCCGGCAAATGCTGGGATGGTTCCTTTGAAACGGCACAACCAATTTCTTTTCCCATCCTTGACACAGTCCGAGCTTGTTGTCCGTCTCTATTGACCTCGATGTCGACGGGACGCTAAACCCAGCCCTTTTGACTATGCTACTGGAGTCTTTCCCCAACACTGCCAGGCCTATACTTCTCTGTGGTCAAATGTGTCCCTTTTGAATATCAAACGTATAGGACGAATATAGTTTATGATGTCCCTACCGTTTGCTGCCTTCTTCTAATGCTTGATACAATTTGATTCCATATCTTTAATTTCGTGAATATCTGCAGATGTGCCTCATTTGAAGGATAATATGGCAAAAAAGTTATTTCCCTTTAGTCAATTACAGAAACTGTCACAAATTCAGTTATTCATTTTCTTTGTATCCCATGAAACCAAACATTCTCTCATATCGCAAAAATAGTCGATTTATCAATCTCTCAATCACGTTTATACCTGTAATCAATATCATTGAAAAACGAAATAGTTTTGGGTTATTTCTGTCTCCTTTTGATTAACATTCAGTTTAAAGCTCTTTCCGAGCCCAGAAACACCAAAGTACTATTCTTCTCTAAATACTCAGTTTTGAAGTACAGGGTCAGGCAAAAAGAGCTCCCGTGTTTCAAAAAGAAGTTGTGGTAGTAGTAGTTGTTGTTCTATTCATCTCTAGATCTCCTTTTACAAGTATATAGGACATGTCAAAGTATTTACAAGTTTAGACCAATTTAAAACAAGCTAATTCGTATACACATTAATTTACAGACTTCTAATTAGAGACAATCATTAGATTTACTCGTGGTATACAATACTTTTTTTTACACATAACTTATTAAATAATGTAATGCCATACTGTTCACTCATATCTCACTATCAGTCACTGCGCAGACTATACACACATTGTTTCGTACACTCACTCACTACACACACAAACACACATACACACACACCGGTGATCTCTGGGCCATTTTCTGTACCACAACTTCGAATTTGCCATCCTCAAAACCTGAGTCAGCATCCCTCTACAACGAGTGACATGTTGGGCTCAGAAAGAGGAAGAGGTGTTAGTGTTGTGCTATGCATAGCCTGGTGGTAAATGTTTATAGAAAAGGAAAAAAAGAAGGAAAAACATAGCGTGAAGGTGTTATGTGGAATGTGGGATGTTTTATGATCATTATTATTTATTTGTATAACATATTTTTTTACCAAACCTCTACTCCTTCAGTGTATAAAATGTATTGCATAACAGGTACCTTTTAGGTGCCTTTTAAATAAGTGCATTTTTGCAATTTCTTTAATCTCTTTAGCAATTTTTGTACAGTTTTATTACTTGGTAGAAA
This sequence comes from Schistocerca nitens, assembly GCF_023898315.1. Taxonomy (NCBI): domain Eukaryota; kingdom Metazoa; phylum Arthropoda; class Insecta; order Orthoptera; family Acrididae; genus Schistocerca; species Schistocerca nitens. The sequence continues at coordinate 1,044,314,927 of NC_064615.1, read as the reverse complement.
ATGTTTTTTTAGTTTTATGTTTATTTTTTCTTGGTAAATGTAAGTTGAGTCTAGCTCTTGTTCCAAGGCCATGGACAGAGCTGTTTGTGCAGTGAAATATTTGATGTGTATAACTGACTGGTAAATGTATTCACATGGTGCAGTTAAAATCCCCAGTGTTTTGAACAGATCTTTACGATGAGCTTGACTACTATTCTTGGTTATTATTCCTATGGCTCTTTTCTGGAGTTTGAAAATTGTGTTCATATTCTGTGCATTTGTTCCCCAAAACAGAACGCCATAGCTAAGAACTGAATGTACATATGAACAGTATGTAACTAAAAGACACTGCATGTTACACACTGATGACAGGATTCTAAGGGCTTAATATGCTGATGACACTGTGTGTTCACAACACTTTAACTGAGAATCAATATTCATTGCTAGAACATTTGTGACACAGTCTATAGAGGTGCCATCTACATTTAATTTAACGTTGTCATTTTTCCTCTTCTAACTGAAATTCATGGCATTAGTTTTCTTTTTGTTCAATGTCACTTTATTGCTTATTGACCAATCATAAACTTCCTTGAGAGTTTCATTTGCTTTCTCTGCGAAAAGTTATCTTGTTGCAGTGACTATAATATTGCTGTCATCAACAAAAAGAATTGTTTCACCATGAGTAACAGTACTGGGAAAGTCATTGATGTATATCAGGAACAGTATTGGTCCTAATACGCTACCTTGGAGAACTCCTATATTAATGTATTATGGTTCTGATGAGTGTTGTACTAAATGTTTGGATCTATTTGATATTTGTGTTATCTCTACCCTTGGTACCCTATCTTCTACTAGGTATGATCGAAACCAGTCATTAGCTACTCCTCTTGTTCATAATGCTTCTAATTTATTTAATAGAATCTTGTGGTCGACTGTATCAGATGCCTTAGAAAGATCCAAAAATATGCCTGTTACACACCCATCTTTATGAAGAGCATGAAGTACAACTTTTATGACTGACTCCATATTTTTGCCACTTTGGAAACCAATCCATGATTCGCTTAAAAGATTGTATTTATTCAGGTAATTCATTAATGTATCTTCCATAATTGCTTCTATTATTTTTGATAATGATGACAGCAGGGAAATGGGCTGGTAAATTTGTATGTCTTCTCCGTTACCTTTCTTGAGCAAAGGTACAACTCTTGCCTGTTCTAACTGCTCTGGAAATGTCCCTCATGTGAAGGATTCATTTATTATATTTGTTAAGGGACCATGTATATTCTCTATGAATTGTTTTAGTACACACACTGGTACGTCATCTAAGACTACTGACTTTTATTTTTTAGATTTTGAACAGTTTTATTGACTTCATTCTCTGTGGTTAGAAGTAACTTCATTGTATTTAGTGCAATATTACTTACAGGTGTTATATCTGTTTTGGGGAATTTTTGCTGTAACTTCTCTGCAATAGTTGAAAAATGCTCATTTACATAGTTTGCTAAGTGTTGTGGATCATTTATTACCTCATCCCCCTTCCTTAGCAATATGTTATTCTGCTTCTGTTTGCCTCTCCCCGTTTCCTTTTTTATAACATCCCAGATTGCTTTGCTGTTATTCTCTGCGTTATATATTATTTTGTTATTAAACGACTTTTTTGCAGCAATCAACACCTTCCTGTAGATCTTTTTGTATCTATGATAGAAATTTAAGAATTCTGAATCATTGCGACTATTTTTCATGGAACTGAGATACTTAAGTGTTTGGAGGACTTCTTAATACCTGCTGTTATCCATCTGTTTTTGGGTCACGTTGATACAGACATGCACACTTTTGGAAATACCTTTTGAAAGTTCAATTTAAATAATGTGGAGAATTTCAAGAATTTCTTATTCACATTGGTTTACTTACACACTTCATCACAACTTTGTTTTGCTAGTTATCTGAAACATATTTTATTTTGATTTCTGATAGATGTCGTCTGTAGGCTTGTAGTTAGGGAATGTTTCGGTGCCTGATTTACTGTTGTTATTTGACAGAGATTGTCTGATAGTCCGAGATCTTTTACAGGTACATCACACTTTTCCCTGTCCATATTTGTGGCTACATGGTCAGTTAATGATGAAGTTATTGTAGTAACCCTTGCACTACTGACCAATAGGAACATGCCAAAACTTTGAAGGATATTTATAAGGGTGTCGATGTTAATGTCCCCACACAGAATTATGTTGACCTTTGTACTTGAGACTTTATCTACAACTTACGTTAATTCATTGAAAAAAGTGTCCACATTAACACTGGAATATCTATACACACACAAAATTTGCTGTACTGCAGTCATGTCTTAATTTGAACTGTGTTTCTTTTCTGACGTAAATGATGATGTTCCACCCATTGAAGCAGTTCTGCAGTAAGATTTTGCCATTTCACACACTGCTAAAACTACATGTTGTATTTCTGCGTCTCTACACCAGTGCTCATTAACACAAACTACTGTGCAGTTCAAAGATTGGAGCTCAACTTCTAATAGTTGTATTTTATTTTCTATTGACTGCATGTTTTGATGGAGGATTGTTAAGTCTGTGAAATGACCCATCTTACTCATTCCAATGGTTTGTTTTTCTTTGTGACATCTGGTATGTGTGACATTTGAAGTGTTAAAATCTGTCTTGTGAGTGGTTGTTTCAGTATTTTTTAAACTACTGGAGATACTCTTTAGGCAGAGGAACCTGTTGCCTGCATTTATCCTAAAAAAGACCTACTTCTCCTACCCACGACAACAGGTATTTGACCATGTGTGGCCCGAGATCCGCATCCTATACTTTCATGAATCACCAGTACCAATCTTCCCGTCGCACTCCTGTTTAGGTGTAGGCCATGCCTAGTGAAACGCCATCTGTTCATAGTCCCGATGGGCACCAGAGAAACATGGTCAAAATGGGCTTTACTCAGAGCCATCCCTAACACCACATTGATTCTCTCGCCACTCCATCAAGGTGTGGTCGATCATGATGCCAGAACAGCTCAACGAAGTTACTTTGGTGCCATGAGTCAGGGAAGCTATCTTGTCCAGGTCACCACCTATGTCATATGCCCCATACCTGTCCAAACTGTTTCCTGCCCCACCCACTATCACTACATGGTCCTGTTTTGTAAAGTTCTTACATAAAGACCCTAAGTCCTCCATCACATGACTTAGCCCTCCATTTGCCTTGAAAATACTGGTGGAAAACAAACAAACAAAGACAATTACAGGGATATTAGATTTATTTCTGAACAACAAGCGCATATCATTTTAAATTAGTTGATTTTAAAAATTATGTCCAGTAAATGGCGTCCCCCAATACTGAGACATTACATTCCCAGAAATTATCTACAGTTCTTCGTGTCATTTCCAGTGAAATGGGAGCCACTTCCTGGATAGTTGCTTCATTACGTGACTGCAGGTTTCTGGAAAGATTTTTGTATACTTGAGCCTTTACGTGCCCCCAGCGAAAAAAAATCACAAGGTGATGTCTCCACGCAAAGACAGAAGGTGTTCAGAAAACAACTCTTTCCAAATTTCTGCAGAATGGCAAGAAGTGTGATCTGTGGCTCCATATTGTTGGAACAAGACTTCGTTCTCTTTATGGTTCCCAAAGAAACTAGTTTAACTTAGGTGTGACAGTAGCATTTTCAGTTTACTGTTGCTCTTAAGCCATCTTCTCCAAAAAAGTTTGATAGCCAAGCTCAAACAGTTTTTCCATCAGGAATAGAATGATGTCGGCCAAGTTTCAACCAAATGCAAAATGGTCATTGAATAGCAATCGCTGAACCACCATTAACGAAGAATGTCTCCTCAACAAATACACGATGCTTACCTAGCCAAGAAATTGTGCCTGCTGGTAGTGGCACAGAACCCCACCACAGCTAACACAGCGGCCTCTCCAAATACGGGAGGTCTTTTATCTCGAGCCTTTACTATATAACCAAAGATATAACTTTGACATAGCACTTCTGAAATTGAAAAAATAATAATAAAAAGCTATCTTCTTCATACCAAATATAGCTAAGGGGACTCCAATGCTATTTGTTCGCATTTGTGACCAAGGTAAATGAATTTGTCCTAGATTCTGTCACACATGTTTACATTGTATCTTCTGATTCATTTTAGTATACCTATTCATGAGCTAACTTACAATACACCCGCAAAATCAAATATTTCCACATCTAAACTGTTCACAAAGACCATATTTGGCATAGCATGGATAAGAATTTTGTTATACACTAGAAAAATGTAATAGATGATAACGATTAACAATTGCAGTTGGTAGCAGCAAGGCTACAGTGCTGTAGTGGTAAGCACATCAGCCTAGTAAGCAGAAGACCTATGTTTAAGTCCTGACCATGGCACAGATGTTAATGCATTGCTTCATTTTCTATTCTTATCAAAGATAAAATTGAAATTCGTATGTCTCCACAGAAATGTAATTTGATGAGATCAATGTATTACTTACACCTGATGTGCAGGTAGGACAAGTCTCTTATGTAAAAAATTTATTGGGGTGTCATTACAGTGTTGGAGAACCTTGGTGTTACTGACGATTTAAGCAGGGTAAAATGGCTGAAGGTGTGAAGTACGTGTTAGTGAGGGCATTGGACTAGGATAGCTCGTGCAGCTGTTGTAGCCAAAGTGCTACAGTGATGTAGTGGCTGTCACACAAATTTTATTTTATTGCTTCAGTTTCTGCCCTTGTCGAAGGTAACATTGAGACTCATATGTCTTCTGGAAACTGTAATTACATCAGTTCACTAGATCACTTACACCTCAGGTACAGGCAGGATTTTTCCTTTATGTACAAAGCTGGCGTGCTATTCCAATATCGGAGTACCTCAGCAATGCTGACGACCTACGACAGGATATGGGCTGATGGTGTGACTTGATGTTTATCTTAGGGAGAAGATTGGGCTAGGATAGTCAATGCTGCTGTAGTAGCAATAATGATATTGATTGGCGACTCCATAGTGTCCTGTGCACTACGACCAGATAATGGGTATACTTGAAAAGAGAGACAGCATTGGTCGTATATTTTTACTATCGCAAAATCGATTTTCTGTCACTGAGTGACCACCTTCACTGCTGTATTATATAACTTAAATTAGTAAGCACTGGTGTCAAGCTTACGGCAATCACATAGACTAATGATATTGTGACGTAGTCGTTAGCAAATCTGCCTAGTAAACAGGAGACCTGTGTTTAAGTCCTAGTCGAGGCACAAATGTTTAATTCACTTCTTCAGGTTCTATCCTTAACAATTACAAAATAAGTTATATAGTGGCTATAGTTGTCCACTATGTAACAGACGAAAATGACAATGTTTTATGCTGTAGGCATTCTGATCGTATTCCTATGCTAACTACATTCCAAGATGAACTTTTTTGCGATTTTGTCATGATTTACTTTCCTTATTCTCAGTGTACTTTAGACTGTAAAATTATATCTAGAGTAGTGCTCGAGATGAATTTAATGTCATCAGTAAGCGAGCTTGTGTATTTTAATAAATTATACCGATACTTTAGGTGCACTGTGCTTGTGAGGAGTGGTAGAAGTATCCAACATTCAGTTTTAGGGATGAATTTTATACATGAGAATAGCATTGGTAATTCATAGTGCAATTTAAGTTTCTTAAATCCTACAATTTATTTAAGTGCTGCCAATAAGAAACCTCCTCGTGTTTTAATAAGTAGTAAGGTCAATTTAATATTAATTTTAAGATTTCATAAAGCTTGGAAAGTGTTTGAAATGTTCTGTACTGCAACAAATAATACAGTTTCATTTTGTTTGAATGTTCGTACAGATCTGTAAATAATACATGTCTGTTTCAAAGAAAAAATAAATATTGTTAGAATGCCAACACAACCTATCATTTAAACAGTCCCCACTAGAGTTAACTTTCATCATATTACGAAAAATTTACGGTTTAAATGCTAGATCGCAATTAAATAGTTCAAACACCTAAACACCTTCTTCCTTCCCCTCTAATATGGTGTTTTCTGAGACTATTTCCTTTTACAAACCTATGTGTGGTTGTGGGTGTGCGTGAGTGTGTTTTCATGTCTGCTATTTTTATTAGGGGCTGGAGTTATTTAATGTTTGAGTATACGATATATGGTCTATTAACGTTAAAATAGCCTTGGCATCACAGTTCCAATTGCTAAATACTGTAAGCTTTATCGAAAGTTGTTATTGTACATAACCTCCAGTAGATCTGATTCGTTTTTAATAAGAGAAACAACTGTCAGTCAGTGGCGTGGATTACATTTGTTTTAGTTTATAACAAAATGCGTTATCTATGCACCACCTAAAATGGTAACTGAGAACAATTTAAATGTGTAAAGATATAATTTGAAGGTGTATTGTGTGATAAACCAAATTTAGGTATACTTAATTACATGCCTCTAGTAATTAGGACTGCCTGTTATTTGTATGCTTGACTGCTTACATAGTGCTTTAACTAACATGTGTTCTGCAGTTGTGGGTCTGGTTTTGGTTAATTTCGTGACATTTATTAACACCAAACTTGTAATATCAGATGTTAGTCTTTTTTGGGTTGTGACGTATTTTTGCAGTCATTTTAGACTTGTAAAGAGCATCTTGACACTTGACAGCCATCATAGAGCTGTAAAATATTTATCTTGGGGCTCGGTTACTTCTTAAACCAAGCGTAGTACTCAGAATGCACGATGAACGTCGCCGTCTGTTGGTGAAGACAAGCGACAGATGATTAAAGCAGCAGTTCATTATATATCACGTTTTTTGAAGTTCTTCAAATAGTGTTTAAAGTAAATGTAACTATCTGCAATAACTATACATTACTAATTTATTAATTACATTGTACAAGCAAATGTCTGTTTTTAACTATTTATGTAGAGAATGTATAATACTTGTTTTCCTATTTCATAAGAAGTTTACCTGCTTGTTCAGCGGTTCACATGTGTTTGTGCATGAAAATAGCATTGAGGTACTTATTTAAGAGTTCACAATCATGTTCAAGGTTTTAAGTAAAAATTCCTCTTTTTAATGTTGGTAATGCATTTTGCAGACTTGGAAAGAATGTTGTGATATTTGGCATGTATCACTGGGCAAACAATTAATCTGAGAATGTATTTTTTACTCTACAGCAGGAGTACAATAACATGAAATTTCCTGGCAGATTAAAACTCTGTACAAGACCCGACCTAAGGACCTTTGCCTTTTACCGAAAAGTGCTACACCAAGTCTACTTCCAAAGTACAACTCATGACACCCCTCACAGCTTTCATTCTGCCACTATGACATTTTCTGGGTTTTGACATTCACAGAAGTTCTCCTGCAAAACTTGCGGGACTAGTATTGCAAAAGAAAGGATATTGCAGAGATATAGTTTAGCCACAACCCAGGGTATACTTACACTCTGCAGCGAGTCTCGGTACTGCACACAGTTTTAAAAAATGGCTCTGAGCACCATGTGACTAAACATCTGAGGTCATCAGTCCCATAGAACTTGGAACTACTTAAACCTAACTAATCTACGGACATCACACACATCCATGCACGAGGCAGGATTCGAACTTGCGCTCGTAGCGGTCGTGCGGTTCCAGACTGAAGCGCCTAGAACCGCTATGTCACAGCGGCCAGCTATTGCGTGTAGGCTGCCGAGCTAGCTGATCAAGGCAGTTTTCGGAAAATATATTCAAGGCTGTCTGTCTGTACTCCCTGCAGTGATCCACGGACGTCCAATCTGTATTCGGTAGGTTGAAGCCGCCTCCACTTAGTATTGTGTGATCCGGGTATTGAAACGTCCCCTTAGAAAAATGACTGTGCTCAAACTGACACACAAAATTTTTTTTTAGCGCAACGCAATCTGACTTTCGGTAATCCCTACAAGAGAATGGCCCTGACTAAATTAACCGATACGTTTCACAAATCACTTACCTCACAAAAATCTTCGTTACTGGAACTAGTGCAATACAGCGAGCGCCACTACTACCAGCTAAATAAAAGATTCAAACTACGGAAGGCACTAACTACTGATAGGCATAGTTAGCAAATGAAAGATTTTAATAGAGAACAAACAATGTATTTACTTTAATAGTCATAATATATATAGCAGTTCATGACATCCATTCATACAAATGTACTCAAAAATCCGCCATCTCACTTCCCACATACACCACTGCTGGCGGCTCTACTCCAACTGCACAACGCTACGCGCTGTTAACAGCCAACTGCCCAACGCCACAATGGAGAGTATTACAACAATGCCAACCAGCCACAGACTGCACAGAGCACAGCGAGTAATTTTAATAGAGAGCGCTATGTGGCGTTACCAATAAGAAAACCTAAACAGCCTACTTACATAGCCCCCATGCTCCCCACAAAAAAAATTTAGAAATTGTTTTGGGCAGTGGCCAGTACAGATTTGAAACATTTTTTCAATATTACAATAACAAAGAAATAAAATGCATATACTTAATGATACAATGTTGGTCAAAAGCTAAAATTTTCTCACCGTCCATAGAGACAGTCCTGATCATTCATTACAGTGAAATTGCAGTGTTTTTTTTGTTTTTTTTTTCTTAAAGTGTGAGCAATAAAAGAGAATGCACACAGAAGTAGTGGATTTCCATGCAGTCATGAAGAAGTAGTGTTGTCGTTCCAACGGAAGACAGTGCTGACTCTTGACATGCAGACAGGTAATGGGCCACAACAGAGCAAACCCACAGCAGAGTCAGTCGAAGTTTTTAAGAATATTGGTAGGTAGGTCATCACAGAGCAGACCCACTGTAGTCCTGGTAGAGATTACGGTATTGGAGGGTCACCAGAGGTGCAGCCCCCTCTGCAGTCCTTGTAGAAATAATGGTATTGGTGAGTCATCAAAGGTGTAGACCCACTGTAGTCCTTGTAGAAATAATGGTATTGGTGGGCCATCAAAGGCCAGACCCACTGTAGTCCTTGTAGAGATGGCTAGCAGCCATCCGTTGCGACTGTGGAAGTGCACAATCACAATCGAAGAGTCTTGTGGCCAATATAGCAAGTCCATGAACCACCACTTGTGCACACACAAAATTTTTTTTGAAATGCCCTTAGAACCAGCAATGCTGCTATCCAGTCCCTTGCTGAATTATTAACAGAGGTGCAAACACTAACAGTCCTCTTTTTTTCACATATTGTGGCTTTACTATGACCAACAGAAACGTGGGCAGTGAAATGTAACTTAATTTGAAGAACTGGTGTCTATACAATTATAAATTTACAACAGAAGAATACAATTACAAAGGTACAAAATACATCATTAAAGAACATAACAATACACATAACATTTGTAGTAATATGGGCTTTACAAAAGAATCAAAATAACATATACATCAATGTTACAGGAATTATGACATAAGTACATACATAAAAGATCAGAATAACTTTTGAAACATCAACTTCATACATGAGCATTAAAACAAAACAGAATAAACAATGTCTAAACATCTTTACAAAGTAAATAACATACTATCAGAAAAATTCTACAACATAAATCTTATTAGCTAAACACATAAAGACAGGAAAAAACACAAATTCACATAGCGTAAGAACACAAAAGTACAGGACAGAGTTTGTTTTCAGTGTGACATTTGGTACTGCAGTTCAACCCAAAACTTCATTCCATAGATCTTTCCTCTTATTTCCACATTTGTTTCCACCAAAAAAAAGCATGCTTTCTGTATTTATATGTTCACATATTTCTTACCTCATTATTTATTTTCCATTATCTTACCTCATCCTCTATTTCCAAGAAAATCCTACCTATACCTCCTTTCCATATTCTATTCATATGACTTTCAAAATAATTATTTCTCATTGTACAATACTCATTTTGGCCCAAATCTTTTTCATATAACTTCTCAATGCATACTTTCCCTATTCTCCATAGTTAGTTTCTCATATAGTCTACCCCCTCTTAAGCTAACTTAAATCTACTGAGCTCAGATATATATACTAAGGGACGAGGCAATGCAGCAGTACAAAACAATTAACACAAACAGCAATGACAAAAAATGCAAATTGGCAAAGCAAGCAGTAGTAAATCTAAATTAGCAGAGCAAATGCAACATTACAACTAATATGAGCCAATGTGCAGCAACAAGAAAAAGAAATCAGTAGTAAAACTGGCTTAACAGTGTAATACAAAGTGAAATTTAGTAGCACTATGCCTGGCAAACAGCAGCAGCAAATGCTATAACTTATATCTAAACATGACAAAGCTCAAGCAGAAAAAATATTACAGTAAAGATAGGAAATGTCTAATAACTATGTCAGATCTTAACACTAGAGTGATGCATCACCTTAACTTACAATACTAAAAAGTTACCAGTCATTGACAAAAATTATGTATGACATTCCTGTGAGGGGAAATGTCTTTTTGTGCTCCCTCGTTTTTTTTAAGTAGATCATAAAGTTATTATTTACTGGATCTGTAGGCATAAAATATCTATATTAGTACATCTATAAAATTTTATTTTAACCAATGCTGCATGCAGTGCAGTTAGAAACTAGATATTAAGTGAAATGAGCAAATATGTATATAAAGCAACATATGAAACGTCTTTCACTAGGCAAACGGCGTCTCCAAAGGCAAAAAAAATCTCAACTAGAAAGACAATAGACATAGAATGTTTCTCATCATTTCATTAGGCATTTTAGTAAATATCATAAATTAAGAGCTCCACAGTGTAATCATATGTTTTCAAGTTTGAGCGTGTCGTATTTGCGATGCTTTCTACAAAGAAATGTCAATAGCGAGGATAATGGCCTCTTTTTCCTCCACCTAATGGCTTTTTCTCGAGGCAGGTGGCACAGCTGGGTGCCCAAAACGCATTACGTCAAGGTCACTTACCTATCTTAACGAAATATTTAAGGCAGCAGTTTCCGCTACAGTGACAGCCTCATATAAAAATTTCACAGGTCGAGAATTTGTGTTACAAATGTGTAGAAACAAAACCCTGTAAATATAACAGTGTCCAAAAAATTTTCGCCGGCATTGTGATACACTCATGCATATACACACATTTCATAACTCTTAAAGTACGATTCTTGCTTTCCAACATCCTTTTTCACAAGTCAGAGTCCCTAACCACTACTCATTATTCATTACCTTATTACTCATATACATATTCGTCGACACTTCTTCAATATTTCATCATAATAAATACGTAGCATAATCAAATTCCTCGTATAGCATCAGCTTATTGATGATAAACATACCTCAACAGCATAATACACATTGTCATCGTAATAATAACATCATAAAAACTCAGCCAAATCTCAAAAACGTCGTAGCTTTCTGTAATAATTTCAAAACCTAAAAAAATTCTCTGCACATTTAAATAGTGTCATCTACCTCAAACGTACTTTAAAAATCATGAGCCCACACCAAATATATCATTCAAAGCTCTCATAGTATCACAATGGTTGCCCGCATCTCGTGGTTGTGCGGTAGCATTCTCGCTTCCCACGCCCGGGTTCCCGGGTTCGATTCCCGGCGGGGTCAGGGATTTTCTCTGCCTCGTGATGGCTGGGTGTTGTGTGATGTCCTTAGGTTAGTTAGGTTTAAGTAGTTCTAAGTTCTAGGGGACTGATGACCATAGATGTTAAGCCCCATAGTGCTCAGAGCCATTTGAACAATTTTTATCACAATGGTTCTGAAAAAATATGAACAGTTCACAAAGTACAGGCAAAATACAATTTCATAAGTGTGAAGTTATCCAACTGTGTAATTGCATAAACATTTGTCACTGATGTAGTAAAAAAATGTTTGTTTCTCTGTTAAATAGATAGCTGTGTAATTCTGTGTTAGAGAAATATGGTACCGATGTGTAAAGTTGTATAAGCAAGTACCATATTAGCTAGGGCTCCTTGTGCTTGCCAAACACATGGTACACAAAGAAAACGTGTACCCCCCTGAGGATTAATGTAATTATACCCTCAGTTGTTACAGATTACAGCAATGGAATGAAATGTATCACAGAAAACTTTCATTGTAACTCAAAAATCTTTAAAAATAAATGTTTTAAGTACAAAATTAATCACTCAAATGCATGTCCTGTAGCGCTAAATTGTGCGTCTTCTTGTAACATAATCTATGTCATTACTTACGGGTAAAAAAATGTGCCAAGTGTCGTAATTATCGTCGTCCGTAAGCAAAGTTCTGTGGAAGTCAATGTACTTACCTCGTAATAAACAAAAGCGAAATGCTATGCATATAGATATCATAGTTATTATGTACAGTACCGTGATCAAGAAAGTACTAAACTGTAACGTATTGTTATGCTACAAAAAAGGCTGTCTTATTGTAGCTATACCACAAAGTTACTACTAAAACATGTTTTAATTACCGGAAGAATTCAGAAAAACTGTGCAGATATAAAACACATACAGCACAAAAGCAACAACGTAAATTGTGTCACACATTGGTAGCATTGTGATATAATTGTGTAGCTGTCAAAGAAACGAAATGCTAAGTCATCTTTAATCCCACAGAAAGTACTTCAAATAAAGAATGTCTTTCCAAGTAAATCAAAATGTTGCATGAAAATCTCATTAGCAGTTCTAAGTATGTGAGCCTTATAGTCGTTACGTGATCGTATAACTAACAACCAAGAATGTACAAATAACAACACTGTGTCGTCTGTTCACTATAACAATGCATTCGTAATTTCTGTTTAAATAAGTTCTCTTGGTTCTTGACTGGATATTTAACTTCAAACATTGCAGATTATCTTTCAATAAACGGTTTTACATGTGAAACGTGGTGCAATCCTATACTCTTCATAGTACTCAGAGTTTCAACTTAAACGCAATTATCATGTGGTATACGTCGGTAAAGAATACTGGAATTTTTCTCAAGGTTAGCGTCTATGTTATTTTTCTCTGAGTCAGCCGGCGCACGTGGCTGCCTGCGATGCGAGTCATTGTCTGCTATCTCTTTGTTGGCGCGCGTCGTTATTAGGATTTGGAGACTTAACATCTACAAATTCACCTTGTCGAG